>NC_091794.1:62595000-63795000 GCF_041296235.1 Equus asinus
GCAGACCTAGCACCGATGTCAAGCCACGCTGCGGCAGGCGTCCCACATATAAAATAGAGGGGGATTGACACAGATGTCAGCTCAGGGCCAATCTTTCTCAAAAAAAAAACCTGTCAAATTCGAAAACAGTTCAAAAAAATTTTTAGGGGCCAGCCCTGTGGCCGAGTGGTTAAGTTCACACAGTCTGCTTCGGTGGCCCAGGGTTTCACCAGTTCGAATCCTGGGCATGGACATGGCACCACTCATCAGGCCATGCTGAGGCGGCATCCCACAGGCCACAACTAGAAGGACCCACAACTAAATATACACAACCATGTACCGGGGGGCTTCGGGGAGAAAAAGAGAAAATAAAAAAACTTAAAAAAACAAATTTTTACAATACACACAATATTTTCCTCAGAAATTAGAGCCAAACATAAATTAAATGAGTTAGGCATAGAAAAATCTCGGAAGCAAAATTATGAAAACTCAAAAAAATGTTTTGGACAAAAATTTTATTTAATGTGGGACACAGGTGCATTTCAGTACCTTTTATATGATGTAAGATGGGGTCTCTGAAAGTGCGTGCTTGGGGATTATGACTGTTGTAGAGCAGCGCTGTCAACCAGGGTCTTAAGGAACCCCGAATGCAAGAGAAGCAGGGCTTGCTCACCCGGCTTTGGGCCCAGGTCAGCTCACTCTTGGCTGCACCCTGAGGCAGCAGACGATCCTGACGTGGCATCCACTCCCTCTGTCCCCAGCTTGGACCTCTGAGCCTGGCCTGGGCTCCCAAGGTCATGAACCTGGTGCTCCATCCTCAGGAATTCACACAGCACCCCCCACCCCAGGGTGCTAGGGTCCTACCCCTTGGTGCTCCACCTCTCTGAAAACTCTCTATCCCACCCCCATTCCAGGCCCCTTCTCTCCACAGGCACAGACCTTCCAAACCACCGCCGGGGTGGTCTGTGGAATAAGCTCCCAGCACTGAAGAGCTGTCAGTGCCCTCCTGTGTGAGGGACCCAGAGGCCCAGAGCCCGCGGTCTGGAGGCTCTTCCTCCCCAAGAGAGGAGGAGGGAAGTTACCTTTTCACTTTGTTGTTTTGTTCTCAAGGCTACAAGAGCAAAACATAAAAAACAATTCTTTTTAAAAGGATCTACTTCTTTTTAACTCAACCTGTTACATTCACATTTCATTTAAAAAGGGAGCTTGAACAATATGCTTGGTCAAACTACATCTCCCTCTTCCTCGGATCTAATTCTCATAAATGTTCTTTTCTCTCCTCCTCGCCCTCATCCCCGGTGAGAATCATCTGTGTGAATGACGAGGCTTTATTGTTTAGTAACTGTTACTCTTTGGGACTGTGAAGATTGATAAGGGAAACCCTCATTGAAAATGGAGTCAGGAGGCCAGAAGGGTGAGCCCCCAGGAACACCACTGGACCTAAATTACAGGAAAGATAGTCAATTACAGACCCCAACGGAAGTTGTTAAAAGGAAAGACTCGTTAATTACAGGAAGAAATGTGCCTTGTATCCAAAACAGAAATTGGCTACCCCAACAACACTCAGCATGAGAAACCATCGTTGAATGCTTGCTTTTCTCCAATGGACTTTCCTGCAAAACAACCCCTCCCAAATTTCTCCTTTTTCTTTATAAAATAACGTCCCTCTCCCTTGTTTGTTGGATTTGCCGTGATTCCCACAGCATGCATAACCTGAATTGCTATTCTTTGGCTATTCCCAAGTAAACTTGTTTTGAAGGTAAAATAATTGGCTGTTTTATTTTTAAGGTCAACAGGATGAATCTCAAATAAAAATGTACTCCCTTCTTAAGCTACCAAACCACAGGATTTTTCTGTTGTAAGGTTCAGGATATTTTAAAATTAGATTCAGACACATAATCACTGCAATCAGGTCTTTTCTTCAACCTCTAACTGGGTCTCACCCAGCAAGCACACTTACTTTATGTCTGCTCACAACTTCTCCGCCCAGAAGTGTACCCAGGATTTCAGCATGTGTCCTAAATGCAGTCACTTCACGTTGTGGCTGTCCCAACCTCTGAGACCTACTGTTTCTTAATGTCATTCTAGATACTCTGGCTCTAAAGTCGCATTGGTTTGCAGTCACCTTCCCAAGGACTGTGACTGTGGGGCCACCAAGTCCAGCTGTGATGAGCCCGTTTCAAAGGACAACTGGGGAAAAGAGGTACCTGACACTATTGATTCCTAAATGAACGTTGATAAGGCTGACTCTCCTTTCAAAAACGACTCCAAATCAGCTTATTAGTGGCAAAAGCTGAAGTCACCAGCAGCAAATCTACATTTTATTTTTATTATTCTGGTAAAAAACATAAAATTTACCAGCTTAACTATTTTTAAGCGTTCAGTTCATTAGGTTGAGAGTGTTTACATTGTTGTGCAACGAATCTCCAGAACTTTTCCACCTTGCAAAGTTGACACACTATACCCATTAAAGAACAACCCCCCATTAACCCCTCCCACAGCCCCTGACAATCACCATTCTACTTTATGTTTCTAGGAATTTGACTACTCGAGATACCGCATAGTGTAAGTGGAATCATACAGTGTTTGTCTTTCTGTGACTGGCTTATTCCACTTAGTGTAACGTCCTCCAGGTTCATCCATGTCGCAGCATGTGACAGTATTTCCTTTCTTTTTAAAGCTGAATAATATTCCATCGTGTTATGTATATACCACATTTTATTTGTCCCTTCATTCGTCAATGGACATGCGGGTTGCTTCCACCTCTTGGCTCTCGTCAATAGTGCTGCTATGAACATGGGTGTGCAAATACAATGTGTAAGTTCTGAGGAAACGTTTCCTATTACCATGATGGATTTGAGTAGATTTAATCACATTCTAGTAACCAGATTCCGATCTTGCTACTGTTCCCCTTTTGAAAACTGCCAGCCTCTCTGTATGACCAATGAAGTAATATAAACTTATTATTCAAAGCTCTTCGAAATACAGTGCCATGGGACCAATCCTGCTTTCCCTCCTGCTAGTCCTCTAAGCTTTCCTCTTTTTGAAACACAGTGAGCAAACAGAATGAGTGCCATTCCTTCCTTCTGGAAGTCTATACCCCCAGTCCTACCCCCCTTTTTCTGCACGTCCAAACCCTGCCATCCCAAATGCCCCATCCCCCCTTCACGAGGCCTTCCTGATCCCTCTAACCAGGTACGATTGCCTCCTCCTCAGAATCCTCATGGGTCTTCTGTCAGGCAGGGTCTTATCATACCCTGCTCTGTATTTATGAGTTGCCTGTAAACTTATTGTATCTATTCACGCCCTTCAACTAATAATAATTCACTTCTATTGGGTGCTTACTATGTGCCAGGCACTCTTCTAAGCGCTTCATGTATATTAGCTCCTGTAATCCTTAAAATGACCTATAGATTAGGTGTGATAAGTATATCTATTTTACTGATGAGAAAATCAAAGTACAAAAAGGTTAAATAACTTGAGTGGTGGAGATGGGCTTGTGATTTGGGGTGGACGTGACAAGAGATCAACATGGTGGAAGTAGTGAACTCTGGAAGAGGGAGGGCCAACCCGAGAATGGCAATTCCTTCCATTATAGAAGGGCCCTCAGCCCCTTAAGCGTGACTTTACAATCAGCAAGTTCACCACAGGAATTAATACTGTACGCGTATGCCTTTGTTAATGACATTTGTCTATTTGTAGTATATTTATGATTGGTTCTTCTCACTGCAGGCTCCATGAAGATAGGCATTGTGTCAGTTTTCCTGGTTCCTGGTGCCGAATAAATGACAAAGTTATAAATAGAGGAATGAGTAAATGAATGAGTTATACTCTACATTGTCTTGGGGGTGGTGGGAAAAATAGCTGGAGAAAAGTACCCTGGGTGCATTGCAGATTCTGCTGTGCATGGAGGAATAAAAAGCTTACTTGCCCATTCTAAGCATGACATAAACAGCACAAATTTTGAAGGAAAAGATAGAATTCGCCTTATAAAAAGAAAATATAAACAACAAAAATGAAATCAAATAAAGCTCCTTATATTTCAAAGCATTGTAAACAATAGAAAGGTAAATGACAAGATGGGAAATATCTTCACAACTGGAATGATAGCCTTAATATATTAAAAACCTTTTACACTGTAGAAGTAAAGACAAATATCTTAGTAGAAAAATGGACACAGGACACTCATTTTGAAAAGATGTTTGCTCTTGCAAAGAATTTCCCTTTGTAATGAAAATATAATCTTAGGAGAAGATGAGCAAAGATGTAAAAAAAAAAGTAAAAGCATCTGAATGGCCTTTGATGTTTTCCATCTGTTAGTAAAATCAATTTTCAACTAACCAATGGGTGAGCTATTCTTTGATTTCTTTTTTTTTATTGTTATCTGGGATTCAAAGGCACATTAATGTGTTTCATTTATCACCAGCAATAGTAGAGAAAATTGGAGTTGGGCTGAAATAATGATTTCAGAATAACTTCATTCACTCATGAACAGACATTTACAGTATGCCTACTGTGTGCAAGGCAGTGTGTTAGGTGGTGGAGTTACCATGGAGGACAAAACAGACACATTCCTGCCCTCATGGAGCATATAAATCATAGTGAGAGTGGGGGGAAACAGATGTTAATTTGTAAAAACTCACAAAAAATATGTGTTTACAACTTTGATGAGCACTCTGAAGTAAAAGTACACGTTGCCATGAGGCGGGGCAAGAGGCAGCTGACTCAGGTTGCAGAGTCGGGAAGGCTCTAGGAGAGGATGTGTGGGCTGAGGCCTGAGGCACACCAGTTAGGAGTGTGGGTGGGAGAGTGGGCCTGGGAAGGCCAGCGTTCCAGCTAAACGGAACTGCAGGAAGAAAGGCCCGAGGCAAGCGGGAGCTTGATGCTTTACAGGAAGTGTGAGGAGGCAAATGTGGCTGAAGTGGGTGGGCTGAGGGAGCAGGGGGCGTGGAATAAGGCTGAGAAGGAGAGGAAGGCCATAGCTAAGACTTTTGTCTTTATTCTAAGAGCAATGAGAAGTCATTTAAGGGTTTTAAGCAGGATTATTCAACTATTCACAATGTTTCATATTATAAATTAGCTAGAATGTTGATGTGTGTTAATTAGGATAAAAAAATTTAGGTGATGATTTAGATTAAGATTATAATTTAGGAAGCTTGTTTGAAGATTCTCCTAGAGAAGCCTAGGGCAATCAGATGCAAGATTCTTAGGATAAGTTGGGTTTATGTAAACACTTGGTGCAATGGTATAAAAATTTTATTCGGAAAACAACTATCCTTGATCTATCTCTGTAATTATTTATTTATTTTGAGGAAGATTAGACCTGAGCTAACATCTGCCGCCAATCCTCCTCTTTTTGCTGAGGAAGACTGGCCGCGCCGGCCACGCTGGGAGGCTCCCTGTCCCTCCGGGGAAGGGCAGCGCCCAGGGGAGCCTCCGTGCCAGAGTCCCCTGCTCGCGGGCGGCAGCTCGCAGAGGCAGCCCCTCCTCGCTCTCCGGGGGCGAGAATTTTAGCGACCTCCAGGCGCCCCAGTCCTCACTTGCTGTCCTCCTCCAGAGGGTCTTGGCCCGTCGCGAGGAGGCTGCGAGGCCCCGATCCTCCTCGCCTCGGGGGATCCGGGCAGGCCCCCGCCACCGAACCCCAGCGGCCGGCCCGCTCCGCCCCGCTTTGCGAGGCGGCAGACGTGCGTCCCTTCTCGCTTGCATTATGCGGGCGACGCGGGGACGGCGCTACCGCGCGGCCTGCCGGGGGGGGGGCGCTCAGGCCGGACCTCTGCTTTCCAGCCGGCGGCGGCAGCGGCTCCCGGGCAAGGAGCGTGACGACGACCAGGGTCAGTGTCGTATTGTCCCGGGAGCCCGCGCGGGAGGAGGAACCAGCGTCCGCTCGAGCTCGGCCGTGGACGCGCCCCTCGCCTCGCCCTCGCTTCGCTGGGCCGCCCGGGGCTGCGTGCGCGCCGTCCGCCGCCGAGGCTCCCTGGCCTCTGACAGCTCGCCCGGAGACCCGGGGCCTGGAGTCCCGGCTGCGGGGGCGGGGCGAGCGCGGGGGCGGGGCGAGCGCGAGCCGGGCCGAGGAGCGGGCGCGCGGGCGACGCCGAGCCGAGTCAAGCCGAGCGGAGCGCGAGCTGCCGGGAGAGGCACGCAGAGCCGCCGGCCGCCTGCGGCTCCGCGCCCGTCGTGATGCGTCGCCGGGCTCCGCGGACCCCCGCCTCTGCCCAGGCTCCCGCAAAACTTTTTTTCTCAGGGGACTGCCGTCTGAAGCGATCGGCTGGCTCGCGGCTCCGCGCTCCCTTACAGCGGCGGCCGAGGGGACTCGCCTCGCTCACCGCCGGCTCTCGCGCCCCGCGCCGCCTCACCTGCTGACCGCTCCGCGAGCGGCGAGGGGCCCGCGGAGGGGCCGTGCGCGCGCCGGCGCCCCTGGACTCTCCCGCCCGCCGCGGCCGAGCCTCCCGGCGCAACTTTCGCTTCATTGCCGCCGCCGCCTCACAAAGGGGCGCAGGAAGGGGAGGCGGCACGGGCGGCGGGCGCGGGCCTTGGGCCGCGAGGCCGGGAGACAAAAGGGAGGCCGCTTCTGCTCTCCGGGCCGCGCCGAGCCGTCGGCGTCCGCCCCTCGCCCGGCTCCGCAGCCTCCTGCTGCCCGTCCCGCGGGCCGTCCCCCCGCGCTCCGGACCGGCGAGCCTTCGGGGCGCGCGCGTGCTGGTGGTCGGGCTCTAGCGAGGATACAATGACTTTGCTGTCTCTGCTGGGTCGCCTCATGCGCTACTTCTTGCTGAGACCCGAGACGCTCTTCTTGCTGTGCATCAGCTTGGCGCTGTGGAGTTACTTCTTCCACACGGACGAGGTGAAGACCATCGTCAAGTCCAGCCGGGACGCCGTGAAGATGGTCAAGGGCAAGGTGGCCGAGATGGTGCAGACCGAGCGGCTCGGGGGGCTGGACGTGCTGGAGGCGGAGTTCTCCAAGACCTGGGAGTTCAAGAGCCACAACGTGGCGGTGTATTCCATCCAGGGCCGGAGAGACCACATGGAGGACCGCTTCGAAGTTCTCACGGACCTGGCCAACAAGTCGCACCCGTCCATCTTCGGGATCTTCGACGGGCACGGGGGCGAGGTAGGAGTTCTCCGGGGCTTTGTTTGACAGGGTGTGCTTGTGTGAGTGTGTGTGTGTGTGTGTACACCAGGACGTTGCCTGCGCCGCGGGGTAGGACCTGGGTGCGAGGGGCGTGGTGATGACCTGGTGCCGGCTGGACAAGGCCGCTCGTTCAAATGCGGCTCAAGTTGCCCAAAACACGGCTGGATCCCGTTTGGGGGAGGGAGGGCCGTCCACAGCCGGGTTCGTGCCTCGTGACTTGTGAGGTTCCCCAGGGCCGGAGCCCAGCGGTGTCCGTGCGGGCTTCGCGGGAAGAGTGAGTGGTTTCTGGGGTGGCCTTTGGCCCGGGACCTCAGAGCTTCAGTTCTGAGGTTTGGGCTGAGCTGCGCACAAAGACGGAAGAAAGTGTCTGCGATGCTTCGTTGGGGAAAGGGACAGAATCTTCAGAGGCGAGTCAGGGTGGGTGAAGGAGCTGGGACTCCGTGCCGTGCCTGCGCCCCGAGGAGGCGCCCGAGGGGCGTCTCTGCGCTGCTTCCCGGCTCCATTAACTTGGCGGGTGCAGTGTGGCCAGGTGACAGCGGGCCGCCCGCGTTGGCTGGATCGGGGAGAGGGACCGAGCTGCCTCCGGCCTTTGCAGGGGTGGCGGCGCTCGGATCTCACCCCCACGCCCTGGCCGGCGTGAGCACGAAGAGGTGTCCTTGCTGCTAAACCCCTTTATTTGGGGGTTGTCTCGGAGCCAGAGGCGAAGGTAGAGGCCGAGTCAGGTCTCTCTCCCGCATTTCTGTGGCGCCCTGGTTGTGCGCGGGGCTCGGATTTCCTGGAGGTCGAGGCGGGGCTTGGCTCTGGTCCTGGGGCATGGGCTCAGGCGGGGTGAGTGGCACAGGTGGCCGCAGCGCGGCGCTCCACAGAGCCCCAGGCCGGCCCCATCTCTCTCAGTTTGGCAGTTTGTGACAGTTTATTGCTGAATCCTTTTTTTTTTGTTTTTCTGCAGCATAATTTCTTACTCATGTTCGCCCTCCTTCGCCATTTCCCCCTCCCCCACACCCCCATGCTCCCATCCAACTTTTCCCCCACTTCTCTTCTTTGCCCTTCTGGCGTCTGGATGGGCGGTAGGGCATGTCACTCCTTTTCAAGGGCTTGCTTGTTCTTCAGTCTTTGTTTTGGGTGGACGTTGAGAAAGCTTTCAATTGGTTAGCTTATCTGCATCTTCGATGCAAAATGACTTCACCCATTGCTCTGCTCCTCTTTCCAGGACAGTGTGTTTTCCTGCCTTGTAGAACCAGCTTTGCCAGAAGTGACAAACTTAGTTGGAAAGTGTATTTGGTAGAGCTGAAGTCAGTTTCTCCTGTTTCCGCCCGCCCCAGCCCTTTCTGTATTCTGGCTTTGCTACTCAGGGTTTCTTGCTGGTTGTGATTCGCAGCCTCTGGTGTAGTGTGAGCTTCCTTTCCTGTCACAGGAGGAGGAGGATGTGAACTTGATTGACAGACATGCTGTGTACTTGAGGAAGACACACCTTAATGATGAGGTCGCCAGTATAATGACTGATTTGTTTCCTTGGTTTGAGTTAGAATGTGCGTATTTTCATTTTATGTGCCTGGACTGTCGTAAACCATTCAGCAAAGCTTATATTTACTGTATACGTTTTACATTAAAGTTGTTGGCAGATGATAGTCTGCTTCTGGCCTTAGCACAGTTTTGTGTTTAATTGAAAGGTCTGGATATACTGTTAATGTTGTGGAACTTTGGGTTGTACTTGTTTGGCTGTGCTATATTGACATGTTTTGAGCCCGCACGTGTAAGTGAATGGGTATTTTAAGTTTTCCATTAAGTTGATATTCTAAAACCTGAAAGTTACAGACCCAAGCAGATTTCAGGTTGAAAAATTTCCAGTACTATTCTCCAGTAAATATATCCTCCAGAAAAGGGACATGATAAATGCTCTTATTTAACCAGGAGTATTTTACATGTACAGGGCTTTTCATTAAGTTTTTAAATGCTAAACAAGAAGATGATGATTGTTAGCCAAACTATGAAATGCTTTCCGTTGTGCCTTACATTAGAAAGCCTGTTGTTTGCAAAATAATTAATATCATCAGTACCCTTAAGAATAAAGTAATTGTTCTATTTCTGACCTCCTGCAGTATGGAGCCAGTTCATTCATTTTGGCTTTGTTTTAGAGCAAAATAAGGAAAGTGCTGTAAAAAGGAGTGAGTTAGTTGCTATTGGGAATATGATAATAACAAAGAATATTAGGTGCTAATTTCTCTCCTGATTTTTCTTTTATTCAAAGAAAATCCCACCGTCAAATTCTTGCCTTTTGTGGTGTTCAGCTCCTTGAACAGTCACCAGAGGACTGTGCCACTGTTTGATTTTGGTGTAAATGATAGTTATCTCCTTTCAGAAAAGAGGAATCTTTTTCTGAACTATTATTTATGTATATGCTTCTGTTGAGTGGTACAGAAGACCACCGAGGTTAACTTATTTCTAATAATTCAAACTGCTGAGATAGGCTATAAAAAACCAGGGCCCGTCTATAGTGCTAGTGCTTTTTAGATCCAGAAGTGACCTAAGCCGCCTCATATATCCATTTCATCCCATGTTTTAGATGAGATGTTTGTTGATGGCTGGAGAAGTTGTGACCTTCCTAAGCCTACACAGCTAGTTCAAGGCCTTCAGTTTGGTGCCCTTCATATTAAACCACTGACAAGTTAGTTTGCATATTTATCTGGATAGATGGATAGCACACGAGGGATACAGAGATGAGTGAGCTATGATCCCCGTCCTCAGAACGTTTCAGTGTAGTGAGAGAGAGATTTGTGTACGAGCACTTAGTGCCATGGGGTGCTTGGGGTGTTAGGGGACCCTGAGGAGGGGCATTTCAATCAGGCTGGGAGGTGGAAGCCGTGGGAAGACACTTGAAAGCAGTCATTTACTGCAAGCTCGAAAGGGGGCTTGGGCTTGAGATCTGGCTTTGAATCTCTGCTCTGCCTTATCCAGCTGTGGCCTCGGGTGGGTTGCTTGAGCAACTTTATTTGGGAGATTTTGATCTGAAACAAGGCTAATGATGCATGTACGGCACACCCTCATCAGTTGTATTGTACCCTCTCTAGAGAAGTTCCTAATGGAGAGAAGGATGTGGAGGAAGAAAGCTTGCAGACCAAGAAGCCTGCAGACCAAGAAGCCTGCAGTGTTAGGGCGATGATGTCCAAGGGAAGGAGACCTGCATGTGAAAGGGACAACTCTGGTCCCTAAAAAGGTGTAGGTTGGATAATTCATTGGGTGTTCCCCAAACTCTCTGTCTCTCTTTGGTCTAACTTGTGGTGAATTGACTATCAATCCAGGATACCTCGTATCCTAGCATTAGGCAAGCAGCGTTGTGGCTTCAGATGTGAATTTTCTGATTAGTGAGAAGGGATATTCTCTTTGATTAGTTAGTAAATTGGTATTCTCATTTGCATTTCAGTCCCTTCTAGTTGGGTTAGGATGAGTTAGTTCTCTTGAGTCTACTCAAGTGTGTATGTTTGATAAAGATATGTCTTTGGCCTTGTTATGCTGAGGACCAGACTCTGGATGCCTGTGACTTCTAGATGGGTGAGATCTTAAAGGGCCTTGTCTCGGTGGCCCTACAGGCCAGCTTCCTCACTTGATGGCCTTGGGCCCTTGAGACATTCTAACCACGATACTATGGGTGGATGGTCGACTGTGTGTGTGTGTGTGTCTAAGGCTATGGCAGTGCTTGTGTTGCGGTATAGCAAAAGATGAAGACAACAAAAAGGCAAAAAAGAACATAGCTCAAATTGTATCAACTGACGTGGGAAGGTTATCTTTAAAATTAAAAAATAATGTTTATGTAGGAAAATGATTTTTTTGTGCTTATCTGTAATTTTTATCTGCAAGCAAAAGATGGGTTTTTGTTTTTACTTTTTATGTTATCTAGAGGAAATATCACCAGTCCTTTGAGGTAACTTTGTGAATGCTTATAGTGGAAAGCTGCCCAGAAGAGCAGATTATTAGGTGCTCCATGTGCTTGTGGGCATTATGGTATGAAAGGTCACGTATCATTGTCTTGTACGGCTGAGACACAGCCTCGCCAGTGGTTAAGCTCAGAGTTCCACATTCACATCAGAGAGGAGCACCCATCAGATGCTTGTCAGGAGCTGCGGTCTTGAGGCTCAGCAGTTCTCCAAATCTCCGAAGAGAAAGTGCTTGTGGAGGGATGCCTGAAGGATGCACACAGTCTAGTGCTGTAGATCAGGGGCTCTTATCCTTTCTTGAGTCATGCTTCTCTGAGGATGTTATGAAACTACAAACGTATCCCTCCGAGAAATGGACTTGTGCATCAAGTTTTGTCTATAATTTCAAGGTAAGTGGATGCATGAAGCCTCTGGATTTTAGGTTAGTCTAGGTGGAATGAAATCTGTTTCTGATAAAGCTAGACCTGCAGGGGCTGTGTAGTGGACCCTTTCCTTGGGTGGGTTGCCTTCCTCTTCGTCATTTGCGTTGATTTGACTTGTGTGCTGTCATGTGCCTGGGAGGGTCATTATGAGGGATGGTCTTTCGAAGCTGTGACAAGTCAGCTGCAAGGATGTCGTTGAGTATTTGATTTGTTACACGATGTAGTTTCCTCTTATGAAGACCAAGGGGGAGAGAGTTCTCTGATAGCTTTTATTTTTATCTTAAGATGCTGACTCGTGTAACTGATTGGATCGTCCTGTTTTTGTTGGCTGCTAGAATTCTTAGAGCCAAACCTCTGACCTTCCTGGAGCAAATGTGCAGAATTTTATAGAATACATTAATTTGGTGCATGAACCTACTCCCAGGACAGCCTCTCTTTCCTGCATTCAGCTTTCTTTTGTCCCATTTTTCTCTTTCTCCTCTTAGGTATGTCATTTTATCTTGTTGTGGTATATGTACTTATGTACGTTTCACTGGATCCTTTCTGAAGTTAGATATAGTTCTGAATAAATAAATAACGAGTGGCACAATGAGTGATCTGCTCTCAGGCGTTACAGCTGCTCTTAGTAAATGTTGGGTTCCCACATTACTGATGTACAAGAGGCCTGTGGATTTACTATGGACAAATGCCTTATGGTTTAAGAGAAAATTCACATTATTTTGGTTTAAAGTGGCACATTAAGATTTCTGCCAAAAGGCAAGGAGCACTTCCCCCTTAATAAACCCCCTCCCCTTGCCCCCATCCTGTGTTTAGGTACCTTTTTGAGCTGACTGCTGACCTTGGTGCCTCTTCTGAACGGATTATTTAGATGTTCAGTTCAGTTAAACCAGCATTTTCTATATAGTCTGCCACGTGTGGAAAACTGTTAAACTCTCTCTGATGCCTGAAGATCAAGCAGTGCATTCTCTGCCCTCAGGGAGCATTCCATCTACTTGGAGAGATGAGCCCGCCCCACCCCCCCACCCCCCCTGTTTTTTTTGGTGAGGAAGATTAGCCCTGAGCTAACAGATTTGGACAATAGTGAGTTTGGCTAGAAATTTGTTTCCTTCCTCCCTTCTATTTAGATATTTTCTGGAATTCATAAAATGTTCATCGACCATTTCCTCCCCAATTTGTAAAATGTTATTTCTGTCATACCTTATCTAAATGGACTCATTTTAAAACAATGAAAAGATATGTTATATATAAGGTCTGATTTATTCAATGGAAAGGCATTTATTACTATGTTACTTTGTTACCGAGACTAATTTAGGTTTTGTTACAGGAGATAGCTTTTCCAAGACTAAAAAACAGCGCAATGTCTTCATTTCTCTTAAATCATTTCGTTTCCCTGACAGTCATTTTACAATAAAAAATATGTATATCATTCAGTCTCAGATGTAAGGGGTCCCTGGACTCTGTCCAGTTTAAATACTGGATAACTCATTAGGGACTCAGTTTTTTAAATAATATTTTTATTTTGATTGTTAATATTTCAAGCACTTGTTTTATTCTTAATTTCTACTTTGATTCTTAACCACTTCAGTAATGTATTTGTGGTTTAACTTTTGTTACCATTTTCCTAACCCTATTTAATTAGTATTAAAATAAGTCTGTAGCAAGTTAAACATTTAAAAATAAGCTGAAAATTATAAAAGTAATATGACTATGTGATAGTACAGGAAAGAAAAAAATTCACCCCAAATATTATCTTCACATCCACTGTGATGATTTTGGTGTATTACTTGCTTAAGTTTTTTTAGTATGCATTTTAAGTATAATTTTACATTGTTATAATGATGTACATATAGTTTTAAATTTTGGCTCTTTTCGCTTTGTGTAATTGTATAAACACATAGCCATTTTGCTCCATAATTCTTTACTGTGTTTCTAATGTATTCTTAGTTACGGACTAATATTTTGCTGGATGGATATTGGATAAATGTCTCAATTGCTTCCTTATTAGTGTACATTTAGGTTTCTCTAACTTTTCACCATTGTAAATAACATGGTACTAAGTATTTTTGTGCCTCTACTGTAGTTTGGATTATTTCTCCAGGGTAGATTTCCAGAAGTGGGATTTCTGGATTGGAGGAGAAGTAAAGAAACCACTATTACTGGTAATAATAATAATGGCTGACATTTATCGACTATGTATAAAATGCCAGGCAGTGTTTCCAAGTACTTGATATATATCACCTAATTTTCATTGTCGTAACAGCTTTTGAGGTAGGTGCCATGTTGTCCCCATTGTATCTCTGTAGAAATGAGGGCACTGAGAGGTGAAGTGATTTACCCAGGATCTCTCACAGCTCACAGGTGGTGAAAGGAGGCTTTGAAACTGGGATTCAGACTTGGAGCCGCCTGTCTCCAGAGCGTGTGCTATCAGTTTCTGGTTGAAGCTCTCAGATCTCATCGTCTGAGTCATGAAGCGTGCACGGCCTTGTTAGGTGCACGCTGCCTGGTCTTCTCATGTTGCTCAGTAGGACTGGGAGTTTCTTGTTTGATTCTGATGGTTGTGTCCCTGCGACATGTGGTGGTGGTCTTGAAAACTCTATGCTGGAAACCTTAGTCGGTGGATCTCGCAATTACTTAAGAAAGTCCTGCAGTTAAAAACATAGTGGGGTCAGAAGTCAGAGCAGACGGTGAGTCACATTCAAACAGCTGTTCTCACCCACTCCCCTTGTTCGCTGGCAGAATCTCCGTCCCGCTACAGAGAATCTCTAACATTTTTGCCTGTTGGCTCGTGAAAGGCTTGCATAGAACTTAGAGTGGCATTAACATAGCCATTCTCAATAAGCAATAGTGATTTATGTTTTATTTTACTTCTAAGTACCAAAGGCTTGACTTTAGGATAAGTATGTAGGGGTATGTATGTACTTGTATAATTTCTTTTATGCTGAAGCAGTTTTTTTTTTGAGGACCAAAATAATTTCCTAATATATAAATGATTGCCAGTTTTAAACAGCAAAATATTTTCTCATTCGTTTGTAATACTGAGTTGGTCTATTTAGTAGATGCTAGTCTTGTATTTCTATTCCAGAAGACTACTTATTACGTTATTCCCTCAATTAACCTAAGTCAAGTTCAAGCTTTGGTGATGGTTAGTTATAATATTTTTGTGTGTGTGTGAGGAAGATTGGCCCTGAGCTAACATCTGTGCCAGTCTGCCTCTATTTTGTATGTGGGATGCCACCACGGCATGGTTTGCTGAGCGGTGTGTAGGGCTGTGGCTGGGATCCAAACCCACAAACCACGGGCCACCGAAGTGGAGCACAAGAACTTAACCACTACACCACTGGGCTGGCCCCAGTTATAATCTGTTTTTCATATAAATCTTCAAAGGCAAAGTTTAAATAAACAAATAAAAAACAAATAAAGCCATCATTTAAAAAAATCATTAATGGCACATTGTACCTTTTATAGCTTTTTTTATAGTTATAGGCCCTCCTTTGAAAAATACAAAGCATTTTAAGTGAATAATCATAAAAGTCATAATACAGATATATTAATATCCTCTCAATAAAGTTGAAGTCTGTGCTGTAAAAAGCCTTGCTGTAAAAGTGAAGATTTACTTTCCATCTGAGCAACAAACCTATAAATCTTGACTCCTTGATCTCGCTGGAGAATTCTTTCTTTCTCTGTTTAGTGAGAAGTAGGGCCCAATTTAATGGAACCTTTGCTGCCTCCAACTTTTCTAGAATGAGGGAGGGCTTTGGTGGTTGAATTTGTTAAGAATGAGACTTCCTTTCCCCCATTCCTAAAAGACCTGGGAGTTCCCGTCTGCTGCCGGGCACGGGGCTCCGGAAGGTGAGTTTGGGGCCACTACGTATGATGGTGCAAGATGTGCATTGTACAGCGATACCAGAGAGAGTCTCCATTTCCTAACGTGTGCAGAAGAACTGTCTGCTCCCCAGGCTAGGCATCTCTGGGTCTGTAATCACTTGGAAAGGGTGCCTTAATGTAATGTGTACAAGCGGGAAAGGGACGATAGCAGTAGGCTGTATTTCTGAGACTCACGTTCTTTCCCATACCATCACTGCCCTCCTTGTCCTGCGCCTGTGTGAGCAGCTGACACATAATTTATGTCTTAGTTGCTGAACCGAAGACCAGTTATCCATTGCACATCATGTCGGCAAACCTTACGACTTCCCTGGAGAATGAACACTTATTTGCAGTTGCTTTTCAATGTTCATCTTCTACGTTTTGGTCATTATAAATGTGAGTGGGGATTTAGTGCCCTGGAGCCATAAATCTTAAATATTTCAAACTATTTTTAACAGGACAGTCTATAGTCAGCACTACTCTTGGACAGTAAAGTTTTTAATCTAAAAACGTTTAAAAAGGTGTATTCCCTTAGTTATGGAATTGCCATAGGGCGGAAACTGTTTGATTCTGATAAGTATATATACCATTTCTTTTTTAATCCAGTAAGTGCTTCCATTTCTCTTTTTAATTAAATAAATTACCTTTCAGTTAAATTAGTCACTGGACATTTTCTGGCTGAATAAGGCACTTCCTGACACTGTCAGGATTTGCCGGGAATTGAGACATAGTAGGAGTTTTGGTCATACTGTTTGCCTTTTTTGCTCCCTAGAGTAATGAGGTGGATTTGCCATAGGAAATGGTTTGCATAAGTATATATAATTGTCGTAGAGTTTGAGATTAAGAAGTTTTTGCTTTTATTTTGACACTTAGATGTTTTTCTACATTTCTGTTTAGAAAGAAGATAAATGTTCTCTTTAGATCAGCGTGGCAGGGATCTTGAATTGCCGTATGATCCAAGTATAGTGCCTAAGGCTTCACAGCTGCATGAATCTTGTGTTTCTACAGGCTTTCATCGAGGAGATTCCACGTTGTCCCTGGAGAATTTTTTCTCCATAGTCCTTTCTTTCAGGGAATTCATCTTTATGTGTGAACTAGGTCCCTTTGATTTAGGCCTATTTCTTAGTCTGGTCTCAATAGAGATAAATTAGGATTAGGTTGTTACTGTTTGTAAATTAGTAAGATTATAGTAATCAAAATCTCTTCCCTGCCTCCCCCCATATTAAATAAGGACATTCGATTTATGGGAGAAGCACTCATCTCAAAAAAAGGAGAGAGAGGGTAATTGCTACCAAAGACAGAATAGTTTCCAGATGATCAATAATAGCTCCTCTTTGTGAAGAGCTAGTTTGGCCGTAAAGGACAGATCCTCTTCCAGTTTTACAGATTGGTTGATTTTGTCTTTTCTGTCCGCTGTCAGAGGCTTCTTCTACAGGTGGAGTAATACTAGCTAGAAGACTAGATGGTGCTTTATTTGGAAGCTTTTGGGAATAAGTGACAGAAAACTCAACAGAAGCAGCTTGAACACGGGGGGCATTTCTTATCTCACATAACAAAAGGTCTTGAAGTGGGAGTTTCCAAGGCTGGTTGGTCCAGCAGCTCAGTGACTTCAAGTCTTTATGTAACTACACATCCAGAGACGTGAAAAAGAGACTGTACCCGTTCTGTGTTCTTAAAGCCTGAGGAAAACTTTCCAGAAACTACCCCTCCCATCTCCCAGGCCAGAATTGTGTCCATGCCTAAACCAGTGGCTTGGTCATGGAAATACCATCACTGTGATGAACTCTGACCCAACGTAATTCACCCTGGGCTGGGGAGGAGTCTAGCCTTCTCTGGAGGTCATGACAGCCCAGGAGCTAGCTAGGAAGATGAGGAATGGTTTTTGGGTGGGCCACACAGGTGGGAAGGGAGTTCAGAGAAGATGGCCTGGAACATTTCTTGTCTGCACATTAGCAACTCCGTTGAAGAATGTTGCTGTAAAGTATATACCACTGACATGGGGAAAAATTAGCTTAACAAGGTTGTAGAAAAGAGTAAACCATCTTATTTTTGGATTGGCTTAGAGATGACTTTGCCTAGGAGCTGAGATGTAAATTTGGTTTTTTAGGGTCCCAACAAGTTTTAAGAAGCTATTAGTAGGTAGTTTTCTCACTCAGGTTTTCTCTCAGTTCTGTGTAAACTAGCACGAGCAGGGGCCTGAGTGTTTGAGAACAACAGCGTGTGGTTTTTCTCTCTCTCTAAGTCAGTTTTCAGCACAGCTAATGCTACTGATGAATGTGGGAGTGTCATGGCAGTTCTTTTGTTGGCTGTTCATTTTGATTTTACTATCTTCTTGTTTTAGACAATGAATTTGCTGGTCAAATTTAGAAGGAGTTTTATTTCTTAATGTTTACATATCATAAGTTTTTTTTTGAGGAAGATTCATCCTGACCTCACATCTGTTGCCAATCCTTCTCCTTTATTTTTTGCCCGAGGAAGATTAGCTCTGAGCTGACATCTGTGCCAGTCTTCCTCTACTTTGTATGTGGGATGTCTCCACTGCTTGGCTGATGAGTGGAGCAGGTCCACACCTGGGATCCGAATCCACGAACCCTGAGCCGCTGCAGCGGAGCGCACGGAGCTTTAAGCACTTGGCCACAGGGCCGGCCCCTACGTATCTTAAGTTCTATTATTTTGTTTTAAAAGATTCAAATCTCCTCCAGGCCAAAGAGAAGAGATTCCTGGGAGGTTCAGAATTTTTGTACCCGTTTTGGAGGGGGACAGCCTGGCAGTGGTCTAGGCTACAGTGGGAGGGGGAGGATGTTACAGTCTTCGGATTTTTCTGTGGGCCAAGTGAACGCACTTGGAGTAGATTCTGCGTGTGAGGATGAAGTACTTGTCCTGCTGCTGGTGCTGTAAGTGGATGAAAATGAGGGCATCTTTTCATTATGTTTTCCTCACTCATTATTGGCAGACTATAACAGTGCTTACTGACTGAATTCCCATTTAGTTTTAGTAGCTTTTCTGGCGATTCAGTCTTTCTCTACTTTTTTTTTTTTAAAGATATGCTATCATGTTGTGTACAAATAATGTGATTTTGTCTCCTCCTTTCTAAATAGTTAGACTTTTTGTTTTCTGCCTCACTTCATTAACTAGAACAGAACAGTGTTCTGAATTCTCATTGATAATGAGTGTTATCATGTTCCTGTATTTGAGATTAGTTAAAAAGCTTGACATGAGGGGACTATGAGGTGGCTTCAGTTTATGGATAATAGGGCTAAAGTTTCCTTGCTGATATAAGGAAAAATGGAAACCAGTGCTAAAGTAAGAGCCAAAGAAGAAAGGATATTCAAGATATAGTAATATAGAGAATTAATGATCACGAGGATGGACTAGAACATAATGGAGATGAGCGTGCATTGATCACGTGAAAGGAAGAACCAAGTCTGTCTTGTCTTCTTTGGGAAAAAACTATCATCACTAGAGCCATCTCATGGAAATGTCCGGGAAGCATTTGTCTGAACTACAGGCAAAACATCTGACTCGACAGGATACGATTCTGCAGGCTGGGGAGGCGCTAGTGAGACACACACAGGAATCTGTCCCTCTGGCTCCAGAGCAGTGGGAGGTCTGGAGCCTTCTTGCTGGGCTCTTCTGCCGGTTTTGGTGAAGGTTGTCCTTGTGGATTTCCTGTGCATAAAATCCTTGCCCTAATTTCAACTACCTGTCCTGTAAGGAAACTGCAGCTGCTTCCAGGAGAGTCTCATACTGTGGGGTCGGGTCCTAGGTTGGTGTATAAAGGCAGAATCACATATGGCCACAATTTCCCTTGAAAGACCCCCCAAATCGCCCATAAAGAATCATGTATGGGATTTTGTGCCTCTTATTCTGTAGAGCAATATGTAGTTATAGATGTGTAGTATCTGAACTAAGGTATAGTACAGAATAAAGTATGTGCATGTAAAATACAGTTTTATAGTGTTTTAACTGATATAAGAGAGTATCTTGAGTTTGTGTAAACTTGTGAATGGTATCATTTCACTGTACCTTCTGTAAGATACTAGAATAAGAAATTGAAGAATATTTTGAAATTTTCACGTGGCGACAGGAACTCTTTTATGTTTTAAATAGAGCATATTATATATTTCTGTGTGTGATTACTTTGAGAAAATTTAGTTTCTTAAAGTTTTAAAGATAGAAAGCAGAATAAACATGTGGGTTTTTTGGAGTTAACATTTATTTATCCTGATTATTTTTAAAGTCAGTTTTAGAACGATAATTATAATGCCATATTGAATGCTTTATTTATTTATTTATTTTTAAAGATTGGCACCTGAGCTAACATTTATTGCCAATCTTCTTTTTTTGATTTCTTCTTCTCCCCAAAGCCCCCCAGTACATAGTTGTATATTCTAGTTGTCCAGGTCCTTCTGGTTGTGCTGTATGGGACTCCACCTCAGCATGGCCTGAGTGGTGCCATGTCCACACCCAGGATCCAAACCGGCCAAACCCTGGGCTGCTGAAGCAGAGCGTGTGAACTTAACCCCTCGGCCGAGGCTGGCCCCTGGATGCTTTGTTTTTAATCTAAGTGCTAGCCATATCTTTTTGACACCGGATGGGAACGTAGAGATGGGAATTCAGCCTGGTAATTATTTTCATAAATACGTAGGAAAAGTTCACAATTGCTGTTTTTTTCCTGCGTGTGGCTTGAGACCTGGGGGATTTTATCCTCCAGTCATTTCCAAAGAGAGACTAACTGGGGATTCTGACCTTTCCTGCTTGCCTGGCACCCCTCCTGAGCATCCAAAATGGGACCTTCAGGCCTAAACTGTTTGGTAAATGTCTGGTTCTGGTTTGTCTAAGAGTGAGACTCTTTGAGCAGCAAGGACTTCTCGGAGAGGAAGTTCGTCTTTGTAATGTCTGGGGGATCCACGCGGCTGCTGACGAAGAAATCACGCAGGTAAAGAACTGGGATCCTGACATTGGCCAGAGAAGCTCTCTACACCTTCCTTTTAGGGCCACGGGCCCTGCTCTGGTCTGCGGAGCCACAGGGAGATGGAACTTGTTTGTCCTCGGAGGATGATGTAGTGCAAACAGTTTTAGACATGAAAGAGTACAGGCAGGCATGTACTTTGGAAAGATTGCTTAAGAGGGCATTCTTTGATGAAGGGCACAGCTGGTTGTTTTTCTCTCAAAAATAGGATAGCAGTGGGAGTGCCCAACTGATGTCCCCACTTTACCAGAGAGAAGTCCTTGTCCCCAGCCTTGATGGTGACTTTATATTATGGGGATTTAGGACATCCACCTTCTTCATTTTTAAAAATTTAACTTTGGGGCCGGCCCAGTGGCGCAGCGGTTAAGTACGCACATGCCGCTTCGGCAGCCCAGGGTTCGCTGGTTCGGATCCCGGGTGTGGACATGGCACCACCTGGCAAGCCATGCTGTGGTAGGCGTCCCACATATAAAATAGAAGATGGGCACAGATGTTAGCTCAGGGCCAGTCTTCCCCAGCAAAAAGAGGAGGATTGGCGGCAGATGTTAGCTCAGGGCTAATCTTCCTCAAAAAGAAAAATTTAACTTTGCTTTATAATACGATACACAGTCCGCATTCAAATTTTGCCAATTTTCTCAACTTTGCTATTTTAAACACAGCTTTACTGAGGTATGATTGGCATAAAATAAACTGTACATGTTTAATATGTGCAGTTTGATCAGTTTTGTATATACCTGTAAAACCATCACCATCAAGATAACATATCCGTCACCCTCAAAAATTTCTTCATGCCCTTTTGTTTTTTGTTTTTTGCTGCCAATCCTCCTCTTTTTGCTGAAGAAGACTGGCCCTGAGCTAACGTCGTGCCCATCTTCCTCTGCTTTCTATGTGGGACGCCTACCACAGCATGGCTTGCCAAGCGGTGCCATGTCCGCACCTGGGATCCGAACTGGCAAACCCTGGGCCACCGAAGTGGAACGTGCGCACTTAACTGCTGCGCCACGGGAACAGCGCCCATCATGGCCCTTTGTGATACCTCTCTTATGTCCTTCTCCAGTCCCTCCCTCCATCCCCAGGCAACCATGAATCTGCTTTCTGTCACTAGATTTAGTAGATTTAGTTCACATTTTGTAAAATTTTATATAAATGGAAATATGCAGTATGTATGCCCTTTTTTCTGCATTTTTTTCCAACTCAGCATAATCATTTTGAAATTCATCTGTGTTGTTGGACCTATGAATAGTTCACTCGTTTTTATTGCTTAGTAGTCTAATGTATGGATATGCCAAAACTTGGTTATCCATTGACTTGTTATTGGACATTTGAGTTGCTTCCAGTGTTTGGCCGTACGAGTCTTTGTATGGACATATGCTTTCACTTCTCTTGGTAGATACCTAGGACTAGAGTGACTGGATCGTAGGGTAGGTGTATGTTAACTTTTAAAAAAACTGCTCAGCTGTTTTCCAAAGTGGTTGTATTATTTTACATTTCCATCAGCAGTGTTTGAGAGCTCTAATTGCTCCACATCCTGGCCAGTCTTTTTAATTTTAGCCATTCTAGTAGTTGTGAAGTGGTTTCTCAATGTGGTTTTAATTTGCATTTTCCTAATAACTAATAATGTTCAGTAGCTGTCTATGTACTTTTTGGAAAATGGCCTTCTTTTGAAAACGTGAAAGAGGAATGTTGATCAAATCTTGGTTTTCTTGTAAACTCTGACATTTGTCCTTGCCTATATGATGTGAGTGAAAAAAAGAGGTGAGAAGGGCAGGCGTGACTAGACCTGGCCCTCTCTTACTGAAAGGAGATTCAGAAGTACAGCCTAGAAATAGGGTTGTCGAGAGGCTACACAAGGTAAGGAAATCAGATGAAACAAGGAGAGTGGAAGGGAAAGATTAGGGCCTGTGACCACTAAAGGAAGTTTGTAGTATCAGATTCTCTCATTTGCTTTTTTTTTTCTTTTTTTGGGGGGCAGTGAGGAAGATTCACCCTGAGTCAACATCTGTGCCCATCCGCTTCCATTTTATATGTGGGACACTGCCACAGCATGGCTTGATGAGTGGTGTGTAGGTCCTTGCCCTGGATCTGAACCTGCAAACCCTGGGCCACTAAATAACCACTGTGTCACTGGGCCGGCCTCTCATTTTCTTAAAACCACATGTTCTTTATTCCAGATTACAAATCTGAATGAGACTTCTACTAGGAAAGTGCCTTTGAAAGCATAGAGTATAGACACTGCTCCTGCTTTCTTCCTACTTCCTTATTTCTTCCTGCCGTCTGAGACTTCTTTGAACCTGGTTTTTTGAACGTCTCCAGGGGCCTCATAATTGTCATGTGTGATGACTTGTTTTCAAGCGCTCATCTTAGATTTTTCTGTGGGATGCGGCTTTCTTGACCTCCTCTCTCTTCTTGAGACTCATCTTCTTGGCCTTAGTGACACCACTAAATTTGGTTTTTGTTTTTTTTTTTGCTGCTTCTCTGATTTGTTTGAGGATTTCACTTGTTTCATGAACCTGGGTTTCAGGGAGGGCCATACTCAGTGTGCTGGTCCCATTTTGTTTCTTTGCACTGGAATGTTTGCAGCTTGCGTGGATTCAGCCACGCTTGGTGAGCAGAGGGCTCCCCTTCCCATCTAGAACCCACATCTTTGTGTGCTGACTTTTAGTATTTTTTTTCTGGGTATCACCTTGGTAACAACTCATCGGAAACCACATTTGCCTCCTGTGTCCCTAGATGACTCCAGACTTGCCTCTTCCTCTCATGGTGCTGCCATTCTCTCAGGCTCCCACCCTTGAGTCTACCCTGTCATCCTTGCTTCTTCCCTCTGCCTTCAAGTCTGTGAGACTTTGTATTATACCTCTCATCTCCGTCTCCATCTTTACTGTCATGCCACCATCGTGCCAATTCTGGTTTTCATCACCTTCTGCTAGGATTGTGACAGTGGCTTCCTAACTGGTCACTTAGTCTCTGTCTCTCTCCTCTGCAGTCTGCTCACTGACGTCTCTGATCGATCGGTCTTGTCAGCTCACTGGGTTGTACATGGTTTGTTTTGAAAAGTCTATGATTTTTGCCAAACATGATTTATTTCTCTGAAATTTGTTTTTTGGGTTCTCCTAATGTCATCCCTGACTATTTTACGGTCTTATCTTCTGTCACTCACCTACACAAAACTCTGCGCTACAACAGAATTGGTCTCTTTATTATTCCCTGACTACCTGATGGATACACATGCCCACTGCTGCTACTCTGTGAAATCTGTTCCATTCTCTGAGAGATTTCTCATTCCTCCTCCCCATAGCTATGTCTTGGCCTTATTTCAAGGTTTTCCTGTTTCCAGTTCTTCCCTGAAGTCTTGCTTGGTCATGTCATCTTTAAGTAATCATTCTCTCCTTTGAATTTATGGTCTGTGACAGGCAGTTGAACATTTTGTGTTATTGTTCATTTTTCAGGAACTTTTCTTCTCTAACCAGAATGCAGTTTCCCTGAGTTCGAAGTCTCTAAGTCTCTGTGGTGTGCGTGCACTCTTCCAGATGCTTGAGTTCTAATCATAATGATGCCTTACAATAATTCTAGAAATAATGATGCCTTACAATAATTCTAGAAATAATGATGCCTGACAAAGGAAGAGGAAACACCGGGTTGTATGACTGCATTTGCTACCACTGATATCTGGTGGAAACCAAAAGATTCCACTCATTCTGACTGTTGAGTGCCTGCCATGTGCCAGTGCTCTCACGGATTCCCTCATGCTGAATCCTAGTGGTCTTTTGAGGCAGCTGTTGTTATCCCCATTTTACAGTTGGTGAAAGTGAAGCTTACACCCGTGTATGCCCAGGGCTACGCAACTGCTTAGTGGCCGAGCTGGGATTAAAATATTTCCCGTGTCTGTCTGACTCCCAAACCTTGCTCTTCCCTGTACCGTAGTCTTTGCAGGCCTGGTTGGCGAGGCCTTCATATGGGGGTTATTCTGAGGTACTGTTAACACTCCGTTTCTAACACTTCAGATTATCTGTAGTAAATGTTTCAAGTACATGGGAATGGAATTAAGTTGAGGAGATAAAGCAATTCATTTACACCATTCACTCGTATTTACTGTTTTTCTCATTGACTCTCACGGTTTGTGCAATGTATAGTCCATTCAGAAGCCCTTTAAATAATGGCCAAGGAAAGTGCAGATTACGTATATAGGTTTCTGAAGGTTAGCCTACGCAAGTGGTTTTTGTCAGTTTGACAGGTAACTCGATTTCTGGTTGTAGGGCAGGAATTTTGAGAATTGAGGCTAGCTTCTCAGAGGAAGCTAGGCAACATTCTTAGGTTGAACTCAGTCTGCCCTTGAAAAGGTGGTTCAGTTATTTGATTAGGGGTGTATGGATTATAGGACGTTAGACATGCCTCAGTTTCCAAATGTAAGTACAAAAGAACGTGTCCTTGACTCACTTGAAAAAAAGTTCAATCTGTAGCTTCCCTCCCCAAAGCGTCATGTGAAATAAGATTATCTGTAGTATTTAGTGAGTATGAAAGAGTGAGGAAATATAAGTGAACAATTTCAGCTGCCTGGGGGCAGAAAAAATGATTCATATATTTGAGATCTGTACCCCAGCCTTCCTGGTTTGTACTCAGTCAAGAAGAGAGGCATCAAGTAGGTTTCACGACAGAACAGAAAACAGTTTATTGATGGTGTGGGAACACCTTAGAAAGGAATAGAAATCATCAACTTTAGCACCCACCAGGGTCTGTGTGTCAGCATGCCTGGACCAGTTCAGAACAATGGCCCCCACCAATGTCTCAGTCTCTGGAGAGGTCCCTCCTCTCACCAAGATGCCCCCAGAACCCACCGGACTGGAAGGACTCCAGTGCCTTTAAGGGAACTCCAGCCCACGAACCCAAGCAGAGTCTTTCCAGACTGCAGTGCCCTCACCTTCTCGCTCTGCCTCAATGGGCTCTAGATGCTCCAGCTGGAATCCAGAGAAGATTGGCATGCCTCTCCATTTCTACGCCAGACTGAAAGCTCCTGGAGGACGGAGACCACTTGGCCATTTTCAGCACTCAAATTTGACCCTCTCCGTCACCTGTCGCAGGAAATACAAGTGGCCACATATAGTCAAGACAATCTAGAAGAACAACAACCCCGGAGAGCTTCCACTACCAGATATGAAGCCTTAGCATAAAGCCACAGGCATCAGGGCAGCGTGCCGTCCTACTGCAAGGACAGCCACAAGGAGAAGTAAGAAGAAGAGAGAGTCCCCCTGAGACCCACAGACGTGAACATTTGTATGTGACAGAAGAGTCAGGCCGAGCATTGGGGAGAAGACAGTCTTCTCAGTCAATGGTCCAGGGGCACTGGCTATCCAGACGGGAAAGAATTCACCTTGACTCCTGCCTCACACCATAAACAAAGGTCAATTCCAGATGATTTTACATCCAAATGTGGATGTTTAAAACAATGACGTTTGTAGTAGATAATACAGGGGAATATTTTCATGACTTTGGGGCAAGCAAAGATTTCTTAGGCAGGTCAGAGGGTACACTAAACATAAACACAAAAATGTATAAATTGGACTTTATTATTAAGACCATCTCCTCGTCGAATGATATCTTCGAGAGAGTGAGAAGGCAAGAACAGAATGGGAATAAACACGTGCCATATTTTATCTGGAAAAGCCTCATATAAGATACGTAACTAACTCCCATAAATTATTAAGAAAACAGACAATCTGCCAGAAAAAATGGGCAAAAGCTTCAACTAGGCGTTTCACAAAGAAGAAAATTAAATGCCCAACAAGTATTTGAAAAGGTGCATAACATTGTTACTGGTCGGGAAAATGTAAATTAACACCAAGATGTGATACTAATGCACAATGACTAAAACAAAACCACTGAAAATATGGAGAGTCGGTGAGGATGGAGAGTAACTGGGCCCTCACAGACTGCTGAGGGTGTCAGCCACTTTCCAAAGCTCTTTTAAGATCTCCTGAAGATGGACCTTCACATACTCTAGGTCCCCAAAATTCCTCTCTTAGATAAACACCCAATAGAAATGCCTACATATGTTCCTCACTGCCAAAGAACATTATCACTTAGTTTACCTATTTCCAAGTCCTCAGGACCTAATTCTGTGTTTTTATTGTTTTCCTTCTGGTCTGGGGCTTTTATACATTGCTGGGTGGTAGAGGAGTGGTTTTTTCGCATGGTGGTAGAATTCGGTTGCAGTTACAGCCTGTCGCCACTAGATGGGGGTCTAGTGCCGCGCGTTCTGAGCTCTCTGCCTTCGGGCAAGATGGCGGCACCCAGTGCGGTTTGCTGGGGCGGGGGTGGGGGGGTGGGGGCGGTTTCTCTTGCGCACCCATCCGGATTCGATCAGTTTTGTTCCCTGGTCTCCCGGGGCCCTGGGTTTATGGGGTCCCCGCACACGGAAGCTTTCCCCCCTCAGCGGGTTTCCACTGTACCGGTGGACGGGAGTCCTAGATGATCCCCCGTCATGCGTCCCCTCCCCCGCTCCTTCCCGGACCCGCGCAGCGATCCCGGTTTCTAGGGGAGGGAGCAAAGTTCTCTCCTACCCCATTCCAGCTCCTCCGGGGTGGGCAGCAGGGGCTCTGTCCTGTGTCTTTTGATACTGTAGGTCTCTGAGTCCTGGCATTAGGTTCATTAGCTGAAATTCAGGGGTCTTTTTTCAGTCCTATTTTGTACGTTGGAGGGGAGAGAGTCCCGGGTCAGCTCACCCCGCCATTTTGCTCAAATCCTACCTGAACAGACTATGTTGTTAACTAAACAAGCTTCCGGCTGACGCCCCCACTGATTCTGAGGGGGCTTCTTTCTCAAACTCTCAGAGCCACACTGGCGGGAATGAGACCGCTCCTTCTACTGACGGAGCTACGCTGACTCTTTCTGCCTCCAGCGTCCCTCATGGGTCGGACAAGTGGGCGGGCGGTTCGTGCCTTGACTTCCCTCCGGACCAGGAGGCTGACTGCGTTCTTCCTTCTCAGCATCACCACCAGGAGGAGAGGTCCGCCCTGAGCCAAGGCTCAGGGCGCGGCCCCGCACCTCTGAGACCTGACTGCCAGGCGTCCCCCACACAAGTGCCAGACCCGCCCTCCCCGAGGCCTGGCCCCCAGGGACCGGCCACCTACCCGTGTCTGCTCGCTCAGGGTTCCTCTGCAGGATGGCTAAGCCTGTCCCTAGCCCTGACCCCAACCCCTAATTAAGGATGGTGCATTGTGCTGCATGTTTTAGATATCTCACTCTGTCAATTATTTGGGACTAGGAGAGACTACTTCTCTTCCTATTATTTTTCTGTTTGTTCATTTGTTTTTCCAGCAAAATCTCTATAGAATAGTCAATACGCTTATGCAATGATGTTCCACCTCATATTGGTCAGAGACAGGCTGGGTCCAGCCATCTGTGCCTAGAATAGAGTCTGGGGCCTGATGAAGACGTGTGAATGAATGGGACCTAAAAGTGTGGGGGGAGCACACACACGGGCCCCCAATGCCCAGGAGGTTCCAGGCAGACACAGAGCAAGGTGAAACGCCACAAGAACAGGCCTGGCTTGTCTGAGGACTGCTGGGAATTCCGTGTCACTGAAGCCAAGTGAGCAAGGGAGAGACTCCTGGGGGACGAGAACACTTGTCAGCCATTGTGCAGCCTGGTTTGACTCTGGGCGAGATGAAGAGCCAGGGGAGGGCTGGAGCAAGGAGGGGCGCCATCCCACTTACTGTGGCCCTGGTGCTGTGAGGCAGGAGCAGGGGCCAAGTCAGAAGCAGGGCCAGCCAGGAGGCCACAGGAGTGACGTGGGGAGCTCAGGCCGGGGTGTGAGCGGTGCAGAAGGCGACACGTGCTCAGGGCTGAGATGTGCATTTGCAGGGAGAACCAGGGCTGGCTCCGCAGGCATGTGACTGTGCTGTCATACGAGGCCCCTCGCTCAGGAGAGCCCCGTGCTTGCTCTCATGCTCTCCTGCTGCCATCCTGAGGTGCCGTCCCCCAGCTCTATCGTGTTATGATTGACGTGTAACATTGGGTGAGGTTAAGGACTGCGAGGCCATATTTTGACACACGCACATTTTGTGAAATGAATTGGACAGTAAGCATTGTGAACACCTCCCTCCCCTCCCATATTTACCTTTGTGTGCGTGTGTGGTGGGAACATTTCAGATCCGCTGTCTTATCAACATTCTAGTGTATCATAGAGTATTGATAACTGCAGTGATCATTCTGTCGAGTCGATCCCACAATTTATTCATCTTCTAAAGGAAAGTGTGTACCCTGTGTCCTACATCCCCCCACTGCCCCCACCTCCCAGCCCCCGGCAGACGCCATGCTGTTCTGTTTCCATGAGCTTGGCTTTTTTAGAGTCCACACTTAAAGAAAATGTAAGGTAAGAAAAATCCACATACTCACGTTTCAAGTCCTCTCCGTAACGGGACTTTGGCTGACTTCTCAGGGGCTCTGATTAGGGGCATGCTGCTCCCCAGGCACTGGGAGACTGGAAGGAGAATTCCTCCTCACAGTCAAAGGACCACTTTGGCCACTTTCTCACTCACCTCGTGGTTGTACATCTGGAAGTAAGCCGATTAAGTGTTTCTTCTCAGGAATATCTATCAGCCTCTTGTACATTTTGTCAGGATTAATTTCTGTGACGGTAGAGAATGTAACCTGTGTGTCCGTGCACTGAGGACATGTAGACTGCAGGGCAGCGCGAAGTGCTCCCAGCACAGGGAGTGAGTCCCCTGCCCACCTCTCCGCACACTGAGTGACAGCAACACAGACCATCCTGGATGCATAAGACGTCTCGTCGCGACTGAGTGATGGCACTCACATCAACCCACACCTGCTACTACAGCTATTATCGTATCTTTCTGACATTTTAGAAAACAATGGCCCTTTGATAATCAATGGGAATCACCCTTTCAAAGAGCCAGTGATGCCATGAACTTTAATGAGTGACATCCTTGTCCTGTTCCATCAGTTTGTTCCCTGTGATTAGTTTGGGTAATCAGACACTGAGTCACACTTTTTACTGAATAAAATGTGTGCAAGCAAGAAAATTGGTTGTTTGTTCTAAAAGTAGCATTTGTGAACATATTGAAAAACCAATAGCCAGCCCGGTGGCATAGTGGTTAATAACGTTCATGTGCTCCACTTCAGAGGCCGGGGCGGGGGGGGGGGGTTCTTGGGCTCAGATCTGGGTGCGGACCTACCCATTTCTCATCAGCCAGGCTGTGGCGGTGACTTGCATGCAAAACAGAGGAAGCTTGCCACAGATGTTAGCTCTGGGACAATCTTCCTCATCATAAAACAAAACAAATAAAACAAAACAACCCCAAAAGAGGCTTCTAGACCAAATTCTCTCTTTTTCCACTAGTACCACAATAATATTTCCTTTCCAGCCTCTTTGCTCTCTTCACTCTGTGCCCATGTGAAGTAGTGTTCAGCAAAGAAATGGGCTGGAAGGGCTGTTTGCATGTATAGGCTCAGTCCATGAAAACGTGCCTCAGGATGTGCCATACATTTCCCCTTTGCAACCTTCTGGAAGGAACCTAAGGACACGCCCAGAGCCGAATCCACATGTCGAAGAGGGCAAATCCCCAAATTGAAGGTAGCTGGGTCCTGACCCTCTGACTGGAGGAAAATCAATAGGCAGAGTCACTTGCTATTTGAAAGCTTGTGTTGAGATGCTATATGCAGGAAACAAATCTATATAATGTTCCAATAACTGATATTTTCATGTATCTGGGCCAGCAGATGACTTGACTTGACTTTAAAGAAGTCTGTAACAAAAATTGTTCTGAAGCAAGTTTTCCATGAAAAAATATGTTTCCAAATCTGGAAACAGTAAATAGCCCTTGAAGATCTGAAAGGGTAAATTAAAAATGTAATTCTTAAGTTTATTTATTTATTTTTTCTTATTATATAAGTTTGAGGTGTAGAGCATGATAATTTGCCCCCTGTGCATAAGTTTATTTAAAAAACAAAAATCACATTCTCTCCCAACAATTTTTTGATATTGAAGATGTAGCACATTTTAAATATATTACCATTCTTTTGTTTTCAGATAGTTTGTAGCTGGTAGGAGTGCAGATTACTTTCTTGTGCCTAAAAATATAATCGAACAGAGACAGTCAGGACCCGAATATTCTTCCTCACTTCATCAGTTTTGGATGCACTTGCTACACAGCTGGATTCCCTCCCCGACAAGCTCTCAGGCAGACCAGCTGTCCTCCAGGGCTTCAGAGAGCTGCGGATTCCTCGGAAGCACCTCTGGACCACAATTCAGGACCACAAATGAGGACGAGCCAACAGATTTTCAGCTCTCATCTTTGGCTTCAGTTCTCTGTGACTGTGATCAAGTCTGTAGGGCAGTTTATCAAAGAGGGTCTGATCACAAGCAGAGCTGCAGTCCTTTGAGTCTAACACCTAACATCCTGTGGAGACTCTGATGATGAAAATGGGTGGCTGTATTCTAGGGACTTGAAATGGGTGCTTTCATTGTGCCGTGGCATCGAGGCGGTCTTTTTCAAGGACTCCAAAGCCTGGTGACTCCCTTGTTCTCCAGGCCATGGCTCCAAGGGGTGGGGCATGTCCTGGGCAAGAGTGCAGCGCTGGCTGCAGCAGAGCGTCCTCAGGGCCATCAGCAAAGAGACTAGGGCACTCGGGTTTGAGTAATTTAGCACCATTTCCGGAAGGGGCGCCCATCCACCTCCAACTGTGAGTTCTGAGCCTCCTGCTCTGCCCCCGGTGTCCGGCAGGGGGCGCATGGACCTCCATTTGTGAGCAGCGTGGGGTGCCTGCGGGTTCTGCCAGAGGCCGCAGGAGCTGCATCCTCAGCGGGGAAGGTGCTTCGCTTGTCAGGAGGATGGAGGAGACACAGCTGCGGTCATGTTGGGGTCTCCTGCTCAGAAAGAATACACCTCCTGTCTGGCCCTCATGGCTGACGAGGGGGCTGCGTTCGGGGCCCCGCGACGTTTTTCTTAAACGGTCAGCACAGAAGCTTTATTTTCTGGGCTGTTCCCTCGTGGTTTATTCTCTACTTTCTCAGTCACGTTTTAAGAAGACTTACTTTACAAAAGTATCTCTTCATTGAGGTGTTGGAAGGCTCAGAATCACGGCATGCTGGGTATTTGTTGCATATTCAGGATTGTTTCTGGGGAGAAATTCTGATACAAATTAAAGGAGAAGGGCAACCTACATGACTGTGAAGTGAATATGCCAGATATTGGAACTTTTCAATCATGAGTGATGGGGACTGGCAGATGGCAGCCTGGGGTGAAAGGGGAAATGGTTGCAATCGTATAGGTGTCTTCTTTATTTTTAATGCTTAATGTGTCTTAGGATGTGAAAGTGATCGAAAAATGCCGTGTGTGGTTGGTGGTTTAACACCGCCTTACTTTCCAGCTCTGCAGGACTCTGCAGCATTGTCTTGTGCATTCTCAGCCTCAGCCTGGAATCAGCCTTTTCCTCAAGGAACGCTGGCTCCTTGTATGAGACAATGGCATTAAAAACGTGGATCTGTGAGCTCAGTGTGCTGGTTGCTCCTGGGTGTCCTTGCTTCTTGGCCCTCTCGGTGGCAGGATGCTTAAGTTAGGCTGGTGTGCTGACCTTACCGTGTGTACACTGTCTGCTATAAATGTGTCTATATGGAAACGGCCATGTTTAGATTAAGGTCAGCATCAGTTCAGAGCACGGCTTCCCACTCGAATGCATGGCCACATGGAGCCCTCCAGCCCACGCCCTGCCCTCCCCGAAACCTGCCCCTGCAGTAGTGGAACCCTGTCTCCTGCTGTCTGGCGACCACTCAGTCATTTCTCCAATCCCAGTCTAGATGCATAGGGGCCTCACAGTTATTAACCAGTAACTGTTGAGAAAGAACTTTATCAAGTAGGGTTCTTTGCTTGGTCGGTTTCTTTTCCTGTCGTTGTACAGATTCCAGTCATTTCCAAAGGTCCTTAGGTCAACACCACTTCCCCCACCACTTGCTGTGTGTTTTTTCCATTCTCAATATAGTTACACTCTTTAGTCTCATTTGCATTCCATCCAAGGATCCACCCACCTAAATCATTTTACTAATTTGTGTAAGTCAAGATTTGCTCTTTCTACTGTAGAAATCTGGGGATTTTGTCAAAGGCAGAGAGGCAAGTATCCGCCATTAAAGCATCACACAGATTTCCTGACCTCTCCGCCCACACCATCCCCGCACAGCACTGGGAAGCTGATCTGCATATCAAATTGATTGCTTTGTGTTCGCAGAATGCCATATCAATGAGATCATACTCTACCCAGCCTTCACAGATGCTTCTTTCAGTTATAAAGATGAATTTGAGATTCCTCCATGTCTGTTCATCTTGATAGTTCTTTCAGTGTTGACACTTGATCGCATTACATTGCATGGATGTACCTCATTTGGGTGTGCTTTCATTTATTGAAGGTTATCTTTGTTCATTCAAGTTCCCTGCCCCTATAAATAAGGTGCAGCATACATATGTGTGCTGGCTTTTTTGTTGACCTTCTATTTGAAAGCAGTGTGCAAATGCCTAGGAAGATGGTTGAGGGATCACGAGTTAAGATGATGTTTAGCTTTGTAACAAAGTACCCAAGTGTCTTCCACAGCGGCTGCACCACTCGGCATGGGCAGCAGCGATGACAGAGAGTCTGTGCTGTCCTGCCCCCCAGCCATGAATTGATGTCGTCTATTTGTGTGTAAAGGTTGTCTCACTTTGTTTCAGTTTTCTTCTCTGTAATGATAAGTGATTTTGAGCGTCTTCTTGCATGCTTAATTTATGCTTATATCTTCGTTAGTGAGGTGTTTGTTCAGATCTTTACCCATTTTTAATTGGAATGTTTGTTTTCTTATTGTTGAATTTATGATGCTTTGTACCTTTTAATACAGCCTTTTCTTAGATATGCTTCTTGCAAAGATTTCTCACAGTCTAGAGTTGGTCTTTTTCTTCTCTTAACAGTATTGTCACAGAGTAGAAAATTTTAATTCTAACAAAGTCCACCTTAACTTGATTTTTCTTTGAAGACTCATTCTTTCAATGTTGAGGATAAAAGGTCCTCATGAAAACCGAGGTCATATCTTCTCCTTTGCTATTTCTAGAATTTTAATAGCTTTGTAGTTTACATTTACATCCATGAACAATTTTGGTGAATATTTGTGTCATGTGGAAAGTTTGTGTCTTTGTTAATTGTTTTCCATAAGGTCACCCGATTGTGGCATCACCATTTGTTTAAAAGACTAACTTTTCTCCATCAAATTGCCTTTGATCTTTGGACAAAGATCAGTTGACCATGTTTGTGAGTCTATCTATGGACTCTGTGTTCTTTTCCATTTATCTACTGGCGCATTCTTACCCCGGCATCATGCTCGCTGTACCTTTTTAAATCCTGGAACGGGGAAGTGCGGCTTACTCAACTTTGCTCTTCAGTGTTGTGCAGGATAAAGGATATTCCAGCTGCAGAAACGGTTTGTAGATATCTACAAAGTATCTGACTGGGACATTGACTGGGGTTGTGTTGACTCTATAGGTCAAGTCGGGAAGAGCTGACATCTTAACTATACTGAGTCTACTGATCATGGAAGTGAAATATGTCTCCTATTAGGTAGGTTTTCTTTGCTAGCTTTCCACAGCATTTGGTAGTTTTCTGATACAGATTTGTCTTTACTTGTTTATATTTTTACACAAGGATTTTATTTATTTTCCTTTTGTACCCTTTTGTGAAGGGTATTTTCTTTTCTTTTAAGTTCCCCTCATTCATTGGCGGCACAGAGAATACGCACCGCGTGTTGCACTTTGACCTGTACTTCTTATCATAATCCACTCTCATCAAGGCCTGGGATACTGTGCCCATTTCCGTTTGAACTTCAGAAATTAAGGGACTGAACAGTGTGACCACTGAGCTGCTGTGCCTCGGCTTAGGAGTCCCTGCTTAGCCGTAGCCAGCTTGCTCCCCGGCTGGGGCACAGGGCTCACACCGCCGCCTTGTTCTGACCGGGGCCCCAGAGACCAGGGTGTGGCGCTGGGTGTGCTGCCCATGGATGCTGGTTCCTGGCCACAGTGAGACAAGAGCTTCCTGTCCCCAGGATCAATGTGCCGCTCCCTTGGGAAGAGGATGCTCCCTGCCCGCTGCCGGCCCAGCAGGGGCCTGGGTGCCTCCTCTGACCTCCTCCTTTGGTCGTGCGCACAGAGCTGCATGGTCTGGACTGTTCCCGGGGCTTGTTCTCTACTCCCTCAGGGCGTGTGTTCCTGAGGCCTCTTGTGCACAGGATCGTCCTTTACGGGGCTCATGGGGCAATCACAGCCCGCTGTGCTGTGTCACAGGCTCGCGGGGTTTGTGGGATGAATCGTGCACAGATTCAGACACACAGGTGCCCTCGTGAAAGGATGTGCGAGATGTCGGGCCTTCCCGGGGAAGGAGCTGGGAACACAGGACACGTCTGGAGACTACAGAATTCCTGGGCGAAAGGGAAAAAGTGTACAGATACACACGCACTACATGAATTGTTGATGGCTAATTTTTCCTGTAACGAGAAAGTAGCTAAAAAAATATTGCAAAGGTAAAGATGACGTATTAATACACGTTGTTTCAATATTTTAAGTATATCAGAGTGAGGAGTTATTACAGTTTTACTTTCCTGGCTTTAAAGGAAGACAAATTATCTATAATATATTTAAAATACACTTCTTTGCTTATCTTGCTTTCAAATGAGAATATTACCATGATTGGCATTTTCTCATAACAGAGCTACAATCTTAAATATTTTTAAATATGAGCTCGTTGAAACATTTTTGCAGGATTCCAATGTGGCCAGTATTGTTAAACAACGATAATGAATCCAGGCCCCGACCAAATTGTTGGTAAGAATCTGATAAGAATATACCATGAATCAGTTTTCGACAATCCAAGCACAATGGTGATTTTTAAAATAACAGCATTGCATGCTGCTTAAAGCATTTAACATGAAATATACTAAACTTAAAGCTTCATCGTATTAAAGACCTAAGACAATGACAGTTTTGTAAATTAGATACATTCATTGCAAACGGATTTTCTCCTTTAAAAATGTAAAATCTGAAGACATCTTCTTTAAGTTTGTATATGTCCATTCAAAAGGTAAAAGTAAGATATCTATACCTTATTTTTATTATAAACGTCTTTCCCAGCAGAATTGATATTTTTATCTGTAGCTTCTTCCTTGCTCACTCCTTTATTTTCTTGTTGTTTATTGTGTAAATCAGAAAGTATGTTTCTGCGTCTCTCTCGCAGATTTCAGTTCCTTTCTCACGGCGGCCGTGGGCAAGGGGTGCGGCCTTGTACTCGGCGCGTCTTCATCTGGATCAGGAGTTTTCGCTGAGAGCTCCCTGGACAGTTTCCACTTGCTGCACACAGTCATCCCGTCATGGGAACTGCGTACAGATCTGTGGTCTCTTTGCACCAGGACACTTCTGCTTTCAGCCTGGGGTATTTCCCAATTTCATTTTACATTACATCTAATTCTAATAAGATAATATGTGATTTTCAGGTATGTATTATAAACTAACATGTTTTATACATATGTGTACACATATTTCAGCATTTGCTAAATGTCGTTAGTTTTCGTGGGACGGTGGCTGGTTGCATTTGATCTTGATGACCATTGGGGCACCAGTAGTAACCCTGGTGGGAGCACAGGCCAGGTTGTCAGCAGTGGAGATGGCGACAAGTGCTCAGATTTTAGATGCGTTTTTGCCAGATTCACAGGTGTGACACCTGTGCTGTCACACAAGGTCCTTCGTGCAGAAAAGCCCTTCCTTGATTTCCTGCTCCATTGTTGTCATCTTGAAATTCTTTTTACTTCACAGTTTTATTGACATATAGTTGATGTAATATAACATTGTTTGAGTTTAAGGTGTACAATGCGATGATTTGATACACATGTATATTGTGAAATGATTACCACTGTGAAATGATAAGGTTAGTTAACACCTCCATCACCTCCCATAATTACCATTTATTTGTGGGGAGAACATTTCAGAGCTACTCCCTTAGCAACTTTCAAGTATACAATGTAGTGTGTTAACTATAGTCACCATCCTGTCCATTAGATTCACTAGAGCTTACTCATGTAACTGGAAATTTGTAGCCTTTGACCAACATCTCCTCATTTCCTCTGTAACTAAGCAAAAGGGGCGCCTTCTGCTCACCACAATCTCATGCCAGTCAATTGCACACAGGCCTGTGGTTGAGAAAGGAAAATTTATGCAGTTAGCTAGCATAATCGGAAGATGGCGGACTAGTGTCCGAAAGAACCACCTTCCAATCCTACAGAACCTTGAGGCAGTTTATGGAGGGGAGATGGGCAGGGAAAGAGAGGGTTTAGGGATGTCGACCATCCGGTGTGACAAACTGCAAGGCGCCGAGTTATCTCTTTGGTCTGTCATTCATGACGGGTAGCAGTGCAGGATTTTTCTTTCTGGAGGTTGTCATGTTCCTGGGGAACTCAGAGAACAAAGTTGTCTTGTCACAGCTGGAGGATGTACATAAGCAAGAGTCTCAGAATGAGCAGGTGATGTATTTTGCACCAGGGAGAGGTGCTTAATCACCTAGGCTGCGTGCAGGCGAGAAGGTATTCCCAGAGACTAGTGCGTCAGGGTCCTGGTTACAGAATTGCTTCCTTTCCTAAGCTGGCTTCCCTCATGCTAACTTCAGATCTAGCTGTTAGACTCCCACCACCAGCCCCTGGCAAAAACCATTCTGTTCTCTGTTTCTCCGAGTTTGGCTCTTTTAGATTACACATATAAATGAGATTTTACAGTATTGGTCTTTCTCTGTCTGACTTATTTCACCCAGCATAATGCCCTCCAGATCCTTCCTTGTCACAAATGGTAGGATTTCCTTCTTTTTTATGGCTGTATAATATTTCCTTTTCTGTATATACCTCATGGTCTTTCTCATTCATGTGTTGCTGGACACTTCGTATGTTTCCAGGTCTTGGCTATTGGGAAGAATGCTGCAGTGAACATGCGAGTGCAGAAATCTCTTCAAGATTCTGATTTCGTTTCCTTCGGATATATACCCAGAATGGGTTTGCTGGATTACACGGTAGTTCTGCTTGTAATTTCTTAAAGGTGTACAGTGTGTTGATTGATCCATTTATATATTTCATATGATTACCATCATAGCTGTAGATAACACTTGTATCACATCACATGATTGTAACTTCTTTTGTGGTGAGAACATTTAAGAACAGATCTCTTAAGAATTTTGAAGTATATAAGCTAGTGTTTTTGCCTGTAATCACTGTGCTATGCACTGGATCTTGAGAACTTATTCCTTTTCTAGTTGCACGTTTTTACCCTTTAACAACCTCTCCCCAATTCCCCCACCCCTCTGCCCCTGGTAACCACCATTCTACTCTCTGTTTCTATGAATTCAACATGTGAGATTCCATATATGATGATGTCATAGGATATTTGTCTTTCTCTATCTGGCTTATCTCACTAAGTCTAATGCCCTCAAAGTCCACCCATGTTGTTGCAATTAGCAGGATAGCCTTCTTTCTCATGGCTGAAGAACATTCCCTTGTGTGTGCATACACCTCATTGCTTTATCCATTCATCCGTTGATGGACACTTGGGTTGTTTCCATAGCTTGGCTATATTACTCGCTGCAATAAACATGTGACTGCAGATATCTTTTCCATATCCTGTTTTCGCTTCCTTTGGATGTATAACAGGAAGTGGGATTACTGGAGCATACGGTAGTTCAACTTTTAGTTTTTGAGGATTCTCCGTATTATTTTCTATAGTATTTGAACCAATCAACATCCTCACCAACAGTGCACAAAGCTTCTTTATTCTCCACAATGTGGCCAACACTTACCACTTGTCTTCTTGATGACAACTATTTGAACAGGTGTGAGGTGATAGCTCAACGTTGTTTTGATTTGCATTTCCCTAATGATTAGCGATGTTGAGTATTTTTTTAATGTACCTGTTGGCCATTAGGATTTCTTCTTTGGAAAAATATCTATTCAGATCCTCTGCCCATATTTAAATCGGATTATTTTGGGTTTTTTGCTGTTGAGATGTATGAGTTCCTTTTATATTTCGGGTACTAACCCCTTCTCCACTCTACAGTCTGTGAATTGTTTCTCCATTCCATACGTTGTTTTTACATTTTCTTGATTGTGATTATGCTGTGAAGAAGCTTTATAGTTATAGTTTACAGCTATATAGCTTTATAGTTCCAATTGTTGATTTTGCTTTTGTAGCTTGTGCTATCGATGTCATATCCAAAACGCAATTGCCAAGACCTGAGTCAGGAGCTTCTTCATGTATTCTCCCAGGAGTTTTAGGATTCAGGACTTAGGGTTAAGTCTCTAGTCCACTTTGAGGTAATATTGTGAGTGGTGCAATTTAGGGGTCCAATTTCATTTTTCTGCCTATGAGTATGCAACGTTTCCACCACTACTCATTGAAAAGACTATCCTTTTCCCATTCACAATAGCATCAAAAACAATAAAATTTTTAGGAATACATTTAAGCAAGGAATTGAAAGAACTGTACAATGAAAACTACCAGACTTTGGTGAAAGAAATTGAAAAAGATAAAAACACGTGGAGAGATATCCTGTGTTCATGGACTGGAAGAATGAATACTATTAAAATGTCCACAATCCCAAAGCCATCTCCAGATTCAGTGCAATCCCTATCAAAATTTCAATGGCACTTTTTCATAGATACAGAAAAAACAATTCTAAAATTGGATGGGACCACAAAAGACCCCAAACAGCCAAAGCAATTTTGAGAAGGAATAAATCTGGAGGCATCACACTTGCTGACTTCAAACTATATTACAAAGCTATAGTAAATTATGCCAATGGGATAGTGGCCTAGAGAACAAGGGAGCAGAATAGGTAGCCTAGAAATAAACCTCTGCATGTGAGGTCATGTAATTTTTGATAATGGAGCCAAGAACACGTAATGGCGGAAAGCATAGTCTCATCAACAAATGGTACTGGGAAACTGGGTAACTCCTTCTAATGTTTTGAGGAACTTCTAAACTGTTTTACATCATGGCTGTACTAATATATATTCCTAGCAGCAGTGCAGAAGGATCTCCTTTTCCCCACATCCTTGTCCACACCAGTTTTCAAGTATAGCCATTCTGACAGGTGTGAGGTATTATTTCATTGTGGTTTTGATTCACATTTCCCTAACGACTAATGATGTTGAGCATCTTTTCATGTACCTGTTGGACGTTTGTACGTCTTGGCAAAACGTCTGTTAAGCCCTTCTATCCGTTTCTTACTCAGATTGTTTTGTTTTTGTTTTCTTGTTATTGAGTAGTATGAGTTATTTACAAACTCAGAAGATGACTTGCTAATATTTTCTCCCATTTTACAAGCTGCCTTTTCATTTTGTTGATTATTTATTTTGCTGTGTGTAAGTTTTTAGATAGTTGTAGTCTCATTTGTTTATTTTTGCTTTTCTTGTCTTTCCTTTTGGGGTCATATCCAAAACGTCATTGCCGTGACCCATGTGAAGGAGCTTTTCTCTTATGTTTCCTTTAGGAACTTTATGGTTTCAAGTCCTACATTTAAGTCTTTCATCCATTTGGAGTTAATTTTTGGGAGTGGTCTAAGTTGGGGGTCCAATTTCCTTCTTTTGTCTGCGGTTAGCCGGTTTTCACAACACCACTGACAGAAGAAATTATTCTTTCCCCGTAGAGTATTCTTGGTTTCCTTGTGAAGGATTAGTTTACCATATATGCATGGGTTTCGCTGAGGGCTCTTGATTCTGTTCCATTGGTTTCTGGGTGTGTTTTAATGCGGGTATTATACTGTTTTGATTACCATAGCTTTGTGGTGTAGTTTGAAATAAGGAAGCGTGATGCCTCCAGACTTGTTCTTCTTTCTCAGGATTGCCTTAGCTATTATTTGGGGTCTTCGTGACTCTATAGATATCACTGAAATCTGGTTGATTGATGGTGCTGTTGAGGTCAACTGTGTTGTTACTGATTTTCTGCCTGCTGGATCTGTTCATTGCTAACAGAGTGATGCTGAAGTCTCCAACTATGATGGCGGAATTGTCTATTTCTCCTTGCAGTTCTATCAGTTTTTGTCTCACACACTTTGATGCACTGTTGTTAGGTACTTAGATAGTAAGGATTATTACGTGTTGGAGTATTGACACCTTTGTTATTATGGAATACCTTATCCCTGATCATTTTTCTTGTCCTAATGTCTGCTTTGTCTGAAATAATATAGGTATTCGAGGTTTCTTTTAATTTGTGTTAGCAGGATATATCTTTGTCTATCCCTTGTAATTTGTGTATATCCTTAAAGTGGGTTTCTTATGCGGAACATATAGTTTATTTTGTGTTCTCTGACAGTCTCCATCTCATAATGGTGTACTCAGACCATTCACATTTAGTCTGGTTATTGCTGCATTTGAATTAATATCTGTCACGTTTGTAATGGCTTTCTACTTCCTTCTTTTCTTCTTTTCTCCTTCTCTGCTTTAAACTGAACATTTAATTTTATTTCATTTTGTCTCCTTTCTTAGAGTATCAATTATAGTTCTTTCTAAAACGTTTTTAGTGTTCGTCTTACACTTTGCACTATATGTTTACAACTAACCTGGGTCCACTTTGAAATAACGCTATACTACTCCATGGGTCGTGCAAGTCCCATGTAACAGGATATTCGCAATTCCGCTCCTGCATTCCTTATAAAATTGTTGTCGTTCATTTCACTCATGCCTATGCTGTAATCACATCATTACTATTAATTTGAACAAACTTTTACCTATTAGGTCAATTAAGAATAAGAAAAAGAAAAGATTTATCTACCTTCATTGATTCCTTCACCAATGCTCTTCTTTACTTTATATAGAGTCGAGTTTCTGACCTATATCATTTTCCTTCTCCCTGAAGCCCTTCTTTTTTTTCTTTTTTTTTTACTTTTTATTAAGATGATGATAGTTTACAAGCTTGTGAAATTTCAGTTGTGCATTATTGTTAGTCATGTTGTAGGTGCTCCGCTTCACCCTTTGTGCCCTCTCCCCACCCCCCCTTTCCCTTGGTAATCACCAATCAGTTCTCTTTGTCTCTATGTTCACTTCCACGTATGAGTGGAGTCATACAGAGTTTGACTTTCTCTATCTGGCTTATTTCACTTAACATAATACCTTCAAGGTCCATCCATGTTGTTGTGAACGAGACGATTTTATCTTTTTTATAGCTGAGTAGTATTCCATTGTGTATATATACCATAATCTTCTTTATCCAATCATCTACGAGGTTGATGGATGTTTAGGTTGCTTCCACATCTTGCCTATTGTAAATAATGCTGCGATGAACATAGGGGTGCATGGTGCTTTTGGAATTGCTGATTTCAAGTTCTTTGGCTAGATACCCAGTAGTGGGATGTCTGGGTCGTAAGGTATTTATATTTTTAATTTTTTGAGAAATCTCCATACTGTTTTCCATAGTGGCTGCACTAGTTTGCATTCCCACCCGCAGTGTATGAGAGTTCCTTTTTCTCCACAACCTCTCCAACATTCATCACTTTTTGTGTTGGTTATTTTTGCCATTCTAACAGGTGTAAGATGATATCTTAGTGTAGTTTTGATTTGCATTTCCCTGATGACTAGTGATGGTGAGCATCTTTTCATGTGTCTATTGGCCATCCATATATCTTCTTTGGAGAAATGTCTGTTCATGTCCCCTGCCCATGTTTTGATTGGGTTGTTTGATTTTTTGTTGTTGAGCTGTTTGAGTTCTTTATATATTATGGAGATTAACCCTTTGTCAGATAAATAACTTGTAAATATTTTTTCCCAACTCGTGGGCTGCTTGTTTTTTTCAATCCAGGTTTCCCTTGCCTTGAAGAAGTTCTTTAGTCTGATGAAGTCCCATTTGTTTATTCTTTCTATTGTTTCCCTCGTCTGAGGAGTTATGGTGTCTGAAAAGATCCTTTTGATACTGATGTCAAAGAGTGTACTGCCTATATTTTCTTCTAGAAGACTTAGTGTTTCAGGTCTAATCTTTAGGTCTTTGATCCATTTTGAGTTTATTTTTGGGAACGGTGAAAAAGAATGGCCAATTTTCCTTCTTTCACATGTGGCTGTCCAGTTTTCCCAGCACCGTTTGTTGAAGAGACTTTCTTTCTCCATTGTAGGCCCTCAGTTCCTTTGTCAAAGGTTAGTTGTCCATAGATGTGTGGTTCTATTTCTGGGCTTTCAAGTCTACTCCGTTGATCTGTGCACGTGTTTTTTGCACCAGTACCATGCTGTTTTGACTACTGTAGCTTTGTAGTATGCTTTGAAGTCAGGGATTGTGATGCCTCCAGCTTTGTTCTTCTTTCTCAGGATTGCTTTAGCAATTCAGGGTCTTTTGTTGCCCCATATGAATTTTAGGATTCTTTGTTCAATTTCTGTAAAGAATGTCATTGGGATTCTGATTGGGATAGCATTGAATCTGTAGATTGCTTTAGGTAGTATGGACATTGTAACTATGTTTATTCTTCCAATCCATGCGCATGGAATGTCTTTCCATTTCTTTATGTCGTCATTCATTTCTTTCAGGGAAGCCTTGTAGTTTTTGTTGTATAGGTCTTTCACTTCCTTGGTTACATTTACCCCAAGGTATTTTATTCTTTTTGTTGCTATTGTGAATGGGATTGAGTTCTTGCGTTCCTTTTCTGTTATTTCGTTGTTGGAGTCTAGAAATGCTACTGATTTATGAATGTTGATTTTTGTATCCTGCAACTTGCTGTAGCTGTTGATTATTTCTAATAGTTTTCCCATGGATTCTTTGGGGTTTTCTATATATAAGATCATGTCGTCTGCAAACAGCGAGAGTTTCGCTTCTTCATTGCCTGTTTGGATTCCTTTTATTTCTTTTTCCTGCTGAATTGCTCTGGCCAAAACCTCCAGTACTATGTTGAATAAGAGTGGTGAGAGTGGGCACCCTTGTCTTGTTCCCGTTCTCAGAGGGATGGCTTTCGGTTTTTGCCCATTGAGTATGATGTTAGCTGTGGGTTTGCCATATATGGCCTTTGTTATGTTGAGGTACTTTCCTTCTATACCCATTTTATTGAGAGTTTTTGTCATAAATGGGTGTAGGATCTTGTCGAATGCTTTCTCTGCATCTCTTGAGATGATCATGTGGTTTTTGTTTCTCATTTTGTTAATGTAGTGCATCACGTTGATTGACTTGCGGATGTTGAACCATCCCTGTGTCCCTGGTATAAATCCCACTTGATGATGGTTTATAATCTTTTTAATGTATTGCTGTATTTGGTTTGCCAAACTTTCGTCGAGGATTCTTGCATCTATGTTCATCAGTGATATTGGTATGTAGTTTTCCTTCTTTGTGTTGTCCTTGTTAGGTTTTGGGATCAGGGTGATGTTGGCTTCATAGAATGTGTTAGGGAATGCTCCACCTTCCTCAATTTTCTGGAGTAGTTTGAGAAAGATAGGTATTAAATCTTCTTTGAATGTTTGGTAGAATTCTCCAGAGAAGCCGTCTGGTCCTGGGCTTTTATTTTTGGGGAGGTTTTGGATTGCTGTTTTGATTTCTTTACTTGTGATTGGTTTATTCCGATTCTCTATTTCTTCCTGCTGAAGCACTTCTTTTAATATTTTGTGTATGGCATGTCTGCTGGCAAGCAGATCCCTCAGTTTGTTTGAGAAACTCTTCAGTTCCTCTTTCCTTTTGAAGGATGGCTTCACTGGATGTAGAATTCTCCTCTTCTCCTGCATGTCTTCTAATGAGAAGGGCACTGTAATTCTTACCCTTTTTGCACTAAAGGCTTTAGCTCCTCTTGGCTCTTTCAAGAGTCTCTGTGTCTTTGGGTTTCTGCAGTTTGAGTATATGCCTAGATGTAGATGTTTTGGTATTGGTTATTTGTGGTGATCTCTGAGCTCCCTGGATCTGTGTTTTGGCATCTGTCATCCCTTTGGGAAAGTTCTCAGCTATTGTTACTTCACATATTTTTCTTCTCCTCTCTCTTTTTCTTTTCCTTCTGTTATTTCCATTGTGGATAGGTATTACTTTTGTAATTGTCCAAAATTTTCAATATCCTATTTCCCCCCACACACCCCCATTCTCTCTTTTTGCATTTCAGTTAGGAAAGTTTCTATTGGTGTATGTGCAGATTCCAAGATCCTTTCCTCAGCCTTGTCCATCAAAGGCATTCTTCACTCTCTTACAGTGTTTCTGGTTTACAGCATTTTCTTGTGTTTCTTTCTTACCACTTCCTCTCTCTTCTTACGTTCCTCATCTGTTGTTGCATGTTGTCCGTTTCTTCCATTATTGTCCTTAGCATATTAATCACGGTAATTTTAAATTCTGAGTCTGATAATTCCAAAATCTCTGCCATATCTGAGCAGGGTTCTGATGCTTGCTCTGTCTCTTCTGACTGTATTCTCTCTTGTCTCTAGCATGTCTTGTTTTTTTTGAAAGGTGGACATGATGTACCAGATAATAGAAACTGAGGTAAATAGGCCTTTAGCTTGAGGTGTCATGTTAACCTGGCTAGCGTTCTGGCTGTGTGTCTAGTCTCTACTGTAGTGGCCACTGTACATGACAGGGCATCAGATTCCTCTAATGTCCTTATTTTTTGTCTCCTCTCTTGCCTTGAGCTTCTTTATGAACTTTTTCATATGGTCTGTACCTTGTGGCTTTTCTGCTTTCATTAGTGGGTCATAACATATTAGAAACTATCTACCTAAAAAAAAAACCTCACTCTTGGCTCACTGGAATGATGATAAAAACCACCAGGGCATCAGTAAGAACTTCTTTGTTTTATAGCTGCTGTGGGATTTATTCCATCAGGAAAACAGGTAGCGCTAAACTGGAGTTTGGTAAGGGTTCAGGGTGTATACAGCACGTATTTCTGTTTAAGAGCTCTGATGCTTTACATGGGCTGGACTGAACTTTCAGAAGTGTAGTCTATGTAAAGAATATTACAGACACGCCAGGTTTTGTCTATAGTCGCCTCCCTCACTTAACCATGGACTTCATGTCTTCTTTGCCATAGGAAGTGGAGAGGCTGCCGGTTTTTAAGCCTGTGCCTTTGTCCTCACAAGCCCTGGGTGGACTGAGTGGGAGTCAGGTACACAGGTTGAAGATGCTTTATCCGGGACTCCTCTTAGTATTGTCATAAGTGCTCCTTTATCTTTCTCATTCCTGTTTCTAATGTGGATACTCCCAAATTAGTTCTAGGTGATAATGTTTTACTTCTGCTGAGAATGATCTTTTATTTCCCTGACCTCTTTCTTTATTTAGGAGATATTTTACTTTTTAGAGTATTTGGAAAATACTGTATATTTCAATGAATATTTCCCCATATATAAAGCCTGCCATCTGACATTGCTTAAATTGGTACCTCTGCAATAAAGAGAAAATAAATTTTTCTTTAATTTGTATGTTCTACATGCGCTTTGCTGCTCCTTACTTTATTCCTAGGAGTTACCCAGTAGAATTGAACTAATTAGCCATTTTTATTTGTATTGAAACACTAGAAAAAAGTGTTTGTGGCACATGGAATTTGTAGTTAACTTGGTCCTCCTAAGCATTTTTATAAGAACTGCCTAGCCTAAGTCCGGGCTCTGCAGTGAGGGTGGTCTCTGCCCAACAGGGAGAGCAGAGTCCTCCCTTGTCACCCATGGGGAAGAAACGGAAAGAGCCAGGTGCTGCTGAAGAAGCTGGAACGTAATTTCCAGTTAAACGTCACTTTTTAATTTTTATTTTAAAATCACATGAATCAAGTTAGACTATGACCAAATATGGCTTATTTCAGCAATGAGGCTAGTCAGATATTAGAAAATCTATCATCGTAATCCATTGTGTCACGAAAATGAAGGAGAAAGTCCCACGATTACATAAATAAATAGAGAAAAGTAGTTTGGTAAACTTTAGCCAGAATTTCTAATAGAAAGTCTAAGTAAAATAGAAATAGAAAAAAAAATACCTCAATGTAATACTCGGTTTCCAAAAAACTGACAGCAAAGGGTACGCTAAGTAGCAAAAGACTCAAACTATTTTGAGTAAAGCCGGGACTATACAGACTTTCCTACGATTTCATTATTATTTGACATTGTTTCAGATATTCTAGATCTGACCTGTTCAATAGGGTAGCTATTAGTCACATGTCGCTATTTACATCTAAAGTAATTAAACTTCAATAAAATTTAAAGGTTTCTCAGTCTCACTAGGCACACTGAAAGTGCCCTACAGCTACGTGTGCCTAGTGGCTACTGTGTTAGCACAGCTGTAGAACATTTCCATCATCAGAAAACTCCATGGGCCATGCTGTTCTAGAGAATGAAGTCAGAGAAGAGTATCTGTATGTATAGTATGAAAGATGAGATTAAATGATCCATCTCTTTTGGTTAACATATGTTTATATACGTAGACAACCCAGGAGATTTTAGTAACCAAAATGTATAATGAATGAGCCAATTTAGATCCAACATGAACACACAACAATGAATAATTTTCTGTGTTATAGCTGTATACACCTAGAAAGGGAAATGAGACAAACATTACATTTACAAGAGCTGAAAAAACAACTCACAAGCCAGACACAGAAATAGATCTACTGCCTGATTTCACTTATGTGTGGAATCTAAAGTAGTCATACTCATAAAAGCAGAGTAGAGTGGTGGCTGGGTCTAGGGGGGTTGGCGGGAAATGGGGAGACGTGGGTCAAAGGGTACAAAGTTCCAGGGCTGTAGGATGAACACGTGCTGGTGACCTAATGCCCAGCATGGTGACTGCAGCTCACAATCCTGAATTGTGTGCTTGAAATTTGCTGAGAGTGAATCTTCAGTGTTCTCAGCACAAAAAAATCATAACTGTGTGAGGTGTGGATATGTTAATGAGCTTGATTCTGGTAATAATTTCGCAAAGTATACATATATGAAAACTTCGCCTTGTACTCTTTCTAGTGAAGACCACGTACCCAGAAGCTCCAGAAAAGAGGAGAGACTTATTCCACTGTAAACATTAAAAGTGTATTTTTAGAAAGAGAAATATAAATCAATTTATTCTGATATTTCCACTTCAACATGAAGACTAAAGAGTTTGTTCTCAACTTCCTTAATTTTATATTCATCTCTCTTTTATGCTGAAATCTCAGTTGCTAATTGCATTAACATAGTTATTTCTTTACTTTCTTCTACGATATATATCTTACAGTTTAAAAATAACAATTCCAGTATTATTACTAACAAATATGATTATTGAATGTCATTTACAATTTCTTTTGGATTCCTTTTGTCTTTGGGGTATCTCCTACCAGTTTTGTGCAATTACTGTGCCTTAAGAAACCTGGAATAATTCTCTCTGTTGCTCCTGCCGACAGCTGACTTATATTTAAGAGTCATTTGTTGTATTTGTTTTCATGTTTTAGGAATTTTTGGGTGTAATTTTTATAACTATGAAAATAATTCCAAAGTGAAAATGATGAAACACATTCGGAGAAGTCTAGCTTCCCCTCCTGACCCCCAACCACCTGTTCCTTCTTCTTAGAGGTAACCATGTTTATTAGGTCTTAGTTTCTACTTCCATTGTTTATTTTGAAAACATAAACAAGTAGTCATATCTGGTCTTATATTGCCCCTTTGTTTTGTGAAAAGTACCTCCTGTAACACTGTCCTGAACCTTGCTCGTTCCCGTCCTGGTGTGTCCTGGAGATCAGTCCATAGCAGTATATGGAAACCTTCCTCATTTCCTTTGACAGCTGCATGGGGTTCCATTGCTCCAATGCACCATATTTTATCCAGGAAATCTTTTATGATGGACTCTTGCTGGCAAAAGTTATTGCTGCTGGGTGTGTGGGAAAAAAGTACTCTGAAATAATAGGAAATATCTATTTTGGCCTCTGCTCCCAGTTCCTGGCACAGAGCTCCTGAAACCTTGTGCCCTCCTAAATGATGGAAGCACCAGTAGCATCTTCTGTTCTAGCATTTGTTCTTTGAGCCTGGGTCCTGACACAGAGCTCCTGAATCCTTTGTAATTTCCTGGGTGATAAGAGCATCACTTGTTCTAACGAGGTGACTCTTCGTGGGTTCCTGAATAACTTCAGGATCTGAGCTCATCACCAGAAAGGCCAAGGGGTGATGAGAAGTTTGGCACTTTCAGTCCTACCCCATCCTCCAGGAAGGGCAGAGGGTCAGGAAATGGAATTAGTGTCCATCAGACCTATGTGATGACGCCTCCATAAAAATCCCACTAGTACAGGGTTTGGAGAGCTTCTGAGTTGGTGAACACGTTTACACACCAGGAGGGTGGCACATCCCAAACCCACGGGGACAGAAGCTCCTATGCTCAGGGCCCTTCCTGACCTCGCCCTATAAATGTCTTCATCTGGCTCTTTATCCACATCCTTTATTATGCCCTTTAATAAACCCGTAAATGTAAGTGTTCCCTGAGTTCTGTGAGCCATTCTAGCAAATTGTCACACCCAGGGAGGGGGTCATGGGTGCCCCAGTTGATAGCTGGTCAGTCAGAAGTTCAGGTGACAACCTGGCCCTTTTCAACTAGCGTCTGCAGTGGGGCCAGTCTTGTGGGACAGAGCCCTTAACTTGTGAGCTGTGGTGCCCACTCTAAGTAGTCAGCGTTAGAACGGAGTTGAATTGGGGAAGCCCAGCTGGGGTTGGAGGATGGCTTGGTGTGTGGAGCACTGCCGGGGTCCAGCCTCGGCAGAGTCCAGGTTCCCGCGGGAGAGACGGCGTCGGCGAAAACCTGAGGGAGGGGGAAATAAAGAGGACGTGAGACTTGGGTTGGTGTTAGCAAGTCCACCTTTACTGTGCACAAGTGTCGTTTATATATTTTTCAGGATTAGTACAGAAATGGTTCTACAAATATTCTCAGAGAGATAAGGAAGTAAAAAACGAGCACAAGAATATTTATTAGCATTCTATTCTATAGAGCATAAGGTTAATGGTAGTCTTCTCCGCAATTAACTAGTGTTTGTTGTCTCTAAGCTAAAGGAGATAGGTACCTAGACACCTGTTGTAATTCATGGCAAAGTTAAATCAAAGAGAGAAGGTCCAGGCCTCCGGACAGGACAGCAGTCCGTCTGGTTGCATCCTGGTGGAGCCATCCCTGCCTCCCTCAATCATTTACGCCATTAGTGTAGATGGTTAATGGGAACAAAAGGCGACTCCAGGGTGTCTTATCCCCAGGGCTATCTGCATTCTCAGCGGGCAGTTAAACATCTTTACTTTTTCCGCGCCCTTTAGGGGTGGAAGCATTCCTTTGTCTTTTAGATTGTAGAGCTAACAGTCCTTTAAGCACACTGCCGGAGAAAGTATCAGTTTGTTAGTAAAGTAAAGGGCTGAAAAGCTAAGCTAAACTATATATCTTCAGGAATAAAAAACAGAAATAAGTATAAACATAACCTTACTAGAAAGCGTGCATATAATTCAGAAAATATCAGGGGTGTCGGCCGGCCATTCTTCGCCGAGGGGCCTTCTTGCACCCCTCGGCCATTCTACTCATCAATCATTTATTATTTATTGCTTTTAGGAGAAAACCTCTATAACATTTTAACAGAAAGCAGAAGGTCCAGAATAATATGTAGATACTTGTTGATCATCCAATTAACCAACCAACTTAGAAGCACGATGCATATATATTTAGACAAAGAACTGGAGGGAGAAGGAAACATTAAGCAGACAGAGGCCATAAACCTAATTCGACATCTTACCTGGGCAGGATTCCTTTCTGATTGTCTCAAATGGGACTGTGTGCTCCTCCAATAATTAACTGAAAAATATCTTGAAAGTTACCTGCAGGTGGTCACATTCTCTTACTATATCTAATATTCCCAGGAGGTAGTGCCTCCCAAGCAGCCACCCAAAGGAGTGAAAACTGGAGGTTAAGAAAGGAAAAGGAATGAAGGGCAATTAGAAGCAGCACAGGTTTCAGAACTATGTGAGGGGCTGGCCAGTTATTCTTCACCAAGGGGCGACCCTGCACCCCTCGGCGTTAATCGGCTGGACCCTGTCAAACAGCCGATCAAATGATGTAGCCACGGCTCCCAGCAGAGCACCCACACATCTGGCGTCAGGAGTGCTGTGTGGCAGTGGAGTGAGAGTCAGGAGGCCCGCGGGAGGAAGAGTGTTTTTTCTGTGCAGGCACTCTCACACATTGATGGGAGAAATATTTAGTATTACAGCCATGGTAAGCAATCTGGTGAGAGGTATTGAAGATTTTAAAGATGTATATAATAATGTCTCATCTTTCCAAACAATGATCAAAAAAACGTAACTACTTTATGTGTCTATCTGTCTATCCATCTGTCTGTCTAGGTGTATCTCTGTATGGGGAAAATAAAAAGATACGTACTAGGTTGTTGAGATGTGGGGCGGGGGTAGAAGTGGAGAAGACTTAGGGTAACCCAGAAAAAGCAAAAGAAAAAAAGGCTGTGGTTGATCAATAAAGCACGTGCATATTCACACTGGTGCATCTAGGAAAAACTGTGTGAATATACATGGAATATTTTAAAAACTATTTAGCAAATATAATGGGGGAAAAGTTGCCATTTAATATAGCAGTGTAAACTTTTAGGTTGCCCGGGAATGAGGTGGATGTAGAGGCCTGTGTGTAGAGAACTTTGCGTCTTACTGAGAAACATAAAGAAGGCTGGACAGAGGCATTGCGTGTTCCCAGGAGGAGACTCGATACTGCAACACTGTCTGCTCTCAAATTATTTTTCCCTGGATTGCAGCTCCCGTAGGATTCTTATGCTGCAATTTGATGAAATATTCTGTATTTCATGAAAGAGAAACAGCCCATTTTGGGGGAGCACAACAGGCGCACAACAGTAAGCAGTACAGCATGGCAGTGGTGCAAGGCTGGGTGGTGGGTGGGTGACCAACTGTCCCAGTTTGCCCGGGACTGAGGGTGCCCAGGGGCTGCCAGCGCTAAAACTGATACAGTCCTGAGCACACTGGGGTGAGTGGTCGGCGTAGCCGTGGGAAAGAGCGGGCAGCTCAGAAGAGCAAACGTTCACAGGGAACAGAGGATCACACATCAAGGGGCCAAGGAAGGACTCTGTAAGAGGTGGTGCTCAGAGGAATGGTAACTATTTGGAAAAGAGCAAATCAGACCCCCCTCATACCATATTCCAAAAGAAATCCCGTATGGTTTGGTGAATTAGATATACATAAAAAGTGAAAATGTGAAACAGTGAGAATTTCCATAGGTAAACATTTCTGCCATTCTGATGTAGGAAAGAACGTTCTAAGAATAAATCCAGCAGAAGATACCACAGAACAAAACACTGATCCATTCGAATATAGAGTTTATTTTTCATATACATCAGGAAACAGCACACACAAATGAGAAAGGGAGATTATAAATTGGAAGGAGGATTTGCAAAAATGAATGCTAGGCAAAACCCGCCTCAGCCAGAGGAGCCCAGGGAGCCCTGGCGGCTAACCGTGCGGTGCATCCTGGGTGGGACCCTGGGACGAGGGACTTAGGTGGGAACAAGGAAACAGAGTGACGTGTGGACTGCAGCTCGCAATAGCGCGTCAGTACTGGTTCACTACCACCGGCAAACGTACCATCCCACGGAAGGTGTTCACAGCGGGGAAACTGGGTGTGGGGCATGTGACAGCGCTCTCTACTATCTCCCAACTTTTCTGCAACTCCAGAGCTGTTCTAAAATCAAAGTTTATTAAACATATTCCTGATAAAACTGGCTAATATCTATACTATATAACTATATAAAACCTAATAGACAATATATTATATATAACATATATTATATATAACATATATGCATATGTACACACATAACATATAATACATATACCGCAATGTATAACATAATGTAATATATAACTATACAACATAGAAATTAGAAAAATGAACATGTCTAAAGAAACATGGACAAAGCACATAAATAAGGAAATAAGTGGAGATGAGCAGCACTCGGGGCCCCTCGTGGTCAGCTTCACGGTCTGTGCGTACTCTGAGGCTGTTCAAACATATGGAAGAAGAGTGTGGCATCAAGGGCGCAGGTTTTGCAGACACATCTCAATTCAAGTCGAAGCACCATCAGCGGCCGTGTGATTTGGGGCGAATCACTTCACATTCTTTCTAAGGCCCAGTCTCTCGTCTGTAAAATAATGCCAATAACACATGTAATCCATAGGGGTTTTGTGAAAATCAAATGGGATTATTCAAGTCTTTAGCACAGTGCCTGGCAGATAGCTTAGTAAATAGCAACTCACACTAACTTACAGATGAGAAAATGGGAGCAGAGAGAGGACCAGTAACTTACCCAAGGTCACACAGCTGGTGAGTCGTGAGCTGGGACTCAGACACAGAACGCTTGACTTCACATCCCACGTTGGTAACCACAACTCAAGTCTTCGCTCTTATTGATGCAGTTCCGCTGCTGCTGCATAATGACCTGGGAAAATGCTCATGGGAAAACGCTGAGTAAAAAAAGTACATACAAAATTATATGTACTGTATCAATCTGATTTTCCCCTGAAATTTTTGTATGTGTACTAAACATGCATAGATGAAAGACTGGAAGGAAATAGGCCAACATATTGAAAGGATGATCTTTGAGTAAAGCGTTGAGCACACAGGAGACGCTGTGTTCTCCTGTGGTCACTTGTGCTGGTGTTCTGGTGACTCACCTAAGTGCCTTGGGTGTGAAGGCAGCTGTGTTCTTCCTGCTCAGGACTCACTTCCTGAGCTGAGCATTCGCATCGCACTCCATCTGTCCGGGAACACTCTCCCCACTGCTTCTGTGAAGGTGACTTTTTTCCCTTAGCTCTCTGTGTCTCTTTCCCTCTCTTTCCTATTTCTGTTTCTCTCTCTGTGCTGTGTTCTGTGTCCGTATTCCATTTCACCACTTTTCTCCTTAGCTGTGCTCAATCTGCGGTTTAACCTGTCCATTGAGTTTTTAATATGAAACATTTTTTTATTTCTGGAATTCTCTTTCAAAACTACTTGGTCTTTTTAAAAACAAAAGTCTGTTCTTTCCTCCTGTTTTCACCACGCCTTTAATCGTTTTAACACGGCCGTTTTTAGCCTGTGGGTCAGGTGATTCTACCGTCTGAAGGGCTGGCATCGAATGCGGCTGCTGGTTCTCACAGGGGCTTGTGGTGGTGCTCTTGTGTGCTCTGTGAGTTTTTCTTGTGCATCGTGCTCAGGGCGGCTTTTCCTGTGGGGATCCTGCGGGAAAGATGTCTCTCTGGAGCCGTCTTTGTTGCTTCTGGCGGGATTCAAGGGAGACCAACAGCGAGGGGTCCTTCATGCTGACTTTGACCTGGAGGATCACTGGACCTTGCAGGAGAGACACATCCTGAGGCCCAGGCCCGCGTGCAAGCAGGCTTGGAGCTCCCCGTCCTCATGGGGGACCTTTCCCTCCGACTCCCCAGGCCCAGGCTGTCTCCACGCTCCTGAGCCGGTTCTCGTCTAGCTCGCCCTCACTGAAGCTGTGGGCCTGTGAAGGCTCCGACTTTCTGCAGGGGTCTCGATTCCAACCCCCGGCCCTACTGAGGTCCAAGGCTCTGTCTCCTGCCTCCACGTGGCCACCAGAACCTAAGCACCTCACTAGGGAGATGACCAAGCCACCGCGGCACAGCCTCAGAGCTGCTGAACTCCACCTCCGCTAAATGCTGTGGGTGTGGACCCCTAGGAGTTTCTTCAGTTACTTGCAAACTCAGCTGTATGTTTAACAGGCTGCTGTTTTTTAATCCTTATTTCTAAGTGTGTCGCCCTGTGGGAGGACCTGCAGGTGATTTTGGCCCCCATGTTACTGGCAATGGACCCCAAAGATTATTTTTAAGGGAAAACAGTCTTAGGTGTCAGGCAACATTGACCTAGACATTGTTTTCTTTTAGAAGGTCATCCTGTTTCTTTCATAGGAGCATGTCAGTGGATTTTTTTCTGCCCTATTTCTTCATCTTTAAATAGTTTTTCTTGCCTAAAAACGAAAACAAAACTGTCAGCCTTCCAGTTACCTGTGCTCTGCTGTCTCCTGTGTTTTATTTTTATCCTAATCACGGCACATTTGGCAGGAAACCAAGTTTCTTGCCAGCTTCTTGCAAAGGACTCTAGTGAGGGTGAGGACAGGGATCCATCTCATATGTGTGCTTGTAGATACACTATAAATGGGTCTTTTTTTAAATTTCTTTTTTGCCAATGAAGATTCACCCTAATCTAACATCTGTTGCCAAGCTTCCTCTTTTTGCTTGAGGAATATTAGCCCTGAGCTAACATCTGTGCCAGTCTTCCTCTATTTCGTATGTGGGTCGCCACCACAGCATGGCTGACGAGTGGTGTGGGTCTACACCCAGCATCCAAACCCCTGAGCCTGGGCTGCTGAAGCAGAGCACGTGGAACTTCAACCACTCGGCCATGGGTGTGGCCCCTGTGAGTCATTTATAAAATGACCAGAGTAATGATTCCTAAGTTTTTTTATTAAGATTATGATAGTTAACAACCTTGTGAAATTTCAGTTGTGCATTATTGTTAGTCATGTTGTAGGTACACCACTTCACCCTTAGTGCCCTCCCCCCACCCCCCCTTTCCCCTGGTAACCACCGATCAGTTCTCTTTGTCTTTATGTTAACTACCACCTATAAGTGGAGTCATACAGAGTTCGTCCTTCTCTGTCTGGCTTATTTCACTCCACATAATACTCTCAAGGTCTATCCATGTTGTTGTGAATGGGACGACTTTGTTCTTTTTTATGGCTGAGTAGTATTCCATTGTATATATATATATCATATCTTCTTTATCCAGCCATCAGTTGCTTGGCACTTAGGTTGGTTCCATGACTTGGCTATTGTGAATAATGCTGCGGTGAACATAGGGGTGAATGGGACTTTTGGAATTGCTGATTTCAAGTTCTTTGGATAGATACCCAGTAGTGGCATGGCTGGGTCATAAGGTATTTCTATTCTTAACTTTTTGAGAAATCTCCATAATGTTTTCCATAGTGGCTGCACCCGTTTGCATTCCCACCAAAAGTATATGAGGGTTCCTTTTTCTCCACAGCCTCTGCAACATTTGTCACTCTTGGTTTTGGATATTCTAACAGGTGTAAGGTGATATCTTAGTGTAGTTTTGATTTTCATTTCCCTGATCTTCCTGCCTTTACAACAGAAGTAAATATTCAAATGATGGTTATTTCTTGCTATTAACCCATGACCTATGTTAATTACCCATGCTTTATAAATGCTCCTTGTTTATAGATTGTTTCATTAGGTTAGTTAAAAAGTAACTAGGGAGAAAATAATGAAAGGTGAACTGAAGTCAAATGCAGACTTTCAACTTTAGGATGTCACCTCCACTAAAAAGCCTTGTTCATTCCAACAGGTGTACTTCAGAATCCCACTAACTCTGAATCTTTCTGAAAAGATTTCAGCTTCTATTTAACTGTCTTTTAACATCACAAAGGTTTTAAAAAATTAAAACCAGATTAATCTGGTATTACTGATATTAAATGATTTTTCCAAATTTTTATTCTCCTCTTTTGCTTATACATTACTTGTACTTTCACAAAGTACTGGAATAACTTTCAATTTCACTTTATTAATGAGTAGAAACTGTTTAGTGTTGAGAATAAGTAGTAAAAGTTCCCTATCATACACTGAGGGATTATCCAAATTTGGATCTCTGCCTTCAGAGAATATATTTCCTCAATGCAGTACTTCTTAGAATTTTTATTTTTTAAAGAGATATTTTAAGAAAAGAACTCGAATTTCTTGCTAAAAGTAGGTATATTTAATAATACAAAGAAAATTGGTTAGTATATTTCTCTATAAATGTGTATGCATGCACAAAAATTGAAAGTTATTATGTGTTCAAACATAACTTTTTATCTTTATCAAAAGTAGAGGTTCATTCTAGAAAATATACAAAACAGAGGGAAGAGTAAAGGGGAAAAATCCTACACATATAGAGCATGTTCATTTCTTAGTTTATTGTTACTTCTATAAAAATAAGATATTGCAAACTATTTTAAATCAAGCTTTTCCCCTTCAGCAATATCTGGTGAAGATCTCTAAACGTTATCTGGTGTAGAGCTAATTTATCATTTTCAAATATTTGAAACACAAAAATTTGTGCTATTCCTTATTGATTAATAGTCACTTTGATTCTAGTCACTTTGACTGCAATATTTCAAAAATATACTTATAATTTATCTTTATATATATTCATTTTATTTCTAGCAGACAGTTCTTAAGAAAAGAATTGACGGAATGAAAGATGTATAAATATTTAATTTTCACAGAAGTTGCTCCTCTATTTTTCTTGGAACACATTGTGCATTTTCAACTTTTTAATTCAGGCTTCTTAGATTTTTATATCTGGTTATATTTTTGGTTTAATTATTACAGTTCTTTCCTTAAAAGGTGCCAATAATGTGCATGCTGATATCCCTTTGCCAGTTTACCATTTTCTTTCTACTCATGTTAATATTTTGTTCATTTCACCTTAATTGTGTATGCTCTCCTTGGCTCTACTATTCAAGCACTTGCCTTATTTTCATTAGTGATTATTCTGTTACTCATACTTCTGATTTGACCTTCCTTTCTGTGATGGCCTTATTTTACCCTTCAACATTTGTTCTTGAATTATTCTATTTCATTTTGTTATTCCTTTCCTAGATTTTTTCTGTGAGCCACTCATTCGCTTCTATAAAGATAATTGCTTCATTATTATTTTTTTTAAATTCACAATAATATGCAGCCATACTTCCTTTGTGGCAAGATCTTTAAGGCAGTGTTCTCTCTTTGACATATATTAATGGTTTATTCATCCTTTTCTTACCTACTTTATATGTACATATATATATAATATATATTAACACACATATATATATTAATTTGTTTTATTTTTAGTTGTCATTCTTCTTTCTAAAAGTTTCTGTCTTCCTGGAATATTCAGAAAGTTCATATGGGGAGCAGCAAGATAAATATTCCTAATTCCCATGACACAGTTTTGTCTTTATGAATTAGAGTCTATTTAACATTTTTCCTCTGAAAAAAAGCAGATATCACTGAAGAATATCTCACCAAACCATATGCCCTTTCTGATATATATATATATATATATATATATATATATATATATTTTCAAACAAGCCTAAACTAAGGCTGTTCTTTTAAATGAATCTTAAAGGTCATCATTTTCATCATTGCAGTGGCTATTCTTCCTGAAGTTTTCATAATTTTTCAACTAGTTTCCAATAAAATGTTGCTTTCAACACCTTTCTCATGATAAAATTGATGCTAGGTTAATAATTTTCAACATAATACTATGCATCAAATTTAGATATATAGGACAGACCTGATGGCACAGCGGTGAAGTTCACACTTTCCGCTTTGGCAGCCCGGGGTTCACCGGTTGGGATCCTGGGTGTGGACGTGGCACTGCTTGGCAAGCCACGCTGTGGTAGGCGTCCCACATATAAAGTAGAAGAAGATGGGCATGGATGTTAGCTCAGGGCCAGTCTTCATCAGCAAAAAGAGGAGGATTAGTAGCAGATGTTAGCACATCTGCCTCGAAACTAATAATAAATTTATATGTATATATTTTCATTCATGTGTACATATATATATTTGTCTGTTAGGTATATATATAAAGTGTGTATGTACGCATATATATGTGTGTGTAGGTGTGTGGTGCATAGTGTGTATGTGGATACCTACATACATATGCACACAGTACTCTGGGGTACATATTTAATGTTAGTAAGTTTCCTTTGTAGGAAAATTTTAAAAAATGAATATATGGGTACATCTCATTATTTATTTACCCTTGTAAAATGCTCATTTGTATTGCTTCTAAGAACTGAATTGGATTTTACTATGTTCTTTTTGTTGGCAATAGCTCTGTGCTTGTCTAGCTCAAGTATATTTACTAACCATTTAATCTCAGGTTTTGGATTATTTGATGTACCTTAATACTGATGACATATACTCTTATGAGAGGAAAAAAAGAATAATAAAATCTACCACAAATGTACAAGAATTCTTTTCAGATTCTGTGTAAAGAAAGTCCATGGCAATATGTTATTTTTCACAATTGAAAGAGTAACCAGATATATAAGCATTTGGTGAATATACGTTCACTAACGTAAAGGAGAAGCTGAAGAGGAAAATACAAATACTACGAAAATGACCTAGGAATAAGTCAGTATTGAGTGATAACAAGTTCAAAATACAATTTGATTTTTAGGTCAAGAAAAGCAAGCAACTAGAAAACATTTTTCGATATAGAGTAGAGGAGATTGTCAGGGTTTAAATCTAGTTTTAGAGAAGTGTTCCTGAAAACAGCCAACTAATATGAATTCCTATAGGGGAAAGACAATAAGATATGAATTCCTATAGGGGAAAGATAATAAATGGGCTGATAGTGGGACAATATACATATCTATATACATATATATATATCAGTAAATACAAGAGAAAAATAGGATTGCATTTGAAGAAAAGATATGTGATTGGTTACACTTTTTTGCTAGTCTTTTTTTATGCTGTCTACTTTGAAAATATATAAAGACAAAGCTGGCTATTTGAATAAAATAAATATTCACCCGAGTTTCCTTACTCAAGCTACTTATTACTAAGTATTCATCTCTATTATCTCTAACATTCCTCCACTGAAACACATCTCACAGATATAAAAGAGTGGTTATCACTGTTTCTGGGGGATACTGGTGTCAAGTTTTTCTAATTCTAACCAAAACCCAAGTGTGTGAACATCTTTATGCAGGCCCATTCCAGCGTCACCAGGGAAACATCACGCCATCAGTGAGATAATGAGCTGATAATAAAGATAGCAGTTGAATAATAGATCTAACACAACATAGAGATACAGAGCCAAGAGGTGATTTGAGGGAAAGAGCAATGACAACAACCAAAACACAACATCAGTCATGTGCAGTGATGGAACAAATTGTACACTATTCTAACAGCAAGATATGATGTTTGAATATTGCTGGCCTTGGTACTGATTCGTGATGTTCCCTGCATGATATAAAATAGAGTTCTTATTACCCCTTTGGCCTTCTGTCTTGAACTTTCAAGTTTTAGGAGCCAAATAAAGCAAAGGAATTATATTATATGATGTAACCTGTCTGTAGATCCCAAGTCACTTCTCTTTGCATGTGTGGAGAGTGTAAACTTTGAATAGCTGAAGCATGTTCAGGAGAACAGAACAACTTTATTAGATCAATCACAATCCATGATAATTCTTTTGTGTGTATCACAGTAGGTATATTTTATTATAGTAACATAGTGCTCAAGTTAGCCTAGCTAAAACACTAATGGAATATATTGGCCGTGTTAGTGAAAAATATGAAGTAAGGTTGGCTTCGGGCTTGTTTTGTTTCAACAGTTAAAGTATGTCATCGTTATCTTGTTTGTTTCCACCTCTCTCTTTTACTAGCTGACATTTCGTCTGAAGACTGACTTACCGTTATGATTACAAGATGTCTGCCAAGAGTTCCCAGATCTTCATTATTCTGTAATGAACTAAAGAGTAAGATTGCCAGATGAAATTCAGAGCACCCAGTTAAATTTGAATTTCTGATGAACAGCATTTTTTTTTTTTGGTCTAAGTATGTCTTATGAAAAATTATTCATTGTTTATCTAAAATTCAAATTTAACTGGTCATCCTGTATTTTACTTGCTAAACCTGGCAATCTTACTAAGGGAAGAAATACAGCTTTGCTTTGGGAAACTCTTAAAAACTGAGGAAACTTCTTTTCAGAAGTTCTCTCAAAATATCTTCTCATGTTTCATTTTCTCAACTTTGTCATGCATCATGCCTGAATAAGTAATGATTCTCAGGAGATGAGATTTTGAATGTTTTGTTTAGACTGAGCTGCATGTTGCACTACATTTCCGGAGAAGTACAACCATAATACCCTAAAATTTGGGGTGGTTGTGAAGAGTAGGATACTAGCTAACTGTTGAGGAAGTGACAGCAAGAGTTATATTTCAAAATATAATGGCAGAGGCAATGTAACATAATTTTAAATAACACGGAATTTGAAGCCACACTGTGTGGATCTTCTGTGTGTTAGCAATGTAACCTCGGGCAAGCTGCTTAACTAACCCTCCGTGCATCAGTTACTTCACTTTTGAAACTGGCCTTATAATAGTATCTACTTCATGATAGTTTTTATTTAACGTATATAAAGTACTTAAACAGTAGTTTGCCTATAGAAAATCTTTATCTTATGATAATCAGCATAAGGAAAACACACCTCAAAATGACATTTTGGAAAATCTACAAATGAATTATCATTAAGTCATGAATGTCCTAATTTAGACCGAGTGGAAGAGTACCCTTAAAACTTATTTTTACTGATGTTTCTTGAGCATTTTGTGGGAAGAAAATTTATTGGAGCTGTGGACATCAATTTAGATACTTATTGAAGTTTAGCTAGTACCCAATTGTGTAATTTTCTTATTGTAGCAACAACAGTTAATATGAGATCTATCTACTTAATAAATTGTCGTGTGTACAATACAGTATTGTTAACCATGATCGCCATGTTGTAGAGCAAATCTCTAGAACGTCTTCATCTTGTGTAACGAAAACTTTACACCTATTGAATAACAGCTCCAATTTCCCCCTCCCCCAACCTCTGGCAACTACCATTCTTCTCTCTGCTTCTTTGAGTTTGACTATTTTAGATAACTCATGTAAGTGGAATAATGTACTTACTTGTTCTTCTGTGGCTGGTTTATTTCACTTAGCATAATGTCCTCCAGGATCATCCCTTTTGTCCCATATGGCAGCATTTCCTTCTTTTTTAAGGCTGAAAAATATTCCATTGTGTGTATATGCCACGTTTTCTTAATCCATTCATCCATTGATGGGCATTCATGTTGCTTCCATATCTTGGGTGTTATGAATAATGCTGCAATCACACAATCACACAAGAGTCCAGGTATCCCTCTGAGATCCTGATTTCAATTCTTTTGGACATATACCCAGAAATGGGATTTCCGGATCACACGGTAGTTCTATTTTTAATCTTTTGAGGACCCACCACACTCGTTTCCATGGTGGCTGTCCCATTTCTATTCTCACCAAGAGTGTACAAGGGTTACAATTTCTCCACATCCTTGCCAACACACTAAAACAGTATGGTATTGGCATGAAGATAGACATATAGACCAATAGAACAGAAAAGAGAGCCCACATGGGTAATAAGAATACACAATGGGGAAAGGATAGTTTTTTCAACAAATGCTGGCAGGAACACTGGACATCTATATGAAAAAGAACGAAATTGGAACCTTAACTTTCACAATACACAAAAATCAACTCAAAATGGATCGAAGACTTAAACAAAAATCTTGGAGCTGTAAAACTAGAAGAAAACACGGGGGGAAAGCTTCTTGACATTTGGCTTAGCAATTACTTTTTGGATATGAAATCAAAAAGCAAAAACAGATGTGGGGCTATATCAAACTAAAAAGCTTCTGCACAGCAAAGTTAATAGCCAACAAAATGAAAGGCAAGCTATAGAATGTGAGAAAATATTTGCAAACTATATATCTGATAAAGGATTAATATCCAAAATATATAAGGAGCTCCTATAACTCAGTAGCAATAATAATAAAAACAATATTCTCACTAAAAGTGGGCAAAGGACTTGAATAGACATTTATCCAAAAAAGACATACAAATGGGCAACAGGTATCTGAAAACGTGCTCAATGTCACTAAGCATCAGAGAAAGGCAAATTAAAACCACAATGAGGGGCCGGCCCGGTGGTGCAGCAGTTAAGTGCACACATTCCACTTCAGCGGCCTGGGGTTCACTGGCTCGGATCCCGGGTGCGGACATGGCACTGCTTGGCAAAGCCATGCTGTGTAGGTGTCCCACATATAAAGTAGGGGAAGATGGGCACGGATGTTAGCTCAGGGCCAGTCTTCCTCAGCAAAAAAGAGGAGGGTTGGCAGTGGATGTTAGCTCAGGGCTAATCTTCCTGGAAAAAAAAACCACAATGAAATATCACCAGACACCTGTAAAAATGTGACTATTAAAAAAAGTCATTGTTTCATAATTTCTGTAAATAATAAGACTAAATTATTCGTAGCTTTATGTCATAACTTCATCTTCACAAGTTCCTTACCATAATTGTTCAGTAGCCACATATATTTGCATATTCTCACAGACTAAGGTCCAGTTGAAAATTAGAGACTATCAAAGGAACAAAATGGAAGTATACTAATCAAACCTTATATTGATGCAATCTCTATCATCTTATCATATGTATTGGTAGCAGAGAAAGAGAGTTCCATGCATATTCTTATTCCACTTTTCCTCGTAAGAACCGCATAATATAGTAATTAGGTATCTAGTGAAATCTGAAAATTTATTCGGCATTCTGACATTGTCTTAGTCCATTCAGGTCACTATAACAAAATGCCATAAACTGAGCAGCTTATAACCAACAGAAATTTATTTCTCACAGTTCTGGGTGCCAGGAAGTCCAAGATGAAGGAGTTGGCAATTCGGGGTTTTGTGAGGGCCCAGCTCCTTCGATGGCTGTTTTCTTGCTGTGACCTCACGTGGTGGAGCACGCTGGTGCCTCTTTGATGAGGGCACTAAGTGCATTGCTAACTACTTCTGAAAGCCGGCACCTCCAAATACCCTCACAGTGAGGATTAAGTTTCAACATATGAATTTTGGGGCAACATAAACAGAAAGTCCACAGCAGATATTAAGAAAAAGTTTAGTGTCTTCATTTCTTTCTAACTAATCTGTTATTTGCTGTGAATTCTCTACACGTAAGTAGTTTTCTGTAGCAGGCATAGGATGGGAGTTTTGGGGGACTTTGAAAGAGTCAACAGAATCCACTGGATTTATTTTAATGTTTTATACACAATCTCTGCTTGGAAAATGCAAGGAAATTTCGGTGTTTTTCCTATGTGTTCCCTTTACCTGGTCCTGTGTTCATGGAGTGGAAGAGTTGAAAAAGGCTGTTAAGATAGAAAGAGAATGTGGCAATGAAGAAAACGGAGAATCTTCAGACTGTTAAGATAGAAAGAGAATGTGGCAATGAAGAAAATAGAGAATCTTCAGATGCATAAGGTGGCCTCTAGGTTCTCCTGGGCTGGTGTACTCCAAAGAGGGTTTGGCTCAATCCCATCCCTGGGTGTGCAGCTGGTAGATGTGTCTCATGTTTACGGCTTCCTTATGTTGGATCTCATCTCTTTTTACATTAATTTAGGCTGGTAGTCCTTATTAGCAATCTTTGCTGCTGCCTCATCATCCCTTGGCCCTTATCTCTCAATGTCTGCCAGGTTCTGCACTTGGATTCTTGCCTGGGTTGCCTTCGGCCTCCATTTCAACAGTGACTTTTACCTTTTGAGCCCTAGCACATTTATTGAGGTCTTCTTGGCTCTCAGTATGGTTACGTCTATTGACTCTAAAAAGCACGTGGAGATTTCTGGGTCTCACTATGCTGAAAGGAGATGAAAGATATTCAAGAGTGTCAGCTAATCCCTCTTCCCAGATAACAAAGCTGATCCTCTCTCTTTTCTTTACTGGAACCCACCGACATGGGAGAAGAGCATTGTGTGGAGTATCTCCTTCATAAATCTCAGATATCCAGTGTCTGAAGACATATAAAATACTTTTATTACAGGTTTGAAATTTGCACAAGTCAGATTAAGACATCTGCCTAGATTCTTGCTTTTATATATGTGGCTTACTTCCATAAAATCCTGGGACCAGGACAGGTGGTGTTTCCTTCTTTTCTTTCACTGTCTGGTTGGGAATTCCCTTATGCTAAACTCTGTCTATGATCAGGTCCTCAAAGCTTAGCTCTTGATACGATAAACGCAAAGAATAGGAATCTAGGAAATAATTTTTTTCTAAGCTTTATATTCAAAAGCTAAGTAATTTTCTATTCTTCACTATCTTGCAAAAAAATCCATTCATGCATATAATTAATGAATTCTTTAAGATATTTAAGAACACAAAGGATGAGTTCAATGTTAATTTGTATATACGTATATACCTATATACATATATATGTGTATTTCAAGATATTTCCTTTGGTACATTAATATGTAGAGAGAGCAGAATTCTCAGCTGCTACATATTTTTGGGGGGAACATGATCACGTTTAAAGAAAACTTGTCAAAAATGTTAAAAAAGGGAAAAAATGTTGTAGAAGCTTGCTAGTGGCAAATAAACGGAGGCAATCCGTAAGGGAAAGGCTCCCTCATGCAATATCCCTAATGATCACTTTGCTGGGCTTTACAAGAGTGATTCTTTTTAGGAGAAAATTCCCACAAATTTTGTTAGAATCTTAAAGTAACTGAAAAAACAGTTTTACAAATTCTGCTCTAAATTGCTTAATCTTCTAGCTCCTTGCCAAGGGGTAATTTGGGGGAAATAGCTATGGGATATCCATATTGGAATATCCATATTTTGTACCCCTTATCTGAAAGATGGTAAAGCATTTGCCTATAAAAATAAAGGAGGAACTTAGAATTATAAGGAAAAAAACCCTTAGCCACCATCTCTGTCAAATATGATATACTATGTTCTATATTTGAGATTTTCTTAGCCAAGTAGAATTTTAATTTTGATTTTTGCATGAGAAGGCTTCTTTTCAAGTACTAGTTATACCACTTATTATTAGAGACAAGTCACTTACTCTTTCTGAGTCTCAATACCTGTGTCTCTGAAATGGCTCAGGTGGACAGTATATGAGACACATGGAAACAATGTTTTATTTTTGGAACACAAATACCCAGTGTATGTATTAACATTAAGGATATACTCATCTGAAAAAAATCTGTTTTGTGAGCGTTTGTAGAGACTTCTATAGAGAGAAGAGGTGTTAGATATTTTTAATTGGTAAATAAACAAGCTACTGAGCTCTATTTTATAAAAGAAACAGAATAGTAAATATAAATGACAAGACTTTTATCCAGATTAGAATACAAAAATATTATTATTTGACAGAGTAAATTTAGCATCACTTTATTTTCCTTACAGTGGAATTGGATTTTAACAGACGTGGGTATATTGGATGTATATGACATGGAGTATCTTAAAGGTGATGACATTTTAAATGGTTTTCCAAAGTGGAAAATAATTTTAAAAAGAAAAAGCAAAGACATAATTTATTTTCTGTACCAGATGAAGCAAGTGCATAGTGTACAGTTTTTTTTCAAGATGACTTAAAAGAGTATGTTTGCTATATTTAATTTTTTGTCACTAGATGGCATACTATATGTAAAAATAAAGAACTTATGACAGTAATGAGATTAAATTAATGGCAAATAAACGCAATTGTGTAAATTGTCAGAGAATACCGTTTAGTTCAAGTAACAAGAACCCCTTTAAAATTAAAATTCATTATGTAAGGCTTTATCTCAAGGTTATTTTTGTCGCAATAATTTAATGATAATCATGTGTAAATCTAAATTTTCATTTTTAAGCACCAATATGGATATAGTATACAAAAATCATTATATTCCAGTGTAGAGTAAACTTGGAAGACTGTTACATTGAAATAAATATCAAATGAATGAAAATAATTTTGTTTTAAAAAACCTCAATTTAATAAAGGGGGAAACATTTATGTGCAACATATAGTGAATGCTGAAATTATTTCAGTCATTCACGTGTTATGTATTTTAATAATGCTACTAGAAAGATAATGTTTTCAATCTAATTTACTCTAACCTACATTAAGTTTGCTGGCATTGTCATGAAAGAGAAAGACGTGAGACCTAGTATTTTCATTATTACTGCTGCATACAAACTACCCTAAATGCGAAGTTTTTTAAAACAACAAATTCTTTGCTCTTGAGTTTTTAGTTTTTTTATTTGAGTAGTGTTCAGCCAGAACAGCATATCTCTAATCTATGTGAAACAACTTAATTGGGGCTAGAAGATATCCAGTAATTCATCGTGGCTGATTGTTGGCTGGAAACTCAGCCGGGACTATCAACTAAGGCTTAAATTTTCTTCCACATGGTTATCTGGGCTTTTTTCCACTTCATAGCAGGATAGATATCAAGAGAGAGGACACAGAACTTGACAGTCTTCTAAGAAATTAGGGCTGAAACCAGCACAGAGTCACTTCCGCTATGTTCTATGAAACACTCACAGTTCTGGTTACACAGTTCAGATTCAAGGGGGTAGAGAAACAGACTACAGGTTTCTGAGGGGAGTGACAAAGAATTTATAGTTCTCTTTAATCTGCAATAGTCTACCCTCTATCCATAATTATTTACATAACACTCACCTTTAAAATACCCTATAAGACATAAAGCTTTATCTCATTAGTCATCATACTCAAATCTGGAGTATTTTCATTTGTTTCAGGAGATGCAGATGTGGGGGTTGTTTTTAGATGTGGTTTCTATTGGTCTAAAAAAAACATGAAGTAACATGAAAAGTTTTGTGCCCTCCATATACCCAAATAAAATGACAGATATAGGAAAAAGGTAATGGGCACTTTCATTCAAAAAGGAGAATGGGAGGCAGAGAGAAATCATTAGTTCGTAGCGATTCTGAAATCTCTGGGTGTGTATTGCCAGTTGCTTGATTAGCGCTCAGTGCCGCACTCTGGGAATGGTTTTCTATGGCTCTTCGTTTCCCTCTCTAAGTTCTTGGCTCTGCCCTTTGCCATTAGAAATATTCCAAAGTTGCAGCTGCATAGCTTTCTCAGTCTGGGTCACGGTTCTGGGAAGTTAAGGGCGTAGAGACCACTCTTTGTTTTAAACTCTCTCTGTCCCTTTCAGTTCAAGTGGATTAATCTTTTGAAAATTTGTGAGTTTCTTTTCTGCAATTTATATTCAATTCAATGAGACGAAGTGTGAGACAAGCCCAGATTTCTTTCTAAGGAAGGCCCTTCTCTACCCTACATCATGTTTTAGGCTGCCATTGGACAACACTCTTCTGCTGCTCAGAAGCTCTTCATCTAGCTGCATGGGTCTGTGAGACAGGGCCATAAATCTTTCTGAGGTCTTAGCAAAGGGTCTTACAAGATCCACCGTTGACATTTTTGACTCAGAGACCACTTTACTGGATTTAAAGTCCCACTGAGTTGAATCTTTTACCTGAAGCCTTTTATTACTTTGGTAACTTATTGTTGTTTAAAGACTTGGAATGAGAAAGTTTTATTTTCAAACACAGTCCTGCTCTTTTATTTTTCCTTTAAATTCCACCTGAAGACTGAGAGTTCATTTTGGCTCTTCTCAAAGCTTTGTACTTTTTCATAAGAAGCTCAGAGAAGTCAGCTAGTAGCTGCAGCATTCTTCCTGGAAACCTTGTAGGCCATATCTGTGAGTTAATTAGATACCATTTCTATTTTCCAGAACATCTCAAGCAACAGTACTGGCAAATGTTATTTCACGTTCCTCTTATATTCAATAGCAAGATCACTGTCCTTCCAGCTTTCACCAATAGTGTCCTTGGGAGCTTTCCCCACCACTCCATTTCAAAGCTAATTCCACAAGTTTTAGATTTTTGTTCCAGTAGAACACCATCTCAAGAACTAGTGATACTAGTAGCACCACGTATACTATTTATAAAATAATGTCACATATCTTTCCTTATAAATAAGCTTTTTTTATTTTGGAATACTTCAAGAATTACAGAAAAGTTGCAGGATAGTTCAGTGAGTTCCCAAATACTCCATACTCAATTTCTTCCACTGTTAACGTCTTACAGTGCCATGGAACAATTGCAAAAACAAAGAAACTGGCATCGGTACATTAGTATTAACTAACTCTAGACTTTATTTGGATGTCACTAGTTTTCCCATTAATTTTCTCTTTTTGTTCCAGATTCAAATGTAGGGTACCACATTATAGTTAGTTCTCAATATCTTCCCAGTCTGTGAAAGTTTCTTAGTCTTTCCTAATCTTCTGTGACTTTGACAGTGTTTAGAAACATTGACCAATTATGTAGAATGTACCCAGCTGGGGATTGTCTGATTTTTTCTTTTTTTTTTTTATGGTTAGACTAGTATATGGTTTTTGGAAAAAATAACACACAGTACTCTTCTCATTACATCATATTGGGTGCTACATGATATCAACAAGATTTCATTGGGGATTTTAACCTTCATCACTTAGTTAAGGTAGTGTTTGCCAAGTTCATCCACGCGAAAATTACTAATCGACCTTTCTATGGTATATTCTTTGGAAGCAAGTCACTACGTGTAGCCCTCCCTCAAGCAGGGCCTAGAAGGTGATTAACTTCTACCTCCTGAAAGAGGAGATGTATCCACATATTAATGTGGTTCTTCTGTCAGGAAGATTTGCTGCTTCTCCTCATGTATTTATTTATTTAATCATTTATTTATGTTAGTATGGACTCATGAATATGTATTTTCTATTTTTGGTTATAATCCAATACTGCATTATTTATTCATTCCTCAAATTGACCCAGCTTTGTTTACCGGGTGCTCTTTCAGGTTGGCTAATGTGTTCTTTTAACATACCCTATTCTTCTGAATTTTTTAATAAACTTATTACAATTTTAGGATAGATGTAGATTTACAGAAAATTTGTCAACATGGTGTAGAGAACTCACATACACCCCACATCTAGTTTTCCTATTATTTATATCTTACATTAGCATGGTATATATGTCACAATTAATAAACCAATAGTGGTATATAATTAACCAAAGTCCACACTTTATTCATATTCCCTTAGTTTTTCTCTAATGTCCTTTTTCTGTTACAAGATTCCATCCATTTAGTTGTCATATCGCTGTAGTCACATCACATTTAGTTGCAGACTGTGACAGTTTACAGAATATCCTTGAGAGCTTTGAGTAATACTGGTCAGATATTTTGAAAAATATCTCCTAGAATTTTTCTGATATAATTCTCATTTTTTGACTAAGGTAATAGGGTAATGGGTTTTGGGGAGGCCAACCACAGAGGTAAATTGCCATTCTCTTCATATCATATCAAAAGTATGTCTTACGACTATTGATCTTAACCTTGAACACTTGACTAAGAGAGTGTTGGTTAGGTTTCTATACTGTAAAGTTACTGTTTTCCCCCTTTTCTGTACTGTACTCTTTGAAGTAAGTCACTGTAATCAGCCCACACTGAAGGAGCGGAGAGTTATGCCCTCCTTCCTGGAGGAGGAAGTATTTATAGAAATTATTTGGATTCCTCTCCAATGGGGATCTATCTATTCTCTCCCACTAATTTATTTATTCAATCATTTATTTGTATCACTATGCACCAATGGATATTTATTTTGTACTTTAGATTATAATCCAATAATGCATTATTTATGTGGTTGTTCAAATTGTGCCAATTTGTTATTTCAGTTAGCTCCTGTGTCCCTTTGACATATTCCTTCATTTTGTTGTTTTGTGAGTTCTTCCTTACTTTCTGGCACTATAAGATGTTCCAGACTCTCGTCACTTTTGTTTATGAAAAGTCAAGTCTGATTTAAGACTTTGATCTCAAATTCAATTTACATTTCATATCTTTCCCAGTCTCAAATGCAGACTTAAAACATCCCTCTAGTTTAATGGCGATAGTGATTTGGGAGATAAAAGGCAAAACCTGATTTTGTGACACTTTTTAGTCCCATCCTCCTTAAGGTCAATCTCCTTTGGTGCTGGAGGTAAAGAGCGGGAGGAAACATGAACATCTCACGGAAACTGCCATTGAACATGGCAGAGTAATATCCCTGTTCCAATTTAGGCCAGATGGCCGTCTTATATTTGCTGCTGGTGTTCTATACTGTTTGGGGAATGTAAACACTTCACAGGAGCCACAGACACAGATACTAGTGAAATCCACTTTTACAATCTCCAATTAAATTACAATGGAGTGGGCCCTTTGGTTTTGTTCTTGTTTGTATGACAATAGTTACATCTCTCACCTTTAGCAATCTTCCAGTACATTGAGATTTTTAAACATCTTATATTTCATATTATTGGAACTCAACATCACATTACCATGTAAAATACTCTCTTATACGTATTTGCATGTAGCTCCATAACAATATGCAACAATCGAAACAACTATCAGAACTTGTAACCAAAGAAGTGTATATAGTGAAAATTAAGCAACATTATCATCCTTTCTTCATTAAGTTTCACTAATATAGAGAATCTGAGGCTTCTTTCACGGCTATAAGTTAAGGACGAATTCCTCATCCTACATATTGATAAAACAATTGATGAGAAATATTTTACGCTGTCATAGAGTAAGAATAGAAGTCACAGTAACAGGCATAACAACTATGTATAAATAATTATGTCATTATGTCAAAATATAGGAAATATTTATATCAAAGTTGCGATGAAACAGAATTTGGTTCAACTTAGTTAAAAATGTAAATATTAACTATATTCCAAATAGAATGTTATTACTTGGAATCTCATCATAAAGAAAATATATCTTACAGTCTAGGAATTCCGTCCAGTAGAAGCACCAAAGATGATGATAAATATATACAATTCTGATTAAAATTTATGTAAGTGAGATGAAATAGTAAGATTTGTAATTTGTGAAAATGAACCATATTTCTAAGCATTCTCACCCATTCCAAGGACAGGAATGTCAGCATGCCTTGTGAAGGGCCTGGAAAAGAGGAGAGGGGGGGAGGGAGATTGGCCACAAAGGATTTGACTGTTTCTCTTTCCCACACTCACTGTAGCACCTTTTTAAAAAACACAGATTGTTTAGATGTTCAGTACACTTGAAATATTTATGTGGGCTAGGGACAATTTGAATTCTAGTTTGGAAGGCATTTGAGTGTGGAACCTTGGAGTAAAGCAAGTGATAATTAGTGAAGAGAAGAAAGAGGTGGACATTTTCAGCAGAGCATGCGGCATATGAACAGATCTTGAGTCAGGGAATGTGGAACGTCAGAGACATAGCTAACACACACACCTCCTTCATGTCTGTCTTTCTGCTTCAGCCTCACCCTGGCAGGCACTTGTAATATAAAATAGGAGAAATATTATTAATAAAGAGAATTCTTTACCATATGGATGTACTTTGAAGAAGAATATAAAAATACCTAGTGCCTTCCTAAAATTAAGCAAGAAAATTTTGTTTTCTTTGTATGCTTGTTATAGTTCTCAGAGAAGGAGATGTTGGCAGGGTGGTGACAGGAGGAAGAATGAGAGAAGTACAAAAATGTAAGGAGCAAGCAGGGTCAGGGCACTACTTACCACTCCTTGTTAAGTAAAAACTGAACAGTAATTGAAGAAAATAGTAATAGCAGGGGCAGTAGTAGCAGTATAAGTAATGATAAGAAAAACAGAAATAACAATGACTTCTTTTCATTATTTATATGTTTTAGACGTTTTCAATAGACGACCTCACTCTAATAAACTCTATTGAACACCACTCTATTGAACACCACCAACCCTATCAACACGCTGAGGTGGGTGATAATAGTGTCTACGTTTTACTGTAAATTTAGGTTTAGAGAAGTTATTGTCTTACTTAATGTTAAACACCTAACAAACGGTGGAAATGAAAAAAGAACCAAGGGACTGAGTAAATGGTTGGAACCGTCCTCACTGCGACCTGCATTACTATTACTATTAAGATTTTCTTTCTTTAATTGGTCTGCTCTATTTTTCTGGTAATGGACTCCAGGTCTCCAACTTCTCTCCCCTCCTTCTCTCTTAATTCCATCCAATCAGGCTCTTGACCTCTCATCACTCCAACGAATCTGATTTCATCAATGTCACTCATGATATACAGCTTCTTAAATTTAGTGATCTATTTGCATCCTGGTTTTATTTGATTTATTAGAAGCATCTGACACAACTCCTTTCTCCTTCTTCTACTTTTTTCACTTGACTTTCAGGACTGAATACTCTGTGGGATTTTCTCCCCTATCGTTAGAGTTGCTTCTCGGTTTCTGTGGCTGCATCCTCTTCTCTTGGGCTTTTAAACTTGCAGAGGCCTTAAGCCTAGTCCTTGCTGATCTCATTCATCCTCATGGCTTAAATACTACCTGTGTACTCACAGCTGTCAAATTTGTATCTCTAATCCACAATTCTTTTGTGAATTCCCATACTTAGGTTCTCGTACTTAAAACGTGTATTCATCACCACCTGGTTGTCTCTTAGAGATCTTAAATTTAATATGTCCAAGTATAAACTCAGGATGATCTCACAAAAATCGTATCTATCTGCAGCCTTAACTATTTCAGTTGATGGAAAATTCTTCCTTTTAGTTTCTCTGGCCAAAAAAAATCTTTGTTTTACCCTAGAATCCTTTATTTATTTTTAAAACACTACATCTAAACCATCATAAAATCACGCCAGCTCTACCTTAAAATATGTTGAACTCCAACCACTTCTTCCCATTTCTACTTCTCCCGCTCTAGCCTGAGCCACCATCACCTCTCGCCTGGATTTCCATAACAGCCTTCTACGAGTTCTTCCTAATGCCCAAGAGCTTAGACCCTGAAAACACAGCTGCCAAAGTGAATCTTTTAGAACATAAATCAGATTACACCACTCTTTTGCTTAAAACTCTGTATGGCTACTCTATATTCAGCATAAAAGCCAAGATATCTGCAATGCTTATCAGTAGAGTGATCACATAATTTATGATCCAACCCAGATTAGAGAGTGAAAGAAGGACTTATAGCAATTATGACAGAAGAGTAGACATAAAAATAAGTTGGCCAGGACAAGTGGGATGTTTCCTCGCCCTACTACTGAAGTGCATGATGATTTGCCCCCATTGCCTATCTGATCTCTTCTGCCATCACTCTTCTTTGTATTGATTCTGTTTTCATTACTCGCACTTCCTTTCTGTTCCTCAAACACACCACGCAGCCAGGCACACATCTACTTCAGGACTTGTGCTCCCACCCTGTTCTCTCCGCCTAGAATATTATCTTGAGAATTCACTAGGATTACTGGGTCCTACCCTGACCCTCTATTTAATACTGAAATCTAAACCCTCATCAACATTTCTATAATGCTGTGAATCTTATACTGGAAAACTATGCACATAACAAAGTGCTGAGTATATTGTAAAAAATAAATGCTAGCTATTATCATCAGTAGCATCATTATAACTAGATATTCCTTTGGTAAATCGATAAATTTTGAAAAGCTTTAAAGAATGGCAGATACAGAGTATGGCAGTTACATTGGTATGTTTACCTAATTATTAATATGCTATTAATGCTCAGAATACCTAGAAATGGGTTTAGAGATGGATACAAGCCATTTGACTTTGAACAGTAAGATCTAGGTATACCACGTTAGAATCAGGATAGTGCTAACTCTGATATATATCCATATATGTGATTTGTAAAATATATATATTTTAAAAAGTAAATACAGAGTTTTACAAGATATTTTCTTAAACAATCAAATATTCTGCACTACAGCCTTTAAAAATTTGCATAGCCTTTTCATGTCCTGAAAGAAAGAGTCATACAGTGTGGGTTTTATCAATCTGTATTCTTCAGAAGTATTCTAAACATACTCATCAATCCACCACAGACAACCTACTACTAAACACCTTTCCCTTTTTTTTGTAATTTCAGATAAACTCAAGAACACTAAAATAATAACAATAACGTACCAATGAAAATACTAATAGTATCTTCCTCCAGGCAAATATTTTAAAAATAGGAGTAAGCATTTTATAAAGTCTGTTCTTTTTAGAATTACAAATAAAATTTGTTTGAAAATAGATATTTAGATAGATAGTTGTATATGTAATGTGCACAATGTATATTAATATTAAATGACTAATCTCTTGTCTGAGATTTCCATAAGTAAAAGGGAATGCTAGCTGTGTTAGGCAGGGTTCTCCAGGGAAACAGAACCAGCAGGATATAGAGATAGAGACAGAGGCAGAGACAGAGATAGAGGTGTACAGAAAGAGATTTATTATGAGGGATTGGCTCATGTGATTATGGAGGCTGAGAAGTTCCATGATCTGTAGCCTGCAAATGGGAAGCCCAGGAAAACTGGTGGTGTAGTTCTAGTCCAAATTTGAAGAGCTGAGGAACTGGAGAGGCAATGATGTAAGTCCCAATCTTAGTCCAAAGGCTCAAAAACCAGGGGTGCTGAAATTCAAGAGCAGAAGACAGATGTCCCACCTCAACAGAGAACAAATTTGCCCTCCGCTACCTTTTTGTTCTCTTCAGGCCCCCAAGGTATACAATGATGCCTACCCACATTGGTGAGGATGATCTTTTTCACTCAGCCTACTGATTCAAATGCTAATATCTTCCAGAGACACCTTCATAGACACACCCACAAATAACGTTTTACCAGTTCCCTGGGCATCCCTTAGTCCAGTTGAGTTGTCACAAAAAATTAACCATCATTGCTGATCAGTGATCTCTTTCTAAATTAGTGAATAGTTTATTCAGCAAACATCTGCACAAAACCTATAATATGAAAGCAATGTACTAATATATTTATTCCTTTAGTTTACTAGATTTACAACATAATTTAAACCAGCTGGTTACCTTCTATCTTCTATTCATCAAAATCTAATAGTACCATGTAATATTTTTCCTCCATAAGGGGAATTACATTCTCGGATGCTTCACTAGATGATTTTTAAGGCACTTGAATCTACTTGTTGCCTAACATTCTACAGGGTTCAATCTGGACCATTCCTGGGAACTGCTCTACAAAGTCTTATAACTTTTCCGGGAAATTAAGCTATAGTGTCCTAACTAAGAAGATTATTTTGAGGACAAGCATAACATGGGCTTCTCCTTTTGCTTGTCTGAATACTACACATTATCACAAGGTTATGGAAAGTGTTCAGTAAATAAATATCCACAATGTGAAAGTGATAAAGAAATGCAGATTTCAATTTCCATTATTCCTTTGAATATTAAATATCATCTCTGTCCGACTTCTTTCGAAAGAGGTCCTCGGAGTTATCAGAGGACATAGGTAAGTGTTTTTTCTCCTTTGAAGCGAGTACCACGGTGTAAGAGAAGCAATGTGTGATTCAAGATTAGGAAATTGGAGCTTAAATTTTGCCTTTAATGCTGTCTTATGCTGTCGTCTTAGACGAGTTAACTCAAAGTGGAGGTGAAAGGATGATGATTCCTTGAGAATTCTTGTGAAAATGAATTGAGATGGGATATCTAACCCTCAGATTACAGGGCAAATAGTTATTGCTGTTTACCCTCTGGGCACATTTTAACTTCATGTAATTTTATGTCATTCTACAAGGAATTTACAAATATAATCATAAAGACTTACTGAAATCAACTTTATTAAATATTAATACATTTTAAATATAGTAAAACTATTTTAATCAGTAAATTTTTGTCCATAAACATCACTGGAGATGAAAGAATACTTTCATCTTTTAACAATGTGGGACTGTCCAGATTTTTATTTCAAACTGTTGCGTGAATTACTTTCCTTTGAAGGACTAACTGGAGGAGAATACTGTATTTCCATTTTTTTTTTCTTGGAAATACATTGTTTAGGGATCAATTCTTAAGTTTGAGAAAATTTATTTAAAATATCGTCATCTGAAGACACATAGTCTGATTTAATTAATATGAAAATTTCATCGTACCGTTAGAGCCTAAGTGCTGCAATCTTTTCCTTTACATTCATTCATTCTTCTGATCGTATTCACCTTATGGCGATGGAATGTGAAATTTCTTCTCTTTGTCATCATGGTTGGAAAATAAAAACTTCTAATTCTCATATTGAGTGGATCTGAAAGCAAACTACAGAGATGCTGCCCCTAGTATTTCTAACACTTTCTTAAAAGATGATGCAATAGTTGGATAACACAATAAAAACACAGAAAAATAACAATTTATTCCACTCTTGTGTCCTCCTCCTAAGTGATTTCACCACTCTTTTGTTTTCTTATTACTTATCTTTTTTCAGCTTAGTTGGAATAACTGACGAGTAATCATGATAATGATGGAAGAATTCTTAAGATGATGAATTAGAAAAATGTTGCAAATACAGAGAAAATAAAATCATGATCTCATAATTCATTTTAGATTCTTTACAGAATCCAATGGACCAAAATGATAATCGCAAGGGAGTATGAATTATATTCTACGAAAAAAGGTAAAGGCTATTTTTGTTCTTTGGAAGGACTCAAAGAATAAAAGTCATGAAATATGGATCCTTGAAAACAGAGTTGTTCAAAAGAGAAACTGAAAAGCTAAAATCGATCCAGTGATCCTAATGTTTACCAACGGTTAATCAACTTGGCACACCATATATGTTCAATAAAAATCAGCCTTATTTTCTTTTTCAAACGACGTCTTGATTTCTTGAACCCTGAAGAAAGAAGGGTTTGGGTTTTGGAAGATAGTAGAAAGAAGAAAGCAATAGAGGCAATATGTGCATCTATATATTTAAACAGTGTAAACTGTAAAATAGTAAATAGTATTTAATATGCGTACACACATACATATATGCATGCATACAGTATATATGAATTTACATATACACACATACACACACACACCATCTCCACTCTTTAAACTGATGCCACAAAATGCGCATTTTCATAAATACCGTTTTAAGATATTAGAGTGGTTTGGCTATAATATCTGCTACTTCACTAGAATTTATTTAAGATTGTCATAAATTAAACCAAAAAAAATTATCAAGAGTAGGATCTCTTATTTGGGGGAAACGTAATGCATTAGGTTGAGGCAAACTGGTTTTGAAATATATTAGTCTTGGAGAATGGAAGCAACTCACTAAGGTGAATTCACTGAAATAAACTGGATTAGTGGAAGAGGAAATCACCATCTGAACACTAGCTGAAATCTGAAAACTGGGTAAAAGTGGCAGCCCGCCGGGCTGCTCAGCCCTGGGGCCAAACCCCCACTCAGGCAGTCGACGGCCAGAGTGGGTGAAAGTGGCAGCCCGGCGCGCTGCTCAGCCCTGGGGGCCCTCCCCACCCACTCAGCTAGCCGACGGCCAGAGTGTGTCAAAGTGGGAGCCCGCCGCGCTGCTCAGCCCTGGGGCCCTCCCCCCCACTCAGGCGGCCGACCGCCAGAGTGGGAAAAAGTGGCAGCCCGCCGCGCTGCTCAGCCCTGGGGGCCCCACCCCCACTCCGGTGGCCCAACGCCAGATAGGGAAAAACTGGCAGCCCGCCGCTGCTCAGCCCTTGGTCCCTCCCCCCCACTCAGGCGGGGGACCGCCAGAGTGGGTGAAAGTGGCAGCCCGCCATGCTGCTCAGCACTGGGGCCCTCTCCCCAACTCAGGCGGCCGACCGCCAGAGTGGGTCAAACTGGCAGCCCACCGCGCTGCTCAGCCCTGGGGCCCTCCCCACCACTCATGCGGCCGACCGCCAGAGTGCTTCAAATTGGCAGACCGCCGCGCTGCTCAGCCCTGGCGGCCCTCCACACCCACTCAGGCGTTGGACCGCCAGGCTGGGTCAAAGTGGCAGCCCATCGCGCTGCTCAGCCCTGGGGGCCCCACGCACACTCAGGCGGCCGACCGCCAGAGTGGGTCAGAGTGGCAGGCCGCCCTGCTCAGCCCTGGCGGCCCCCCCCCCACCCCCACTCAGGCGACAGACCGCCAGAGTGGCTCAAAGTGGCAGCCCGCCGCGCTGCTCAGCCCTGGGGGCCCTATCCACACTCAGGCGGCCGACCGCCAGTGTGGGTCAAAGTGCAGCCCGCCGCGCTGGTCAGTCCTGGGGTCCATCACCACCCACTCAGGAGGCCGACCGCTTTGGTGGGTCAAAGTGGCAGCCCGCCGCGCTGCTCAGCCCTGGGGGCCCCACCCCCACTCAAGCGGCCGACCGCCAGAGTGGGTCAAAGTGGCAACCCGCCGCGCTCCTCAGCCCTGGGGGCCTCCCCCCACTCATGCGGCCGCCCACCATAGTGGGTCAAAGTGGCAACCTGCCGCGCTGCTCAGCCCTGGGGCCCTCCCCCCACTCAGGCGGCCGAAGGCCAGAGTGGGTCAACGTGGCAGCCCACCGTGCTGCTCAGCCCTGGCGCCACCCCCAGCTTAGGCGGCCGACCGCCAGAGTGGGTCAAAGTGGCAGCCCGTCGCGCTGCTCAGCCCTGGGGCTCTTTTCCCCACTCAGGCGGCCGACCACCAGAGTGGGTCAAAGTGGCAGACCGCCGCGCAGCTCAGCCCTGGGTGCCCCACCCTGACTCAAGTTGCTGATCAGCAGACTGGGTCAAAATGGCAGCCCGCCGCACAGCTCAGCCCTGGGGGCGCCCCACCTAGTCTGGCGGCCGACTGCCACAGTGGCTCATAGTGGCAGCCCGCCGCCCTGCTCAGCCCTGGGGGCCCCGAACCACACTAAGGCAGCTGACCGCCAGAGTGGGTCAAAGTGGCAGACCGCCACGCTGCTCAGCCTTGGGCGCCGCAGCCCCACTCAGGCGGCAGAACGCCAGAGTGGGTCAAAGTGGCAGCCCGCCGTGCTACTCAGCCCTGGCGCCACCCCCAGCTTAGGCGGCAGAGCGCCAGTGTGGGTCAAAGTGGCAGCACGCCTCGCTTCTCAGCCCTGGGGGCCCCACCCCCACTCAGGTGGCCCACCGCCAGAGTACGAAAAATTGGCAACCTGCCGCGCTGTTCAGCCCTGTGGCCCTCCCCCCAAATGAGGCGGCCGTCGCCCACAGTGTGTCAAAGTGGGAGCCAACTGCGCTGCTCAGCCCTGGGCGACCTCCCACCCACTCAGCTGGCCGACGGCCAGAGTGTGTCAAAGTGGGAGCCCGCCGCGCTGCTCAGCCCTGGGGCCCTCCCCACCAGTCAGGCGGGCGACCCCCAGAGTGCATCAAATTGGCAGCCCGCCGTGCTGCTTAGCCCTGGGGGCCCCACCCCCACTCAGGCGGCCCACCCCCAGAGTAGGAAAAATTGGCAGCCCGCCGCGCTGCTCAGTCCTGGGGGCCACAGCCCCACTCAGGCGGCCGACCGCCAGAGTGGGTCAACGTGGCAGCCCACCGCGCTGCTCAGCCCTGGGGGCCCTCCCCACCCACTCAGGCGACGGACGGCCAGAGTGGGTCAAAATAGCAGCCCGCCGCACAGCTCAGCCCTGGGGGCGCCCCACGTAGTTGGCGGCCGACCGCCACAGTGGCTCATAGAGGCAGCCTGCCGCGCTGCTCAGACGTGGGGGCCCCGCCCCCCACTCAGGCGGCCCACCGACAGAGTGGGAAAAAGTGGCAGCCCGCCGCGCTGCTCAGCCCTGGGGGTCCTGCCCACCCACTCAGGCGGCCCACCGCCAGAGTGTTGCAAAGAGGCAGGGCGCCACGCTGCTCAGTCCTGGCGGCCGCCCCAACTCAGGTGGCCGACCGCCAGAGTTGGCCAAAGTGGCAGCCCGCCGCGCTGCTCAGCCCTGGGGGCGCCCCACCTAGTCTGGCGGCCGACTGCCACAGTGGCTCATAGTGGCAGCCCGCCGCGCTGCTCAGCCCTGGGGGCCCCGAACCACACTAAGGCAGCTGACCGCCAGAGTGGGTCAAAGTGGCAGACCGCCACGCTGCTCAGCCCTGGGCGCCGCAGCCCCACTCAGGCGGCAGACTGCCAGAGTGGGTCAAATTGGCAGCCCGCCGCGCTGCTCAGCCCTGGGGGCCCCACCCCCACTCAGGTGGCCCACCGCCAGAGTACGAAAAATTGGCAGCCTGCCGCGCTGTTCAGCCCTGTGGCCCTCCCCCCAAATCAGGCGGCCGTCGCCCACAGTGTGTCAAAGTGGGAGCCAACCGCGCTGCTCAGCCCTGGGGGACCTCCCCACCCACTCAGCTGGCCAACGGCCAGAGTGTGTCAAAGTGGGAGCCCGCCGCGCTGCTCAGCCCTGGGGCCCTCCCCACCAGTCAGGCGGGCGACCCCCAGAGTGCATCAAATTGGCAGCCCGCCGCGCTGCTCAGCCCTGGGGGCCCCACCCCCACTCAGGCGGCCGACCGCCAGAGTGGGTCAAAGTGGCAGACCACTGCGCTGCTCAGCCCTGGGGGCCCTACCACCACTCAGAGGGCCAACCGCCAGAGTGGGTCAACGTGGCAGCCCACCGCGCTGCTCAGCCCTGGGGGCCCTCCCCACCCACTCAGGCGGCGGACCCCCAGAGTGGGTGAAGGTGGCAGCCCGCCGTGCTGCTCAGCCCTCGAGGCCCCACCCCCTATCAGGCGGCCGATGGTCAGAGTGGGAAAAACTGGCAGCCCGCCGCGCTGCTCACCCCTGGCAGCCCCCCCCAACTCAGGTGGCCGACCGCTAGAGTGGGTCAAAGTGGCAACCCGCCGCACTGCTCAGCTCTAGGGGCCGCCCCCCCCCCACTCAGGTGGCCGACCGCCATAGTGGGTCAAAGTGGAAGACCGCCCCGCTGCTCAGCCCTGGGGGCTCTTTCCCCACCCTGGCGGCCGACCGCCAGAGTGGGTCAAAGTGGCAGCCCACCGCGCTGCTCAGCCCTGGGGGCCCTTTCCCCACTCAGGCGGCGGACCGCCAGAGTGGGTCAAAGTGGCAGCCCGCCGCGCTGCTCAGCCCTGGCGCCACCCCCAGCTTAGGCGGCCGACCGCCAGAGTGGGTCAAAGTGGCAGCACGCCGCGCTGCTCAGCCTTGGTGTCCCTCCCCCCATTCAGGCGGCCGACCACCAGAGTGGGTCAAAGTGGCAGCCCGCCGCGCAGCTCAGCCCTGGGTGCCCCACCCTGACTCAGGTTGCTGATCACCAGACTCGGTCAAAGTGGCAGCCCGCAGCGCTGCTCAGCCCTGGAGGCCACCCCACCCACTCAGGCGACGGACGGCCAGAGTGGGTCAAAATGGCAGCCCGCCGCACAGCTCAGCCCTGGGGGCGCCCCACCTAGTCTGGCGGCCGACTGCCACAGTGGCTCATAGTGGCAGCCCGCCGCCCTGCTCAGCCCTGGGGGCCCAGAACCACACTAAGGCAGCTGACCGCCAGAGTGGGTCAAAGTGGCAGACCGCCGCGCTGCTCAGCCCTGGGGGCCCCCCCCCACTCAGGCGGACGACCGCCAGAGTGGGTCAAAGTGGCAGCCCGCCGTGCTACTCAGCCCTGGCGCCACCCCCAGCTTAGGCGGCAGAGCGCCAGTGTGGGTCAAAGTGGCAGCACGCCGCGCTTCTCAGCCCTGGGGGCCCCACCCCCACTCAGGTGGCCCACCGCCAGAGTACGAAAAATTGGCAGCCTGCCGCGCTGTTCAGCCCTGTGGCCCTCCCCCCAAATGAGGCGGCCGTCGCCCACAGTGTGTCAGAGTGGGAGCCAACCGCGCTGCTCAGCCCTGGGGGACCTCCCCACCCACTCAGCTGGCCGACGGCCAGAGTGTGTCAAAGTGGGAGCCCGCCGCGCTGCTCAGCCCTGGGGCCCTCCCCACCAGTCAGGCGGGCGACCCCCAGAGTGCATCAAATTGGCAGCCCGCCACGCTGCTCAGCCCTGGGGGCCCCACCCCCACTCAGGCGGCTCACCGCCAGAGTAGGAAAAATTGGCAGCCCGCCGCGCTGCTCAGTCCTGGGGGCCACAGCCCCACTCAGGCGGCCGACCGCCAGAGTGGGTCAAAGTGGCAGACCGCTGCGCTGCTCAGCCCTGGGGGCCTACCACCACTCAGAGGGCCAACCGCCAGAGTGGGTTAACGTGGCAGCCCACCGCGCTGCTCAGCCCTGGGGGCCCTCCCCACCCACTCAGGCGGCGGACCCCCAGAGTGGGTCAAAGTGGCAGCCCGCCGCGCTGCTCAGCCCTGGCGGCCACACCCCGACTCAGGCGGCTGACCCTCAATGAGGGTCAAAGTGGCAGCCCGCCGCGCTGCTCAGCCCTGGCGGCCAACCCCCTGTCAGGCGGCCGACGCCAGAGTGGGTCAAAGTGGTAGCCCCTCGCGCTGCTCAGCCCTGGGGTCCCTCACCCCACTTAGGCGGCCGACCGCCAGAGTTGGTCAAAGTGGCTGCCCGCCGCGCTGCTCAGCCCTGGCGGCGCCCCACCTAGTCTGTCGGCCGACCACCACAGTGGCTCATAGTGGAAGCCCGCCGCGCTGCTCAGCCCTGGGAGCCCACCCCCCCACTAAGGCGGACGACCGCCAGAGTGGGTCCAAGTGGCACCCCGCCGCTCTAGTCTGCCCTGGCTGCCCTCCCCCCCACGCAGGCGGCCTACGGCCAGAGTGGGTCAAAGTGGCAGCCCGCCGCGCTGCTCAGCCCTGGCGGCCACTCCCCCACTCATGTGGTTTCAGTGTTCTGTAATTTAACCTAAGCCTTAACGGTTTAGATGCGTTGTTGTGTCGAGGACAGGCACCGAGGTCAGCTTGCCAGGCTTTGCATATCAGCTCTGCCAGCTGGTTCCTGACATGGGGCCTTGGGGAGGTGATTAACCAGGCTGTGTTGTGGGGACTTCCCCGGTGTGAGCACTGAGAATCCCATGTCCCAGGACCCCATCAGTGCTGGGCACACAGTAAAGATCGGTCCCCCTAAACCTCAGACAAATGATGTCATCTTTCCCCCAGTGTCTCCCTCTAGGAAATGGCAATGATACTGGCATCTGCCCCACAGGGCTGCGGGGAGGATTAGTGAGGTCATACAGGGAAAGGGCCGCGACCAGCACCTGGCCTGGGCTAAGTGCTGAAAAAAGTTCATTTCCCTTCCTCCTCTCCCTTCCTCCTCTTTAAAATTGTCTTCACTATTCTTGAACTGATAGAATTTCGTATGAACTTTAGAATCTTCTTGCTGAGTTCTCCATAATACCCTGTGGGAACTTATAATTTGGGGGAAAACTACATCCTCACAACATCGAAGCTTCATGTCAGGGCTCGCCCCGTGGCTGAGTGGTTAAGTTCACGTGCTGCACTTCAGCGGCCCAGGGTTTGCCACTTCCGATCCTGGGCGTGGACCTACACACTGCTCATCAGGCCGTGCTGTGGCAGCATCCCATATAGAAGAACTAGAATGACCTACAACTAGCATATACAACTATGTACTGGGGCTTTGGGAGGAAAAGAAAGGCAAAGATTGTCAACAGATGTTAGCTCAGGGCCAATCTTCCTCACCAAAAAACTTTTAAAAAAAGCTTCATGTCATGAATATGGTCATTTCTTTCTTTATATGTTTCCTTTAATGTTACTCAATGAGTTTTAAATAATTTCCTCTCTAAAATTCTTGCACATCTTTGTAAGATACATTTCGAGGTATCCTAAGTACCTGATAGATTTGTTGTTATTCTGAGTGGGTCACGATCTATTTTAGATTTTAACTTTTAAAAATAGAAAATTTTAGGTTTATGCGGAGGGAGACAGACTGGAATAATGAACACGCGTGTCTGTTACTCAGCTTCTACAAGTTCCAGCTCCCAGCCATTCTTGTTTTATCTGTGGAATTGTATCTTTTTTAAAAGTTCTAGTTGGTGTTATCTTTTCAGTATAAATGAGTGCTATTGATTTCTGTATTTTGATTTTGACTGCAGCAGCCTTGCTCCATTTTTGTTAGTTCTAACAGTTTGAGGATTGGCTTCATAGAGCTTCTAAGAGAACAATCACCTGAAAATGACAGTGAATCTTGTTTTTCCCTTTACAGTTCTTACGCGTTCTACTTCTTCTATTTTTCTTCGTTTGTTGGCTAGCACCTCCACTACAATGATGAGCAAAAGTGGTGATTCCAAGTGTCCTCGGGGCTTCTTTTAACTTTAATGAGAATAACTTTTGCTTTCACCACTGATCAAGATGTTTACTGCAACATTTTGTTTGATGCGTTTTATCATTTTACCATTTCCCTGTACTGCAAGTTTGGTAAAATGTTTGCTGGTTAAGTTTTCGCACTTTTCCTCCCAATCTGTAGGTGTGAGCACTTGTGCATTTGGTGCTGATTCCCTACCCGCCCGGGTTCCTAGCGTAATGCACTTATGTTAGTGGATTTCATGTCGTTAAGCCATCCTGAATAGTTAAGGTAAATCCTCCATGACTTGGATGCTTTGTTAAAATACAATGTTGGATCCCATTTACTAAGATTTCGTTTCAGATTTTAGCCCAATTATAGGGCAATGTTCATAACAACGTTGGTCTCTAATTTTCCGTTCTCCAACTGTCTTTGTTTAGTTTTCATTTCAAAGCTATACTGTTAGCCTCATAAAGTGAGTTAGGGAGGTTCCTTCTTGGTCTGTTCCTAGGACAGCTTATGGATAAGAGGTGATTGTTTTCCCAACAGTGGTTGGAACTTGTCTAACTATCATTGGAGCGTGGTGCTCTTTCATCAGAAACCTGACACTTGATTCACTCTCCTCCATGGTTACAGTGCTATTCATATTTTCTCTTTCTTTATGAAAGAATTTTGTTGCATTTTTCTTTTGTAGATCTCTTTTATCTTTGTTTTCTATGTCATTAAGTGTGTCCCTTTTTTCTGCTTTCCTAGAGCTTATACTATTGTTCTGTTTCCAGTTCTCCTTTCTTCTTTTGAAAGGTTATCTGTGTCATTTTCAATCATCCTTCTCTTCTGTTATATCCACACAAGGGGACATTTTCCCTCCAATTCCTGCTGTCACTGGTGCACACATTTTGTTTTCAGTTTTGTGTTATCCAGTCCAAAATAGTCTATAAACTGTATATGATTTTACGATATAAATTTATTTAGACATGTTTTGGTTTGGTTTTGTTTTGTTTTTCAGACTGGCACCTGGGCTAACAACTGTTGCCAATCTTTTTTTTTTTTTTCTGCTTTATCTCCCCAACCCTGCCCCCCTGTACACAGTTGTAGATCTTAGTTGCAGGTCGTTCTAGTTGTGGGATGTGGGACGCCGCCTCAACGTGGCCTGTCGAGCGGTGCCATGTCCGCAACGAGGATCCGAACCCTGGGCCGCCGCAGCAGAGCGCGTGAACTTAGCCTCTCGGCCACGGAGCCGGCCCCTAGACACGTTTTGATTGGTGTATATGTATGTGTTTCACTTTCCAAATACTTGGAATAAGGTCAATTATCTTTGTTATTGATCTCTGGTTTTGGTGCACTGCTGTCAAAGAAAGTGATCTGTGTCCTGTTGACTCTCGTATGTTTGAAGTTTTCTTTATGAGCTAATGCATGGTTAATTTTTGTAGAAATTACATGTGTGTTTGAAAATAATGTATATGCACTAAGTATTGAGTCTAGAGTTCTACATATGTCAATTAGATTAAGCTTGTTACCTGATGTCAAATCTTCTATCATGATGAATATTTGTCATTCAATATTTCTGTTTCTAAGAGAGGCTTTAAAAATCTAATGTAATCATGGATTTTCCATTTCTCCTTGTAATCTGTCTGCTTTTTCATTATACATTTTGAGGCTGGCTTGTTGACTCCATTCAACTATGTACAGCTTCAGATTTGCCTAAGAAAACTATTGCTGTGTCGCTTTTACTTGATTAGTACTTCTCTGGTATATCTTTTCCTGTATCTTTACTTCCAAATTTTCCATGGTGTTATATTTCACATGTGTCTGTTATAAACAAAATAGGCCTGGAGTTTTTAATCTTTATAATTACTGCCTTTTAACTAACTAGTTTTATCCATTCACATTTATTGTGACCTTTAATATTTTTGAATTCTTCTTCCATTTTATTCTCTATTTACCATTGCTCTTTTTAAATAACTTTTCTTTTTTCTATCTCCTATTATATTACTGAAGGACTATTTATGCCTACTTCTCTCCGGCTGTATTAGCTTAGAGGTTAACTATTCTGTCTCCACATTTTCAGTAGCACTGTTAAAGTTTTAACATTTGCACTTCAGGTAACAGATCTAAAGGTAATCAATAATTCTGGCCTCCCCCCAAACCTTTCTACAGGCTGAGCATGCTGGAGTGCCTTTATTGCTCCTGCCATTTATCATTATTGTTGGCTACCATTTTAGTTCTACCATTTTGAAACGTATCTCATCAAAAAACACACTGGACTGGTGGTGCTCTCTGTTTTTGTTTCTCATGGTCCAGGCCTGTTTTGATTTATCCCGTGTAGCAAGCTCCTCTTCTCCACCACGGCTTCTGGGAAACCTCTTCTGCCTTCTGGATTCAGTTTGCCTCTCACCTAAGTAGTGTTGCATTGAGGTCTATGAGTAGCAAATTCTGTGTATTCGTCTGCTGGGAGAATGTTTGTTCGCTCTTTCTCGTGAGTGTATACAGAACTCCAGGGGACGGTTATGTTCCTTTGGCGGATATGACCTGCAGGATCCCGGGCTCTGCTGTGACTGCTGAGAAGACTTTAGTTTAAGGATGGTTCTTTCACACTAAACCTGCTTCATTCGCTGATTGCTTTTAAGATTGTTCTTTGTTTTTTTGTGGTTGTGTAGTTTTATTATGTTATTTGATGTGGATTAATTTTTAATTTATGTATATCTGGCTTTGTGGGGCTTCTTAAATACAACCAATTATGGAAAGTTCTTAGCCATTATCTCTTCAATTGCTGTCTTGTGCTTATTTTCTCTAAGCCTCCTTTGGACTTTTATTATACAAAATTGGACCTTATCATTTAGTCATCCTGTTTTTAACGTCTCTTTGTCTCTTTATCACGTTGCTCTATATTCCAGGTGATGTGTCCAAGTCTAAATGCCATTTCACAGTTCTTTCTTGAGCTGTGACTAAATTGCTGTTTAAACTCTGTATAGACTTACTTTGCATTTTTGAATACCTTTAATTTTTCATTTATAGAATTTTTATTTTTTTCTTTTTCAATTTTGCTAGATATTTTAAAAATAACATCTTTTCATGATCTTCCTTTATGGTTTCTATGTATTCTTCTTGGTCTTTAAAACTTTGGACATACATGATGGGAAGAGAAAATCTATGATAATACAGAAACAATGACCAACCCATCACTAGTGAAAGCTTCTAGTGATGAGACTGTGGACTCCAAGCACCATTTCTCATTAACTGCAACCAGGGCTCCTGGGAGAAATGGCTGACTCTAGGTCTGGGACAAGCAATGTAGCAGGTGAGCCTGAAAATCTTGTCGTATCCAAAGATAGGAAGCCATCAACCATAACTCGAGTCTTGTGAAAAGGTCTTAGGATCTAACCTGACTAGGCTCCCATTAGTCAAAGATGGAGCAATTTGAGCATCAAAACTAATAACAGTGACTTGAAAGACACCAAAATATTTGTACAGTCATGCATCACTTAACGACGGGATACGTTCTGAGAAATCCATCCTTAGCCAGTGTTGCCCTTGTGTGAACATCACTGAGTGTACTTACACTAACTTAGGTGGGATAGCCTCCTTCACACCTAGGCTCTACGGTACGAATCTTTTGGGACCACTGATGTATATGTGGTCTGTCATTGATCCAAACGTCATTATGCCAGGTGTGACTGTATTCAGGAATTGACTAGCATGGATTAAAAAAGGCAAACAGAAAACATCCCTTTGGTGGCTCAGGATGCCAGAGAACCAACATCGTCTGTGCAAAATGGGTTAATGAAAAGAGAGATTCAAGCATTTATCCTGACTTCTGTAAGAACCCTACCTTAGGGTATTCAAACACTTGACGAGAGAAAGTCTCCTTATAGAAATGGGCCAGGTAATGAATGAAGAAGGATCCAATTCTTTCTACTCCTCTGTTTTTTAATACTCAGCCTTTCCATAATAAGATGGATGTTAAAAGAGTCTAATTCAGACAAATAATGTGCCAAATATAACAAAATGTTAATTATTAAATGGGTTGATGGATGTATTAGGGTAGCTATTACCCTTTTCTCTCTACTTCTCCATGTGCTTGAAAAGGTTTCTACTTAAAACTAAAAAGACTTTCACTGGGAAAAACTGAAGTAGGTGCTCACGCTTCAAAACATGGGAGTCACTGTAGAAAAGACTGACGTACTTGCTGTAACAATTATTGATGAAAGCGTATGTGCAGACACCATATTAGACAAATTCAGATGTGATCACCTTCTTGTTAACACCAGTGTTAATCAGCAGGAAGTGAGGTCCAGGGAGCTGTCGCCCAGAGTCACAGGCTGTGCCTGCGGTCAGTCCCAAGCCGATCTCTACCTGTCCTGTGATCTTCCTGGTTCTGGAACATTTACATTTCAGAATCACATCATTTTTCTGGTTTATTCTTGATCATTCCTATGACTTGGGGATGCTTTCTGTGTTCTAGGATATCAAGTGATAACATTCTGTGCTGTGTGTTTGTTACTTGATTTTTGACTTTAAAATGTGTCATTGGGTTATAACATACATTCAGAAAATTGCGTGAATATGAAGTATGCAGCTGCACAAGTGTCACTTATGTCTTGTGGACAGGTTTCTGGACCCCCTCTCCCTGGCCCAGTGGGTGAATCTCGCCCGCAAACTGCATAGGCGTTAAGTCAGTCCGATAACACCCACGCTGTGCTGCGCAGGAGCCGTGCAGGCCGTCTTCAGCCTGTGTCACACGACCTTGCGTCCCCACGTCTCATGACTGAAGAAGCCAGTTGGACCTCTGCAGAGCAGGAAGAGGTGAAGGGCAGCTCGCTCTCACCCTCCCCCGCTGCATTGCTTAGAGATTGTGGGAATAGTTAACGACCCTGGTCCTCGTCTCCCTCCACACGTAGATAACGTCAGCGTCTCTGAACTTGTTTGATGTGTGACTGAAGATGCTTGTTTATGTCACCCAGATGCACCGTATCCTTTTTTGACATAGATGAAACTTGGTCACAAATTTTTTCCCTCTTCTCCTCTTCCCTGCACAGTACACTGACTGCTCACACCCTCGGAGCAGTCCCCTCAGAGCACCCTGTGGAACTGGTTCTCGGGGTCCCACTCCTCACCCCGAGTATTGAATGAACTCCGTCACCAATATCACCTGCAGCTTTCTCTCAGTTGACACTATGCAACCTGTGTACCACCTCCCGGGGCAGGATGTAGAATATTTCCCATGCCTCCACCCCTTGTGCCCCTCCCTTGTCACAACCATCCTCCTGGGAAATGGCTATGCTGAGGTCTACCACCAGAGATAGAAGTAGGATCCTAGTGGGTGGTCTTTTCTGTCCTGCTCTTTCACTCATCATGATGTCTGGGAGAGTCACACTGTTGCTGCAGGTGGCAGGAGCTTATTGCTTTTTGTTGCTGTGTAGTATTCCATTGTGTAAATATACTCAAGTTACCTATCTATCCTATTTGATGGAAAGTTGAGGTTGTTTCCAGTTCTCCACTATTGTGAGTAGAATGGTGATGAACATTCCCAGGATTTGGAAAGGTACAGGGAGTGTGATGCTGGGGTAAGAATGTGCCAGGAGATAAATGGAAAAGAATACAGAGTCCACAGATAGACTCACAAACATGGGCAACTGATCTTTGTCAAAAGATCAGAGGCAATTTGATGGAGAAAAGTTAGTCTTTTAAACAAATGGTGATGGCACAATCGGGTGACCATATGGAAAAAACTTAACAAAGACGCCAACTTTTCACATGACACAAATATTCACAAAAATTGTTCATGGATGTAAACATAAACTGTGAAACTATCAAAATTCTAGAACTAGCAAAGGAGAAGATATGACCTCAGTTTTCATAATGACCTTTTATCTTCAACATTGAAAGAACGAGTCTTCAAAGAAACATCCAGTTAAGGTGGACTTTGTTAGAATTAAAATTTTCTACTCTGTGACAATCACTGTTAAGAGAAGAAAAAGACAACCCTAGACTGTGCAAAATCTTTGGAAGAAGCCTATTTAAGAAAGGGCTTGTATTAAAATGTACAAAGCATCATAAATTCAACAATAAGAAAACAAACATTCCAATGGAAAATGGGTGAAGATCTGAACAGACACCTCGCTAATGAAGGTATAAGCATACAATAAGCATGTAAGAAGATGCTCAAAATCACTTATCATTAGAGAGAAGCAAGTTGAAACAAAGTGAGACGCCTTGACACACAAATAGACGAGATCAATTTATGGCTGGGGGGTAGGACAGCACAGACTCTCTGTCGTCACTGCTGCCCATGCCGAGTGGTGCAGCCACTGTGGAAGACACTTGGGCACTTTCTTACAGAGCTAAACATCATCTTAACACGTGATCCCTCAACCATCTTCCTAGGCATTTACACACTGTTTTCAAATAGAACATCAACAAAAAAGCCAGCACACATATATAGACTGCACCTCATTTATACAGGCAGGGAACTTGAATGAACAAAGATAACCTTCCATAAATGAAAGGACACCCAAATGAGGTACATCCATGCAATGCAATGCTATCAGGTGCCAACACTGAAAGAGCTATCAAGATGAAAACACATGGAGGAATCTCAAATTCACCTTTCTAACAGAAAGAAGCATCTGCGAAGGCTGGGTAGAGTACGGTCTCATTGATATGGCATTCTGCAAACACAAAGCTATCAATTTGATCCACAGATCAGCTTCCCAGAGCTGTGCAGGGCTGGGGTCGGGGGAGAGGGATGAAGAGGTCAGGAAATCCGTGTGATGCTTTAATGGCGGATACTTGCCTCTCTGACTTTGATGAAATCCCCAGATTTTTACAGTGGAAAGAGCAAATCTTGACTTACACAAATTAGTAAAATGATTTAGGTGGGTGGATCCTTGGATGGAATGCAGATGAGACTAGAGAGTCTAACCGTATTGAGAATGGAAGAAACAAACTCACTGCAAGTGGTGGGGGAAGTGGTGCTGACCTAAGGACCTTTGGAAATGACTGGAATCTGTACAACTACAGGAAAAGACACCGAGCAAGCAGAGAACCCTACTTGATAAAGTTCTTTCTCAACAGTTACTGGTTAATAACTGTGAGGCCCCTATGCATCTAGACCGGGATTGGAGAAAGGACTGAGTGGTCGTCAGACGGCAGGAGCCAGGGTTCCACTACTGCAGGGGCAGGTTTCGGGGAGGGCAGGGCGCGGGCTGGAGGGCTCCATGTGGCCATGCGTTCGACTGGGAAGCCGTGCTCTGAACTGACGTTGACCTTAATCTAAACATGGCTGTTTCCATATAGACACATATACAGCAGACAGTGTACACACGGTAAGGTCAGCACACCAGCCTAACTTAAGCATCCTGCCACCGAGAGAGCCAAGAAGCAAGGACACCCCGGAGCAACCAGCACACTGAGCTCACAGATGCACGTTTTTAATGCCATGGTCTCATACAAGGAGCCAGTGCTCCTTGAGGAAAAGGCTGATATCCAGGCTGAGGCTGAGAAGGCGCAAGACAATGCTGCAGAATCCTGTAGAAAAGTAAGGAGGCGTTATATCCCCAACTAAAATACACAGGCGCCATAGTTTTCCATCACATTTATGTCGTAAGAACATTTAAGCATTAAAACCAACCCGGCGGTGTAGTGGCTGAGTCAAATGCTTCATTTCGGCTGCCCAGGATTCACAGGTTCAAATCCTAGGCGCAGACTTATGCCCTGTTCATCAAGCCATGCTGTGGTAGGTGTCCCACAGACAAAAGAGAGGAAGATTGCCACACATGTGAGGGACGCTGGAGGCAGAAAGAGGCAGCGGAGCTCCGTCGGGACAAGGAGCGGTCTCATGCCCGCCAGCGTGGCTCTGAGAGTTTGAGAAAGAGGCCCCTTCAGAATCAGTGGGGGCATCACTTGGACATTTGTTTAGTTAAGAAAATGGTCTATTCAGCTGAAACACTTCAAAATCAGAGCGATGTGCATGGAGCAAAGGTAGTTGGTGTTGGTTTCTGGCCCGTGTGCGCTCACGCCCCCATCCATTCGCTGAGTGACTGAGCTTCTCCACATGAGCCGCAGCGGCTCCTGGGCCCTTTGCACTTCAGGTTCCCCATAAAATGCACAGGTTAGCATGGGATCTCTGTGCATCCTTCCAGCTCCGTCTGCCTCATTGCTACATTCACATAAGGACACATTCCACTAGGGAACTATTGTTGCCGTCGTTAGGACACGAAAAACGCATCCTGGGCCCTCCTGAGAGGTGCTGCCAGGCCTCACATGCCTCCTGGATGCAGGGTTCAGTGTGGTTGGCATGCCCTCTGTGGGCCATGGTCACACCAAGCCCGTGCTCAGCAGCTTTTCTCACATCCCGGTCCCAGGCCACAGGGCGAGGAAGGGGCAGCAGGCCAGCAGGCACTGGGGCCTGAACCACTCAGCAGGTCAGCACTCCCGTTTGAATCCACGCTTGGGGTGGACACCAGGGAACAAGCACCCTAGGCTCCCCTGGGCTCCTGAGGTGTTTCGGGTGCCCCTTCCCTGCCCCCTTGCTCCATACCCCATGCCCTGGGAGCCCTTCCACCCAGGACATCAGGAGGCTTAGCCCCTCCAGCCTGGCTATGGGACCCCCAAAGCCTTGTGGTCGTGTCGTCCTGGCAGGGAGCCTCTCTTTTTTCTGGAAATGAACTCCAGTCGTGCTGGCTGAGGGCTCCAGCCCTGTTTGTTTGAGGCTCCATCCGTCGCCCAGGCTGCATGCCTGCTGCTCTCTGAGACGGGGCCCCGTTTTCCTTAACGTGCCCTGTTGTTCACCACAAGCTCTCTGGGCCTCCAACTCCTGCCCGCTCCAGGCTGTGTACTGTCTGCTCCCACCCCTCACACCCCTGTTACTGGGCTCTACCTTCTGCTGGGAAGCCCACCAGTTGGCTTTGACTGGTCTGTGGACACTCAGCACTGCCCTGGCCTCTGTTCACCTCTGTTTCCATCACGGTGGACACCCAGCTCTGTGTGACAACCTCACATCCTTCCAGCCATCCTCAGCTCCCCAGGAGTCCTGGTCCAGCTCCTTCTTTCACACCTCCTACCATCCAGGGTGCTTTTAAACAGCCTCTGAGTACCACAGACAAGCTGCCACTCCCCCAGGCCACCTGCTCTGATGCTAGCCTAGGTCCCTGCATCTCGGCTGCTTCCAGGAGGAGGTGCCTCCTGGGCAAGGCCCTGAGTGACCACCTTAGTGTAGTCATGCTCAGAAACTCAAAACCAGGTCCTGCTTCCTGTGAGCTCATGAAGATTCTGGAGACATGGTCAGAGAGCTGACGCTGACTTCCCAAATCTGCTCCCAGGCCATTCCAAAATGTCTGCCCCTGAGAGAAGGCCCGACTACCCAGCAGTTGTCCCCTGCAATGGGGTGGGATGGCACTCATGGCACGAGAACTGCGGGGAGCAGGGACGTCTCCCTTGGTCTATTTCACTCTCTTGGCAAAAAGACCACAGACCAGTGAAGAGTTCTGATGATGAAACTTTGCCCAGTTCTGACTCCCACTCTCTGTGGTCAGGAGCAGCCTTGGGGGGATGCTTGTTAAGAAACAGCTAGTGAGACTACACGGCAGAACTTTGTGTCACTGAAGAACGTCGTAAAGTCTCCCACCAGGACCCTTTAACTGTGTGACGCTATTCTTCTCTGGCACAAAATGTGCCCCCAATCCAACAAGATTCCAGTTGCTCCTTCGTTTCTGGGCCTGATGGTGGGTGGGATAGAAGGAAATTCATGACTTCAACCTCTAATCTGGTAGGACAATCAGGCACACACTGAGCTCTCTCTGTCTCTCACGGCCAAGGGAGGGGGACCAACTCGGAACTGACCTGGGCCCTGGTCACATCGAGGACAACAGGTTCCCTGCATCAAGATGGAGTCCCTGGGTAAGCCATCTCTCTGAGGGGGCAGAGATGCGGTGGGCAGGCATTCTAGTTGCGGGCAAGAAAAGCGGAGGTGAGGGAGCAAGAGCGCCCAGGCAGGTTTGAGGAGGACAGGCCAGATGGTGTGGGTGACAACGGCCAATTACTCCTCCTTTCTGTGCTTCATCTACGTTATTAAAAACCTGGGATATTACCCACAACACTCCAAATTATTCTGAGGGCAAAATGAGTGGATATGCACAAAGACTCTTAACCTAGACCTCTTGCCTTCCCCGGCCCTGCTCAGCCCTGGGTCCTGGCGCTTCTCTTGCTCTTGGAGGTAAAGGATGGTCTGCCGTGTAGCCAGTCACGTTCTTGGATGGCTGTGCCCTGTCAGGGAGGCTGTGGGCAACCAGGATGTGTGCTCCGTCCCTGCCGCAGCCTGAAGGCCACGCTGGCAGAGGCCAGGCCCCCTGTGTGTCTGAGGGCCACTGGCAGCCTCCATCCAGAGGGGAGAGCTCTGAACCGCTAAACAAGTCATCTGGGTCTTGCTGTGACTGGGTGTTTCCGTGGGAGCACGTTCACAATACTCGGCGGTGACCCCTGAGCTGCTGATCACCGGGTGGGGACTCTGGGTGAACTCAGCGCAGTGGCTCTTGTCCACCCATACTGCCAGCCCTTCAGGATTTAAACAGGCAAGGCCGTGTCCATGGATGCCCAGAGATCATAGTTGGGTGGCATTCCCCTGGAGGACATCCCTACACCTGCCCCTCTCAACCTCAGCTTTCAAAGCCCCCAACAGAAATGGCTCACACAGCCCAGGAGGTAACCACAGCACAAGACTGCAGATGAGAGCACAGCCATCCCAGGGCCAAAGGTCTATGGGCTCGGGCCCAGCCAGAACGTAGGACAAGTCAGGAATAACATGACTCAGGGTGTGACGGACGGATCTTCCAGACCAAGGACGTCAGCACCACACAGACCCGGAAGTCACCTTGGTCAGCAAGGGACCGAGTGGGGGTTTCGTCTGGCCAGGTACATGGACCCTTATCCCGCCTGTCAGAACCCATCCTGGTCCATCAGGCCAGCCAGGGAGGAGTGGCTGTGAGGCACCTGAGGGAGGGTGGGGCCTTGAGGGGACTTCTGACTTGACAAGAGTGAAGAAGGAAGTGCAGGGGCTGGGGTCCTGGGTCCCAGGGAGCAGGAGGGTGTCGGGAACGGGGCCCAGCTGGAGCCTGGAAGGCTGCACCACAAGTGTTCCCCTGGAGAGGAGACGAGCAGGGAGAGGACTTCGGAGCCGGGGACAAGTTCCCAGCAGGATTCCAGGCCAGGGGAAGGGTGAGCATGGAGCCCCAGGGGGACACTGAGGAGGGGAGGTCCTGCCTGCCCAAAGTCCCTGCACAAATGACCTTCCCCTGGCCTTGTCCTCTCCACACGCACGGTTTGATCTCCTTACGTGTTTTCCCCACTTAGAGCTGATGCGTTTCCAGAGGCTGAACTAGAAAACTACAAGTTCCCAACATGGGGTCCAGAGACACGTCCACAAGAGACGCAGGAAATGTTTCCTCTCCCTCCAGAGTGTGGACGGGCAGCCCCTCTCCTGGGGCACAGAGTGGGCCTGGCAAGTGGTGGCTTTAGGGCCCCCCACATTTCCGTGGTGGACGCTCGGCCTGAGAAAACACCTCGACCTCCCATCTCAGGGGTCTGAGGGGCTGTCTCTGCTCCTGGCCCAGCTTCACGATGCTGACACGGACCTGTCCTCTGAGGAGGGGCACTTGGGGGTCTCCTTCAGCAGCCAGGGAGGGGCTACACCTTCCCCCCTCTCCCACACACAATAATCGGATGACTGCAAAATGTCTTACTCCAGTGAGGGATCTGAGAGTCTGGACAGTGTTTAAATTAGCAAAGAATGTGAAAGAACCACCACTCCCAGGCTCTAAGAGAAACAGGACTTTAATACAACAGTCTGCAAATCTGGCATGAACTATTTACAAGCAGTGATTCTCACCCCTACAGAGATGGAAATTGGCCTCAGGAAGGGGTGGCAGGCGGTGGGGCCCTTGCACCCTGAGTGCCCCAGCTGGGCCCCTGCTGCTAAGGAAGAGGTCATACGACAACGGGACGCTCACTCCCTCCTCAGCTTCATGATGGCCATGCTCTCTGGGCCTGGAGAGATTTGCTGGCCAACTAGCACCGGGGCTCCAGCTGGCAGGACAGGCTGTAGCTACAGGATAGAGTGGCATCTGTGAGCCTCCCACAATCCACAGCCCTGGTGTCCCTCCCGGCATCTGCCCAGCAGCTGGAGCCCAGCTTCCCCAGCCATCGCCATGCGACAGGTCAGGGCTGACAAGGGAGTCATGGACTCAGGCTCTCCGGACTGGCCAGCAGGGAGAGTGCACCTGTTCCTCCCCATGTCCTGTCCAGCCTCACCTCTCGTCCTCACTGAGCTGCTCCATGTCCCAGAACCAGGCCCTGAATCGCTCCTGGGGCTCTAGGTTGTAATTCTCTGCAGCCTCCTGGAGCTGCACGATCTCCATCATCACTTTGTGCTCCTGGCACCAGAGGGAGGAGAGGATGCAGACAGAGCCTGCTGGGGATGCTGCAGGGTCTTCAGGGGGTGAGGAGTGGGGCAAGGGGCTGGTCCTGGGTCCTTGCTCACATGGGACCCTCCTTCCCTCCAATTCCACGCAGGACCTACCTGTTCTCAGAGATGGGTAGAAGCCCCTCCCGCAGGAAGTTTTGCTTGATGCCCAGCGCTGCCCCCACCCCCCCACTGGATGGGTCTCCTGATTCTCTGTCATCCAACACTCTCAGTAAATGTAAGATGCAGCGGGTGGTGCCCAGGAGAGTTCCGCCCAGGGGCGTCTCTGGTTTCCACGCCCCTCTCCTCCCTGACATGGAAGGCCACAGCTGCTCACCTTTTTCTTTTTCTCGTGGTTGATCTCATTGCCCTGGAAGGCAGACAGCAAAAGTCCATCAGAACGAGCCCCCTAGCTATGACCAGCCCCCGTGCACACCCCTTCTCATGGTGCCCAGCTCCAGGTCCAGGAGGGGGCTGGGCCTGACAGAAAACAGGACTTGGACCCAGGCCAGGCTCTGGGCTCCAGAGAAGGGAGGACATGGGGGCCGACACTCAAAGACCCTGTAGCCCAAGCCCCTCCGATGACGGACAGGGAGGCTGAGTCCTCAGGCAGGAAGGGACAGCTCCATCAGTGTGCTGCCTGACTTGGAGGCTGACTTCTCTCTCGCCTCCAACAAAGCCCATGCAGCTCTGCAGGCGGGCAGCTCTGCTGCTTCGCCAGCCTGGGGACCCGGGACGGGCTCCACGTGGAGCCTTCGTTCCCTCATCCCTAAGAGGGGCACACTGCCCCAGCCCACAGGGGAGCCTGGGAGGCTGTCATGACAGGAAGTTACCACATTCTGACCACTCAGGTCTTGGTACTGGGACTGTGTCTTCCCAAGTCCCAACCTGGTCATCCCCTTCTGGCCCCCGGCCTCACTCACATTTACGTAATCCTCCATGGCAGTGTCCAGCATGATCAGGTCAGTTAGCATGGTGCCCAGGAAGGGGACGATGCCCTGTGCCATTGGGATTAGATGGGATGAGGCCCTGGTCTCAGGTGTCCCCATGACCCTCCCCTGAAAACTCCTCATGCTCAGCCTCCTGGCCCAGCCCAGGGTCCCCACACGGAGCAGCCTCAAACCCTTTATAGCCAGCCCTCAATCCCCACCCCTCACCCTCCAAGAACACCAGACTCCTCCTGGTCACCTCCCAGGGCCTGCTTTTGGCTGGTCACAGGGCCTTTAATCCTTGGCCCCTCCACTCTCCCGACCCATCCTGCTGCAGCTCCCCAGGCCCTCCTCCTGGTCACTTCTAAGGGCGGGTGTCAGGCTCTGCGGCAACAGGAGGAGGGCTGCAGGAGGAAGGCCCCCTCTCTGGATTGGAGCCCCCAGCTGGGAGGGCAGAGTCCCCTCCTCTGACCTTGGAGCGCCTCCCCACAGGCACACTCACCTGCTGCTGCTGCCTCTTCCGGCCTCTCTGCAGGGTCCTCAGCAGGGTGGCAAACTTGGAGGGCTGCTTCTGCCAGGATTGAGGACAGGGTCAAGGAGGCCATCCTCCCCTCACCCCACTTCTCCTCAGCCCCTCTGACCTCAGCCCTGGACGTCTGAACCAAGTCAGCTGGTACCCATGCTACTCCATCCTCCAGCACACTCTGATTCTAGAACAATCCTAGCTCCAACACTCTCGCTGTGTGACCTTGGGCCGAACGCCTGTCCTCCTTGAGTCAGCCTCCTCATCTGGAAAGTGTGACAACTCACCCCTACCTCGCAGGGTCTCCTGAGGACTCAGCGTCAGTGACGGTTTACATGGTTCTGGCTCTCACCCCACCCGGCGTGAAAGGGTGGGGCGGGGCTGAGAGGACACTTCGGTTTCTCTTTCATGTGAAGCCTATGAGGTCCATTCAGGAAAGATCCACTGAGCACCACCAGTTTCCTGGACACTTCCCTTAAGCCACCTGGGCACCAGTTACTGCTGACTAGGACCCAGGTGAGTGTTCCTGACAGGGACAGACTAGCAGGGACGGTGGTAGGGCCTCTGGGGAGTCACACATGCACAAACATCTGTCATGCTCCAGCCATTCAGACTCAAGGCTGGGCAGCCCATTTGTCCACCTGGCCTGGGGGAATGCCTGGCAGTGCCCATCCCGAGGGCAGGCAGGGTGCCCTCCTCGTGGAGAAGTGGTGAAGACAGAAGGAGCAGTGGGGGCCTGGCTTCCTAAAGACACACTGAGCTGCTTCAGGGAAGAAACATACGCCCGTCCACCCCATGCACGCAACAGCCTGGAAGAATCTAAGTGCTGACAGCGTGGACCAAAATGGAAGGCAGCCCCTGCTCCACCGGCCAGCTCAGCATCCCCTCCGGGATCAGCCCAGACACCCCCACTTCCTGCCATGACCGGGGCTTCCCACCCCACAAACACCTCCCCCACCTGCCCATGGACCAAACATACCCCATCTTCCTGTTCATCCAGGGAAGACTGGAATTGTACACAGAAACTCCAAGTGAGAAATGACCGTCCACATCCTGCCCCTTCCCCCTTCCCCACACCCCGCCTCTCCCTCCACATGCCAGCCTCCACTCTACCTTGATGAGCAGCTCCCAGCTAAGGGAGTTGTCCTCATCACAGAGCTTTTTAAATTTTCGGCAGCTCTTCCTGAGGGGGGAAAGGAGGAAGGAGAAACTCAGGAACAATGGGGCAGGGGGCATAAGTGCAAGTCCCTTCTCGATGAGAATCTGGAAAATCCAAACTGCCCGAATGAGGATTTTCGTGGGGGTCCTCTGAGCACTGACGTCACCATGGGACTGCAGAGGGGGCTCTCATGTTGGTCACCTGGGGCTGCCACTCCCTTTTCTATGCAGCAGCTGTATTTTGACCAGTTTGGTTTCCCACTGGGCACAGAGTTCTGTTGCTGTATGGCAAACGCTTGAAAATCTCCACTTTGGTTCAACCTACTATGTGACATCCAGGGAACCTGATTCCTGAAGCAGAACTGGGGGCCTAAGTTGCCAGTGAGGATCAGGGACACTGCACACCCACCCAGGCCCTGTGCCCAGGGCTTACTGCCACCCAGGAAGCTCCAGCTGACGAGAGGGCAATGGCAGACACGCGGGAGCTCCCTCCTCCCCCTGGTCCTCCTGTGGAGAGGCCTCCCCACCTGGACACTTTCCCCCAGGTCTTCTTCAGTCTGTGTATGGGCACGCTCTGCAGAGCCGAGAGGACTGCGTGCAGGGAGGAGATGTTCCTCAAGGCTCGGCACTCCTGAGGAGGGAGAGGAGGAGCTGGGAGGGGGAGCAGGAGCCCTGTCTGCTCTGGCTTCAGTCCCCCTCCCTTCCACTCTCCCCTCCTGAGTGGGACAGATGGCCAGGGTGCCAGGGTGGGCACAGGTGGACCAAAGAGTAACACTTCCAGGAGGAGGAATTTCGCTCAAAGTAGGAAGGAGCCAGGGAGGAAGTGAGCATCCCACCCCTGGGACATGCGAGTCAAGGTCAGTGTGCCCTTGACAGGAAGGACCTAGCGACTGTGCAGGGGCTTAGAGTGCAGCCTTCAGTCCTGAGAGCTGATCAAGGAGAAGGGGCAGTTCCACGGCTCTGGAGAGGGTCTCCCCCCGCATACCCTGGCCACCTCGATCCACCGCTCCAGAACCTTGGCCCTGTCCCGGGCCGTCACGTTTGGGTCCCCAAGGCAGGACGTCATGACACACTTTACTACTCTGTTGAACTGCACCACTGTGGCCCAGACGGTGGGTGCCACGTTCTCATGTCCGGGCCGGTTTCTTTTGCCCCAGGTGGAGCCCAGACACTCAGAGGGCTCGACGTTCTTGAACACTTCCTGGGGAGGAGGGGGAGTGTCACTCAGCCCTGCCACAGCCCAGCTTAGTGTCCAAGCAGGAGTCACCGGTCTAAGGAGGGGCTCAGGAAGCTGAGGATGTGTTCTCAGCGTGGTGGGAGCCCCTCGCTTTCATTGTTCTTCCACTGAGAGCACCCAGCACAGGAGGACCCGGGACTCCAGACTGGTGGGGAAAGGACAGGAGCATTTACACACAGCCCACCCCCACAAACTGCAAGCTCCAGAGGGCTGCTCCGCTTGGCTCCTCCCAAGGGGGCATCTCCCTGCATCCTGAGCATCCTTGGTCCCAGGCCCCATTCCGCTGCACATTGCCCTGTGCCAGCTACACCCACGGGCTTTGTCAGGTTGTCTCCCTTTTAGTGAAGTACACGTCTGGTGCATCACAAATGCTGAGGCTGCTGAGCATCCCGAGCAGATGGCTGGGCCGCCTGAGTTCCTGGCTGCACACAGTGAGTTCTCCTCCCCGACCTCTCGGGCCAAGCCCCACCAGGCTTCCTCTGTGTTCTACTTCACTCAATGTGCTCAGCCCCTCTGTCCAGCAGGGCCTCTTGGTCCCCATCTCTACAGTGTGAGGGTGGAACACGAAGGCTGGGGAGTTGCCCAGATCCCATGGTTGGGAAGTGGTGGAGCTGGGATTGGGACCCAGGTCACAGGAGCCGCCACAGGGAAAAGCAGGTCTGGGCCAGCTGATGGCATAGGGGTGGCCTGCCCCACCCCGCCCTGAGAGCCCGGGTGCTCACCGCGTCAATGGCCGTCAGCTGTTCTGCCACCTCCCTTGGGGAGAAGGCCATGAGGCTAGGCTTCCCATCGGGCTGCTTCTTCCCGGTCACTCGACAGGGGTGGGAAGCCTCTGGAACCGGAGCTGATTCTGCGGCTGTTACTGGAGCCTGAGGTGGAAATCCCAGCAGACCCCTTGGTCCCGTTGAGTCCAGTTCAGGACCTGGCACTTGGGCTGGGGCTGCTGATGGCACTCGCTCGGGGTCTGGAGCAGCTGAGGGCGCTGCTGCCGGTTCCAGCGCTAGAAGTGACGGCAGAAATAGAACTGGAGTTCCGTCCAGCTCCAGATGTGGCCCCTTTTCTGCCTCTGCACCTGGCAGAAGCGCTGGAGCTGGGGCAGGAGATGGAGAAAGAGAAAGGGTCAGCTACATAAGTTGCTTTCCATGTGCCTTTCCCCAAACAGGAAAGATCCCACTGTCTTTCAATGAATCCCCAGTCGTGACCCACCCACTGGGGTAGTCTTCCAAGCCTACGGTCTCCCTTACCCTCTGTCTCCAACTCAGTGGCCTGGAAAAGGTCCACCTGGATGAGAAGAGGGGTGGCCTGGTGCTTCAGGACTGAGCCAGGCAAGAGGTCCTGGAGATACGCCAACGTCAGATTGATCCTGGAGTGGCGCAGCATCTGCCACATATCCTGGGAGTTCTCCTGAGGCCGGGGGCCCCAGATGGGAGAGAGGGCACTGGGGAGAGGCATGTGTGAAGAGAGTCACAGGCCTGGCCTGCTGTTCCACACTGTGTTCCCACAGCACCTTCTCTGTGCCTGAGCCCCAGAGGGTGGACCAGCCACTCCAATCCCTGGGTGGCTGTCCTTGCACTGGAAGGCCTGGTCATCAGCCAATCTAACAGAGAGCCTGTGTGAGTCTGGTCTTCCACCTGACACTCTTTTCCCAAAGGGCCTGGACATAGCCTGCCCCATCCTCCACGCTCGAGCATCAGGACTGAGGTTGGAGGCAGATTTGTGACCAGGCTGCTCACCAGCTACTGTTCTGGGCCCCAGTGGCGGTGCTTAGGAGAGGTGCCTGTGCAGAGGGCAGGGAGAGGGAGAGGGAACTGTGGAAGCGAGGAGTCTCTCAGTGGCCGACTCAGCCCAGCCTCTCCTCTGCTTCCCATGGCGGGACTGGCACCCCATGAACAGGTCTCTTTGATTCATTTCCTCCTGTAGGGAAGACCGCAGACCTCAGGCCCCCCACAGAAACCCCAAGAGGCGTGAGATCCAGGGTCTGCCAGTCCATCCATAGCCACAGTCCCCATGGTCTCCTAGCCCCTTCTGTGGACACAGGAGGCCCTCCCTCTGGACCCAACACCACTCATGGTCTTAGTTGGTCCTTGAAGTCTGTCATCGTGGTCTGACTATGAGAGGATGCGTCCATATCTAGAGGAGGCCAAGAGGGTGTGACATCTAACGTCCTCTGGGCATGAATACTCATGATGCCCAGAAGTGAGCTTCTAGCTCTCAGGCTAGAATTGAGCCCCAGGGATAGTGTCTGCTTCCTTCATTGGACACCCTTAGTGTGTAGGAAAGGGTACGAGTGTAGTAGGAGCTTAACATATAGTATTGAATGAATGAACCCCATCCAGAGCCTTCCCAGAATTCTGAGTGGGCCTGCGTCTCCTCTGCTGCCCACAGAGACCACTGCTCTGGCCGCACCGAAGACAAGGACCAGGATCAGCTAGATGGACTCGCTAAATTGTCTTGCCAATAGGAAAACAGTTTGCTTTCATGTACTTTTCCACACTCAGGAAGGCCACAGGCCAGCGAGGGGAGAGGCAGGGAGTCTCCTCACTGGCGACGGAAGCTGTAAGCATGAGGACACGCAGCATGAGCAGCAGTCCCTTCTGTGGAGTCCGGCACCAGGCAAGCGTCTGCCGTGCTGTCTCCCGTGATTTCCTTCAGTGACCCTGTGAGGTTTACCCTCTTACCACCCCACTATTCGGATGAGCAAGGTGACGCTCAGAGAGGTGTGGGGACGTTCCCAAGGCACACGTTTATTAGGTAGGAGACTCCCTGCTGTGCTGTGGAGGGGTGGGCACTCACCTCTGGAGCAGCTGGTCCAGGACCTGTGGGGTCGGGTAGAAGGCCTGGTACACACACGGGAAGGTGGTGACGGAGATGGATCTGCCGTGGAAAGATGGTTGCAGGCAGCCTACCACCTTCTGCACTGCGCCTGCCTTGAGGGTCCGCATCGTGCGGGCCTCAGCCACGGACAGGGTGGGTTCCTTGGCATACCACGTGGACAAGGAGGGACACAGAGTCAGTGGAGTCACCATGAACCACCAGGGGCATCAGGGTCTGGAGCTCAGACCAGAACCTCCCAGCGCCTCAGGAAGTTGTGCAAGAGGGACGAGAGCCCGCCTTGAAAATGGTTTTGGACTTAAAAGTACAATTTGATTTTTAGGGGAATGACAAACACTCAGTACCTTCAAGGCATTCTGTGACCTGAGGAACAATTGTACCTCTGTGCATTAAGAGCCTGAGGTAAGAGCATTATCCCAGGGAGTCATCAATGAACATCCCCACCACAGACAGGAGCAAAGAGATGATTAGTGACCTTCCGCCAATCTGCGGTTCTATGTCATGGCAGACCTGGAAAACTTAGAGTCTATTCGGACATGCTTAAAATGTGCCCTGCAGTGTTGGCTCAAATGGCAACAGAATTGGGTCATGTCAAGGTCCAACAGCATCGAAAGGCTGAATCACTGTGCAAAATGTCCTCCTCTGTGGAATATGATGAAGTCACTTAAGGCCTCAGCTCCTGACCTGAGCGGCCTACAATGAGTTGCCGTGTTCTGTGCAATGACAAGTAGCAGAGAAATGTATAGGATCCTGTAATCCCACCGCCATCCTCTTTATGTGTAAATCAGCCTAGCAAGTGTGATGACTCGTGAGGCTTGGAGAAGGTCTGCAAGGACAGTGGCCTGAGTGCTACACAGCTTCACAGCCGGGTAGTTACATCAGTCAAAACAGGAGCAAAATGCTAAGGTCCTCATGGCCTCGTGAAAAGTGATAACAACATTAAACATTTCCTCTATGATTCCAAGAAACGTGAAGAGTGTCTTTCCACCCTACCCCACAGCTGGCTCGGGAGGAGAGGAGGCCCAGACTCCTTCAGGAGCAAGGCCGTAGGACACTCCGTTGGGAAAGCCCTGTGAGGGCCCCAGGGGTGTGCTCAGATTCAGACCTGGGTTCCAGGCCCACGCTGAACATCTTGGGGGGGGTGGGGGTAAAGACCTTCTGCTCCTGCTCTCACCTCAGACCGGCACAGGATGCTGCTGGTGGCCTGCTGCTCCTGCCCCTTGACTAGGGAGGGAGAGAAGTCGAACCCAACACATAACTCTTCAAACATCTCCTGAGTGGAGTTCTGGAAAGACAATGACCGGCAGACGGGCCAGGAGGCATCAGGAGCCTGCTGCACATCGCCATAGGGGGACACCCCCATGAGAATTTCTGTTCCCTAGTTCAGGCACAGATGGACATCTGCACAGACATCTGACCAGGGAGGGAACTAGATGAAACTTCTAAGGCTCGGGATTAACACAAGGGCAGAGGAGCTTGATCCCCAGCACCCACCTGCTCAGGTTGCCAGCCTGGGGTATGAATATCACAGACTCACCAGTTTTACAGCACGTAACAAACTGCTCTGATTCGAAGTGTTTTGTGAGGTGACAAGGTGCAGAGAAATGTATAGAATCCTGTAATCCACGCCCATGCTCTTTGTGTGTAATCAGCCTAGCAAGTGTGATGATTTGTGAGGCTTGGAGCAGGTCTGCAAGGACAGTGGCGCTGAGTGCTACAGCTTCCCAGCCGGGAAGTTACATCAATCAAAACAGGAGCAAAATGCTAAGGTCCTCATGGCCTCGTGAGAAGAGACAACAACAGTAAACCTTTCCTCTACGATTCCAAGAAACATGTGGAGAGTGTCTTTCCACCCGAGCCCTCAGCTGGCTGGGGAGGAGAGGAGGCCCAGACTCCTTCGGGAGTAAGGCCGTAGGACACTCAGTGGGAAAGCCCTGTGAGGGCACCAGGGGTGTGCTCAGATTCGGACCTGGGTTCCAGGCCCAACCTGAACATCTTGGGGTGGTGGGCGGGGAGACCCTCTGCTCCTGCTCTCACCTCAGACCAGCACAGGATGCTGCTGGCGGCCTGCTGCTCCTGCCCCTTGACTAGGGAGGGAGAGAAGTCGAACCCATCATGTAGCTCTTCAAAGATCTCCTGCGTGGAGTTCTGGAAACACAGTGCCCGGCAGACGGGCCAGGAGGCATCAGGGGCCTGCCTGCACATCGCCACAGGGGGACACCCCCATGAGGAATTCTGTTCCCTAATTCAGGCACAGAGGGACGTCTGCACAGACATCTGACCAGGGAGGGAACTAGATGAAACTTCTACGGCTCAGGATTAACACAAGGGCAGAGGAGCTTGATCCCAGCACCCAGCTGCTCAGGCTGCCAGCCAAGCCCCGGGGTATGAATATGACAGACGCACCTGGCTGACAGCACATAACACTCTCCTCCTGCCCAGGAGGGACCCACTCCTCACCTGCTGCCTTCCCGCACAGCGCCCACGCGTACACACACACACCGACACTCACACACAAACCCTCACACAAGGTGCAAGGGCTATGGGGCTGCTCAGGTGGGATCCGAGTTGTGTCCTGCCCTACAGTGGGCTGCCCTGGGCTGCCCCACATTACCTTTGGGTACCTCCTGCCAAATTGGCCATGAGGCTTGATCCGATGTCCACAACAACACAACAGTCTCACACTCTGGGCTTTCCTGAGCCTAGAGCCTCTGAAAACTGGTACACAACAAGTAAACATGTTGTACTCTGAAGTGTCTCCAGTCAAATGAACTAGCTAGGGGTCTGTCTCTAGAATTAACTGCCTGGTTACCAGAGTTCTAAATCTGTTGGGGTCTATCGCCAAGGAAGTGAGGTCACTTTTTCAAGATTCCATTACCTGGGCTGCTTCCTGTAATCGGACCTACCCAAACCACCCCCATGTCTTCTTCTTAACTCTACATGAGGAGCTTCCACAGCCCCAGCCACAGCTCCCTGGGAATGTGATGAGGGTCCCAGCTTTGAGGAGGCAGAGCAGAATTCAGACCTCCTTTATCTTACCAGTTCTCTGTCCTGGAAAACTCATTGTGCCTCTCAGGGCCTCCCCAGTCTCCAAACCTGCCCAAGGGGAATCCGCCTAGAATCTACTTGCTAGGGACATCATCAGGTGTATATGAAATAATATCCATAACACCTGTGAGGTGGTGTCAAGTGCAAGTAATGCACAAACAAAGAGATGGAAGAATTACGAGAAGGGATGTAGCATGAACACCACTCAAACCAGGCCTGGGTTCAGCAATGCGCTATTGCAACAGGCACTTCCTCTCTTGGCCTCATTTCAATGTCAGCACAAGGAGAGGGTTGATGAATGAAATCCAGACACTGTCATCCTCTGGATTCAAACCTCTCCATTGTTTCCTCTTCTGTTTAGAAAGAGACCCAAGAGCCTCATCTTGATCTGTGAGGTGGGCAGCCTTCACCGTGGCTCCCAGAGATCCCCACCCGTGGTACACACATCCCTCACAGATTCCTGTGTGACCACTGAGTGCTTAGTGACTGGCTCTCGCCAATAGAACACAGCCAATGTGGACGAGTGTCATGTCTAAATTTTAAACACAGAAAGTCTCTCACTTCTTTCTTATTCCCTCTCTTAAGTTCCGTCTCTCTCTCTTTCCCATGTCTCTCTCTCCTGTCCCTGAGCTGTGGAATCAAGCACACACGTTTTGAGCTGCCATACACAGAGGCCCACATGGGAGAGAACCGAGGCAGCACCCAGGCCAACAGACAGAAAGGAACCCATGCTCTGAGTCCAAAGTGCACCTCGACTCCTTTGAGTGAACCTGAGAGGAAATTCTCTGCCAGTCGAGCATCACTTGAGGCCGCGGCCGCGGCCTTGAGGCATCTTGAGCAGAAGAACCAAGCTAATCTATGTCTGATTCCTCAACCACAAAAATTGTGAGATATGAGGCATTTGCGGTTTACAGATGCAAGGCACTGAAACCGTGATTTCAGGCCCCAGGATCTGGCCCTGCCCTCCTCTGCCTCCTCTCTCCCCCCAGGCTCCCTCCAGCCACACTGGCCATCTTTCTCACATCCTCTGGCCAAACCCCCTTCTGCCCATGAGTGTCTACAGCAGGGGTGCCTTCTCCCTGACACGCCGCTCCCAGACTTGTGCAGGGCTGGCTCCCTCTTGTCATTCTGGTCCCAGGAAATGTCACCCGAGTGAGGCCTTTCAGACCCCTACCCGGTGACCCCCGGCCCTCCCTCACAGGGCCCTGAATGTCCCCTCAGCACTGGCTCTTTCCCCTCTCATGTCTTTGCTTTCATGCTTTTGTCCTTGTCCCCTGCAGAGTGTGAGCTCCTGACTGGCAGGGACCACTCAGTCACTTAGACCCACTTAGACCCACCTGAGCACCTGGCACAGGGTGAGTGCTCGGTGCACAGTCGCTGAGTGAAGAATTGTGAAACTCGTGTCCCCTCCTCCTGCTCTTCACCAAGTCAGACTGTGGAGAGGACTGCTAGTACCAGGAGGAGTGAGTTCTCTCTGAGGCGGGGGACAGCCGGAAAGGCCTCTGCACGGCTATTCGCTGCTCCAGCAGCTGAGGCAGGCTGACTGGGCGCTGTGTAAGTTTAAGAAGTCAGCACAGGGACTGGATGCACACAGCCTGTGCAATGACACCATCAGTTCACTTAACATCCGTCACCGAAAACAGAAAAGTAAGTGTTTGCTTGTGATGAGAAGTTTAGCTTCTTGGTTCTTAGCAATTTTGAAATGTACCACACAGCAGTGTTAACTTAGGCAGTGCTGTGTGGCAATTACATCCCAATAGAAGTGACAACAGTGAGAACCCAACCTCATTGGGCACCACTGACGCTGCAGGCTGCCTGCCCCCTGGTGGCCAGCACCAGCCCTGCAGCCCTGGCAGAAGCCACCACACAGGAAGTTTCTTCGGGTGTCCTCAAGGCAGAGGCTCCCCACTGTCCCAGGGGTAAAGGAGCAGACCTGCAGGCTTCCAGGCCGTGGGAGGAACCTCAGGAGCCTCCCTCTCCCTCATCTTTCTGTCCCTCCACTTGGGTGTCCTTTTTTCTCAGGAGGCATCCTGATCTCAACCAAGGCAATGATTCTCCTCTCCAGCCAAGTGAGGACCTGGGGAGTCCAACAAGGACTGGTCTTGTCCCTGGACTCTGGCCTTAGTACACACTGCTCTGGCATGTTCTTCCTTATCCCAAGTTCTCATCCACCCGAACCCCCAAGCCTCTCTCAGTTCTAAAGGATCTCCAGCAGGTGGGAAAGCATTTTCTCAGGTGCTCAGAGCACAGGGCCTCATCGATGGAGAACCAAGGGCCACAGACCCTTCGTGAGCATCATACAGAACCCAGGGAGTCACCCGCTGGACGCACTCCACTTTACACAGGAGGACACCAAGGTCTTCTCTCCTCTACCCAATGTCTACACAAGAGAAGAACGGCTCATCAGAGTAGCAGGTGCCCACAGAAGTGGACTCCAGCTCCCCAGTCCTGTGCCCTCCAGGCTGGGCCAGGATGCCCTTGGAACAGGTACACACCTAGAAACCTCAGGGATTCTTCGGTCCGTCTTGGGCCTTCTGGGCATGTAGCCAGGAGGATGGATGCTACTGTTCATGGCAGAGCTGCCTCCAACTGCCTTCTCCTTGGCCTCTTGTCACTTCCCTGGTGTCTGCTCTTTCCTGGGGTCCCTGCATGGTCCACACAGGAGAAATCGGTGTGAGTGTGCCTGTGCATGATTGGATGCGAATAGGAAGATGACCCCACGTGTACAGGGGTGGGCAGGGCTCCCCTAGGACCATGAGGTCCCTGTTTCCAAAGAAAATCCGAAGGGAAGGGGTTGAGCCTTGGCTGAGGAAGCCAGAGCCCTGCCTGATCCTCTGGATTCTGACCCCCTCCTGAGGTCTGGGTCAGTCCCTCCAACTTTCTGGGCCTCAGATTCCCAAATGGACAAAGAACACGTTTTGTAAGAGCAAAGTCAAAATGGACCCTCTGCAAATGAAACAAGTACCATGCTTTGACCTCCCCCCACTGCTTATCCTCCAAGGAGACTTCGAACCTACACGGTGTCTATTACTGGGTAAAATCACCCTCAGCACACAAAACTGATAATGGTTAAAATGGCACACGGTCAACTTTATCAGTGACTAAATATTGATGGAAGAAGAAATACATCCGAATATATTTTGATATGACTGATAAGATTCAGGAAAGTTTACTTGCTAGAAAGAATAACACCTAAACAAAACTTAAAATGTCAGAACCTGTAGTCAGTACATTATGATGTAGCTTAAAAGAAATTCAGTCATTTGCATAACGATTGATTCTGAGAAAAAATAGATTCAGTGAATTAATAACAAAATGGATACACTGGAATTGTTTTATGGTGCTTATTTTATAGCAGTCAAGGAATTAATACTACTATATTGCATTTTGAAAGTTGCTAATAGCGTAAATCTTAGAAGTTCTCATCACAAGAAACACATTTGTAACTCTTGATGATAGACGTCAACCAGACTTCTTATAGTGATCATTTCACAATATACACACATATTGAATCATTCTGATGTAGACCTGAAACTGATATAAAACAAACTTAAATTTAATATTAAAAATGTCTTACTATGTTTTCTCTGAAAAATACATGGTCACAAAAATTTTGCAGAGTTTTGTATAATTCTGATTTCAAGGTTCTCTTAGGCCCAGAATGAAAACATTTGTCTGATCAAAGTTGCCTCAGGTACAAGGGCTGAGACAAACACCAGGGTCAGAATGGAAGAGCACGAATGGAAACACTAAATCATCCTCTGCTCATTTCTTTGTATTTGCACTTTTAACAGAAAATCTATTTTTATTGGCTTAAAATGCACATAATGTAAAACTTACCATCTTGACCATTTTTCTGTGTACACGTCATTAAGCACATTAACTTCCTTAAGCGCATCTTCAGTGTGTTGACCACAGTTGTATGGTGGTGCAGCCATCACCACAATCCATCTTCAGAACTCTTGTCGCCCCACAGAACTGAAGCTCTGTCCCCACTCATCGGTCACTCCCCTTCCCCTGCTCCCACCCCTGGCCAACAGCATCCGCTGTCCGTCTCTCTGAATCTCACCATTTCAGGAATGCCATATAAGTGGAGTCACACAAGGCCAGTATTTTTGGGACTGGTTGATTTCATTTAGCATAATTTCCTAAAGGTTCATCCATGTTGTCTCATATCTCAGAATATCCTTAGTTTTTAAGGATGAATAACATGCAATTGTATATATATATATGCCCATGCTGCTTCTCCATTCATCCCTGGATGGATCCTTGGGTTGTTCCACGTTTCAGCGATCATGAACAATGATGCCGTGAACATGGGTGTTCAAATATGTCTTTGAGACCAACTTTTCAGCTCTGAGGTGTATATATCCTGTAGTAGAATTGTTGGGTCATTTAGTGATTCTATTTTTAATTGTTTTAATGAAATGCCATGCTGATTTCCACAGCAGCTATACCAGTTCACATTCCAGCCACAGTGTACGTGGGTCCAATATCTCCACATCTTTGCCAGCATGCCTTTCTTCACTGTCTGTCTTTTGGGGGTGCCGTCACATGGATGTGAGGTGGTGTCTCATTGAGATTTTGACTTACATTTCCCCAGTGATTAGTCACATTAAGCATCTTTTTAGATGCTTGTTGACCATTTGCGTATCTTCTTGGAGGAAAAGTCTATTCAAGTACTTTGCTCATTTTTGATTTGGGTTGTTTGTTTTTTTGTTCTTGAGTTGAGAAGTTCTATGTCTATTCTGGGGATTCAGCCCTTGTCAGATAGATCATTTGCAAATATGGGCTCCCATGCTGCACGGGTTGTGTTTTTACTCTGTTGATGTTGTCTTCAGAGGCAGAAAAGGTTTTAATATTCATGAATTTTGGTGTGTGTACTCTGTTTTTTATTGCCCATGCCTTGAGTGTCATATCCATGAAATCACTGCCAAGTCCTATTGTGAAACGTTTGTCCCATGTTTTCCTCAAAGTGTTTCAGTTCTTACATTTGGGTCTTGATCCATTGAGAATTAAGTTTTATATCTGGTGTGAGGTCAGAATCCAAGTTTAGATTTTGCATGAAAATATCCACTTTTTCAGGAACCACTGGTTGAAAAGACTGTCTTTTCCACGTTGAACAACCTTGGCCACCTTATTTCTGGGCTCTCTATTCTGTTCCGATGCTCTATGTGTCTGTCTTTATGCCATTACAATGCTGTTTTGATACTGTAGGTTTGCAGCAAGTTTTACATCAGTAAAAAGAGAGTCCTCCAACTTAGTACTTCCTTTCAAGACTATTTTAGACATCTGGGCATACTTGAGATTCCATATGAACTTTAGGATGGGTGTCTTTCAGCACAAAATGTCATTGGGATTTTGATAAGGACTGCATTTAATTGCTTCATCTCTTTGGAGGAAGCTGACATCTTAACAACAAGGAGCCTTCCAATCCACGATCACAGGACGCCTCTCATTTCTGGTAGTGCCGGGTGGTTGTTCAGGTGGAGGGGACAGCACTCTTCCAAGTAGTCACGCAGGGTCCCAGAATTCCTCCACACTGTGCCTTCAGCATTTCCTCAGAACTCATCGACATCTGCATCCAGTCAAGGGAGAGAAAAATGCGTGTCAAATGCATGTGGGAAGTTTTCAAGGACTGGGTGTGGATGTAGCACACGCCTGTGCCACCCTCTCCCCTGGCCAGAACTACGCACGGAACCAGCAGACCCTAACAGTCGGGACTGCAGGCAGAATCAGCGGACCCCACCAAATTTGGGACTGTGGACTAACCAAGGGCTAGAGACTCAGTGTCTCAGGGAACCATATGCCAGCTCAAGCTGCCTGCTACCACTTTGACTGGCACTGTGGACTAACCCAGGGCTGAGACAGATGCTCTGCTAGAGCATCCTGTCAAACTACACTGGCCCGTTAACCTGGGCCTGGAAAGTCACTTAGATCAGGAGCTCAATGCAAGGAGAGTGGAGCTGAAATGCACGAGACACTTACCCACAGCCCTCAGAGACAGCAAAAAAGACGGAGAATCCAAAGGCTTCATGGCTACCAATGCTTGTGTTTCTCATCCCCGAAGCCATGAGAAGTCTCCTTCGAATCCCGCTGCTGCCACCAAGCTGTTAAGAAAGAAAATACAACTGTGTAAGTCTAAAGAACTTCATTGCTTTATTCACCAATTCCTGCGTCCGGAGGCATCCAATCTAGCAGATAGAAAGCAGCTCCAAGGAGCTGTACAGAATGAAAGACTTTGAAAGGCAAAAGGGAGAAGAAAAAGAAGTCACAGCAGGCGGGAAGATCGCTCGGTTATTGCAAGGTTACTTTCCTCAGGGGACAGCAGCAGTCTATGATGTGGAATACCTACCTAGTGCTGATTGGGGGATTCCTAATCCACTGGTTTAAGATTCTGTTTCTGGGAGAGTCGAAAATCTAATGAAGTCAAGACTCAGTTTGGTGAGGTGGGGCTTAGTGTTAAGAGGCTCCTCTTGGGGCCCACCGTCTGGTTTTGACACATGACTCTGCTGGCCCCCTGCTGGCCCCGGGTACACCCGGGTTTCCCTTCCTGACCATTGTTGGTCACACATCCACTGCACCTGCCTCCAGTTCTCCCCCTTCCACACCGCAATCTCCGCCATGACTCCCTCTGACACTATCACGACTTCTCCCACCACACTGCCCTGCTTTCCACAAGGCCAGCAAGAGGCTTCGTAAGCACCACTTCATCAGTCCAGTGGGCTGAGCGGGCTGCCCAGCATCGGGACTCAGAAACTGGTGGGCCTGTCACATGGCCTCCAATCACCGGTACCCCAGCTGAAGTGCCTGCCCTGATGAGATACTCAAATTTAGCCAACTCCATCGAACAACATCTTTGCTGCAAGCTTCCCTTAAAAATGCTCCACCCAATTTCTGCCCCAACTGTTTTTTGAGGAGTCGTTTTGGGGGAGCCTTTGAGGCCACCTTGGTGATTCTGTGCCCGGGCACAAGCAGCTCTTAGCCCACACACCCTTTGGTTGCACCACCTGGAATCGTAGAGCACAGGGAGCCAGTGGATGGGCACCAATCACTGGTTTGACCACCAAGAGCCGGTGAATATTTCATAGCAGGAACATCTACTTTCGGGTCTTCCTGTGGGCACACGTCACAAGGCGCTCCCTGGTACCCCGCTCTCCCCCACATCCTCTGATCAGCTTTCCGCAGGCGATGTTCTGCAGTCCATCATTGTCTCCACGGACCTGCCCCTAGAGCTGTACCCCACAGACCAGGAGTCCCTGAGTTTCCTGCCCTGACAGGCTACCACCGACCCAAAGAGATATGTCTGTTCTACTAGGATGACTGGTCTGGCATAGGGGAGTGGCCCTAGCCACAGAAAATCAGGTAATTGAGGCCACCCAGAAGTGTGCACAAACAGAACCCAACACGGACAGCAGCTCCATGAGACTCTATTCTACTCCTTGTAGGACAGTCGCCTAAGTCTCTGCCAAATGGTTTTAGGAAACCACCTGGCCTCAGACTATCTCTACTGGCCAAGGAAGGAGGGGTCGGGGCCCTCCCATGGTCTACCACCTGCATGTACATCAACAACTGACAAGTTCAAACCTACCTACACCAGAGGGTCCAAGAGGTGAGAATACTGCCCAGTATTACTGAGATCTCTGAACAGATTCCCAGGGCCCCCAAGACCACTGAGCTATTTTCTTGGCTGGTCTTTTCAAGGTGGAGACCATGACTATGGACTGGATCTCCGACTGTAGCTTGTGTGATTTTCGTACTTGCTACTAGACCCTAATCAGATGTTTACTCTCAGGGCTACACCGTGCCTTACCCCTAATAGCTGCATGAATTACCCTCATTTCAAATTTTCACTGAAGAAAATCTGCTCAACATAAAATACACCATTTTAAGTACTTGAAAGTACACAAGTCAGTGACGTTTAGGACAATGAGAATGTTGTGTGGCTATCACTACTATCTAAGTCCAGAACATTTTTAATACCTTGCAAAGAAACTCAGCCTCGCTGTCTCTGTGCTTTGCCCTAACCCAAGTCCACAGAAAGACCTTATCTGTTTCATCTCCCTGCAGATTTGCTATTCTGGGCATTTCATTCAAATGGAATCATAGAATCTGTGGCTTTGTGTACCACTTCAATTAGCACACTTTTTAAAGGATCATCCAGGGCCTAGCACGTAGCAGTGCTTTCTTCCTTCTTAGGGCTGTGTTATATCCCATAGTATCAATATGCCACATTTGCTTTATGTGTTCATAATTTGGTGGAAAATTGGGTTTATTTCATTTTTGGGCTACTGTGAATAATGCTGATTTGAATGTCCATGGACAGGTTTTCCTGCGAACATATGTTTTCCATGTTCTTTTGGAGATGCCTCACAATGGACTGTCCAACTCAAAGGCAATGATTGCTTGAAGATGTTAAGAAATGCAAAGCTGTGCTCTACAGTGGCTGCATCATTTTACGTTCCCACCAGTGATGTATGAGGGCTCCCCTTCTTCCTCATCTTTACCAACAGTTGGGATTTTCCTTTATGTTGAATACAGCCTACACATTGAGTTGGAAACAGTAGCACATTGTGGTTTGAATTTCCCTTTCCCTAATCATGAATGACATCTAGCATCTCTCTTGTGCTTATTGGCCATCTGCATATCTTCTGGAGAAATGTCTATTTCAACCATTTGCCTATTTTAATTGTTTTATTTGTCTTTTATTATTGAGTTCTAAGAGATATTTATGTATTCTGAACACTAGATTATACAAGTTGAAAGTCGGCGAATTCAAGACCCAACTTTCAACAATGAATAGAACATCCAGACGGAAAAGAAGGACACGGTAGAAATAAATGCCATTAAATACTAAGAACATTTTATTGAAGAGCAGCAGAATACACCTTCTTCTCAAGAGCACACAGAGTATTTTCCAGAAGGGATCACGTTTGAGGTCACAAAACAAATCTTAACAAAATTAAGACGATTGAAATCATACCAAGCATCTGTCTTGAACACAATGGCGTGAGACTAGAAATCAATATCGGGAAGAAACCTGCATCATTCCTGAGAGATGGAAATTAAACAGCAGCCTCTTACACAGACATTAGGTCAAAGAGGAAATCAAGAGAGAAATTAAAAAATAGCTCAAGACAAACAAAAAGAATTAAAAACACACCAAAATTATGGGATGCAGCAAAAATAATACTGAGGGAAGTTTGCAGTGATCAACTTGTAATGTCTTAAAGAAGAAGGACCTCAAATTGACAACCTAAGTGACAACACACAGAACTAGGAAAAGGGAAAACTGAATCCAAAGCTAACAGAAGGATGGAAGTCACAAAGGTGAGAACAGAAGAAAGGAAATAGAGGAGAAAGACAAAAGATCAAAAGGATGAGTCAATTTTTTGAAAAAATAAAATTGACCAACCCTTAGAAGACAGAACGCCTGACAGAAAAAAAGAGAGAACAATCAAGTGAAGTAAATGGGAAGTGAAAGAGGAGGCCTCACAATCGATGCTTCAGCAATAAGATCATAGAGACCCTCCATCCTCTTGCTCACTAACACACTGGGTGACCCAGCAGACTGAGTAAGTTCCTAGCAACAACCTACCCAGTCTCACTCAGGAGGAAACAGACAACTGAACAGACCAGTGACAGATACGGAGGCTAAGTCAGTGATCACAAATCTATCATTTAAAGAAAAAGACCTTTCTGATTTCCACTAGACACACTTAAAACCGGTTACACGCCAAGCCAATCTTTATTTGAGTTATTTACTTAATGCTGAAATACAGCTGATAAAAATATTCATAATGCTCTTTTATGTAGAGAGTTTGAAGGTAAAGTTTCTTGAGAAAACTACAGGTTTTTGTACTTGGTACACAGGGAATGAAATTCTAAAGCACGGAGAATGCGCATTTCTCCACATGGTTAGCGCCCCAGTTTTAGCGAATACCTCTGAGAGATGAGCAAATACAATAAAGTGTATGACTAAAGCATCACACGTCACTCAAGACTCATTCTATATAGCCACCCTATCTGCAAATATTTAGTATGTTATTTCTAATACTTCACAGTATCACTGCCATCGATGATAGTAATACTAAATTTCCCTTTGAAAGCATCCTAACTTTCCAATTTCTTTGACTTTCTAATACTAGAACACTTATACAGGTAAACTGAATATGTTAAAAATGAAATGGAAAACAAGGTAAAATTAAGCTAGCATAACAAAATTATTTGACGTACTTGAATATTTGAAGAAGATAAAGTTAGATAAAATTTATTTGAAAAAGTAAAATGTCAACAATTTTAAAATTAAATAAGGTGTTTGAAAAATGGTTATATGCATTTAAATATAATGTATTTAATATTTATAATTAATTTTATATTTGTATGATTTAGAGATGCTGCAAGTATACGTTTTTACCAAATGAAATGGGTGTATATTAAAATTAATTCCGCATCAAAGCCCAGATCAATGGCAAACGTTGCTAAAAAGAATAAGCTTCTGAGATTAAGAATTAAATCTAAAAGCAGAAAATTTTTATCAAATATAAATTACAATAGTTGTTTTTGTCAGATTTTTTAAAGGAAAATTATTTCTCAGCATTGCCGGATCTCATAGCACGCACAAGATGGCAACATTCTACATAATACCCACTTTCTCCAGAGGGGTGTGGAGAACCACATTAGATTTTGGTCAGCTCTGAAGTGGCTGCCACCAGGTTGTTTGTCCTAATTCTCTAATAGTAAATGAACTTGACAAAGATTTCTCTTTTTTTCCACACTTGGACTTGAAAGATTTCATTGTTTGTGGTCAAGTAGATTGATTCAAATAATCTCACAAAGTAAAAGGGTTCATAGCTCAGGGAAGATGCTTTCCGAACATTTCCTGAATTGAGTTTGGATCGTTATCCTCATTAGATCTTTTACTTCTAGTGTTTCTCATACGCCTGCTGCCTGATTAAAACTCATCCTTACAATATGAATCAAGAAATGTGGCCAAAGAAGGATGTGATTGGTTTTCAAAATAGACAGATAATCTCTGAATTTTTAACTACGAAGACATACCTTTTATTTTACACACATTGAATAATGCACCTTTCCTGATATAAAATGTTAAGGGCACTTTAGAGCAAGTAGCAGATTAGAATCCCCTTGACTGTCAGCGAGTGGTTCCAGCAACATATCGATTATGACTGGTTGTAAAATAAAATTTGTCCCTAGTTTGTGTTATTATTTACAAAGTACAGTATTTGTTTTTTCGTGTGTGAGTAGAGATTTAAACTTACTTTTTGGATATTGTTGAAATCCTCTCTCTCTTTTTCTCTGTATCTCTTTTATTCATTTTAAATCACTTGTAATTCACATATAGATTCCATGATACTTCATGCCTAGATAGTATATTTATGCTCTGAGTTTTTCCAACAATGACTTCATAAATATTTTTAGATATATGATACAGTTTAATTTCACTCGTTGAATTTGGTTGTTATATCTTCTTAGTCACTTTTTGACTCTCAACTTGCTTCAACTTTTTTATTTTGTGCCATCAATTTCTTATGAACGAATGACAGTTGTCTTATAGCTTGTCCTGCTTCTGGATTTACTTAATGATTTCTTCTTAATTCCATTTATTTCCTATAATTTAGAAACAAGGTTTAAGGAATTAATTATATTTAGATTAAATATTTTAGCAAATATACTTCATGATGTATCATATCAGAAACACCATAAGTAGCTGCTTTTTCATTTTCTTTCAACATCATGTACAAGTTTGTGACAAGGCAAAAATTTTTTTCAGCTTTATTGAGATACAATTGCTAAGGTACATCTTAAAAGGTCTCATCCCCAGAAAAAAAATTGTAGCTACATGAAAATGTGCTTTTACTATCATTTTTAAGTAGTGTCTTGTCTTTGAGGAAAGATAATGAAAATGGGCTTCTTTCTTCCCCACATTCAGTAATTCTGTAACATTAGGCTATGTGATAGTCACAAATAAAGGCTTAAAAATGTATTAAATTTTTGCAATTCCTACCTCACTCATGGACTTCATCATGCTTGTTTCATGAGCTTTAACATTTGTGTGACTCAAATATTTCACCAATATCTGAAAGTCAATATACAGCTATTAGCAATAATTTTATCAACAAGCTTTGCTCATGGTATTGGGGTTTTATTCTAATTTGAAATGAAGGTAACCTAAAAGATTTCACAGTTATTAGTCAAGAATATGCTCGATCAGCAATAGCAGTGTGAAAATCAATAAACAGAAACCTCACTGAAAATAGAGTTGAGAGGCCAGAAAGGAGAGCTCTCACATGTATTAACCACTGCAGAGCCCAACAGGAAGAAGACTTCCTCTTCCTGCCCAGTAATAGCCAAGGAGAGACTGTCACAACACAGCCAATGAAAAGCCGCCACGCTTTGATCTCCCAGTCTCCTCCAATGGGCTTTTTGCTTACAATAGCTCTCCCAACTTTCTTTGCCCCTCTATAACAGGGTTTCTCCTCCCCTTGTTGCTCAGGACTTGCATGTGGCTTGCCATAGTTGCAGACTCCAAATTGCAGTTCTTTGCTGATCCCAGGTGAAGCCATTTTGGCTGGAGAAATAATTGGCTGTCTGTTTCCTTAAGGTCAAGACCAGAAACAATGTTGAAGTCACCATGTAATAGAGCCTTCTAAATACTGACACTGAAATCAAATTGTAAATTAAAGCTCTTGTTTAGTTTATCCCTAACATGTGAATGCGTATACAAATGCAAAAATGAGCAGTTTCTTATAGAAAAATGAAATCTAAAATAAAAGTCTCTCTATATCTTGAATCTAACTTACAATTCCCACTGTGTCATTCTATATCGGTCAAATGTTGCCAAAATAATATTGTGAAACAAACTACCCCAAAATTCTGGATCCTGAAATGGGAATCATTCATTTTCATCTGTGCGTTTGTACGTAAGTTTATTTAGGGTGGGCTCATCTGGGCTTAGCTCCAAGCTGGAGATTGCCAGTTTCTTTCATCTGTCTCCCATACTCTATGTATCAGCAGGCTAGCAGAGGCATCTTCTTCTTCTTCTTCTTCTTTTATTTTTTGAGGAAGATTAGCCCTGAGCTAACATCTACCGCCAAACCTCCTCTTTTTGCTAGGAAGATTGGCCCTGAACTAACACCTTTGCCCATCTTCCTCTACTTTATATGTGGGATGCCTGCCACAGCATGATTTGAGAAGTGTGTGTAGGTCCACACCCAGGATCGGAACAGGCAAACCGTGGGCCTCTGAAGTGGAGCACGCGAAGTTAACTGCTATGCCACTGGATGGGCCCCAGAGACATCTTCTTACTGTGGCAATACAAGAACCACATGAAGGGAAGTCCAACTGTGCAAGTCCATTTTAAGCCTCAATTTGCACAATGTCTGCTAGCATCCTTTGAATCAGGGAACCACATGCCCCAGTCCAAAGACAAAGGTTAGAGAAATAACCTCTGCCTCTAAAGGGAGAAAATGCAGGGTTATGTGACCAACTGCCTGGATACAGAAAGGAAAGAAGCATTTGTTCCAATTACTCAATTTAGTACACTTCCGATGTATTGTCCACTCTGGACTCATCAAATGTAAGAAGTATTTCCTGAACTTTCTATAAGCTTTCATGCTTTGGGCATTTAATTTCACTTGCCAATGACTTTTCCTAAATTTGTACTCTTTCCCTCTGTGTCTCCCTCTGTATCTGTCTCTCCTTCTTTCTTAGCCTATGAAAACAACATGAAGTGTATATTCTCAGTGAGTTATTTTTCAAAACATCTGAATTTTTTTGTCTGTGACAGAGAGCAAAGAGAACAGAAAAAAATGTGAAAGTCGGTGAGATATTTCGGGGGAAACCTAAACTAACGAGGAGGAAGAGTACACAAAACAACCTTGGTTACCTGTCCCCCTTAGCGAACAAGTGTGAGGAATGTGCCCGTGCAGGGTTTCCTATTGACCGGGTCCCGGCTTCCTTTGCACATGTAGCGCTGTACAGATATCTGCGCTCATGCTCTCCATCAATAGTGTGCACTGTATTGCACTGTAATTACAATGCAATCCACTGCCGGGAACTGCTGAGAGGCTAATTAAGTAATTTCTACAAATTACTTTTAGATGCTTCAAGGAAAGTAGTTTATGGATGTCAATTATAGTTCTGAAGTATTTGCTGCTAGTTATTGTCTGAAAAAGATGACTACTCCCATCTTTGTTTAATGTGTTGAAATTGTCCTTAGTTATATAACATGTTGACAATTTTCCCTATTTTCCTTCCTAGAGAAGTAAATAAAGTTTTGTTCAAATTAACTGTGAACATAGAATTTTTCAAACAAATAAATGGAAAATTACCTTAATAGAAATTAATAAAAATAATTAAATAGAAAACAAATCACATGTGATTCTATAGCATCAGAATAATTGTAAAATATCAAAATACTTTATTGAGATGTTAAGGAAACTTCGAGCAGAACTTTGTGTGTCATTAATCATGAAAGGCTCTATTCTTCAAAAGTCGAAGTAATTTTTATTATAATCTTGCTAAGAGAATTCTTTCTGTAAAAACATTTCAACGATGCAATAAATAGACAAAGAATAAATCTATAGAGCTATGCACTGCTAGATACGTGGATAATCCACAACTTCCTGGATGTGGGAGTAGTTCTACAACTTCATCATTCAGCATTAAAAAAGGAGTATTTTTTAAATATATTTTACAAAACAAAGATACGTGTATGCATCATTTAAAGCGATTAGAAATCTACCAATCTTTTTATTATAGTGGGGGATTCTGTAAACATTTCATAATACTGTAATGAAACGGAAAATGAAAATGACTATGAAAAGTAAGCCAGACGAATTATCACAAAAGGAGGAAAGTCCGCACTATTTCTAAAATAACATTACCCCTTTTCATTTAGAAAATAGTAGGGAATGTCTTCATTAAAACAATTAGTAACTTTGAATTTGGGCACGTTTAAAGAAAATTTCCAAGTATTTCAATATTAAGGAATATAATGTATGCAGAATATTCATGTGTGAATTGTGAACAGAAAAAAATCAGCATATAGAAAAAGGACATTTTGTCCTAGACTTATAGTCTCTTTTATTATATGATATTTATATATTTCTGCTTGTATTTTTCTATTGACACTTCTGCCTAGACTTATCTAGACTTACTTTTAACAGTTTCAAGCTGAATATACCTACACTTATAAGTATGATAAAAATGATGTGATAATGTTTCTCATACACTTTAATGCAAAAAGCTTAATTATATTTCACATTATATCTTAAATATATTGACAGGCCAAAAATACAAAAAAAAATGTGTTTTCATGACATATTTTGCATCTCATATCTTAAAACATTTTAACTTACATGGGTGAATATGAATAAACATCAATTGAAATATTAATTTTATGTACCAAATTCAACTAATTATCACTCTCAGAAGAAGGCGATCTTTCTTTTGCTTTCTTTTTATTGAGGAAGATTCACTCTGAGTTGACATCTGTGCCAGTCTTCCTGTATTTTGTGTGTGGGTTGCTGCCACAGCATGGCTGCTGATGAGTGGTGTAGGTCTGTGCCCGGGAATAGAACCCAGGCCACTGAAGCGGAGTGTGCCAAACTCAACCTCCAGGCGGTGGGGCCAGCCCCTAACACTTTTTTAAGATTGTAAAAATTGTAAGGGAAAACAAACTTTAGAATACACATACACACACACACACGTATTCACAAAATAGTTCATTTAATAAACATTTACTAATTATTAATTAATAAATGAATGGAATAGTTAACAGATTAAAAATTCTCAGAGTTCTCGAATTATAGCCATTTAAATCAGCATAGCCATAGATGTATTTGGAAAAATTAGCTATACCGTTTTTATGATTATACAAATTTAATTAGCACAACTTGCTCATTAAAAAGGTTATCCATAGCATCAGACTGCAGATGCCCCTAAATTGCTATTGTTATTGACAAATGAAATTAATAAAATAATATAGGGCAAATAAGAAACCTAGATGTTGTTTCTCTCACTGAATTTAATAGACACTGGCAAGTGACCCTAACCTCCTGGCAAATCCCTTACCCTCTCTGCACCTCAGATCCCGCCACTGTAAAATGAGTGGCTGCGCTGAATGAACACCACATTCACTTCGTTCTCTGAGATTTCCTGCACCTCTGAAAAAGACTTCTGAATAGTAGGATGTAAAAACTCTGATGACCTGCTAAACCTTACATTTCTATTTTGTAATATGTTCATTTCCTAAAAATTTGAAACTTTATTTGTACATTTCCATTATGTTTATTTATGGACTTTTCACTAACGGAATTTTGAGCATATATATCTTCCTAGAGCTTAAAACATTTCTCTCAACTTCACCTTCATCTGACTCACTTTTGCAAATAATTAAATGTCTCAAGGTGTCAAAACTAATTTGTTCACAGTAAGATGTAGCTTGGTTGTTCAGGGTTCTGAAAAGGGAAAGGCTAAAAGGGTTGGCAAATGGATTGCACTGTGAAAAAGGAAGAAACTATGCCCTTAAATTGTATATCTTTAAAACTTTCTTGAAAAAAATAGATCACCTCGTTTGTACTTTCCTATGCTGTGTTATAGCTATGAGAATACACAAGTTGTAAGAGCGCTATCCTAGGAAAATAACATGTACTCTTTTTACGTTTTCTGTTACAGTTTTGTTCCTTTAGCTTATAGTTGATTAAAAACAAAGTAAGAGAGAATATTTTAACTAAGAATTTGCCCCATTAAATTTCTTAGTCTTGGAATTACACAATTGTCATTATATTAAATGCTGAGAAGTAAATAATATATAGTCTATGCAAAAACAAAAGCAAACAACACTTATAGACATACCTGAATGTGGATATAGGTCCCTAACCATTAAAAAAAAATCACTGGCTTTGGCTTACAAGAGGTGAAGTAAGTAAATCTTGAAAATTGGAAACTAATTCCACTTTACTTTTCTGAAGTTTTCATATCTTAAATCCATGTTTCTAAAATCTATTTCACATGTATTAATTGACTGAAGTTCAGTGTTTATTCTATTTCTTAACTATACCTAATATCACTTTCTTATTTTATTTATATACTAAAATAGTACATTTTTGCTTCAGATTATTGAATGAATTGGACTTTATTAAACCAATTTAATTCTGATGTTTCCTTCTAATCATATTAATATGGACATCCTATTGCTTTTCACTAGTCAAAGTAGAATATCACTACTTTGATCCTTAGACTCAATACACCTATATACAATTAATCTTATGAAGACAGAATTTTTAAGGAGTACTATTTACTTTTTTTTTCTGCTTTATCTCTCCAAACCCCCCTGTACATAGTTGTATATCTTAGTTGTAGGTCCTTCTCGTTGTGGGATGTGGGACGCCGCCTCAAAGTGGCCTGACGAGTGGAGCCATGTCCGCACCCAGGATCCGAACCCTGGGCCGCTGCAGCGGAGCGCACAAACTTAACCACTCGGCGACGGAGCCGGCCCAGTATGATTTACTTTTGACCGATCTGAGCGTAGAAGTTTGGTACATTAGAGTCAGAGCTTTCTATCCCTTTCAAGTTTCAAAACATAGGATCCCAACACTCAGAGCTACATTAATATTACAAATAGATTGATGATAATAAATTAAGCTACACAATGAGAAGTAGGATTCTAAATATGTCTACTTATTGAGTATTTTAAACAAGCCAGGCACTGTGTTAATTATGTTATAGATATAATTTTTAATTCTCACAAGCCTTCAAGTTAGGTATTTTTCTCCTCTTCATTTTTCAGTGAAAGTAATTAACTCACCCAAAATCACACAACTGAAGGTTGACCCAGTATTAGAAGTCATGATTTCTCCAACTCCAAGGCATTTTTTGACTTCTTGATTCTACACACTAATACGTGACAACTATAAATAAAAGAATCGTGCCTCCTGCTTTGCTCAAGTGAGCCCGTCTTTCCTCCTGTTGTCTTAGAAAAATAAATATAGAGCGTTCTTCATTATCGGGAAAATCCTGGCTTGGATGAAAAATTATATGGTGTCCCTAAATATAGAAATTATATAAGGGATTTTTACTTTAATATCTAATCAACAAGGCATTTGTGAAAATCATTAATTAGCTCAGTATAATCTGTATTCCAGTAAAGTCTAGCTCCTTTTCTGCAGTTCCTCAGCTGCTGTTTTCTCATTACGACTGTGCAAAGTGCCAGTCTGTTGTGTCAGGAAACTTATTACTGAAATTGTGATTGTTTATTACGTTGTTCAGTGCATAGTTCTTTAAGCGGCAAATTGTCCATTGATTTCTGAAGAAGGCTTTGCCAATTCCAGTCTGCCTGTTCTTGGAATTGAAGAGTCGGGGTAAAATTTAGTTCTGTTTAATCAAGCAACGAGTTCTATGGTTGAGCCTATATGGGTTTTTGTTTGTTTGGATTCTCTATGTAGATACACCTGGGTCAAAGTTCAACATGTTGGCAGGGTAGGAGGTGTATTTTAAATTTTTCCTGGCAATGTCAGTTGAAAAATGGATCTCTCCTCTAGTAGTGCCATAAGATCCTGAAAAACGCCACTAACCCTCACCTGGCCACAGCAGTTAGGGAGCAATTCTGATTAATGACGTGGTCACCTGCTTAGAGTAGGTTATTACACATAAACATCCGTTTCTCGAAGAAGCATCGTGGACCTCTGGCCTTCAATAAAATTTGTAACTCCACATTTCTTTTTAAACTACTTAAGATCTACAATTTCTCTAACTAATGGAAAAAGCAGAATGTAGAGTATGAAGAATAGGTTGTGAGTCATATAGATGCGATTGTTAATCCCTGTCCTGCCACTTATTAGGGTGTGACCTCAGATAAATCTCTTAAACACCTTCAGCCTCCAGGTTCTTATCATCATATAAAGATCTGAGTGCATAATACACTATGCTGTCCAAGGAAGAGGTGATTTATAGCTCAGACAAAGCGTTTATCTCAGGGCCTGGAGCCTAGTACTCGCTCAGTAAAATAGAGCTACTATGGTATGATTGTTACATTGCACACTCAGTTTTAAACATCAAGTTTGCAACTACCCAGAGACACAAAATTGTGAAAATCACAACGTAACTTCCACTGTCTAGATAGATGGACTGTAATGCAGAGTGAAAATACAAACTCAACTATTTTAATTGTAGATGTGAGAACATTTTATAACATTTGAATTCATCCTTAGTATTTATTATCTTCTACTGGTTTCCATACAAAACTATTTTCCTCATTTTCTTAAAAATAGACTCAAATAAATTTTAGGTAAATTAATGCCTTAAACAAAAATCAAGGTATCTGCCTTCTAGTTCCTAGACTGACAATGTGTTCTTTGGGGAAAAAATATCGAATTGATAATTCTTATTCATAAGGAGGAAATGTGTAAAATAATCTGTCCACAACGATAAAGATAAGATTTCTGTTAACTCTTGGAGGAGATGGATTCGTGGCTGCTGAGTTTAATACCTTATGGGGAAAATAGCTGTTAATATTCAGCAACTCTTAGGAATATGCGTTTCTTCCCTAAAATGAAATAAATATGATGGAATATTTACAACAGATAAAAATCAATAACATTTCACCCATGTTATTTCAGAACTAATATGACTCTATGGAAGATCTTCATTCCATAATTTCTTATGTTATAGAAACTTTTTAAAGACTCCTTCACTATATTTTTTTCTCAGTGGTATATTATTTCATGGTGAATACCATTCTAATAATAGTAGTTAAAATTTATGATCCCCATATCAATAATATGATTATGTTTCCAAAGACACAGAGTTTCTTACATGTTTGACAAATAAGTTTTAAAATTTTACTTAATAATTTTGATCTGAGTAAATCATTTTGAAACTTAATACTCATTTTGTAATCTTCACCGTGTCCATGGTGACTTCACAGCAGGCCAAGCCCTTTTTCTAAATGCAGTTAAGCTTGTATCCTTAGCAGATCAAGTACAAATACTTCCACTCTGTTCTCTTAACTTTTAACCCACTATTTTTCAACTCCAACTTAAAATTCTCATTTTTCTCTCCCATTTTTTCCAGATAAAAGTGGCCTTCTATATCTAATAGAACAAAGGTTTATCTCAGTTCAGGGAAAATAGTTATTCTAATTGCAAGTGCCATAGAATATGTTTTCTGTAAAAGATGAGATTTGGCTAAATACACTCACAAATTAGTTCATCATCCTTTTTTGATCTCTCTAATTTATACCAGGTAGTTCAGCTTCTGATTGCTTGCTAATATTCAGGGACACTGAGCATTAATAAGAAACCATATCCTTTAATTTGCATGAAAACATAGATCCCTATAGAAAGAACAGGAACCTGATTTACATTGCTATTCAGGAAGCTTTGGAAATTATCACGTGTGAAGATGTGTTGAAGAGTTAGGCGTGCACTAAAAGAAACACCTAAACATTACTGTGGGACTTTGCCTTTCCAGCCTCAAACCTTGAACTCCATATCATTGGTTGTGTTCTCTGATGAAGCAAGAATGTGTTTGAAATCAAGAACCACTTTCCTGAGGGCAGCAGAGCTACTTCAGGACCCATGACCACCTGTGCCAGTAGATTATTAGAAGAGGAAGAAATTCAGATAGACAAAGAGAAATATCAGACAGCATTGGTTAAGAGACAATTAGCAGCAGCATCAGCAGCAATCCATGAAGAGAAAAATAATAATAATGTAAAACAGTAGTATGAGTCCCCTCCACGTTCCTCCATAAAGATCCTTGTTTTCTGAGAGTAATAGAAACGATACTACGGTGGAAGATATTGGATTTGCATGGTAAAGAAACAAGACTTCTTTTTTGGGAAAATGTCTGTGTGTAGCCTCTGCCCATTTTTTGATCAGTTTGTTTCTTTTTTTGTCATTGAGTGGTATGAGTTCTTTGTATATTTTGGAAATCAACCCCTTGATTTGCAAATATATTCTCCTGGTTGGTGGGCTGTCTTTTCATTTTGTTCATGGTTTCTTTTGCTTGCAGAAGGTTTTTAGTCTGACATAGTCCCATTTGTTTATTTTCTCTTTTATTTCCCAGGCCTGAGTAGACACGGTATTCAAAAAGATGCTGCTAAGACTGATGTCAAACAGTGTACTGCCTATATTTTCTTCTAGGAGTTTTATGGTTTCAGATCTTACATTGAAGTCTTTAATCCATTTTGAGTTAATTTTTGTGTATGGTGTAAGATAATGGTCTACTTTCATTCTTTTGCATGTGACTGTCCAGTTTTCCCAACACCGTTTATTGAAGAGACTTTCCTTTCTCTATTGTATGTTCTCAGCTCCTTTGTCAAAGATTAGCTGCCCATAGATGTGTGGTTTTATTTCTGGGCTTTCAAATCTATTCTATTGATCTATGTGTCTGTTTTTGTGCCAGTACCATGCTGTTTTGATTACTATAGCTTTGCAGTATGCTTTGAAGTCAGGGATTGTGATGCCTCCACTTTGGTTCCTTTTTCTCAGTATTGCTTTGGCTATTTGGGGTCTTTTATTGTTCCATATACGTTTTAGGATTCTTTGTTCTATTTCTGTGAAGAATGTCATTGGGATTCTGACTGTGATTGCATTGAATCTGTAGATTGCTTTCACTAATATGGACTTTTTTTTTGGAGTAAGATTAGCTTTGAGCTAATGTCTGCTGCCAATCCTCCTCTTTTTGCTGAGGAAGACCAGCCCTGAGCTAAGATCCGTGCCCACCTTCCTCGACTTTATATGTGAGATGCCTAACACAGTATGGCCAAGCAGTGCCATGTCCATACCCGGGATCCCAACCGGCAAACCCTGGGCCGCCAAAGCAGAACATGTGCACTTAACCACTGCACCCCCTGGCCAGCCCCTGAGCATTGAAACTATGTGTATTCTTCCAATCCATAACATTGAATATCTTTCCATTTCTTTATTTCTGCTCCAAAGGATATGAACAGACATTTTTCCAAAGAAGATATCCAGATGGCCAACAGACACATGAAAAAATGTTGAACATCACTAATTATTGGGGAAATGAAAATCAAAACTATGAGATATCACCTTATGCTGATCAGAACGGCTATAATTACCAAAACAAAATGTAAAAAATCTTGGAGAGGATGTGGAGCAAAAGGAATACTCATATACTCCTGGTTGGAATGCAAACTGGTGTACCCACTATGGAAAACAATATGAAGAATTCTCAAAAAGTTAAAAATAGAATACCAAACAACCTACCTATCCCGCTACAGGATGTTTATCCAAAGAACTTGAAGTCAACAATTCAAAGAGGTTTATAAATCCCTATGTTCACTGCAGCATTATTCACAATAGCCAAGACATGGAAGCAAGTCACACAGAGAAACACCAATACTGCATGATTTCCCTCGCATGTGGAAGACAAACAAACATATGGAGAAGGAGAACACATCAGTGGTTACCAGAGGAGAAGGGTTGGAGGGCTGGAAAAAACGGGTAAACAGGCACATATGTATAGTGACAGATAAAAACTAGACTATTAGTGGTGAGCATGATGCAGTCTATACAGAAACTGATAAGCAATAATGTACCATGAAATTACACAATGTTATAACCCCCACTATGACCTCAATAAAATAATTGAAAAGAAACAAAAGAGTGCTGATGTTCAGAGAAGTGTCTTTATGTGTATCTACTCACCAGCAAGTGAAGTATTCCTTCACTTCCAAGTTTTAATGCTAACTTAATTTAAAGTACTAACAATTTCTATTAGCAAACAAAGGGTTCTTCCATTTATTAAATTCTGAATATGTGCTATGAATTCTTTGGTGAATTTATGGCTAAATTTTTATTTTTATCGTTATACCAATCTAAAGGCAATTAAAATTGCTATCGCTCCCTCAGAGGAGGAACTAACTCTTTTCTCGTGTCACACAATCCTTGAGATGTAGAGCCAGGATTAATTGTTGTGGATGAGATACTAAAGCACAGGTTTCCACGATCCCATGGAAGAAATATTCCCATGATATTCCTTTTGTTGTTAAAAAAAACGATATCAAATGTAAAAATGTAAATAGGCTTACATAATTTAAATATCATATTAAAATGTACAATTTGTCTCTAAATAGAAAATATTTTTCTGGGGCACTTTAAACCATAAAAGGAGAACAGGAGGAAATAAAGGCAATGGTGAAAGATAGCTCCCACTGGCTTTTAACATTCATTTTTATTAATTTAATCCTGAATGTGTACATAGGGTATTCTAGATAAGAGACAGATTTCTCATGAAATGCCTCCCAGTAAGTAATATGTCTGTTGGTGCCCGTTGCCCTAGTCCTTACCCCTAGAGCAACCTGATGAGAGCCAGGTCAGTTGTCCTAATGAGTAGCTGGACACTTCATAGGCAAGATATGGGGGAAAATGACACACTTCTGCTTATAAAGGGGAAGGGGGCAGTTGTTCCCTCCTGAAATATAATGGGCCTGAATCCTAACTGAACCCTTTGGCATGTAAATAATCTCTCCGGGAGTCAGACAGCCTCATGGTTTTGGCTTTTACCAACTAGAGGTGTCTCCAACCCTTGCGTCTTATTTCTCCTTGAAATGACAGTGCCTAGGGAGATGTCTTAGTGGTCCACCCTGACTAACTTAGGTGCCCATCTTAGGGTGTAACCATTTGGCTTTGGGAGATAGAACTTTTAAACAAATGGATATGGATTTAATCCTTATAGTACATGGATGTTTCTTAGAGAAGTGAAAGCAAATGTTCTCCCATTTTACAGCACGTGTTTCTGTGGCTCAGGAGACCAGGCCTTTTACAGCAGCACAGAGAATTTGCCAGCAGCAGCAGAACTGTTTTTGGAAATGAGCAAGTGGCAAAGTGTTGAGAAGGGAAAAGATCTTTTGAAGACCTGTGGTAAAGCATTGTTGGCTATATGATTTGGGGAAACTTTATAACTGGCACGACATTCTCCTCTACTCTTAACAATTGTTGGAAAATTTTCTCTTGTAAACTAAGCAAGATCAGGCTTAGGTTAATTTACTCAGGTGGAGAAGCATGCTTTCTCTTGTTCACTGTACGATGTGTGAGAAAGTAGAGCGGCCCTCTCCTCTTTTCCCCTTAGTGGGCCAATGAAAATGCCCCAGTGCATCCCCAGTTTACGAGTACTCAAGGCTACTAATTCTCAGTCTGCCAAACATTCATCACATATCTAAAATGCATTAAGTGTGTGAGGTTCCAATTTTTGAAGGTATCTGAATAATTAAAGTTTCATTATTCCAAAGATCATATAGTGAAATGTGTTGATAGGTTAACAGATTACTTAGGAATAAAGTGCCAAAGGCACTGTCACGATGTTCTCTTCTGCAGGCCATGCCCACAGCCAGCTCTGTGCCACAACACCGTCTAAATCGCTATACTGGGATGGGTTTAGGTACCTACCACATCATAGGTCAAGAGTGCTAACCACTGACTCGTGGATCTGAAGCTTCTTATTACAAAGCTAATGCATTGTACAGATTGCATCATGCCGCATGGGTCTAAGAAAAAGCACAGTGTGTATTGTTTTGCTCAAGATTTTGTGGAAAATCGTAATGCTGGAGTTTGTCCAAACTTTAATTCTTTGTGAATCTTCTTTCCATAAAATTGTCCACTTTGTAAAATGAATCTAGAATCTGAAATACAGGGCCTTAATATCATTGTCTTTGAACTTCCTTTTCTCAGCATTATCCTTGGAATTAGAGAAAAAAATGATTATTTTATTGACAACCTCTAATAAAGCTCCTTTTATTGCCCCTTTTTTTCTGCGCAAAATACTGCCTGCATTTTATCTGCCCCAGCACTATAAAGTATTCTGCAGGATCATTTCTCATTCTTCACAAACCGGCAGCATGCCCCAAATCAACAGTGACTGGAGTTGCTTGTCTCTAGGTCAGTTTGCTCAAACAGTTAGAACTTGTTTGTCATAAATCAGTTGAGTCCACACGCAGAGATTGATATTAATGCTTTGTTAAGAGATTTTCAGTATGGTTATTTTATACATTGCTGGTTTTGTTTGCAAAATTTAAACAGTGAAAATTGCTCCTCAAGACTCAGAAGCAGGCAACACCACAAAGTTTACTGTGCTAAGTGGAAGTAATTGCACTCAAATTGACCCAACCTGGAATAAGAAAACATTTAGTTACAGTAACGTTCCTTTCCCTTCTCCACCCACATGATGATCAAGGCCTTGATGCTTACCACATCAAAAATATTAAGGAAAGGCCTGTGATCTTTTCTATTGGCGTCATCCATTTTCCTTGTGCCAAGCTCAGAGCTTAGTCATGCAGATATTTGTCATATCTTCCAAGGTCAACTCACATTGTGTTCTGTCTCCAGGTCTCATGCAGCCTGTAAGAGATTTTCCATTTCTCATGGTCCTTGTTTGAACTTCTCAGTGACATTCCACACTGGCATCTCTACATTGGTTTGTTCCGAGGGCTTACATATTCATTTTGTAGAGAAGTGTCCCCTCTACTTGAGCACAATATTAAGAAAATATTGTGAAAGTTTCTCACAATATTTTCTTAATATTTCAACAGGCGTAATGGTAAAAATACAACATTCAAAATGGTTGAAATCCAGATACAGTAGTGTTTACAATGTAAAATAAAGCCATATATGATAATATTGGAGAAGACAAATGTCATAAAATCAATGGTCTGACATTCCTGGTTAAAATACTTTAAAAAGGGGGGGAAATTATACAAAAGGTAAACAAATAAAAGAAACTAATAAAGAACAGGAATCAATGGAATAGAAAATAGAAAATCAATGAAGAAAATTAATAAAATGAAAAACTGTTTATTTAAAAATATCAATAAGAGGGATGAACTTCTAATTAGGCTAATACAAATATGAGCAAAGGCAAAAATTAATAGTATGGAGAATGGAGGAGGGAACTTCCATAGTTATTAAGACATTAAAAAGATAATAAAGAGATGGTATTAAATTTTATGCCAGAAAATTTGACTACTTGGATGAAATATGCAAACTATTTGAAAGATACAAATGACCCATGAAGAAATAGAAAATCTGAATATCTCTATATGCATGAAAAATAATAAAAAATTTTTTGTTGAGTAAGCAACTTCCCACAAAGAAACTTCTAACGTCTGAAGAAAGACAAATATAATTCTTAAACAGACTCAGAAAATAAACTTGCCTTGTTAGAAACGTTAAGAAGTTCTTCAGAAAGAAGGAAAATGCTGTGAGTCAGAAAATGGGTCTTTCAATAGACGAACGGATGGAAAAACTGTGGTACATGCACACACTGGGATATTTTCATAGAAAAAAATAAATGAGCTATCAAGCCACAAAAAACACCATGGAGGAACTTTAAATTTATATTTCGCAGGGTAAGAAGTCGGACTGAAAAGTCTACATATTATATCACTCCACTTAAATGGCATTTTGGAAAAGGCAAAACTACAGAGACATTAAAAAGATCCGTGGTTGCCAGTGGTTTTGGGGAGAGGGGAGGAGAGATGAATATGTGGAAAACAAGGACTTTTAGGGCAGAAAAATTACTCTGCACACTATTGTAATCGTGGATACACAATATTATGCATTTGTCAAAATCCATACAACCGTACAGCACAAAGCATGAATCCTAACAAAATTAATTTTAGTTACTGATAAAGTGTCAATATTGGTTGTTCTTCACTTGTAACAAATGCACCATACTGAAAGAAAATGTTAATCACACGGGAAACTGTGAGTTTGGGAAGGAAGTACACGGGGACTCTCTGTACCATCCACTCTCATTTTAAATCTTTACAAAAGTAACTGACCAAGTTAATATGGAGGAAAAGAACTACCTTGACCTCCTTTACGCAATATCAGGTCAAATCAGTCGTTGATAAACTTTGTTTTAGCCTGGTTAAAACAGAGTAGTACGGCTTGAAAAAATTGGGTGTTATTCCAGGAACGCAAGGTTTGTTTAATATATGAAAATTAATGCACTTCACTATATTAAAATAATATATAAGAAAAGACATGATCATTTTAATAGAGGCAAAGAAATCATGTGAAAAAACTTTTAAAAATTCATGGAAAACCTCTCAGCAAACTAAGAAGAGAAAGACAAATGCTCAGTGGTGAAAAAATAAAAATAATGATTTCTACCTAAAATCTTAAACAATGCAAGTATATACTTGTCACCATTCCTTTTCAACTTTGACCAGATATCAGTGTAAAAAGATGAGAAAGAAGAAATGGAACATAAAATTCGAAAGGAACAAGTAGAACTCTATTTTCTAGAGATGATGTGATCATCTATGTAGATAATCCAAAGGAATCCAAAAAAAATGAATACTAGAAACAATAAGTAATTTTATTAAGTAGCAAGACACAAAGTTAATACACAAAAGTCAAATTTACTGCTATACCTCTCAATGGGCAGGTAGAAAATAAAATAAAAAGTAACATCATTTACAAAAGCATAAAATTAAAATTCTAGGAGTAATTTAGTTGGCAATTTATAAGATGTGTCCACTGGAAGTTAAAAGGAAAAGACTCAGAGAAATTAAAGATAGAGTAAAGAGATAAATATACAATTCTATCAACTGGAATACTTGACATAAAGATGGCAATTCTTCCCTGAGTTCATCTATAGATTAAATGTAAGCCTAATTGAATGGAAATTCTAGCAGGATTTTTAAAATATATAAGAAACTGAATCTAAAACATATTTGCTGAGTCAGAGGTCCTAGAATATACAAAATGATTCGATTAAAGGAAAATACTTGAGGACATATATTTCCTGTGTTTAATAGTTACTATTAAGCTATATGGAACAAAACAGTGTGCTGCTGGCATATGGATTCGTAGATAAAGGAGTTGAACAAGCTAGAAAGTCTGGAAATACATCCCCTCTTACGTGATAAATTGGCATTCTACAAAGATACTAAGATTTGTATGATAAAATGAAAATGACTGTTAATATCAAATATCTGGCAGTTTTTATAATGTTAAACAAACACCAGATGACCCCACAATCCCACTCTAGGTATTTAACCTAGTGAAATGAAAACCTACGTCCACACAAAATCTGTTCGCAAATGTTTATACCAGTGTTTTCTCACAGTTGCCCCAAACTGGAAACAACCCAAATGTCCTTCAACCAGTAAGTAGATAAAGAAACGATGGTGCAGTCGTACCATTGGATACCATGCAACATTAAGAAGGAACCAACTGTTAATGCTCACAAATACTTGGATGAATCTCAAAGGTAATAAGCAAAGTGAAAGAAGCCAGACTCAGAAAGCTGCACACCATGTGAATCCGTTTATGTGGAAACAGAGAAGGCAAAACTACAGGATGGAGAAGAGACCAGTAACTTCAGGGTTAGAGATGGGGAAGGCATTTGACTATAAAGAGCAGCTCAATGACATTCTGGAAGACGACAAACTGTTCTGTATCTTGAGTGTGGTGGTAGTTTACACAATCATATGCATTTGTCAATTCTCACAGGGCTGTGCCTCTCAAGAGAGTGAATTTCACTTTAGGTAAATTACAGATAATTTTTTACAAGCAAAGAATAATGCACATTTCTGCCTATTTTCTTTCTTGGTGTGTCTTCTTTGCACCTTCCTCCCCAGTTTCTGTTGTCAAGAGAAGGCAAAGGTAATATATACGATTGTAACCTGTGGTGTCTTGCCATGAGAAAACATGTCATATACAAACTGGAACTAGGGAGCATTAAGGTTCTTTCCAAAATGATGGGCAGGGTTTAGGTCAAACAAGATTTAGCAATGAAGAGATCCATTACTGCCTCTAGGCCTGAAAGAACAAAGGAGGGAGCAGTCTCCGGACTTGGAGAGAAAGTCATCTGGTGAGGGCTGCCTGGGGCCCTCAGTCCAGGGAAGCACCCTACCTGCAGTGCCCAGCCCAGGGACCAGAGGGAAGAAATATCCTGAGGGCCCTCTTCTTCCTGCAGGTGGCTGACACTTGCAAAACAACCAGAAACTGTGAAGCAAGAGTTCCCACCAGTGCGGTCCAAGCAGGTCAGCCTCACTGGGCACAGAGCCAGGCAGAAAATGGGGACATATATCTGGATGGGCAAATGGAGGCCATCCAGCAAAACCATAGCATTTCCAATAAGGAACTGAAGGAATAGAATCCATATTATTAAAAAAAAAAAAAAAAGCGGAAACACCTAATGTTAGTTATCCCATCTTTTGTAGCTCCTAAGAAGCTCCTGTTATTTCAGGATTACATATTCACACTAGCCTTTGTATTACTAGGAAATCGTGTGTAACGATGCATACTACAACATTATTTTTCAAATAAAAGTGAAATTTTGTAAATATATACTAAAATGATCAAATATAGATAAATTATCTAACTTTTTTTTTGCTGAAAGCTATTCAAGGAAATTCCTTGTACTTTTTACAAAACAGACTATTCTTTTAGATTTTTTTTCAGACATAAATTTGCATCTAACAATAGATATTGGGTTTCGCATTGTCTTTTCTCCTTTTAGTCTGTCACTTTTTATCCTATATCCAGAAACTCTGCACATCTCATCAAATCCCATAGCTTCAACCGTAATCTGTGAGTGTGTAACGGACACACCTTCCCCACTCGCCTTCACCTCCTTGCATTCTCCAGTCATAATGTCCTTCATTGGATGACATTTCCACCTAATGTACTGAAGTCACATTCTCATCAAAACAGTTCAATACAAAGCTCATCACACCCTCTTCTCCATGAAGAGACATTCTTTTTCCTTCATCCCATGAAGAGACAACCTTCTTTCTAGCTTCTCTTTTCACTAATATTCCATAAATAGGGCATGGGGTATTTATCTATGGTACCTTTTCAGAAAGATTGTTGTGAAGAATAAAAAGATAAAGAATGTGAAATATTCTGCTAAAACGTTAAATAAAAATGTTTTGAGATTTTATATTCCATATTTTCAATGTATAATAAAGATTGGCGTGGATTAGGAAAACTAGATTTATTTTTCAGACACACTCAGTGTCTTCAGTGATCTATTTTTATGTTATTCATGTTTAAGACGTTTCAGAATTTAAATTTCCAACATTTGGCGTTTACTTGAAAACATATGTACTTTCTATAGTAATTTGATCACCAATAGGTTGGGTACCTTTTTATACATATGTCACATTTCTAAAATTTATTTGGCCACTTCCTATGTTAGAGGCTTGCTAAATTTATCTCAACATTTTTAATAAGCACATGCTTATTTGCAGAATATCAGCATCCATATAAATTGCTTACAAAATATGGCTCTGTAAGTATTTTATATTAAAACATAAATATAGGTGATACCTTTGTTAATGATTAAAATAATATCCAGTGATATTATAAATTTAATATTTTCACATTTAATTGATTTTTTTTACATTTTAAGATTACGTGCTGTAAAAATGTCACATTCTATTTATTCAAGTGACTTTTGATTTCTCCATCTTGATTCAATGACAGATGCTGTCAATGTTTTCTACATTTGGTCACTAAAAAATATGTTTTGTTTGAATTACCAATGCTTCTACTTTTAACGTGACTATCCTAATTTAACAGCTAGCCGAATAGTTTCCACATTTTCAATTTATTGTGCCCAGTGCACTAGATTCATTTATGAATACCTTTGTTAATGTCAGCTCCAGCTGAAAATTCTCAGAGGCTCAGTATAGTTTTAAGATTAAAATTGAAGCTCCTTCCATTAGTTCTTTTTTTATGGCTGAAAATATCTTCTTTTTTTTCATTTTCCATTCTTTTAATTTCAACTTGTATCTTTTTTAATTGTGGTAACACTGTTTTATAAAATTATATAAATTTCAGGTGTACATCACTGTCTTCTGATTTCTGTGTAGATCGCATCATGCTCATCACCCAAAGACTAATTACAATCCATCCCCACACACATGTGCAAATCACTACTTTCACCTCCTCCCTGTCCCCCTGCCCTCTGCTAACCACCAATCCAATCTCTGTCTCTATGCGTTTGTTGGTTTTTTATTTTGTTTTGTTTTCCCAGTAATCTTACTGAGATCACAATGGTTTATAACATTGTGTAATTTAGGGTGTACAATATTATTTATCAGTTTCTGAATACACTTCATCGTGCTCATTCTCAGCGGTCTAATTTTTATCCATCACCATACATATGTACCCCTCTGTCCCTTTCGCCCACCCAGCAACCTCCTTCCCCTCTGGTAACCACTAATCTGTTCTCTTTATCCACGTGTTTGTTATCTTCCACATATGAGTCAAATTATTCAGTATTTGTCTTTCTCTGTCTGGCTTATTCCACTTAACATCATACCCTCCTCAAGGTCCATCCCTGTTGTTGGAAATGGGACAATTTTGCCTTTTTTATGGCTGCATAGTATACTATTGTGTGTATATATATACCACATCCTCTTCATCCATTCATCTGTAGAAGGGCACTTGGGTTGCTTCCACATCTTGGCTACTGTTAACAAACTTGCAATGAACATAGGGGTTCATAAATCTCTTTGGATCATTGACTTCAGATTCTTTGGATAAATACCCAGTAGTGGGATAGCTGGATGGTATTGTATTTCTGTTTTTAATTTTTTTAGAAATCTCCATACAGTTTTCCATAGTGGCTGCACCAGTTTACATTCCCACCAGCAGTGTAGGAGAATTCCCTTTTCTCCACAACCTCTTCAACATTTGTTGTTTTTTGTCTTGGTAACTATAGGCATTCTGACTGATGTAAGGTGATGTCTCATTATAGTTTTGATTTGCATTTCCCTAGTAATTAGTGATGTTGAACATTGTTTCACGTGTCTGTGGGCCATCTGTATATCTTCTCGTATTTTCAACCTAAATGTCCATCCTGGCCTTTTCTGCCCCTTCTGTCTAATAATAAGAAGGAGGAGGAGGAGGAGGGGGAGGAGGGGGAGGGGAGGGGAGGGGGAGGGGCGGGGAGGGGGAGGGGAGGAAAAGAAGAAAGAGCGTCAGTTCACTTGAACTGCACATTGATCACCAAGTGCATTATTTCATGGCCTCAGCTTTGTGGTTTTTTGAATTGCTGGTTCTTGGAATACGTACTTCCACACTTTCTATACCTATGAAAACCCATTTTATACTACAAGGTCAAATGATACCATGTCCCCTAATAAATTCAATTTTCCTTCTTCAAAAAACTGGGATCATTTTCTACTACTGTGCATCTCATCATATATAACCAACTCTGGAAGAGCCTCCATAACAGCTTATTGCCTAGTAAAGCTTAAATTCCTTCAATGCAAAGTTTTTTCTATTTACATATTAAGACAAACCTAAATAAACCCACACGTAGCTATTTAACACACCTTGATTTGATTTGACGATACATCACCATCTAGACTATCATTTAAATGTGTATTTGTCAGGATCCTACTCTCTCATATTGCTTCTTCTTGAAAAATACTGCTCTTTCAGATGACTGAGCTACACAGTGATGGTAATGACTCATACATTCTCCTGAAAGTCTTAATCACAGAATCATCTTGATTCTCTATGCTTTTGACATTCAACTTTAAATGAAATTTGACAATTATACTTTTCTTTTTTGTATGAATCCTTTTTATTTTTAGTCCAAAGTGACTCATAGAAGCCATCTCTTTGTTTACTTGTCATATCTGAGAGACGATGTCTACCGTTTAGGAAATTATTCCTTCTTATGATTGCCACTGTTGCATCCCCACCACAGCCGTGCACTGCATTCTATAACTTTATTCCAGAACACAGTAAACATTTACATAGAAAAATTTGTATTAAATATAACCTTCAAATTCTTGCAAACTCATGAGTCAGATACTTGGAGCAGAGGAAATAGAAAGTACCTTTAGCAGACATCATTTTCAAAAATACTGCCCTGAGTTTTCTTTGCTAGAAGAAATACCATTGTCTGGAGGTTCTGTTTCTGTTTTGTTAAAACACCTGCACAGCTTTCAAATTCTCCTCTGAAATCCCATGCTACCAGGAGAGAATGCTGACCTTTTAGCTCATTTTTATTTTCTGGCTGACTTTACAGAGGGTTACTTATTATATCTACTGTTGATAGCTATAATGACCAGTAATGCCAGGTCATCTTTCAGACTCTTTTTCCACAATACCAGGATTGTTACAGTGATTTAGAGATCTTGGAATACCTCCCACATTACTTTGACTTTCTCTCTATTCTACCAGCACTAGACCGACAGCTGCTGGGGTGTGTATGTCTATCCACAAAATGTAGATTTTTCCATATTGGTCCTCAAATTATTTCATTTCCCTTAATTACACTCATGCCTGTCTGGCTGTGGCCACCATGATATCTCCCCAGACATGCTCTTCTGCACTTGACCTTGGCCTTCACCCATCAGGAGGGAGAGTCAAATTCCATGACCACTGAATTAGAGAGAAAAAACACATCATGAAGAAAAAACCATACTAAATAAGTAAAAGCCATATATACAACAAAGAATATGAGAAATAAAGCAGGGTGATAAATTACATAGTCCCAGGTGTGGACCTGATGCACCTTTTAAATAAGGAGATAGGAAAGTCTTCACTGAGTGGATGACATTTAAATAAAAACTTGAAGAGGGAGCCATGTATTCACTAAATTTTATTAATTCTGTTTTTTCATTAAATTCCATTTTATTTTCTGTAATTAATGTTTTCCCTCATTTTTGGGGTAACTTTTTAAAGTTACTGTCTTTTTGATAGGCATAATTGTTTATGGTAAAGTTTATTTATGTACATGTTCAATAAATATTTTCTTTTCCCCATTAATCAATTCATTAAAAATATTATAAATTCAGCTATTTTGTGTAGATATGAATTCCAGAAAAGAAAGATAACAACAGAATTATTAGAGCTATTACAGCAGCTACAAGGTGTTCTCTCTCTTTGTCCCATGTGACTCACAACTTTAGAGTTACTCTTTAAAAAGGGAGAGAATAAATTCTGATTTAAAAACTTACCAAAGAAAATCAGGCTTCGTTTTTCCTTTTTCAAATATCTTGGACAAATCATATATGTTTAAAACTTGTTCTTTTATTTATTAGTTTTTCAAAAGAAGACATCTTATTCAGTAGTGTATCTAATTAAAGGAAAACAATTTTCTTAAAAAGACAGTTTACAAAAAAATATATTTGGGTTTTTTATAATTCTCATTGAAAGAATATCTAGTAATTTAAAATGGAAAAATGCAAAAAGCCTGAGTGGAGCATGTTTTGTATGTTTATGTCATTGCAAGGGGACCTGTGTCATTGGAGTAGCATCAGGAACGATGAAGAGTACTGGGAGATAAGATCAGGAGGGAGCAAAAAGCTAGTTTCTGCTGGCCTCTGCCAGCCGCTGTCAGGAATCTGCCTGCATTGTGAGAGCGACTGAGAGCCCTGGGAGGAGGACTGAGCTATAGAATGACGTGATGTCAGCTATGTTTTAAGAGTACCACTCGGGCTTTCATCTCAAGAGTAGACTACATGGAAAGGAGAGACTGAGCTACAGATTATTGCCATAACACAGGCAAGAGAGGCGGTGTCTTCATCCAGGGGGCCAGCAGTTGAGTGGTGAGAAACTAAATAACAGAGAGAACAGAATTGAGTGATTATAACAGAGGCACGAGAGAAAAAGAGGAGGCAGAGAGGACGCCAAGTGTTTGTCCTCAAAAATCGGAAGGATGAGGCTGTCATAAAAGGAAGCATACATACTGCAAGAAATAAGGTGATATAACATTCATCGATACTGAAATTAGTGTCTACCCTAGTAATATCAGAGACCATCAGTTTCCTTCGCTAAATGAGTTTATGAAAGCTAACAAACTTTGGTATAATAATAAAGAATAGGTAGAAAAACTTAAAAATAAAAGAATTTCATTTGTAAAGCATAAGCTGTTCTCCCATACATAAATCTCTAGTTCCTATGAGGACATTTTACCCATACTGTTAAATTAACTAATTAATCTATGCACTGATTTATTAACTTAATCAATATGAATGAGCACCTACCATAGGCTACTATTCTGTGATCGAGTAGTAAAAAATGTGTACCTAAATTCTAATGAGGATAAGATGTTAAGTAGATAATTTCTTTTTTTTAAGAGAACAGGAGGTTGAGCCTTCTTTTTTGTTTTTAAGTAGGCTTTTTAATTTTTTTTCGGTGAGGAAGATTGGCCCTGAGCTAACATCCGTTGCCAGTCTTCTTTGTTTGGTTCCCCCGGAGCCCCAGTACCTAGCTGTATGTGCTAGTTGTAGGTCATTCTAGTTCTTCTATGTGGGATTCCGCCACTGCATGGCGTGGTGAGTGGTGTGTAGGTCTGCGTTCAGGATCCAAACTGGGAAACCCTGTGCTGTGGAAGTGGAGCACACAGACTTCACCACTTGGGCACGGGGCAGGCCCCCAAGTAGATAGTTTTAAGGAGACATTTATACAGTGATTTTTGATACTTACATTAATTCTTGGAGTGCTATCTTTAATTATTTTAAATATAATGTGCATGCAAATATGGCAAGGAGATATTTTTGATATTGATTATTAATTGAACTTTAGTATTAATTGGGTATTTAGGATAAAACAAGAGAGAAAGGAAAATAATTATGATAGACCCTGTGTATCCGGAGGAATATCATGTTCCAGAAGTTGCTTTTATAAAGAAAGCAGAGGGGGAAGAACTGAAGAGGTGGAAATAGGAAGCAGAAATGAGTAAAATTACGTTTAGAAATCATTTTACTTAATAGTGTGAAAATGAGGTGGTAGCGATTGTAGCAAAACATAAAACAGGGCTTCTGCCTAAAAGATTGTTGCAGGGACCAGCCTGGTGGTGCAGCGGCGAAGTTCGCATGTTCTGCTTCTCCACGGCCCGGGGTTCATGGTTCAGATCTCAGGTGCAGACATGGCACCACTTGGCATGCTATGCTGTGGTAGGCATCCCACATATAAAGTAGAGAAAAATGGGCACGGATGTTAGCTCAGGGCCAGTCTTCCTCAGCAAAAAGAGGAGGACTGGCAGTAGTTAGCTCAGGGCTAATCTTCCTCAAAAAAAACAAAGAAAAGAAAAGAAAAGGAAAAAGATTGTTGCAGTAGAACAGACAATATATTTTGGAGGTCTATACTGTCCCTCAGTGATTGAGTAGCCTGGAGAAGAGAACACCAAAACCAAATGGAGAGCCAACGTACCTGTACAATTAAAAAAGGCATTTTCTTTAGCAAAACATTGGGCGTGAGGCATTGTGAAAAATTCCTACATTTTGGCATAACTGACAGTCTCTAGATAAGGTTCAAAGGAAGAGGCACACATTTTTGGAGAGAGTGGAGAATAGAGACAATCTTTTTCTCACCTCATATCCTTCTGTCCATGAACTGAAATCCATCTCATAGTGGCAAATTCTATGGGTGAAGAAAAAATATGGAGGCACTGTGGACAATTAGACCGGAGCAGGCTCTGGGCAGATGTGACTCAGCATGTTGCTGCAGGCAGCGTATGCGCCACCATGTATATGAACACCTTATGTAACCTACATAATGTAAACATCTGCTGGCTGTATGCCACTTTTGTCTAGTGGTCATATAAAAGCAGCCACAAGGGGAACTGCTGCGCTCCCACTGTCTCTTGGCCAAAGTGAATAAAATGTATGTCTACCTTGCCCTCGGGTGCTCAGACCTTTTTTTCAACTCCTCGAGCACCGAGCCCCATGGTCCCTTCATCTGCTGTTTCTCTCCTGCATACACTTGGCATAGTCAAAAGGATTCTGAGGTGTATGGACCTATGGCTCCTGAGGCTGCCGGGACAGACATGTGGCCACCCCTGTGGAAGGATGGGAGTCCGTGGAGGGTACCCTGGTCAGCACTGAGATGGCTCTGCATGCCCAGGGGAGCAGGTGCCAGAGAACGCCTGACCTGCCATGGGGCTGGCGGGCCGGCTGTTTTTGACAGCCTTAAGCCAGAACATGGATTCTGCCTTGTGGGATGCAGCCGGCATCGGGGAACTCCTAGCCGAGGAGGACACCCTGGAGGCACGGGTGCGGCAGTTGGAACAGGAGCTAGAAATGCCGCCTCGCAGCAACCGGCAGAGGACGCTGAGGACTGGGACGTAGAGGAAGCACGCCCTCTCCACGCTTCGCCAGTAATCCAGCCAAAGGTAAAGCATGAGCAGCCCTTGGGTCCAGGCGATGTTGCCCAAGGAGCCCTGATGGTGACAGAGTTCATGGCGTATACCACCTATACGCCAAAGGAACTGCGGGACTTGCGCAGGCAGCGGCTAGGGGAGCCCATACCAGCCTGGCTCCTGCCGCTATGGGATGAGGGGGCAGATCCCTTCGGCAGCTGCTACAGCCGCTGGCTAACCCAAGGGCAGGGAAATTACTCCGTGACGGAGTGGGTGACGGCTGCCGCCTGGGACAGTGTGAGAGAATGCCGGGGAGCTCCCGGAGACTGTAAGCCCATGGCAGACCTATGTGGAACTGGTCCAAGTTATCCGCGTGTTGGGAACGAGATCCCGTCTGATTCTTTTGGGCCAGATACATGAAGTAGCCACTACAATGGCCACTTTGGGGAACGTAGAATGCCCAAGGAAGGAGAAAACCGTGCATGTCTCACTGCGGGGGAGGCCCCCAAGCCTAGAGCAGGCTCGGCAGAGAACAGGCCCAAGCAAGTGACTGCATGCAGATGTAGATTGACCTGTTAGCTGCAGGCATTGATCAGACGAAAATAGACAGGCAACCAAACACCGTCCTGATGGCACTGAGGCACTGGTTAAACCTTGAGAAACAGTTCTAGAAGACAGCAGGAGTGGGGAAAAATCCTGGCAAGAGTCACCAGGCAAGCCTTCAGGATTTCTGAAGCCCTCAGGTGAGGAGCTCATGTACCTCTTTGACTAGGGGGAAGGCTGAGGTGCTCGGCTTAGGGGATCCCCAAAGGACCATAGGACTCCCGTGGAACTTGGGATTTACTGGTCCCCCAGCAATGTACAGTCTGTGCTGGTATTGGTAGATACTGGAGCTGATTACAGTCTGATTTACGGCAACCCGGTTAAGTTTCCAGAGAAGCTGGCATATGTTGATGGCAATAGAGACAGTAGGTGAAAGTAAAGCCAGTGTCTCTGTCCTTTGGCATTGGCCGTTTACCACCCCGAGTGTACACAGTGTATGTCTCCCATGCTTGAGTATGTTCTGGGGGTGGACGTCTTGAAAAGACTGTGCCTACAGATGACCATGGGTGAATTCCACCTACAGGTGCGTGTGGTTGAGACCGTTGTCCTGGTGGACATGAGGAGATCACACAGACTACTGCAAAGTTAAAAGAGGTTGGGATGGTACAATCCACCCACGGTCCTTATAATGCCCTGGTTTGGCCCATGAAGAAGCCTGATGGCACATGGAGTATCACTGTGGACTACTGGAATTAAATAAAGTGACTCCTCCATTACATGCTGCTGTGCCCTCAATGCATGACCTCATGGATCAGCTGACAGTCCGATTGGGACAGTACCACTATGCTGTAGACCTTACTAATGCCTTCTTTTCCATTGATGTTGCCACTGAGAGTTTGCCTTCACCTGGGATGGCAGGCAGTGGGCTTTTCATGTTTTTCCACAAGGATACTTGCACAGCCCCACTATTTGTCATAGATTTATCACCCAGGACTTGGCTGCCTGAGTTCATAGTGATACAGTGCTTGTATTTCACTACATTGATGTTGTGTTAAACTCTGACTCTCTTACAGATCTCAAACAGGCTACCAACTCCCTGCAGAGACATCTGGCAACATGTGGTTGGGCTGTGAATGACGCCAAAGTCCAGAGACCAGGACTTGTTGGGATATTAGCAAGTGTTTATCTCTCTTTTAGTCCAGGTGGTGAGACCCTGGTATGCTATGGAGAAAAAGCGGGCCCCTTGAGACTGGACACGCACTGTGAACCAAGCATTTAAGGTCACCAAGCATGCGGTGCAGCAGGTACAGGCTCTGCAAGTGGCTGATCCAGGACGGCCATATAAATTGGGTGTCTGTGTTACCCAAGAGGGTTTTGGCTGAGGCTTATGGTAGTGACAGGACAGGATATGAGCCCCTGGTGGGTTTTGGTCCCAACTTTAGAAAAGGGCAAAAATGTGATATTCTCTACTAAAGAAACAGTTGACAGCTGCCTATGCTGCCCTGGTAGCATGTGAGGCCATCACACGAATGGCCCCTGTAAAGCTCAGAACTACATACCCTGTACAGGGATGGCTCAAACAAAGGAGTTCAGTGAGCTCCAGCCCCCTGAATATAGAGTTATAACAAGTGTTGGGGCCAGCTGAGTTCCTCGCTGTGGAAGAAAAGGCCCCAAAGTCTCCTCTAGAAATAGAGCCCACACCCTATGCTAAAGAAAAGTCCCTGTCCTAGAGAATGCTTGGTATACTGAAGGTACTAGTAGAGGGCATGCACCCTTTGTCCGATGGCAAGTGGACTACATCAGACCATTACCAAAGACCAAAGGCACTGTGTACGCCTTTATGGCTGTTGATACAGCCACTGGTTTACTCTTTACATGGCCCTGTACGGCCACAGATCAGAGACAGACAATTCAGGCCCTACAGGTACTCTTTATGGTCTTTTTGGTTGACCCTTGGTTGTAAAAAACGACAAGGGGACACATTTTACAGGACAAGAAGTCCAACAGTGGGCCGGCCCCAATGTGCCTCAACATGAGACAAGTACAAGAATAAAAATGGTCATAAAATATGAAAGCCCCCACTGTAGATGGTTGGTGCTTTTAGCTCCATGGGGACTTGAAAAGCAGCGAGACTTACATATCACCCCGTGGGTGACTAGCAGTTGGCCCCCTTGGGTAACTGTCAGGCTGCCACAGACCAGTGCTGGTTCTATCCTAAAGGAAATGCATGTGATTTCTTTGCGGCCGATAATGAGTTCCCCTCTACTCCTCCATGTGGAGCCCACGCTTGCGGCATCTCTACGGACACGAAAAGTGTAATATCAATGGCCGGGAAGGCCCCTGTTGGTAGCCACCCTCTTGCCCCAAGATAAGGGACTAGCATGCATTTCGCTTAAAGAACGTGATTTATCTTTGTTGGCTCCTATCACTGCCTTGTCCTTTTGCCCATAGATAAAGTACAGCGAACAGTATTGTAGAAGGGGCATACACCTGTACGAAGCTTGCCAATGTATCTAACTGTTGGGTGTACACGGAACTGCCCACCGGAGCAGTAGAAGGCTTGCCATGGCGCATCCACCCCGCTTCGGAAAGAAACGAGACCTGGCTGTATTCCTAGAGACCATCTCATGCTCAGAGGTGCCAGGTGCCTCAACAGATACGCTGACAATGTGGACATAAGCAGCCCTGGCCAACCCCAAGCCTCTGAGACGGCCATGGGTCGTTATCCGGGCAGGCTGTTGTGCTCCACACACCTGTGCCCTTGTACATAGAACAACAAAAGGGAGAATACGACAACAAGGTGGATACCCCAGGGGCTGTGTCAAAAGGTTACACGAATGACCTGGCCCAAATATTGGTGAAACGTCCCTCCCTGTGTGGGGGTGGCCCCCACAGATATAGTACCCTTGGGCAGCTTCTGGGTCTATGGTAGTCATGAATGGCCTTATCTCCTGACTAACTTGATAGGACAATATACTTGAGGGTGGCCCTAAGCTGTCCTCCCTGCGGCAGTGGGTTCTCGCCACGCTGGTGGGTGTAGCTTGTCTCTTGGTGGCTACTTACTGATCATTGTATTGTTGTTGTAAAATGTAGCTTTAAGACGTCGTGCTGTGTGCACGTGCACACACCGCCTACAAGCCCGTGACTGCTGCACTCTAATGGGTGTAGAGTGAAAGAAAAATATGGAGGCGCTGTGGACAATTAGATGGGAGCAGCTTCCGGGCAGATGTGACTCAGCATGTTACTGCAGGCAGCCTATGCGCCACCATGTATATGAACACCTTATGTAACCTTCATAATGTCAACATCTGCTGGCTGTATGCCACTTTTGTCTAGGGTCATATAAAAACGGCCACAAGGAAAACAGCTGCACTCCCACCGTATGTAGGCCAAAGTAAGTAAAGAGTATGTCTACCTTGCTATCGGCGGCTCACCTCGTTTTCTCAACTCCCTGAGCCCTGTAGTCCTGTCCTCGGCTGTTTCTCTCCTACTTACAATGGGGCAGGACAAATATTTCTGTAATTAACCTGAAGTAGAGGCTCCAGAACCTGCTTGTCTGGGAGGAACAATAAAACCAGAGTATAACCTTGAATTTAAATGTTGACTCCTTCATATTAAAAGACCCTAGCAGCCCTTTATTAACAGGTTCTAATCGTGTCTTCACATAAAGGAATCCACACTCTAGATTGTAACGCTGTCCCTTCCAGCATGCAGCTGATGAAAGAGATATTTCTAGAGTGTCAAGTATTCGTTGATTCTAGAAGGCTTGAAAATGGTAGGTTTTATGTAATGTCAAAGCCTGTGTTTACTCCAGTGACCACTCAGATTATAGCTACAGTGTGTTTAGGAAAATGAACAGAATCTTTAGACTATATTTGCATATGTAGATGCAGCATGCATAATGGTTTCAACAAATATTTTTAAACCACTCTTCAAATCAGGATGAAAAATTGATCTTAAAATGGTTGACATTTTAATGATACAACACTAATCAAATATATTTAGAATTTTATTTCAGATTACATAATTTCATGATGGCTTTTAAAACTTGGCTGAGAATCACTGCATGGAAATAAATGAAAACTGGTAAGTATAGCTATGTACTGTGGTGTAATCCCTGATTTTCATCACAGGAATTTAGTCGTTGGTATTTTCTTTGTAGCATTAAATCGTTTTGTTTAAAAAGCTTTGTATAATTTGTGTTTTTAATTTTGTAAACAGCATCTATGTTGTAATGAGAGGTACTTAGAAAAATCATTAAAAAATTGTTTATTAACTTGCCTTGCCTTTTTGAAAATGCCTCAATATTCTGCACGTTATGAGTGCTCAGAACTATTGGCCAGCTGCAAGCATTCTGTTGAAATATTAGAGGACTTGTCCTGAATATCTTAAAGGAGACCTACTAATTAATTTAATCGTGATTTTTATTTTCAAATTAAAACAGCTGTGCTTTACCAAAGCTTATAACTGAAAATTTTTGTTTCCCAATTTCGATATACATTTGTAATTACACAGTACCTGATACGTCCCGAAACTGATAGGAACAAAAACATGGTGCTCCCCATTCATTAACACAACTGTTTGGATTCAGGTAGTTGTAGGGGTGAGTAACATGTGAGGACACAGACATTAATTAAAAAACCTCACAAGTAAATGCAAAATCTTCACTGAGACAAACACCCTGAAATATAAGCACACAATATCATGAAACCATGTTTTAGGAGATAGGACTTAGGGAATTTCTGAAAGGACTCCCTAAAGAAATAGAAATTGGTCATAGAAAAGTAAAATGAATAAAGCCGGGATTAAAAAGATCTCCAAACAGAGGATACAGGGTTGCAAAGCTCTCTGGCAGCACGAGCGTATGCAGCGCTGAAAGGAGGTCAGCATGTCTTGAGTTCATAGAGCGAGGGGGGAGATGGTACAAGACGAGGCAGGAGGGCCAGGGAGCAGTCAGAACAGCAACATTTTGAAGGCCATGATTAATTTTTTAAAATTGTGTGAACAAGTATCTAAAACACAGAATTCTTTTTTAAAGCTGGGAGAAGATAATTCTTGCCTTATTACTCCAGAAAAACTATGGCATAGGAATTTACAAGTTCTGAAATATATGTAAGAAAAACAAATTTAAAAATGCTTCCTATTTCATCAATCTCAGCTATTACTGAACAGCAGTTTTCTTACTAATTTTACCATCCCTAACATCTTTAGGAGACATTAAAATGTCAGAATAATTATTTTAACACTATTTTTGCATTGAAGCAAGATAAACCAAACAGATTATGCTTCTAGTCTAGGAAATTAGTCAAGAGCTAAAATTATATGCCTTATTATTTCACAGAAAGTCAAATGAGAGATGTGTTTCTGTTTCAATAAAATAGAGGTTGGCTTTGAGAGATTGGAATACCTAAATTTTCAAACAAAAATTATAGCATCGTTATAGATGTGACAATGTCCAATGAATAAACCATTTTTCAAGCAAACTGGAGTGTGTGGGGACAGGGTGAAGAAAGATGTGATTTCTACAGTGATGTGTCCCTGGTAACCATGCCCGAGCGGAAGAGGAAGATTGCATTCTTTGTGTACAGATTCCCCTAGTCAGGATGGCAACACTCACTGGGGAGAGGGAGAGACTCCTTCCAGACCACGAAGATAGAAACTATCTGGTGTCTATCTCTGATGTATTATATAAACATAAATACTCTTTTGTTTATAAGAGTGGTCTTTGTAGAGGGTAAATTTATCTAACTGGTCTAAAAAGGAGGAAGTACTCCTGTGACAAACAGGTAACAGTATGGTGGAAAAAAAGCAGTGATATACCTAATAATTTTCTGTTGCATATTACAGATCATTTGCTTATACATTATTTTAGTTGACTCTCAAAACAAGCATGTAGAGAATGACTTGTCCTGCCTCTATCAATTAACTCATTGCCAGTTCTTACTTTTATAACGTGCATTCTGATAATAAATGCATGTCTTTATCAAGATAGCTCCCTAAAATAAGAGTGTTGTGCTATATAAGAAGAGATCACCAAGAAAGAATACTGGACTGCTCTTTTGGGGGGAAAGCACATTTTCCCTAGATAAGTTGTTAAATATAAGAATCTCCTTGATGTCTGGAAATGTGTTTCTTAATTAAGCATAAAGCTAGGTTTTAAAACCTGTTCTAATTATAATTTATCAAACAAATGTTTTAAAAGTTCTCAAATGTTTCTCCACTGGGAACCATTTAATAATTATATTGTAGATATAATTAATTGATTTAGGTCAATAAATGCATCTCATTTTCAAATTTTGGAGGTGTTATAAAATCCAGATTCTTTATCTGTGGTTTTCACCAGCAGCCGGAGTGATTTCTTTTCAACACTATTACTTCTTTTTCAGTGATGTTGTACCATCAATCATCTCTCCTCTTCCTATCGATGTCAATGTTTTCCTTTCCATGGCTTCTTCCCCTCAGCAGATGAGCAAAGTCAACATCAACTTATGCTAAAATAGCTTCCTCATTTTCTCATTTAATATTATATCCTTTAAAATCCTTTTCAAGTTATGTTTCTTCCAACTTCCCTCATATGTGCCACATTGGTCAACTGGCTAGTCTTTCAATGGATTCTGAAATCTTACTCTGTCCCTACAATCCTGTTGTTCTTTCCTTGGGGCACATGCTTCCTTTCCCTTTCTGCCTCCCTTGGTCCATTATAAATTCATTTATTCGTAAAATCCCAATTAAAATAAGACATCATCAATTAAAGATAACCCCATATTCTCCACTAGAATCAGTATCTTGAACTCCCTAATCTCATCATATTTTGTTTCTCCACTGAGCAGCATGACCCTCATGGCCTGATTAGGGTTGCAGTCATTTACGTTTGATACACTAGAGGGTGGGGATTCTGTTTTGTTTATATTTCCTTGGGCATCACTCCAGCAGCAGTCTTGCTCAAAATTGCTACCAAGCAAGAATCTGACATGTGGAATATCAGTCTCATTCCAGCTTTGAGAGTGAACATTCAAGGAGGGTTCTTATATGCCTTTGTATTCGGTAGCCAACTGTTCTTGGGTTCTGGTCTGGAGTCAAATATTCTTAGATTCTAATGTTTAAATGATACCAAGAGTTTTCTTCTCAATCTGAGAAACCAAGAAACTGTGGCCTTCCAATGTCAAAGTGTTTTGCTGGGTCAAATACCTTAAAATCTGTACAAACCAGTTAATTGAGCACAGCTCAAGAATACTTATGATTTTCTATCTACAGAGTCATTGCTACTTTGATATATGTTCTCAATAAAAATGCCTCATGTGGCAGCTCAGTGTGTTATTTTTATACTTGTGTTTCTAATGTTTTGAATTTTTTAAATGTCTCTATGTGTGGTGTCTAAAATAAAACTTTACTTGAATTGCTGTGTAAAAATCTAGATCGCACTTGTAAAAATGGTCAAGAAGTGTGTTCCTCGATTTAAAAAAAGCTTATACATTATATTTATTTTTCAAGAACATTTCAAATCTCCACTTGATCATGCCTTATATGGACTTCTGTTTTCTCCTCACTATTTTTCTTAAATTTTTGTACATTTGATTTATGTGGTTTTAAGATAATTTACTTTGAATTTTAATTTTTATTCAAATTCTAGAATATGGGTACCATAGGTGTCATATTTGTAAATCCAAGCAAACACCATGTGTCAAGATATCCTAATTTGAACAGAACACTTTAATTGTACAAGTTGTTTTTCATTAGTAATGAATACAGAAAACTTGAGATGGCAGATGGTGGGTGGGTGGACCCCCTGTAGGCACAAACTATCTTGGAAAACTAGAAGCCCTGGAGAAGGATTCTGGATAAATTGGCATTTGAGAGGATGATCTGTAGACAAAGAGGTCGGTGTGAGGCGGGGGGTGGGGGGGGCTCCAGGGCTGAGCAGCGCGGCGGGCTGCCACTTTTTCCCACTCTGGCGGTGGGCCGCCGGAGTGGGGGTGGGGCCCCCAGGGCTGAGCAGCAAGGCCGGTTGCCACTTTGACCCACTCTGGCGGTCGGCCATCTGAGTGGGTGGGGAGGGCCCCCAGGGCTGAGCAGCGCGGCGGGCTGCCACTTTGACCCACACTGGCGGTCTGCCACCTGAGTGTGGTGAGGGACCCCAGGGCTGAGCAGCGCGGCGGTCTGCCACTTTTTCCCACTCTGGCGGTGGGCAGCATGAGTGGGGGTGGGGCCCCGAGGGCTGAGAAGCGCGGCGGGCTGCCACTTTGACCCAGTCTGGCTGTCAGCTGCCTGACTGGGGATGGGCCCGCCCGGGCTGAGCAGCGTGGCGGGCTGCCACTTTGACCCACTCTGGCCGTCCGCCGCCTGAGTAGGTGGGGAGGCCAACAAGGGCTGAGCAACGCGGCGGACTCCCACTTTGACCCACTCTGGAGGTCGGCCGCCTGAGTGGGGGGTGGCTGCCAGGGCTGAGCAGGGCGGCGGGTTGCCACTTTGACCCACTCTGCCGTTGCGCCCCCTGAGTGGGGGGGTGGCCGCCAGGGCTGATCAGCACGGTGGGCTGCCACTTTGACCCACTCTGGCGGTCTGCCCCCTGAGTCAGGGTGGGGCCACCAGGGCTAAGCTGCGCAGCGGGTTCCTACTTTGACCCACTAAGGCTGTCCGCCGCCTGAGTGTGGTGAGGGACCCCAGGGCTGAGCAGTGTGGCGGGCTGCCACTTTGACGCCCATTGGCGGTCGTCCGCCTGAGTCTGGGTGGGGCCCCCAGGGCTGAGCTGCACGGCGGGCTCCCACTTTGGCCCACTCTGGTGGTCGGCCGTCTGAGAGGGTGGGGAGAGGCCCGAGGGCTGAGCAGCGCGGCAGGCTGCCACTTTGACCCACTCTGGCCGTCCGTCGCCTGAGTGGGTGTGGAGGCCCCCCGGGGCTGAGCAGCGCGGCGGGCTGCCACTTTGACACAGCCTGGTGGTCGGCCGCCTTATTGGGGTGCGGCGGCCAGGGCTGAGCGGCGCGACGGGCTGCCACTTTTTCCCACTCTATTGGTGGGCCTCCTGAGTGGGGGTGGGGCCCCCAGGGCTGAGCAGGGCGGCGGCCTGCCACTTTGACCCACTGTGGTGGTCGGCCGTCTGAGTGGGTGGGGCGGGCCCCCAGGGCTCAGCAGTGCGGCGGGCTGCCACTTTGACCCACTCTGGCGGTCTGCCCCCTGAGTCTGGTGGGGCCACCAGGGCTGAGCTGCGCGGTGGGTTGCCACTTTGACCCACTCTGGCGGTCGGCCGCCTGAGTAGAGGGGGGCCCGCCCGGGCTGAGCAGCACGGCGTGCTGCCACTTTGACCCACTCTGGCGGTCTGCCCCCTGAGTCAGTGTGGGGCCCCCAGGGCTGAGCTGCGCGGCGGGCTGCCACTTTGACCCAGTCTGGCAGTCTGCCGCCTGAGTCGGGGTTGGGCCCCAAGTGCTGAGCTGCAGTGCGGGTTGGGACTTTGACCCACTCTGGGGGTCGGCCGCCTGAGTGGGTGGGGAGGGTCCCCAGGGCTGAGCAGCCCGGCGGACTCCCACTTTGACCCACTCTGGCGGTCGGCCGCCTGAGTCGTGGTGGAGCCCCCAGGGCTGAGCAGCGTGGCGGGCTGCCACTTTGACCCACTCTGGCGGTCGGCCGCCTGAGTGAGGCTGGGGCCCCCAGGACTGAGTAGCGTGGTGGCCTGCCTCTTTGAACCACTCCGGCCGTCCGCCGCCTGAGTGGGTGGGGAGGCCCCCCGGGGCTGATAAGTGCGGCGGGCTGCCACTTTGACCCAGCCTTGCGGTCGGCCGCCTGAGTAGGATAGGCCTGCCAGGGCTGAGCAGCGCTGCGGGCTGCCACTTTGACCCACTCTGGCGGTCGTCCGCCTTAGTGGGGGGGGGGGGGGGGCCCAGGGCTGAGCAGCGCGGCGGGCTGCCACTTTGACCCACTCTGGGGTTCGGCCTCCTGAGTGGGGGTGGGGCGCCCAGGGATGTGCAGAAGGGCGGGCTGCCACTTTGACCCACAATGGCGGTCGGTCGCCTGAGGTGGGGGGAGCCTCCAGGGCGGAGAAGCGCGGCGGGCTCCCACTTTTTCCCACTCTGGCGGTCTGTCGCCTGAGTGGGGGTGGGGCCCCCAGGGCTGAGCAGCGCGGCGGGCTGCCACTTTTTCCCACTCTGGCAGAGTGGACTAAAAATAAAAAGGATTCTTACAAAAAAGAAAGGTGTAATTGTTAAATTTCATTTAAAGCTGAATGTGAAAAGCATTGAGAATCAAGATGATTCCGTGATTAAGACTTTCAGGAAAATGTATGAGTCATTATCATCACTGTGTAGCTCAGTCATCTGAAAGAGCAGTATTTTTCAAGAAGAAGCAATATGAGAGTGTAGGATCCTAACAAATACACATTTAAATGATAGTCTAGATGGTGATGTATCGTCAAATCAAATCAAGGTGTGTTAAATAGCTACGTGTGGGTTTATTTAGGTTTGTCTTAATATGTAAATAGAAAAAACTTTGCATTGAAGGAATTTAAGCTTTATTAGGCAATAAGCTGTTATGGAGGCTCTTCCAGAGTTGGTTATATATGATGAGATGCACAGTAGTAGAAAATGATCCCGCTTTTTCGAAGAAGGAAAATTGAATTTATTAGGGGACATGGTATCATTTGACCTTGTAGTATAAAATGGGTTTTCATAGGTATAGAAAGTGTGGAAGTACGTATTCCAAGAACCAGCAATTCAAAAAACCACAAAGCTGAGGCCATGAAATAATGCACTTGGTGATCAATGTGCAGTTCAAGTGAACTGACGCTCTTTCTTCTTTTCCTCCCCTCCCCCTCCCCTCCCCTCCCCTCCCCCTTCCCCTCCCCCTCCTCCCCCTCCTCCTCCTCCTCCTTCTTATTATTAGACAGAAGGGGCAGAAAAGGCCAGAATGGACATTTAGGTTGAAAATACGAGAAGATATACAGATGGCCCACAGACACGTGAAACAATGTTCAACATCACTAATTACTAGGGAAATGCAAATCAAAACTATAATGAGACATCACCTTACATCAGTCAGAATGCCTATAGTTACCAAGACAAAAAACAACAAATGTTGAAGAGGTTGTGGAGAAAAGGGAATTCTCCTACACTGCTGGTGGGAATGTAAACTGGTGCAGCCACTATGGAAAACTGTATGGAGATTTCTAAAAAAATTAAAAACAGAAATACAATACCATCCAGCTATCCCACTACTGGGTATTTATCCAAAGAATCTGAAGTCAATGATCCAAAGAGATTTATGAACCCCTATGTTCATTGCAAGTTTGTTAACAGTAGCCAAGATGTGGAAGCAACCCAAGTGCCCTTCTACAGATGAATGGATGAAGAGGATGTGGTATATATATACACACAATAGTATACTATGCAGCCATAAAAAAGGCAAAATTGTCCCATTTCCAACAACAGGGATGGACCTTGAGGAGGGTATGATGTTAAGTGGAATAAGCCAGACAGAGAAAGACAAATACTGAATAATTTGACTCATATGTGGAAGATAACAAACACGTGGATAAAGAGAACAGATTAGTGGTTACCAGAGGGGAAGGAGGTTGCTGGGTGGGCGAAAGGGACAGAGGGGTACATATGTATGGTGATGGATAAAAATTAGACCGCTGAGAATGAGCACGATGAAGTGTATTCAGAAACTGATAAATAATATTGTACACCCTAAATTACACAATGTTATAAACCATTGTGATCTCAGTAAGATTACTGGGAAAACAAAACAAAATAAAAAACCAACAAACGCATAGAGACAGAGATTGGATTGGTGGTTAGCAGAGGGCAGGGGGACAGGGAGGAGGTGAAAGTAGTGATTTGCACATGTGTGTGGGGATGGATTGTAATTAGTCTTTGGGTGATGAGCATGATGCGATCTACACAGAAATCAGAAGACAGTGATGTACACCTGAAATTTATATAATTTTATAAAACAGTGTTACCACAATTAAAAAAGATACAAGTTGAAATTAAAAGAATGGAAAATGAAAAAAAAGAAGATATTTTCAGCCATAAAAAAAGAACTAATGGAAGGAGCTTCAATTTTAATCTTAAAACTATACTGAGCCTCTGAGAATTTTCAGCTGGAGCTGACATTAACAAAGGTATTCATAAATGAATCTAGTGCACTGGGCACAATAAATTGAAAATGTGGAAACTATTCGGCTAGCTGTTAAATTAGGATAGTCACGTTAAAAGTAGAAGCATTGGTAATTCAAACAAAACATATTTTTTAGTGACCAAATGTAGAAAACATTGACAGCATCTGTCATTGAATCAAGATGGAGAAATCAAAAGTCACTTGAATAAATAGAATGTGACATTTTTACAGCACGTAATCTTAAAATGTAAAAAAAATCAATTAAATGTGAAAATATTAAATTTATAATATCACTGGATATTATTTTAATCATTAACAAAGGTATCACCTATATTTATGTTTTAATATAAAATACTTACAGAGCCATATTTTGTAAGCAATTTATATGGATGCTGATATTCTGCAAATAAGCATGTGCTTATTAAAAATGTTGAGATAAATTTAGCAAGCCTCTAACATAGGAAGTGGCCAAATAAATTTTAGAAATGTGACATATGTATAAAAAGGTACCCAACCTATTGGTGATCAAATTACTATAGAAAGTACATATGTTTTCAAGTAAACGCCAAATGTTGGAAATTTAAATTCTGAAACGTCTTAAACATGAATAACATAAAAATAGATCACTGAAGACACTGAGTGTGTCTGAAAAATAAATCTAGTTTTCCTAATCCACGCCAATCTTTATTATACATTGAAAATATGGAATATAAAATCTCAAAACATTTTTATTTAACGTTTTAGCAGAATATTTCACATTCTTTATCTTTTTATTCTTCACAACAATCTTTCTGAAAAGGTACCATAGATAAATACCCCATGCCCTATTTATGGAATATTAGTGAAAAGAGAAGCTAGAAAGAAGGTTGTCTCTTCATGGGATGAAGGAAAAAGAATGTCTCTTCATGGAGAAGAGGGTGTGATGAGCTTTGTATTGAACTGTTTTGATGAGAATGTGACTTCAGTACATTAGGTGGAAATGTCATCCAATGAAGGACATTATGACTGGAGAATGCAAGGAGGTGAAGGCGAGTGGGGAAGGTGTGTCCGTTACACACTCACAGATTACGGTTGAAGCTATGGGATTTGATGAGATGTGCAGAGTTTCTGGATATAGGATAAAAAGTGACAGACTAAAAGGAGAAAAGACAATGCGAAACCCAATATCTATTGTTAGATGCAAATTTATGTCTGAAAAAAAATCTAAAAGAATAGTCTGTTTTGTAAAAAGTACAAGGAATTTCCTTGAATAGCTTTCAGCAAAAAAAAAGTTAGATAATTTATCTATATTTGATCATTTTAGTATATATTTACAAAATTTCACTTTTATTTGAAAAATAATGTTGTAGTATGCATCGTTACACACGATTTCCTAGTAATACAAAGGCTAGTGTGAATATGTAATCCTGAAATAACAGGAGCTTCTTAGGAGCTACAAAAGATGGGATAACTAACATTAGGTGTTTCCGCTTTTTTTTTTTTTTTTAATAATATGGATTCTATTCCTTCAGTTCCTTATTGGAAATGCTATGGTTTTGCTGGATGGCCTCCATTTGCCCATCCAGATATATGTCCCCATTTTCTGCCTGGCTCTGTGCCCAGTGAGGCTGACCTGCTTGGACCGCACTGGTGGGAACTCTTGCTTCACAGTTTCTGGTTGTTTTGCAAGTGTCAGCCACCTGCAGGAAGAAGAGGGCCCTCAGGATATTTCTTCCCTCTGGTCCCTGGGCTGGGCACTGCAGGTAGGGTGCTTCCCTGGACTGAGGGCCCCAGGCAGCCCTCACCAGATGACTTTCTCTCCAAGTCCGGAGACTGCTCCCTCCTTTGTTCTTTCAGGCCTAGAGGCAGTAATGGATCTCTTCATTGCTAAATCTTGTTTGACCTAAACCCTGCCCATCATTTTGGAAAGAACCTTAATGCTCCCTAGTTCCAGTTTGTATATGACATGTTTTCTCATGGCAAGACACCACAGGTTACAATCGTATATATTACCTTTGCCTTCTCTTGACAACAGAAACTGGGGAGGAAGGTGCAAAGAAGACACACCAAGAAAGAAAATAGGCAGAAATGTGCATTATTCTTTGCTTGTAAAAAATTATCTGTAATTTACCTAAAGTGAAATTCACTCTCTTGAGAGGCACAGCCCTGTGAGAATTGACAAATGCATATGATTGTGTAAACTACCACCACACTCAAGATACAGAACAGTTTGTCGTCTTCCAGAATGTCATTGAGCTGCTCTTTATAGTCAAATGCCTTCCCCATCTCTAACCCTGAAGTTACTGGTCTCTTCTCCATCCTGTAGTTTTGCCTTCTCTGTTTCCACATAAACGGATTCACATGGTGTGCAGCTTTCTGAGTCTGGCTTCTTTCACTTTGCTTATTACCTTTGAGATTCATCCAAGTATTTGTGAGCATTAACAGTTGGTTCCTTCTTAATGTTGCATGGTATCCAATGGTACGACTGCACCATCGTTTCTTTATCTACTTACTGGTTGAAGGACATTTGGGTTGTTTCCAGTTTGGGGCAACTGTGAGAAAACACTGGTATAAACATTTGCGAACAGATTTTGTGTGGACGTAGGTTTTCATTTCACTAGGTTAAATACCTAGAGTGGGATTGTGGGGTCATCTGGTGTTTGTTTAACATTATAAAAACTGCCAGATATTTGATATTAACAGTCATTTTCATTTTATCATACAAATCTTAGTATCTTTGTAGAATGCCAATTTATCACGTAAGAGGGGATGTATTTCCAGACTTTCTAGCTTGTTCAACTCCTTTATCTACGAATCCATATGCCAGCAGCACACTGTTTTGTTCCATATAGCTTAATAGTAACTATTAAACACAGGAAATATATGTCCTCAAGTATTTTCCTTTAATCGAATCATTTTGTATATTCTAGGACCTCTGACTCAGCAAATATGTTTTAGATTCAGTTTCTTATATATTTTAAAAATCCTGCTAGAATTTCCATTCAATTAGGCTTACATTTAATCTATAGATGAACTCAGGGAAGAATTGCCATCTTTATGTCAAGTATTCCAGTTGATAGAATTGTATATTTATCTCTTTACTCTATCTTTAATTTCTCTGAGTCTTTTCCTTTTAACTTCCAGTGGACACATCTTATAAATTGCCAACTAAATTACTCCTAGAATTTTAATTTTATGCTTTTGTAAATGATGTTACTTTTTATTTTATTTTCTACCTGCCCATTGAGAGGTATAGCAGTAAATTTGACTTTTGTGTATTAACTTTGTGTCTTGCTACTTAATAAAATTACTTATTGTTTCTAGTATTCATTTTTTTTGGATTCCTTTGGATTATCTACATAGATGATCACATCATCTCTAGAAAATAGAGTTCTACTTGTTCCTTTCGAATTTTATGTTCCATTTCTTCTTTCTCATCTTTTTACACTGATATCTGGTCAAAGTTGAAAAGGAATGGTGACAAGTATATACTTGCATTGTTTAAGATTTTAGGTAGAAATCATTATTTTTATTTTTTCACCACTGAGCATTTGTCTTTCTCTTCTTAGTTTGCTGAGAGGTTTTCCATGAATTTTTAAAAGTTTTTTCACATGATTTCTTTGCCTCTATTAAAATGATCATGTCTTTTCTTATATATTATTTTAATATAGTGAAGTGCATTAATTTTCATATATTAAACAAACCTTGCGTTCCTGGAATAACACCCAATTTTTTCAAGCCGTACTACTCTGTTTTAACCAGGCTAAAACAAAGTTTATCAACGACTGATTTGACCTGATATTGCGTAAAGGAGGTCAAGATAGTTCTTTTCCTCCATATTAACTTGGTCAGTTACTTTTGTAAAGATTTAAAATGAGAGTGGATGGTACAGAGAGTCCCCGTGTACTTCCTTCCCAAACTCACAGTTTCCCGTGTGATTAACATTTTCTTTCAGTATGGTGCATTTGTTACAAGTGAAGAACAACCAATATTGACACTTTATCAGTAACTAAAATTAATTTTGTTAGGATTCATGCTTTGTGCTGTACGGTTGTATGGATTTTGACAAATGCATAATATTGTGTATCCACGATTACAATAGTGTGCAGAGTAATTTTTCTGCCCTAAAAGTCCTTGTTTTCCACATATTCATCTCTCCTCCCCTCTCCCCAAAACCACTGGCAACCACGGATCTTTTTAATGTCTCTGTAGTTTTGCCTTTTCCAAAATGCCATTTAAGTGGAGTGATATAATATGTAGACTTTTCAGTCCGACTTCTTACCCTGCGAAATATAAATTTAAAGTTCCTCCATGGTGTTTTTTGTGGCTTGATAGCTCATTTATTTTTTTCTATGAAAATATCCCAGTGTGTGCATGTACCACAGTTTTTCCATCCGTTCGTCTATTGAAAGACCCATTTTCTGACTCACAGCATTTTCCTTCTTTCTGAAGAACTTCTTAACGTTTCTAACAAGGCAAGTTTATTTTCTGAGTCTGTTTAAGAATTATATTTGTCTTTCTTCAGACGTTAGAAGTTTCTTTGTGGGAAGTTGCTTACTCAACAAAAAATTTTTTATTATTTTTCATGCATATAGAGATATTCAGATTTTCTATTTCTTCATGGGTCATTTGTATCTTTCAAATAGTTTGCATATTTCATCCAAGTAGTCAAATTTTCTGGCATAAAATTTAATACCATCTCTTTATTATCTTTTTAATGTCTTAATAACTATGGAAGTTCCCTCCTCCATTCTCCATACTATTAATTTTTGCCTTTGCTCATATTTGTATTAGCCTAATTAGAAGTTCATCCCTCTTATTGATATTTTTAAATAAACAGTTTTTCATTTTATTAATTTTCTTCATTGATTTTCTATTTTCTATTCCATTGATTCCTGTTCTTTATTAGTTTCTTTTATTTGTTTACCTTTTGTATAATTTCCCCCCCTTTTTAAAGTATTTTAACCAGGAATGTCAGACCATTGATTTTATGACATTTGTCTTCTTCAATATTATCATATATGGCTTTATTTTACCTTGTAAACACTACTGTATCTGGATTTCAACCATTTTGAATGTTGTATTTTTACCATTACGCCTGTTGAAATATTAAGAAAATATTGTGAGAAACTTTCACAATATTTTCTTAATATTGTGCTCAAGCAGAGGGGACACTTCTCTACAAAATGAATATGTAAGCCCTCGGAACAAACCAATGTAGAGATGCCAGTTGTGGAATGTCACTGAGAAGTTCAAACAAGGACCATGAGAAATGGAAAATCTCTTACAGGCTGCATGAGACCTGGAGACAGAACACAATGTGAGTTGACCTTGGAAGATATGACAAATATCTGCATGACTAAGCTCTGAGCTTGGCACAAGGAAAATGGATGATGCCAATAGAAAAGATCACAGGCCTTTCCTTAATATTTCTGACGTGGTAAGCATCAAGGCCTTGATCATCATGTGGGAGGAGAAGGGAAAGGAACATTACTGTAACTAAATGTTTTCCTATTCCAGGTTGGGTCAATTTGAGTGCAATTACTTCCACTTAGGACAGTAAACTTTGTGGCGTTGCCTGCTTCTGAGTCTTGAGGAGCAATTTTCACTGGTTAAATTTTGCAAACAAAACCAGCAATGTATAAAATAACCATACTGAAAATCTCTTAACAAAGCATTAATATCAATCTCTGCGTGTGGACTCAACTGATTTATGACAAACAAGTTCTAACTGTTTGAGCAAACTGACCTAGAGACAAGAAACTCCAGTCACTGTTGATTTGGGGCATGCTGCCGGTTTATGAAGAATGAGAAATGATCCTGCAGAATACTTTATAGTGCTGGGGCAGATAAAATGCAGGCAGTTTTTTGTGCAGAAAAAAAAGGGGCAATAAAAGAAGCTTTATTAGAGGTTGTCAATAAAATAATCATTTTTTTTCTCTAATTCCAAGGATAATGCTGAGAAAAGGAAGTTCAAAGACAATGATATTAAGGCCCTGTATTTCAGATTCTAGATTCATTTTACAAAGTGGACAATTTTATGGAAAGAAGATTCACAAAGAATTAAAGTTTGGACAAAATCCAGCATTACGATTTTCCACAAAATCTTGAGCAAAACAATAAGCACTGTGATTTTTCTTATACCCATGTGGCATGATGCAATCTGCACAATGCATTAGCTTTGTAATAAGAAGCTTCAGATCCACGAGTCAGTGGTTAGCCCTCTTGCCTATGATGTGGTAGGTACCTAAACCCATCCCAGTATAGCAATTTAGATGGTGTTGTGGCACAGTGCTGGCTGTGGGTATGGCCTGCAGAAGAGAACATCGTGACAGTGCCTTTGGCACTTTATTCCTAAGTAACCTGTTAACCTATCAACACATTTCACTATATGATCTTTGGAATAATGAAACTTTAATTATTCAGATACCTTCAAAAATTGGAACCTCACATACTTCATGCATTTTAGATATGTGATGAATGTTTGGCGGACTGAGAATTAGTAGCCTTGAGTACTCGTAAACTGGGGATGCACTGGGGCATTTTCATTGGACCACTAAGGGGAAAAGAGGAGAGGGCCGCTCTACTTTCTTACACATCGTACAGTGAACAAGAGAAAGCATGCTTCTCCAACTGAGTAAATTAACCTAAGCCTGATCTTGCTTAGTTTACAAGAGAAAATTTTCCAACAATTGTTAAGAGTAGAGGAGAATGTCGTGCCAGTTATAAAGTTTCCCCAAATCATATAGCCAACAATGCTTTACCACAGGTCTTCAAAAGATCTTTTCCCTTCTCAACACTTTGCCACTTGCTCATTTCCAAAAACAGTTCTGCTGCTGCTGGCAAATTCTCTGTGCTCCTGTAAAAGGCCTAGTCTCCTGAGCCACAGAAACATGCACTGTAAAATGGGAGAACATTTGCTTTCACTTCTCTAAGAAACATCCATGTACTATAAGGATTAAATCCATATCCATTTGTTTAAAAGTTCTCTTATCTCCCAAAGCCAAATGGTTACACCCTAAGATGGGCACCTAAGTTAGTCAGGGTGGACCACTAAGACATCTCCCTAGGCACTGTCATTTCAAGGAGAAATAAGACGCAAGGGTTGGAGACACCTCTAGTTGGTAAAAGCCAAAACCATGAGGCTGTCTGACTCCCGGAGAGATTATTTACATGCCAAAGGGTTCAGTTAGGATTCAGGCCCATTATATTTCAGGAGGGAACAACTGCCCCCTTCCCCTTTATAAGCAGAAGTGTGTCATTTTCCCCCATATCTTGCCTATGAAGTGTCCAGCTACTCATTAGGACAACTGACCTGGCTCTCATCAGGCTGCTCTAGGGGTAAGGACTAGGGCAACGGGCACCAACAGACATATTACTTACTGGGAGGCATTTCATGAGAAATCTGTCTCTTATCTAGAATACCCTATGTACACATTCAGGATTAAATTAATAAAAATGAATGTTAAAAGCCAGTGGGAGCTATCTTTCACCATTGCCTTTATTTCCTCCTGTTCTCCTTTTATGGTTTAAAGTGCCCCAGAAAAATATTTTCTATTTAGAGACAAATTGTACATTTTAATATGATATTTAAATTATGTAAGCCTATTTACATTTTTACATTTGATATCGTTTTTTTTAACAACAAAAGGAATATCATGGGAATATTTCTTCCATGGGATCGTGGAAACCTGTGCTTTAGTATCTCATCCGCAACAATTAATCCTGGCTCTACATCTCAAGGATTGTGTGACACGAGAAAAGAGTTAGTTCCTCCTCTGAGGGAGCGATAGCAATTTTAATTGCCTTTAGATTGGTATAACGATAAAAATAAAAATTTAGCCATAAATTCACCAAAGAATTCATAGCACATATTCAGAATTTAATAAATGGAAGAACCCTTTGTTTGCTAATAGAAATTGTTAGTACTTTAAATTAAGTTAGCATTAAAACTTGGAAGTGAAGGAATACTTCACTTGCTGGTGAGTAGATACACATAAAGACACTTCTCTGAACATCAGCACTCTTTTGTTTCTTTTCAATTATTTTATTGAGGTCATAGTGGGGGTTATAACATTGTGTAATTTCATGGTACATTATTGCTTATCAGTTTCTGTATAGACTGCATCATGCTCACCACTAATAGTCTAGTTTTTATCTGTCACTGTACATATGTGCCTGTTTACCCGTTTTGTCCAGCCCTCCAACGCTTCTCCTCTGGGAACCACTGATGTGTTCTCTTTGTCCACATGTTTGTTTGTCTTCCACATGCGATTGAAATCATGCAGTATTGGTTTTTCTCTGTCTGGATTAGTTTGCTTAACATCACACCCTCAAGGCTCATCCATCTTGTTGCAAATAGGACAATTTTGTCTTTTCTATGGCTAAGCAGTATTCCATTGTGTATATTTACCATATTTTCTTCATCCATTCATCAGTTGATGGGCACTTGGCTTGCTTCCATGTCTTGGCTATTGTGAATAATGCTGCAGTGAACATAGGGATTTATAAACCTCTTTGAATTGTTGACTTCAAGTTCTTTGGATAAACATCCTGTAGCGGGATAGGAAGGTTGTTTGGCATTCTATTTTTAACTTTTTGAGAATGCTTCATACTGTTTTCCATAGTGGCTACACCAGTTTGCATTCCGACCGGGAGTGTATGAGTATTCCTTTTGCTCCGCATCATCTCCAACATTTTTTACGTTTTGTCCTGGTAATTATAGCCATTCTGATCAGCGTAAGGTGATATCTCATACTTTTGATTTTCATTTCCCCAACAATTAGTGATGTTCAACATTTTTTCATGTGTCTGTTGGCCATCTGGATATCTTCTTTGGAAAAATGTCTGTTCATATCCTTTGGAGCAGAAATAAAGAAATGGAAAGATATTCAATGTTATGGATTGGAAGAATACACATAGTTTCAATGCTCAGGGGCTGGCCAGGGGGTGCAGTGGTTAAGTGCACATGTTCTGCTTTGGCAGCCCAGGGTTTGCTGGTTGGGATCCCAGGTATGGACATGGCACTGCTTGGCCATACTGTGTTAGGCATCTCACATATAAAGTCGAGGAAGGTGGGCACGGATCTTAGCTCAGGGCTGGTCTTCCTCAGCAAAAAGAGGAGGATTGGCAGCAGACATTAGCTCAGAGCTGATCTTACTCCAAAAAAAAAGTCCATATTAGTGAAAGCAATCTACAGATTCAATGCAATCACAGTCAGAATCCCAATGACATTCTTCACAGAAATAGAACAAAGAATCCTAAAATTTATATGGAACAATAAAAGACCCCAAATAGCCAAAGCAATACTGAGAAAAACGAACAAAAGTGGAGGCATCACAATCCCTGACTTCAAAGAATACTACAAAGCTATAGTAATCAAAACAGCATGGTGCTGGCACAAAAACAGACACACAGATCAATAGAATAGATTTGAAAGCCCAGAAATAAAACCACACATCTATGGGCAGCTAATCTTTGACAAAGGAGCTGAGAACATACAATAGAGAAAGGAAAGTCTCTTCAATAAACGGTGTTGGGAAAACTGGACAGTCCCATGGAAAAGAATGAAAGTAGACCATTATCTTACACCATACACAAAAATTAACTCAAAATGGATTAAAGACTTCAATGTAAGATCTGAAACCATAAAACTCCTAGAAGAAAATATAGGCAGTACACTGTTTGACATCAGTCTTAGCAGCATCTTTTTGAATACCGTGTCTACTCAGGCCTGGGAAATAAAAGAGAAAATAAACAAATGGGACTATGTCAGACTAAAAACCTTCTGCAAGCAAAAGAAACCATGAACAAAATGAAAAGACAGCCCACCAACCAGGAGAATATATTTGCAAATCAAGGGGTTGATTTCCAAAATATACAAAGAACTCATACCACTCAATGACAAAAAAAGAAACAAACTGATCAAAAAATGGGCAGAGGGTGCGCACAGACATTTTCCCAAAGAAGTAGTCTTGTTTCTTTACCATGCAAATCCAATATCTTCCACCGTAGTATCGTTTCTATTACTCTCAGAAAACAAGGATCTTTATGGAGGAACGTGGAGGGGACTCATACTACTGTTTTACATTATTATTATTTTTCTCTTCATGGATTGCTGCCGATGCTGCTGCTAATTGTCTCTTAACCAATGCTGTCTCATACTTCTCTTTGTCTATCTGAATTTCTTCCTCTTCTAATAATCTACTTGCACAGGCGATCATGGGTCCTGAAGTAGCTCTGCTGCCCTCCGGAAAGTGGTTCTTGATTTCAACCACATTCTTGCTTCATTAGAGAACACAAACAATGAAATGGTGAGCAAAGTTTGAGGCTGGAAAGGCAAAGTCCCATAGTAACATTTAGGCTTTTCTTTTAGTGTATGCCTTACTCTTCAAAACATCTTCACACGTGATAATTTCCAAAACTTCCTGAATAGCAATGTAAATCAGGTTCCTGTTCTTTCTATAGGAATCTATCTTTTCATGCAAATTAAAGGATATGGTTTCTTATTAATGCTCAGTGTCCCTGAATATTAACAAACAATCAGAAGCTGGACTACCTGGTATACATTAGAGAGACCAAAAAAGTATGATGAACTAATTTGTGAGTGTATTTAGCACAATCTCATCTTTTACAGACAATATATTCTATGGCACTTGCAATTAGAATAACTATTTTTCCCTGAACTGAGATAAACTTTTGTTCTATTAGATATAGAAGGCCACTTCTAGCTGGAAAAAATAGGAGGAAAAAATGAGAATTTTAAGTTTGAGTTGAAAAAAGAGTGAGTTAAAAGTCAAGAGAACAGAGTGGAAGTATTTGTACTTGATCTGCTAAGGATACAAGCTTAACTGCATTTATAAAAAGGGCTTGGACTGTTGCGAAGTCACCATGGACACGGTGAAGATTACACAGTGAGTATTAAATTTCAAAATGATTTACTCAGATCAAAATTATTAAATAAGATTTTAAAAATTATTTGTCAAACATGTGAGAAACTCTGTGTCTTTGGAAACATAATCATATTATTGATATGAGGATCATAAATTTTAACTACTATTATTAGAATGGTATTCACCATAAAATAATATACCATTGAGAAAAAATATAGTTAAGGAGTCTTTAAAAAGTTTCTATAACATAAGAAATTATGGAATGAAGATCTTCCATAGAGTCATATTAGTTCTGAAATAACATGGGTGAAATGTTATTGAGTTTTATCTGTTTTAAATATTCCATTATATTTATTTCATTTTAAAGAACAAACACATATTCCTAAGATTTGCTGAATATTAACAGATATTTTCCCCGTAAGGTATTAAACTTAGCAGCCACAAATCCTTCTCGTACAAGAGTTAACGAAATCTTATCTTTATCATTGTGGACAGATTATTTTACACATTTCCTCCTTATGAATAAGAATTAATCAATTTGATATTTTTTCCCCAAAGAACACATTGTTAGTCTAGGAACTAGAAGGCAGATACCTTGATTTTTGTTTAAGGCATTAATTTATCTAAAATTTATTTGAGTCTATTTTTAAGAAAATGAGGAAAATAGTTTTGTATGGAAACCAGTAGAAGATAATAAATACTAATGATGAATTCAAATGTTATAAAATGTTGTCACATCTACTAATAAAATAGTTGAGTTTGTATTTTCACTCTGCATTACAGTCCATCTATCTAGACTGTGGACGTTATGTTGTGATTTTCACAATTTTGTGTCTCTGGGTAGTTGCAAACTTGATGTTTAAAACCGAGTGTGCAATGTAATAATCATACCATAGCAGGTATATTTTACCGAGCAAGTATTATGCTCCAGGCCCTGAGATAAATGCTTTGTCTGAGCTATAAATCATATCTTCCTTGGACAGCATAGTGTATTATGCACTCAGATCTTTATATGATGATAAGAACTTGGAGGCTGAAGGTGTTTAAAGAGATTTACCTGAGGTCACACCCTAATAAGTGGCAGGACATGGATTAACAATTGCATCTATATGACTCACAACCTATTCTTCATACTCTACATTCTGCTTCTTCCATTAGTTAGAGAAATTGTAGATCTTAAGTAGTTTAAAAAGAAATGTGGAGATACAAATTTTGTTCAAGGTCAGAGGTCCACAATGCTTCTTCGAGAAATGGAAGTTTACGTGTAATAACCTGCTCTAAGCAGGTGACCACGTCATTAATCAGAATTGCTCCCTAACTGCTGTGGCCAGGTGAGGGTTAGTGGCGTTTTTCAGGATCTTATGGCACTATGAAAGGAGAGATCCATTTTTCAACTGACATTGCAAGGAAAAATTTAAAACACACCTCCTACCTTGCCAACATGTTGAACTTTGACCCAGGTGTATCTACATAGAGAATCCAAACAAACAAAAACCCATATAGGCACAACCATAGAGCAGGTTGCTTAATTAAACAGAACTAAATTTTACCCCCACTCTTCAATTACAAGAACAGGCAGACTGAAATTTGCAAAGCCTTCTTCAGAAATCAATGGACAATTTGGCACTTAAACATCTATGCACTGAACAATGTAATAAACAATCAGAATTTCAGTAATAAGTTTCCTGACACAACAGAGTGGCACTTTGCACAGTAGTAATTAGAAAATAGCAGCTGAGGAACCACAGAAAAGGAACTAGACTTTACTGGAATACAGATTATACTGAGCTAATTAATGATTTTCACAAATGCCTTGTTGATTAGATATTAAAGTAAAAATCCCTTATATAATTTCTATATTTAGGGACACCATATAATTTTTCATCCAAGCCAGGATTTTTCTGATAATGAAGAAAGCTCTATTTTTATTTTTCTAAGACAACAGGAGGAAAGCAGTGCTCGCTTGAGCAAAGCAGGATACACGATTCTTTTATTTATAGTTGTTACATATTGGTGTGTACAATCAAGAAGTCAAAAAATGCCTTGGAGTTGGAGAAATCATGACTTCTAATACTGGGTCAACCTTTAGTTGTGTGATTTTGGGTGAATTAATTACTTTAACTGAAAAATGAAAAGAAAAAAATACCTAACTTGAAGGCTTGTGAGAATTAAAAATTATACCTATAACATAATTAACACAGTGCCTCACTTGTTTAAGATACTCAATAAGTAGACATATGTAGAATCCTACTTCTCATTGTGTAGTTTAATTTATTATCATCAATCTATTTGTAATATTAATGTAGTCTGAGTGTTGGGATCCTATGTTTTGAAACCTGAAAGGGATAGAAAGCTCTGACTCTAATGTAGCAAACTTCTACGCTCAGATCGGTCAAAAGTAAATCATACTGGGCCAGCTCCGTCGCCGAGTGGTTAAGTTTGTGCAATCCGCTGCAGCAGCCCAGGGTTCGGATCCTGGGTGCGGACACGGCGCCACTCGTCAGGCCACTTTTTTTTTTTTTAAAGATTTTATTTTTTTCCTTTTTCTCCCCAAAGCCCCCAGGTACATAGTTGTGTATTCTTCGTTGTGGGTTCTTCTAGTTGTGGCATGTGGGACGCTGCCTCAGCGTGGTCTGATGAGCAGTGCCATGTCGGCGCCCAGGATTCGAACTAACGAAACACTGGGCTGCCTGCAGCGGAGCGCGCGAACTTAACCACTCGGCCACGGGGCCAGCCCCACTCGTCAGGCCACTTTGAGGCGGTGTCCCACATCCCACAACTAGAAGAACCTGCAACTAAGATATACAACTATGTATGGGGGAGTTTGGGGAGATAAAGCAGAAAAAAAAAAAGTAAATCATACTCCTTAAAAATTCTGTCTTCATAAGATTAATTGTATATAGGTGTATTGAGTTTAAGGATCAAAGTAATGACATTCTACTTTGACTAGTGAAAAGCAATAGAATGTCCATATTAATATGATTAGAAGGAAACATCAGAATTAAATTTGTTTAATAAAGTCCAAGTCATTCAATAATCTGAAGCAAAAATGTACTATTTTAGTATATAAATAAAATAAGAAAGTGATATTGTGTATAGTTAACAAATAAAATAAACACTGAACTTCAGTTAATTAATACATGTGAAATAGATTTTAGAAACATGGATTTAAGATATGAAAACTTCAGAAAGTAAAGTGGAATTAGTTTCCAATTTTCAAGATTTACTTACTTCACCTCTTGTAAGCCAAAGCCACTGATTTTTTTAATGGTTATGGACCTATATCCACATTCAGGTATGTCTATAAGTGTTGTTTGCTTTTGTTTTTGCATATACTATATATTATCTACTTCTCAGCATTTAAAATAATGACAGTTGTGTAATTCCAAGACTAAGAAATTTAATGGGCCAAATTCTTAGTTAAAATGTTCTCTCTTACTTTGTTTTTAATCGACTATAAGCTAAAGAATCAAAACTGTAACAGAAAACGTAAAAAGAGTACATGTTATTTTCCTAGGATAGTGCTATTACAACTTGTGTATTCTCATAGCTATTACACAGCATAGGAAAGTACAAACGAGGTGATTTATTTTTTTCAAGAAAGTTTTAAATGTATACAATTTAAGGCCATAGTTTCTTCCTTTTTCACAGTGCAATCCATTTGCCAACCCTTTTAGCCTTTCTCTTTTCAGAACCTTGAACAACCAAGCTACATGTTACTGTGAACAAATTAGTTTTGACACCTTGAGACATTTAATTATTTGCAACAATGAGTCCGATGAAGGTGAAGTTGAGAGAAATTTTTTAATCTCTAGGAAGATATATATGCTCAAAATTCCATTAGTGAAAAGTCCGTAAATAAGCATAATGGAAATGTACAAATAAAGTTTCAAATTTTTAGGAAATGAACATATTACAAAATAGAAATGTAAGATTTAGCACGTAATCAGAGTTTTTACATCCTGATATTCAGAAGTCTTTTTCAGAGGTGCAGGAAATCTCAGAAAGCGAAGTGAAGTGAATGTGGTGTTCATTTAGCACAGCCATTCATTTTACAGCGGAGGGAACTGAGGTTCAGAGAGGTTAAGTGATTTGCCAGGAGGTTAGGGTCACTTGCCACTGTCTATTAAATTCAGTGAGAGAAGCAACACCTAGGTTTCTTATTTGCCCAATATTCTTTTATTAATTTCATTTGCCAATAACAATAGCAATCTAGGGGCACCTAAAGTCTGTTGCTATGGATAACCTTTTTAATGGGAAAGTTGTGCTAATTAAATTTATATAATCAGGGGCCAGCTCCGTGGCCAAGTGGTTGAGTTTGCTGGTTCCACTGCAGTGGCCCAGGGTTTGGATCTTGGGCTCGGACATGGCACTGCTCATCAGGCCACGTTGAGGCGGCGTCCCACATCCCACAACTAGAGGGACGTGCAACTAAGATATACAACTGTGTAAGGGGGCGGGGCTTGGTGAGATAAAAGCAGGAAAAAAAAAAAAGATTGGCAACAGTTGTTAGCCCAGGTGCCAATCTTTGGGGAAAAAAAAAGGAAGACTGGCAACAGTTGTTAGCCCAGGTAAAAGGAGAAATAAACAGTAACACAATAATAGTAGGGGACTTTAACACTCCACTTACACCAATGGGTAGATCATCCAAACAGAAGATCAATAAGGAAACACTTGCCTTAAAGGACACATTAGACCAGATGGACTTAGTAGATATATGCAGAACTTTCCATCCAAAGACTACAGAATACACATTCTTTTCAATGCCCATGGAACATTCTCCAAGATTGATCACATATTAGGCCACAAAACAAGTCTCAATAAATTTAAGAAGATCGAAATAATACCATGCATCTTTTCTGACCACAAAGGTATGAAACTGGAAATCAACTACAGAAAGAAAACCAGAAAAGCCACAAAAATGTGAAGATTGAACAAAATGCTACTGAACAATGATTGGGCCAATGAAGAAATCAAAGAAGAAATCAAAAAATACCTCAACAAAGAAGAAAAATCCCAAATAGACAATCTAAAAGTGCACCTAAAGGTACTGGAAAAAGAACAACAAACAAAGCCCAAAATCAGCAGAAGGAAGGAAATAATAAAAATCAGAGCAGAAATAAGTGAAATAGAGACTAAAAAAACAATAGAAAAAATTAGTGAAACCAAGAGCTGGTTCTTTGAAAAGATAAACAAAATTGACAAACCCTTAGCTAGACTCACGAAGAAAAACAGAGAGAAAGCTCAAATAAATAAAATCAGAAATGAAAGAGGAGAGATTACAACAGACACCTCAGAAATACAAAAGATAATAAGAGAATACTATGAAAAGCTATATGCCAACAAATTGGATAATCTAGAAGAAATGGATAAATTCTTAGAAACATACAACCTTCTAAAACTGGACCAAGAAGATGTAGAAAATTTGAATAGACCAATCACCAGTAAGGAGATCGAAACAGCAATCAAAAAGCTCCCAAAAAATAAAAGTCCAGGACCAGATGGCTTCCCTGGTGAATTTGTCCAAACATTCAAAGAAGACTTAATACCTATCCTTCTCAAACTCTTCCAAAAAATCGAAGAGGAGGGAAGGCTTCCTAACTCCTTCTACGAAGCAAACATTATCCTGATACCAAAACCAGACAAGGACAACACAAAAAAGAAAATTACAGGCCAATGTCACTGATGAACATCGATGCAAAAATCTTCAACAAAATACTAGCAAATCGAATACAACAATACATTAAAAAGATCATACATCATGATCAAGTGGGTTTCATTCCAGGGATGCAGGGATGGCTCAACATCCACAAATCTATCAACGTGATACACCACATTAACAAAATGAAGAATAAAAATCACATCATCATCTCAATAGATGCAGAGAAAGCATTTGACAAGATACAGCATCCATTTATTGTAAAAAGTCTAAATAAAGTGGGTAGAGAAGGAAAATACCTCAACATAATAAAGGCCATATATGACAAACCCACAGCAAATATCATTCTCAATGGAGAAAAACTGAAAGCTATCCCTCTAAGAACAGGAACAAGGATGCCCACTGTCACCACTCTTATTTAACATAGTATTGGAAGTCCTAGCCAGAGCAATCAGTCAAGAAAAAGAAATAAAAGGGATCCACACTGGAAAAGAAGAAGTGAAACTGTCACTCTTTGCAGATGCCATGATTTTATATCTAGAAAACCCTAAAGAGTCCACTAAAAACATTTAGAAATAATAAAGGAATACAGTCAAGTTGTGGGATACAAAATCAATGTACAAAAACCAGTTGCATTTCTATACACTAACAACGAAGTAGCAGAAAGAGAAATTAAGAATACAATCCCATTTACAATTGCAACAAAAAGAATAAAATACCTAGGAATAAATGTAACGAAAGAGGTGAAAGATCTGTACACTGAAAACTATAAATCATTGTTGAAAGAAATCGAAGAAGACACAAAGAAATGGAAAGATATTCCGTGCTCTTGGATTGGAAGAATTAACATCGTTAAAATGCCCATACTTCCTAAAGCAATCTATAGATTCAACACAATGCCTATCAAAGTTCCAACAACATTTTTCACAGAAATAGAACAAAGAACCCTAAAATTTATATGGATCAACAAAAGACGCAGGATAGCCAAAGGATTCCTGAGAAAAAAGAACAAAACTGGAGGTATCACACTCCCTGATTTCAAATTATACTACAAAGCCATAGTAACCAAAACAGCATGGTACTGGTGCAAAAACAGACACACAGATCAATGGAACAAAATTGAGAGCCCAGAAGTAAACCCACACATTTATGGACAACCAATATTCGACAAGGCAGCCAAGAGCATACGATGGAGAAAGGAGAGTCTCTTCAATAAAAGGTGTTGGGAAAACTGGGCAGCCACATGCAAAAGAATGAAAGTAGACCATTCCCTTACACCATGCACAAAAATCAACTCAAAATGGATTAAAGACTTGATTATAAGACCCGAAACTATGAGACTTCTAGAAGAAAACATAGGCAGTACGCTCTATGACATTGGTCTGAGCAGCATATTTTCAAGTCCCGTGTCTGACCAGGCAAGGGAAACAGAAGAAAAAATGAACAATTGGGACTACATCAAACCAAAAAGCTTCTGCACAGCAAAGGAAACCATCAACAAAACAAAAAGACAACCTAACAATTGGGAGAAGATATTTGCAAACCATATATCAGATAAGGGATTAATATCCAAAATATACAAAGAACTCATACAGCTCAACAACAAAAAAACCAACAATCTAATTGGAAAATGGGCAAAAGATCTGAACAGAGATTTCTCCAAAGAAGATATACAGATGGCCAACAGGCATACGAAAAGATGCTCAACATCATTAGCTATCAGGGAAATGCAAATCCAAACTACAATGAGGTATCACCTCACTCTGGTCAGAATGGCTATAATTAACAAGACAGGAAACGACAAATGTTGGAGAGGGTTTGGAGAGAAGGGAACCCTTGTTCACTGCTAGTGGCAGTGCAAACTGGTGCAGCCACTATGGAAAGCAATATGGAGTATCCTCAGAAAATTAAGAATAGATCTACCATAGGATCCAGCTATTCCACTGCTGGGTATTTATCCAAAGAACTTGGAAACACAAAGGCATAAAGATACTTGCACCCCTATGTTCATTGTGGCATTATACACAATAGCCAAGACATGGAAGCAACCTAGGTGCCCATCAAGGGACGAATGGATAAAGAAGATGTGGTATTTATACACGGTGGACTACTACTCAGCCATAAGAAATGATGAAATCCGGCCATTTGTGACAACATGGATGCACCTTCAGTGTATTATTCTGAGTGAGATAAGTCAGAAGGAAAAAGTCAAATACCATATGATCTCACTCATAAGTAGAAGATAAAAACAAAAACAAAAACAAAACACAGCATTGGAGATTGGACTGGTGGTTACCTTTGGGGAAGGGGGAGGAGGGGGTGCAAAAGAGGTGATTAGGCTCACATGTGAGGGGATGCACTGTAATTAGTGTTCGGGTGGTGAACATGATGTAATGTATACAGAATCTGAAATATGATGTACATCTGAAAAAATAAAAATAAAAAAAATTATATAATCATAAAAATGGTACAGCTAATTTTTCCAAGTACATCTATGGCTATGCTGATTTAACTAGCTATAATTAGAGAATTCTGAGAATTTTTAATCTATTAACTGTTTCATTCATTTATTAATTAATAATTCGTAAATGTTTATTAAATGAACTATTTTGTGAATACGTGTGTGTGTGTGTATGTGTATTCTAAAGTTTGTTTTCCCTTACAATTTTTACAATCTTAAAAAAGTGTTAGGGGCTGGCCCCACCGCCTGGAGGTTGAGTTTGGCACACTCTGCTTCAGTGGCCTGGGTTCTGTTCCTGGGCACAGACCTACACCACTCATCACCGGCCATGCTGTGGCAGCAACCCACACACAAAATACAGGAAGATTGGCACAGATGTCAACTCAGAGTGAATCTTCCTCAGCAAAAAGGAAAGCAAAAGAAAGATCGCCTTCTTCTGAGAGTGATAATTAGTCGAATTTGGTACATAAAATAAATATTTCAATTGATGTTTACTAATATTCAACCATGTAAAATGTTTTAAGATATGCAATGCAAAATATGTCATGAACACACATTTTTTTGTATTTTAGCCTGTCAATATACTTAAGATATAATGTGAAATATAATTAAGCTTTTTGCATTAAAGTGTATGAGAAACATTATCACATCATTTTTATCATACTTATAAGTGTAAGTATATTCAGCTTGAAACTGTTAAAAGTAAGTCTAGATAAGTCTAGGTAGAAGTGTCAATAGAAAAATACAAGCATAAATATATAAATATCATATAATAAAATAGACCATAAGTCTAGGACAAAATGTCCTTTTCATATATGCTGATTTTTTTCTGTTCACAATTCACACATGAATATTCTGCATACATTATATTCCTTAATATTGAAATACTTGGAAATTTTCTTTAAACGTGCCCAAATTCAAAGTTACTAATTGTTTTAATGAAAACATTTCCTACTATTTTCTAAATGAAAAGGGGTAATGTTATCTTAGAAATAATGCAGACTTTCCTCCATTTGTGGTAATTGCTCTGGCTTACTTTTCATAGTCATTTTCATTTCCATTTCATTACAGTGTTATGAAATGTTTATAAAATACCCCACTATAAAAAAGATTGGTAGATTTCTAATCGCTTTAAATGATGCATACACGTATTTTTGTTTTGTAAAATATATTTTTAAAAATACTCCTTTTTTTATACTGAATGATGAAATTGTAGAACTACTCCCACATCCAGGAAGCTGTGGATTATCCATGTATCTAGCTGTGAATAGCTCTATATATTTATTCTTTGTCTATTTATTGCATCATTGAAATGTTTTTACAGAAACAATTCTCTTAGCAAGATTATAATAAAACTTACTTCCGCTTTTGAAGAACAGATTCTTTCATGGTTAATGACATACAAAATTCTGCTCAAAGTTTCCTTAACATTTTATTAAAACATTTTGATATTTTACAATTATTCTGATGTTATAGAATCACATGTGATTTGTTTTCTATTTAATTACTTTTATTAATTTCTATTAAGGTAATTTTCCATTTATTTGTTTGAAAAATTCTATGTTCAGAGTTAATTTGAACAAAATTTTATTTACTTCTCTAGGAAGGAAAATAGGGAAAATTGTCAACACATTATACAACTAAGGACAATATTCAACACATTAAACAAAGATGGGAGTAGTCATTTTTTTCAGACAATAACTAGCAGCAAATACTTCAGAACTATAATTGACATCCATAAACTACTTTCCTCGAAGCATCTAAAAGTAATTTGTAGAAATTACTTAATTAGCCTCTCAGCAGTTCCCGGCAGTGGATTGCATTGTAATTACAGTGCAATACAGTGCACACTATTGATGGAGAGCATGAGCGCAGATATCTGTACAGCGCTACATGTGCAAAGGAAGCCGGGACCCGGTCAATAGGAAACCCTGCACGGGCACATTCCTCACACTTGTTCGCTAAGGGGGACAGGTAACCAAGGTTGTTTTGTGTACTCTTCCTCCTCGTTCGTTTAGTTTTCCCCAGAAATATCTTAACGACTTTTGCATTTTTTCTGTTCTCTTTGCTCTCTGTCACAGACAAAAGAATTTTTATGTTTTGAAAAATAACTCACCGAGAATATACACTTCATGTTGTTTTCATAGGCTAAGAAAGAGGGGGAGAAACAGATACAGACGGAGACAGAGAGGGAAAGAGTACAAATTCAGGAAAAGTCATTGGAAAATGAAATTAAATGCCCAAAGCATGAAAGCTTGTAGAAAGTTCAGGAAATACTTCTTACATTTGATGAGTCCATAGTAGACAATACATCAGAAGTGTACTAAATTGAGTAATTGGAACAAATGCTTCTTTCCTTTCTGTTTCCAGGCAGTTGATCACATAACCCTGCATTTTCTCCCTTTAGAGGCAGAGGTTATTTCTCTAACCTTTGTCTTTGGACTGGGGCATGTGGTTCCCTGATTCAAAGGATGCTAGCAGACATTGTGCAAATTGAGGCTTAAAATGGACTTGCACAGTTGGACTTTCCTTCATGTGGTTCTTGTATTGCCACAGTAAGAAGATGTCTCTGGGGCCCATCCAGTGGCATAGCAGTTAGCTTCGCGTGCTCCACTTCAGAGGCCCACGGTTTGCCTGTTCCGATCCTGGGTGTGGACCTACACACACTTCTCAAATCATGCTGTGGCAGGCATCCCACATATAAAGTAGAGGAAGATGGGCAAAGGTGTTAGTTCAGGGCCAGTCTTCCTAGCAAAAAGAGGAGGTTTGGCGGTAGATGTTAGCTCAGGGCTAATCTTCCTTAAAAAAAAAAAAAAGAAAGAAAAAGATGTCTCTGCTAGTCTGCTGATACATAGAGGATGGGAAACAGATGAAACAAACTGGCAATCTCCAGCTTGGAGCTAAGCCCAGATGAACCCACCCTAAATAAACTTATGTACAAATACACAGATGAAAATGAATGATTCCCATTTAAGGATCCAGAATTTTGGGGTAGTTTGTTTCACAATATTATTTTGGCAACATTTGACCGATATAGAATAACACAGTGGAAATTGTAAGTTAGATTCAAGATATAGAGAGACTTTTATTTTAGATTTCATTTTTCTATAAGACACTGCTCATTTTTGCATTTGTATACGCATCCACATGTTAGGGATAAACTAAACAAGAGCTTTAATTTACAATTTGATTTCAGTGTCAGTATTTAGAAGGCTCTATTACATGGTGACTTCAACATTGTTTCTGGTCTTGACCTTAAAGACACAGACAGCCAATTATTTCTCCAGCCAAAATGGCTTCACCTGGGATCAGCAAAGAACTGCAATTTGGAGTCTGCAACTATGGCGAGCCACATGCAAGTCCTGAGCAACAAGGGGAGGAGAAACCCTCTTATAGAGGAGCAAAGAAAGTTGGGAGAGCTATTGTAAGCAAAAAGTCCATTGGAGGAGACTAGGAGATCAAAGTGTGGTGGCTTTTCGTTGGCCGTGTTGTGACAGTCTCTCCTTGGCTATTACTGGGCAGGAAGAGGAAGTCTTCTTCCTGTTGGGCTCTGCAATGGTTAATACATGTGAGAGCTCTCCTTTCTGGCCTCTCAACTCTATTTTCAGTGAGGTTTCTGTTTATTGATTTTCACACTGCTATTGCTGATCGAGCATATTCTTGACTAATAACTGTGAAATCTTTTAGGTTACCTTCATTTCAAATTAGAATAAAACCCCAATACCATGAGCAAAGCTTGTTGATAAAATTATTGCTAATAGCTATATAGTGACTTTCAGATATTGGTGAAATATTTGAGACACACAAATGTTAAAGCTCATGAAACAAGCATGATGAAGTCCATGAGTGAGATAGGAACTGCAAAAATTTAATACTTTTTTAACCCTTTATTTGTGACTATCACATAGCCTAATGTTACAGAATTACTGAATGTGTGGAAGAAAGAAGCCCATTTTCATTATCTTTCCTCAAAGACAAGACACTAGTTAAAAATGATATTAAAACCATATTTTCATGTAGTTACAATTTTTGTTCTGGTGATGAGACCTTTTAAGATCTACCTTAGCAATCGTATCTCAATAAAGCTGAAAACAATTTTTGCCTTGTCACAAACTTGTACATGATGTTGAAAGAAAAGGAAAAAGCAACTACTTATAGTGTTTCTGATATGATACTTCATGAGGTATATTTGCTAAAATATTTAATCTAAATATAATTAATTCCTTAAACCTTGTTTCTAAATTATAGGAAATAAATGGAATTAGGAAGAAACCATTAAGTAAATCCAGAAGCAGGACAATCTATAAGACAACTGTCATTAGTTCATAAGAAATTAATGTCACAAAATAAAAAAGTTGAAGCAAGTTCAGTGTCGAAAAGTGACTAAGAAGATATAACAACCAAATTCAACGAGTGAAATTATATTGTATCATATATCTAAAAATATTTATGAAGTCATTTTTGGAAAAACTTAGAGTATAAATATACTATCTAGGCATGAAGTATCATGGAATCTGTATGTGAATTACAAGTGATATAAAATAAATAAAAGAGAGACAGAGAAAAAGAGAGAGAGGGAGAGTGAGCAAATAAGGCCCAAGGTTAACCGTGAAATCTGTGAAGAAGGAGTAAAATTATTTATTTAACTATTTTATATACTTAAGTGTTTTCATAATAAAAATTGAGGGAAAATCAACAGCATAATTTCAACAATATCCAAAAAGTAAGTTTAAATTTCTGCTTACACACAAAAACCCCCAAATACTGTACTTTGCAAATAATAACACAAACTAGGGACAAATTTTATTTTACAAGCAGTCATAGTCGATATGCTTCTGGAACCACTCATTAACAGGCAAGGGGATTCTAATTTGCTACTTGCTCTAAAGAGCCCTTTACATTTTATATCAGGAAAGGTGCATTATTCAATGTGTGTAAAATAAAAGGCAAGACATAGTTAAAAATTCAAAGATTATCTGTCTATTTTGAAAACCAATCACATCCTTCTTTGGCCACATTTCTTGATTCATATTGTAAGGATGAGGTTTAATCAGGCAGCAGGCGTATGAGAAACACTAGAAGTAAAAGATATAATGAGGATGACAATCCAAACTCAATTCAGGAAATGTTCCGAGAGCATCTTCCTCAAGCTATAAACACTTTTGCTTTGTGAGATTATTTGAATCAATCTACTTGACCACAAACAATGAAATCATTCAAGTCCAAGTATGGAAAAAAAGAGAAATCTTTGTCAAGTTCATTTACTATTAGAGAATTAAGACAAACAACCTGGTGGCAGCCACTTCAGAGCTGACCAAAATCTAATGTGGTTCTCCACACCCCTCTGGAGAAAGTGGGTATTATGTAGAATGTTGCCATCTTGTGCGTGCTATGAGATCCGGCAATGCTGAGAAATAATTTTCCTTTAAAAAATCTGACTCAAAACACCTTTTGTAATTTATATTTGATAGTAAAAATTTTCAGTTTTTAGATTTAATTCTTAATCTCAGAAGCTTGTTCTTTTTAGCAATGTTTGCCATTGATCTGGTCTTTGACAGGGAATTAATTTTAATATATACCCATTTCATTTGGTAAAAATGTATACTTGCAGCATCACTAAATCATACAAATATTCAAATTAATTATAAATATTAAATACATTATATTTAAATGCATATAACCATTTTTCAAACACATTATTTAATTTTAAAATTGTTGACATTTTATTTTTTCAAATAAATTTTATCTAATTTTATCTTCTTCAAATATTTAAGTACATCAAATAATTTTGTTATGCTAACTTAATTTTACCTTGTTTTCCATTTCATTTTTAACATATTCAGTTTACCTATGTAAGTGTTCTAGTATTAGAAAGTCAAAGAAATTGGCAAGTTATGATGCTTTCAAAGGGAAATTTAGTATTACTATCATCGATGGCAGTGATACTGTGAAGTATTAGAAATAACATACTAAATATTTGCAGATAGGGTGACTGTATAGAATGAGTCTTGAGTTAAGTGTGATGCTTTAGTCATACACTTTATTGTATTTGCTCATCTCTCAGAGGTATTCACTAAAACTGGGGAGCTAATCACGTGAAGAAATGCGCATTCTCCGTGCTTTAGAATTTCATTCCCTGTGTACCAAGTACAAAAACCTGTAGATTTCTCAAGGAACTTTACCTTCAAACTCTCTACATAAAAGAGCATTATGAATATTTTTATCAGCTGTATTTTAACATTAAGTAAATAACTCAAAGATTGGCTTGGCGTGTTTCTGGTTTTAAGTGTGTCTAGTGAAAATTAGAAAGGTCTTTTTCTTTAAATGATAATAACTTTGTTATTAGATGCTATTTGCCATCAACAGGCTTTCATTTATCATAACAAATGAACATAATTCTGTGATGTGTGAACTTTTGTATGTGAAATATTTGACCTCTTCCAGAGACACCATAATTTATGATATGATTAATACATAAATGCACCCATATGTTTATCATTATAATTTCCTTTTTTTATCCAAATTCTTAGAGTCATAAGTTAGTGAGAAAGTGATTGATGATATTCTTTCTGTAGGTTTAGCCATTTGTTCTAGACACCAACATTGAGATAAACATTGCTTTCCATCTGTACGGGTTGGAGTGTCTGTCTGTCTGCCGCAGGCATAGGAATACATGAATTTGAAATGTTGATCACCAATGTTGTCATTGATGTTTTCAATCAAAATCAGTAAGCAAAGAAGGCTTCTACTGATTATTGATATGTGATAAATTGATAACATGGCTTAAAAAGTTATCAATTAAACATTTTTCAAGAAAATTTATCAGCCTGTACTCAAAGCATAACAAGTATTAAAAAATGCATATGCAATTAGCTCTGTCCATTGCCATGGCAGATGCCTGATTTGGTGTTAAATTAATTACCAAATGCCTTTGCTTTCTGACAGTTGGATATTTTAGACTTCAAAGGCAAATAGATTTTGAAGCAATATAATAACAATCTTAGAAATGCGAAGTGCAGCAGAGCTGAAAAGTGAAAACTCAACAGGCTAGGCTGTTAATATCTTCCGGAAGAGTTAATCAGTCATAGGGTGACAACTGTAAAAGTACAAATCATATGTGGTACAAATATAATTCACTTTCAATAAAATTTTTATTTTGATATAACTTCAATAAAATAAAACTTCAAGGTGGCAAATTATTGTACAAATTAATTGCAAGTTAAATGTATTATATCTCTGAATTCCATCCTAGAAGGTCATCAAGTTGCTGTAAAATTTTTGGTTGTAATTAGCAGTAAACATATAGAGACTGCATATTCTAGAATTTTGATCATTATTCACTGGATGCATTTCCAAGAGCACTACTTTCAAACTTTCACTATTTTACTATCAGATCAAACTTAATAGAAACATTTTTTAATTCATTCAAGAACTTGCGCTAGATATGAATCAGACATAGCATGATGATTATAATTTAAAGGAATTACTTTTGACAAATATCAGAATAAATTTACCTGCATATTATTTTGTAATGTTTCCAAATGAGGTGTAATTTCGAAGCTCATCTATAAGCTTATTTAGAGAAGCTGATTATTCGTTGACGTACCATGAAAATTAACAGACTAAAAACTATGAAATCACTATCTGTGTGTCTGTAAATATAGCATATTCTAACATAAATATACTTAAGCTTAAACTACTCATTTTCAAAAATATCTAAATGTTTGATCTTACTTATTTTAAATATTTCTCACAGAAACTTCTATTTAATTCAAATAATTTCTGTATTTTTACCAGATAATATTTGTAAGAAACTGCTAAAGAAAAAATTTTTTTAAAAGTTGCCAAATTTTATTGTGATTAGTATATTAATTATTCAATCCGAATTTATTTAAATGTGTGCTCTAACATCAAAATTGTCTACTTCGTTAAATATAAATTCCTTATGGAAGTGTTAATATCAATCATTCTCTAGTCTATGATGCTAGTGGCTTTTAAAAATATTTCAATCATGTGGGCTGCCCAGTGGTGTATTGAGTAAGTTCACACACTCTGCTTTGGCAGCCCAGGATTCGTGGGTTCAGATCCCGTTCGCGGACCCAGCAGCACTCGTCAAGCCATGCCATGGCAGCATCCACATAAAATAGAGGAAGATTGGCATAGATGTTAGCTCAGCAACAATCTTCCTCAAGCAAAAGAGGAAGATTGACAACAGATGTTAGCTCAGGGCCAATCTTCCTTACAAAAAAGCTTTCAATTGTGCATTTAGTATGCTGGTTAATATTTGCCTTCATATCTTCCTCTTTCAAAAGTCTGTCTCTATCCTTCTCTCTTCTACAGCACCTAGCCCTTTCCTTTCCTACTATCTATAGTAGATGCTTGATGTAAGCTTCTTTAATGAAAACATATTAAGAACAAAATATTTAGCATATATCCTGTAACATTTATAGAAATATTAATCTAGTAACCATAAAACATTTTGTTGAAAATTGAATAGTAAGTAAATTTCAAATAGTTTACTTTCTTTCAGACTTTAAAATATACTATAGGTACAACTTGTAAAATTTATGCAATTAAATAAGCAGCTAATTCTTGTAATGCTCCTATTTTATTTATTTTTGGATGCATACACATAACAGGGCCCAGTTTGGGATTTTATATTTATTAAAGAATTCAAATATTATCCAAGTGAATATGGAATGACTTTCACAATATTTATTGAATACCTTTGTGTAACAGTGTAGAATCTTGATTCATCATTTAATCATTTTTAAATTATGTATTTACAATAAATAAAATGTAAAATGTAGAAATAGCTTAGCTAAGATCAGATATAATTATTTTATAAGATTGTCCTATATTAATTTCTGGCCACTTTGTCTCTATGTGTAAAAATAGGTGCAAAAGACATGTTGGAAAAAATGAAGGTGGCATAAACTCAGAAATTGTCCAAGGCCAAAAGGTAATAAGTTTCAACATGGCAAAATATTTTGATGCCATGTCCTTGGAACCTAAAATATGATTTCCCATTTACAAGATAATCACACCACAGCCTATGCACTATAAGACATAACCAAAGCAGTAAGGAGTGTTTATGAAACAAAAGGTGGTAATCAAATTTTGTGAAAAGTGTTAGAAAGGAACAGCTGTGATTTAAACAAGTTATTTTGAAATTTGTAATCCCTCAACAGAGGAAAAATGAAAAAGACAGCTATAGACTCCTGGAAGGCACACGCTATGTATACATTTACCGTACAATACAGTAATTGCACTCCCAGGTATATACCTAATTATGTTCCAAACAGAGACTCAAACATGTAAGTGTATACCAATGTTTGTTGCAGTAATTATTTGCAATAACAAAGAAGTGGAAACAATTCAAGTGTCCACCAACAGATAAATGGATAAAACAATGTAGTATAATATTAATGGAATAATGTTCAGGCATAAAAAGGAATGAAGTTTTGATACATGCTACAAAATGTATGACTTGACAATATTGTACTAAGTGAAATAAGGGAGACACAAAAGGACAAATATTGTATGATGCCACTGATATTATTTAGAATAGGCAAATCAATAAAGACAGAAAGCAGGCTAGAGGTTACCAGAGACTGAACAGAGGAGAGAATCAGTAGTTATTGCTTAATGGGTGTAGAGTGTCTGCTTTGGTTGATGAAAATTTTTGAATTAGATAGCATGATGTTCTTGCAGTGTTGTCAATGTAATCAAAGGTGAAGGTGCTGCAACTTTTAAATTTCATGACATTGATTTCTTGTGAACTCAGGACAGTTATAGAGTATGCTGATTTATAGCATTCCCTCCCTCACCTAAGCTGTGCCAAAAACTAGAGTTTCACTAGGTGAGGCTGGCTATGAAAGCTAGCAACTTTGCTGAGAGATGTAGTGGACATGTTTTAGGTTAAGGGAAGGGGCAAGCAAAACACATGACTTTGTCAGAAAAAAGTGTTAAATGTGGACGGAAAAGGCATGGGAAACTTGCAGTTTTGTGAGACTCGGGCCATAGTTAGCTTAGGATAAGCAGTGAACCAGCCAGAAATTTATCATAGTTGTCTGGGAAAAGCTGCAGAAAGGCCAGTTAAGTCTCCCTAAATCCTTGGCTGTCTGGACATTATATGCATGCACAGGGATGCCAGGGTGAGCATGGTGGTAAGAAAAACCATGGAGAAACGAGAACCAACTCAATTTTGAATGTGCTTTTAAGCAGCCACCAAGAGTGATTATCAGAGGGTGGAAGCCTCGTGGGTTTCAGATGTTTGACCAGAATCTATGTTCAAATCATTGGCCAAACACAAAGTTACACAAACACAGGGGAAATCTATAGAAAGCAGTGATAAAAGACATAAAAATATTTTTTTTTAAAAGGCAGAAACATGAGCAGTCATAGACTATGGGAAGCATTCCTCAGTTTAGGTCCAGACAAGTTACAAAGTGGGGGAAAAACAAATAATAAGAATTCACCGTTAGTGAAATATATTATCTAAAATGTGCACACTAGGAAATGTATCTCATACTCAGCAAAACAAGAGCCGTCAATAGGTTCCACACATGAGTGGGCTCAAATATTGGATTTAGTAAACAAAAACTTCAAAGTGGCTATTAGAAATATATGAAAATCATTTTTAAAAGATAATGGCAATGTTTTTAAAAATAGATACTTTCAATAGAGAGATTGAAATTTCAAAAATAACCCACATGGAAATTCTAAATTTAAAAATATAATAACTAAAATTAGAACAAGGAAACAAAAATACACTAGAAGTTCTAAAGAGTGGATTTAAGGTGAAATAAATAATCAGTTACATTGAAGATGGATGAGTAGAAATAGTCTGTTGAACTAAGAGAAAAAAGACTGAAGACAGATTAAAAGTAACAGAAAACAACATCAAGCACACCAACATAAGTATAATGGGAGTTCAGAAAGAAAGGAGAAGGGAAAGAAGTAAAAATTATTTTAATGTATAATGACAGAAAACTTCCCAAATTTAATGAAAACCATCCCAATTAGACTAAACACAAAGAAATCCACAGTCAGACATGTGAAATAACTCGTAGAACAACTGAATATTAAAGAGAAAGAGAAAATCTTGAAAGCTGCAGGAAAAAAAATATCTCATCACTTACAGGGATGTAACAATAGGATTAATGGCTGACATTTCTTTAGTGACAAGAAAGTCCAGAATTAAATAAAATGAAATATTCAAGTACAGAAAGGAAAAATCTGTCAACCAAGAATATTATATCTAGAAAAGTTATCAGTCGGAAGTGACAACAGGCTGGCCTGGTGACATAATGGTTAAGTCCATGCATTCCACTTCGGCAGCCTGGGGTTTGTAGGTTCAGATCCCAGGTATGGACTGATGCACTGCTCATGAAGCCATGCTGTGATAGCATCCCACATACAAAATAGAGGAAGAAGAGGTCTTCCTCAAGCTAAAATACAAAGATTGGCAACAGATGTTAGCGCAGGGCCAATCTTCCTCATACAAAAATATGAAGACAAAGTCAAAACATTTCCTGATAAACAAAAGCTGAGAGAATGCATGGGTAGCATACTTCCCTTAAAAAAAAAAGACCAAAGGACTCCATCAGGCTTAAAGGAAAGAATAACAGACAGAAACACAAATCTACATGAAGAATTGAAGAGCTCCAGAAATGATCAGTATGTGGATAAATATAAAGACTATGTTATGGACTGAACTGTGGCCTCCTAGAATTTGTATTTTGAAGTCTTAACTCTCAGTACCTTAGAATATGACTATACTTGGAGGTTGGGCCTTTAGAAAGGTAATGCAAAATGAGGTCATAGGGGCAAGACCCAATCCAATAGAAGTGGTGTCTTTATAAGAGGAGAAAAGTAGGACACAGACATGTATACAGAAGACCATGTGAAGACACAGAGAGGCGATGGACATTTTATAGAGAGAGACCTGAGAAGAAACCAACTCTGGGAACAACCTGATCTTGGACTTCTAGCCTTGAAGACTGGAATAGGTGTTCAACTTTGTTAATGTTAGATTATAGTTAGGAATAAGCCAGAAAATATTGTAAATGTTGAGTCAATAAAGAAATAAAGTTCAAGTCCAGAGTGATAGAAAGACTGTGGAGAATAGTGAACCAAATTACTCTACAGAATTTATGATTTAGATTTCATTTGGGATGATACTAACTGGTAGAAGAACTAAGACAGTGTTCTGTGTCAGTCACTCTTCTTTGCACTACAATGAAGGCTCCCCAAGGGCACATACTTCCTCTCTTTTATACACTGATGCTTCTCAGTTAACCAAAACAGTGTGGGATACATGAAAAGTCCCTCAGTAAATATTTGTGGAATCGTTAAAGTAATGAAAGTACAGATGAGGTTATATCTAGCTCCATGTTAATATTCCAGAAGTTAGTTTTGTAATGCCAAACACGTATTGAAGACCATGAGTTTGAAATATTTCTAAAAACAGAGAAAGATTGCTGAGAAGAGGAAAAGAGCTTTTACCGTAAATATGTCCTTTGGCTTAAATGGCATATCATGAGTCTAAAATATTGTTTGACTTTAGAGTCATAAATTGCCAGTGATGGTTCCCTGACCACTGCCCAAAAACCAAATGAAAAAGCATCCTGCACACAAAGCTAAAAATAGTGTCAGTATCCACAATATGCATATTTATTCCAATTATAAAAGTTTAGTGTATAGTCATAAATCTATTACTCACATTGGAATTGAATTTCAAAATATTAACAAAAGTATAATGAAAAACTTAGACTATAATGTATTTTTCTAAATGAACCCGTTTTTCATATGGATGAATTTAAATCAGATTTCTGTGTTTAAAATGTTATTAAAAATTAAGGACTCCAGCTTCAGATTATTAGTATCCTTAATATTGTCAGCATCTTGCACCTACCTTATCTTTGGCATCTGTAACCTATTAGAAACTGAAGTACAAAGTTTAGTTATTCCCTTTTAAAGTAACATGTGAAATCAGAGAAATGTCTCTGTGTCTCTTTCTTCTGCATAAACATACATGTTCATGCACAGCACACAGTAACTCACATTCCAACTTCAAATGACACAATGCTTGAGAAGGAAAATAATAACACAGTCTTATTACTTGCTGTAAAATTTAAACTCGAAATGACTACCATGTATTATTTTTTATCTAAGCAGTCTCTAGAATGTTGAACAAATATCGTAGGTCTTATTTGGACAGAATTCACAATTAAGAGAATATTTGTATGGTGCCCTTATAAATACATGGAAGAATTGACAATTTGAGCTGTGTTTTGCCTTTGAACAAAACAGTAAATGGCATCTCATACAAGAAAAAAACCAGTTTTCATTAGATATTTTTAGATAGTATTTATTTTATTCATTGTAGCCTCTTACTTTCTTTTCAATGTCTGAAGGAACTGTGGTACTAAATTTTTTTTCATTTCTGATGTTTACAATTTATGGTAAATATTTTTAAAGTGATAATCTTTTTTTTAAATTTGAAACTTGTTCATTTTTAAGTTTCCGTCTCAGCCAAACACTTAGTAATTAATGTTTCACAGACAGATTTTTTCTGTGGTAAAATATACGTAATATAAAATTTACTATTTTAACCATTTTAAACATGCAGTTCAGTGGCTTTGCGTACACGGACATTGTTGTGTAACCATCACCGCCATCTGTCTTCAGAACATTTCCACCTTTCCCAGTTGACACTTTGCACAATTAAGCGATGACTTCCCATCCCTCTTTCCCCCAGCCCTTGACAACCACCATTCTACTTTCTGTCTTTACAAATTTAGCTGTTCTAGATATCTCTTATCACTAGAATCATACTTTATTTGTCCTTTTCTGACTGGTTCATTTCATTTAGTATAATGTTTTTAAGATTCTTCCATGTTGAAGCTTGTGTCAGAATTTCCTTTTCTTTTAAGGCTGAATAATTTCCCACTGAATGTACATACCACATTATTTTTATCAGTTCATCTATGGATGAGGTTGTGAATTTCTTCTACCTTTGGTATTATGAATAATACTGCTGTAAACATGGAAATACATAGATGGATTTTATTTTTTAATTGAAAAAATATATATTTTTATACCTCATAAAAACAAAAATTCCCTTGAGGGAGGGCTTAATTCAAGATCATCTTATTTGTTTCTAGAAATTTTTCCTGACAGGTGATTATGAAAGATTGCTTGCATCAAAACAATTTCCTTATTGGACTATTTTTACAAATACCTTTAATCAAAGTAACACTTATTTTAAATACCTAAAAACACACTGATAAATTTTTATTGTGTATACACTGATGTTGAGATGAATTATTGTTAAAGTACTCTGCAAAAGAGGTTGCACTATTTTAAATGCACAATATGTAGACATTTAATAATACATGTAATGTATGGCATGTTTGTGTATATACGCATATAGGCTTATGTGTTTGCACATATGTACGTTTAAACATATATATACAGATATACATGTGTGTATTGCTATTAATTTGACTATTCTAGGTGCTTCATATTTGTGTAATAATACATTATTTACATGTGTATCTGTGTGTGTGTGTGTGTATATATATATACAAACATATATAAACATACACTATTTTGGGATCTGGTGAATGAATCACATATAAATTTAACTTCTAATAAGGAAATGAGAAACAGAGTGTCTGTGTTTATTTACGTCATTTGTTCAGCTGTGAAAAGTAACTGCTGTTAGTTAACTGTTACAGGATCTGGCACATCTTAATGTCTTAGATGGATAGCATAGGGCCCCCAAAATGACTATATGGTACAATCTGACTCTAGGAGAAAGCAGTTGTGGGAACAGCAAATTTCTCTCAGTGTATTGAGGGAAAAGAGTCTATTATGATTATACGTTGTAAATCAAAAAATAAAGCAATTTGGGTGTGTATGCACACATCCATGATTATCTGAAGAGAAAAAGAGCAGTTTGTTGACATAGATACACAAAGGGGATGGAGGAATGACAACGTGAGTAGTTTGGAGGAGGGAGAAAGGAGAGGGGCAAATCAAAAGAGAATCACACCAACAAGTGGAGTATGAAAGATATGATCCAATTTATGTATATCTATAGAAAAAATAGGAGAAATAAAAATATAGAGAGAGCCAAATACAAGCTGGCGGTGATGTCGATGATTTATTTTTAAATTAAGAAATAGGCCATTTAGGAGCTTGGAAGTCATCCCTCCTGTCCTTATAACAAGAAAAAAGAAAAAGAAGCTGAAAATTAATAACTTTTCTTAGATCTGTCAGAGAATTGAAGTCACAGGGCAAATTACTGCACCCAAAATTGGAGGGGCAGACCGGCAGTTATGGAGAACCACAGCTTAGTGGAGCAAAAGTCCAGGTGTAGAAGTCTGCTGCTGGAGCTGATATTGTGATAGGAAAACTTAAACTGTAATTGATGAATTCTTAAAGTCTTCGTGTGGACAAGCTTGAGATTTAACTCCGGAGGGGCCCCCACACACTCATTTACGCTAGAAAGAGTAGTAAATGAACATATTAGGCAGAAACAATAAAAAGTTAAGAAGATCAATGTTAAGAAGATCAATGAATAAAGTTAAAGAAACTTAAGAAGATCAATGAATAAAAGTCTCAGTAAGGTAAAAGGTTTTTTGAAGTCAGGATACAATGGTTTGTGAATGACTTGTAATTTTGAAGGCATTAGTAAAGAGTTGAATGCTGGAAACTGAGTTGATGAAGGTGGTGAATTTTGGGGAAATGATAAGAACTAATGAATGATCATAGGAGTGAATAGTTTAGAAAAGATTGAGTAGTATTTGGAAGAGAAGTGGTCACAGAAGTGAGGTGACAGTTATTGAAGGAGCTGTCATTGTAGATAGTGAAACCCCAAGATATATAACAGAAATAATGCTGAAAATAGTAAAGCTCTCAAGGAATTACAAGTGGTAACTTAGGAATCAATAGATAACTACAACCAGAGATCACTGGTTGTACAGTCTTATGAGAAGAAAGTCAAAGTAGTCTTCTAGGATGGGTGGCTGAAAATAATCTGTAAAGATAAATTACAATGAGTATAAAAGAAGTCACCTTCCCACACGCACCAACTGTAGGAGATAAATGTGGGTCAGAATAATAACTTGTAAGTTTGATAATATTAAATAGCAACAAGATCTCTTTATTTCATAGTTTATTTTATAGTTATTTAATAGTTCTCTTTATTTCATAGCTATATGTTATAAATTATTTTAAGACAATTTAACAGATATCAATTTTATCTTCTGTGATTATTCTGAATAGTTTACAAAATGCTACAATTCACGGGCTTAAAGTTTACAATATTTGCATCCTGGCACTGTTTTGAGTTTAGCATACATTCTCCCAACTGATGATGTGCACTTTAAAATGAGAAATTCATAAGATAAAAATCTAATTTTTTACTTGAATATTATATTTTAACATGGAAGTCAAAAAAACCTTAAAAGCAAAAGATCTAATATTTAATACTCTCTAACTTTCAAATATTAAAAAAGTATAGTTTGAAACTTTTCTCAAGAATTTATGCTAATATAATAATATTGTATCATTTCTATTTCAGGGTGGTTTTGTTTTCAAAATATTTCTGGGAACTATATAATAATTGCATCCTACATGTTTCTAAAGACACAGTTGAGATTCCAGAGAAGATGACTGCTGGCAGATCAGTAATCTTACAGTGATGAGTTACAGTTTTATAGAGTTTTGATGCAAATATTCTTCTTAGTTGACACTGACTACAATTCAAGCAGCGCTTGTTCTAGTTATGAATTGTTGTCTTTAAAAACAATCACTAAGAAAAAAGAAAAAAATTACAGCAATTGTCGAAGACACTAAACTATTGATTCCTGGTGCTTAAATTGTCACAAAACTGAACAGAAAGTCACTCCTGAAACATTTGTCTAGTTAATATGTGTCACAGTCAGATGCTTTCATTCAAGTTCTGACTTCCCATTTGAAAGAGGATCAACTCCTGGGCCCTGAGGTGAGGGGCACTGAAGCAAGAGCTCGTTTTACCATGGAACATGAAAGAACAAACAATTTGTCTCACTTTTGTTTTCAAACCATTTTTCTCTACAAAACCAGTTGGATCTGGTCATTCTCTGATTGCCTTTCACAGTGCAGTAATGGACCTCATCATAACATTTGTTTTAGCGACGACATTGATTTTTGTAGGAAGTTGTGGAGCTGAGTGTCAATAGCCTTGAAGGGGTGACATATTCCAAATGACAGAGAGAAAGTCAGAGAGAGAAAAAATGAAAGCATACATTATGAAGGAACAATGTTTTATTTTTGCAGAAGGATTTACAACAAAGCAATGATTAACATTATATAAATGATTTTGTTGGAAATGGAAACCATTTTCAAAAAGTTTCTGATACATGAATTTGCTCATAAATAGCTATTTAATTGAATTAATCAGAAGATAACACTGTTCTGCAAAACAATTTTTTAAGAATCCTGCAAGCAGCACGTTAAAATAATAGAAACTTTAGGTAACTTGGGAGTTGTTATGCTATTTGCAATGATGAACTTATCTTAATATCCATGAAAAGAAGGGATTTTACTTTAGTTTTTTTTTTTTATTTTTCTTTTTTTGCTGAGGAAGATTATCCCTGAGCTAAAATCTATTGCCAATCTTCCTCTCTTTTGCTGGAGGAAGATTCACCCTGAGCTAACATCTGTGTCAATCTTCCTCTATTTTGTATGTGGGTTGCCACCACAGCATGGCTGCCAACAAGTGGTGTAGGTCTATGCCTGGGAACCAAACCCAGGCCAAGGAAGCGGAGTATGCCCAACTTAACCACTAGGCCACAGGCCCAGTATGAGTTTTTTTTGTTTGTTTTAAACTAGCAAGAAAGTGAGCACAGAATGATGGTCCAAAATCTAGGGAATAATGGATATCACTTCAATGTGAACTCAACACTTCCGCCCACTGCAAAATTTTCAGTTCAAACATAAATCTCACAGAGACTTACCCTGAAGGAAAATTAATGCTCTCTGCAACAGGAAGAAAAATAAAAGACAGCTCCTCCAAATACAAGTCGTTCTAAGACTAACAATGCTGTGTTTCATTTTACACTAGGATTCAACTTGGTGAGTTCGCATTAATCCACATCCATGGCCGTTGAAAATTAGGAAGCCATCTAAACTCTAGACAATAAAAGAAGTACACCTTACTTATAGGTTAACTTTCTTAGAGTTCTCATCACATGTTTATCTTTCTGACTAAATTGCAAATTGCTTGTGTCTTTATTGGACCCAAACATAAGCTGAACCACCCCTCTGTGGATACAGCACACAGCATTTACTGCTATATTTCAAAAATGGTTATGGGAGACATTTCTCCATGGGTCTCTCACGTTTGGTTGGGCTGTGTCTATCTCTGATGAGTTTACTCCTAAGGCATACCCTTCCAGGCCCTGGGGTAGAGGGCTTTGATCTCGAAGCCTTTCCTCCTTGGCTTGGTGAGATTGCAGAAATACTATGTTCTGCCTTCCAGAGGCTTTCTGCCTGGTTCTTTAAGACCAAACCCTATGCAAGTCTAGAATTTTATATAAATATATATGTATATATATATACACACAATAAAGTTTGACAATCAGATTATCCTCCTTAACAATATATTAATATATTATATATTAATATAATATATAATATAAAAATATATGATATAATACAAAATAATATAATATATAATAATATAATATTTTGTCAAGGAGGATAGTCTGATTGTCAGACTGACTTTTCTACTCTTCCTTCTCATTAGGATTTTGGCCCTCATTCTACAATTTTGTACTCCACCTCCAAAAGCAAACCCGTATCTTTGCTGATTTCCCTAGTCCTAGCAGAGGCTCTTTGCTCAGGAAAAGTTCAGATTGTAGGTTTTATGCCTAAGGCTCAGATTGGCGAGTACCCCTGTGGAGCAAGAGTTCCTTCAGAATGTCATTTCAGCTCCCTGCCGTAATCCCATCACCAGAGACTTGGCCCCTTTCCTCTCAGAAATGCTAGACTTTCAGTGCTACAGCCAGAAATATCCTCAGGAAATCGAGATGAGTTGGTTAACCTAAAATGAGAATCTACTAACATATTGATTTTTAATGTGGAAAAATTATGGGGACTTCCAGTATGACGATTCTTATTGTTTTTTATTTGGACCAAAGTCGTGTGCCCGAGCAGCAAAATGATATTCCAAGACTCTTGCAACTGCTATTAAAAAATTACATTCAAGCTCACGAAAGATTCCTCCTCAGTTCTTGCTTCTTTCCATGGAGAATAGTTCAGTACTATTTTGGAACAAATCTTTACTCACTTTTTTAACTTTGGTTTTACCATCAGATACTATTAATTTCATAATAATCATGCTCTTCTACAGAGTGTAGCAAGACTCTGCATTTTTAAACCCAGCACCTTCACTGATTAGTTATGAGACTTTGAATAAATTCCAAAATTTTTCCGTTTCTTCACCAGTAACACATGCATTATATCTGTTTGCTATATGTGTTAAATGAGTTCATATCTGTAAAGCACTTAAAACAGTGGCTGTCATTGGATCAATGCTATATAACCATAGATTAAATAAATAAAATAAAAACAAATACAATATTTTCTTTTAAATTTTGATAACTCATTTCCCACCATAGCCTGCAGGCATAATTATTTCTACTGTCGGTTGGAATTTAAAGCATTTGGCTTTTGGATGAAATTTCACATGGCCGTAGCCTGTAATAAGTTTTTCTTTTCACAATGTGTTATATGTTTGTATTAAGCTAGTATTTCCCAGGTCATTCAGGGAATCACACAGGGATCATTCAAGATTCGACTTGAATGTGTATCTATTTATATGCTTCTTGAGGGCACCATCATTCATGCACATGAGTTTTACTACTACATTGTGCTGACATCTTCTAAATCTACTTTTCAGCATCTGCTGACCCGGTGCTGACTCTCCCTTTGCACCATTGTCTTTATGACATTTGAGTGTGGAATAGATGTCACCTGCAATAACTCTCCTAATAAGAGCATCGAGAATTGCCGCTTACAGGCATTTTCTGGTACACTGGTCAGATGATTTCCATGACAGTGGTTTATCATAGCAATATGAATTTTTTGGCTTGCTCTCATTCGACTTATCTCTAGAATTTTTTTGAAATAAATATCTTTCTTATTTCTTGATGCAACATTTATAGTTAAGGTTAATGATGAATAGTCCAGTCTTCCTTGCTATACTAAAATTTATATGACTCCAGAATGACTATATAACTAAAATTTTTTAAAAGTGATTTTCAATTGCATAAAAGTTTTAGAAAAGCAATCATACTTTAATGCATACTTTAATGAATACTAAAGAACATGCCCAACTTGTAACCTCTGACTGCTACTGCTTGTTTGACTACATACTTGGTAATTCTTAAAGAAAAAGCAAATTCATAAAGAAGTAGTAATTAACATTAATGGCTGACTCTTGTTCATATCTTCTCTACATAATCCAATTGTCCAACTCAGAAAAAATTAGTTTCCTCCAAAACAACTCAAATGTACTGTTCTACCAAGCAAATTCATTCACTTTGTCTATTTTGTAACACAATATTGTGGGAGTCTACTAACATCATTGGACATTTTGACATGCATTTTTTCCTTAGAAGATTCAAATTGTCTCTATAAATTATTCCTTTATGTCAATATGCACCATTAATTTTAACAACCAATAATTTGAATTTTAAAAATTATTTGAAGTGGAATTACTACCGTGAGTTTGAAAGATGTGCAAGAAAAAACATTCCTGCCAATGATCGATCTGTTCTTAAAACAAACAAACAAATAAATAACAGCAAAATAAACACTAATGCTCAGTTATTTTGAAATAATGGTGATGCAAAGACTTCTGTTAATAAAATAGTATTTTGCTCTGAGTTGGATATGTTGGTATTGAATTGTCAAAAATGAACATTTTCAACAGACAACATTAATTTGACATTTCAAATAAAAGTATCACCGATCTCTTACAAAAATTTGCAACTACCAAAATCTAGATTGAGATAACAACTTGAAAATTTGGGCACAAGCCTGGAAGTTTCTATTTGCTTATTACCAATATTTTCACAGAATTAATAATATATTCAACTGAAGGAACACTTACCTACTTAAGATTTGGTGACTGCATGGACACACAACTTTAAATGTATATTAGAAATACATTGTTTGTAAATAGAAAAGAAAAATGTTAATGCCCTTAAAACCAAGAAAAAATACCAATATACATATACTTCAGGCAACCAATTTTATTTTCTTGGTATTCTTTGCTTTACCAGTGATGTTGCATTAGTATGGCTCTAAATAACCTAGCTTCTTCAGTTAATAAATTATGGTATGATTCCTTAAATAACAGGAGAAATAAAGATATGCCCACAGGTCCTCTTTTTACCAGCAGATGGCTCTCCTGATGTTTTCACCTCATAAGTATATATATAGGTTAAAATGCCAAATTAAAATAGTACCAAATGTAAATATGTATTTTCTACTTCATGCCAGGATTAGTATGTGTATTCACTTCCATCTAAGGTACTTTTACAACCTTCTTGAAATGCATTGAAAAGGTAATACAATTAGAAACACTTTTCAAATAAAAACATACTTTATAAACAATTTTCTGGCTATACTGTATTTTTTCACTAATTGAGAAAGACAGACTACAGTTTCCCTGCCTGTTTGTACAGAAAACTTCAGAAAAATGTGTTCATATGACTAGGTCATAAAAATTAAAACTGGACGTGGATGAACCATTGAATTATTCAAATTTATTCTTTTAAAATATAATTCACTTTAAAATACTTCCATGCTAATGTAAATTTTCAATACGTTTTCATAGCCGTTGGACTGTGCCTTCACAGGAACTAGAGAGAGCTTGTGGTGCTCTAATAAATCATTAGCAACAAGGGCCAGAATATAAACCTATCTTACCATTTATCTTTATAGCGCCGAAAGGAAGTCCTACCCCCTTGAAGATAAAAAGCTAACCAGACAGATAATTATTAAAGAGACCTGCAACAAAGTTAAGATTTTGTTTATTCTTGGTTGAGGTTTGGTGTTTCTTAAGAAATCATGTTTTAAAATTGTCCATTTCTGAAGGTTACGGCAAGTTGCTTTGGACTTAGACATGAATAATCTCACAAAAGATATTCCATGGTGACGTGTAGGACTTCCATTAATTTACTTTTACCATCTATTCTTAAAGTTTAGGCCATCAGGTTTGGCCCAAACAATGTTTCTTTTGACATTCAAAATTCTTGTCCTCTAAACATAATGGTGGATTGAATAAAAATAGATAGTAGATATAAAAAGTAATTGATTTAAAATCCATTGATTTAACACAATTTAAAATCTTAGTGATTTATTCTAAATAGTAAAAGTTATTTCAAATACTCATAATTGGGCAAATAGGTATACATACACAGCTAAGAGGCAGCATATTTATAATGCTAAGACTGTCGGCAGTCAGTACAATGTACCCTATGTTGCTTATAATTATATTTCTTTCATAAATCCAGGAGAGACGCCAAACATTTCCTTTTAAAATTAACTTGAGCCAACGCTCATGGCCTAGTGGTAAAATTTGGCACACTCCACTTTGGCTGCCCGGGTTCAGATCCCTGGTGTGGAAACGCACCACTCGTCTGTCAGTAGCCATGCTGTGGCAGCAGCTCATATAGAAGGACTCGAATGACTTATAATTAGAATATGCAACTATGTATTGGGGCTTTGGAGAGGGAAAAAAAGAAAGAGGAAGATTGGCAACAGATGTTAGCTCAGAGTGAATTTTTGCCAAATATATAAATAAATAAAATTTACTTAATTATTTCATTCATATTTCATGTAAGCAAATGCAGAGTTTTGTTTGTATGTTTTTTAATTTATGCCTAGACTGAACAATGTTATATATACTTATCTGAAGTTATAATTATTTCTTTCCATATATATTTTGTCAACAATGTTCTGCACTGAAAATTTAAAGAAAAAATCATCTATCTAACCTACCTATCATCTATCTATCATCTATCTTCCTATCCATCAATCTATCTATCTATCTCTCACCTATCCATCCCTGTTATATAGTTTTCTCACTTTTTATTAATTTCTTAAGCTTCATTGTTAGTTCTTACTACTTTCTTTTAATTTAATTTTGAGATAGATTCTTATAGCATTAATTTTCGCCTCTTGTTAATATAGAGATCATAGATTACATATTTTCTCAGCTTCTGCTCAATTTCCCAGGCTTTGCTATGTTGCATTGTGTTACAAATTTTTAGAGATTTTAATCTTTTTGTTATTAACTTTCAACTTAATTACCCTGTTCTGAGAAAATACTTTGAAGGACATAGATTAGGAATGCTGCAGCCAGGGAAAGGAGTAGAATGCCAGGGGTAAAAAGTTATATTTCTGGAAGAAGGAAAGAAATACTTATGAAGGCCACACCCCTGAGACACAGGGCCACCTAAAGGGCAAGCAGTAATTAGATGAATATAGAACACTCCTCTCTCCCCAACCACATCAACAAGCCTCCAGTAAAACAATGGATTATAACTGAAAGAATTGCAAGACACAGACTCTCTATGAGAAGGAGTACATGGGAAAGATCCTAAATCAAAATGGAAGATTAAAAACAAAGACATTTGAGGAACTTGAAGCCCTGACACACAAAGCTATGGAAAATAATAAACATCTCTCAATTCCTATCCAGATTAACATAAATCCTCACAGTAAAGGCCGATTTTCCTCAATCCCCACTACTCAAAACAAAATGTATTTCAATAAAGAAGTTAAAAATCATGCAGAAAGGCGGGAAAAAAATATACTCTAATGAGACAAAATAATCATCAGAACTAGACTCAGATATGAGACGTATGATGGAAGTATGAGACAAGGAAGTTAAAATAACTTTGATTAATATGCGAAGAGCTATAATGGAAAAATTAAACAACATACAAGAACACATGGCAATGTAAGTATAGATATGGACACTCTAAAAGGGAAACTGAAAGAAAATGCTTGAAATGGAAAACTCTGTAACAGAAATGAAGAATGCTTTAACAGAAATGAAGAATGCTTTGAAAGGTTAATCACTACACTGGACACACCCAAAGAAAAACAGTGACTTTGCATATATGTCAGCAGAAGTGTCCTAAATTGAAATGCAAAGAGAGGTAGAAAAAGAATGAACAAAAGTCAGGACAGAACATTCAAGAACTCTGAAATGATATTTTTTAACATTTCATTCCCTTTTATACTAGGATTCATCATTTCTATTGCAAAAACATTATTGCTGTCAATCTTGTTGTTACATTGAAGATAATGTACCACATTTCTACATCTGTTTAATATTTTGTTTTAAACTAAGATTTCATAATATCAATCTTTTTTTTTTTTTTTTTTTGTAGTGTGTGGTACTATGGATTTTAACACATGGAGCTAAAGCCACAGTCAGTATAGGGAGCGGTTAAATCTTCCCCTAATAAACCCCTTTGTGATATTTCTTTACCTTTATCCTTTTTCCAACAATATTTCTATGCTTTCTTTAACCATTTCTTTTTTTTCTTTTCTCACTACTGGTGTCTCAAACTTCATGAATGTGATATCTTTCACCACGTTTGGAAAATTCTCATCTACTACATATTCTAATATTGATACTGCTTTATTTTCTCTCTCTTCACATTCTGAGACCTCGATCACTTGTATATTTGAACACTTTATTATCTTCTATAAGTCTCTCATGCTCTATTCTGTATTGTTCCTATCTTTCTCTGTGCTTCACTCTGAATTATTCAGTGGTGTATTTTACATATTACTAATTTTCTCTTTTGGTTTGTTGATTCTGCTGCTAATATTATTTATCAAATTGTCTATTTTGAATTTTTTCTCAATTTTATCGTGTCTATTTTACTCTCCATATGTTTTATTTTCTGGCAATATTCTATATTTTCTAATTTCTTAACATTTTATTCATACTTATTTTACCACTTCTGTATTAAAACCCTAGTGTCTAGCTTACTTATGGGTCAGTTTCTTTTATTTGTTTTCTTTTCTGTTTTCAATAATTTTTTATATTTTCTTGCATGCCCGGCAAAGTTTTGATTACTTACATTGACTACAAAAAATTATTGAGGCTCTGCATTGTGTCATCTTTATCTAGAGAGTATTTTCATTTCTGGCTGTCAGATAAAGTAAGGGCAGATCATCTTATTCTGGTAAAGGTAGGTCCTTCCTTGGTTACAGCTCTTTAAGAGTTCTAACCAAAATCTTACTAAATATGTGCCCAGCAAAGTTCTTGTTCAACCCAGAAATCCAGATGTTGTTTGGTTTGTTTCATTACAGTACTATTAAATGGCTGAACTTGAGTGACATCTCATTCCTGCCTACTTACTGCGTTCAGCACCAAGCATGTGTAATTTAGGCAGCAAAAACTTGCTGTTGGGTAACATTGAACAGAATATGCATTCTCTTCTCTATGATTGCCTTCTCTCTAGGATCTTGCCCCTCAAAGATTGGCTAATATATATCAATGAATTCACATATTTTTGTCTCCCCAGACTTGTGAGATAGCTGTAAATGCTTTTGCGGCATTTGTTCAGTTTTTTGCTCTGCACTGTAATTCAAAACAAGTCTTTAAGGAAATGCAGAGATAACTTCAATGTGTTCATTTCTCTCTGACATCTTGGCCCCTCAAGTCCTGGATGCCTTGGTTGTTCTCCAATGACTTTAAACATCTGTGGGTTTGAGTTTTATTTTGATATTCTTATCTAGATTTTGTAGTCATTTTTGGTGGTAAAGTTAGTCTTATTCCAACTTCTCGATACTAGCCTGAAGCAGGATTTTTTCCTTCCTTCTGTTTTAAATTACTGCTCTAATATAACTCAATTAACTCTTGATATTTTCACATCATATTATTTCAGTAGGCCATAAATATATATCTTTCACCAGTGTTTTAGCTCCTGCATAATTGGGCCCTGTCTTTGTGCCTAACACAAAGTAAATCCTCAATAAATATTTATTAGATGAATAAACAAAGGAGTATGTTTGAGTATGTGATCTTTTGCAAATTGCTGATAATGCATCAATCATTTCTTTATATATTCTGCTTCATATTACTTTCATTCAGTCATCAGTGCCTTTTATTTACTCTTTGTTCTCATTTTACTCTTAATTTACCTTTTATTTCCCCAGGAATCAAGTAAGCTTTAAGTCCACATATAAATGTATTTTCTGAATAAATACATATTTATTTTTATTTCTTATCTATTTACTTATTAATTATGGAGCAACATCATGATGACAACACAGGGGGTCAGTGATGGAGAACTTCAAATTGCCAGAAGAGACAGTGTGCCTTAGTTATTGTAAGATTATTCACATAGTTTTCTATTGAGCCTGACATCTGTCTTTCAATTTTGTCATCTGAACATATTCCTGGACTTTTCGTTCAGTATATTTTAACACCATTATATCAGGTTAGCTGCCCTATTCTTTCCTCACCTAGTTCTTTAGGTAGGATAAGGACTCTGCATATAATACCTGACATTATGATAATGCTAAAACCTGGCACCAGCTCCTAGTCATATGTCCAGTCAGGGTTCATCTCTGATAGTAGGACTAGGACCAACTTTAAACATTGTAGGGCTTTTTGTGGCTACTTTAACCCAATACTTGATTGGAATTTGGTGAGAACAGATGCTAACACTTAAGAGAGCTGAGCTATTTTAAATTATTTTATCTTCTAGATATTTGCAACAGGATTGCCTCATGTTACAGTTGCCTTGGAAGATTTATTTTTTCAGACAGACTTTACTAAAGATCTATCAACCCAGAAATAGGATTCTGGTAATTTACTCATGGTAATTCATAGAAGATTCAGGTTAAGCATTCCTTGGCCATGTGTGATAAACACTCCACAATATACACCTAAATTAAAACATTGAAGTTGATAGAAAACTTTTGGTAGTATAACGTTTGCATAACCATGTTTTTCCCTAAAACCCGAAATTACATATTTATATATTTCTGTACAGTTACTAGTGATTATCATACTCAGAAAGACTGAGTACAAAAATGAGACATTGTATTTTATCTTATTATTTTTATTTTTCACATGAACATTATAATGAAAAATTTTTGAACAAATATAAAAATAATTTACATTCCCTTTGCTATATCTTGCAATATAAACTATATTATTTTGAGTAAAAATATATACTTCTATGATTTAGCATGAGATGTGAAATTACAACTTAAAAACACCAAACTCCTGGAGAAGATTCAATACAGAGAAGACAAATGTCCCTCCACATGCTTCTCATATAAGAAAAAGCATAAACGATACATGCAACTTGAAAGATTTAATATTAAGCCACGAACAATAATCATCAGAATTCAGTTTGTAGGACATGAAATATTTTCCAATATTTTTTAATGTTAAGCCAAATCAGAAAATGTTTCATTCATTTTATATTGCGAGTCCAAATAGTCTCATTGTCAAGAAAATGTTCTTTTAAATGAAGTAAGAAACTAATGATTTTATATTGACGTGCATTTGCTCTTTAGATCATTAGTTTAAAAATGCCGTTCAGTAGGTCAAGCAAGCTAGTACAAGTAGACCATTAGCTCTTAAGCACTTCAGCAATTGTAAAAGTGCTGAAGCGTAACGTGTGTTTTCCTTTTTCTAGAATTTAAGATAGAATATTTGCTGAAGGATCCCATTTGCATTAAATGATGATGTAACGTAATGTAGACTAGGATCATTCTAATTCTAGAGACTTCTATAAAACAATGCCTTAATATTATGTAATGAATTCAGTTTTATTTTTAAAGGAAATAATTGCTTGCTGGAATTTTCAATAATTCTTCAAAAATTAGTGATAATTCTAATGGGAGGATTTACAATTTAGAGAGAAATATCAAACTTTACATTCTTTTTCTAATACAACATTGTTTCTATTTTTGTTCCTCAAAAGGAATAAAATATATTAAAAATACAAAGAATATTTATATATCCCCATATATTAGGAAAAGTTAGCATTTACAAATGTATAATGGTTTTCTTTGTTATCTTCACTTAACAAAGTTCAGTCATCTCCTGGGGAATTATAGTACTCAAACACAATTCTGGAGAATATCTTTTCATAGAATGAATATTAAAATTATTTAATTCCATACGTATGCCACTTATATGACAGATTCTTAAGACAGAAAGTTTTAAAATTTCCTAATAGCCATAATTCTTTTGTATTCAAGACATAGAAATGAAATTTTAACTAGCGTTCATGTGGTATTGTTGGTTTGGAAATGATGCTGAGGTTTCTCACATAAGCTAAGGAAAGTTACAGACAAATCTCAGGGGAGAGCATGGAGACAGCTTGTCTTCAGGGAAAATTGATAGCAGGGAGTCAAAAGCCATCAGAATTCTCTCTCCTTTTTGAGTCACTGTTTTTATCTGCATGGTTGTTTTACTTGTTTTTATTACAGATGAAAGTTTTTCTAACCGTGTGTGAAGATGGCCAGGTAAATCATCTGAACTTCACATACACCAATTCCAGAGAAGGAAAGGTTCCGTAGTTCTTAATTTAAATAATTTAGAGAATGCTTTCAATTAGTGCATATTCAATTATGGGTGACAGCGTCTTTAAGAATATAAGGATATCCATTTGAAATTTGTGATTTTGGTGATGGGAGACGAATTTCACCAAAATGGGGAAGTTTATTCTATTAGAAGTGAGGAAGCTTGATCAGGCAAAGCAGGAAAGGTGCCTGCAGTGTTCCCGATACGCTATCCCCAGTCCTCTCTCCGCGTGTATTCAAACACGACTGAGGAACTGGTTTCTCCTTGGACTACAAGATAGCCTCAATGGTAAGTTCATTGTGTTTCTAGTAATACAATACTTATATATGGAGAAATAAAATGTTTCTGTTCGTTAAGACGTCAGCAAATATACTTTCGTCATGGAGAAACACAGGCATAGAAGAAAGACATATTAATTTTGTGAAAGTATTTCTTACCAAGAATTATTATATTTGACTCTCCTTTGACAACTTCATATTCTCTCCCAGAAAAAGTGCATATCCAGAGTGGGCAACCGATTTCACAGAAAGTGTTATTAAATTTATGTATCCATTTGTAAATATTAATAGAAAAAGCATAGCTATGCTTACATAGGGTGGTCATATTTACTTTTATGACAAAGATATTTGAATTGCACCAGAAAAGTTTAATCTTCTAACACAAAAATTTTGAAAGCTGTGTAACGTTTCCGTTTATTCCTAATATGGTTGAAGTTCACCCTTCAATTCTAATAATGAAAAAGAAAACTAAAAGAGTTTTTAAAAATGTCAATAACAAGATGTAATGTGTAAAATCAGCAGTGAGAAATCTCCTGACAAATATTGTCTAGTTTTTCAACTATATGTAAGTTAGACCTGTATGAATTGTTATTATAAGAAGTTTTCTTTTTTCCATTTATCTAATGCTTAGTGAATTAGTATATTAGTTTCAGATAATGTATTTTTTCAAAAAATATCATCTTAAAAGCCAAAAATAACAGCAATGTGGAAGAATTTACTTTCTCTAAGTAAATAGTGATATCTCTATATGTATCAGAATTAACTTCCATAAGGAGTTGAATCATCATGATAATATTAATTATAATATTTATGGCTAAGATCTGTTCCAGACACTATTATATGTTTGGGGTTTTTCTAATAGCAAATATCCTTACAGAAACTCTATGAGTATTATTAATAAAAGAGAAATATGGGTCATGGAGGGTAGAGGAATTATTCAGGGTTCCATAGGTAGCAAATGTGGAACAAAGATGTGAATCCAGGTTCTCTTATTCACACCCGAATAAATACTAAGCTCTAGTTTTCTGAGTTTTATAGTTAAATGTCTAGTATTTCAAACAGCCTAAATCTTGAAGATGAAGTAGTCTCTCTACTTTTAATGTTAAACCTACTGACCTTTTTTTAATATTGTTCATTCTTTTCATTAAGATGTGTATTCCTTTCTGCAAATTTTTCATATATATATGTTTTATAATATCATTTAGAATTTTCAGTCTCTATTGTTATAATAATTACTTTGGGAGGTTTTATATTTAATTTCTTTTAAAATAGTTTGTTTAATATGTCATTTGAGCTTTTCTATTATAAGCTAATTTTATTTCTGTGGGAGGCTCTTATTGATATACACCTACAGAGAAGTTTTGAATTTGCTTTTGCAGGGAAGGTTTCGAGAACAAATCAATTACATGTTTAAATCTATGGTTGGGGTTCTCACATAACCATGTAGCACACATTTAGAATCCCCGTGTACTTTCATAATTTAAGCTTGTGTTTTAAATTTTTCTTTTGTGATTTCTTTTTCCCCAACCATGCTTAGAAGGGATGAATAGGTACATTTCTGCTTTGTTCAGCCAGTTTAGACGAAGTTTTTCTAGGTCTGGTTTCACAAAAAACACAGCTTTTTTGTGTTTCCAGCTTTTGGCAAGTGACTTAGTTCTCAACATCGGCCAATAGATTTTTTTAAAAATTATTTTAATAGATATTAACAGCACAAACTCTAGACCCTAAAATGATGACTTTGAAATAGTAAGGAGTTTTCATTTGCATTGTAATCTAGTATACACAAATACAGACATACACACAAACACAAAACCACATCTTTTCAAAAATAAAACTTACCTTTTTCATAAGAGATTCATTCTGATTAATGCTACTCAGAACTCTTCAAGTATGATTTCCAAACGTGGACAAAAACAACCATCAAATAAAAAATAAAGACTCTTCAATGATGTTCTTTGCCCTATTTATAAGGGAGCTAGTAACATATGAAGACAGGCTCAAATGGGAATTTTAGAAACTAACTATTAACATGAAATTGCATAAAGGAACGTTAGGATAAAATCACAAGGTAAGATACAAACTGATTAATGACCTACGTGGCAATAAACTGTAATTCTTGGTGTTATTATAGCTAGGGGAATCAATTATTTCCCCACTTCCCAAACAAAAATCTACAAGTTAACTTCTGCGTATGTGCCTTTAGAAAATAACTGTCAGGGGCCGGCCCGGTGGCGCAGCAGTTAAGTTTGCACATTCCTCTTCAGCCGTCCAGGGTTCGCCGGTTGGGATCCCATGTGCAGACATGGCACTGCTTGGCAAGCCACGCTGTGGCAGGCGTCCCACATATAAAATAGAGGCACATGGGTTGTTAGCTCAGGGCCAGTCTTCCTCAACAAAAAGAGGAAGATTGGCAGCAGAAGTTAGCTCAAGGTTAATCTTCCTAAACAAAAAAGAAAACAACTGTCAATAATCCTCGAGTAAGGTCAACTCAAGCACAGATTACTGAGAGTACACTAAGAAATTCATTGCCTAATTTTAACATTCAGGTATTTTTTCTGACACTACCCACTAGATTGATTTCAGTAATCACTGATAGATCTCTATTCTCAGATTTAAAAGCAGGGCCTAAAACTTAAATTATATCTGATACCCTGGCTTTCTCTGACATTGCTCTTACTTACCTCACAATTTTTGCCCTTTTTTTTCAATTCTAGAAGTTAAAAGTTTTCCCTTTTTTTTTTCAGCATTGGACAGATTTTTTTTTAATTTTAATTAAAATTTCTATGTGTTTGAGTGTAACAGTGAGCGGGTCATTCTGCATCCACTCAATGTGTCATGTTGCAGCATGTCCCAGCTATTGCTTTCCCACATTTCAGGCTTCAGATTCCATAGCACAATTTGAAATACGATTATCATTCACATGGAGCTTTGGAAGATCATTGAGCAAAATGGAGTCTGATTCTCCCACAGAAAGAATTCTTGCCCTGAAAATTCATTTTTTGTGATTTTTAAAATTCAATCTTTCTTCTTTTCCCCTTTTTAAATGGAGAAAAATGTAGTCATGTTTGATATTTAGTCAAATTATGAAAAATGTTAGGTTCAGTAAAAGAAACCTTGTAGTACAAGATTCTTCCTTCTTTTTTATGTGTATTTCTGTTTAATTTAAAAAATAATGTTTGGAGAAGAGATCTTACTTCTGCTTAAACAAAATATAATCACAGGGAAGTACTACAAATGGAAAACTTCAGTGAAATTATTTGAGGTTAAATACATATTTGATTATCTCATGTGCTCTCAAAATTTGAAATATTTTAACCAATATGCCTCGTTATTCTAGTAGAGTCATTATTTTACACCTTGATGCAATAATCAAATCCCAACTTCTCAAAAAACTGCACTAGCCTTACTCGAAGGTGCCTAACGCTAGTAGTTGCTCCTGTTGACATCACATGGTAATCACTAATAAAATTCTATCAACTTTTTCCAAAAGTTTATGAGGCAGAAAATTGTAAAGATGAGCAGCAAAAGGACTTGTTAGTAAGAAAGGAGTTTAATATATTCTGATCTCTGCCTGTCACATAAAGGAAATGAGTTGCTCTAGGAATCAAATTATTTAATATGTTGTTTTGCAAAACATTGCAAATTCTTTACAATACCATCTGTCTTCCAATACCCAGGGCAAAAGTAGTGTGTTTTCTGAAAATACACTTTTACTATGTAAGCATTGCTGGATTTATTAAAGGAAAATAGAAGACCACAATATTTGATCACCCAATTCTCCGTTTTCAAATAGACATCAATCTTATTAGGCAAGACAATTTCCTTTTTGTTCCATTATAATTGACAGAGCACTGCATTGACAGCCTACACCCCATTTTGTTGTTGCTGTTGTTTCTTCACCCTCTCTGCAAGTTAGGTTATGAATAAGCCTTAACAAAGTCACCAAAGGTCATAAAAGATCACCAACACATGTGAAAGCATTTTCTGGAAGCATTGGGGATACATATGTAAGCTGAAACTTTAAATTGCTGTTTTCATTAACTTTGAAGTACTCACAAAAATCAATGCTTCTTCCTCCAAAAATGGAGAGACAAAAACCCATCCTCATTTTCAGAATTTTGTTAAAATTCATTGCCAGCAGTGGAAAAAAATCTCTCTAGAGAAGTTCTTCAGACAGTTGTTCCTTTAGCTGTCAAATACTGCACTTAGTTCCTTCAACTCTGTCTTGAAAATAAGTGTCATCTGTTGACATGTCTTGTCATTTTGCCTCCATCTATTTGTCTTTCTTCCAGTATGTCCTAAGTAGTATATTACTTATAATGGAAGTCCATGACTACAGCAGAATAAGTAATATAGTCATTCTAATTGCATTAACATTTTAAAATTTTTGCATCTTTTTTAATCTCTGTAAAATTAGAAAGGTAAGCGTGAATTATTTGAAATAATAAAGAAAAGTCATATCTTAAGATATGCACTATAAATTTATTAAAATCCATCACTGCATTTCTTGATTTCAACTAAAACATGGGAGAATATTTTTTTCTCATAATGAGACAATCTGTATTACTTGTTAATTCTTAACTAAAATGCCATAAAGCTGAAAATTTATACATATGACGGATTTATTTATGCTTTGACTACTTTCCATCCTTAGAGATTATTACTGTCTTATAAGAACAGAAATAAACAAGCTAAATTACATTTGTTTTAGCCATTTAACTGACTGAGGAAAATAATATGCTAATTGACCAGTAGCAGTAAACATTATCTTGTTTATTAATTCCTGGATTTATAGCCTCATAAAATAGCCTTTGTACTTAGTACTGCAACATACACTTTCAATTTCATGGCTAGAAAGTTTTTATCTATTACAAATTAAAAATTCTTTCATTTTAAATGTCCCAAAATAATATGCTCATAAGAAACTCTGCCTGAACTTATCTCTCCATCTGTTTCATTGAGGAAAGCCTTAATCTGCAGAGAAAAGGGCAAAAACAAACAAAGAAAAACCTGTAGCTTGAGTACAGACTAGAAATCGACCGCAGCTGGGGAGGGATGGGAAATATACGCTGGGCCCAGCATTACCCGTGGAGGAGGGACAGTAACATTTGTAAACGGCACACACTTGCTACCCGGGTTCTCAGTACCTAGGAAGACCAAGGCCCAGTCAGACCACCGAAGAAAGCCCCAGTCCCTGTGCCCCGCCCCCAGCACAAATCTAGTAAGCTTTTAATAAAAATAACAGTGGGATACAGCTAGTGAGGCTACAAGAGACAGATTCTCTCTGAGGAGTGACAGAGATGTAAGACCTGAACCTAGATGGAGAGAAAAAAACACTGTATTACGAGAGATACCAGAAACAACAATGTAGTGTGTTTTTATAGCAATGCCTAGGGAAAAGCAAGGTAATAAGGGATAGAAAGTAGGATTTGGGAATATAAGGCTCGTATACCTCATGTGAAATAGTTGATTATTATTTGAAGATAGCCTCAGAACAATTTAAAATATATATTATAAATCCTAAGGCAATCACAAAAAGGTTTTAAATATAGATATAAATAATAAGTCACTAGAGGAGATAAAACGGAATAATAAAATTGATTAATCAAAGTCAGAGAAGGCAGAAAAATAGGAAAAGAAAGCAAAGAAAAAATGGGACAAATAGAAAACAGCTAGCAAAATGATCTGATGGCTTTAAAGGTAAATAGGTTAGCATACCAGTGAAAGAAGTTGTCAGAAGTCATACCCAAATTTATCCTATTATTAAGAAGCTCACTTAAAATGTAAATATGTAGTAAAAGTAAAAGGATGGAGAAAAATACCATGTATGTCTATATCTACTTTAAAAATTAAATTAACAATTAATAACCTTCAGAAACAGAAAGCACCAAGCCAAGACAGTTTCACTGGTGAATTCTACCAAACTTTTTAAGTAGAAGGAACATCAGTTCTCCATAATGTCTTCCAGAATGTAGAACCAGAGAGAACACTTCCTAAATTTTTCTGAGGCCAGTATTACTTTACTATCAAAACAAATAAAGTCACTTCAAGAACAGAAAACTACAGGCCAATATCTCTCATGAACATAGATGCCAACCAAATCTAACAAAGTTTAAAGAGACTTGTACACCACAACCAAGTGGCATTTATTACAGCTAGGCAAGGCTAGTTCAACATTTGAAAATTGAGCAGTATAACCCACTATATCAGCAGAGTAAACAAGAAAAATAATATGGTAATCTCAAGTGATGCAGAAAAAGCATGAACAAAATCCAATTCTTATGCGTGCTATAAACTCTCAGAAAAGTAGAATGGGAAACATCCTCAATTTGATAAAGAACATGTACAAAAAGCCTACAGCTAACATCACACTTAATGGTGGGAAGTTGAATGTTTTTCTCTTGAGATCAAGAACAAGACTAGGAGGTCTTATCTTACCACAATTATTCAAAATCCTACTGGAAGTTCTGGTGAGTGCATAAATGAAACAAGAAAACGAACTAAAATGTATACATATTGGAAAGGAAGAAATAAAACTCTTTATTCCCAGATGGCATGGCTGTCTGCATAGAAAATCTCAAAAAGTCTCCTGGAATTGATAGTGAATATCACAAGGGAGAAAAGTATAGGGTCAATATACAAAAGTCAATTGCTTTCTTATCTACCAGCATGAACAATGAAAATTTAAATTTAAAAAGGATTACTATTTGTATAGCAACAACAAAAAAATGAAATTCTTATTTCATTTCAAATGAAAGCCATTTCATTTGCTAGGTTTTAACCTAACAAATTATGTATGGGCTCTGTATATGGGAAACTACAAAGCACTGATGTAAGAAATAAAAGAATATTTAAGTAAATGAAGAGATATCCACGTTTATGGATTGAAAGATTCAGTTTTGTTAAGATATCAATTCCTCCCAATTTATTCTATAAATTCAAAGCAATTCCAATCAAAATCCCAGGTAGCTAGTTATATATATTGATGAGTTGTTCTAATATTAATATGAAAATCCAAAGGAACTAGAATAGCCAGGATAATTCTAAAAAAAAAAAAAAAAAGAGCACAGCCTGAGGATTCACACTACCTGAATAATAGAATTACTAAACATCTACAGTAATTGAGGCAATGTACTGGCAAAGAACAGACCTATAGGTTTGTGGAACAGGATAGAGAGCACAGAAATAGATACACACAAACACAGTTAACTGATTTTAGTTCAGAGTGTGATGCCAATTCAACGGAGAAAGGATAGTCTTTTAAGTATATTGGCCTAGAACATTTGGAAGCTCATGTATTAAAACACATGAAGCTCTACACAGGCTCACATTTTACACAAAATTTAACTCAAAATTTTCATAGATTTGCACCCAAAATTTAAAACTATAACACAATTAGAAGAAAACAAAGGATAAAATCTAATTGGCCTTAGGTTTGGTGATTAACTTTTAGATTCAACACCAAAAACATTATCGATCAAAGAAAAAATTGATAATTTGGACTTTATTCAAATTAAAAGTTTCTACTTTGTACAAAGTCATGAATGGAATGAAAAGACAAGCCAGAGAAAGAAAGAAATTACTTGAAAAATAAATATCTGACAAAAAATCATATTAAAATATACCAAGAATCCTTAAAATTGATGAATGAGAAAAAATCCAATTAAAAACTTGGCAAACAATATAAACAGACAACCTATCAAAGAAGATACGCAAATAAATACTAAGCATGTGAAAAGATGTTCAAAATCTGTCTTAGCTTAGGCTGCCATAAACAAAATACCATAGACTGGGTGGCATAAACAACATAAGTCTTTTCTCATAGTTCTGAAGGCTGAGAAGTCCAACATCAAGTGCTGGCAGATTTGGTTCCTGGTGAGAGCTCTCTTTCTGGCTTGGAGTCATCAACATGAACTCATGTTTAGCTTAAGATAGATACAGATGGATACACAGATATGTGATTGACAGATGATAGATAGGTAAGTAGGTAGATAGGCAGATAGATAGATAGATAGATAGATAGATAGATCGTTAGATAGATACATGAGTTAGTCTGCACACAAATATTTTCTTACTCTTCCATCTGAGAGGTCTTAGAAGCAAGAACACCTCAGTAGCAATAAGCACACCACCATGATCTTGTTTTCTTAAAAATAATTCTCCAGTAGAAGGAACCAAGTCACATAGAGGCATATTCTAATGCTGTTCAAGGGATATACAAGGTGAGCCTGAAGCTTCTTGCAGTGTCATAAAGTAAAGGAGTGGTAAACAAATAAATGGTTGTGGGTATGTCAAAAGAATGTGACACGCAACCTGAAAGAACTTTCAATGACCAAAACTGGTACAAGTACAGCAACGAAATAAATGATGATAGTATTGGATTTTAGTCCAAAGCGTAAAATAAATACCCATGAGTTCATTCTGTTGTAGGCAAGATATAAGATCCTCCCCAAGATTTTCAGTCCTTCTGGTGTATACATCTTGCATAATTTCCAGGACAGTGACTGTAATGGATATCCTTCCCATGACCAGGCTACGTTATATGATAAAATTGACCTTAAGAAAGGGAGATTACCCAAACAGCCCTGACATAATCACATGAGCATCTTTAGAGCACAGAGTTCTCAATCACTGGCCATTGAAGAGTAAGTCTGAGAGGCCCTCCATCTGTCCAGAAGAAAGCAAACATTCATGCTGTGAATTGCCTACTGAGGGTCATGTCAATAGGATCTGAGAGTGGTCACTAGTTGAAAATAGCCTTCATCTGACATCCAGCAAAGAAAGCGGGCCCTCCATCTTACAACCACAGGAACTGGATTCTCTTAACAAGAGGAGTGAGCTTAGAAATGATTATTTTTCTCTCAAGTTTCCAGAGAATTTAGCCTGGTTGACACCTTGACTTCACCCTTGCGATCCCCTGACTGGACATTGCCAGAGATATTATCTACATAACTGAGGGCTAATAAATGTGTGTTGTATTAATCTGCTAAATTTGTAGTTTTTTGCTATGCAGTAGTATAAAGATATTACAGTATTATATAAATGAGTAATTAAATAAATAAATAGGGGAGAAAAAAACAAATCTTCCTAGCAGAATTCCAAATAGTAAATGTAGAAGGAATGTGGAAAGTAGAAAATCACCAGTAACACCACAATAATAACTGTTGTACACAACATCCACAGTTAATGATAAAATTAGCATGCTAAACTTCAAGGCTAAGCAGAATATTTGCATAGCTTCAAGGTATCTCCTCCAAATTATTTATTAAGTACTGTGATTGTTGTAATGAATGTCCACAGATTCTTTGATACTCTTCCCTCTGAGATACAGAGTTTAATTTCCTTTCCCTTTAGTGTAGGCTTATTTTAGCAACTAAGTTACAATAGTGTTTGGAAAAAGAAAAATAGTAATTTTACTGTAAGAGCAACTTGGCAGCTATCACTTTATCCAAGCAACCAAGATTAATATCATGAATCATAAGCCATATTGACATCATGTTCCACTGATTTGATGTGTTGAGGAAAGTATCTCATCTCTCTAGTATTCTTCCCCCAAATCCTTAATTACATAATAATCATGAGAAAATATCTTAATAAACTTAAATTGAGGTTGACTCTTTAAAAATGCTGCTGCTGGGGGGAATTGAAATTGGTGCAACAACTCTGGAACACAGTATGGAGATTTCTCAAAAAATTAAAAATAGAAATACCAGCTATTGCACTTCTGGGTATTTATTGGAAGAACATGAAAACACTGGTTAAAGAAGATGCATGCACACCTATGTTCATTGCAATATTATCCACAATAGCCAACACTTGGAAGCAGCCTAAATTCCCATCCACAGAAGAATGGATAAAGAAGGTGTGGTATATTTATATACAGCGGAATACTACTCAGCCATATAAAAGATGAAATCTTGCCATTTGTGACAACGTGGATAGACCTTGAGGGTACTATGCTAAGCAAAATAAGTCAAATGGAGAAAGACAATGGCGATATGACTTCACTCATATGTGGAAGGTAAACAAACATGTAGATAGAGACAACAGATTGGTGGTTACCAGATGGTAAAGGGGCAGGGTGGGGGTAGGACAAAATGGGTAAAGGGGCACTTGTGTAAGATGATGGATGACAACTACACTTTAGGTAGTGAACATGATGCAGTCTATACAAAAATTGAAATATGATGTCCACCTGAAATATATAATATGTTATAAGCCAATGAGACCTCAATAAAAAATAAATAAATAAATGTAAAACAAAAATAAAGTAAAATAAAAAATCCCAGGAGGGATGGTTCCTAGCATATTTCCATTTAATTCACCAGTCTGCCTTTTGGAAAAATCAGATGAATCATGGGGAAAAGTATATACACCACCCAAACTTAACTAAATAGTAGACCTGATTGCAGCTCTGTGTCTGATATTTTTAGCAGTGTTAGAGGAGGTTTCAGGTACAATCTCTGGGGCTTATGTAATGCCAGGTACACAAGCAGTGAATCCCCCACTGCATAACCTCTAGCCTGGAATCCTACTTCATGAAGAATGACATGCACAGATGGGCAAATAACAATGGGATCACTAGTCAGATCATGTATTGCATCAGCCAGAAACCTCAATATGGTGCTATGTTCTCAAAGGAAATGGTGTATGGTTCTATGACCCTAGAGGTGAAGTAGGAGGGGCTCCCATTGCCATCACTTCCAGTGATTCAGATGGGGAATGGTGCTCTCCATTTCCACAAATCTGGGATCTGAAGATTCAGAAGTACTGGTCCCCACAGAAGGGTACACACTTGCCAGGAGACAAAAAAGGATATCAGTGAATTACCTGTTATAGCTGCTACCAAGACATTTTGAACTCTGTGCCCAGGTACTGGCAGATGAAAAGAAGAGTCACCATCCTGGCAGAGTGTATGGTAGGGCTGCTTTTACACAATGGGGACAAGAAGAAATATGTGCGCAACTCAAATAATCCAACTAGATACCTCTTGATGTTCTTGTGACCCATTTTAACTGCTAATGGACCTGTGTGGCAACCTGACCTGAGCAGGAGATGAATATGGAGGTTTGGGACACAGCACCATTTGACCTACCTAAGTGGTAGTTTAGGGTAAAGGGAAATTAGAATGGATAGTGGTTGGAGGAGATGATGAGTACCAATTGTAGCGCAGAGGTCAGCTGAAGTGATGGAAGCTATAATTCAGACCACTAAACTCATTCAGGCAAAAAGTCACATGGAAACCATGGAGGAATTATACCATGAACCTGTCTGGAGAAAGATTTGTGTGGCCCAAGTGGTGAACTGTGGTAGGCATTAAAATACTCTGTAGAGCTCCAAATACAAAGAACGTAATTGACGAAACAGCTGCTCTTGAAAATCTGTCCCCCTTTTTATTTGGAGACCATGGCTCCCAGCCAATGATGGAGTACAGTAGAGATATTCAGGAAAGCTTGTTTCTGAGAGAGATGGGATTCCTCAGACGGTCAAGGTTGGCTCAAGGACTTCCTGTTTTCTCTCACTAGGCACTTGCCCTAATAACATTCTTCCATGCTAAATCGTGCCTTGATGTCGGCTTTTGGAGGATCCAGACTAACACATATTTGAACAGCTAAATGGTAGATAATGAAAATACTCAAATATACTGGATAATGTCGTTACAAAGCAGTTATATCAATTTATGGTCTTATGCAGATTATGCATCAGAATTACTTTGGTTAAACCATTTTATTGAGACTTTGCATTTCAGATTTTTAATTTGGACAATATGTTTGGTTTCAAACCCTACCTTATTTCAGCTTTAATTTGTATTTCCTTAGCATCTATTGTATTTGAGCATGGTTTCTTCTATTTGTTGGTCACTTATATTTCCTCCTATATAAAATTTGCTTTGTGTTTTTTAAATTTTTTAATAAAAATTGTGTATGTTTGAGGCCAACCTGGTGGTGTAGTGGTTAAGTTTGTGCACTCCAGTTTGGCAGCCTGGGTTTGCTAGTTTGGATCCTGGGTGCAGACCTATGCACAGCTTATCAAGCCATGCTGTGGCAGGCGCCTCACATATAAATAGAGGAAGATGGGCACAGATGTTAGCTCATGGCCAATCTTCCTTAGCAAAAAGAGGAGTATTGACAGCAGATGTTAGCTCAGGGCTAATCTTCCTCAAAAAAAATTGTATATGTTTGTGCTTATCATTTTGTGTCCTTTAATAGTTATTTCTGATTATCCTAAATATATATTTGTGCTTTTGTATACATTTGTATAATTTGTTGTAGCTCTCAAAATTGATCCTATATGGAACAATAGGCTGATTGTAAGAGAGATTTGAGCTTTACAGAAAATAACTTTCTTTTTTCTTTGTAAACTCACATGCAATAATTTGTTTATTCACAATTATATTCCAATTTTAACTTGTATAACTCTGTAATATTTATTTCTTCTAGCACATAATTTTCCCAAAAGGAAAGAATGAGACACAGATCATGTCAACTTCATGCATGACTGTGTACTTTATGGATAAGAACATTTACTTTCTCTATGTGGAGAGGATGAATTGTGCGAATCAAGAAAAGAAATCTCTAGACTATATTTAAAAGTGAAGTTCTATGAATCCTACCACTATCTCTAAATAAAAGGGCATCACTTTTTCTAGAAATTCCTAGCATTTCTAATCTGTACAAGTTGATCCGAATCACTCTTCTACATTTTGTGAAAGATTTTAGAGCCTCTAGATATTGTTTCCAATTCAGAGTCACTCAGTTCTGCTGAACATCTTCTGACAATCCTCAAATTGTTTAACAAGTGTAGGTTTTTAAAATATTAAACAGTATTTTGCTGTAAAAGAAATATTTCTGATCTTTCCTTGCCACTCATTATATTTTGGAACTATCTTGTATGCTTAAAAATGGTAAATGTTGTTAGAATTAAGTCTCCAAAGAAACATAAAAACTATTATTCATTATGATTTTCCCTTGAAGGAATATTTCTATTACTAACTGCCAACTTCTATACATGTGGGACTAAATAATTTTATAAATATGTTATAATCAGTTAATGATTATTCCTTCAAACAGTGAACCAGACATAAAGAAAACAAATATATTCTTCTGATCGATGTTATTAATATTACTTTGGTTCAGAGTGGTACTATGACTCTCTCCCAAATGAAAAACAAACAAATTTCCCCAGAGTACTTAGAAGTGCCATAGCAATATTGACAAGATACGACACTTACCATTTGCAGATCTGTTTCTATAAGATAACTGAAAGACTACCTATAATCAAATACTCAGTTTTTAGGTATTAAATACAAGTAATATAGATCCAGAAGTGACATCAGTGTCATGGTGGAGTGAGATTGCCAGGGACTCCCTTCCCTCCAACATACAACAAAAAGGAGCAACCATATTCTAAAAGGAAATATCCTAACACCAAAGGAACCCTCAGAGAGTCACAGCAGCCAAATGACAGAGAGTGGAGAGGCTGGAGCCCCCCCTTGGAGGAGCTGGAATGGGGTAAGAGAGAATTTTGCTCCCTTCCCTAAAGAATGGGGTCACTGCCACAGGAGGCTCCATGAGGGAAGGAGTAGGGGAGAGGTTGTGCATCTGCAGGATCACCCAAGACTCCCTAGTGCCCTTGCAGCCTAGAGGGAAGCTCTCTAACTGGGTGAAAGCTTTTGCATGGGGTGACCTCATCAAGCCAAGACCCCAGGAGACCAGATAGTGAGAGCTGATCAGGAAACCCGCACTGTGTGCTAGAGGAAACACTCCCCGGAACCTGTGCTGTGCCGCACCATCTTGAAGGCAGAGGGCTCAGAATATGTGGCTCTAGACCCCCATCCAGTGGCGATAGGCTGTAACTGCAACCAAATAATATCACAATGGGAAAAACCCATACTTCCAGCATCAGGCAATTCATCACATCTGCAGACCAGATAGAAAATGACAAGCATGCAGAATTCAGTCTTGGGGATGCAGAAATAAGTAAACTAAACAACAATGACTTCAGAATAGCTGTCAAAAAAACTCAATAAGGTAAAAGAGAACATAGAGAAACAATTCAACGACTTCAGGAGCTACTTCACAAAAGAGATTGAAATTATAAAGAAGAATCAATCAGAAATAGTAAAGATGAAAAACATAATGAAAGAGATAAAACAAAATATGGATTCCCAAAATGCTCGTGTGGACACCATAGAGGAGCAAATAAGCATGATTGAAGATAGACATGTTGAATTGCTCCAGACAGAGGAGGAGAGAGAACTGAAACTAAAAAGAAATGAAGAAAGTCTCCAATAAATTTCCAACTCAATGAGGAAATGCAACATAAGAATTATAGGTACCGCAGAAGGTAAAGAGAAGGAGAATGGAACAGAAAGTGTGCTCAAAGAAATAATAGCAGAGAACTTCTAAAATATAGGGAATGAGAGAGAAATGTGTGTAGAAGAAACTTTCAGATCTCCTAGATTTGTCAAAGTAAAAAGGCCTACTGTAAGGAATGTAGTAGTAAAACTATCAAAAATGAATGACAAAGAAAGAATACTCAGGGCAGGAGGCAGAAGAAAATAACCTACAAAGGAACCCTTGTCAGACTTTCAGCGGATTTCTCTGCAGAAATCTTACAAGCTAGGAGAGAATGGAATTATATATTCAAAACTTTAAAAGATAAAAATCTTCAGCCAAGAATACTCTAATCCAGCAAAAATATCCTTCAGATATGAGGGAGAAATTACATTTTTCCCAGACAAACAAAAGCTAAGGGACTTCATAGCCACGATACCCCCCACCACACACACAAGAAATCCTCAAGAAGGCTCCCATAGCTGACAAAAGACCAAAAGGGAGAAAGGGGTCACAAAACACAGAGTAAGGAGTAAATAGACAAATAGAATCAGAATAGGATAGCAAATATTCAACTATAGCATTAGGATAAAGGGGAGGAAAACACCAAAAACAAAGACAATCTTGTCACTTTAACTACAAACTCACAACAAAAGTTGGAATAAGATATTAAAATAATAATTTAGGAGGGGAGGAGGAAAGGGACTGAATCAGTTTAGACTAAGGAAATAAGAGGCCATCAGAAAATGGACGATGGTATGCATGAGATTCTGAGTACAATCTTCAGGTAGCCACTAAACTAAAATCAGAACAGAGACACAAAAAATAAACAAGGACAAAACAAAAAATACAGCATAAGAAACTGCAGAAATCAATGGGTAGACTAAAACATACAGGACGAGAAACAAAGGAAGTAGAGGAAAATCAGGAAAACGAGTGACAGAATGACAGCATTAAGCCCTCATACATCAATAATCAACCTCAATGTCAACGGATTGAACTCTCCAATAAAGAGACACAGTGACAAGATGGATTAGAGAACAAGATCCAACAATTTGCTGCCTCCAGGAGACACATATCAGCTCCAATGACAAATACAGGCTCTGAGTGAAAGGGTAGAAGATGATATGCAAGCTAATGTAAGAAAAGAGAAAGCAGGTGTCACAGTACTCATATCACACAAAGCAGATTTCAAGATGAGGCAGGTAAAGAGAGAGAAAGAGGGGTAATATGTAATGATCAAAGGGGTACTACATCAAGAAGAAATAATGACTATAAATATCTATGCACCCAATACAGGAGCACCAAAGTTCATAAAGCAACCATTAACAAACCTAAAAGAAGATAATCAAAAATAACACAATAATAGTAGGGGACCTCAACACCCACTCACATAATCAGACAGATTATCTAGACAGAAAATAAACAAGGAAACAGTGGAATTAAGTGAAAAGCTAAAACAGTTGGACTTAGTAGACATATATAGAACACTCCATCCAAAAACAGAAGAATACACATTCTTCTGAAGTGTGCATGGAACATTCTCAAAGATAGATCATATTTTGGGAAACAAGGTAAACCTCTATAAATTAAAAAAAAATTGAAATAATAGCAAGCATCTTCTCAGATCGTAATGCTATAAAGCTAGAAATTAATTACAAGAAAAAAACTGAGAAAGGGACAAAGATGTGGAGACCAAACAATATGCTATTGAACAAGCAACAGATCATTGAAGAAATTAAAGAAGAAATCAAAAAATACCTGGAGACAAATGAAAATAATAACATGCCATACTCATATGGGATGCAGCAAAAACTGTATTAAGAGGGAAATTCATTGCAATACAGGCACACCTTAACAAACAAGAAAAATCCCAAATAAGCAATCTCAAATTACACCTAACTGAATTAGAAAAACAAGAACAAACAAAGCCCAAGGTCAGTAGACAGAGAGAAATAATAAAAATCAGAGCAGGAATAAACGCTATTGAAACAAAAAAGACAGTAGAAAAGATCAATGAAACAAAGAGCTGGTTCTTCAACAAGATCAAAAAAGTTGACAAACCCCTAGCCAGACTTACAAAGAAAAAAAAAGAGAGAAAGCTCAAATAAACAAAATCAGAAATTAAAGACGAGAAATAACAACAGACTCCACAGAAATACAATGGATTATAAGCGAATACTACAAAAAACTATATGCTAACAAAATGAATAACCTGGAGGAAATGGATAAATTCTTAGACTCTTACAACGTCCCAAAGCTAAGTCAAGAAAAAACAGACAATCTCAACAGACTAATCACAAGGAAAGAGATTGAAACAGCAATCAAAAGCATCCCAACGAATAAAACTCCAGGACCGGAAGGCTTTCCTGGGGAATTCTACAAAACTTTCAGAGAAGATTTAATACCTATACTTTTCAAGCTATTCCAAAAAATTAGGGAGGATGGAACACTTCCCAACATGTTCTATGAGGCCAACATCACTCTGATACCAAAGCCTGACAAGGACAGCACAAAAAAGGAAAACTACAGGCCAATATTGCTGATGAATATAGATGCAAAATTCTCAACAAAATTTTGACAACCCGAATTCAGCAATGCATCAAAAGGATCATACATCACTATCACGTGGGATTCATACCAAGGTCACAGAGATGGTTCAACATCTGCAAATCAATCAACATGATACACCGCATCAACGAATTGAGGAATAAAATCCACATGCTAATCTCAATAGATGCAGAGAAAGCATTTGACAAGATCCAACAGTCATTTATGATAAAAACTCTGAACAAAATTGGCATAGAAGGGAACTACCTCAACATAATAAAGGCCATATATGAGAAACCCACAGCCAACATCATACTCAATGGGCAAAAACTGAACGCCATCCCCCTGAAAATAGGAACGAGACAACAGTATCCTCTATAACCACTCTTATTCAACATAGTACTGGAGGTTTTGGTGAGAGCAATTAGGCAAGAGAAAGGAATAAAAGGAATCCAAATAGGGAGTGAAGAAGTGAAACTCTTCCTGTTTGCAGATGACATGATCTTATATATAGAAAACCCCAAAGAATCTATTGGAAAACTATTAGAAATAATCAACAACTAGAGGAAAGTTGCAGGATATAAAATCAACTTACATAAATCAGTGGCATTTCTATACTCTAATAACGAGCTAACAGAAAAAGAACTCAAGAACACAATTCCATTCACAATCGCAACAAAAAGAATAAAATACCTTGGGGTGAATTTAACCAAGGAAGTGAAAGACCTATACAATGAAAACTACAAGACTTTCCTGAAAGAAATTTATGATGACATAAAGAGATGGAAAGACATTCCATGCACATGGATTAGAAGAATAAACATAGTTAAAATGTCCATACTACCTAAAGCAATCTACAGATTCAATGCAATTCTGATCAGAATCCTAATGACATTCTTTACAGAAATAGAGCAAATAATCCTACAATTCATACGGGGCAACAAAAGACCCTGAATTGCTAAAGCAATCCTGAGAAAAACGAACAAAGTTGGAGGCATCACAATCCCTGACTTCAAAACATACTACAAAGCTACAGTAATCAAAACAGCATTGTACTGGTACAAAAACAGTCACACAGATCCATGGAATAGAATCGAAAGCCCAGAAATAAAACCAAACATCTATGGACAGCTAATCTTCGACAAAGGAGCTGAGGGCATACAATGGAGAAAAGAAAGTCTATTCAACAAATGGTGCTGGGAAAACTGGACAGCCAGAAGTAAAAGAATGAAAATTGACCATTCTTTCTCACCATTCACCAAAATAAACTCAAAATGGATCAAAGACCTAAAGGTAAAACCTGAAAACATAAGGCTTCTGGAAGAAAATATAGATAGTACACTCTTTGACATCAGTACTAAAAGGATCTTTTTGTACACCATGTCTTCTCAAACAAGGGAAACAATAGAAAGAATAAACAAATGGGACTTCATCAGACTAAAGAGCTTCTTCAAGGCAAGGGAAAACAGGATTGAAACCAGAAAACAAGCCAGTAATTGGGAAGAAATATTTGCAAGTGATATATCCAACAAACGGTTAATCTCCATAATATACAAATAACTCACACAAGTCAACAACAAAAAATCAAACAACCTGATCAAAAAATGGGCAGGGGACATGAACAGACATTTCTCCAAAGAAGATATATGAGTGGTCAATGGGCACATGAAAAGATGCTCATCATCACTGATCATCAGGGAAATGCAAATCAAAACTACACTAAGATATCACCTTACACCCATTAGAATGGCAAAAATAACCAAAACAAAGAGTAATAAATGTTGGAGAGGTTGTGGAGGAAAAGGAACCCTCGTACACTGCTGGTGGGAATGCAAACTGGTGCAGCCACTATGGAAAACAGTATGGAGATTTCCCAAAAAATTAAAAATAGAAGTACCATATGATCCAGCCATCCCACTACTGGGTATCTATCCAAAGAACTTGAAATCAGCAATTCCAAAAGTCCCATGCACCCCTATGTTCATTGCACCATTATTTACAATAGACAAGATGTGGAAGCAACCTAAGTGCCCATCAACTGATGATTGGATAAAGAAGGCATGTTTTATATATATATAATGGAATACTACTCAGCCATAAAAAAGGATAAAATCGTCCCATTTACAACAACATGGATGGACCTTGAGGGTATTATGTTAAGTGAAATAAGCCAAGTAGAGAAAGACAATCTCTATATGACTCCACTCACATGTGGAAGTTAAACATGTAGACAAAGAGAACAGATTAGTGGCTACCAGGGCAAAGTGGGGCTGGGGGGTGGGCACAAAGGGTGAAGGGGTGCACCTACAACACAACTGACAAACAATAACGTACAACTGAAATTTCACAAGGTTGTAAACTATCATAACTTCATTAAAAAGTTAAAAAGAAGGAAAAAACACAAGTAATATAGTCTAACAGCCTCATCCAATAAATGGCATTGCACACTTTTTCTTTGTTGGGTATCTTTCATGCCTTACCTACACATTTTCTCCCACGCTTTTGTGCTCACCATTGCTGTGACAGGTATCACTTGAAGGTTTATCCTAAAACACCTTGCTTAGCTACATCCCATACATTTTGCTTTATGTCTTCAACATCCTCTCCCTCTTACACACAGATGTCTGTAGGAATCTGATCGACCATCTGGCACATGGAGAGTTGATTTATAGCTGGCTTGAAAAATCTTTCTCTCTATATCAGATGTCTGGTTTTTGACTTTTTTTTTTTTTAAAGATTTTATTTTTTTCCTTTTTCTCCCCAAAGCCCCCCGCCATTACATAGTTGTATATTCTTCGTTGTGGGTCCACCTAATTGTGGCATGTGGGATGCTGCCTCAGCGTGGTTTGATGAGCAGTGCCATGTCCGCGCCCAGGATTCGAACCAACGAAACACTGGGCCGCCTGCAGCGGAGCGTGCGAACTTAACCACTCGGCCACGGGGCCAGCCCCTGGTTTTTGACTCTTGACTAAGATAGGACAAGACCTATGAAGTGTAGTTGAAAGTTGAAACTCTCCTGGTGATCCCCAAATCAGTTCTTTACTGATGGTTTACCAATGGCCTACTCATTAAGTCAGCTTTTATTGATTAAGTGGCTAGAAGCATATATAAAACTGTCATGAGGAACTTCTGCTTTGAGTCTCCCAAAGCCAAGATTCCTCACACAGAGGTCGGTGGTATGAGCAGGAGAGAGAGCACGGTCCACGTGTATAAATGTGGGACACTGGGAAGCTTGTGCAAGGAAAGTCTCTGGGACCTCCGACACTTGACTGAACTCTTAACTTTTGCTGGACCATATCATTTGCCTTGAAAAAGAAGCTCTACTTGGGTATGCTCTGTGGTGTCTGTTGAATTCATTCAACTGTCCAAACTGGGGAAGTATTTGCATGCACAAACTTGGAAATAGGAAGTATGTGATAACAACTCTGGGCCAACATTTGATTAGTGAGCAGCAAAAGCCAATAGATACATATGCTCTCATTTGTGTCTCAAATGAACAATTCTGAAAATGCATAATAAAACTTTCCTTATGCTATCCCCAGCAACACTGATCCCCATTTTCCACAGACGTAACTAACTCATTATTCACCTTTATGTTGGTGTTCCTTTCTTCCCTATTCATTCTTCCCACGTTCTCCACTCCTGGTCTTTGGGGTCAATTCCCCAAACAGATTACCTGCATCCAAACTGTAGGCTTAGATTCTGATTTCTGGAATAAACCCAAGGTAAGACACTCTAATAACTTAATTTTGCCATTTTTCCTATCCTTTAAAAATTTTACGACATTGTATTCTTACCACCAAATGCTAAATACATGTCAAACTTTGAAATGAAACTTCTGCTATTATAGTATGTAATAATTATCAAGTACATGCATAAACTAAAATTGTGCCTATTTCTTGGATGAGAAAAATTCTGGATTAAGTAAATTATTTTTTCTTTTTTAGCTTTCACTATTCATTTAGGTGCTACTGCAATATTATGGGGAAGAATTGGTTTGTTCTTGTTGAAGAAGGTATTACCACAGAATTTTATTGAAATATAGAAAGGAATGAGTCCTCAGAAGGAAAAACAGCACTGAATGTTGAGAAGACTTACTTTTAAAGGTTAACATCGATACACATTTCTTTAAAATTGAAGTACATTAAGAAAAAAGAAAGAATTATAAGTCAAGAGAAGACAAATTATTAACAATATTAGATGGTAAACTTCAAAGCGTAATAGCCTCAAAATTCTATGGAAAAATTGAAACAAGACCTTTACATCCAATGAATTAATCCATCAACCTAAAAGAATTTAAAAATAAAAACATATGTAACTTTCCAGATATTTTACTACTATTAGATCAGTTAAATGAATGAACGTTGCAACTCCAGATATGTAGGGGAAAGTGGTAAATAATGTATGTACTTCAAAGAAAAAAAACTAATTCAAACTGTGTAGCTATAATGGAAAAGTAAATCAATAGGACATTTTGGCCAGACTAAAAAATATGATTGTGATAAGATAATAACAGTAATTTTATATTTAAATGCAGTTATAATTAAAGTTCGAGACAAAATATCTTGGAATTTAGGAATGAGCTTTTCAGATGAAAGTAAAAATCTATTAGTAACTTGTCTTATTCAGGACTAGACTAAAGATATGAATAATTTCAGACTTGGTTAAAAATATATGTTACAAATTTAAGGCTAATGACTAAAATCATATAACTATACATTGTAAAACATTTAAATTAGAATAGGAATAAATTTGGCCCTAGAATAAAAGGAAAACGCTATTAACCCAGCATTAACCTAAGGCACAGAGGATGTATACACTCGTTTTTAGTGGGAATGTAAATTGGGACAGCTACTTTAAGGAGTAATTTTAAATGATCTAATAGAAATTTAAATGTCCATATCTTATGACTCAGTAATTCCTGAATATACACTGGAGAAATACTTGTTCACATGCGCAAATGGACATGCACAGGAAAGAGCCTAGTAGCAGATTTTGTAATTCAATCTGTTTTAAACAATCCAAAATTCCATCCGAAGGAAATAGGTAAATTGTTAACAGACGCATATAATGAAGTTTTATACAGTAGTTTAGTTTGCTCTTTCATTTCTTTTTCTAACTGTACTTACATAAATATCATAATGATATATGTGTAGAACCTATGATTATTTGAAAAACGCTAGTTACAGCACACATACAGCGAATTTGGAAAGAAAATTCGAATATTAATTTATGTAGTTTAGGAAAAATTTCACTTTTTAAAAATGGTTTGAATAAATACATTTTAGGAACTACCTCTGCCAGCTGTGATGGAGCAACTAGAACAAAACAAGCTCTCCCACCCTAAGCAGCCGTAACTGAGGAGGTAACTGCTCAACGGTAGCACACAGCAGGGATTGTTGAGTAACCGGAAAGCCAAAATGAGAGTCCCAAAATCATATTAGGGCCCCAAAAATAACATATTAAGTTACCACAAATGTCAAATAACTTCTAAACTTATTTTTGAACCCAATATGAGATTTACAAAGGAGCCTGTACTTCATTTGGACTTGTAAACATTTATTTATGCACTGTATACCCTACTGAATTTTGCATCTAAGTTTTAAAGTGGGTCTTATTCTGAAGTTTACTGTTGAAATACATAAATCCTGAGCAAATTCAGGAAAAAAGACAAATGTGGATCCACATGAATAAAACAATTTGACCCTTGTTTCTACCAAAACAAAAAAGGAATACATCAAACAGAAAAGTGCCGGTGGATTTAATAGTGGCGTTTCTAAATACAGGAGGAACATTAAAGCTCAGATTTTCCTGTTTCAACTCTGAAGTTGTTCTGGCCTCCTGCCTTAGGGCAGACCAAAAAAATAGACAGACACAGAGAAGAGAGAGAGAGTTGGATTTGCTTGGCATTCCCTACAAGGGAGAAGGGAAGGAAAAAGAATAAAGTTCTGTGACTACTGAAGGCTTTCCAGCCCTCCCACCCCCACTGCTATTTTTGCCCCTTTTTCTCCCTATTGCCTTACGTGTACAAAGGTGTTAGGCAGCTTCGATGTTCTCTGGAAGCCCTTCCTTACACTTTTCCTCAGCCATCACTATTCTAGATCCAATTGCAATTCTGTTCAACCTAGACGGACTATTTGAATGGACTATAAACTCAAGTCCTTCCCAATGGTTTCTTCCACTTCGTTCCATACTCTCTTCTCTACAGTAAAACACAAATTTCATCTCTTGTCATGCTCATTAGAAACCTTCTACTTCTCCTTTTTGCCTACAAATAAAATAAAAACCTCTGAGCATATCATTCAAATCTCTTTAAGATCTGGCTCTTTCTAACTCTCTGGCTTCAACCCTGTGTTCCTTATGTGCCCTGACTATGCTCTCTTCTCTCCTTCTCCCACTTGCTGGAGAATCTATTGCAGCATCTATCATGGAGTGTGTGTATATGTGGACACATATATACATATATGCATATATACATGCACCTAAATATGTATAGTCTAGTCATTGGCTTGTGGACCAGATTCAACCCTCCATCTGTTTCTGTAAGTAATGTTTTATGGGACCACAGCCATGCTCACTCATTGATGTGGTGTTTTTTTTTTTTTTTTTGGCTGCAATCGTGCTACAACAGCAGAATTGACAGTGCAGCAGAGACCAACTAGACCACAAAACCTAAAACATTTACTATCTAGCCCTTTACAGAAAATGTTTGCCAACCCATTGTCTATACTATGACACAGTGATGGCAGAGACTTTGCTGCTTGTGCTCACTGCTGTATTCCCAAAGCACATAATAAGGCTGGTGCTTAGTAAGCGATGAAACCGTATTGAAAAAATAAATGAATCATTGAATAAATGAATGAATGTTTGAATAGGTTTAGAAAATTGCCTGCCATATATAGATATTCAATAAGCAAATGTAACAAAATGAAGTGAAAACTACCCCCAATATGTGAAACAAGCAGTTTACAAAACAGGGAATACAATGTATTATATGTATATACATATAATCTTTACTATATATATGTGTACAATTATATATATTATTAACAATTAAAATTTTATCAAACAGTAGAAAACAGTTTGTGCTGCAAAAAAAAAAAAATAGAATTAGGCAAAGGGTTAAAGAAGAGATGAGGTCCTATTTTAGATGGAGTATTAAGCAAGGGCGTCTATGAGGAGGCGAAATTTAACCAGAAAACTGAAAAGAGAAAAAAAGCCATGTCAATATCTCTAGGAAAAGCATACCAGGAAAAGCAGAGAAAGAAATGAAATGGCCCTGTGTAATGAGTAAATGAAATAAAGATACGGAATTGATTGCATATTCAGAAAGGAGAACAGATTTGATTTGCTAAATCTGTAATATACTACAAGTCAACCTCCTCACTTCAGTAAAGGATTCTTTTTCAATTTCCTGTAGTTATGTATTTTTTCACTTAAAGCCTTAAGTAGTGTTATCTAATTTCACTAAATGATGAGGATACAAGTTACATTCATTCCTTGAAACTGAATATAATTATCAAATATTGAAAAAGACAAGGCTTCTTTATAATTACTAAGTACTTTCCCTGTATATAGAGAAACAGAAAAGTATCCTCTGTTATCTTGTATGGATAAAGGATGTTTTTCTCAGGAGCTAGTGAAAATTATCCTGTTTGCCCAGGTTTTTCTTAAATGCTTACAGAAATGAGTGGCTCTTTTACCAGATTCTGTCCTTTCTCTCTTTAATAGCCTTCCTACATCGATCGTTGAGAAGGTGTGATATCTGCTGTAAAACAATTAGTTTTTCAATTGTTTGATTGCTATCCTTTCTCTCATAGTTTTGTTCCCTTTCTACTGAAGCAGGTGTCTTTTTTCTTTCCTCTTTCTTCTTGAATATTTTGTTTATTAATTTATGCAGAAATACATTTTATTCCCTCACCTTAATTTTTAGTCATCTATGTACTTTTTTTTTAAAGATCTACATAATCCGTAATCCAACCCTTCTAGATTAAAGGTTGAAGAACCAAGAGAGCGTCCTCCTCTTAATCAAAGGTATCACAGTCTTATTTTGGGGGACCAGCGGAACCTAAGATCTTCAGCACATTAGTTTTTCCTTAGGCGACCTCTTGTGTCACAAACTACAGATGGTAGAGATACCCATCTTTAGGCTATCTAGTTGTGTTGAGGACTTTGTACTAACCACGCTCTAACACTTATTTTTAGATTACCTGACAAATGACATTTGAAATTTTAATTTACAAAGGCTTTTACTAAACAGTTTGTTGCTGTTCTGTTATAGTCCATGGAAATATATTACTATTTGCACACTGTGCCCAATGAGAAAGGCTATCAGATAAACCTTAAGCAAGGTTCTTGACTCTTGAAAAATGAGACGTTTAACAGTCTGAAAAGACTATAAAGCAGGATATTATTAGGCTTTCATTGCCTCCTGTAGCTCCTGACAGACGTTCTGGACTCTAGGCTACTGGGAACACTATTAGACATCACTTTGCTTTCATCTCAGTGGGGATTCAGATGAACAGCCCCGGGTGGAGATGGACCTCTCTACAGAAAAGTGCAGAGCAATCTGTTCTTGCAGCAATTTGTGTTTTTCAGATGGTTTCGTTTTTACTCTTTTGGGAGAAATATAGTTGCTTAGAAGAATCTTCAATATCCCTTCTTCTTGAAATTCTTGGAATGCAGTGTTTCCCAAACTTAGTTCTATAACTGAAACATGATCAGAGGATTTCAGATTCTTGAATGTTACTTTGTGTTGTCTTTCTACTAAATTGTCATAATTGAGTGTTTTCCCTTGCTTCCTTAATCAGAGGAATGAAGAAAGTTAATTTTGTTTAAACAAGTGGAAATATTTGTGGAGGTAAGGATAGAGTCATAGTTTAACATTTTTCTCCCAGTGATATTTAAAATCTGGTAACATATACCTCAATGAGATGAATGTACAGGAATGAAATGGTGACGGTGGCAGGGAACAAAAGCCTGTACCATATAAAGAATTCCAACCAATCATCTAAAAGTATCTCTGCAAGGAAATATCAGCTTTAACACTGCAAACTACCTAATGTGGAAAATGGTACATTTCAAATATGGTTTAAATGAAGTCTCACCCTAACAAAATGGCCTTTTTAAGGACCATGACTAGGTCGGAATGCTGCATATGCCTTGTGCCACTTTCTTGGTAATCTCAGCATTCTCCTCGTCTCCATTTTCTCCAAAGACTCCACTAAAATCTTTTTTCCCATTCCTCCACATGACATCACAAAGGGAAAATAATGAGGAATTATGGAGCCCTGGTAATCATGTGAAATGAAGTGTGAAGCAATAGGTTCTTCCTCCTGAGGTCATGATCTGGTCCTCTTTGCAGCAGAATTATACTGTAAGTTTTTGTTTGTTTGTTTGCTTGTTTGTTTTGGTGAGGAAGATTGTCCCTGAGCTAACATCAGTGCCAGTCTTCCTCTATTTTCGATATGGGACCGCACCACAGTGTGGTGTGATGAGTAGTGTGTAGGTTCACACCTGGGATTCAAAGCCATGAACCCAGGACCTCAGAAGCAGAGTACATGAACTTAACCACTACACCACCTGGCAGGCCCCCTCAATAAATTGTAAAGATGTAAAATGCTGGACTGATTAATTGGGTCATCTCTGTTTATCTCCACTGTGTCTTATCTTTTTTACCATCTGCAAGTCACTAATATTTCACTCTTAGAATCCTTAGTCTCCTTGAATCATATTAATTTTCTGACAACTGAATGAAAAACGGTCTAAAACTCAATGCCTTCATTTAAAAAAAAAAAGTATGAATAGTTTAATTCAGAGACAGTCCCTGGAAACCCTGACACAAGAGTGAGATTGTGATTAGGGGAAGGGAGAGTATCTTCAATAAAGTTATATTACTAATTGGTTTACCACTGGGTGCAACAAAAATTTAAGGACACAGGGAACTTGAAAAGCCTCTATAGAACACACCCTTCAGTTATGTCACCCAAAGAAGCCAGAGTGTTTATTCACCTACTCTTATCAGTCATGGCTGAGTAGTGTGGTGTTAACTTCACAGCTTGCCACTTGTATGGATAAATTGGATTCCAGCTGCTAGAAAAAAGCCTTCAAGCAAAGGGATGCAGCTGCCACCAGTTGGAATTCCAGTCAATGTACCCAGAAGTAATCAGGACAAAAGGAATATGTACTAGGCACTGACAGAATCTATTATATGTCCTTAATATAGATTGACCCTTAATATATCTGTCTTAAAATTTCTGAACAAACACACTGCCTTCAAAGTATATAGATAACTGTGTTGCATCAGATAAAATATTGACATGAAAACACAAAATCTGTGTTCAAGCCTTATAATAATAACACATAACAAAAGTTATATAATCCTTTCAACTATACAATGTCCCCAGCTTCTCTATTCAATAAGGGTGGCTTTCTTGTCTTGCTCATTGCTAGGATGAAAATATATGGAGAAACCTCTATAAATTGAAAGAAAATAGGAATATAAAATGGGTTATCTCTATTAAACAGTTTAAAAAAGAACAAGCAAAATACCCACTAAATTAGAGGAAAGCAAATTAGTGTGCAATGATTTAAATTAGATTTCAGAGAGTCCACAGTGAAGCTAGTAAAGGATGGTCATTAGAATTATTTGCCAAATTATAAATGCTTTTTAAGTAAGATATCAGATGCAACTGATAAATTATGTTTCCATTGATCTACAGATGCATTGATGTCTGGATTCACCTTTAGATGTAAAGAATCAATAAAGATAAACTCAGCATGGTGCTAAAATTGATATCTCCAATTTGCATCACAGCATGCAACAGTCATGATAATTAAGCCAAATGATACTATCATTTATGATTGTTTCTTGTCAGAAACTGTGGTAGTTTCCCCCTTGAGAGGGGAGTAGGGGTATGTGAATTAAACTTAGTGCTAGAATTATTTCCCTTTTAGGCAGAATTCATCAAAACCAATAGTGTGGTTCAAAATGACCACTAATAAAAGTAGGAAGAAAGATGATTATCCATGTAGCTCAATTTAGTGGGACTGAACTCATAGGGAAAGCAACCATGTAGTGAATTAGATCAAATAAAAGACATAGAATGGCCCACATATGTTCTATTAAGAAGAGGAAAACAAAACAAAAAAATATTTGCATTACAGTAATTTCGGATATTTATAACACATTAGCTTTTTTTCTAATTGAAAATATCATTTTGTTACAAGATTGATACATACACATATTAAAAGCTTAAAAGAAAGAAAGAAATCCTCCCACTTCTGAATCTAGCCCAAATTCCAGAGGGCAGTCCACAGTTTCTTGTGCAATTACTTAAATGGTGGAATTGCTGGCTTGAAGAGTATATGAGTTTAAATTTTGGATTGCCATGCAAAGACTTTTTATTGATTAATGCTTTTTGTAAGCGATGTCTTTAGTTTTCTACACTCTTGCTAGTGTTATGTTCAACATTACTGATTTTTCTTATTCAGTAGGTGAAAAAAGAAACCTGTGCCTTAATTTTTATTTCTCCAGTGGTAAATGATGTTAAATATCTAGTTTTTAAAATCCCCATTTTATTTCTTGGTTTTGAATCATCTGTTCATATTTTTATTCATTTATATATTATATCCTTTCACTTTTATTCATTTGTGGAAAACCTTTAGTACTGACCCACTAGAAGAAAGAAAGATTAGTATTCTCTGTGCTTCACATACTGGGTCTAGGCCATTGAAACTCATTCCTTCCACATAGTGTTTTATTGTTTTTAGTAGATTTACATAGAAAGTGTTATTAATATGTGACCTTTTCATCCTTATCACGTATCTGTAAAGTAATCAGAACTTATTGACACTATCATCTCAATTTTAGAGTTGAAGAAACGGAAGCCCTAGAATGGTCAATGACTTCATGAAGACCATGACAGAAATGAAACTCCTCTTCTGGCTTCTTGTGATTTTTTTTCCAACTACACTCATCGTTATTTCTATTTTACTAACAAGAGTATTATTATATTCATTATCATGCACTAGAATTTTTTTCTATTAAGTTTTCTTTATGGAGTGCATCCTAATTAATGGAAAAACAAGGCAACTCCCTGGAAATTCTTGCCAAAATCTATTAAACTAGTTTAACATTTCAATATCCCCAGCATTGGCAATAGAATTTAATAAAAAATGAACCAGATGTTTCCCAGACTGCTTCAAGCTCGCTACCAAAGTCAATGTCCATATTATTTCAGCTTTCCGAAATGGCCCTAAATAATTTGTGCTAACTATTGCCAAATTATTATCCATCTTGTAAGTTTGGGTTCTTTCCTTCCTCGTCAATGAAAACTTTCATGGGCTTCTCATCAAACTAAGGTCAAAGTTGTTCTCATCCTCTGAGTTTCCACGAATTTTACAATATTCTTTTATAAGACAATGAGCTGATTTACTTAAATATCTGTCATAATCTTTCAAATAATATTCATAAAAATATACTCACTTCCTATTAATATACAGTTTGACAACAGAATGTAATGACATAAATTCATGCAGTTAGTTGGTGTTGCCCAACAGGTATCAATAATTATTAGCAAGCTGTGAGTTGAAGAAATTCAGGGGCGCTCTTTATGTGCTAAAAAATAATGATTCAAAATTTAAAAATTGAAAGAAGAAGGGAGAAACAAATGGAAACAGAACAGACTATTGAAAATGTATCATCTAGACCAGGTTAAGATTTGGAACAGTCCAAAGCCAAATCTTTCCTAGTATTTCCAGATTTTTACTGTTTTGCCATTCACACAAGGCTCAAGATTTATTTCTTATCAGGGTGACAGAGAATGGTAGATAAGGAGGAAAAATCTATGGAAAGCCAAATAGTGGACTTGTTAATCAGCAAAGAAGACAGGTACTAGTACCAATTGAGGGAAGAGAACTCTCCATTGGCAGGAGCGCAAACAGCTATGAGAATCTAGGAGGTGGAAGTGAGTTTAAAAAAAAAAAGATGTGATGGAAGTAAAATGGAGACTAAAAAGGCGAAAAGAAAAGTAAGAGGCAAACAGTCAGGGGAAACATTAAACTAACCTGGGTACGGAGGTCAAGAGATTGTCAAAGGTGTGCGTACAAAGAAATGAACTTTCAGCTGGACTGGACCAGCAGCGCACGGCATAACTTGTACCCCTATGTCTTTTTTGGGGCCATCAGGAAGGATCTCGGTCCCAGAATAACCTAGGGTTTGCATGAACTCTTCTGCATCATAGGTTGTGTCTTATATACTTGGCTGATTTGTAATAAGTGCATTCGGTAAATCATTTTATTTGTAAATATCTCCATATCTATGTATGTATCAGTTTCTCAAATTACACTTTTCATGTAACGGTTTTTCTAAAGATTATTTCATTTCACTTACTTATTTGAGCCAGTTTTCCAAAATTAAAACAAATGCACACATTTTAATTTCTTCCTAAATTAAATAATATTGGGTTTTGCATGAACGTTTAACATATTCACAAATAAAAGATGGCTAGTGTTTCATATTGCTATTTAGAAGGTTATTAAAATATGACAGATAAACAGAAAATATTCTGCAGATATAATCACTTAATAATTCAACGATTGCTTCAATTATGCTATCAAGTGTAGAAATATTGCCAGTTAACTTTAAAAGACTGAATAATAAAGAAAATGGATTTAAAACTGTTTCAAACTATTTTTATTTAATAAAAAAAACTATGCCTTGGGTTCACCCTTTTTAATCCTATTACTTTCCAATTCTTATGGTCCTTAAAAAGAGTATTGTAAATGACTGAACAGAAACATTATATCTGATTTTGTGCTAGAAAATTGAAACAGCGTGTGACCATGGCTAAGCAAGAGCTTTATGGCAGAAGCAAATAGTTATGTGATTACTGAAGTATAGCTGTCACTGGAAATAGAAACCTGCAAGGATCCGATCATAAAAGTAGCAATTTCAGATTCACTAGTGTTTAAAATTAAAGTTTAGTAATTCACTGTGAATACATCTTCTTAATGGCTTTAGGAAAGTTTCTTTCTTTCATTTGGCATTTTCACTTTTTTTCTTAATGTCCTGCCTTTCAAAATGAAAACGTACTTACTGAAGATCAGTAAGACAATTATTATAAAGATATGTGAATAAAACACTAAAATTTTTGAATTATGCAACAATGGTTAGTCAATTGTTATTTATTGCTGACGCACTATTTTTAATTCACCAAGGGGTGAAACTTGTTATGTTAGGTGCACCAATTTAACCAACAGTTTTTCTTTTTCCTCTTCTGGAGTATAATTAGCTGATGGATGAGCCTAATTAGATATGTGACAAAACTTAAAGTAAAAGTGTTTGGTGAAGAAAATAATGGCTATTTAAATAGTTTTACATACATGTATAACACATTATACGGTCTTACGAAGTGGAGATGAGAAGAGGATTTAAGAAAGTGGACACTAGCTAAAGGGAAAATTTGGGGAAAAGAAGTCTTTGGTTTTTTTATGATTTTGTTTGTTTAGCATGAAATACATTTGGACTAATGTATCGGTTGTGATGTGTGTCAAATATTACAGAAGGACAGTAAAGAATTAGTCTGGAAAAACTTTAGAGGAGCTGATAAAAAGGACGAGAGTTTGAGACAAATTAGTCAAAACACGAAAGGTATTGAATGAAAACAGAAGTAAAGAATTCAGACTGAGAAGATTTAAGAGAGAAGATAGACACTTTGGGACCTAAAGCTACTTTGCCCGCATGATATTTTAAGTACTGGGGGAATATGGTTCCACGATGCCTTTGAAGTGAAGCACTTTTCTAGGCAACACCGGATACAAAAGCATAAGCCTCACATAGTAAGAGCATTCTAATATTACATATTTTCAAAGTTAAAGTTCCAAAATAATGTTTTTAAAAGTTAAAGATTTCATTAACAAGGATAAGAAAACATTTGCAATTGATCCAAAGGCGTTGAAATTCATGTGATTTTAGAGATAATACTGAAAATATATAAAATACATAGCATGTTTCATATATATTAAGGAAATGGGATTACAAGATAGTGATATATGTGCATGTACATTGTGACTAGTACAGATAAAAACCTACATATAAAGAACAGACAGCATAATTTATCATTATTTATTGTAAAAAATTATTGTTCAAATCTAACTAAAAAGGAATATTTTATGACTAGAAAATAGCTCATTTTGCTTGTGAGAGCACTAATTATTTTTTTTGAGAATTCGTTCAATATGAGACAAAAAGTGGCAGCCCGCCGCGCTGCACATCCCTGGGGGTCCTCCTCAGCCACTCAGGCGGCCGACCGCCATAGTGGGTCAAAGAGGCAGGGGGCCACGTTGCTCAGTCCTGGGGGCCCCAGCCCCACTCAGGCGGCCGACCGCCAGAGTGGGCCAAAGTGGCAGCCCGCCGTGCTGCTCAGCCCTGGCGGCCCCCCCCACCCCGACTCAGGCGGCCGACCACCATAGTGGGTCAAAGTGGCAACCCGGCCCGCTCCTCAGCCCTGGGGGCCTCCCCCAACTCATGCGGCCGACCGCCAGAGTGGGTGAAAGTGGCAGCCCGCCGCGCTGCTCAGCCGTGGGGGCCCCACCCCAACTCAGGCGGCAGACCGCCAGAGTAGGAAAAATTGGCAGCCCGCCGCGCTGCTCAGCCCTGGGGCCCTCCCTCCACTAAGGCGGCCGACCGCCAGAGTGGGTCAAAGTGGCAACCCACCGCGCTGCTCAGCTCTGGGGGCCGCCGGCCCCCCACTCAGGTGGCTGACCGCCAGAGTGGGTCAAAGTGGAAGACCGCCCCGCTGCTCAGCCCTGGGGGCTCTTACCCACCCTGGCGGCCGACCGCCAGAGTGGATCAAAGTGGCAGCCCGCTGCGCTGCTCAGCCCTGGGGGCCCTTTCCCCACTCAGGCGGCGGACCGCCAGAGTGGGTCAAAGTGGCAGCCCGCCGCGATGCTCAGCCCTGGCGCCACCCCCAGCTTAGGCGGCCGACCGCCAGATTGGGCCAAAGTGGCAGCCCGCCGGGCTGCTCAGCCCTGGCGGCTCCCCCCACCCCCACTCAGGCGGCCGACCACCAGAGTGGCTCAAACTGGCAGCCCGCCGCGCTGCTCAGCCCTAGGGGCCCTCTCCCCACTCAGGCGGCCGACCGCCAGAGTGTCTCAAAGTGGGAGCCCACCGCGCTGCTCAGTCCTGGAGGACCTCCCCACGCACTCAGCTGGCCGACGGCCAGAGTGTGTCAAAGTGGGAGCACGCCGCGATGCTCAGCCCTGGGGCCCTCCCCACACTCAGGCGGCCGACGCCAGAGTGGGTCAAAGTTGCAGCCCGCCATGCTGCTCAGCACTGGGGCCCTCTCCCCCACTCAGGCGGCCGACCGCCAGTGTGGGTCAAAGTGGCAGCCCGCCGCGCTGCTCAGCCCTGGAGGCCGCACCCCCTATCAGGCGGCTGATGGTCAGAGTGGGAAAACTGGCAGCCCGCCGCGCTGCTCAGACCTTGGTCCCTCCCCCCCACTCAGGCGGGGGACCGCCAGGGTGGGTGAAAGTGGCAGCCCGCCGCGCTGCTCAGACCTGGGGGCCCCACGCACACTCAGGCGGCCGACCGCCAGAGTGAGTCAAAGTGGCAGCCCGCCGCGCTGCTCAGTCCTGGCGGCCCCCCCTACCCCCACTCAGGCGCCCGACCGCCAGAGTGGGTCAAAGTGGCAGCACGCCGTGCTGGTCAGCCCTGGCGCCATCCCCAGCTTAGGCGGCAGACCGCCAGAGTGGGTCAAAGTGGCAGCCCGCCGCGCTGCTCAGCCCTGGCAGCCCCCCCCAACTCAGGCGGCCGACCGCCAGAGTGGCTCAAAGTGGCAGCCCACCGCACTGCTCAGCCCGGGCGGGCCCCCATCTACTCCGGCGGCTGACAGCCTGAGTGGGTCAAAGTGGCAACCCGCCACGCAGCTCAGCCCTGGGGGCCGCAGCCCCACTCAGGCGGCCGACCGCCAGAGTGGGTCAAAGTGGCAGCCCGCCGCGCTGCTCAGCCCTGGCGGCCACTCCCCCACTCATGTGGTTTCAGTGTTCTGTAATTTAACCTAAGCCTTAACATTTTAGATGCGTTGTTGTGTCGAGAACAGGCACCGAGGTCAGCTTGCCAGGCTTTGCATATCACCTCTGCCAGCTGGTTCCTGACATGGGGCCTTGGGGAGGTGATTAACCAGGCTGTGTTGTGGGGACTTCCCCGGTGTGAGCACTGAGAATCCCATGTCCCAGGACCCCATCAGTTCTGGGCACACAGTAAAGATCGGTCCCCCTAAACCTCAGGCAAATGATGTCATCTTTCCCCCAGTGTCTCCCTCTAGGAAATGGCAATGATACTGGTATCTGCCCCCCAGGGCTGCGGGGAGGATTAGTGAGGTCATACAGGGAAAGGGCCGCGACCAGCACCTGGCCTGGGCTAAGTGCTGAAAAAAGTTCATTTCCCTTCCTCCTCTCCCTTCCTCCTCTTTAAAATTGTCTTCACTATTCTTGAACTGATAGAATTTCGTATGAACTTTAGAATCTTCTTGCTGAGTTCTCCATAATACCCTGTGGGAACTTATAATTTGGGGGAAAACTACATCCTCACAACATCAAAGCTTCATGTCAGGGCTCGCCCCGTGGCTGAGTGGTTAAGTTCACGTGCTGCACTTCAGCGGCCCAGGGTTTGCCACTTCCGATCCTGGGCGTGGACCTACACACTGCTCATCAGGCCGTGCTGTGGCAGCATCCCATATAGAAGAACTAGAATGACCTACAACTAGCATATACAACTATGTACTGGGGCTTTGGGAGGAAAAGAAAGGCAAAGATTGTCAACAGATGTTAGCTCAGGGCCAATCTTCCTCACCAAAAAACTTTTAAAAAAAGCTTCATGTCATGAATATGGTCATTTCTTTCTTTATATGTTTCCTTTAATGTTACTCAATGAGTTTTAAATAATTTCCTCTCTAAAATTCTTGCACATCTTTGTAAGATACATTTCGAGGTATCCTAAGTACCTCATAGATTTGTTGTTATTCTGAGTGGGTCACGATCTATTTTAGATTTTAACTTTTAAAAATAGAAAATTTTAGGTTTATGCGGAGGGAGACAGACTGGAATAATGAACACGCGTGTCTGTTACTCAGCTTCTACAAGTTCCAGCTCCCAGCCATTCTTGTTTTATCTGTGGAATTGTATCTTTTTTAAAAGTTCTAGTTGGTGTTATCTTTTCAGTATAAATGAGTGCTATTGATTTCTGTATTTTGATTTTGACTGCAGCAGCCTTGCTCCATTTTTGTTAGTTCTAACAGTTTGAGGATTGGCTTCATAGAGCTTCTAAGAGAACAATCACCTGAAAATGACAGTGAATCTTGTTTTTCCCTTTACAGTTCTTATGCGTTCTACTTCTTCTATTTTTCTTCGTTTGTTGGCTAGCACCTCCACTACAATGATGAGCAAAAGTGGTGATTCCAAGTGTCCTTGGGGCTTCTTTTAACTTTAATGAGAATAACTTTTGCTTTCACCACTGATCAAGATGTTTACTGCAACACTTTGTTTGATGCGTTTTATCATTTTACCATTTCCCTGTACTGCAAGTTTGGTAAAATGTTTGCTGGTTAAGTTTTCGCACTTTTCCTCCCAATCTGTAGGTGTGAGCACTTGTGCATTTGGTGCTGATTCCCTACCCGCCCGGGTTCCTAGCGTAATGCACTTATGTTAGTGGATTTCATGTCGTTAAGCCATCCTGAATAGTTAAGGTAAATCCTCCATGACTTGGATGCTTTGTAAAAATACAATGTTGGATCCCATTTACTAAGATTTCGTTTCAGATTTTAGCCCAATTATAGGGCAATGTTCATAACAACGTTGGTCTCTAATTTTCCGTTCTCCACCTGTCTTTGTTTAGTTTTCATTTCAAAGCTATACTGTTAGCCTCATAAAGTGAGTTAGGGAGGTTCCTTCTTGGTCTGTTCCTAGGACAGCTTATGGATAAGAGGAGATTGTTTTCCCAACAGTGGTTGGAACTTGTCTAACTATCATTGGAGCGTGGTGCTCTTTCATCAGAAACCTGACACTTGATTCACTCTCCTCCATGGTTACAGTGCTATTCATATTTTCTCTTTCTTTATGAAAGAATTTTGTTGCATTTTTCTTTTGTAGATCTCTTTTATCTTTGTTTTCTATGTCATTAAGTGTGTCCCTTTTTTCTGCTTTCCTAGAGTTTATACTATTGTTCTGTTTCCAGTTCTCCTTTCTTCTTTTGAAAGGTTATCTGTGTCATTTTCAATCATCCTTCTCTTCTGTTATATCCACACAAGGGGACATTTTCCCTCCAATTCCTGCTGTCACTGGTGCACACATTTTGTTTTCAGTTTTGTGTTATCCAGTCCAAAATAGTCTATAAACTGTATATGATTTTACGATATAAATTTATTTAGACACGTTTTGGTTTGGTTTGGTTTGGTTTTTCAGACTGGCACCTGGGCTAACAACTGTTGCCAATCTTTTTTTTTTTTTTTCTGCTTTATCTCCCCAACCCTGCCCCCCTGTACACAGTTGTAGATCTTAGTTGCAGGTCGTTCTAGTTGTGGGATGTGGGACACCGCCTCAACGTGGCCTGACGAGCGGTGCCATGTCCGCAACCAGGATCCGAACCCTGGGCCGCCGCAGCAGAGCGCGTGAACTTAGCCTCTCGGCCACGGAGCCGGCCCCTAGACACGTTTTGATTGGTGTATATGTATGTGTTTCACTTTCCAAATACTTGGAATAAGGTCAATTATCTTTGTTATTGATCTCTGGTTTTGGTGCACTGCTGTCAAAGAAAGTGATCTGTGTCCTGTTGACTCTCGTATGTTTGAAGTTTTCTTTATGAGCTAATGCATGGTTAATTTTTGTAGAAATTACATGTGTGTTTGAAAATAATGTATATGCACTAAGTATTGAGTCTAGAGTTCTACATATGTCAATTAGATTAAGCTTGTTACCTGATGTCAAATCTTCTATCATGATGAATATTTGTCATTCAATATTTCTGTTTCTAAGAGAGGCTTTAAAAATCTAATGTAATCATGGATTTTCCATTTCTCCTTGTAATCTGTCTGCTTTTTCATTATACATTTTGAGGCTGGCTTGTTGACTCCATTCAACTATGTACAGCTTCAGATTTGCCTAAGAAAACTATTGCTGTGTCGATTTTACTTGATTAGTACTTCTCTGGTATATCTTTTCCTGTATCTTTACTTCCAAATTTTCCATGGTGTTATATTTCACATGTGTCTGTTATAAACAAAATAGGCCTGGAGTTTTTAATCTTTATAATTACTGCCTTTTAACTAACTAGTTTTATCCATTCACATTTATTGTGACCTTTAATATTTTTGAATTCTTCTTCCATTTTATTCTCTATTTACCATTGCTCTTTTTAAATAACTTTTCTTTTTTCTATCTCCTATTATATTACTGAAGGACTATTTATGCCTACTTCTCTCCGGCTGTATTAGCTTAGAGGTTAACTATTCTGTCTCCACATTTTCAGTAGCACTGTTAAAGTTTTAACATTTGCACTTCAGGTAACAGATCTAAAGGTAATCAATAATTCTGGCCTCCCCCCAAACCTTTCTACAGGCTGAGCATGCTGGAGTGCCTTTATTGCTCCTGCCATTTATCATTATTGTTGGCTACCATTTTAGTTCTACCATTTTGAAACGTATCTCATCAAAAACCACACTGGACTGGTGGTGCTCTCTGTTTTTGTTTCTCATGGTCCAGGCCTGTTTTGATTTATCCCGTGTAGCAAGCTCCTCTTCTCCACCACGGCTTCTGGGAAACCTCTTCTGCCTTCTGGATTCAGTTTGCCTCTCACCTAAGTAGTGTTGCATTGAGGTCTATGAGTAGCAAATTCTGTGTATTTGTCTGCTGGGAGAATGTTTGTTCGCTCTTTCTCGTGAGTGTATACAGAACTCCAGGGGACGGTTATGTTCCTTTGGCGGATATGACCTGCGGGATCCCGGGCTCTGCTGTGACTGCTGAGAAGACTTTAGTTTAAGGATGGTTCTTTCACACTAAACCTGCTTTATTCGCTGATTGCTTTTAAGGTTGTTCTTTGTTTTTTTGTGGTTGTGTAGTTTTATTATGTTATTTGATGTGGATTAATTTTTAATTTATGTATATCTGGCTTTGTGGGGCTTCTTAAATACAACCAATTATGGAAAGTTCTTAGCCATTATCTCTTCAATTGCTGTCTTGTGCTTATTTTCTCTAAGCCTCCTTTGGACGTTTATTATACAAAATTGGACCTTATCATTTAGTCATCCTGTTTTTAACGTCTCTTTGTCTCTTTATCACGTTGCTCTATATTCCAGGTGATGTGTCCAAGTCTAAATGCCATTTCACAGTTCTTTCTTGAGCTGTGACTAAATTGCTGTTTAAACTCTGTATAGACTTACTTTGCATTTTTGAATACCTTTAATTTTTCATTTATAGAATTTTTATTTTTTTCTTTTTCAATTTTGCTAGATATTTTAAAAATAACATCTTTTCATGATCTTCCTTTATGGTTTCTATGTATTCTTCTTGGTCTTTAAAACTTTGGACATACATGATGGGAAGAGAAAATCTATGATAATACAGAAACAATGACCAACCCATCACTAGTGAAAGCTTCTAGTGACGAGACTGTGGACTCCAAGCACCATTTCTCATTAACTGCAACCAGGGCTCCTGGGAGAAATGGCTGACTCTAGGTCTGGGACAAGCAATGTAGCAGGTGAGCCTGAAAATCTTGTCGTATCCAAAGATAGGAAGCCATCAACCATAACTCGAGTCTTGTGAAGAGGTCTTAGGATCTAACCTGACTAGGCTCCCATTAGTCAAAGATGGAGCAATTTGAGCATCAAAACTAATAACAGTGACTTGAAAGACACCAAAATATTTGTACAGTCATGCATCACTTAACGACGGGATACGTTCTGAGAAATCCATCCTTAGCCAGTGTTGCCCTTGTGTGAACATCACTGAGTGTACTTACACTAACTTAGGTGGGATAGCCTCCTTCACACCTAGGCTCTACGGTACGAATCTTTTGGGACCACTGATGTATATGTGGTCTGTCATTGATCCAAACGTCATTATGCCAGGTGTGACTGTATTCAGGAATTGACTAGCATGGATTAAAAAAGGCAAACAGAAAACATCCCTTTGGTGGCTCAGGATGCCAGAGAACCAACATCGTCTGTGGAAAATGGGTTAATGAAAAGAGAGATTCAAGCATTTATCCTGACTTCTGTAAGAACCCTACCTTAGGGTATTCAAACACTTGACGAGAGAAAGTCTCCTTATAGAAATGGGCCAGGTAATGAATGAAGAAGGATCCAATTGTTTCTACTCCTCTGTTTTTTAATACTCAGCCTTTCCATAATAAGATGGATTTTAAAAGAGTCTAATTCAGACAAATAATGTGCCAAATATAACAAAATGTTAATTATTAAATGGGTTCATGGATGTATTAGGGTAGCTATTACCCTTTTCTCTCTACTTCTCCATGTGCTTGAAAAGGTTTCTACTTAAAACTAAAAAGACTTTCACTGGGAAAAACTGAAGTAGGTGCTCACGCTTCAAAACATGGGAGTCACTGTAGAAAAGACTGACGTACTTGCTGTAACAATTATTGATGAAAGCGTATGTGCAGACACCATATTAGACAAATTCAGATGTGATCACCTTGTTGTTAACACCAGTGTTAATCAGCAGGAAGTGAGGTCCAGGGAGCTGTCGCCCAGAGTCACAGGCTGTGCCTGCGGTCAGTCCCAAGCCGATCTCTACCTGTCCTGTGATCTTCCTGGTTCTGGAACATTTACATTTCAGAATCACATCATTTTTCCGGTTTATTCTTGATCATTCCTATGACTTGGGGATGCTTTCTGTGTTCTAGGATATCAAGTGATAACATTCTGTGCTGTGTGTTTGTTACTTGATTTTTGACTTTAAAATGTGTCATTGGGTTATAACATACATTCAGAAAATTGCGTGAATATGAAGTATGCAGCTGCACAAGTGTCACTTATGTCTTGTGGACAGGTTTCTGGACCCCCTCTCCCTGGCCCAGTGGGTGAATCTCGCCCGCAAACTGCATAGGCGTTAAGTCAGTCCGATAACACCCACGCTGTGCTGCGCAGGAGCCGTGCAGGCCGTCTTCAGCCTGTGTCACACGACCTTGCGTCCCCACGTCTCATGACTGAAGAAGCCAGTTGGACCTCTGCAGAGCAGGAAGAGGTGAAGGGCAGCTCGCTCTCACCCTCCCCCGCTGCATTGCTTAGAGATTGTGGGAATAGTTAACGACCCTGGTCCTCGTCTCCCTCCACACGTAGATAACGTCAGCGTCTCTGAACTTGTTTGATGTGTGACTGAAGATGCTTGTTTATGTCACCCAGATGCACCGTATCCTTTTTTGACATAGATGAAACTTGGTCACAAATTTTTTCCCTCTTCTCCTCTTCCCTGCACAGTACACTGACTGCTCACACCCTCAGAGCAGTCCCCTCAGAGCACCCTGTGGAACTGGTTCTCGGGGTCCCACTCCTCACCCCGAGTATTGAATGAACTCCATCACTAATGTCACCAGGACCTTTCACTCAGTCAGCAGCATACAACCTGTGTACCACCGCCCAGGGCAGGATGTAGAATATTTCCCATGCCTCCACCCCTTGTGCCTCTCCCTTGTCACAACCCGCCTCCTGGGATATGGCTATGCTGAGGTCTACCACCAGAGATAGAAGTAGGATCCTAGTGGGTGGTCTTTTCTGTCCTGCTCTTTCACTCATCATGATGTCTGGGAGAGTCACACTGTTGCTGCAGGTGGCAGGAGCTTATTGCTTTTTGTTGCTGTGTAGTATTCCATTGTGTAAATATACTCAAGTTACCTATCTATCCTATTTGATGGAAAGTTGAGGTTGTTTCCAGTTCTCCACTATTGTGAGTAGAATGGTGATGAACATTCCCAGGATTTGGAAAGGTACAGGGAGTGTGATGCTGGGGTAAGAATGTGCCAGGAGATAAATGGAAAAGAATACAGAGTCCACAGATAGACTCACAAACATGGTCAACTGATCTTTGTCAAAAGATCAGAGGCAATTTGATGGAGAAAAAATTTAGTCTTTTAAACAAATGGTGATGGCACAATCGGGTGACCATATGGAAAAAACTTAACAAAGACGCCAACTTTTCACATGACACAAATATTCACAAAAATTGTTCATGGATGTAAACATAAACTGTGAAACTATCAAAATTCTAGAACTAGCAAAGGAGAAGATATGACCTCAGTTTTCATAATGACCTTTTATCTTCAACATTGAAAGAACGAGTCTTCAAAGAAACATCCAGTTAAGGTGGACTTTTTTAGAATTAAAATTTTCTACTCTGTGACAATCACTGTTAAGAGAAGAAAAAGACAACCCTAGACTGTGCAAAATCTTTGGAAGAAGCCTATTTAAGAAAGGGCTTGTATTAAAATGTACAAAGCATCATAAATTCAACAATAAGAAAACAAACATTCCAATGAAAAATGGGTCAAGATCTGAACAGACACCTCGCTAATGAAGGTGTAAGCATACAATAAGCATGTAAGAAGATGCTCAAAATCACTTATCATTAGAGAGAAGCAAGTTGAAACAAAGTGAGACGCCTTGACACACAAATAGACGAGATCAATTCACGGCTGGGGGGTAGGACAGCACAGACTCTCTGTCGTCACTGCTGCCCATGCCGAGTGGTGCGGCCACTGTGGAAGACACTGGGCACTTTCTTACAGAGCTAAACATCATCTTAACACGTGATCCCTCAACCATCTTCCTAGGCATTTACACAATGTTTTCAAATAGAACGTCAACAAAAAAGCCAGCACACATATATAGACTGCACCTCATTTATACAGGCAGGGAACTTGAATGAACAAAGATAACCTTCCATAAATGAAAGGACACCCAAATGAGGTACATCCATGCAATGTAATGCTATCAGGTGCCAACACTGAAAGAGCTATCAAGATGAAAGCACATGGAGGAATCTCAAATTCACCTTTCTAACAGAAAGAAGCATCTGCGAAGGCTGGGTAGAGTACGGTCTCATTGATATGGCATTCTGCAAACACAAAGCTATCAATTTGATCCACAGATCAGCTTCCCAGAGCTGTGCAGGGCTGGGGTCGGGGGAGAGGGATGAAGAGGTCAGGAAATCCGTGTGATGCTTTAATGGCGGATACTTGCCTCTCTGACTTTGACGAAATCCCCGGATTTTTACAGTGGAAAGAGCAAATCTTGACTTACACAAATTAGTAAAATGATTTAGGTGGGTGGATCCTTGGATGGCATGCAGATGAGACTAGAGAGTCTAACCGTATTGAGAATGGAAGAAACAAACTCACTGCAAGTGGTGGGGGAAGTGGTGCTGACCTAAGGACCTTTGGAAATGACTGGAATCTGTACAACTACAGGAAAAGACACCGAGCAAGCAGAGAACCCTACTTGATAAAGTTCTTTCTCAACAGTTACTGGTTAATAACTGTGAGGCCCCTATGCATCTAGACCGGGATTGGAGAAAGGACTGAGTGGTCGTCAGACGGCAGGAGCCAGGGTTCCACTACTGCAGGGGCAGGTTTCGGGGAGGGCAGGGCGCGGGCTGGAGGGCTCCATGTGGCCATGCGTTCGACTGGGAAGCCGTGCTCTGAACTGACGTTGACCTTAATCTAAACATGGCTGTTTCCATATAGACACATATACAGCAGACAGTGTACACACGGTAAGGTCAGCACACCAGCCTAACTTAAGCATCCTGCCACCGAGAGGGCCAAGAAGCAAGGACACCCCGGAGCAACCAGCACACTGAGCTCACAGATGCACGTTTTTAATGCCATGGTCTCATACAAGGAGCCAGTGCTCCTTGAGGAAAAGGCTGATTCCAGGCTGAGGCTGAGAAGGCGCAAGACAATGCTGCAGAATCCTGTAGAAAAGTAAGGAGGCGTTATATCCCCAACTAAAATACACAGGCGCCATAGTTTTCCATCACATTTATGTCGTAAGAATATTTAAGCATTAAAACCTACCTGGCGGTGTAGTGGCTGAGTCAAATGCTTCATTTCGGCTGCCCAGGATTCACAGGTTCAAATCCTAGGCGCAGACTTATGCCCTGTTCATCAAGCCATGCTGTGGTAGGTGTCCCACAGACAAAAGAGAGGAAGATTGCCACACATGTGAGGGACGCTGGAGGCAGAAAGAGGCAGCGGAGCTCCATCGGGACAAGGAGCGGTCTCATGCCCGCCAGCGTGGCTCTGAGAGTTTGAGAAAGAGGCCCCTTCAGAATCAGTGGGGGCATCAGTTGGACATTTGTTTAGTTAAGAAAATGGTCTATTCAGCTGAAGCACTTCAAAATCAGAGCGATGTGCATGGAGCAAAGGTAGTTGGTGTTGGTTTCTGGCCCGTGTGCGCTCACGCCCCCATCCATTCGCTGAGTGACTGAGCTTCTCCACATGAGCCGCAGCGGCTCCTGGGCCCTTTGCACTTCAGGTTCCCCATACAATGCACAGGTTAGCATGGGATCTCTGTGCATCCTTCCAGCTCCGTCTGCCTCATTGCTACATTCACATAAGGACACATTCCACTAGGGAACTATTGTTGCCGTCGTTAGGACACGAAAAACGCATCCTGGGCCCTCCTGAGAGGTGCTGCCGGGCCTCACATGCCTCCTGGATGCAGGGTTCAGTGTGGTTGGCATGCCCTCTGTGGGCCATGGTCACACCAAGCCCGTGCTCAGCAGCTTTTCTCACATCCCGGTCCCAGGCCACAGGGCGAGGAAGGGGCAGCAGGCCAGCAGGCACTGGGGCCTGAACCACTCAGCAGGTCAGCACTCCCGTTTGAATCCACTCTTGGGGTGGACACCAGGGAACAAGCACCCTAGGCTCCCCTGGGCTCCTGAGGTGTTTCGGGTGCCCCTTCCCTGCCCCCTTGCTCCATACCCCATGCCCTGGGAGCCCTTCCACCAAGGACATCAGGAGGCTTAGCCCCTCCAGCCTGGCTATGGGACCCCCAAAGCCTTGTGGTCGTGTCGTCCTGGCAGGGAGCCTCTCTTTTTTCTGGAAATGAACTCCAGTCGTGCTGGCTGAGGGCTCCAGCCCTGTTTGTTTGAGGCTCCATCCGTCGCCCAGGCTGCATGCCTGCTGCTCTCTGAGACGGGGCCCCGTTTTCCTTAACGTGCCCTGTTGTTCACCACAAGCTCTCTGGGCCTCCAACTCCTGCCCGCTATAGGCTGTGTACTGTCTGCTCCCACCCCTCACACCCCTGTTACTGGGCTCTACCTTCTGCTGGGAAGCCCACCAGTTGGCTTTGACTGGTCTGTGGACACTCAGCACTGCCCTGGCCTCTGTTCACCTCTGTTTCCATCACGGTGGACACCCAGCTCTGTGTGACAACCTCACATCCTTCCAGCCATCCTCAGCTCCCCAGGAGTCCTGGTCCAGCTCCTTCTTTCACACCTCCTACCATCCAGGGTGCTTTTAAACAGCCTCTGAGTACCACAGACAAGCTGCCACTCCCCCAGGCCACCTGCTCTGATGCTAGCCTAGGTCCCTGCATCTCGGCTGCTTCCAGGAGGAGGTGCCTCCTGGGCAAGGCCCTGAGTGACCACCTTAGTGTAGTCATGCTCAGAAACTCAAAACCAGGTCCTGCTTCCTGTGAGCTCATGAAGATTCTGGAGACATGGTCAGAGAGCTGACGCTGACTTCCCAAATCTGCTCCCAGGCCATTCCAAAATGTCTGCCCCTGAGAGAAGGCCCGACTACCCAGCAGTTGTCCCCTGCAATGGGGTGGGATGGCACTCATGGCACGAGAACTGCGGGGAGCAGGGATGTCTCCCTTGGTCTATTTCACTCTCTTGGCAAAAAGACCACAGACCAGTGAAGAGTTCTGATGATGAAACTTTGCCCAGGTCTGACTCCCACTCTCTGTGGTCAGGAGCAGCCTTGGGGGGATGCTTGTTAAGAAACAGCTAGTGAGACTACACGGCAGAACTTTGTGTCACTGAAGAACGTCGTAAAGTCTCCCACCAGGACCATTTAACTGTGTGACGCTATTCTTCTCTGGCACAAAATGTGCCCCCAATCTAACAAGATTCCAGTTGCTCCTTCGTTTCTGGGCCTGATGGTGGGTGGGATAGAAGGAAATTCATGACTTCAGCCTCTAATCTGGTAGGACAATCAGGCACACACTGAGCTCTCTCTGTCTCTCATGGCCAAGGGAGGGGGACCAACTCGGAACTGACCTGGGCCCTGGTCACATCGAGGACAACAGGTTCCCTGCATCAAGATGGAGTCCCTGGGTAAGCCATCTGTCTGAGGGGGCAGAGATGCGGTGGGCAGGCATTCTAGTTGCAGGCAAGAAAAGCGGAGGTGAGGGAGCAAGAGAGCCCAGGCAGGTTTGAGGAGGACAGGCCAGATGGTGTGGGTGACAACGGCCAATTACTCCTCCTTTCTGTGCTTCCTCTACGTTATTAAAAACCTGGGATATTACCCACAACACTCCAAATTATTCTGAGGGCAAAATGAGTGGATACGCACAAAGACTCTTAACCTAGACCTCTTGCCTTCCCCGGCCCTGCTCAGCCCTGGGTCCTGGCGCTTCTCTTGCTCTTGGAGGTAAAGGATGGTCTGCCGTGTAGCCAGTCACGTTCTTGGATGGCTGTGCCCTGTCAGGGAGGCCGTGGGCAACCAGGATGTGTGCTCCGTCCCTGCCGCAGCCTGAAGGCCACGCTGGCAGAGGCCAGGCCCCCTGTGTGTCTGAGGGCCACTGGCAGCCTCCATCCAGAGGGGAGAGCTCTGAACCGCTAAACAAGTCATCTGGGTCTTGCTGTGACTGGGTGTTTCCGTGGGAGCACGTTCACAATACTCGGCGGTGACCCCTGAGCTGCTGATCACCGGGTGGGGACTCTGGGTGAACTCAGCGCAGTGGCTCTTGTCCACCCATACTGCCAGCCCTTCAGGATTTAAACAGGCAAGGCCGTGTCCATGGATGCCCAGAGATCATAGTTGGGTGGCATTCCCCTGGAGGACATCCCTACACCTGCCCCTCTCAACCTCAGCTTTCAAAGCCCCCAACAGAAATGGCTCACACAGCCCAGGAGGTAACCACAGCACAAGACTGCAGATGAGAGCACAGCCATCCCAGGGCCAAAGGTCTATGGGCTCGGGCCCAGCCAGAACGTAGGACAAGTCAGGAATAACATGACTCAGGGTGTGACGGACGGATCTTCCAGACCAAGGACGTCAGCACCACACAGACCCGGAAGTCACCTTGGTCAGCAAGGGACCGAGTGGGGGTTTCGTCTGGCCAGGTACATGGACCCTTATCCCGCCTGTCAGAACCCATCCTGGTCCATCAGGCCAGCCAGGGAGGAGTGGCTGTGAGGCACCTGAGGGAGGGTGGGGCCTTGAGGGGACTTCTGACTTGACAAGAGTGAAGAAGGAAGTGCAGGGGCTGGGGTCCTGGGTCCCAGGGAGCAGGAGGGTGTCGGGAACGGGGCCCAGCTGGAGCCTGGAAGGCTGCACCACAAGTGTTCCCCTGGAGAGGAGACGAGCAGGGAGAGGACTTCGGAGCCGGGGACAAGTTCCCAGCAGGATTCCAGGCCAGGGGAAGGGTGAGCATGGAGCCCCAGGGGGACACTGAGGAGGGGAGGTCCTGCCTGCCCAAAGTCCCTGCACAAATGACCTTCCCCTGGCCTTGTCCTCTCCACATGCACGGTTTGATCTCCTTACGTGTTTTCCCCACTTAGAGCTGATGCGTTTCCAGAGGCTGAACTAGAAAAGTACAAGTTCCCAACATGGGGTCCAGAGACACGTCCACAAGAGACGCAGGAAATGTTTCCTCTCCCTCCAGAGTGTGGACGGGCAGCCCCTCTCCTGGGGCACAGAGTGGGCCTGGCAAGTGGTGGCTTTAGGGCCCCCCACATTTCCGTGGTGGATGCTCGGCCTGAGAAAACACCTCGACCTCCCATCTCAGGGGTCTGAGGGGCTGTCTCTGCTCCTGGCCCAGCTTCACGATGCTGACACGGACCTGTCCTCTGAGGAGGGGCACTTGGGGGTCTCCTTCAGCAGCCAGGGAGGGGCTACACCTTCCCCCCTCTCCCACACACAATAATCGGATGACTGCAAAATGTCTTACTCCAGTGAGGGATCTGAGAGTCTGGACAGTGTTTAAATTAGCAAAGAATGTGAAAGAACCACCACTCCCAGGCTCTAAGAGAAACAGGACTTTAATACAACAGTCTGCAAATCTGGCATGAACTATTTACAAGCAGTGATTCTCACCCCTACAGAGATGGAAATTGGCCTCAGGAAGGGGTGGCAGGCGGTGGGGCCCTTGCACCCTGAGTGCACCAGCTGGGCCCCTGCTGCTAAGGAAGAGGTCATACGACAACGGGACGCTCACTCCCTCCTCAGCTTCATGATGGCCATGCTCTCTGGGCCTGGAGAGATTTGCTGGCCAACTAGCACCGGGGCTCCAGCTGGCAGGACAGGCTGTAGCTACAGGATAGAGTGGCATCTGTGAGCCTCCCACAATCCACAGCCCTGGTGTCCCTCCCGGCATCTGCCCAGCAGCTGGAGCCCAGCTTCCCCAGCCATCGCCATGCGACAGGTCAGGGCTGACAAGGGAGTCATGGACTCAGGCTCTCCGGACTGGCCAGCAGGGAGAGTGCACCTGTTCCTCCCCATGTCCTGTCCAGCCTCACCTCTCGTCCTCACTGAGCTGCTCCATGTCCCAGAACCAGGCCCTGAATCGCTCCTGGGGCTCTAGGTTGTAATTCTCTGCAGCCTCCTGGAGCTGCACGATCTCCATCATCACTTTGTGCTCCTGGCACCAGAGGGAGGAGAGGATGCAGACAGAGCCTGCTGGGGATGCTGCAGGGTCTTCAGGGGGTGAGGAGTGGGGCAAGGGGCTGGTCCTGGGTCCTTGCTCACATGGGACCCTCCTTCCCTCCAATTCCACGCAGGACCTACCTGTTCTCAGAGATGGGTAGAAGCCCCTCCCGCAGGAAGTTTTGCTTGATGCCCAGCGCTGCCCCCACCCCCCCACTGGATGGGTCTCCTGATTCTCTGTCATCCAACACTCTCACTAAATGTAAGATGCAGCGGGTGGTGCCCAGGAGAGTTCCGCCCAGGGGCGTCTCTGGTTTCCACGCCCCTCTCCTCCCTGACATGGAAGGCCACAGCTGCTCACCTTTTTCTTTTTCTCGTGGTTGATCTCATTGCCCTGGAAGGCAGACAGCAAAAGTCCATCAGAACGAGCCCCCTAGCTATGACCAGCCCCCGTGCACACCCCTTCTCATGGTGCCCAGCTCCAGGTCCAGGAGGGGGCTGGGCCTGACAGAAAACAGGACTTGGACCCAGGCCAGGCTCTGGGCTCCAGAGAAGGGAGGACATGGGGGCCGACACTCAAAGACCCTGTAGCCCAAGCCCCTCCGATGACGGACAGGGAGGCTGAGTCCTCAGGCAGGAAGGGACAGCTCCATCAGTGTGCTGCCTGACTTGGAGGCTGACTTCTCTCTCGCCTCCAACAAAGCCCATGCAGCTCTGCAGGCGGGCAGCTCTGCTGCTTCGCCAGCCTGGGGACCCGGGACGGGCTCCACGTGGAGCCTTCGTTCCCTCATCCCTAAGAGGGGCACACTGCCCCAGCCCACAGGGGAGCCTGGGAGGCTGTCATGACAGGAAGTTACCACATTCTGACCACTCAGGTCTTGGTACTGGGACTGTGTCTTCCCAAGTCCCAACCTGGTCATCCCCTTCTGGCCCCCGGCCTCACTCACATTTACGTAATCCTCCATGGCAGTGTCCAGCATGATCAGGTCAGTTAGCATGGTGCCCAGGAAGGGGACGATGCCCTGTGCCATTGGGATTAGATGGGATGAGGCCCTGGTCTCAGGTGTCCCCATGACCCTCCCCTGAAAACTCCTCATGCTCAGCCTCCTGGCCCAGCCCAGGGTCCCCACACGGAGCAGCCTCAAACCCTTTATAGCCAGCCCTCAATCCCCACCCCTCACCCTCCAAGAACACCAGACTCCTCCTGGTCACCTCCCAGGGCCTGCTTTTGGCTGGTCACAGGGCCTTTAATCCTTGGCCCCTCCACTCTCCCGACCCATCCTGCTGCAGCTCCCCAGGCCCTCCTCCTGGTCACTTCTAAGGGCGGGTGTCAGGCTCTGCGGCAACAGGAGGAGGGCTGCAGGAGGAAGGCCCCCTCTCTGGATTGGAGCCCCCAGCTGGGAGGGCAGAGTCCCCTCCTCTGACCTTGGAGCGCCTCCCCACAGGCACACTCACCTGCTGCTGCTGCCTCTTCCGGCCTCTCTGCAGGGTCCTCAGCAGGGTGGCAAACTTGGAGGGCTGCTTCTGCCAGGATTGAGGACAGGGTCAAGGAGGCCATCCTCCCCTCACCCCACTTCTCCTCAGCCCCTCTGACCTCAGCCCTGGACGTCTGAACCAAGTCAGCTGGTACCCATGCTACTCCATCCTCCAGCACACTCTGATTCTAGAACAATCCTAGCTCCAACACTCTCGCTGTGTGACCTTGGGCCGAACGCCTGTCCTCCTTGAGTCAGCCTCCTCATCTGGAAAGTGTGACAACTCACCCCTACCTCGCAGGGTCTCCTGAGGACTCAGCGTCAGTGACGGTTTACATGGTTCTGGCTCTCACCCCACCCGGCGTGAAAGGGTGGGGCGGGGCTGAGAGGACACTTCGGTTTCTCTTTCATGTGAAGCCTATGAGGTCCATTCAGGAAAGATCCACTGAGCACCACCAGTTTCCTGGACACTTCCCATAAGCCACCTGGGCACCAGTTACTGCTGACTAGGACCCAGGTGAGTGTTCCTGACAGGGACAGACTAGCAGGGACGGTGGTAGGGCCTCTGGGGAGTCACACATGCACAAACATCTGTCATGCTCCAGCCATTCAGACTCAAGGCTGGGCAGCCCATTTGTCCACCTGGCCTGGGGGAATGCCTGGCAGTGCCCATCCCGAGGGCAGGCAGGGTGCCCTCCTCGTGGAGAAGTGGTGAAGACAGAAGGAGCAGTGGGGGCCTGGCTTCCTAAAGACACACTGAGCTGCTTCAGGGAAGAAACATACGCCCGTCCACCCCATGCACGCAACAGCCTGGAAGAATCTAAGTGCTGACAGCGTGGACCAAAATGGAAGGCAGCCCCTGCTCCACCGGCCAGCTCAGCATCCCCTCCGGGATCAGCCCAGACACCCCCACTTCCTGCCATGACCGGGGCTTCCCACCCCACAAACACCTCCCCCACCTGCCCATGGACCAAACATACCCCATCTTCCTGTTCATCCAGGGAAGACTGGAATTGTACACAGAAACTCCAAGTGAGAAATGACCGTCCACATCCTGCCCCTTCCCCCTTCCCCACACCCCGCCTCTCCCTCCACATGCCAGCCTCCACTCTACCTTGATGAGCAGCTCCCAGCTAAGGGAGTTGTCCTCATCACAGAGCTTTTTAAATTTTCGGCAGCTCTTCCTGAGGGGGGAAAGGAGGAAGGAGAAACTCAGGAACAATGGGGCAGGGGGCATAAGTGCAAGTCCCTTCTCGATGAGAATCTGGAAAATCCAAACTGCCCGAATGAGGATTTTCGTGGGGGTCCTCTGAGCACTGACGTCACCATGGGACTGCAGAGGGGGCTCTCATGTTGGTCACCTGGGGCTGCCACTCCCTTTTCTATGCAGCAGCTGTATTTTGACCAGTTTGGTTTCCCACTGGGCACAGAGTTCTGTTGCTGTATGGCAAACGCTTGAAAATCTCCACTTTGGTTCAACCTACTATGTGACATCCAGGGAACCTGATTCCTGAAGCAGAACTGGGGGCCTAAGTTGCCAGTGAGGATCAGGGACACTGCACACCCACCCAGGCCCTGTGCCCAGGGCTTACTGCCACCCAGGAAGCTCCAGCCGACGAGAGGGCAATGGCAGACACGCGGGAGCTCCCTCCTCCCCCTGGTCCTCCTGTGGAGAGGCCTCCCCACCTGGACACTTTCCCCCAGGTCTTCTTCAGTCTGTGTATGGGCACGCTCTGCAGAGCCGAGAGGACTGCGTGCAGGGAGGAGATGTTCCTCAAGGCTCGGCACTCCTGAGGAGGGAGAGGAGGAGCTGGGAGGGGGAGCAGGAGCCCTGTCTGCTCTGGCTTCAGTCCCCCTCCCTTCCACTCTCCCCTCCTGAGTGGGACAGATGGCCAGGGTGCCAGGGTGGGCACAGGTGGACCAAAGAGTAACACTTCCAGGAGGAGGAATTTCGCTCAAAGTAGGAAGGAGCCAGGGAGGAAGTGAGCATCCCACCCCTGGGACATGCGAGTCAAGGTCAGTGTGCCCTTGACAGGAAGGACCTAGCGACTGTGCAGGGGCTTAGAGTGCAGCCTTCAGTCCTGAGAGCTGATCAAGGAGAAGGGGCAGTTCCACGGCTCTGGAGAGGGTCTCCCCCCGCATACCCTGGCCACCTCGATCCACCGCTCCAGAACCTTGGCCCTGCCCCGGGCCGTCACGTTTGGGTCCCCAAGGCAGGACGTCATGACACACTTTACTACTCTGTTGAACTGCACCACTGTGGCCCAGACGGTGGGTGCCACGTTCTCATGTCCGGGCCGGTTTCTTTTGCCCCAGGTGGAGCCCAGACACTCAGAGGGCTCGACGTTCTTGAACACTTCCTGGGGAGGAGGGGGAGTGTCACTCAGCCCTGCCACAGCCCAGCTTAGTGTCCAAGCAGGAGTCACCGGTCTAAGGAGGGGCTCAGGAAGCTGAGGATGTGTTCTCAGCGTGGTGGGAGCCCCTCGCTTTCATTGTTCTTCCACTGAGAGCACCCAGCACAGGAGGACCCGGGACTCCAGACTGGTGGGGAAAGGACAGGAGCATTTACACACAGCCCACCCCCACAAACTGCAAGCTCCAGAGGGCTGCTCCGCTTGGCTCCTCCCAAGGGGGCATCTCCCTGCATCCTGAGCATCCTTGGTCCCAGGCCCCATTCCGCTGCACATTGCCCTGTGCCAGCTACACCCACGGGCTTTGTCAGGTTGTCTCCCTTTTAGTGAAGTACACGTCTGGTGCATCACAAATGCTGAGGCTGCTGAGCATCCCGAGCAGATGGCTGGGCCGCCTGAGTTCCTGGCTGCACACAGTGAGTTCTCCTCCCCGACCTCTCGGGCCAAGCCCCACCAGGCTTCCTCTGTGTTCTACTTCACTCAATGTGCTCAGCCCCTCTGTCCAGCAGGGCCTCTTGGTCCCCATCTCTACAGTGTGAGGGTGGAACACGAAGGCTGGGGAGTTGCCCAGATCCCATGGTTGGGAAGTGGTGGAGCTGGGATTGGGACCCAGGTCACAGGAGCCGCCACAGGGAAAAGCAGGTCTGGGCCAGCTGATGGCATAGGGGTGGCCTGCCCCACCCCGCCCTGAGAGCCCGGGTGCTCACCGCGTCAATGGCCGTCAGCTGTTCTGCCACCTCCCTTGGGGAGAAGGCCATGAGGCTAGGCTTCCCATCGGGCTGCTTCTTCCCGGTCACTCGACAGGGGTGGGAAGCCTCTGGAACCGGAGCTGATTCTGCGGCTGTTACTGGAGCCTGAGGTGGAAATCCCAGCAGACCCCTTGGTCCCGTTGAGTCCAGTTCAGGACCTGGCACTTGGGCTGGGGCTGCTGATGGCACTCGCTCGGGGTCTGGAGCAGCTGAGGGCGCTGCTGCCGGTTCCAGCGCTAGAAGTGACGGCAGAAATAGAACTGGAGTTCCGTCCAGCTCCAGATGTGGCCCCTTTTCTGCCTCTGCACCTGGCAGAAGCGCTGGAGCTGGGGCAGGAGATGGAGAAAGAGAAAGGGTCAGCTACATAAGTTGCTTTCCATGTGCCTTTCCCCAAACAGGAAAGATCCCACTGTCTTTCAATGAATCCCCAGTCGTGACCCACCCACTGGGGTAGTCTTCCAAGCCTACGGTCTCCCTTACCCTCTGTCTCCAACTCAGTGGCCTGGAAAAGGTCCACCTGGATGAGAAGAGGGGTGGCCTGGTGCTTCAGGACTGAGCCAGGCAAGAGGTCCTGGAGATACGCCAACGTCAGATTGATCCTGGAGTGGCGCAGCATCTGCCACATATCCTGGGAGTTCTCCTGAGGCCGGGGGCCCCAGATGGGAGAGAGGGCACTGGGGAGAGGCATGTGTGAAGAGAGTCACAGGCCTGGCCTGCTGTTCCACACTGTGTTCCCACAGCACCTTCTCTGTGCCTGAGCCCCAGAGGGTGGACCAGCCACTCCAATCCCTGGGTGGCTGTCCTTGCACTGGAAGGCCTGGTCATCAGCCAATCTAACAGAGAGCCTGTGTGAGTCTGGTCTTCCACCTGACACTCTTTTCCCAAAGGGCCTGGACATAGCCTGCCCCATCCTCCACGCTCGAGCATCAGGACTGAGGTTGGAGGCAGATTTGTGACCAGGCTGCTCACCAGCTACTGTTCTGGGCCCCAGTGGCGGTGCTTAGGAGAGGTGCCTGTGCAGAGGGCAGGGAGAGGGAGAGGGAACTGTGGAAGCGAGGAGTCTCTCAGTGGCCGACTCAGCCCAGCCTCTCCTCTGCTTCCCATGGCGGGACTGGCACCCCATGAACAGGTCTCTTTGATTCATTTCCTCCTGTAGGGAAGACCGCAGACCTCAGGCCCCCCACAGAAACCCCAAGAGGCGTGAGATCCAGGGTCTGCCAGTCCATCCATAGCCACAGTCCCCATGGTCTCCTAGCCCCTTCTGTGGACACAGGAGGCCCTCCCTCTGGACCCAACACCACTCATGGTCTTAGTTGGTCCTTGAAGTCTGTCATCGTGGTCTGACTATGAGAGGATGCGTCCATATCTAGAGGAGGCCAAGAGGGTGTGACATCTAACGTCCTCTGGGCATGAATACTCATGATGCCCAGAAGTGAGCTTCTAGCTCTCAGGCTAGAATTGAGCCCCAGGGAGAGTGTCTGCTTCCTTCAGTGGACACCCTTAGTGTGTAGGAAAGGGTACGAGTGTAGTAGGAGCTTAACATATAGTATTGAATGAATGAACCCCATCCAGAGCCTTCCCAGAATTCTGAGTGGGCCTGCGTCTCCTCTGCTGCCCACAGAGACCACTGCTCTGGCCGCACCGAAGACAAGGACCAGGATCAGCTAGATGGACTCGCTAAATTGTCTTGCCAATAGGAAAACAGTTTGCTTTCATGTACTTTTCCACACTCAGGAAGGCCACAGGCCAGCGAGGGGAGAGGCAGGGAGTCTCCTCACTGGCGACGGAAGCTGTAAGCATGAGGACACGCAGCATGAGCAGCAGTCCCTTCTGTGGAGTCCGGCACCAGGCAAGCGTCTGCCGTGCTGTCTCCCGTGATTTCCTTCAGTGACCCTGTGAGGTTTACCCTCTTACCACCCCACTATTCGGATGAGCAAGGTGACGCTCAGAGAGGTGTGGGGACGTTCCCAAGGCACACGTTTATTAGGTAGGAGACTCCCTGCTGTGCTGTGGAGGGGTGGGCACTCACCTCTGGAGCAGCTGGTCCAGGACCTGTGGGGTCGGGTAGAAGGCCTGGTACACACACGGGAAGGTGGTGACGGAGATGGATCTGCCGTGGAAAGATGGTTGCAGGCAGCCTACCACCTTCTGCACTGCACCTGCCTTGAGGGTCCGCATCGTGCGGGCCTCAGCCACGGACAGGGTGGGTTCCTTGGCATACCACGTGGACAAGCAGGGACACAGAGTCAGTGGAGTCACCATGAACCACCAGGGGCATCAGGGTCTGGAGCTCAGACCAGAACCTCCCAGCACCTCAGGAAGTTGTGCAAGAGGGACGAGAGCCCGCCTTGAAAATGGTTTTGGACTTAAAAGTACAATTTGATTTTTAGGGGAATGACAAACACTCAGTACCTTCAAGGCATTCTGTGACCTGAGGAACAATTGTACCTCTGTGCATTAAGAGCCTGAGGTAAGAGCATTATCCCAGGGAGTCATCAATGAACATCCCCACCACAGACAGGAGCAAAGAGATGATTAGTGACCTTCCGCCAATCTGCGGTTCTATGTCATGGCAGACCTGGAAAACTTAGAGTCTATTCGGACACGCTTAAAATGTGCCCTGCAGTGTTGGCTCAAATGGCAACAGAATTGGGTCATGTCAAGGTCCAACAGCATCGAAAGGCTGAATCACTGTGCAAAATGTCCTCCTCTGTGGAATATGATGAAGTCACTTAAGGCCTCAGCTCCTGACCTGAGCGGCCTACAATGAGTTGCCGTGTTCTGTGCAATGACAAGTAGCAGAGAAATGTATAGGATCCTGTAATCCCACCGCCATCCTCTTTATGTGTAAATAAGCCTAGCAAGTGTGATGACTCGTGAGGCTTGGAGAAGGTCTGCAAGTAAAGTGGCCTGAGTGCTACACAGCTTCACAGCCGGGTAGTTACATCAGTCAAAACAGGAGCAAAATGCTAAGGTCCTCATGGCCTCGTGAAAAGTGATAACAACATTAAACATTTCCTCTATGATTCCAAGAAACGTGAAGAGTGTCTTTCCACCCTACCCCACAGCTGGCTCGGGAGGAGAGGAGGCCCAGACTCCTTCAGGAGCAAGGCCGTAGGACACTCCGTTGGGAAAGCCCTGTGAGGGCCCCAGGGGTGTGCTCAGATTCAGACCTGGGTTCCAGGCCCACGCTGAACATCTTGGGGGGGGTGGGGGTAAAGACCTTCTGCTCCTGCTCTCACCTCAGACCGGCACAGGATGCTGCTGGTGGCCTGCTGCTCCTGCCCCTTGACTAGGGAGGGAGAGAAGTCGAACCCAACACATAACTCTTCAAACATCTCCTGAGTGGAGTTCTGGAAAGACAATGACCGGCAGACGGGCCAGGAGGCATCAGGAGCCTGCTGCACATCGCCATAGGGGGACACCCCCATGAGAATTTCTGTTCCCTAGTTCAGGCACAGATGGACATCTGCACAGACATCTGACCAGGGAGGGAACTAGATGAAACTTCTAAGGCTGGGGATTAACACAAGGGCAGAGGAGCTTGATCCCCAGCACCCACCTGCTCAGGTTGCCAGCCTGGGGTATGAATATCACAGACTCACCAGTTTTACAGCACGTAACAAACTGCTCTGATTCGAAGTGTTTTGTGAGGTGACAAGGTGCAGAGAAATGTATAGAATCCTGTAATCCACGCCCATGCTCTTTGTGTGTAATCAGCCTAGCAAGTGTGATGATTTGTGAGGCTTGGAGCAGGTCTGCAAGGACAGTGGCGCTGAGTGCTACAGCTTCCCAGCCGGGAAGTTACATCAATCAAAACAGGAGCAAAATGCTAAGGTCCTCATGGCCTCGTGAGAAGAGACAACAACAGTAAACCTTTCCTCTACGATTCCAAGAAACATGTGGAGAGTGTCTTTCCACCCGAGCCCTCAGCTGGCTGGGGAGGAGAGGAGGCCCAGACTCCTTTGGGAGTAAGGCCGTAGGACACTCAGTGGGAAAGCCCTGTGAGGGCACCGGGGGTGTGCTCAGATTCGGACCTGGGTTCCAGGCCCAACCTGAACATCTTGGGGTGGTGGGCGGGGAGACCCTCTGCTCCTGCTCTCACCTCAGACCAGCACAGGATGCTGCTGGCGGCCTGCTGCTCCTGCCCCTTGACTAGGGAGGGAGAGAAGTCGAACCCATCATGTAGCTCTTCAAAGATCTCCTGCGTGGAGTTCTGGAAACACAGTGCCCGGCAGACGGGCCAGGAGGCATCAGGGGCCTGCCTGCACATCGCCACAGGGGGACACCCCCATGAGGAATTCTGTTCCCTAATTCAGGCACAGAGGGACGTCTGCACAGACATCTGACCAGGGAGGGAACTAGATGAAACTTCTACGGCTCAGGATTAACACAAGGGCAGAGGAGCTTGATCCCAGCACCCAGCTGCTCAGGCTGCCAGCCAAGCCCCGGGGTATGAATATGACAGACTCACCTGGCTGACAGCACATAACACTCTCCTCCTGCCCAGGAGGGACCCACTCCTCACCTGCTGCCTTCCCGCACAGCGCCCACGCGTACACACACACACCGACACTCACACACAAACCCTCACACAAGGTGCAAGGGCTATGGGGCTGCTCAGGTGGGATCCGAGTTGTGTCCTGCCCTACAGTGGGCTGCCCTGGGCTGCCCCACATTACCTTTGGGTACCTCCTGCCAAATTGGCCATGAGGCTTGATCCGATGTCCACAACAACACAACAGTCTCACACTCTGGGCTTTCCTGAGCCTAGAGCCTCTGAAAACTGGTACACAACAAGTAAACATGTTGTACTCTGAAGTGTCTCCAGTCAAATGAACTAGCTAGGGGTCTGTCTCTAGAATTAACTGCCTGGTTACCAGAGTTCTAAATCTGTTGGGGTCTATCGCCAAGGAAGTGAGGTCACTTTTTCAAGATTCCATTACCTGGGCTGCTTCCTGTAATCGGACCTACCCAAACCACCCCCATGTCTTCTTCTTAACTCTACATGAGGAGCTTCCACAGCCCCAGCCACAGCTCCCTGGGAATGTGATGAGGGTCCCAGCTTTGAGGAGGCAGAGCAGAATTCAGACCTCCTTTATCTTACCAGTTCTCTGTCCTGGAAAACTCATTGTGCCTCTCAGGGCCTCCCCAGTCTCCAAACCTGCCCAAGGGGAATCCGCCTAGAATCTACTTGCTAGGGACATCATCAGGTGTATATGAAATAATATCCATAACACCTGTGAGGTGGTGTCAAGTGCAAGTAATGCACAAACAAAGAGATGGAAGAATTACGAGAAGGGATGTAGCATGAACACCACTCAAACCAGGCCTGGGTTCAGCAATGCGCTATTGCAACAGGCACTTCCTCTCTTGGCCTCATTTCAATGTCAGCACAAGGAGAGGGTTGATGAATGAAATCCAGACACTGTCATCCTCTGGATTCAAACCTCTCCATTGTTTCCTCTTCTGTTTAGAAAGAGACCCAAGAGCCTCATCTTGATCTGTGAGGTGGGCAGCCTTCACCGTGGCTCCCAGAGATCCCCACCCGTGGTACACACATCCCTCACAGATTCCTGTGTGACCACTGAGTGCTTAGTGACTGGCTCTCGCCAATAGAACACAGCCAATGTGGACGAGTGTCATGTCTAAATTTTAAACACAGAAAGTCTCTCACTTCTTTCTTATTCCCTCTCTTAAGTTCCGTCTCTCTCTCTTTCCCATGTCTCTCTCTCCTGTCCCTGAGCTGTGGAATCAAGCACACACGTTTTGAGCTGCCATACACAGAGGCCCACATGGGAGAGAACCGAGGCAGCACCCAGGCCAACAGACAGAAAGGAACCCATGCTCTGAGTCCAAAGTGCACCTCGACTCCTTTGAGTGAACCTGAGAGGAAATTCTCTGCCAGTCGAGCATCACTTGAGGCCGCGGCCGCGGCCTTGAGGCATCTTGAGCAGAAGAACCAAGCTAATCTATGTCTGATTCCTCAACCACAAAAATTGTGAGATATGAGGCATTTGCCGTTTACAGATGCAAGGCACTGAAACCGTGATTTCAGGCCCCAGGATCTGGCCCTGCCCTCCTCTGCCTCCTCTCTCCCCCCAGGCTCCCTCCAGCCACACTGGCCATCTTTCTCACATCCTCTGGCCAAACCCCCTTCTGCCCATGAGTGTCTACAGCAGGGGTGCCTTCTCCCTGACACGCCGCTCCCAGACTTGTGCAGGGCTGGCTCCCTCTTGTCATTCTGGTCCCAGGAAATGTCACCCGAGTGAGGCCTTTCAGACCCCTACCCGGTGACCCCCAGCCCTCCCTCACAGGGCCCTGAATGTCCCCTCAGCACTGGCTCTTTCCCCTCTCATGTCTTTGCTTTCATGCTTTTGTCCTTGTCCCCTGCAGAGTGTGAGCTCCTGACTGGCAGGGACCACTCAGTCACTTAGACCCACTTAGACCCACCTGAGCACCTGGCACAGGGTGAGTGCTCGGTGCACAGTCGCTGAGTGAAGAATTGTGAAACTCGTGTCCCCTCCTCCTGCTCTTCACCAAGTCAGACTGTGGAGAGGACTGCTAGTACCAGGAGGAGTGAGTTCTCTCTGAGGCGGGGGACAGCCGGAAAGGCCTCTGCACGGCTATTCGCTGCTCCAGCAGCTGAGGCAGGCTGACTGGGCGCTGTGTAAGTTTAAGAAGTCAGCACAGGGACTGGATGCACACAGCCTGTGCAATGACACCATCAGTTCACTTAACATCCGTCACCGAAAACAGAAAAGTAAGTGTTTGCTTGTGATGAGAAGTTTAGCTTCTTGGTTCTTAGCAATTTTGAAATGTACCACACAGCAGTGTTAACTTAGGCAGTGCTGTGTGGCAATTACATCCCAATAGAAGTGACAACAGTGAGAACCCAACCTCATTGGGCACCACTGACGCTGCAGGCTGCCTGCCCCCTGGTGGCCAGCACCAGCCCTGCAGCCCTGGCAGAAGCCACCACACAGGAAGTTTCTTCGGGTGTCCTCAAGGCAGAGGCTCCCCACTGTCCCAGGGGTAAAGGAGCAGACCTGCAGGCTTCCAGGCCGTGGGAGGAACCTCAGGAGCCTCCCTCTCCCTCATCTTTCTGTCCCTCCACTTGGGTGTCCTTTTTTCTCAGGAGGCATCCTGATCTCAACCAAGGCAATGATTCTCCTCTCCAGCCAAGTGAGGACCTCGGGAGTCCAACAAGGACTGGTCTTGTCCCTGGACTCTGGCCTTAGTACACACTGCTCTGGCATGTTCTTCCTTATCCCAAGTTCTCATCCACCCGAACCCCCAAGCCTCTCTCAGTTCTAAAGGATCTCCAGCAGGTGGGAAAGCATTTTCTCAGGTGCTCAGAGCACAGGGCCTCATCGATGGAGAACCAAGGGCCACAGACCCTTCGTGAGCATCATACAGAACCCAGGGAGTCACCCGCTGGACGCACTCCACTTTACACAGGAGGACACCAAGGTCTTCTCTCCTCTACCCAATGTCTACACAAGAGAAGAACGGCTCATCAGAGTAGCAGGTGCCCACAGAAGTGGACTCCAGCTCCCCAGTCCTGTGCCCTCCAGGCTGGGCCAGGGATGCCCTTGGAACAGGTACACACCTAGAAACCTCAGGGATTCTTCGGTCCGTCTTGGGCCTTCTGGGCATGTAGCCAGGAGGATGGATGCTACTGTTCATGGCAGAGCTGCCTCCAACTGCCTTCTCCTTGGCCTCTTGTCACTTCCCTGGTGTCTGCTCTTTCCTGGGGTCCCTGCATGGTCCACACAGGAGAAATCGGTGTGAGTGTGCCTGTGCATGATTGGATGCGAATAGGAAGATGACCCCACGTGTACAGGGGTGGGCAGGGCTCCCCTAGGACCATGAGGTCCCTGTTTCCAAAGAAAATCCGAAGGGAAGGGGTTGAGCCTTGGCTGAGGAAGCCAGAGCCCTGCCTGATCCTCTGGATTCTGACCCCCTCCTGAGGTCTGGGTCAGTCCCTCCAACTTTCTGGGCCTCAGATTCCCAAATGGACAAAGAACACGTTTTGTAAGAGCAAAGTCAAAATGGACCCTCTGCAAATGAAACAAGTACCATGCTTTGACCTCCCCCCACTGCTTATCCTCCAAGGAGACTTCGAACCTACACGGTGTCTATTACTGGGTAAAATCACCCTCAGCACACAAAACTGATAATGGTTAAAATGGCACACGGTCAACTTTATCAGTGACTAAATATTGATGGAAGAAGAAATACATCCGAATATATTTTGATATGACTGATAAGATTCAGGAAAGTTTACTTGCTAGAAAGAATAACACCTAAACAAAACTTAAAATGTCAGAACCTGTAGTCAGTACATTATGATGTAGCTTAAAAGAAATTCAGTCATTTGCATAACAATTGATTGATTCTGAGAAAAAATAGATTCAGTGAATTAATAACAAAATGGATACACTGGAATTGTTTTATGGTGCTTATTTTATAGCAGTCAAGGAATTAATACTACTATATTGCATTTTGAAAGTTGCTAATAGCGTAAATCTTAGAAGTTCTCATCACAAGAAACACATTTGTAACTCTTGATGATAGACGTCAACCAGACTTCTTATAGTGATCATTTCACAATATACACACATATTGAATCATTCTGATGTAGACCTGAAACTGATATAAAACAAACTTAAATTTAATATTAAAAATGTCTTACTATGTTTTCTCTGAAAAATACATGGTCACAAAAATTTTGCAGAGTTTTGTATAATTCTGATTTAAAGGTTCTCTTAGGCCCAGAATGAAAACATTTGTCTGATCAAAGTTGCCTCAGGTACAAGGGCTGAGACAAACACCAGGGTCAGAATGGAAGAGCACGAATGGAAACACTAAATCATCCTCTGCTCATTTCTTTGTATTTGCACTTTTAACAGAAAATCTATTTTTATTGGCTTAAAATGCACATAATGTAAAACTTACCATCTTGACCATTTTTCTGTGTACACGTCATTAAGCACATTAACTTCCTTAAGTGCATCTTCAGTGTGTTGACCACAGTCGTATGGTGGTGCAGCCATCACCACAATCCATCTTCAGAACTCTTGTCGCCCCACAGAACTGAAGCTCTGTCCCCACTCATCGGTCACTCCCCTTCCCCTGCTCCCACCCCTGGCCAACAGCATCCGCTGTCCGTCTCTCTGAATCTCACCATTTCAGGAATGCCATATAAGTGGAGTCACACAAGGCCAGTATTTTTGGGACTGGTTGATTTCATTTAGCATAATTTCCTAAAGGTTCATCCATGTTGTCTCATATCTCAGAATATCCTTAGTTTTTAAGGATGAATAACATGCAATTGTATATATATATATATGCCCATGCTGCTTCTCCATTCATCCCTGGATGGATCCTTGGGTTGTTCCACGTTTCAGCGATCATGAACAATGATGCCGTGAACATGGGTGTTCAAATATGTCTTTGAGACCAACTTTTCAGCTCTGAGGTGTATATATCCTGTAGTAGAATTGTTGGGTCATTTAGTGATTCTATTTTTAATTGTTTTAATGAAATGCCATGCTGATTTCCACAGCAGCTATACCAGTTCACATTCCAGCCACAGTGTACGTGGGTCCAATATCTCCACATCTTTGCCAGCATGCCTTTCTTCACTGTCTGTCTTTTGGGGGTGCCGTCACATGGATGTGAGGTGGTGTCTCATTGAGATTTTGACTTACATTTCCCCAGTGATTAGTCACATTAAGCATCTTTTTATATGCTTGTTGACCATTTGCGTATCTTCTTGGAGGAAAAGTCTATTCAAGTACTTTGCTCATTTTTGATTTGGGTTGTTTGTTTTTTTGTTCTTGAGTTGAGAAGTTCTATGTCTATTCTGGGGATTCAGCCCTTGTCAGATAGATCATTTGCAAATATGGGCTCCCATGCTGCACGGGTTGTGTTTTTACTCTGTTGATGTTGTCTTCAGAGGCAGAAAAGGTTTTAATATTCATGAATTTTGGTGTGTGTACTCTGTTTTTTATTGCCCATGCCTTGAGTGTCATATCCATGAAATCACTGCCAAGTCCTATTGTGAAACGTTTGTCCCATGTTTTCCTCAAAGTGTTTCAGTTCTTACATTTGGGTCTTGATCCATTGAGAATTAAGTTTTATATCTGGTGTGAGGTCAGAATCCAAGTTTAGATTTTGCATGAAAATATCCACTTTTTCAGGAACCACTGGTTGAAAAGACTGTCTTTTCCACGTTGAACAACCTTGGCCACCTTATTTCTGGGCTCTCTATTCTGTTCCGATGCTCTATGTGTCTGTCTTTATGCCATTACAATGCTGTTTTGATACTGTAGGTTTGCAGCAAGTTTTACATCAGTAAAAAGAGAGTCCTCCAACTTAGTACTTCCTTTCAAGACTATTTTAGACATCTGGGCATACTTGAGATTCCATATGAACTTTAGGATGGGTGTCTTTCAGCACAAAATGTCATTGGGATTTTGATAAGGACTGCATTTAATTGCTTCATCTCTTTGGAGGAAGCTGACATCTTAACAACAAGGAGCCTTCCAATCCACGATCACAGGACGCCTCTCATTTCTGGTAGTGCCGGGTGGTTGTTCAGGTGGAGGGGACAGCACTCTTCCAAGTAGTCACGCAGGGTCCCAGAATTCCTCCACACTGTGCCTTCAGCATTTCCTCAGAACTCATCGACATCTGCATCCAGTCAAGGGAGAGAAAAATGCGTGTCAAATGCATGTGGGAAGTTTTCAAGGACTGGGTGTGGATGTAGCACACGCCTGTGCCACCCTCTCCCCTGGCCAGAACTACGCACGGAACCAGCAGACCCTAACAGTCGGGACTGCAGGCAGAATCAGCGGACCCCACCAAATTTGGGACTGTGGACTAACCAAGGGCTAGAGACTCAGTGTCTCAGGGAACCATATGCCAGCTCAAGCTGCCTGCTACCACTTTGACTGGCACTGTGGACTAACCCAGGGCTGAGACAGATGCTCTGCTAGAGCATCCTGTCAAACTACACTGGCCCGTTAACCTGGGCCTGGAAAGTCACTTAGATCAGGAGCTCAATGCAAGGAGAGTGGAGCTGAGATGCACGAGACACTTACCCACAGCCCTCAGAGACAGCAAAAAAGACGGAGAATCCAAAGGCTTCATGGCTACCAATGCTTGTGTTTCTCATCCCCGAAGCCATGAGAAGTCTCCTTCGAATCCCGCTGCTGCCACCAAGCTGTTAAGAAAGAAAATACAACTGTGTAAGTCTAAAGAACTTCATTGCTTTATTCACCAATTCCTGCGTCCGGAGGCATCCAATCTAGCAGATAGAAAGCAGCTCCAAGGAGCTGTACAGAATGAAAGACTTTGAAAGGCAAAAGGGAGAAGAAAAAGAAGTCACAGCAGGCGGGAAGATCGCTCGGTTATTGCAAGGTTACTTTCCTCAGGGGACAGCAGCAGTCTATGATGTGGAATACCTACCTAGTGCTGATTGGGGGATTCCTAATCCACTGGTTTAAGATTCTGTTTCTGGGAGAGTCGAAAATCTAATGAAGTCAAGACTCAGTTTGGTGAGGTGGGGCTTAGTGTTAAGAGGCTCCTCTTGGGGCCCACCGTCTGGTTTTGACACATGACTCTGCTGGCCCCCTGCTGGCCCCGGGTACACCCGGGTTTCCCTTCCTGACCATTGTTGGTCACACATCCACTGCACCTGCCTCCAGTTCTCCCCCTTCCACACCGCAATCTCCGCCATGACTCCCTCTGACACTATCACGACTTCTCCCACCACACTGCCCTGCTTTCCACAAGGCCAGCAAGAGGCTTCGTAAGCACCACTTCATCAGTCCAGTGGGCTGAGCGGGCTGCCCAGCATCGGGACTCAGAAACTGGTGGGCCTGTCACATGGCCTCCAATCACCGGTACCCCAGCTGAAGTGCCTGCCCTGATGAGATACTCAAATTTAGCCAACTCCATCGAACAACATCTTTGCTGCAAGCTTCCCTTAAAAATGCTCCACCCAATTTCTGCCCCAACTGTTTTTTGAGGAGTCGTTTTGGGGGAGCCTTTGAGGCCACCTTGGTGATTCTGTGCCCGGGCACAAGCAGCTCTTAGCCCACACACCCTTTGGTTGCACCACCTGGAATCGTAGAGCACAGGGAGCCAGTGGATGGGCACCAATCACTGGTTTGACCACCAAGAGCCGGTGAATATTTCATAGCAGGAACATCTACTTTCGGGTCTTCCTGTGGGCACACGTCACAAGGCGCTCCCTGGTACCCCGCTCTCCCCCACATCCTCTGATCAGCTTTCCGCAGGCGATGTTCTGCAGTCCATCATTGTCTCCACGGACCTGCCCCTAGAGCTGTACCCCACAGACCAGGAGTCCCTGAGTTTCCTGCCCTGACAGGCTACCACCGACCCAAAGAGATATGTCTGTTCTACTAGGATGACTGGTCTGGCATAGGGGAGTGGCCCTAGCCACAGAAAATCAGGTAATTGAGGCCACCCAGAAGTGTGCACAAACAGAACCCAACACGGACAGCAGCTCCATGAGACTCTATTCTACTCCTTGTAGGACAGTCGCCTAAGTCTCTGCCAAATGGTTTTAGGAAACCACCTGGCCTCAGACTATCTCTACTGGCCAAGGAAGGAGGGGTCGGGGCCCTCCCATGGTCTACCACCTGCATGTACATCAACAACTGACAAGTTCAAACCTACCTACACCAGAGGGTCCAAGAGGTGAGAATACTGCCCAGTATTACTGAGATCTCTGAACAGATTCCCAGGGCCCCCAAGACCACTGAGCTATTTTCTTGGCTGGTCTTTTCAAGGTGGAGACCATGACTATGGACTGGATCTCCGACTGTAGCTTGTGTGATTTTCGTACTTGCTACTAGACCCTAATCAGATGTTTACTCTCAGGGCTACACCGTGCCTTACCCCTAATAGCTGCATGAATTACCCTCATTTCAAATTTTCACTGAAGAAAATCTGCTCAACATAAAATACACCATTTTAAGTACTTGAAAGTACACAAGTCAGTGACGTTTAGGACAATGAGAATGTTGTGTGGCTATCACTACTAGCTAAGTCCAGAACATTTTTAATACCTTGCAAAGAAACCCAGCCTCGCTGTCTCTGTGCTTTGCCCTAACCCAAGTCCACAGAAAGACCTTATCTGTTTCCTCTCCCTGCAGATTTGCTATTCTGGGCATTTCATTCAAATGGAATCATAGAATCTGTGGCTTTGTGTACCACTTCAATTAGCACACTTTTTAAAGGATCATCCAGGGCCTAGCACGTAGCAGTGCTTTCTTCCTTCTTAGGGCTGTGTTATATCCCATAGTATCAATATGCCACATTTGCTTTATGTGTTCATAATTTGGTGGAAAATTGGGTTTATTTCATTTTTGGGCTACTGTGAATAATGCTGATTTGAATGTCCATGGACAGGTTTTCCTGCGAACATATGTTTTCCATGTTCTTTTGGAGATGCCTCACAATGGACTGTCCAACTCAAAGGCAATGATTGCTTGAAGATGTTAAGAAATGCAAAGCTGTGCTCTACAGTGGCTGCATCATTTTACGTTCCCACCAGTGATGTATGAGGGCTCCCCTTCTTCCTCATCTTTACCAACACTTGGGATTTTCCTTTATGTTGAATACAGCCTACACATTGAGTTGGAAACAGTAGCACATTGTGGTTTGAATTTCCCTTTCCCTAATCATGAATGACATCGAGCATCTCTCTTGTGCTTATTGGCCATCTGCATATCTTCTGGAGAAATGTCTATTTCAACCATTTGCCTATTTTAATTGTTTTATTTGTCTTTTATTATTGAGTTCTAAGAGATATTTATGTATTCTGAACACTAGATTATACAAGTTGAAAGTCGGCGAATTCAAGACCCAACTTTCAACAATGAATAGAACATCCAGACGGAAAAGAAGGACACGGTAGAAATAAATGACATTAAATACTAAGAACATTTTATTGAAGAGCAGCAGAATACACCTTCTTCTCAAGAGCACACAGAGTATTTTCCAGAAGGGATCACGTTTGAGGTCACAAAACAAATCTTAACAAAATTAAGACGATTGAAATCATACCAAGCATCTGTCTTGAACACAATGGCGTGAGACTAGAAATCAATATCGGGAAGAAACCTGCATCATTCCTGAGAGATGGAAATTAAACAGCAGCCTCTTACACAGACATTAGGTCAAAGAGGAAATCAAGAGAGAAATTAAAAAATAGCTCAAGACAAACAAAAAGAATTAAAAACACACCAAAATTATGGGATGCAGCAAAAATAATACTGAGGGAAGTTTGCAGTGATCAACTTGTAATGTCTTAAAGAAGAAGGACCTCAAATTGACAACCTAAGTGACAACACACAGAACTAGGAAAAGGGAAAACTGAATCCAAAGCTAACAGAAGGATGGAAGTCACAAAGGTGAGAACAGAAGAAAGGAAATAGAGGAGAAAGACAAAAGATCAAAAGGATGAGTCAATTTTTTGAAAAAATAAAATTGACCAACCCTTAGAAGACAGAACGCCTGACAGAAAAAAAGAGAGAACAATCAAGTGAAGTAAATGGGAAGTGAAAGAGGAGGCCTCACAATCGATGCTTCAGCAATAAGATCATAGAGACCCTCCATCCTCTTGCTCACTAACACACTGGGTGACCCAGCAGACTGAGTAAGTTCCTAGCAACAACCTACCCAGTCTCACTCAGGAGGAAACAGACAACTGAACAGACCAGTGACAGATACGGAGGCTAAGTCAGTGATCACAAATCTATCATTTAAAGAAAAAGACCTTTCTGATTTCCACTAGACACACTTAAAACCGGTTACACGCCAAGCCAATCTTTATTTGAGTTATTTACTTAATGCTGAAATACAGCTGATAAAAATATTCATAATGCTCTTTTATGTAGAGAGTTTGAAGGTAAAGTTTCTTGAGAAAACTACAGGTTTTTGTACTTGGTACACAGGGAATGAAATTCTAAAGCACGGAGAATGCGCATTTCTCCACATGGTTAGCGCCCCAGTTTTAGCGAATACCTCTGAGAGATGAGCAAATACAATAAAGTGTATGACTAAAGCATCACACTTCACTCAAGACTCATTCTATATAGCCACCCTATCTGCAAATATTTAGTATGTTATTTTTAATACTTCACAGTATCACTGCCATCGATGATAGTAATACTAAATTTCCCTTTGAAAGCATCCTAACTTTCCAATTTCTTTGACTTTCTAATACTAGAACACTTATACAGGTAAACTGAATATGTTAAAAATGAAATGGAAAACAAGGTAAAATTAAGCTAGCATAACAAAATTATTTGACGTACTTGAATATTTGAAGAAGATAAAGTTAGATAAAATTTATTTGAAAAAGTAAGATGTCAACAACTTTAAAAGTAAATAAGGTGTTTGAAAAATGGTTATATGCATTTAAATATAATGTATTTAATATTTATAATTAATTTTATATTTGTATGATTTAGAGATGCTGCAAGTATACGTTTTTACCAAATGAAATGGGTGTATATTAAAATTAATTCCACATCAAAGCCCAGATCAATGGCAAACGTTGCTAAAAAGAATAAGCTTCTGAGATTAAGAATTAAATCTAAAAGCAGAAAATTTTTATCAAATATAAATTACAATAGTTGTTTTTGTCAGATTTTTTAAAGGAAAATTATTTCTCAGCATTGCCGGATCTCATAGCACGCACAAGATGGCAACATTCTACATAATACCCGCTTTCTCCAGAGGGGTGTGGAGAACCACATTAGATTTTGGTCAGCTCTGAAGTGGCTGCCACCAGGTTGTTTGTCCTAATTCTCTAATAGTAAATGAACTTGACAAAGATTTCTCTTTTTTTCCACACTTGGACTTGAAAGATTTCATTGTTTGTGGTCAAGTAGATTGATTCAAATAATCTCACAAAGTAAAAGGGTTCATAGCTCAGGGAAGATGCTTTCCGAACATTTCCTGAATTGAGTTTGGATCGTTATCCTCATTAGATCTTTTACTTCTAGTGTTTCTCATACGCCTGCTGCCTGATTAAAACTCATCCTTACAATATGAATCAAGAAATGTGGCCAAAGAAGGATGTGATTGATTTTCAAAATAGACAGATAATCTCTGAATTTTTAACTACGAAGACATACCTTTTATTTTACACACATTGAATAATGCACCTTTCCTGATATAAAATGTTAAGGGCACTTTAGAGCAAGTAGCAGATTAGAATCCCCTTGACTGTCAGCGAGTGGTTCCAGCAACATATCGATTATGACTGGTTGTAAAATAAAATTTGTCCCTAGTTTGTGTTATTATTTACAAAGTACAGTATTTGTTTTTTCGTGTGTGAGTAGAGATTTAAACTTACTTTTTGGATATTGTTGAAATCCTCTCTCTCTTTTTCTCTGTATCTCTTTTATTTATTTTAAATCACTTGTAATTCACATATAGACTCCATGATACTTCATGCCTAGATAGTATATTTATGCTCTGAGTTTTTCCAACAATGACTTCATAAATATTTTTAGATATATGATACAGTTTAATTTCACTCGTTGAATTTGGTTGTTATATCTTCTTAGTCACTTTTTGACTCTCAACTTGCTTCAACTTTTTTATTTTGTGCCATCAATTTCTTATGAACGAATGACAGTTGTCTTATAGCTTGTCCTGCTTCTGGATTTACTTAATGATTTCTTCTTAATTCCATTTATTTCCTATAATTTAGAAACAAGGTTTAAGGAATTAATTATATTTAGATTAAATATTTTAGCAAATATACTTCATGATGTATCATATCAGAAACACCATAAGTAGCTGCTTTTTCATTTTCTTTCAACATCATGTACAAGTTTGTGACAAGGCAAAAATTTTTTTCAGCTTTATTGAGATACAATTGCTAAGGTACATCTTAAAAGGTCTCATCCCCAGAAAAAAAATTGTAGCTACATGAAAATGTGCTTTTACTATCATTTTTAAGTAGTGTCTTGTCTTTGAGGAAAGATAATGAAAATGGGCTTCTTTCTTCCCCACATTCAGTAATTCTGTAACATTAGGCTATGTGATAGTCACAAATAAAGGCTTAAAAATGTATTAAATTTTTGCAATTCCTACCTCACTCATGGACTTCATCATGCTTGTTTCATGAGCTTTAACATTTGTGTGACTCAAATATTTCACCAATATCTGAAAGTCAATATACAGCTATTAGCAATAATTTTATCAACAAGCTTTGCTCATGGTATTGGGGTTTTATTCTAATTTGAAATGAAGGTAACCTAAAAGATTTCACAGTTATTAGTCAAGAATATGCTCGATCAGCAATAGCAGTGTGAAAATCAATAAACAGAAACCTCACTGAAAATAGAGTTGAGAGGCCAGAAAGGAGAGCTCTCACATGTATTAACCACTGCAGAGCCCAACAGGAAGAAGACTTCCTCTTCCTGCCCAGTAATAGCCAAGGAGAGACTGTCACAACACAGCCAATGAAAAGCCACCACGCTTTGATCTCCCAGTCTCCTCCAATGGGCTTTTTGCTTACAATAGCTCTCCCAACTTTCTTTGCCCCTCTATAACAGGGTTTCTCCTCCCCTTGTTGCTCAGGACTTGCATGTGGCTTGCCATAGTTGCAGACTCCAAATTGCAGTTCTTTGCTGATCCCAGGTGAAGCCATTTTGGCTGGAGAAATAATTGGCTGTCTGTTTCCTTAAGGTCAAGACCAGAAACAATGTTGAAGTCACCATGTAATAGAGCCTTCTAAATACTGACACTGAAATCAAATTGTAAATTAAAGCTCTTGTTTAGTTTATCCCTAACATGTGAATGCGTATACAAATGCAAAAATGAGCAGTTTCTTATAGAAAAATGAAATCTAAAATAAAAGTCTCTCTATATCTTGAATCTAACTTACAATTCCCACTGTGTCATTCTATATCGGTCAAATGTTGCCAAAATAATATTGTGAAACAAACTACCCCAAAATTCTGGATCCTGAAATGGGAATCATTCATTTTCATCTGTGCGTTTGTACGTAAGTTTATTTAGGGTGGGCTCATCTGGGCTTAGCTCCAAGCTGGAGATTGCCAGTTTCTTTCATCTGTCTCCCATACTCTATGTATCAGCAGGCTAGCAGAGGCATCTTCTTCTTCTTCTTCTTTTATTTTTTGAGGAAGATTAGCCCTGAGCTAACATCTACCGCCAAACCTCCTCTTTTTGCTAGGAAGATTGGCCCTGAACTAACACCTTTGCCCATCTTCCTCTACTTTATATGTGGGATGCCTGCCACAGCATGATTTGATAAGTGTGTGTAGGTCCACACCCAGGATCGGAACAGGCAAACCGTGGGCCTCTGAAGTGGAGCACGCGAAGTTAACTGCTATGCCACTGGATGGGCCCCAGAGACATCTTCTTACTGTGGCAATACAAGAACCACATGAAGGGAAGTCCAACTGTGCAAGTCCATTTTAAGCCTCAATTTGCACAATGTCTGCTAGCATCCTTTGAATCAGGGAACCACATGCCCCAGTCCAAAGACAAAGGTTAGAGAATAACCTCTGCCTCTAAAGGGAGAAAATGCAGGGTTATGTGACCAACTGCCTGGATACAGAAAGGAAAGAAGCATTTGTTCCAATTACTCAATTTAGTACACTTCTGATGTATTGTCCACTCTGGACTCATCAAATGTAAGAAGTATTTCCTGAACTTTCTATAAGCTTTCATGCTTTGGGCATTTAATTTCACTTGCCAATGACTTTTCCTAAATTTGTACTCTTTCCCTCTGTGTCTCCCTCTGTATCTGTCTCTCCCTCTTTCTTAGCCTATGAAAACAACATGAAGTGTCTATTCTCAGTGAGTTATTTTTCAAAACATCTAAATTTTTTGGTCTGTGACAGAGAGCAAAGAGAACAGAAAAAATGTGAAAGTCGGTGAGATATTTCGGGGGAAACCTAAACTAACGAGGAGGAAGAGTACACAAAACAACCTTGGTTACCTGTCCCCCTTAGCGAACAAGTGTGAGGAATGTGCCCGTGCAGGGTTTCCTATTGACCGGGTCCCGGCTTCCTTTGCACATGTAGCGCTGTACAGATATCTGCGCTCATGCTCTCCATCAATAGTGTGCACTGTATTGCACTGTAATTACAATGCAATCCACTGCCGGGAACTGCTGAGAGGCTAATTAAGTAATTTCTACAAATTACTTTTAGATGCTTCAAGGAAAGTAGTTTATGGATGTCAATTATAGTATCGAAGTATTTGCTGCTAGTTATTGTCTGAAAAAGATGACTACTCCCATCTTTGTTTAATGTGTTGAATATTGTCCTTAGTTATATAACATGTTGACAATTTTCCCTATTTTCCTTCCTAGAGAAGTAAATAAAGTTTTGTTCAAATTAACTGTGAACATAGAATTTTTCAAACAAATAAATGGAAAATTACCTTAATAGAAATTAATAAAAATAATTAAATAGAAAACAAATCACATGTGATTCTATAGCATCAGAATAATTGTAAAATATCAAAATACTTTATTGAGATGTTAAGGAAACTTCGAGCAGAACTTTGTGTGTCATTAATCATGAAAGACTCTGTTCTTCAAAAGTCGAAGTAATTTTTATTATAATCTTGCTAAGAGAATTCTTTCTGTAAAAACATTTCAACGATGCAATAAATAGACAAAGAATAAATCTATAGAGCTATGCACAGCTAGATACGTGGATAATCCACAGCTTCCTGGATGTGGGAGTAGTTCTACAACTTCATCATTCAGCATTAAAAAAGGAGTATTTTTTAAATATATTTTACAAAACAAAGATACGTGTATGCATCACTTAAAGCGATTAGAAATCTACCAATCTTTTTATTATAGTGGGGGATTCTGTAAACATTTCATAATACTGTAATGAAACGGAAAATGAAAATGACTATGAAAAGTAAGCCAGACGAATTATCACAAAAGGAGGAAAGTCCGCACTATTTCTAAAATAACATTACCCCTTTTCATTTAGAAAATAGTAGGGAATGTCTTCATTAAAACAATTAGTAACTTTGAATTTGGGCACGTTTAAAGAAAATTTCCAAGTATTTCAATATTAAGGAATATAATGTATGCAGAATATTCATGTGTGAATTGTGAACAGAAAAAAATCAGCATATAGAAAAAGGACATTTTGTCCTAGACTTATAGTCTCTTTTATTATATGATATTTATATATTTCTGCTTGTATTTTTCTATTGACACTTCTGCCTAGACTTATCTAGACTTACTTTTAACAGTTTCAAGCTGAATATACCTACACTTATAAGTATGATAAAAATGATGTGATAATGTTTCTCATACACTTTAATGCAAAAAGCTTAATTATATTTCACATTATATCTTAAATATATTGACAGGCCAAAAATACAAAAAAAATGTGTTTTCATGACATATTTTGCATCTCATATCTTAAAACATTTTAACTTACATGGATGAATATGAATAAACATCAATTGAAATATTAATTTTATGTACCAAATTCAACTAATTATCACTCTCAGAAGAAGGCGATCTTTCTTTTGCTTTCTTTTTATTGAGGAAGATTCACTCTGAGTTAACATCTGTGCCAATCTTCCTGTATTTTGTGTGTGGGTTGCTGCCACAGCATGGCTGCTGATGAGTGGTGTAGGTCTGTGCCCGGGAATAGAACCCAGGCCACTGAAGCGGAGTGTGCCAAACTCAACCTCCAGGCGGTGGGGCCAGCCCCTAACTCTTTTTTAAGATTGTAAAAATTGTAAGGGAAAACAAACTTTAGAATACACATACACACACACACACGTATTCACAAAATAGTTCATTTAATAAACATTTACGAATTATTAATTAATAAATGAATGGAATAGTTAATAGATTAAAAATTCTCAGAGTTCTCGAATTATAGCCATTTAAATCAGCATAGCCATAGATGTATTTGGAAAAATTAGCTATACCGTTTTTATGATTATACAAATTTAATTAGCACAACTTGCTCATTAAAAAGGTTATCCATAGCATCAGACTTCAGATTCCCCTAAATTGCTATTGTTATTGGCAAATGAAATTAATAAAATAATATAGGGCAAATAAGAAACCTAGATGTTGTTTCTCTCACTGAATTTAATAGACACTGGCAAGTGACCCTAACCTCCAGGCAAATCCCTTACCCTCTCTGCACCTCAGATCCCGCCACTGTAAAATGAGTGGCTGCGCTGAATGAACACCACATTCACTTCGTTCTCTGAGATTTCCTGCACCTCTGAAAAAGACTTCTGAATAGTAGGATGTAAAAACTCTGATGACCTGCTAAACCTTACATTTCTATTTTGTAATATGTTCATTTCCTAAAAATTTGAAACTTTATTTGTACATTTCCATTATGTTTATTTATGGACTTTTCACTAACGGAATTTTGAGCATATATATCTTCCTAGAGCTTAAAACATTTCTCTCAACTTCACCTTCATCTGACTCACTTTTGCAAATAATTAAATGTCTCAAGGTGTCAAAACTAATTTGTTCACAGTAAGATGTAGCTTGGTTGTTCAGGGTTCTGAAAAGGGAAAGGCTAAAAGGGTTGGCAAATGGATTGCACTGTGAAAAAGGAAGAAACTATGCCCTTAAATTGTATATCTTTAAAACTTTCTTGAAAAAAATAGATCACCTCGTTTGTACTTTCCTATGCTGTGTTATAGCTATGAGAATACACAAGTTGTAAGAGCGTTATCCTAGGAAAATAACATGTACTCTTTTTACGTTTTCTGTTACAGTTTTGATCCTTTAGCTTATAGTTGATTAAAAACAAAGTAAGAGAGAATATTTTAACTAAGAATTTGCCCCATTAAATTTCTTAGTCTTGGAATTACACAATTGTCATTATATTAAATGCTGAGAAGCAAATAATATATAGTCTATGCAAAAACAAAAGCAAACAACACTTATAGACATACCTGAATGTGGATATAGGTCCCTAACCATTAAAAAAAAATCACTGGCTTTGGCTTCCAAGAGGTGAAGTAAATCTTGAAAATTGGAAACTAATTCCACTTTACTGTTCTGAAGTTTTCATATCTTAAATCCATGTTTCTAAAATCTATTTCACATGTATTAATTAACTGAAGTTCAGTGTTTATTCTATTTCTTAACTATACCTAATATCACTTTCTTATTTTATTTATATACTAAAATAGTACATTTTTGCTTCAGATTATTGAATGAATTGGACTTTATTAAACCAATTTAATTCTGATGTTTCCTTCTAATCATATTAATATGGACATCCTATTGCTTTTCACTAGTCAAAGTAGAATATCACTACTTTGATCCTTAGACTCAATACACCTATATACAATTAATCTTATGAAGACAGAATTTTTAAGGAGTACTATTTACTTTTTTTTTTCTGCTTTATCTCTCCAAACCCCCCTGTACATAGTTGTATATCTTAGTTGTAGGTCCTTCTCGTTGTGGGATGTGGGACGCCGCCTCAAAGTGGCCTGACGAGTGGAGCCATGTCCGCACCCAGGATCCGAACCCTGGGCCGCTGCAGTGGAGCGCACAAACTTAACCACTCGGCGACGGAGCCGGCCCAGTATGATTTACTTTTGACCGATCTGAGCGTAGAAGTTTGGTACATTAGAGTCAGAGCTTTCTATCCCTTTCAAGTTTCAAAACATAGGATCCCAACACTCAGAGCTACATTAATATTACAAATAGATTGATGATAATAAATTAAGCTACACAATGAGAAGTAGGATTCTAAATATGTCTACTTATTGAGTATTTTAAACAAGCCAGGCACTGTGTTAATTATGTTATAGATATAATTTTTAATTCTCACAAGCCTTCAAGTTAGGTATTTTTCTTCTCTTCCTTTTTCAGTGAAAGTAATTAACTCACCCAAAATCACACAACTGAAGGTTGACCCAGTATTAGAAGTCATGATTTCTCCAACTCCAAGGCATTTTTTGACTTCTTGATTCTACACACTAATACGTGACAACTATAAATAAAAGAATCGTGTCTCCTGCTTTGCTCAAGTGAGCCCGTCTTTCCTCCTGTTGTCTTAGAAAAATAAATATAGAGCTTTCTTCATTATCGGAAAAATCCTGGCTTGGATGAAAAATTATATGGTGTCCCTAAATATAGAAATTATATAAGGGATTTTTACTTTAATATCTAATCAACAAGGCATTTGTGAAAATCATTAATTAGCTCAGTATAATCTGTATTCCAGTAAAGTCTAGCTCCTTTTCTGCGGTTCCTCAGCTGCTGTTTTCTCATTACGACTGTGCAAAGTGCCAGTCTGTTGTGTCAGGAAACTTATTACTGAAATTGTGGTTGTTTATTACGTTGTTCAGTGCATAGTTCTTTAAGCGGCAAATTGTCCTTTGATTTCTGAAGAAGGCTTTGCCAATTCCAGTCTGCCTGTTCTTGGAATCGAAGAGTCGGGGTAAAATTTAGTTCTGTTTAATCAAGCAACGAGTTCTATGGTTGAGCCCATATGGGTTTTTGTTTGTTTGGATTCTCTATGTAGATACACCTGGGTCAAAGTTCAACATGTTGGCAGGGTAGGAGGTGTATTTTAAATTTTTCCTGGCAATGTCAGTTGAAAAATGGATCTCTCCTCTAGTAGTGCCATAAGATCCTGAAAAACGCCACTAACCCTCACCTGGCCACAGCAGTTAGGGAGCAATTCTGACTAATGACGTGGTCACCTGCTTAGAGCAGGTTATTACACATAAACATCCGTTTCTCGAAGAAGCATCGTGGACCTCTGGCCTTGAATAAAATTTGTAACTCCACATTTCTTTTTAAACTACTTAAGATCTACAATTTCTCTAACTAATGGAAAAAGCAGAATGTAGAGTATGAAGAATAGGTTGTGAGTCATATAGATGCGATTGTTAATCCATGTCCTGCCACTTATTAGGGTGTGACCTCAGATAAATCTCTTAAACACCTTCAGCCTCCAGGTTCTTATCATCATATAAAGATCTGAGTGCATAATACACTATGCTGTCCAAGGAAGAGGTGATTTATAGCTCAGACAAAGCGTTTATCTCAGGGCCTGGAGCCTAGTACTCGCTCAGTAAAATAGAGCTACTATGGTATGATTGTTACATTGCACACTCAGTTTTAAACATCAAGTTTGCAACTACCCAGAGACACAAAATTGTGAAAATCACAACGTAACTTCCACAGTCTAGATAGATGGACTGTAATGCAGAGTGAAAATACAAACTCAACTATTTTAATTGTAGATGTGAGAACATTTTATAACATTTGAATTCATCCTTAGTATTTATTATCTTCTACTGGTTTCCATACAAAACTATTTTCCTCATTTTCTTAAAAATAGACTCAAATAAATTTTAGGTAAATTAATGCCTTAAACAAAAATCAAGGTATCTGCCTTCTAGTTCCTAGACTGACAATGTGTTCTTTGGGGAAAAAATATCGAATTGATAATTCTTATTCATAAGGAGGAAATGTGTAAAATAATCTGTCCACAACGATAAAGATAAGATTTCTGTTAACTCTTGGAGGAGATGGATTCGTGGCTGCTGAGTTTAATACCTTATGGGGAAAATAGCTGTTAATATTCAGCAACTCTTAGGAATATGCGTTTCTTCCCTAAAATGAAATAAATATGATGGAATATTTACAACAGATAAAAATCAATAACATTTCACCCATGTTATTTCAGAACTAATATGACTCTATGGAAGATCTTCATTCCATAATTTCTTATGTTATAGAAACTTTTTAAAGACTCCTTCACTATATTTTTTTCTCAGTGGTATATTATTTCATGGTGAATACCATTCTAATAATAGTAGTTAAAATTTATGATCCCCATATCAATAATATGATTATGTTTCCAAAGACACAGAGTTTCTTACATGTTTGACAAATAAGTTTTAAAATTTTACTTAATAATTTTGATCTGAGTAAATCACTTTGAAACTTAATACTCGTTTTGTAATCTTCACCGTGTCCATGGTGACTTCACAGCAGGCCAAGCCCTTTTTCTAAATGCAGTTAAGCTTGTATCCTTAGCAGATCAAGTACAAATACTTCCACTCTGTTCTCTTAACTTTTAACCCACTATTTTTCAACTCCAACTTAAAATTCTCATTTTTCCCTCCTATTTTTTCCAGATAAAAGTGGCCTTCTATATCTAATAGAACAAAGGTTTATCTCAGTTCAGGGAAAATAGTTATTCTAATTGCAAGTGCCATAGAATATGTTTTCTGTAAAAGATGAGATTTGGCTACATACACTCACAAATTAGTTCATCATCCTTTTTTGATCTCTCTAATTTATACCAGGTAGTTCAGCTTCTGATTGCTTGCTAATATTCAGGGACACTGAGCATTAATAAGAAACCATATCCTTTAATTTGCATGAAAACATAGATTCCTATAGAAAGAACAGGAACCTGATTTACATTGCTATTCAGGAAGCTTTGGAAATTATCACGTGTGAAGATGTGTTGAAGAGTTAGGCGTGCACTAAAAGAAACACCTAAACATTACTGTGGGACTTTGCCTTTCCAGCCTCAAACCTTGAACTCCATATCATTGGTTGTGTTCTCTGATGAAGCGAGAATGTGTTTGAAATCAAGAACCACTTTCCGGAGGGCAGCAGAGCTACTTCAGGACCCATGACCGCCTGTGCAAGTAGATTATTAGAAGAGGAAGAAATTCAGATAGACAAAGAGAAATATCAGACAGCATTGGTTAAGAGACAATTAGCAGCAGCATCAGCAGCAATCCATGAAGAGAAAAATAATAGTAATGTACAAGAGTAGTATGAGTCCCCTCCACGTTCCTCCATAAAGATCCTTGTTTTCTGAGAGTAATAGAAACGATACTACGGTGGAAGATATTGGATTTGCATGGTAAAGAAACAGGACTACTTCTTTGGGAAAATGTCTGTGTGTACCCTCTGCCCATTTTTTGATCAGTTTGTTTCTTTTTTTGTCATTGAGTGGTATGAGTTCTTTGTATATTTTGGAAATCAACCCCTTGATTTGCAAATATATTCTCCTGGTTGGTGGGCTGTCTTTTCATTTTGTTCATGGTTTCTTTTGCTTGCAGAAGGTTTTTAGTCTGACATAGTCCCATTTGTTTATTTTCTCTTTTATTTCCCAGGTCTGAGTAGACACGGTATTCAAAAAGATGCTGCTAAGACTGATGTCAAACAGTGTACTGCCTATATTTTCTTCTAGGAGTTTTATGGTTTCAGATCTTACATTGAAGTCTTTAATCCATTTTGAGTTAATTTTTGTGTATGGTGTAAGATAATGGTCTACTTTCATTCTTTTGCATGGGACTGTCCAGTTTTCCCAACACCGTTTATTGAAGAGACTTTCCTTTCTCTATTGTATGTTCTCAGCTCCTTTGTCAAAGATTAGCTGCCCATAGATGTGTGGTTTTATTTCTGGGCTTTCAAATCTATTCTATTGATCTATGTGTCTGTTTTTGTGCCAGCACCATGCTGTTTTGATTACTATAGCTTTGCAGTATTCTTTGAAGTCAGGGATTGTGATGCCTCCACTTTGGTTCCTTTTTCTCAGTATTGCTTTGGCTATTTGGGGTCTTTTATTGTTCCATATAAATTTTAGGATTCTTTGTTCTATTTCTGTGAAGAATGTCATTGGGATTCTGACTGTGATTGCATTGAATCTAGATTGCTTTCACTAATATGGACTTTTTTTTTTTGGAGCAAGATTAGCTTTGGGCTAATGTCTGCTGCCAATCCTCCTCTTTTTGCTGAGGAAGACCAGCCCTGAGCTAAGATCCGTGCCCACCTTCCTCGACTTTATATGTGAGATGCCTAACACAGTATGGCCAAGCAGTGCCATGTCCATACCCGGGATCCCAACCGGCAAACCCTGGGCCGCCAAAGCAGAACATGTGCACTTAACCACTGCACCCCCTGGCCAGCCCCTGAGCATTGAAACTATGTGTATTCTTCCAATCCATAACATTGAATATCTTTCCATTTCTTTATTTCTGCTCCAAAGGATATGAACAGACATTTTTCCAAAGAAGATATCCAGATGGCCAACAGACACATGAAAAAATGTTGAACATCACTAATTATTGGGGAAATGAAAATCAAAACTATGAGATATCACCTTACGCTGATCAGAACGGCTATAATTACCAAAACAAAATGTAAAAAATCTTGGAGAGGATGCGGAGCAAAAGGAATACTCATATACTCCTGGTCGGAATGCAAACTGGTGTAGCCACTATGGAAAACAGTATGAAGAATTCTCAAAAAGTTAAAAATAGAATACCAAACAACCTACCTATCCCGCTACAGGATGTTTATCCAAAGAACTTGAAGTCAACAATTCAAAGAGGTTTATAAATCCCTATGTTCACTGCAGCATTATTCACAATAGCCAAGACATGGAAGCAAGCCACACAGAGAAAAACCAATACTGCATGATTTCCCTCGCATGTGGAAGACAAACAAACATATGGACAAAGAGAACACATCAGTGGTTACCAGAGGAGAAGGGTTGGAGGGCTGGAAAAAACGGGTAAACAGGCACATATGTATAGTGACAGATAAAAACTAGACTATTAGTGGTGAGCATGATGCAGTCTATACAGAAACTGATAAGCAATAATGTACCATGAAATTACACAATGTTATAACCCCCACTATGACCTCAATAAAATAATTGAAAAGAAACAAAAGAGTGCTGATGTTCAGAGAAGTGTCTTTATGTGTATCTACTCACCAGCAAGTGAAGTATTCCTTCACTTCCAAGTTTTAATTCTAACTTAATTTAAAGTACTAACAATTTCTATTAGCAAACAAAGGGTTCTTCCATTTATTAAATTCTGAATATGTGCTATGAATTCTTTGGTGAATTTATGGCTAAATTTTTATTTTTATCGTTATACCAATCTAAAGGCAATTAAAATTGCTATCACTCCCTCAGAGGAGGAACTAACTCTTTTCTCGTGTCACACAATCCTTGAGATGTAGAGCCAGGATTAATTGTTGCGGATGAGATACTAAAGCACAGGTTTCCACGATCCCATGGAAGAAATATTCCCATGATATTCCTTTTGTTGTTAAAAAAAACGATATCAAATGTAAAAATGTAAATAGGCTTACATAATTTAAATATCATATTAAAATGTACAATTTGTCTCTAAATAGAAAATATTTTTCTGGGGCAATTTAAACCAGAAAAGGAGAACAGGAGGAAATAAAGGCAATGGTGAAAGATAGCTCTCACCGGCTTTTAACATTCATTTTTATTAATTTAATCCTGAATGTGTACATAGGGTATTCTAGATAAGAGACAGATTTCTCATGAAATGCCTCCCAGTAAGTAATATGTCTGTTGGTGCCCGTTGCCCTAGTCCTTACCCCTAGAGCAACCTGATGAGAGCCAGGTCAGTTATCCTAATGAGTAGCTGGACACTTCATAGGCAAGATATGGGGGAAAATGACACACTTCTGCTTATAAAGGGGAAGGGGGCAGTTGTTCCCTCCTGAAATATAATGGGCCTGAATCCTAACTGAACCCTTTGGCATGTAAATAATCTCTCCGGGAGTCAGACAGCCTCATGGTTTTGGCTTTTACCAACTAGAGGTGTCTCCAACCCTTGCGTCTTATTTCTCCTTGAAACGACAGTCCCTAGGGAGATGTCTCAGTGGTCCACCCTGACTAACTTAGGTGCCCATCTTAGGGTGTAACCATTTGGCTTTGGGAGATAAGAGAACTTTTAAACAAATGGATATGGATTTAATCCTTATAGTACATGGATGTTTCTTAGAGAAGTGAAAGCAAATGTTCTCCCATTTTACAGCGCGTGTTTCTGTGGCTCAGGAGACTAGGCCTTTTACAGGAGCACAGAGAATTTGCCAGCAGCAGCAGAACTGTGTTTGGAAATGAGCAAGTGGCAAAGTGTTGAGAAGGGAAAAGATCTTTTGAAGACCTGTGGTAAAGCATTGTTGGCTATATGATTTGGGGAAACTTTATAACTGGCACGACATTCTCCTCTACTCTTAACAATTGTTGGAAAATTTTCTCTTGTAAACTAAGCAAGATCAGGCTTAGGTTAATTTACTCAGGTGGAGAAGCATGCTTTCTCTTGTTCACTGTACGATGTGTGAGAAAGTAGAGCGGCCCTCTCCTCTTTTCCCCTTAGTGGGCCAATGAAAATGCCCCAGTGCATCCCCAGTTTATGAGTACTCAAGGCTACTAATTCTCAGTCTGCCAAACATTCATCACATATCTAAAATGCATGAAGTGTGTGAGGTTCCAATTTTTGAAGGTATCTGAATAATTAAAGTTTCATTATTCCAAAGATCATATAGTGAAATGTGTTGATAGGTTAACAGATTACTTAGGAATAAAGTGCCAAAGGCACTGTCACGATGTTCTCTTCTGAAGGCCATGCCCACAGCCAGCTCTGTGCCACAACACCGTCTAAATCGCTATACTGGGATGGGTTTAGGTACCTACCACATCATAGGTCAAGAGTGCTAACCACTGACTCGTGGATCTGAAGCTTCTTATTACAAAGCTAATGCATTGTACAGATTGCATCATGCCACATGGGTCTAAGAAAAAGCACAGTGCTTATTGTTTTGCTCAAGATTTTGTGGAAAATCGTAATGCTGGATTTTGTCCAAACTTTAATTCTTTGTGAATCTTCTTTCCGTAAAATTGTCCACTTTGTAAAATGAATCTAGAATCTGAAATACAGGGCCTTAATATCATTGTCTTTGAACTTCCTTTTCTCAGCATTATCCTTGCAATTAGAGAAAAAAATGATTATTTTATTGACAACCTCTAATAAAGCTCCTTTTATTGCCCCTTTTTTTTCTGCGCAAAAAACTGCCTGCATTTTATCTGCCCCAGCACTATAAAGTATTCTGCAGGATCATTTCTCATTCTTCATAAACCGGCAGCATGCCCCAAATCAACAGTGACTGGAGTTGCTTGTCTCTAGGTCAGTTTGCTCAAACAGTTAGAACTTGTTTGTCATAAATCAGTTGAGTCCACACGCAGAGATTGATATTAATGCTTTGTTAAGAGATTTTCAGTATGGTTATTTTATACATTGCTGGTTTTGTTTGCAAAATTTAACCAGTGAAAATTGCTCCTCAAGACTCAGAAGCAGGCAACGCCACAAAGTTTACTGTCCTAAGTGGAAGTAATTGCACTCAAATTGACCCAACCTGGAATAGGAAAACATTTAGTTACAGTAATGTTCCTTTCCCTTCTCCTCCCACATGATGATCAAGGCCTTGATGCTTACCACATCAAAAATATTAAGGAAAGGCCTGTGATCTTTTCTATTGGTGTCATCCATTTTCCTTGTGCCAAGCTCAGAGCTTAGTCATGCAGATATTTGTCATATCTTCCAAGGTCAACTCACATTGTGTTCTGTCTCCAGGTCTCATGCAGCCTGTAAGAGATTTTCCATTTCTCATGGTCTTTGTTTGAACTTCTCCGTGACATTCCACACTGGCATCTCTACATTGGTTTGTTCCGAGGGCTTACATACTCATTTTGTAGAGAAGTGTCCCCTCTGCTTGAGCACAATATTAAGAAAATATTGTGAAAGTTTCTCACAATATTTTCTTAATATTTCAACAGGCGTAATGGTAAAAATACAACATTCAAAATGGTTGAAATCCAGATACAGTAGTGTTTACAAGGTAAAATAAAGCCATATATGATAATATTGGAGAAGACAAATGTCATAAAATCAATGGTCTGACATTCCTGGTTAAAACACTTTAAAAAGGGGGGGAAATTATACAAAAGGTAAACAAATAAAAGAAACTAATAAAGAACAGGAATCAATGGAATAGAAAATAGAAAAACAATGAAGAAAATTAATAAAATGAAAAACTGATTATTTAAAAATATCAATAAGAGGGATGAACTTCTAATTAGGCTAATACAAATAACAGCAAAGGCAAAAATTAATAGTATGGAGAATGGAGGAGGGAACTTCCATAGTTATTAAGACATTAAAAAGATAATAAAGAGATGGTATTAAATTTTATGCCAGAAAATTTGACTACTTGGATGAAATATGCAAACTATTTGAAAGATACAAATGACCCATGAAGAAATAGAAAATCTGAATATCTCTATATGCATGAAAAATAATAAAAAATTTTTTGTTGAGTAAGCAACTTCCCACAAAGAAACTTCTAACGTCTGAAGAAAGACAAATATAATTCTTAAACAGACTCAGAAAATAAACTTGCCTTGTTAGAAACGTTAAGAAGTTCTTCAGAAAGAAGGAAAATGCTGTGAGTCAGAAAATGGGTCTTTCAATAGACGAACGGATGAAAAAACTGCGGTACATGCACACACTGGGATATTTTCATAGAAAAAAATAAATGAGCTATCAAGCCACAAAAAAAACCATGGAGGAACTTTAAATTTATATTTCCCAGGGTAAGAAGTCGGACTGAAAAGTCTACATATTATATCACTCCACTTAAATGGCATTTTGGAAAAGGCAAAACTACAGAGACATTAAAAAGATCCGTGGTTGCCAGTGGTTTTGGGGAGAGGGGAGGAGAGATGAATATGTGGAAAACAAGGACTTTTAGGGCAGAAAAATTACTCTGCACACTATTGTAATCGTGGATACACAATATTATGCATTTGTCAAAATCCATACAACCGTACAGCACAAAGCATGAATCCTAACAAAATTAATTTTAGTTACTGATAAAGTGTCAATATTGGTTGTTCTTCACTTGTAACAAATGCACCATACTGAAAGAAAATGTTAATCACACGGGAAACTGTGGGTTTGGGAAGGAAGTACACGGGGACTCTCTGTACCATCCACTCTCATTTTAAATCTTTACAAAAGTAACTGACCAAGTTAATATGGAGGAAAAGAACTATCTTGACCTCCTTTACGCAATATCAGATCAAATCAGTCGTTGATAAACTTTGTTTTAGCCTGGTTAAAACAGAGTAGTACAGCTTGAAAAAATTGTGTGTTATTCCAGGGACGCAAGGTTTGTTTAATATATGAAAATTAATGCACTTCACTATATTAAAATAATATATAAGAAAAGACATGATCATTTTAATAGAGGCAAAGAAACCATGTGAAAAAACTTTTAAAAATTCATGGAAAACCTCTCAGCAAACTAAGAAGAGAAAGACAAATGCTCAGTGGTGAAAAAATAATAATAATGATTTCTACCTAAAATCTTAAACAATGCAAGTCTATACTTGTCACCATTCCTTTTCAACTTTGACCAGATATCAGTGTAAAAAGATGAGAAAGAAGAAACGGAACATAAAATTCGAAAGGAACAAGTCGAACTCTGTTTTTCTAGAGATGATGTGATCATCTATATAGATAATCCAAAGGAATCCAAACAATGAATACTAGAAACAATAAGTAATTTTATTAAGTAGCAAGACACAAAGTTAATACACAAAAGTCAAATTTACTGCTATACCTCTCAATGGGCAGGTAGAAAATAAAATAAAAAGTAACATCATTTACAAAAGCATAAAATTAAAATTCTAGGAGTAATTTAATTGGCAATTTATAAGATGTGTCCACTGGAAGTTAAAAGTAAAAGACTCAGAGAAATTAAAGATAGAGTAAAGAAATAAATATACAATTCTATCAACTGGAATACTTGACATAAAGATGGCAATTCTTCCCTGAGTTCATCTATAGATTAAATGTAAGCCTAATTGAAATGGAAATTCTAGCAGGATCTTTAAAATATATAAGAAACTGAATCTAAAACATATTTGCTAAGTCAGAGGTCCTAGAATATACAAAATGATTCGATTAAAGGAAAATACTTGAGGACATATATTTCCTGTGTTTAATAGTTACTACTAAGCTATATGGAACAAAACAGTATGCTGCTGGCATATGGATTCATGGATGAAGGAGTTGAACAAGCTACAAAGTCTGGAAATACATCCCCTCTTACGTGATAAATTGGCATTCTACAAAGATACTAAGATTTGTATGGTAAAATGAAAATGACTGTTAATATCAAATATCTGGCAGTTTTTATAATGTTAAACAAACACCAGATGACCCCACAATCCCACTCTAGGTATTTAACCTAGTGAAATGAAAACCTACGTCCACACAAAATCTGTTCGCAAATGTTTATACCAGTGTTTTCTCACAGTTGCCCCAAACTGGAAACAACCCAAATGTCCTTCAACCAGTAAGTAGATAAAGAAACGATGGTGCAGTCGTACCATTGGATACCATGCAACATTAAGAAGGAACCAACTGTTAATGCTCACAAATACTTGGATGAATCTCAAAGGTAATAAGCAAAGTGAAAGAAGCCAGACTCAGAAAGCTGCACACCATGTGAATCCATTTATGTGGAAACAGAGAAGGCAAAACTACAGGATGGAGAAGAGACCAGTAACTTCAGGGTTAGAGATGGGGAAGGCATTTGACTATAAAGAGCAGCTCAATGATATTCTGGAAGACGACAAACTGTTCTGTATCTTGAGTGTGGTGGTAGTTTACACAATCATATGCATTTGTCAATTCTCACAGGGCTGTGCCTCTCAAGAGAGTGAATTTCACTTTAGGTAAATTACAGATAATTTTTTACAAGCAAAGAATAATGCACATTTCTGCCTATTTTCTTTCTTGGTGTGTCTTCTTTGCACCTTCCTCCCCAGTTTCTGTTGTCAAGAGAAGGCAAAGGTAATATATACGATTGTAACCTGTGGTGTCTTGCCATGAGAAAACATGTCATATACAAACTGGAACTAGGGAGCATTAAGGTTCTTTCCAAAATGATGGGCAGGGTTTAGGTCAAACAAGATTTAGCAATGAAGAGATCCATTACTGCCTCTAGGCCTGAAAGAACAAAGGAGGAAGCAGTCTCCGGACTTGGAAAGAAAGTCATCTGGTGAGGGCTGCCTGGGGCCCTCAGTCCAGGGAAGCACCCTACCTGCAGTGCCCAGCCCAGGGACCAGAGGGAAGAAATATCCTGAGGGCCCTCTTCTTCCTGCAGGTGGCTGACGCTTGCAAAACTTAACCAGAAACTGTGAAGCAAGAGTTCCCACCAGTGCGGTCCAAGCAGGTCAGCCTCACTGGGCACAGAGCCAGGCAGAAAATGGGGACATATATCTGGATGGGCAAATGGAGGCCATCCAGCAAAACCATAGCATTTCCAATAAGGAACTGAAGGAATAGAATCCATATTATTAAAAAAAAAAAAAAAAAGCTGAAACACCTACTGTTAGTTATCCCATCTTTTGTAGCTCCTAAGAAGCTCCTGTTATTTCAGGATTACATATTCACACTAGCCTTTGTATTACTAGGAAATCGTGTGTAACGATGCATACTACAACATTATTTTTCAAATAAAAGTGAAATTTTGTAAATATATACTAAAATGATCAAATATAGATAAATTATCTAACTTTTTTTTTGCTGAAAGCTATTCAAGGAAATTCCTTGTACTTTTTACAAAACAGACTATTCTTTTAGATATTTTTTCAGACATAAATTTGTATCTAACAATAGATATTGGGTTTCGCTTGTCTTTTCTCCTTTTAGTCTGTCACTTTTTATCCTATATCCAGAAACTCTGAACATCTCATCAAATCCCATAGCTTCAACCGTAATCTGTGAGTGTGTAACGGACACATCTTCCCCACTCGCCTTCACCTCCTTGCATTCTCCAGTCATAATGTCCTTCATTGGATGACATTTCCACCTAAGTACTGAAGTCACATTCTCATCAAAACAGTTCAATACAAAGCTCATCACACCCTCTTCTCCATGAAGAGACATTCTTTTTCCTTCATCCCATGAAGAGACAACCTTCTTTCTAGCTTCTCTTTTCATTAATATTCCATAAATAGGGCATGGGGTATTTATCTATGGCACCTTTTCAGAAAGATTGTTGTGAAGAATAAAAAGATAAAGAATGTGAAATATTCTGCTAAAACGTTAAATAAAAATGTTTTGAGATTTTATATTCCATATTTTCAATGTATAATAAAGATTGGCGTGGATTAGGAAAACTAGATTTATTTTTCAGACACACTCAGTGTCTTCAGTGATCTATTTTTATGTTATTCATGTTTAAGACGTTTCAGAATTTAAATTTCCAACATTTGGCGTTTACTTGAAAACATATGTACTGTCTATAGTAATTTGCTCACTAATAGGTTGGGTACCTTTTTATACATATGTCACATTTCTAAAATTTATTTGGCCACTTCCTATGTTAGAGGCTTGCTAAATTTATCTCAACATTTTTAATAAGCACATGCTTATTTGCAGAATATCAGCATCCATATAAATTGCTTACAAAATATGGCTCTGTATTTTATATTAAAACATAAATATAGGTGATACCTTTGTTAATGATTCAAATAATATCCAGTGATATTATAAATTTGATATTTTCACATTTAATTGATTTTTTTTACATTTTAAGATTACGTGCTGTAAAAATGTCACATTCTATTTATTCAAGTGACTTTTGATTTCTCCATCTTGATTCAATGACAGATGCTGTCAATGTTTTCTACATTTGGTCACTAAAAAATATGTTTTGTTTGAATTACCAATGCTTCTACTTTTAACGTGACTATCCTAATTTAGCAGCTAGCAGAATAGTTTCCACATTTTCAATTTATTGTGCCCAGTGCACTAGATTCATTTATGAATACCTTTGTTAATGTCAGCTCCAGCTGAAAATTCTCAGAGGCTCAGTATAGTTTTCAGATTAAAATTGAAGCTCCTTCCATTAGTTCTTTTTTTATGGCTGAAAATATCTTCTTTTTTTTCATTTTCCATTCTTTTAATTTCAACTTGTATCTTTTTTTATTGTGGTAACACTGTTTTATAAAATTATATAAATTTCAGGTGTACATCATTGTCTTCTGATTTCTGTGTAGATCACATCATGCTCATCACCCAAAGACTAATTACAATCCATCCCCACACACATGTGCAAATCACTACTTTCACCTCCTCCCTGTCCCCCTGCCCTCTGCTAACCACCAATCCAATCTCTGTCTCTATGCGTTTGTTGGTTTTTTATTTTGTTTTGTTTTCCCAGTAATCTTACTGAGATCACAATGGTTTATAACATTGTGTAATTTAGGGTGTACAATATTATTTATCAATTTCTGAATACACTTCATCGTGCTCATTCTCAGCGGTCTAATTTTTATCCATCGCCATACATATGTACCCCTCTGTCCCTTTCGCCCACCCAGCAACCTCCTTCCCCTCTGGTAACCACTAATCTGTTCTCTTTATCCACGTGTTTGTTATCTTCCACATATGAGTATTTGTCTTTCTCTGTCTGGCTTATTCCACTTAACATCATACCCTCAAGGTCCATCCCTGTTGTTGGAAATAGGACAATTTTGCCTTTTTTATGGCTGCATAGTATACTATTGTGTATATATATATACCACATCCTCTTCATCCATTCATCTGTAGAAGGGCACTTGGGTTGCTTCCACATCTTGGCTACTGTTAACAAACTTGCAATGACCATAGGGGTTCATAAATCTCTTTGGATCATTGACTTCAGATTCTTTGGATAAATACCCAGTAGTGGGATAGCTGGATGGTATTGTATTTCTATTTTTAATTTTTTTAGAAATCTCCATACAGTTTTCCATAGTGGCTGCACCAGTTTACATTCCCACCAGCAGTGTAGGAGAAGTCCCTTTTCTCCACAACCTCTTCAACATTTGTTGTTTTTTGTCTTGGTAACTATAGGCATTCTGACTGGTGTAAGGTGATGTCTCATTATAGTTTTGATTTGCATTTCCCTAATAATTAGTGATGTTGAACATTGTTTCACGTGTCTGTGGGCCATCTGTATATCTTCTCGTATTTTCAACCTAAATGTCCATTCTGGCTTTTTCTGCCCCTTCTGTCTAATAATAAGAAGGAGGAGGAAGAGGGAGAGGAGGGGGAGGGGAAGGGAGGGGGAGGGGGAGGGGAGGAAAAGAAGAAAGAGCGTCAGTTCACTTGAACTGCACATTGATCACCAAGTGCATTATTTCATGGCCTCAGCTTTGTGGTTTTTTGAATTGCTGTTTCTTCGAATACGTACTTCCACACTTTCTATACCTATGAAAACCCATTTTATACTACAAGGTCAAATGATACCATGTCCCCTAATAAATTCAATTTTCCTTCTTCGAAAAACCGGGATCATTTTCTACTACTGTGCATCTCATCATATATAACCAACTCTGGAAGAGCCTCCATAACAGCTTATTGCCTAATAAAGCTTAAATTCCTTCAATGCAAAGTTTTTTCTATTTACATATTAAGACAAACCTAAATAAACCCACACGTAGCTATTTAACACACCTTGATTTGATTTGACGATACATCACCATCTAGACTATCATTTAAATGTGTATTTGTTAGGATCCTACTCTCTCATATTGCTTCTTCTTGAAAAATACTGCTCTTTCAGATGACTGAGCTACAGAGTGATGGTAATGACTCATACATTCTCCTGAAAGTCTTAACCATGGAATCCTCTTGATTCTCTATGCTTTTCACATTCAACTTTAAATGAAATTTGACAATTATACCTTTCTTTTTTGTAACAAGCCTTTTTATTTTTAGTCCACTCCGCCAGAGTGGGAAAAAGTGGCAGCTCGCCGCACTGCTCAGCCCTGGGGGCACCCCCCCCCCCCAACTGAGGCGCCCGACCGCCAGCTTGGGTCAAAGTGGCAGCCTGCCGCGCTGCTCAGCCCTGGGGGCCCTACCCACCCGCTCGGGCGGCCGACGGCCAGAGTGGGTCAAATTTGCAGAACGCCACGATGCTCAGCCCTGGGGGACCTCCCCACCCACTCAGGCGGCCGACAGCAAGACTGGGTCAAAGTGGCAGCCCGCCGCACTCCTCAGCCCTGGGCACCCCCATCCACTCAGGCGGTTGAGCGACAGAGTGGGTCAAAGTGGGAGTCCGCCACGCTGCTCAGACCTGGCGGCCACCACCCCACTCAGGTGGCCAACAGCCAGAGAGGGTCAAAGTGGCACCCCGCCGCACTAGTCAGCCCTGGCGGCCCTCCCCCCCAACTCAGGCGGCCGACCGCCAGAGTGGGTCAAAGTGGCAGCCCGTCGCCGTGCTCAGCCCTGGGGGCCCCACCCCAAATCAGGCGGCCCACCGACAGAGTGGGAAAAAGTGATAGCCCGCCGCGCTGCTCAGCCCTGGCAGCCCCAACCCACTCAGGCGGCCGACCACCAGGCTGGGTCAAAGTGGCAGCCCACCACGCTGCTCAGCCCTGGGGGCCCCACCCCCACTTAGGCGGTCGACGGCCAGAGTGGGTCAAAGTGGCATCCCACAGTGCTGCTCTGGGGTCCCTCCCCCCAGTCAGGCGGCCGACCGACAGAGTGGGTGAAAGTGGAAGCCCGCTGCGCTGCTCAGCCCTGGGGACCCCCGCCCACTCAGGCGGCTGACCGCCAGAGTGGCCCATAGTGGCATCCCGCAGGGTTGCTCAGCCCTGGGGACCCCGCCCCCCCACAGGAGGCCATCCACCAGAGTGGGAAAAACTGGCACCCCGCCACGCTGCTCACCCCTGGCGGCCCCCTCCACTCAGGTGGCCGACCGCCAGAGTGGGTCAAAGTGGCAGCCCGCCGTGCTGCTCAGCCCTGGGGGCCGCCCCCCCTACTCAGGCGGCCGACGGACACAGTGGGTCAAAGTGGCAGCCTGCCGTGCTGCTCTGCCCGGGGCCCCACCCCCTCCAACTCAGGCGGCCGAAGGCGAGAGTGGGTCAAAGTGGCAGCCCGCCACTCTGCTCAGCCCTGGCGGCAACCCCCCACTCAGGCGACCGACCAGCACAGTGGGACAAAGTGGCAGACTCCCCGCTAGTAAGCCCTGGGGGCCCTCCCCCCCCACACACACTCAGGCGGCGGACTGCCAGAGTGCGTCAAAGTGGCAGCCCGCCGCCCTGCTCAGCCCTGGAGGCCACCCCCCACTCAGGTGGCCAAACGCCAGAGTGGGGCAAAGTGGCAGCCCGGCGCGCTGCTCAGCCCTGGCGGCCCCACCACACACACTCAGGCTGCTGACCACCAGTGTGGGAAAAAGTGGCAGCCCGCCGCGCTGCTCAGCCCTGGAGGCCGCCGCCCCCACTCAGGCGGACGACCGACAGAGTGGGTCAAAGTGGCAGCCCGCCGCGCTGCTCAGACCTGGAGGCCCCACCCCCTATCAGGCGGCTGAGGCTCAGAGTGGGAAAAACTGACATCCCGCCGCGCTGCTCACCCCTGGGGGCCCCCCCAAACTCAGGTGGCCGACCGCCAGAGTGGGTCAAAGTGGCAGCTAGCCGCGCTGCTCAGCCCTGGGGGCCGCACCCCCACTCAGGCGGCCGACCGCCAGAGTGAGTCAAAGTGGCAGCTCGCCGCGCTGCTCAGCCCTGGGGGCCCTCCCCACCCACTCAGGCGGCCGACCGCCAGACTGGGTCAAAGTGGCAGCCCCTCGCGCTGCTCAGCCCTTGGGGACCCCCCATCCACTCGGGCGGCTGACAGCCAGAGTGGGTCAAAGTGGCAGCCCGCCGCGCTGCTCAGCCCTGGGGGCCCTCACTCAAGCTGCAGACTGTGTAAATGGCAGCCCCTGTGGCTGGGAAGTGCTTTGCATCTACAGAAGCCTCTGGAACTCGGGCTATGTTCTATATATTATACAGAATCCAGCACAAAATGTTCCTCCAAGAACCCATGCAAAAGTCGCCCATCCTATTCCGCTGTCTCCCTTCTAGAGGGAACCACTATTCCGATTCCCCTGGGGTTTTTGGGGGGGTTTTTTTGATACCTCTTTGTTGTTAAAATCCCACAGGTAGATTTTCTTAACACTGTATTTTTAATATTATTTTAGAACATTATCAAAAGTATAAACTGTACATTTTCTGTTTTGATTTGTGTTTTCAATGAATATTATGTTTCTAGATTTTACAGCTTTGTTGAGGTATAAGTGATATAGAAAGAACGGCACATATTTAATGCGTACAATTTGTTTAATTTAGATGTATGATAATAGCGCAATGTAATAGCCATATTCAACAACTTCCAGAGCTTCCCTCTGTCCCTTTGTGGGCTTTTTGTTTTGTTTTGTGTGTGACATTTATTTTCTTGGTGGTGAGAACACTTACCATGAGATCGGTTACCCTCTTAACAAATATTGCAGTGTTCTGTGCTCCCATACCATATTGTTAACTATAGACCCTGTGTTGGGCATATCTCTAGAATCCATTCATCTAGTACAACTGAAACTTTGTATTCACTGAATAATAACTCCCCGTTTCCCCCCCAAAGCCTCTGGCAACCTCTATTGTATTTTCTATTTCTATGAGTTTAAGTATTTTAGACATTTCACTTAAGTAGATTCATGTAATATCTGTCCTTCTCTGACTGGCTCCAGGGTCATCCATATTGTCACAAATTTCAAGATTTTATTCTTTTTCAAGACTGAATAATATGCTGTTGTACGTATACACCACATTTTCTTTATCTCTTCATAGGATGATGAGTTATTTTTATATCTTGGCTATTGTGTATAGTGCTGCAATGAACACGAGAATGCAGATATCTCTTCGAGATACTAGTTTCATTTCCCTGGTACATATACCAGAGATGAGATTTATAGATGATACGGTATTCTATTTTGAATCTTCTGAGTAATCTCGATGCTGCTTTCCATAGCAGTTGCACGTTACATTCATACCAACAGTATATGGGGATTATAATTTCTCCACAACCTTGCCAACCCATTATCCTTTGTTTTTTTTTTTATAAAAAACATTCTAACAGGTGTGAGGTGATATCTCATTTTAGTCCTGATTTGCCCTTTCCTGGTAATGAGTCATATTAAGCATCTTTTCATATACCTGTTCATTTGTCTTCTTTGAAGAAATATCTATTCAAGTTTTTTGCCTATTTCTTAATTGAACATTTTTTGTTTTTGCTATTGAGTTGTAGGATTTCCTTGTATATTTTGGAAATACATGATTTCCAAATTTTTTTTTTCTGTTTTGTAGGTTGCTCTTTCATTCTGTTGATTGTTTCCTTTGCTCTGAAGAAGCTTTTCAGTTTGATGTAGTCCCATTTGTCTATTTTTGCTTTTGTTTTCTGGGCTTTTGGTGTTATATCCAAATAATCTTTGCCAAGACTTATGTCAAGAAGATTTGCCCTGCTTCTCCTAGTTGAACAGTTTCATGGTTTATGTTTAAAGCTTTAATTCATGTTGAGTTGATGTTTGTGTATGACGTACAGTAGGGAAGGCCTAGCCAGCGCAATTAAGCAAGAAAAAGAAATAAAGAGAATCCAAATTGGAAAGGAAGAAGTAAAATTATTTGTTTGAAGATGACGTGATCTTATATGTAGAAAGCCCTGAGGACTGTACAAAATTAATACAAAAACATTATTAGAATAAGTGCGCTCAGTAACGTTGCAGGGCACAAAATCAACATACGAATGCCAGTTGCTTTTATATACACGAACAATGAGCCATCTGAAAAAGATGCTTTTAAAAATCCAATTTACAATAGCATCAAAAATAATAAAATACTGAGGAATAAATTTAACCAAGGGGGTGAAAAATATGTACACTGAAAATGATAAGTTAATGATGAAAGAAATTTAAGAAGCCACAAATACATGGAAAGGTATCTCATGTTAATGAATTCGAAGACTTAATATTGTCAAAATGTCTATAGTAGCCAAAGCAATCTACACATTCAGTGCTATCACCATCAAAATCCCAGTGGCATTCTTTACAGAAATAGAAAAGGCAATTCTAAAATCTTGGCAGACCTACAAAAGACCCAGAACAGTCAAAGCAATCTTGAGAAAAAAGAACAAAGCTGGAGGCATCACAATTCCTGATTTGAAAATATATTGCAAAACTAAGTAATTAAAACCATACGGTACTTGCATAAAGACAGACGTTATAGACTGATGAACAGAATAGAGAGCCTAGTAATAAACCCATGGATATGAGGTTAGCTAATCTTTGACAAGGGTGCCAAGAACACACGATGGGGCAAAGACAGTCTCTTCAATAAATGAAGTTGGGAAAACTGGATAGCCACATGTAAAAATTTTGTTTCTAGAGTTGTTCAGTATTATATATATATATGCATAAACCAAGATTTTCATATCCATTCTTTTTTTTAATAGAAATCAGTGGTGTTGTCTCTATTCCTCACAATGGTGTTATGAATATTCTTATAAAAGTCTCTTGGTACCTTTGTACAAAAGATCTCTTAAGTAATTCCATAACACAGAATTATTGTGTTGAAGAATAGGCAAATGTTTAGCTGTAAAAAATAGTGCCAGACTATTTTCTTGAAGTTAAATTCCACCTCCCCAGCAGTGGGTAAGAATTATCTTTTAGGCTTATCTTTGATAAAACGTTATTTTCAAGATTTTAAAATATTTTCTATGCATTTCCTATCAGACTGATTTGTTTTTATTAGTTTACAGAAGTTACTTATAATTTATGGATGATAATTCTTTATTTGCCTCTCTGTTATTTACTTTTCAATTGCTTTGTAAACATATAGATTCTTGAAACATTTGAGAAATTTTTTGCTAGCTACGTGTGACCAACTTTGCTTAAAATTTTCCATTTTTTTGGGATTAATACTCCTTGTACTGTATTTGTTTCATTCAGTATTTTATGCATGTCTAAAATATTCAAGCTTGTTCCATTTGTTGTTCAAGTGATCTCTATTTATATGTAAAGTATTTATTCAGGCTTGACTGACCTATCAATAAACTGTGGTGGTATTTGCAATCTGCGGTGTGTAAATGTCAACCACTCTTTTGTTTTTTCAACTCTGTAGTTACTTCACATGTTAGGTACATAGTAATTTATAGTCAATTATATTCATGATGTATTGTATCATTTAATGATAGTTTTATTTTTTTCTTAGAATTTATTTTGTGGGATGCTGATATAGCCACCCATATCAGAATGTTTGTGTTGTGCCATCAAAATGTTTTGTCCTGGGGCACAGTGGTTAAGTTCCCACATTCCACTTCAGCAGCCCGGGGTTCCTTGGTTTGAATCTTGGGTGTGGACCTATATACTGCTTGTCGAGCCATGCTGTTGCAGGCATCCCACATGAAGTAGAGGAAGATGGGCACGGATGTTAGTTCAGGGCCAGTCCTCCTCTGTGAAAAGAGAAGGATCTGTGGCAGGTGTTAGCCCAGGGCTAATCTTCCTCAAAATTAAAATTAAAAAATAAATAAATAAATAAAGTTTTGTTCTATGGGCTAGAAGACACACCTTACACACACCCGTGCGACTGACTCCAGGCCCAGCCTTTAACCACAGTGCAGATATTTGTACCTGCTCCCAGGAGAGCTCAGTCCTCACTGAGCACTTAGTGCGGATCACCACTAATGTTTGTTTTACAAATTTACATTAATTTTTGGCCACCTGTAATTGCTCCAAATTTCTTTTAGCCCAGCCACACAAGAAAAATGACTCTTTAGGCTGCACTTAATGTTTTTGCTGCGGGAACAACACTCTTCTCCATGCAGACCTCCAGACCTTTACTTGGCTGCTCAGTGCTGCTTTCTTTGCCCCTTTTTATGTATACTATGGCTGGCTCACTCTCTACACCTCTAGAGTCTTTTCACTTAGGTTGAAGTTTGAAAATTCAGTGTCTTAGTTTTGCTAAAACAGATCTGTGTTTATGTTTCCCACTCTCATTGCTCTGGCATGATTTTCAAGAAGAGAGTGATAATGCCGCCTTTTTTGTTGTTGTTGAGGAAGATTCATTCTGACCTAACATCTGTGCCAATCTTCCTCTGTTTTGAACGTGGGTTGCCGCCACGGCATGACTGCTGATGAGTGGTGTGTGTCCATGTGCAGGAATCGAACCTGGGAACCTGGGCAGCCAAATCAGAGCACTCTGAACTTTACCACTACCTCGTGGGGGAGTCCCCCAACTTTATGTTGTAGTAGTAAAAGTCAAAACCCTGGCTATTTCCTGTTCCTTTCAACAATTGTGCCAATTCCCAAGAACTGAGCAAGTGCTTAAAAAAATGACAAAACTATGGGGGTTAAAACCTATTGGGAATTATATATACCTTGCCATTCCCCCAAAATAATGGCTGGCATCTCTACAATGTAGTCTGGAATTCACAAATTAATTTAAGACAATGCATAAAATCTAACTATAAAAGATGCTATCTTAATAGATAATTTGATTGAAAGGATATTAGGGTTAAATACGAAAGCTCTGGAGGGCTGAGATTTATTGAGGAAACTTTAAAAAAATCCTATGATTTTAATGTTCAGTAAGTTTGATCCATTTTAACAATATTTTCCTTCTGTAGAAAGAATCCCAGATCTACATTGACCCTCAAAAACTGCTCAGTGTCTAATTTTAGCCATGTATTAGGTGTAGGGGAGGAATACGAATTATTGTGAGCACTCTGAGGGGAAATGTTTTTCTGAACATTCAACTCATGAGAAGAAATCACAGAAAAAGAAGAAATGTAATGATATACATATTTCAATTTATAATATAAAATTTGATGTATGTTATATTTTATGAACATGATGTGCTTCTCTATTAGATTTTCAGTTTTTAACCATTATGTGATTATATCTTTTTGCCCTCATTTCCAATCATCCTGCAACTCATCCTGTGTAATAATATATACGGCATCATCTTAAAATAAAGGATCCATATTCATGGCTAATCTAGATATATTTACAATACACTGATATGGTGTAATATGAAAATGGAGCATTGTATATTTTCTCATGGGGATTTACCAAAGCCATATTTTGTCAGAAAGACGTTTTTTAAAACTTTAATTATATTGAACATTTTGGAAGAAAGTATAGTAGAATTTATTTCTATGTTATGTTCTAAAATCCTCCTCTGAAGCAAAAATAATATATTCAAAATGAAGGAACTCATGAGTATTACTGTATGATTTTAAAAAGTAACACATGGATACATGCATAATGTATGCATTTATGCAAAATTTTCTATATCAAGTAATTGAATATGATTATGTTAAATAAATATATTATTCAATATTCTCCATACATATTGCTAAGTTTAAGAAAACCTCAAAAAGTATAAATATGTGTTCATATTATACGTAGTATTTATTTCATGTATTGACAAATAAATATGTGAAATATTTATATAAATGTGTCAAATAGTATTTTCTACATGGATTTATATTAAGTAAAAAATAGTTTCCCATAGTTTTTACTTCTGAATATGATCACGTATAAAGTCTTCGCTAAAATTTCACAAGCAGTGCTTTGTAATATTCATGCCAAGTTGTATCTTTCTTACTCCTCTGCTGTTACTAGTTCTTGAAGGGTACAAAACAATATGCACCAAGAGTGTAAAAATGTGAGTGTTGCCAGTAATCCTTCTAGTAGGCAGTTTATAGGAGACAGAAAATAAAAGCATTCATCAGCTGTATTGTTTTGGCAATGTTCCCACATTTTTAGTGGCATACAATATTTGTTCGTATGAATCGTGGCGAATTCCACTCCCTGGATGTTTGCAATTGCACTTTTCATGTGAGTTACTGAGCTGTTAGAGCTTGCACAGAATTAAATGTCAAACGAAATCAGCCCAAGTGTTTTATAGCATGAAATAAACCTAAGCAGGGCTCAGGGAATTCTTGATATAGTAATCCAGTTTCAATGAGTGAATCCAGGGTAAAATTTAAATGCACACTTCTATTCTATAAGAAAACACTGGGCTTAATAACATCAGATTAAAGAATATTTCCTTGTTATTATTTATTGAGTACTCCTTGGATCTCAAAGTAGATATGTGTCTACTTGACTTACTAAAACAATGTGTTATTTTTAAATATTCTTCATATATTTGCAATAAATCAAATTTAATTATGTAATTCAAATTAATTTTGTTTTTGTATTTTAAGCATTTCATGCTTCTGAATCAATTTTTGTTATTTTATTTATCATTTAACTCAAAACTAGAAAGTATTTCATAGGTGGAATATATGTAAAATTTTTATTAAAATATTAAAATAAAATATTCCCCAATCCATGTATAATTATTTAAATTTAATGAATTTATTTACATGCCTTTTCTTTGGAAAAAGATGAGGCTTGTTCAATGAAGTGTTTACGATATTAGTTTTTTTACTCAACTACCTCAGTTTGAAGATTGTTCCATAGACAGACTGAGAGATACATACTGTTGGAAACAACTAATACAAGATAATATATTTTTGACATACTTGGAGGAAAACAATCATGTAAAAAATTGTATTGCTTATCTATCACTGTTTAACAAATTTTCCCCAAATTTAACGGGTTAGGACAACATACATTTATTTTATTCTGTTTCTATGACTCAGAAATTTCAGGATGACTAAACTGATTTCTTCATCTCAAGGTCTCTCACAAGGCTGCAGTGTCTGCTGGGTTTCACCTGGGGACCATTCACTTCCAAGTTCACTCCTGTGGTTGTTGGAAGAACTCAGTTCTTCATGGGCTCTTGCACTGAGGAGCTGTGTTTATTATTTTTTTTAAGGATGCTTTTTTTGGTGAGGAAGACTGGCCCTGAGCTATCACCTATTGCAATCATCCTCTTTTTTTTTCTCTCCCCAAAGCCCCAGTATATAGTTGTATATCACAGCTGTAAATTCTTCCAGTTCTTCGATGTGGGATGTCACCATAGCATGGCTTGATGAGCAGTGAGTAGGTCCAGGCCCAGGATCGCAACCAGTGGAACCCTGGGCCTCTGAAGTGGAGCAGCACCATAGCCGCTCAGTCGGCTGGAGGAGCTCTGGAACAGAGACTCTCAGTTCCTCATGGCTGTTGGCCTGAAGCTGCCTTCATTTACCTGACACCTGTGCCTCTCCATGGGGCAGCTCACCACATGGCTGCTGGCTTCATCAGAATGAACAAGTAGGAACCAGAAATGGCATCATCAAGATGGAAATCACAATCTTTTGTAATCCAGCCTTATCCCGTTACTTTTTGCCTTATTCTTCTTGTTAGAAGTAAATCATTAGACTGAGCCAACACACAAAAGGAGGGGATCATACGAGAGCATAAGATTTTAAAATTCATATAAAATAGATTGTGGAAAAATGCACTTTAACTTTTGTCTTCTATAATTAAAAAACATATGCCCAAATAAATGTGACATAAGCAGAACCAGTAGCAATACTGGAAATGTTACATAAATTTTCAAATCTAGGTTAAAATAAACAGGGAAAACACAATTTTCATAGTAAAATTAAGTATGTCAAGGAAACAGAGTGGTAGCGTTGAAACAAATAAAAACTATTTCGGCACATAAACCATACCAAAGAGAAGTAATAATAATTTAAATAATCTAACCTTGCTTTTAGAAATAAAAAGGCATTCAGATTGAGTTAGGTCACAAAATAAATTTATACAGAATTTTTCAAAATAGCACAGAAAATTTAAAGGAAAATTAACTTATAAAGCTACTATAGGGAATGCAAAAGAGAAGATAGGTATCAAAACACAACCATCCTAATAAACCATTAGTTTATGTGACTAAATGAAGGGCACTTTTTATAAACATCTTTTAATTGACATTGAAGCTATTGTTAACTTAAGGGATCAAATATACAGCACATGAAAGAATCGCCTTGTTAAATAGACAGACGGAAACCGGCCCCTGTAATCTATCACTCACACACTAGGTGTCTGTAGGAAACGTTCACCGTTATATCTAAATTGGATGTATTATAATTAATTAATAAGATAACATATTTAAGTGCTTAACAGAGCACCTGATACAAAATTATAACTCATTAATTGAGAATTATAATAAAATTAAGCAATTCTATTACACAAAACAATAAGTGGTATATAAAAGATAAATGCTTAGAAATAATAGAAGAAATTAAAAGATACATTTATTGGGAAACTTTTAACAGTTTAAAAAAGGACAATAAGAAATGATTCGGAAAACATAAGGGCTACTTGATAGATAACATTATTTCACGAATGTGACCAAATTAGATTATATAGGTGGACATGAGGAATACAACAGCAATCTTCCTGTAGTGAGCACACTCTACCTTGGCTACCCACGACCCTCACTTCCTGGTATTCACCATCTGAATAATCCTCTCCCCTTGAGAGTGGACAGGATCTGTGACTTTCTTCTGGTCAACAGAATATGGGAAGGATGACATTGCTTAGAAGATGTAATTAAGATCCCAAATGAATTGATTTTATGTTAATCAAAATATCCTAGTTGAGTCTGACTTAATCGAAAAACGTTAGAAGAGGAACTGGACCCTCTGAGAAGAGAGTCTCCCTTGTTGGCTCTAAAGAATTCCACCACCATGTTCTGAGAGGGCCTGCAGAAAGGGCCATGAGACGTGGAACTGCTGGTGGCCTCTAGGAGCTGACAGCAGCGGCCAGTGAAAGCTAGCAAAAAACAGACCCCTCAGTTCCATGGTAGCAAGGAGATCAATTCCACCGACAGCTTGAGGGAGCTTGGAAGCAGATTTTTTTTCCCTTTCAAGCCTCTGATGATACCACAGCTCAACCTGTACCTGATTCCAGCCTTTTAAGACTCTGACTGAGGACCCCAGACTCCTGATCCCCAGAAATTTTGAGCTAATAAATGTGAGATAATAAATGTTTGCTGTTTTTCGCTGTTAAAATTGTGATAACTTGTTAGATAATACACTTTTAAAAATTAGGCAAATGAGCAACTGAATTCTCTATGACATATTAAACCTAGGAGAAATTTTTTTAAAAGATAAAAGTTTTAAATAAAGGAAGCAAAGCAGAAATTTTCTTAAAAATTTCTAAAATTATCCCATTAAGAATCAAAAGCAAACCCAATTTACTTCATTTAAAGGAAAGATAAAATTTCAAATATGTTAAGAACTTTTTCTGGGGCAGCCTTGAGGGCCTAATGGATAAAGTTTGGCGCTCTCAGCCCTTTGGCCACCCGGGTTCATTTCTGGGTCGTGGAGCCACACCACCCGCCTTTCAGTTGTCATGCTGTGGTGGCAGCACACATTGAAGAAATAGAAGAACTTACAACGAGGATGTACACCATGAACTGGGAGACTTTGGGGAGGGAAAACAATGAGGAAGATTGATTGTCCCTGCAAAAAATAAGAACTTTTTCTGTTTGATTTGCTCCCTTAGACCCAAATGCTAGCATAGTGCCTACCACGTACTAGAATCGTACTTCTCTATTACCTTTCAACAGCGTCGGTCAGATCATGAGACTTCACCAGATCAATGAAAAGAGAGCATAAGCGATATTTCTCTCTCAGAAGTTTTGAGGGCCAGCATATGTCTCACCAAATTCCCTTTTCCTTCTTTGGAGAATACGGGTGCATGTGTCAAAGTGGAAACTCTGCTGCTACCTAGTTATCTAAGATGAGCAGAGCTTGCATGACAGGAAGTATGACTAAGAATACAATATTGGCTATATGATGTCATGAAGGTTTAGGTTTATTTGTTACTGCAGCAGACTGATTTGTAAAAATGATGCTTGAAGTAGGTGCTACTGTGACAAAAGCAAAACGCAGAAACACAGCAATGGTTAAAGAGTCCGTTGATTTAAAGGGTTGGATGAAATTAATACTGAAGTCTAGAAGGAGAATGATAAATATTATACAGCGACAGAACAGTTGGTGCAACTGTCCTTGTGATCAGGTGGAATGTGCTAATGTTCTACTGAACTTTTATTTATAGAAGATGTTAGAAAACATAATCTCAGTATGGATAGATGAGTGACCAATGGTTTCAACAGAGTAAGTACTATTTTAAAAAAAGCGATGCCACCAAGATAAAATATATAGCAAATTTGAAGAAGAATGGAAAAAGAACAGAGAGAGGCTAGAAATGCAGAGACTTGCAGGGTTGGAAAACACAAATTGTTCTCAACTCTCGAAGAAGCAAAAACAAACTAAGGAGACCTACAGAGGCCAATGAAAATTTAGAATTGTGTGAATGATCAAATCAAAGAATTCCTTACTAAATTGTATGAACAAATTAAAGTGGTAATATTAAATCGCATCAATTAGACAAAAATAGCTCATGGAAAAGAGGCCAAAGGTACAACTCTCCTACCAAAGCCTAATAAACTCACATTAACCACATGAGATAAAGAGGGAGAAAGAGAGTGGGCAGGGTCTGGGGTCAGAAAGAAAAATAATAATAATAATAATTAATAGTAATAAACCAGATACGAGACATTATGCAGGAAATGAACTGTGTATTACGGTCTTATACTCACAGCTATGTAGCACATGGAGTTCACCGAATTCAAACAGATAAGAAGCTAATTGAGTTAAGGTTGTTTGTACTGTCATAAGCATCACTGCCCTGTACTAAATGACAATAAAAGACTCTAGTGCCTGCACACATCAACATGCACAAAGCGGGCTGAGAAAGCTGCTCAGCCCCTGGGCGTAGTTCTGGATACCAAATTCCAGAGTGGGCAGGGATCAGACTGTAAAGGAAGGGTCACACAGAAGGTGAGGCCACTGGTGGTGGAGAAAAATACACAAAGTTGCTTGAAAAGAGCTTTGTCATCCCCTGGTTAGGAGGCCTACTAACAAAAGCCAAATGGGATTTGAGCATCATTCCAAAGTTCTACCAGAATAACAGTTACAATGCAAAACAAAGACAAAACTGTAATTATAGATCATATATATTTTGATCTTTGCCTATCTGAAAAGATCTCTTCTACACTCTGCCCCATTTGCTCCAATGTGGAATCTAAATGTCACAATACTTTTCCATTAAAGACCTTGTGATTTTTTTCCCATGGTCTTCTAGAGCTCAATGTTCTGGAGGAGCTTTCTAACACTAACCTGATTCTCTTTCCTCTGTAACCATCTCCCTGAATTAGGTAACTCACAGGCTTCCTATTTATCCTTAGAATATGTGACTTTCACTGAGTAATATTTTGTTTTGTTTTCTTTTCAATACTGTCCATTATGCAGTGGCCTTTTTGGTATTAACGATTAACCATTTCTTTATTTCAGTTTTCACCATTAGTTTGATTTTTTTATACCTCCCTATCCACCCCATTTTGTGCTCCTGGAAGTATTATTCTACGGATTTGGATGTTCTAGATCCCGTGTGTCATGTCTTAGCCCTCAGTATTTTAATCTCTTCTTTGCGTGTTTGTTCTGCATTCCAGTGGAATATCTAATATTTATCTTCCAAATCACAGTCAGTATTCCATATTATCCACTCAGTTTCTCTGTTGACTTTTTCCCCATTATTTTTACCACCATACCTTTTGTTTCCCAAAATACTCTTTCTTGCCAAGCTTATTTATTGATTCCTTCCTGAAAAAAGTGCTTAAAGTTGTTTTTATTGCAAAGTCCTATCTGTTTTCTGCATTCAGCTTTTTTATCAACAGCTGGTTGTCCTAACGAATCCACTCATTTTACATCTATTTTGAAAATTTTCTGTTTCTCCTCGTATGTCTGATTATTATTTTTTCAAATCTGTCATTTTTAGGAAAAGAATGTCTAGATTGACATAGAATGATGGATTGTTCAGCATCCTTCATGAATCATCTCATTGCTCAGTATTCTGAGGAATACATTTTCTATTTCAGTTGGTCCCTCTGTATGCTGAAAAAAAATCGAGAAGAAATCTTATTTCTATCTCCCTAAATCCTTTCACAGGAAAATAAATAGAACATGCTTAATATAAGGCAATTAATAACTATTACTAAACCCATTAATTACTGGTGACAAAGTGAGCAAATCTGTTGCAGTAAACATCTAGTGTGCTGATGTCACCCTCTTGTCCCTAAGGCAGGATCCTCTCATTTTCTTGGCATTTTTCTCTGGGACAATTGGAGCTATCAATTAGAAGGTTATCAGTTAGAAGGTTAATTCCACATCCTGGACCATACATTCTGACATTATTTTGTGTTTCTGTCAAATGTGTTTGCTCCAAGAGAACAAAAATGGCACACTAATTCTAAAGGATATCATCAAAATGAACAGAATGTTCAATAAGGCAATCCCACCCCTATTGGTCTGTGTCCCAATACTTATCTTCCAAAGCAAGTGCTTTCTTCTCATATGACTGATCAACCTTAGCGTCTCTTCAGTTATGCAGGCCTAAATTATTATCAGGCTGCCTTCTATGACTTAGTGAAAAAGAAGTTAATAAATGTTACTGGGGTTATACGATGTGTAAAGCTTTTACATGTCCTTTTTAAAAGCTCATTAACTTTTCAAAAAACTAAAATGAATAAATAGATGTTCTTCCTATTTCAGCATCCACCCAAGCACAAATTTGTGACAAAGATCACTTCCACATCCCTCCTGGTAATCCAATCCCACATTAATGAATTGTCAGGGGCTTTGTCTAGTGGAATTTTTATGTGTGTGTTGGTTGAGTGAGGTGTTTGACATGAGAGTTTGGGTCTGTTTAGAAGTCTTCCAATAGATGGTAAACTTCTTCAATCAGGAGATTGCCTATGAATTCCCTTAAATGGCATGATCCCTTTTAAGTTGCTTTTCACACCAAATGAAGCCTGAGTGCATAGCCTGTGGTTAACTATTCAGTGTGTTGGTCCCTGGAGGAAACCTTAAAAGTCCTGTACTTCATCTCCTCGTCTGTTCCCCAGGCAGCGCCATCTTCCAGACTCTGAGGTGTTAGGGTTGTTTGAGTCCGCTTAGAGTCGTAGTTCTTGGGATTCAATAAGAAAGGAAATACCACATCATTCAGGATGTTTTCCAAATATGTTAAATCATTTTTGTCTTCCAAGTTTTATTAATGGCACCCAAATGCTTGCTGTGGTAAATCCCTTCTTCTCTTCGTCTCTGCTGCCAACCTTGACAGATTTCAGTGCCATATCCCTCAGTTCATTTTTAATAGTCCCTGGCAACTCCGATTGTACAAGTCAACTTGTGTGGGAATGACTAGCTCAGAATCTGAATCCCTTCACTTTCTACCTTATTACCCAGCTTGCCTTGTTTCCAGTCCCTTCTGTTCTGAGCTTTGATTGTTTTCAGGGCTCAGTTTAGAAAATCTGCTCACTTATTCCTCCAGGTTTTCCCCTTTTGCCTGCTTTGAATCAAAGGCTATTCTGCACTGATCAGCTTTGCCCTCCATCTGTTCCCGTCTGCTTCATATCTCCCAGAAATTCCTCAAAATTCCGCTGTATTGAGACAACCTCTCTTATGTCCCAGGGATGCTAAAATTTTTTAAAAATTATTTCCAAGTACCTTTTTGAGAAGAGGAAGAAAACATACGTGCTAAATAGTCTATTTTTAACAAAGATAATTGAATTTACCCATGAAGTCCCCTTGCCTGTCTGGATTTTCATTTATCTTCTGTTCTACTTTGTCTTCATGTTTGCTCCATAGTTTTTACATAAGACGGTGATGAGAAATCTCAAATACTCATGTTCGTAATTTTCCCTGATAAAAACGTCTTCACGATTCCCAAATATTCAAAGGTATTCCATTGGAAAACATGAAAATTTTCAATTGACTTTGGTCCCTCTGTACTTTTAATTTGATTCTATCTAGAAATAAGATAAGCTTTTCTTAATCAATATTCCTGTTTACAGATTATGCTTTATGAGGTAGATTTCCACTTGATTAAATTCTTACGCTAATCTGCTTCACGTTAATATAAGGAAGTAAATTTAGAAGCCAATAAAGTGTTTCTCATGATGACTACTTGTGTATATTTAGATTATTTGAAAGATTTCTAGGTTTTCTATCAAGTCATTTCAGAAGCCTATCTTTGTGTGTGTGTGTGTACATGTGTGTGTCTGCCTGTGCACGTGAAAACAGCTGTTCTGCTAATCAGGGAAGCAAAGGCTGCAGAAGTGGATTCAGTGATGAGACATCCCTTTGCATCGGACCAAATCTAATCCAGAGTATAACTTATCTAAGCTATCAACTCTTCAAAAGACTGTGACTTCTGAGCACTCCCAGCTTTGTATGTGATTCCTGTAGACAATACAACTGATTATAAGTTAGAACTTACAACAAAGACTATGTCATCATATGCCTTCTTTTCACTGTTAACAGTGTCTTCATTAATTATTGGTTACATCTTTATCATTCTATTGCATCTGTCATTGCTGTCATTTTGATGCCCTAGAATAAACTTTAATTTTTGCATTTGATTTCATGGAGATGACAAACATCGATATATTGCCAAATTTCCTTTACATGACTTATGCACAATATTTCAAAATAGCTTTAGTACCTGCAGTGAAATTTACCAAAGTTATCTTTCTTCTCTTCTTTTTTTTTTTTAATCTTTTCATTGGGCTTCTTATCCCCTTATGTTGAAACATAAGAAGATAACTTGTCTGAAAGCATTGTTTCTTGTTTTTCTATTTACTTTAGTAGAAGATTATTCCACTATGAGTTCTGATATAATGTTACCACTGAATTCAAGTAGCACAATTTCTGTTAAGGTGACAGTATATTGTACTTCACTGTAAATGCTTAAAAAGATTTATATTTTCTAGGCCAAAACCAAATTTTGTTTTAATTTTAAAATAATTGTTAATTTGCAAAGTAGTCAATAATAAATATCATATTTTTCACCCAGATTTGACTTTCGCTTGAAGTGTTCTTGGATTGTTATTTCAGGTTAGTAGATTTGGCTAAATTCCCTAAGGCTTTGTCAGCTGCAAGTGTTTTAATGAGTGTTAAGAGACAATTGTTGGAAGACAGATTGAAACATCATTCAATCAATCAAGAACATTATTCAATATGTATTTATTTTACTAAGTTATTACTTAACTTTCAAGAAATTATTATATCTTCTCACATAGTGGTTTTAACATGTAATAGACGAGTTACTTGGAATTGAAAAATACGATATATTGATGATTTGCTTTTGGCCAAACCCAAGCCATGTTACAAGTGAGAAACCTTCCTGTTAAACAGAAATTCCTTTTCGGTACCACTCAAATATGTTATTTGAAATGTTCTATTTAGCTATCTACTCATCAGTGGCTAAGAGCAAGAACTGTGTTTTCAGAATATGGGTCCTGTCAATTCATTTTGTAATCTGTGAACTTGGGGAAATTACTTAAACCTTCTTGTTATCAGCAGCATAAGACAGGAATCATAAATTTACCTTTTTAAATGGATGGGGTAAATAGACAATTTAGGTACAACTCTTAGAGTGGTACCAGGCATAATCATACGTGCTGAATAAGTGTTACCTTCTATTGTTCTATCTGCCTATATAACTATCCTTCTGGGTTCTTGTCTAGCTACATTGATTTTGTAAAATCTTTTATAAGTTATGTTGTGATATCAAACAAGCTAGTTGCTTAAAATACATAATATCCACTCATTTCTCATTTACGTAATGTCCACTGTGGTTAGGGCAACCCGCTATAGATGCTATCCCCTATGTGGGCATATTATTTTAGGTTGCTTTGATCTGGGGCACCACTGTATGAATCCATGTAATGAACTCATAAGATCACAGTGGCATGGCAAGATATCTTAACTGCTTTCATCTAGAAATGGCATTCATACTTCAGATCACAGTTCATTAGTCAATGAAGTCATCTGGCTATGTCACACGTCAAGGTGACTAGAAGCTTCAGTCCTCTGACGTGCCCAGGTGGGAAAGAGAATTAGAAATATTGAAGAGCAGTAACAATATGGACCACTTTATCTACTGATTCTTTACCTTTCTACGTAGAAATTAGAAGTGCCATACATACTGAATCTTCCTCACTCAATTTGAGAGGAAGAAACTAAAATCTGGAAGGGAAAACTATTTAGAGTAACGTGATATGCAACTGACAGTACTAAGACTCATAAAAGGGATCTCCTTATCTTTAGTTGTCCATATTCTTTCCACTACAAAAAACACACAATAATTTCAATTGAATCCAGTGGGTAATAAATAACTATTTGGAGTCCGCAGAAATAGTAGAGCTTTAAAATGATCAAAACTACACGAAAGTTTTGGCAATAAGTATGGAGAAGAAAAGATGGCCACAAAGAAAACTACAAATCTTATCTGAAATATCCAAGTAAGGAAAGCGTGGTAGCCAGTGTGAAAAATAGAATTCTCCAACGAGGTCTGATTCAGTCCAGGGCGTCTCTTCCCTGGGTGCTCGGTCTTGGCTGTAGGTGTAGTGATTGCTTCTTATACCTGCTCTTTCTGTAACTTTACAGTTCTCTTTACATCTTACCAGCCAATTCCCTACCACTTTAATCTGTTCTTGTGGAGAATCATTCTTTGTATTAAACTTTCCCTTCTCAAATTTTGTGTGACTCTCTGTCATGATTAGACTCTGACTAATACACAGCAAAACCTAAATCAAATATATAGCTCTGCTTAGGCCAAATGCTTTCAAATGTCTGAAGATACTCTCCTGTTTAATAGGTACATGAATAATAAACCCTCATATAAGAATTAAAGATAATATTATATACTTTAAAGCTTAATGTAAGTGCTTAATAAATGTTTCTTGAAGCTGAATCAGGAATTAAACCTGAATCTGAATGAGGTAATATGTATCTAGAAGGGTACTGAACCCAGATTATCAGAAGTTAAGGAAGCCAGATTCAAGAGATTTGTTAACTAAAGAATAGGAATGTTTGAGATATAGAATTGTCAGCTAGATTAAATAATTTTACATTTTTACTTGGTTGTATTATAGTTGAGAACAGCAAACAATGGAATGCAGAAAGATCCAATAACAAAAGAGACTCTGAAGATGCCAGAAGAGTGTAAGTGTGAGAAGGAATGTTCTCTGGGTAATATCTATGATTATAAAGGTCACATTAATTAATGTGATATATTTTATGCAAATACAATTTAAATAAATGGAAAATTGTGATAAGAAAGATATTAACGTAAATACTAAGCTATATATCAACATTGTGCCTTTTCAAAGCAAAATTCAGTTTATGATTCTGGGAAAATTAGAGGCATAATATATTAACAATTTGCTATTAATTGCCTAATGGAATTCCAAGAAATAGTAATGAAAGCTAATATTGTTATATATTCAAATTTTATCATAATTTTTGTAGTATTAATATTTAAAGAACAATAACTTTAATTGAATATTTGTTACACTAAGGAAGGAGATTGTTAGCCATTCTCATAAATTTTCGGGTTAGCATTTTGTGAGTACTCATGTACTTCTTATAGACTGGATTTGGTTATGAATATATGTGTGAAAATCAGTGTTTGAAAACATCACTATAGCTTTTTGCTCTAAATTTGCACAGCAGCTTAGAGAGGAATAAGTGCATGAGATATCTGCAATTTTAGACCTTCTGCACTTCAAATTATTGCACAGCAAAAACTCCTATAGGAGCTGGAGAAACATAATTATTTCACAGTTGATGTAACTTAAAAACAGTTGAAGAAATTCAGCTCCCATTTCTCAGCAAACTGAAAAATGAACCTTCTTGTGGCACCAATTCTAATATTCATGTCTCCAGAACGGTATTTTTTACGTCATTGTTAAGAACTAACCTGAGTTACGTCTCTGGGAATTTATTAAGAAATAAAGCAAAAGGGTAAACAATGACAATTAATAACCAATACTACCTCTGAAAGTTGCATTAAAAACAGGATATTTTTATGATAATCAATACATTATTTTTCTGCTTATTTTTATGGTAAAGTTATTTTGCTTATATTTTACACTAGAGATAGCAATAACTTGCTCCTCACTTACAGTTCCTTCTTAGCAGAAACACTGCCTTCCTGAAGTACTCCATCACACTATCGCCTTCACCACTGTAGAGTGCTAACTCGGCCACTCTGAACTAATTAGCTTTCACTTCCCAAATGTGAATTTTGTCTGCAAAGATCCAAGCTCAAAAGTTGATGCACACTCACAGCCTAACATCCTATATTGGGCTGTCATAACAGGTATTCCCACATAGGGGAAGATGCCTGGAATTCAGTTGTTTGGGGTGGTAAGTAAAACAGTGTGTAGGAAGACCCAGAGGAGAGAAATGGAGGAAACATCAGCTGTACTCATCTAGCGGTAAAGTTTTCTGCAGACACATTTTTGGAATAGCACTTATAATTTCCTTCTTGAGGCATTATTTCTGAATGAGTTTTAGTTCTTCAGAACCAAATAATCACAAAATAATCTGAATATAAGACATGTTTTAAAAATGCTTTAGGGACCTCAGCAATTTGATATTCTTTCTTAAAGAAATCTATTAGGAAAAATAGAAAGAGTTTAATACATATACGATTTGCATATTTGTAACATATGCATTCTAACAATGAATGCTACAGGGTTCAATACCCTTCATTTTCATTCACATCTGTGATGCATTTTCACATTTGCCCTCCCCTACAGATTTCGCTTAACACATAGACTAGGACAGGAAATAAGAACAAATCCTTACGTAGAAATGTTTTATGTAAATTGAAGACCCCAAAAGACAAAGAAAAATATCCTAAAACACCTTAATGCTTCCTTAAGCCTTTCTTCATAAGCTGATCTAATCATAATTTTCCCTGTCACAGTTCATGGTAACACCTAACACCACCCTTCCAGATTCAGAGGACCAAAGTAGACAAAACAAAACAAAACAGGAAAGCAGAACTATGCCTGCCTTGTCTCCTTACCCTCTTACTGCAACATCACAGAATCCATCAATCAGATAAATCAATAAGACAATTTCCATATTCAGTTTGATTACTCCTCAATTACTTTGATTACTCACTTCCACAATTACCATTCTGTTTCAATCCTATTATTTCTCCCTAAAATACTTACAATAGCCCCCTATTTGGTCAATCTTCTTCCTCACCTTTATCTTTTCTAAATATAATAGTAGATTGGTTCCACTGAAATGTGTCAGGTCATACTACTGCTCTGCACAAAACTGTCTAATGATTTATCATCAAATTTTCATTTAAAACTAAGTATTTTTTAAACTGTTTGCAAGGTCTGACATGATCTAGCCTTGTCATTTATCATCTTGGATCTGGGACTTGAAAAATAATAAATTTCATGTGGCTTTAGATATAACTGTAAATTTCCTCATATCTAAAATATATATAATATTTCAATATTTTTAATTTAACTTAGGGTTCATTGGGTCATGTTATATTAATTTCTATCAAATTCCGTACTGTACTATATATTTAAAAGAATTCAAAATTAAAATAAATTTTAAATGCAAAATGCTACCTTTAACTTTGGTTGATGGAAAAATAAATCAACAATGTTGTTTTAAAACCAAGTATATATTTTATTAAAAGAAAATTGAGGGCTCAGCCCACTGGCGTAGTGGTTAAGTTCCTGTGCGTTGCTTTGGCGGCCCCAGGTTCACTGGTTCAGATCCCTGGTGTGGACCTACACCCTGCTTATCAAGCCATGCTGTAGCAGGCATCCCACTTATAAAGTAGAGGAAGATGGACACAGAGGTTAGCTCAGGGCCAGTCTTCCTCAAAAAAAAAAAAAGGAGGGGGGAGGAAATTGAAGTATTCATACAAATAGGGAAATTAAATTTAAGTACAATGAAAAGCGCAAAACCAAGAGGGTAAAACCTGAAGAGGATCTTATAGGAAAGCGCTAAAACTTATGAGTGTTATAATAAAATTAATTGGCAACCACTGTGGGCAATAAAGCAAAGTAAAGGACCATTCCTTCACTTTGATGGTTCCCGTAAAGGGAAACATTTCTTTACACGGCACTTAACCAACGTTGTGGGTTATTGAGTTAAATGTTTTGGCTGAAATTCAGGGAAAGATAATTTCCTAATCGTTAATAACTCTGGATTTCTAGGAGCTAAGATGAGGGTGATGAAGTTTCATGCTTCAGGTAAGTAGCAATTTTACATTGACTACAAATTCATATTCGACTTCTCCTATGTCCCAGATTCTCTAATTCAAATGCAGTGAATATATGAAGTTTGTTTTCATTACCCTCATAGTCATTCTTCTTTCCTTACCTCCTCTCTCACTCACACAATCATTTTTGTTGGGTTATTCATGCTAAACTAATCCTATGGAACTATTTCCACTTTTGATACAGTGACGTGTACTATGGTAATTTCTTCTTCTAACCACATTAACCACTACTTGAGATTGAAAGTACAGGGATTGTACTGGTATGATTCTTCTTCAGAGAGAAATACTTTATTATAATGTGCTACTTTGGAGAAACTAAATTTATCATGGGTAAGATTCATTGAAAAGTTCACAGACTATAAAATCAAACATCTGTGTTTGACACTTAAATCTGCCTCCTTCATTTTGCATGTTTTCAGGGAATATCTAGATTTACTAAACTTCCATTTACTAGTCTATAAAATAGACACTGGTCTGATCAGGGGGTTGTAGCTTCTGGTTCACGTATCTAAGTTGCTAGACACATGCTAGGAATTCAATAAGTGGTGTAAATCATTGGATATGTATCTTTTATTTTCTTTCTCCAATAATACTTTTACTTAAACATCAAAAGCTCTTTTCTGTTATGTTCCAAATAATAAGGAAATATGTTCTTTTAGTAGTGAGGAAGAAAATAATTGATGTAAAATAGGAATAAATATGCTGTTGGCTTTTAAGATGTACTATTTCAGTGACTAGTGGAGGATTACTGACAGATACTAAGGGAACTCATCGGGTCTTTCCTTGGGCTGTGCCATCATATCCAAATATTTCCACTAGTAGTAGCAGTTTCTGCTTATGTGGGTAACAGCAAACACACAGAGTTTGGTAGCAATTGTGTCTTGACAGTGATTTTTTGTGTGACCTTTGATGAATTATTTGAACTTTTTATATGTCAAGTCTTATCACACATGAATGAGAATTGTACTACCTATCTTAAGAATTGCTGTAAGAATTTAAAGAGGCAATGCATTGGGCCCATTTCCCAAAAATAAAGTAGTTTAATTTTGTTTGTTTACTTCTTTTTCATTTTGAAGCAATCATCTTCAATTAGCTACATCCCTCCCTCAGTAATTCTATTCTTTGTGATTTATTTTTCTCATTTGAAGTCTTGATATATGATGCCACTTGCTCTATCTTACTTTTAAAAACCACAACTGAGATTATGTCTACATTATCAGGATACAGAAATTGGACATAACTAATAGATATTCAACAGGTTACTACACATGGTTGTTTTATTGTCTTAGAATTACTGGCTTCCTTGCATTCTCTTGGAGAAATATTAAACACTTTTCGATAAATGCATCTCTTCTGGTATTTCCAGGAATGCGGTCTCTTGTGTTCCTATATTAGAAGCACTTAGATCATACTCTCAATGAATATCTTTACACTTTATGGCATTTGCTTTATAGCTCATATTTGGAATCATTGTTTTCTTTATTCTTTTCTTTTTACAAAATGACTTAGCAACTATGGACTTCTTCTACTCAAACACTCTTATAAAAGAACTTTTGGTGAATTTCAGTTTTTTATTTCTGTTGGTGTTATTTTGGTTTTCTTTTTTTAGTGAGAAAGCCTGGTCCTGAGCTAATTTCTATGCCAATCTTCCTCTATTTTGTATGTGGGATGCCATCACAGCATGGCTTGAGGAGCGGTGCGTAGGTTCCCACCCAGGATACAAACCTGCAAACACCAGGCTGCGGAAGTGGAGCACGTGAACTCAACCAGCACGACACTGCACTGGCCCCTTATTTCTGTTGGTTTTAATTACTCTCGTTAAATTGATGTCCAAAATCTCTCAGGGCAAGTTTTCTAAATGCCAAATAATCAAATTTTCAGTGAATTCATGTGTAAACATGCCCTCCAAATGTTGAATATTCAGATCATCTTATATAATACGGAAAATGACTCAGAAAATTTCATTTATCTCTTAGTAAAGTGTTAAAACATAACATTAATTAAAATTGTAACTAACATTTATTGCATGATGAATCTTTTTCAGACTATGGTTTATGTATATTTATACGTATAATCCTCATAACAACTCTATAATGTAGTCACTGGTGTCATCTTAATTTTACAGATGAAGAATCTGAGACCTGAAAAGATTAAATAATATGTTCAATATGATGAGTTTCTTAGGTGACAAATCAGGAATCTGATCCAAGATCATGTTTCCAGAGCCAATAGTCTAAATCATCAGACATTTTTGTTCCTAGTAAGGGTGAAGAAGTTTTAATATTTTAAAATTTGCTGAGTTATTTTGTGTTATGGTAACACAATATAAATATAAATGTTCAGAGTGAACATTAAAATATTTTAAATTCATATTCAGCTGTGTAGCCAGATAAAACTAATTAAAACATTTATTTTAGCCTTTCAGCCTTCTTATTAATAATGATGAGCACCACTTGCTGAGTATGTATAATATGAAAGCCACTGACTGAAGACCTTTACATATATTGTCTCATTTAATATACATACATGCCATATATGATATAGGTAACACTGTTTCTTCCTATATTGTAAAATACTGAAAAAGTATCAAGATTAAAAATATGACACCTGATTAATCTTATTAAGACCAAAATTTTACTGTCATATCTGGATTATTTTACCTTAAACTTTTGCATATAGATATATATGTATGTGTCTATGTGTTCGTATTTCTTCTGTTTGTATGTACTTTAGCAACTCTCCATTTGCCTAACACATTTAAACATATAAAACACTGAAAACACTTCTTTATACCAAATGAATATATTTACAAGCACTGTCTTTTGCAAAGCTTCTCTCGTTAACAAGTGAATGCAAGAAGTATGGATGATGGATAACTATCTCAAAAGCTATTAATCATGAAAACACAGCATATAACAAAGTAAGTGTTCAATCATCATGCTTAAAACAGTAACCCAATTCTAAGAAACAGTATTTGAGTTCCATCAAGATTGGATTCAAATTCCTGATTTCACACCAACCTCTTTGTCGACAGATCATCCTCTCAATTGCCAATTTATCCAGAATCCTTCTCCACGGCTTCTAGTTTTCCAAGATAGTTTGTGCCTACAGGGGGTCCACCCACCCACCATCTGCCATGTCAAATTTTCTCTATTCATTACTTAAGAAAAACAACTTGTACAATTAAAAACAAAGTGTTCTGTTCAAATTAGGATATCTTGACACATGGTGTTTGCTTGGATTTACAAATATGACACCTATGGTACCCATATTCTAGAATTTGAATAAAAATTAAAATTCAAAGTAAATTATCTTAAAACCACATAAATCAAATGTACAAAAATTTAAGAAAAATAGTGAGGAGAAAACAGAAGTCCATATAAGGCATGATCAAGTGGAGATTTGAAATGTTCTTGAAAAATAAATATAATGTATAAGCTTTTTTTAAATCGAGGAACACACTTCTTGACCATTTTTACAAGTGCGATCTAGATTTTTACACAGCAATTCAAGTAAAGTTTTATTTTAGACACCACACATAGAGACATTTAAAAAATTCAAAACATTAAGGTATTTGACCCAGCAAAACACTTTGACATTGGAAGGCCACAGTTTCTTGGTTTCTCAGATTGAGAAGAAAACTCTTGGTATCATTTAAACATTAGAATCTAAGAATATTTGACTCCAGACCAGAACCCAAGAACAGTTGGCTACCGAATACAAAGGCATATAAGAACCCTCCTTGAATGTTCACTCTCAAAGCTGGAATGAGACTGATATTCCACATGTCAGATTCTTGCTTGGTAGCAATTTTGAGCAAGACTCCTGCTGGAGTGACGCCCAAGGAAATAAACAAAACAGAATCCCCGCCCTCTAGTGTATCAAACGTAAATGACTGCAACCCTAATCAGGCCATGAGGGTCATGCTGCTCAGTGGAGAAACAAAATATGATGAGGTTAGGGAGTTCAAGATACTGATTCTAGTGGAGAATATGGGGTTATCTTTAATTGATGATGTCTTATTTTAATTGGGATTTTACGAATAAATGAATTTATAATGGACCAAGGGAGGCAGAAAGGGAAAGGAAGCATGTGCCTCAAGGAAAGAACAACAGGATTGTAGGGACAGAGTAAGATTTCAGAATCCATTGAAAGACTAGCCAGTTGACCAATGTGGCACATATGAGGGAAGTTGGAAGAAACATAACTTGAAAAGGATTTTAAAGGATATAATATTAAATGAGAAAATGAGGAAGCTATTTTAGCATAAGTTGATGTTGACTTTGCTCATCTGCTGAGGGGAAGAAGCCATGGAAAGGAAAACATTGACATCGATAGGAAGAGGAGAGATGATTGATGGTACAACATCACTGAAAAAGAAGTAATAGTGTTGAAAAGAAATCACTCCGGCTGCTGGTGAAAACCACAGATAAAGAATCTGGATTTTATAACACCTCCAAAATTTGAAAATGAGATGCATTTATTGACCTAAATTAATTAATTATATCTACAATATAATTATTAAATGGTTCCCAGTGGAGAAACATTTGAGAACTTTTAAAACATTTGTTTGATAAATTATAATTAGAACAGGTTTTAAAACCTAGCTTTTTCCAGACATCAAGGAGATTCTTATATTTAACAACTTATCTAGGGAAAATGTGCTTTCCCCCCAAAAGAGCAGTCCAGTATTCTTTCTTGGTGATCTCTTCTTATACAGCACAACACTCTTATTTTAGGGAGCTATCTTGATAAAGACATGCATTTATTATCAGAATGCACGTTATAAAAGTAAGAACTGGCAATGAGTTAATTGATAGAGGCAGGACAAGTCATTCTCTACATGCTTGTTTTGAGAGTCAACTAAAATAATGTATAAGCAAATGATCTGTAATATGCAACAGAAAATTATTAGGTATATCACTGCTTTTTTTCCACCATACTGTTACCTGTTTGCCACAGGAGTACTTCCTCCTCTTTAGACCAGTTAGATAAATTTACCCTCTACAAAGACCACTCTTATAAACAAAAGAGTATTTATGTTTATATAATACATCAGAGATAGACACCAGATAGTTTCTATCTTCGTGGTCTGGAAGGAGTCTCTCCCTCTCCCCAGTGAGTGTTGCCATCCTGACTAGGGGAATCTGTACACAAAGAATGCAATCTTCCTCTTCCGCTCGGGCATGGTTACCAGGGACACATCACTGTAGAAATCACATCTTTCTTCACCCTGTCCCCACACACTCCAGTTTGCTTGAAAAATGGTTTATTCATTGGACATTGTCACATCTATAACGATGCTATAATTTTTGTTTGAAAATTTAGGTATTCCAATCTCTCAAAGCCAACCTCTATTTTATTGAAACAGAAACACATCTCTCATTTGACTTTCTGTGAAATAATAAGGCATATAATTTTAGCTCTTGACTAATTTCCTAGACTAGAAGCATAATCTGTTTGGTTTATCTTGCTTCAATGCAAAAATAGTGTTAAAATAATTATTCTGACATTTTAATGTCTCCTAAAGATGTTAGGGATGGTAAAATTAGTAAGAAAACTGCTGTTCAGTAATAGCTGAGATTGATGAAATAGGAAGCATTTTTAAATTTGCTTTTCTTACATATATTTCAGAACTTGTAAATTCCTATGCCATAGTTTTTCTGGAGTAATAAGGCAAGAATTATCTTCTCCCAGCTTTAAAAAAGAATTCTGTGTTTTAGATACTTGTTCACACAATTTTAAAAAATTAATCATGGCCTTCAAAATGTTGCTGTTCTGACTGCTCCCTGGCCCTCCTGCCTCGTCTTGTACCATCTCCCCCCTCACTCTATGAACTCAAGACACGCTGACCTCCTTTCAGCGCTGCATACGCTCGTGCTGCCAGAGAGCTTTGCAACCCTGTATCCTCTGTTTGGAGATCTTTTTAATCCCGGCTTTATTCATTTTACTTTTCTATGACCAATTTCTATTTCTTTAGGGAGTCCTTTCAGAAATTCCCTAAGTCCTATCTCCTAAAACATGGTTTCATGATATTGTGTGCTTATATTTCAGGGTGTTTGTCCCAGTGAAGATTTTGCATTTACTTGTGAGGTTTTTTAATTAATGTCTGTGTCCTCACATGTTACTCACCCCTACAACTACCTGAATCCAAACAGTTGTGTTAATGAATGGGGAGCACCATGTTTTTGTTCCTATCAGTTTCGGGACGTATCAGGTACTGTGTAATTACAAATGTATATCGAAATTGGGAAACAAAAATTTTCAGTTATAAGCTTTGGTAAAGCACAGCTGTTTTAATTTGAAAATAAAAATCACGATTAAATTAATTAGTAGGTCTCCTTTAAGATATTCAGGACAAGTCCTCTAATATTTCAACAGAATGCTTGCAGCTGGCCAATAGTTCTGAGCACTCGTAACGTGCAGAATATTGAGGCATTTTCAAAAAGGCAAGGCAAGTTAATAAACAATTTTTTAATGATTTTTCTAAGTACCTCTCATTACAACATAGATGCTGTTTACAAAATTAAAAACACAAATTATACAAAGCTTTTTAAACAAAACGATTTAATGCTACAAAGAAAATACCAACGACTAAATTCCTGTGATGAAAATCAGGGATTACACCACAGTACATAGCTATACTTACCAGTTTTCATTTATTTCCATGCAGTGATTCTCAGCCAAGTTTTAAAAGCCATCATGAAATTATGTAATCTGAAATAAAATTCTAAATATATTTGATTAGTGTTGTATCATTAAAATGTCAACCATTTTAAGATCAATTTTTCATCCTGATTTGAAGAGTGGTTTAAAAATATTTGTTGAAACCATTATGCATGCTGCATCTACATATGCAAATATAGTCTAAAGATTCTGTTCATTTTCCTAAACACACTGTAGCTATAATCTGAGTGGTCACTGGAGTAAACACAGGCTTTGACATTACATAAAACCTACCATTTTCAAGACTTCTAGAATCAACAAATACTTGACACTCTAGAAATATCTCTTTCATCAGCTGCATGCTGGAAGGGACAGCGTTACAATCTAGAGTGTGGATTCCTTTATGTGAAGACACGATTAGAACCTGTTAATAAAGGGCTGCTAGGGTCTTTTAATATGAAGGAGTCAACATTTAAATTCAAGGTTATACTCCGGTTTTATTGTTCCTCCCAGACAAGCAGGTTCTGGAGCCTCTACTTCAGGTTAATTACAGAAATATTTGTCCTGCCCCATTGTAAGTAGGAGAGAAACAGCCAAGGACAGGACCACGGGGCTCAGGGAGTTGAAAAAATGAGGTGAGCCGCCGATAGCAAGGTAGACATACTCTTTACTTACCTTGGCCTACATACGGTGGGAGTGCAGCTGTTTTCCTTGTGGCCGTTTTTATATGACCCTAGACAAAAGTGGCATACAGCCAGCAGATGTTGACATTATGAAGGTTACATAAGGTGTTCATATACATGGTGGCGCATAGGCTGCCTGCAGTAACATGCTGAGTCACATCTGCCCGGAAGCTGCTCCCATCTAATTGTCCACAGCGCCTCCATATTTTTCTTTCACTCTACACCCATTAGAGTGCAGCAGTTGCGGGCTTGTAGGCGGTGTGTGCACGTGCACACAGCACGACGTCTTAAAGCTACATTTTACAACAACAATACAATGATCAGTAAGTAGCCACCAAGAGACAAGCTACACCCACCAGCGTGGCGAGAACCCACTGCCGCAGGGAGGACAGCTTAGGGCCACCCTCAAGTATATTGTCCTATCAAGTTAGTCAGGAGATAAGGCCATTCATGACTACCATAGACCCAGAAGCTGCCCAAGGGTACTATATCTGTGGGGGCCACCCCCACACAGGGAGGGACGTTTCACCAATATTTGGGCCAGGTCATTCGTGTAACCTTTTGACACAGCCCCTGGGGTATCCACCTTGTTGTCGTATTCTCCCTTTTGTTGTTCTATGTACAAGGGCACAGGTGTGTGGAGCACAACAGCCTCCCCGGATAACGGCCCACGGCCGTCTCAGAGGCTTGGGGTTGGCCAGGGCTGCTTATGTCCACATTGTCAGCGTATCTGTTGAGGCACCTGGCACCTCTGAGCATGAGATGGTCTCTAGGAATACAGCCAGGTCTCGTTTCTTTCCGAAGCGGGGTGGATGCGCCATGGCAAGCCTTCTACTGCTCCGGTGGGCAGTTCCGTGTACACCCAACAGTTAGATACATTGGCAAGCTTCGTACAGGTGTATGCCCCTTCTACAATACTGTTCGCTGTACTTTATCTATGGGCAAAAGGACAAGGCAGTGATAGGAGCCAACAAAGATAAATCACGTTCTTTAAGCGAAATGCATGCTAGTCCCTTTTCTTGGGGCAAGAGGGTGGCTACCAACAGGGGCCTTCCCGGCCATTGATATTACACTTTTCGTGTCCGTAGAGATGCCGCAAGCGTGGGCTCCACATGGAGGAGTAGAGGGGAACTCATTATCGGCCGCAAAGAAATCACATGCATTTCCTTTAGGATAGAACCAGCACTGGTCTGTGGCAGCCTGACAGTTACCCAAGGGGGCCAACTGCTAGTCACCCACGGGGTGATATGTAAGTCTCGCTGCTTTTCAAGTCCCCATGGAGCTAAAAGCACCAACCATCTACAGTGGGGGCTTTCATATTTTATGACCATTTTTATTCTTGTACTTGTCTCATGTTGAGGCACATTGGGGCCGGCCCACTGTTGGACTTCTTGTCCTGTAAAATGTGTCCCCTTGTCGTTTTTTACAACCAAGGGTCAACCAAAAAGACCATGAAGAGTACCTGTAGGGCCTGAATTGTCTGTCTCTGATCTGTGGCCGTACAGGGCCTTGTAAAGAGTTAACCAGTGGCCGTATCAACAGCCATAAAGGCGTACACAGTGCCTTTGGTCTTTGGTAATGGTCCGATGTAGTCCACTTGCCATTGGACCAAGGGCGCATGCCCTCTACTAGTACCTTCAGTATACCAAGCATTCTCTAGGACAGGGACTTTTCTTTAGCATAGGGTGTGGGCTCTATTTCTAGAGGAGACTTTGGGGCCTTTTCTTCCACAGCGAGGAACTCAGCTGGCCCCAACACTTGTTATAACTCTATATTCAGGGGGCTGGAGCTCACTGAACTCCTTTGTTTGAGCCATCCCTGTACAGGGTATGTAGTTCTGAGCTTTACAGGGGCCATTCGTGTGATGGCCTCACATGCTACCAGGGCAGCATAGGCAGCTGTCAACTGTTTCTTTAGTAGAGAATATCATATTTTTGCCCTTTTCTAAAGTTGGGACCAAAACCCAGCAGGGACTCATATCCTGTCCTGTCACTACAATAAGCCTCAGCCAAAACCCTCTTGGGTAACACAGACACTCAATTTATATGGCCGTCCTGGATCAGCCACTTGCAGAGCCTGTACCTGCTGCACCGCATGCTTGGTGACCTTAAATGCTTGGTTTGCAGTGCGTGTCCAGTCTCAAGGGGCCCGCTCTTTCTCCATAGCATACCGGGGTCTCACCACCTGGACTAAAAGAGAGATAAACACTTGCTAATATCCCAACAAGTCCTGGTCTCTGGACTTTGGTGTCATTCACAGCCCAACCACATGTTGCCAGATGTCTCTGCAGGGAGTTGGTAGCCTGTTTGAGATCTGTAAGAGAGTCAGAGTTTAACACAACATCAATGTAGTGAAATACAAGCACTGTATCACTATGAACTCAGGCAGCCAAGTCCTGGGTGATAAATCTATGACAAATAGTGGGGCTGTGCAAGTATCCTTGTGGAAAAACATGAAAAGTCCACTGCCTGCCATCCCAGGTGAAGGCAAACTGATCTTGACTCTCAGTGGCAACATCAATGGAAAAGAAGGCATTAGTAAGGTCTACAGCATAGTGGTACTGTCCCAATCGGACTGTCAGCTGATCCATGAGGTCATGCATTGAGGCCAAAGCAGCATGTAATGGAGGAGTCACTTTATTTAATTCCCAGTAGTCCACAGTGATACTCCATGTGCCATCAGGCTTCTTCATGGGCCGAACCAGGGCATTATAAGGACCGTGGGTGGATTGTACCATCCCAACCTCTTTTAACTTTGCAGTAGTCTGTGTGATCTCCTCATGTCCACCAGGACAACAGTCTCAACCACACGCACCTGTAGGTGGAATTCACCCATGGTCATCTGTAGGCACAGTCTTTTCAAGACGTCCACCCCCAGAACATACTCAAGCATGGGAGACATACACTGTGTACACTCGGGGTGGTAAACGGCCAATGCCAAAGGACAGAGACACTGGCTTTACTTTCACCTACCATCTCTATTGCCATCAACATATGCCAGCTTCTCTGGAAACTTAACCGGGTTGCCGTAAATCAGACTGTAATCAGCTCCAGTATCTACCAATACCAGCACACACTGTACATTGCTGGGGGACCAGTAAATCCCAAGTTCCACGGGAGTCCTATGGTCCTTTGGGAATCCCCTAAGCTGAGCACCTCAGCCATCCCCCTAGTCAAAGAGGTATATGAGCTCCTCACCTGAGGGCTTCAGAAATCCTGAAGGCTTGCCTGGTGACTCTTGCCAGGATTTTTCCCCACTCCTGCTGTCTTCTAGAACTGTTTCTCAGGGTTTAACCAGTGCCTCAGTGCCATCAGGACGGTGTTTGGTTGCCTGTCTATTTTCGTCTGATCAATGCCTGCAGCTAACAGGTCAATCTACATCTGCATGCAGTCACTTGCTTGGGCCTGTTCTCTGCCGAGCCTGCTCTAGGCTTGGGGGCCTCCCCCGCAGTGAGACATGCACGGTTTTCTCCTTCCTTGGGCATTCTACGTTCCCCAAAGTGGCCATTGTAGTGGCTACTTCATGTATCTGGCCCAAAAGAATCAGACGGGATCTCGTTCCCAACACGCGGATAACTTGGACCAGTTCCACATAGGTCTGCCATGGGCTTACAGTCTCCGGGAGCTCCCCGGCATTCTCTCACACTGTCCCAGGCGGCAGCCGTCACCCACTCCGTCATGGAGTAATTTCCCTGCCCTTGGGTTAGCCAGCGGCTGTAGCAGCTGCCGAAGGGATCTGCCCCCCTCATCCCATAGCGGCAGGAGCCAGGCTGGTATGGGCTCCCCCAGCCGCTGCCTGCGCAAGTTCCGCAGTTCCTTTGGCGTATAGGTGGTATACGCCATGAACTCTGTCACCATCACGGCTCCTTGGGCAACATCGCCTGGACCCAAGGGCTGCTCCTGCTTTACCTTTGGCTGGATTACTGGCGAAGCGTGGAGAGGGCGTGCTTCCTCTACGTCCCAGTCCTCAGCGTCCTCTGCCGATCGCTGCGAGGCGGCATTTCTAGCTCCTGTTCCAACTGCCGCACCCGTGCCTCCAGGGTGTCCTCCTCGGCTAGGAGTTCCCCGATGCCGGCTGCATCCCACAAGGCAGAATCCATGTTCCGGCTTAAGGCTGTCAAAAACAGCCGGCCCGCCAGCCCCATGGCAGGTCAGGCGTTCTCTGGCACCTGCTCCCATGGGCTCGCAGAGCCATCTCAGTGCTGACCAGGGTGCCCTCCACGGACTCCCATCCTTCCACAGGGGTGGCCACATGTCTGTCCTGGCAGCCTCAGGAGCCATAGGTCCATACACCTCAGAATCCTTTTGACTATGCCAAGTGTATGCAGGAGAGAAACAGCAGATGAAGGGACCATGTGGCTCGGTGCTCGAGGAGTTGAAAAAAAGGTCTGAGCACCCGAGGGCAAGGTAGACATACATTTTATTCACTTTGGCCAAGAGAGAGTGGGAGCGCAGCAGTTCCCCTTGTGGCTGCTTTTATATGACCACTAGACAAAAGTGGCCTACAGCCAGCAGATGTTTACATTATGTAGGTTACATAAGGTGTTCATATACATGGTGGCGCATACGCTGCCTGCTGCAACATGCTGAGTCACATCTGCCCGGAGCCTGCTCCAGTCTAATTGTCCACAGTGCCTCCATATTTTTTCTTCACCCATAGAATTTGCCACTATGAGATGGATTTCAGTTCACGGACAGAAGGATACGAGGTGAGAAAAAGATTGTCTCTATTCTCCACTCTCTCCAAAAATGTGTGCCTCTTCCTTTGAACCTTATCTAGAGACTGTCAGTTATGCCAAAATGTAGGAATTTTTCACAATGCCTCACGCCCAATGTTTTGCTAAAGAAAATGCCTTTTTTAATTGTACAGGTACGTTGGCTCTCCATTTGGTTTTGGTGTTCTCTTCTCCAGGCTACTCAATCACTGAGGGACAGTATAGACCTCCAAAATATATTGTCTGTTCTACTGCAACAATCTTCTTCTTTTTCTTTTCTTTTCTTTTTTTTTTTTTGAGGAAGATTAGCCCTGAGCTAACTACTGCCAGTCCTCCTCTTTTTGCTGAGGAAGACTGACTCTGAGCTAACATCCGTGCCCATTTTCCTCTACTTTATATGTGGGATGCCTACCACAGCATAGCATGCCAAGTGGTGCCATGTCTGCACCTGAGATCTGAACCATGAACCCCGGGCCGTGGAGAAGCAGAACATGCGAACTTCACCGCTGCACCACCAGGCTGGTCCCTGCAACAATCTTTTAGGCAGAAGCCCTGTTTTATGTTTTGCTACAATCGCTACCACCTCATTTTCACACTATTAAGTAAAATGATTTCTAAACGTAATTTTACTCATTTCTGCTTCCTATTTCCACCTCTTCAGTTCTTCCCCCTCTGCTTTCTTTATAAAAGCAACTTCTGGAACATGATATTCCTCCGGATACACAGGGTCTATCATAATTATTTTCCTTTCTCTCTTGTTTTATCCTAAATACCCAATTAATACTAAAGTTCAATTAATAATCAATATCAAAAATATCTCCTTGCCATATTTGCATGCACATTATATTTAAAATAATTAAAGATAGCACTCCAAGAATTAATGTAAGTATCAAAAATCACTGTATAAATGTCTCCTTAAAACTATCTACTTGGGGGCCTGCCCCGTGGCCGAGTGGTGAAGTCTGTGCGCTCCACTTCCACAGCACAGGGTTTCCCAGTTCGGATCCTGAACGCAGACCTACACACCACTCACCACGCCATGCAGTGGTGGAATCCCACATAGAAGAACTAGAATGACCTACAACTAGCACATACAGCTAGGTACTGGGGCTCCGGGGGAACCAAACAAAGAAGACTGGCAACGGATGTTAGCTCAGGGCCAATCTTCCTCACCAAAAAAAAATTAAAAAGCCTACTTAAAAACAAAAAGGAAGGCTCAACCTCCTGTTCTCTTAAAAAAAAGAAATTATCTACTTAACATCTTATCCTCATTAGAATTTAGGTACACATTTTTTACTACTTGATCACAGAATAGTAGCCTATGGTAGGTGCTCATTCATATTGATTAAGTTAATAAATCAGTGCATAGATTAATTAGTTAATTTAACAGTATGGGTAAAATGTCCTCATAGGAACTAGAGATTTATGTATGGGAGAACAGCTTATGCTTTACAAATGAAATTCTTTTATTTTTAAGTTTTTTCTACCTATTCTTTATTATTATACCAAAGTTTGTTAGCTTTCATAAACTCATTTAGCGAAGGAAACTGATGGTCTCTGATATTACTAGGGTAGACACTAATTTCAGTATTGATGAATGTTATATCACCTTATTTCTTGCAGTATGTATGCTTCGTTTTATGACAGCCTCATCCTTCTGATTTTTGAGGACAAACACTTGGCGTCCTCTCTGCCTCCTCTTTTTCTCTCGTGCCTCTGATATAATCACTCAGTTCTGTTCTCTCTGTTATTAAGTTTCTCAGCACTCAACTGCTGGCCCCCTGGATGAAGACACCGCCTCTCTTGCCTGTGTTATTGCAATAATCTGTAACTCAATCTCTCCTTTCCATGTAGTCTACTCTTGAGATAAAAGCCCGAGTGGTCCTCTTAAAACATAGCTGACATCATGTCATTCTATAGCTCAGTCCTCCTCCCGTGGCTCTCAGTCGCTCTCACAATGCAGGCAGATTCCTGACAGTGGCTGGCAGAGGCCAGCAGAAACTAGCTTTTTGCTCCCTCCTGATCTTATCTCCCAGTACTCTTCATCGTTCCTGATGCTACTCCAATGACACAGGTCCCCTTGCAATGACATAAACATACAAAACATGCTCCACTCAGGCTTTTTGCATTTTTCCATTTTAAATTACTAGATATTCTTTCAATGAGAATTATAAAAAACCCAAATATATTTTTTTGTAAACCATCTTTTTAAGAAAATTGTTTTCCTTTAATTATATACACTACTGAATAAGATGTCTTCTTTTGAAAAACTAATAAATAAAAGAACAAGTTTTAAACATATATGATTTGTCCAAGATATTTGAAAAAGGAAAAACGAAGCCTGATTTTCTTTGGTAAGTTTTTAAATCAGAATTTATTCTCTCCCTTTTTAAAGAGTAACTCTAAAGTTGTGAGTCACATGGGACAAAGAGAGAGAGCACCTTGTAGGTGCTGTAATAGCTCTAATAATTCTGGTGTTATCTTTCTTTTCTGGAATTCATATCTACACAAAATAGCTGAATTTATAATATTTCTAATGAATTGATTAATGGGGAAAAGAAAATATTTATTGAACATGTACATAAATAAACTTTACCATAAACAATTATGCCTATCAAAAAGACAGTAACTTTAAAAAGTTACCCCAAAAGTGAGGGAAAACATTAATTACAGAAAATAAAGTGGAATTTAATGAAAAAACAGAATTAATAAAATTTAGTGAATACATGGCCCCCTCTTCAAGTTTTTATTTAAATGTCATCCACTCAGTGAAGACTTTCCTATCTCCTTATTTAAAAGGTGCATCAGGTCCACACCTGGGACTATGTAATTTATTACCCTGCTTTATTTCTCATATTCTTTGTTGTATATATGGCTTTTACTTATTTAGTATGGTTTTTTCTTCATGATGTGTTTTTTCTCTCTAATTCAGTGGTCATGGAATTTGACTCTCCCTCCTGATGGGTGAAGGCCAAGGTCAGGTGCAGAAGAGCATGTCTGGGGAATATCATGGTGGCCACAGCCAGACAGGCATGAGTGTAATTAAGTGAAATGAAATAATTTGAGTTCCAACATGGAAAAATCTACATTTTATGGATAGACATACGCACCCCAGCAGCTGTTGGTCTAGTGCTGGTAGAATAGAGAGAAAGTCAAAGTAATGTGGGAGGTATTCCAAGATCTCTAAATCGCTGTAACAATCCTGGTATTGTGGAAAAAGAGTCTGAAAGATGACCTGGCATTACTGGTCATTGTAGCTATCAACAGTAGATATAATAAGTAACCCTCTGTAAAGTCAGCCAGAAAATAAAAATGAGCTAAAAGGTCAGCATTCTCTCCTGGTAGCATGGGATTTCAGAGGAGAATTTGAAAGCTGTGCAGGTGTTTTAACAAAACAGAAACAGAACCTCCAGACAATAGTATTTCTTCTAGCAAAGAAAACTCAGGGCAGTATTTTTGAAAATGATGTCTGCTAAAGGTACTTTCTATTTCCTCTGCTCCAAGTATCTGACTCATGAGTTTGCAAGAATTTGAAGGTTATATTTAATACAAATTTTTCTATGTAAATGTTTACTGTGTTCTGGAATAAAGTTATAGAATGCAGTGCACGGCTGTGGGGATGCAACAGTGGTAATCAGAAGACGGAATAATTTCCTAAACGGTAGACATCGTCTCTCAGATATGACAAGTAAACAAAGAGATGGCTTCTATGAGTCACTTTGGACTAAAAATAAAAAGGATTCGTACAAAAAAGAAAGGTATAATTGTCAAATTTCATTTAAAGTTGAATGTCAAAAGCATAGAGAATCAAGATGATTCCGTGATTAGGACTTTCAGGAGAATGTATGAGTCATTACCATCACTGTGTAGCTCAGTCATCTGAAAGAGCAGTATTTTTCAAGAAGAAGCAATATGAGAGAGCAGGATCCTAACAAATACACATTTAAATGATAGTCTAGATGGTGATGTATCGTCAAATCAAATCAAGGTGTGTTAAATAGCTACGTGTGGGTTTATTTAGGTTTGTCTTAATATGTAAATAGAAAAAACTTTGCATTGAAGGAATTTAAGCTTTATTAGGCAATAAGCTGTTATGGAGGCTCTTCCAGAGTTGGTTATATATGATGAGATGCACAGTAGTAGAAAATGATCCCGGTTTTTTGAAGAAGGAAAATTGAATTTATTAGGGGACATGGTATCATTTGACCTTGTAGTATAAAATGGGTTTTCATAGGTATAGAAAGTGTGGAAGTACGTATTCCAAGAAACAGCAATTCAAAAAACCACAAAGCTGAGGCCATGAAATAATGCACTTGGTGATCAATGTGCAGTTCAAGTGAACTGACGCTCTTTCTTCTTTTCCTCCCCTCCCCCTCCCCTCCCCTCCCCCTCCTCCCCCTCTTCCTCCTCCTCCTCCTCCTTCTTATTATTAGACAGAAGGGGCAGAAAAAGCCAGAATGGACATTTAGGTTGAAAATACGAGAAGATATACAGATGGCCCACAGACACGTGAAACAATGTTCAACATCACTAATTATTAGGGAAATGCAAATCAAAACTATAATGAGATATCACCTTACACCAGTCAGAATGCCTATAGTTACCAAGACAAAAAACAACAAATGTTGAAGAGGTTGTGGAGAAAAGGGACTTCTCCTACACTGCTGGTGGGAATGTAAACTGGTGCAGCCACTATGGAAAACTGTATGGAGATTTCTAAAAAAATTAAAAATAGAAATACAATACCATCCAGCTATCCCACTACTGGGTATTTATCCAAAGAATCTGAAGTCAATGATCCAAAGAGATTTATGAATCCCTATGTTCATTGCAAGTTTGTTAACAGTAGCCAAGATGTGGAAGCAACCCAAGTGCCCTTCTACAGATGAATGGATGAAGAGGATGTGGTATATATATATATATATATATATATATACACAATAGTATACTATGCAGCCATAAAAAAGGCAAAATTGTCCCATTTCCAACAACAGGGATGCACCTTGAGGGTATGATGTTAAGTGGAATAAGCCAGACAGCGAAAGACAAATACTGAATAATTTGACTCATATGTGGAAGATAACAAACACGTGGATAAAGAGAACAGATTAGTGGTTACCAGAGGGGAAGGAGGTTGCTGGGTGGGCGAAAGGGACAGAGGGGTACATATGTATGGCGATGGATAAAAATTAGACCGCTGAGAATGAGCACGATGAAGTGTATTCAGAAATTGATAAATAATATTGTACACCCTAAATTACACAATGTTATAAACCATTGTGATCTCAGTAAGATTACTGGGAAAACAAAACAAAATAAAAAACCAACAAACGCATAGAGACAGAGATTGGATTGGTGGTTAGCAGAGGGCAGGGGGACAGGGAGGAGGTGAAAGTAGTGATTTGCACATGTGTGTGGGGATGGATTGTAATTAGTCTTTGGGTGATGAGCATGATGTGATCTACACAGAAATCAGAAGACAATGATGTACACCTGAAATTTATATAATTTTATAAAACAGTGTTACCACAATAAAAAAAGATACAAGTTGAAATTAAAAGAATGGAAAATGAAAAAAAAAGAAGATATTTTCAGCCATAAAAAAAGAACTAATGGAAGGAGCTTCAATTTTAATCTGAAAACTATACTGAGCCTCTGAGAATTTTCAGCTGGAGCTGACATTAACAAAGGTATTCATAAATGAATCTAGTGCACTGGGCACAATAAATTGAAAATGTGGAAACTATTCTGCTAGCTGCTAAATTAGGATAGTCACGTTAAAAGTAGAAGCATTGGTAATTCAAACAAAACATATTTTTTAGTGACCAAATGTAGAAAACATTGACAGCATCTGTCATTGAATCAAGATGGAGAAATCAAAAGTCACTTGAATAAATAGAATGTGACATTTTTACAGCACGTAATCTTAAAATGTAAAAAAAATCAATTAAATGTGAAAATATCAAATTTATAATATCACTGGATATTATTTGAATCATTAACAAAGGTATCACCTATATTTATGTTTTAATATAAAATACAGAGCCATATTTTGTAAGCAATTTATATGGATGCTGATATTCTGCAAATAAGCATGTGCTTATTAAAAATGTTGAGATAAATTTAGCAAGCCTCTAACATAGGAAGTGGCCAAATAAATTTTAGAAATGTGACATATGTATAAAAAGGTACCCAACCTATTAGTGAGCAAATTACTATAGACAGTACATATGTTTTCAAGTAAACGCCAAATGTTGGAAATTTAAATTCTGAAACGTCTTAAACATGAATAACATAAAAATAGATCACTGAAGACACTGAGTGTGTCTGAAAAATAAATCTAGTTTTCCTAATCCACGCCAATCTTTATTATACATTGAAAATATGGAATATAAAATCTCAAAACATTTTTATTTAACGTTTTAGCAGAATATTTCACATTCTTTATCTTTTTATTCTTCACAACAATCTTTCTGAAAAGGTGCCATAGATAAATACCCCATGCCCTATTTATGGAATATTAATGAAAAGAGAAGCTAGAAAGAAGGTTGTCTCTTCATGGGATGAAGGAAAAAGAATGTCTCTTCATGGAGAAGAGGGTGTGATGAGCTTTGTATTGAACTGTTTTGATGAGAATGTGACTTCAGTACTTAGGTGGAAATGTCATCCAATGAAGGACATTATGACTGGAGAATGCAAGGAGGTGAAGGCGAGTGGGGAAGATGTGTCCGTTACACACTCACAGATTACGGTTGAAGCTATGGGATTTGATGAGATGTTCAGAGTTTCTGGATATAGGATAAAAAGTGACAGACTAAAAGGAGAAAAGACAAGCGAAACCCAATATCTATTGTTAGATACAAATTTATGTCTGAAAAAATATCTAAAAGAATAGTCTGTTTTGTAAAAAGTACAAGGAATTTCCTTGAATAGCTTTCAGCAAAAAAAAAGTTAGATAATTTATCTATATTTGATCATTTTAGTATATATTTACAAAATTTCACTTTTATTTGAAAAATAATGTTGTAGTATGCATCGTTACACACGATTTCCTAGTAATACAAAGGCTAGTGTGAATATGTAATCCTGAAATAACAGGAGCTTCTTAGGAGCTACAAAAGATGGGACAACTAACAGTAGGTGTTTCAGCTTTTTTTTTTTTTTTTTTTAATAATATGGATTCTATTCCTTCAGTTCCTTATTGGAAATGCTATGGTTTTGCTGGATGGCCTCCATTTGCCCATCCAGATATATGTCCCCATTTTCTGCCTGGCTCTGTGCCCAGTGAGGCTGACCTGCTTGGACCGCACTGGTGGGAACTCTTGCTTCACAGTTTCTGGTTAAGTTTTGCAAGCGTCAGCCACCTGCAGGAAGAAGAGGGCCCTCAGGATATTTATTCCTCTGGTCCCTGGGCTGGGCACTGCAGGTAGGGTGCTTCCCTGGACTGAGGGCCCCAGGCAGCCCTCACCAGATGACTTTCTTTCCAAGTCCGGAGACTGCTCCCTCCTTTGTTCTTTCAGGCCTAGAGGCAGTAATGGATCTCTTCATTGCTAAATCTTGTTTGACCTAAACCCTGCCCATCATTTTGGAAAGAACCTTAATGCTGCCTAGTTCCAGTTTGTATATGACATGTTTTCTCATGGCAAGACACCACAGGTTACAATCGTATATATTACCTTTGCCTTCTCTTGACAACAGAAACTGGGGAGGAAGGTGCAAAGAAGACACACCAAGAAAGAAAATAGGCAGAAATGTGCATTATTCTTTGCTTGTAAAAAATTATCTGTAATTTACCTAAAGTGAAATTCACTCTCTTGAGAGGCACAGCCCTGTGAGAATTGACAAATGCATATGATTGTGTAAACTACCACCACACTCAAGATACAGAACAGTTTGTCGTCTTCCAGAATATCATTGAGCTGCTCTTTATAGTCAAATGCCTTCCCCATCTCTAACCCTGAAGTTACTGGTCTCTTCTCCATCCTGTAGTTTTGCCTTCTCTGTTTCCACATAAACGGATTCACATGGTGTGCAGCTTTCTGAGTCTGGCTTCTTTCACTTTGCTTATTACCTTTGAGATTCATCCAAGTATTTGTGAGCATTAACAGTTGGTTCCTTCTTAATGTTGCATGGTATCCAATGGTACGACTGCACCATCGTTTCTTTATCTACTTACTGGTTGAAGGACATTTGGGTTGTTTCCAGTTTGGGGCAACTGTGAGAAAACACTGGTATAAACATTTGCGAACAGATTTTGTGTGGACGTAGGTTTTCATTTCACTAGGTTAAATACCTAGAGTGGGATTGTGGGGTCATCTGGTGTTTGTTTAACATTATAAAAACTGCCAGATATTTGATATTAACAGTCATTTTCATTTTACCATACAAATCTTAGTATCTTTGTAGAATGCCAATTTATCACGTAAGAGGGGATGTATTTCCAGACTTTGTAGCTTGTTCAACTCCTTCATCCATGAATCCATATGCCAGCAGCATACTGTTTTGTTCCATATAGCTTAGTAGTAACTATTAAACACAGGAAATATATGTCCTCAAGTATTTTCCTTTAATCGAATCATTTTGTATATTCTAGGACCTCTGACTTAGCAAATATGTTTTAGATTCAGTTTCTTATATATTTTAAAGATCCTGCTAGAATTTCCATTTCAATTAGGCTTACATTTAATCTATAGATGAACTCAGGGAAGAATTGCCATCTTTATGTCAAGTATTCCAGTTGATAGAATTGTATATTTATTTCTTTACTCTATCTTTAATTTCTCTGAGTCTTTTACTTTTAACTTCCAGTGGACACATCTTATAAATTGCCAATTAAATTACTCCTAGAATTTTAATTTTATGCTTTTGTAAATGATGTTACTTTTTATTTTATTTTCTACCTGCCCATTGAGAGGTATAGCAGTAAATTTGACTTTTGTGTATTAACTTTGTGTCTTGCTACTTAATAAAATTACTTATTGTTTCTAGTATTCATTGTTTGGATTCCTTTGGATTATCTATATAGATGATCACATCATCTCTAGAAAAACAGAGTTCGACTTGTTCCTTTCGAATTTTATGTTCCGTTTCTTCTTTCTCATCTTTTTACACTGATATCTGGTCAAAGTTGAAAAGGAATGGTGACAAGTATAGACTTGCATTGTTTAAGATTTTAGGTAGAAATCATTATTATTATTTTTTCACCACTGAGCATTTGTCTTTCTCTTCTTAGTTTGCTGAGAGGTTTTCCATGAATTTTTAAAAGTTTTTTCACATGGTTTCTTTGCCTCTATTAAAATGATCATGTCTTTTCTTATATATTATTTTAATATAGTGAAGTGCATTAATTTTCATATATTAAACAAACCTTGCGTCCCTGGAATAACACACAATTTTTTCAAGCTGTACTACTCTTTTAACCAGGCTAAAACAAAGTTTATCAACGACTGATTTGATCTGATATTGCGTAAAGGAGGTCAAGATAGTTCTTTTCCTCCATATTAACTTGGTCAGTTACTTTTGTAAAGATTTAAAATGAGAGTGGATGGTACAGAGAGTCCCCGTGTACTTCCTTCCCAAACCCACAGTTTCCCGTGTGATTAACATTTTCTTTCAGTATGGTGCATTTGTTACAAGTGAAGAACAACCAATATTGACACTTTATCAGTAACTAAAATTAATTTTGTTAGGATTCATGCTTTGTGCTGTACGGTTGTATGGATTTTGACAAATGCATAATATTGTGTATCCACGATTACAATAGTGTGCAGAGTAATTTTTCTGCCCTAAAAGTCCTTGTTTTCCACATATTCATCCCTCCTCCCCTCTCCCCAAAACCACTGGCAACCACGGATCTTTTTAATGTCTCTGTAGTTTTGCCTTTTCCAAAATGCCATTTAAGTGGAGTGATATAATATGTAGACTTTTCAGTCCGACTTCTTACCCTGGGAAATATAAATTTAAAGTTCCTCCATGGTTTTTTTTGTGGCTTGATAGCTCATTTATTTTTTTCTATGAAAATATCCCAGTGTGTGCATGTACCGCAGTTTTTTCATCCGTTCGTCTATTGAAAGACCCATTTTCTGACTCACAGCATTTTCCTTCTTTCTGAAGAACTTCTTAACGTTTCTAACAAGGCAAGTTTATTTTCTGAGTCTGTTTAAGAATTATATTTGTCTTTCTTCAGACGTTAGAAGTTTCTTTGTGGGAAGTTGCTTACTCAACAAAAAATTTTTTATTATTTTTCATGCATATAGAGATATTCAGATTTTCTATTTCTTCATGGGTCATTTGTATCTTTCAAATAGTTTGCATATTTCATCCAAGTAGTCAAATTTTCTGGCATAAAATTTAATACCATCTCTTTATTATCTTTTTAATGTCTTAATAACTATGGAAGTTCCCTCCTCCATTCTCCATACTATTAATTTTTGCCTTTGCTGTTATTTGTATTAGCCTAATTAGAAGTTCATCCCTCTTATTGATATTTTTAAATAATCAGTTTTTCATTTTATTAATTTTCTTCATTGTTTTTGTATTTTCTATTCCATTGATTCCTGTTCTTTATTAGTTTCTTTTATTTGTTTACCTTTTGTATAATTTCCCCCCCTTTTTAAAGTATTTTAACCAGGAATGTCAGACCATTGATTTTATGACATTTGTCTTCTCCAATATTATCATATATGGCTTTATTTTACCTTGTAAACACTACTGTATCTGGATTTCAACCATTTTGAATGTTGTATTTTTACCATTACACCTGTTGAAATATTAAGAAAATATTGTGAGAAACTTTCACAATATTTTCTTAATATTGTGCTCAAGCAGAGGGGACACTTCTCTACAAAATGAGTATGTAAGCCCTCGGAACAAACCAATGTAGAGATGCCAGTGTGGAATGTCACTGAGAAGTTCAAACAAAGACCATGAGAAATGGAAAATCTCTTACAGGCTGCATGAGACCTGGAGACAGAACACAATGTGAGTTGACCTTGGAAGATATGACAAATATCTGCATGACTAAGCTCTGAGCTTGGCACAAGGAAAATGGATGACACCAATAGAAAAGATCACAGGCCTTTCCTTAATATTTTTGATGTGGTAAGCATCAAGGCCTTGATCATCATGTGGGAGGAGAAGGGAAAGGAACATTACTGTAACTAAATGTTTTCCTATTCCAGGTTGGGTCAATTTGAGTGCAATTACTTCCACTTAGGACAGTAAACTTTGTGGCGTTGCCTGCTTCTGAGTCTTGAGGAGCAATTTTCACTGGTTAAATTTTGCAAACAAAACCAGCAATGTATAAAATAACCATACTGAAAATCTCTTAACAAAGCATTAATATCAATCTCTGCGTGTGGACTCAACTGATTTATGACAAACAAGTTCTAACTGTTTGAGCAAACTGACCTAGAGACAAGCAACTCCAGTCACTGTTGATTTGGGGCATGCTGCCAGTTTATGAAGAATGAGAAATGATCCTGCAGAATACTTTATAGTGCTGGGGCAGATAAAATGCAGGCAGTTTTTTGCGCAGAAAAAAAAGGGGCAATAAAAGGAGCTTTATTAGAGGTTGTCAATAAAATAATCATTTTTTTTCTCTAATTGCAAGGATAATGCTGAGAAAAGGAAGTTCAAAGACAATGATATTAAGGCCCTGTATTTCAGATTCTAGATTCATTTTACAAAGTGGACAATTTTACGGAAAGAAGATTCACAAAGAATTAAAGTTTGGACAAAATCCAGCATTACGATTTTCCACAAAATCTTGAGCAAAACAATAAGCACTGTGCTTTTTCTTAGACCCATGCGGCATGATGCAATCTGTACAATGCATTAGCTTTGTAATAAGAAGCTTCAGATCCACGAGTCAGTGGTTAGCACTCTTGACCTATGATGTGGTAGGTACCTAAACCCATCCCAGTATAGCGATTTAGACGGTGTTGTGGCACAGAGCTGGCTGTGGGCATGGCCTTCAGAAGAGAACATCGTGACAGTGCCTTTGGCACTTTATTCCTAAGTAATCTGTTAACCTATCAACACATTTCACTATATGATCTTTGGAATAATGAAACTTTAATTATTCAGATACCTTCAAAAATTGGAACCTCACACACTTCATGCATTTTAGATATGTGATGAATGTTTGGCAGACTGAGAATTAGTAGCCTTGAGTACTCATAAACTGGGGATGCACTGGGGCATTTTCATTGGCCCACTAAGGGGAAAAGAGGAGAGGGCCGCTCTACTTTCTCACACATCGTACAGTGAACAAGAGAAAGCATGCTTCTCCACCTGAGTAAATTAACCTAAGCCTGATCTTGCTTAGTTTACAAGAGAAAATTTTCCAACAATTGTTAAGAGTAGAGGAGAATGTCGTGCCAGTTATAAAGTTTCCCCAAATCATATAGCCAACAATGCTTTACCACAGGTCTTCAAAAGATCTTTTCCCTTCTCAACACTTTGCCACTTGCTCATTTCCAAACACAGTTCTGCTGCTGCTGGCAAATTCTCTGTGCTCCTGTAAAAGGCCTAGTCTCCTGAGCCACAGAAACACGCGCTGTAAAATGGGAGAACATTTGCTTTCACTTCTCTAAGAAACATCCATGTACTATAAGGATTAAATCCATATCCATTTGTTTAAAAGTTCTCTTATCTCCCAAAGCCAAATGGTTACACCCTAAGATGGGCACCTAAGTTAGTCAGGGTGGACCACTGAGACATCTCCCTAGGGACTGTCGTTTCAAGGAGAAATAAGACGCAAGGGTTGGAGACACCTCTAGTTGGTAAAAGCCAAAACCATGAGGCTGTCTGACTCCCGGAGAGATTATTTACATGCCAAAGGGTTCAGTTAGGATTCAGGCCCATTATATTTCAGGAGGGAACAACTGCCCCCTTCCCCTTTATAAGCAGAAGTGTGTCATTTTCCCCCATATCTTGCCTATGAAGTGTCCAGCTACTCATTAGGACAACTGACCTGGCTCTCATCAGGTTGCTCTAGGGGTAAGGACTAGGGCAACGGGCACCAACAGACATATTACTTACTGGGAGGCATTTCATGAGAAATCTGTCTCTTATCTAGAATACCCTATGTACACATTCAGGATTAAATTAATAAAAATGAATGTTAAAAGCCGGTGAGAGCTATCTTTCACCATTGCCTTTATTTCCTCCTGTTCTCCTTTTCTGGTTTAAATTGCCCCAGAAAAATATTTTCTATTTAGAGACAAATTGTACATTTTAATATGATATTTAAATTATGTAAGCCTATTTACATTTTTACATTTGATATCGTTTTTTTTAACAACAAAAGGAATATCATGGGAATATTTCTTCCATGGGATCGTGGAAACCTGTGCTTTAGTATCTCATCCGCAACAATTAATCCTGGCTCTACATCTCAAGGATTGTGTGACACGAGAAAAGAGTTAGTTCCTCCTCTGAGGGAGTGATAGCAATTTTAATTGCCTTTAGATTGGTATAACGATAAAAATAAAAATTTAGCCATAAATTCACCAAAGAATTCATAGCACATATTCAGAATTTAATAAATGGAAGAACCCTTTGTTTGCTAATAGAAATTGTTAGTACTTTAAATTAAGTTAGAATTAAAACTTGGAAGTGAAGGAATACTTCACCTGCTGGTGAGTAGATACACACAAAGACACTTCTCTGAACATCAGCACTCTTTTGTTTCTTTTCAATTATTTTATTGAGGTCATAGTGGGGGTTATAACATTGTGTAATTTCATGGTACATTATTGCTTATCAGTTTCTGTATAGACTGCATCATGCTCACCACTAATAGTCTAGTTTTTATCTGTCACTATACATATGTGCCTGTTTACCCGTTTTTTCCAGCCCTCCAACCCTTCTCCTCTGGTAACCACTGATGTGTTCTCTTTGTCCATATGTTTGTTTGTCTTCCACATGCGAGGGAAATCATGCAGTATTAGTTTTTCTCTGTCTGGCTTGCTTCCATGTCTTGGCTATTGTGAATAATGCTGCAGTGAACATAGGGATTTATAAACCTCTTTGAATTGTTGACTTCAAGTTCTTTGGATAAACATCCTGTAGCGGGATAGGTAGGTTGTTTGGTATTCTATTTTTAACTTTTTGAGAATTCTTCATACTGTTTTCCATAGTGGCTACACCAGTTTGCATTCCGACCAGGAGTATATGAGTATTCCTTTTGCTCCGCATCCTCTCCAAGATTTTTTACATTTTGTTTTGGTAATTATAGCCGTTCTGATCAGCGTAAGGTGATATCTCATAGTTTTGATTTTCATTTCCCCAATAATTAGTGATGTTCAACATTTTTTCATGTGTCTGTTGGCCATCTGGATATCTTCTTTGGAAAAATGTCTGTTCATATCCTTTGGAGCAGAAATAAAGAAATGGAAAGATATTCAATGTTATGGATTGGAAGAATACACATAGTTTCAATGCTCAGGGGCTGGCCAGGGGGTGCAGTGGTTAAGTGCACATGTTCTGCTTTGGCGGCCCAGGGTTTGCCGGTTGGGATCCCGGGTATGGACATGGCACTGCTTGGCCATACTGTGTTAGGCATCTCACATATAAAGTCGAGGAAGGTGGGCACGGATCTTAGCTCAGGGCTGGTCTTCCTCAGCAAAAAGAGGAGGATTGGCAGCAGACATTAGCCCAAAGCTAATCTTGCTCCAAAAAAAAAAAGTCCATATTAGTGAAAGCAATCTAGATTCAATGCAATCACAGTCAGAATCCCAATGACATTCTTCACAGAAATAGAACAAAGAATCCTAAAATTTATATGGAACAATAAAAGACCCCAAATAGCCAAAGCAATACTGAGAAAAAGGAACCAAAGTGGAGGCATCACAATCCCTGACTTCAAAGAATACTGCAAAGCTATAGTAATCAAAACAGCATGGTGCTGGCACAAAAACAGACACATAGATCAATAGAATAGATTTGAAAGCCCAGAAATAAAACCACACATCTATGGGCAGCTAATCTTTGACAAAGGAGCTGAGAACATACAATAGAGAAAGGAAAGTCTCTTCAATAAACGGTGTTGGGAAAACTGGACAGTCCCATGCAAAAGAATGAAAGTAGACCATTATCTTACACCATACACAAAAATTAACTCAAAATGGATTAAAGACTTCAATGTAAGATCTGAAACCATAAAACTCCTAGAAGAAAATATAGGCAGTACACTGTTTGACATCAGTCTTAGCAGCATCTTTTTGAATACCGTGTCTACTCAGACCTGGGAAATAAAAGAGAAAATAAACAAATGGGACTATGTCAGACTAAAAACCTTCTGCAAGCAAAAGAAACCATGAACAAAATGAAAAGACAGCCCACCAACCAGGAGAATATATTTGCAAATCAAGGGGTTGATTTCCAAAATATACAAAGAACTCATACCACTCAATGACAAAAAAAGAAACAAACTGATCAAAAAATGGGCAGAGGGTACACACAGACATTTTCCCAAAGAAGTAGTCCTGTTTCTTTACCATGCAAATCCAATATCTTCCACCGTAGTATCGTTTCTATTACTCTCAGAAAACAAGGATCTTTACGGAGGAACGTGGAGGGGACTCATACTACTCTTTTACATTACTATTATTTTTCTCTTCATGGATTGCTGCTGATGCTGCTGCTAATTGTCTCTTAACCAATGCTGTCTGATATTTCTCTTTGTCTATCTGAATTTCTTCCTCTTCTAATAATCTACTTGCACAGGCGGTCATGGGTCCTGAAGTAGCTCTGCTGCCCTCCGGAAAGTGGTTCTTGATTTCAAACACATTCTCGCTTCATCAGAGAACACAACCAATGATATGGAGTTCAAGGTTTGAGGCTGGAAAGGCAAAGTCCCACAGTAATGTTTAGGTGTTTCTTTTAGTGCACGCCTAACTCTTCAACACATCTTCACACGTGATAATTTCCAAAGCTTCCTGAATAGCAATGTAAATCAGGTTCCTGTTCTTTCTATAGGAATCTATGTTTTCATGCAAATTAAAGGATATGGTTTCTTATTAATGCTCAGTGTCCCTGAATATTAGCAAGCAATCAGAAGCTGAACTACCTGGTATAAATTAGAGAGATCAAAAAAGGATGATGAACTAATTTGTGAGTGTATGTAGCCAAATCTCATCTTTTACAGAAAACATATTCTATGGCACTTGCAATTAGAATAACTATTTTCCCTGAACTGAGATAAACCTTTGTTCTATTAGATATAGAAGGCCACTTTTATCTGGAAAAAATAGGAGGGAAAAATGAGAATTTTAAGTTGGAGTTGAAAAATAGTGGGTTAAAAGTTAAGAGAACAGAGTGGAAGTATTTGTACTTGATCTGCTAAGGATACAAGCTTAACTGCATTTAGAAAAAGGGCTTGGCCTGTTGTGAAGTCACCATGGACACGGTGAAGATTACAAAATGAGTATTAAGTTTCAAAATGATTTACTCAGATCAAAATTATTAAGTAAAATTTTAAAACTTATTTGTCAAACATGTAAGAAACTCTGTGTCTTTGGAAACATAATCATATTATTGATATGGGGATCATAAATTTTAACTACTATTATTAGAATGGTATTCACCATGAAATAATATACCACTAAGAAAAAAATATAGTGAAGGAGTCTTTAAAAAGTTTCTATAACATAAGAAATTATGGAATGAAGATCTTCCATAGAGTCATATTAGTTCTGAAATAACATGGGTGAAATGTTATTGATTTTTATCTGTTGTAAATATTCCATCATATTTATTTCATTTTAGGGAAGAAACGCATATTCCTAAGAGTTGCTGAATATTAACAGCTATTTTCCCCATAAGGTATTAAACTCAGCAGCCACGAATCCATCTCCTCCAAGAGTTAACAGAAATCTTATCTTTATCGTTGTGGACAGATTATTTTACACATTTCCTCCTTATGAATAAGAATTATCAATTCGATATTTTTTCCCCAAAGAACACATTGTCAGTCTAGGAACTAGAAGGCAGATACCTTGATTTTTGTTTAAGGCATTAATTTACCTAAAATTTATTTGAGTCTATTTTTAAGAAAATGAGGAAAATAGTTTTGTATGGAAACCAGTAGAAGATAATAAATACTAAGGATGAATTCAAATGTTATAAAATGTTCTCACATCTACAATTAAAATAGTTGAGTTTGTATTTTCACTCTGCATTACAGTCCATCTATCTAGACTGTGGAAGTTACGTTGTGATTTTCACAATTTTGTGTCTCTGGGTAGTTGCAAACTTGATGTTTAAAACTGAGTGTGCAATGTAACAATCATACCATAGTAGCTCTATTTTACTGAGCGAGTACTAGGCTCCAGGCCCTGAGATAAACGCTTTGTCTGAGCTATAAATCACCTCTTCCTTGGACAGCATAGTGTATTATGCACTCAGATCTTTATATGATGATAAGAACCTGGAGGCTGAAGGTGTTTAAGAGATTTATCTGAGGTCACACCCTAATAAGTGGCAGGACAGGGATTAACAATCGCATCTATATGACTCACAACCTATTCTTCATACTCTACATTCTGCTTTTTCCATTAGTTAGAGAAATTGTAGATCTTAAGTAGTTTAAAAAGAAATGTGGAGTTACAAATTTTATTGAAGGCCAGAGGTCCATGATGCTTCTTCGAGAAACGGATGTTTATGTGTAATAACCTGCTCTAAGCAGGTGACCACGTCATTAGTCAGAATTGCTCCCTAACTGCTGTGGCCAGGTGAGGGTTAGTGGCGTTTTTCAGGATCTTATGGCACTACTAGAGGAGAGATCCATTTTTCAACTGACATTGCCAGGAAAAATTTAAAATACACCTCCTACCCTGCCAACATGTTGAACTTTGACCCAGGTGTATCTACATAGAGAATCCAAACAAACAAAAACCCATATGGGCTCAACCATAGAACTCGTTGCTTGATTAAACAGAACTAAATTTTACCCCGACTCTTCAATTCCAAGAACAGGCAGACTGGAATTGGCAAAGCCTTCTTCAGAAATCAATGGACAATTTGCCGCTTAAAGAACTATGCACTGAACAACGTAATAAACAACCACAATTTCAGTAATAAGTTTCCTGACACAACAGACTGGCACTTTGCACAGTTGTAATGAGAAAACAGCAGCTGAGGAACCGCAGAAAAGGAGCTAGACTTTACTGGAATACAGATTATACTGAGCTAATTAATGATTTTCACAAATGCCTTGTTGATTAGATATTAAAGTAAAAATCCCTTATATAATTTCTATATTTAGGGACACCATATAATTTTTCATCCAAGCCAGGATTTTTCCGATAATGAAGAAAGCTCTATATTTATTTTTCTAAGACAACAGGAGGAAAGACGGGCTCACTTGAGCAAAGCAGGAGGCACGATTCTTTTATTTATAGTTGTCACGTATTAGTGTGTAGAATCAAGAAGTCAAAAAATGCCTTGGAGTTGGAGAAATCATGACTTCTAATACTGGGTCAACCTTCAGTTGTGTGATTTTGGGTGAGTTAATTACTTTCACTGAAAAAGGAAGAGAAGAAAAATACCTAACTTGAAGGCTTGTGAGAATTAAAAATTATATCTATAACATAATTAACACAGTGCCTGGCTTGTTTAAAATACTCAATAAGTAGACATATTTAGAATCCTACTTCTCATTGTGTAGCTTAATTTATTATCATCAATCTATTTGTAATATTAATGTAGCTCTGAGTGTTGGGATCCTATGTTTTGAAACTTGAAAGGGATAGAAAGCTCTGACTCTAATGTACCAAACTTCTACGCTCAGATCGGTCAAAAGTAAATCATACTGGGCCGGCTCCGTCGCCGAGTGGTTAAGTTTGTGCGCTCTGCTGCAGCGGCCCAGGGTTCGGATCCTGGGTGCGGACATGGCTCCACTCGTCAGGCCACTTTGAGGCGGCGTCCCACATCCCACAACGAGAAGGACCTACAACTAAGATATACAACTATGTACAGGGGGGTTTGGAGAGATAAAGCAGAAAAAAAAAAGTAAATAGTACTCCTTAAAAATTCTGTCTTCATAAGATTAATTGTATATAGGTGTATTGAGTCTAAGGATCAAAGTAATGATATTCTACTTTGACTAGTGAAAAGCAATAGGATGTCCATATTAATATGATTAGAAGGAAACATCAGAATTAAATTGGTTTAATAAAGTCCAATTCATTCAATAATCTGAAGCAAAAATGTACTATTTTAGTATATAAATAAAATAAGAAAGTGATATTATGTATAGTTAAGAAATAGAATAAACACTGAACTTCAGTCAATTAATACATGTGAAATAGATTTTAGAAACATGGATTTAAGATATGAAAACTTCAGAAAAGTAAAGTGGAATTAGTTTCCAATTTTCAAGATTTACTTACTTCACCTCTTGTAAGCCAAAGCCAGTGATTTTTTTTTAATGGTTAGGGACCTATATCCACATTCAGGTATGTCTATAAGTGTTGTTTGCTTTTGTTTTTGCATAGACTATATATTATTTACTTCTCAGCATTTAATATAATGACAATTGTGTAATTCCAAGACTAAGAAATTTAATGGGGCAAATTCTTAGTTAAAATATTCTCTCTTACTTTGTTTTTAATCAACTATAAGCTAAAGGATCAAAACTGTAACAGAAAACATAAAAAGAGTACATGTTATTTTCCTAGGATAGCGCTCTTACAACTTGTGTATTCTCATAGCTATAACACAGCATAGGAAAGTACAAACGAGGTGATCTATTTTTTTCAAGAAAGTTTTAAAGATATACAATTTAAGGGCATAGTTTCTTCCTTTTTCACAGTGCAATCCATTTGCCAACCCTTTTAGCCTTTCCCTTTTCAGAACCCTGAACAACCAAGCTACATCTTACTGTGAACAAATTAGTTTTGACACCTTGAGACATTTAATTATTTGCAAAAGTGAGTCGGATGAAGGTGAAGTTGAGAGAAATGTTTTAAGCTCTAGGAAGATATATATGCTCAAAATTCCGTTAGTGAAAAGTCCATAAATAAACATAATGGAAATGTACAAATAAAGTTTCAAATTTTTAGGAAATGAACATATTACAAAATAGAAATGTAAGGTTTAGCAGGTCATCAGAGTTTTTACATCCTACTATTCAGAAGTCTTTTTCAGAGGTGCAGGAAATCTCAGAGAACGAAGTGAATGTGGTGTTCATTCAGTGCAGCCACTCATTTTACAGTGGCGGGATCTGAGGTGCAGAGAGGGTAAGGGATTTGCCAGGAGGTTAGGGTCACTTGCCAGTGTCTATTAAATTCAGTGAGAGAAACAACATCTAGGTTTCTTATTTGCCCTATATTATTTTATTAATTTCATTTGCCAATAACAATAGCAATTTAGGGGAATCTGAAGTCTGATGCTATGGATAACCTTTTTAATGAGAAAGTTGTGCTAATTAAATTTGTATAATCATAAAAACGGTATAGCTAATTTTTCCAAATACATCTATGGCTATGCTGATTTAAATGGCTATAATTCGAGAACTCTGAGAATTTTTAATCTATTAACTATTCCATTCATTTATTAATTAATAATTAGTAAATGTTTATTAAATGAACTATTTTGTGAATACGTGTGTGTGTGTGTATGTGTATTCTAAAGTTTGTTTTCCCTTACAATTTTTACAATCTTAAAAAAGTGTTAGGGGCTGGCCCCACCGCCTGGAGGTTGAGTTTGGCACACTCCGCTTCAGTGGCCTGGGTTCTATTCCCGGGCACAGACCTACACCACTCATCAGCAGCCATGCTGTGGCAGCAACCCACACACAAAATACAGGAAGATTGGCACAGATGTTAACTCAGAGTGAATCTTCCTCAATAAAAAGAAAGCAAAAGAAAGATCGCCTTCTTCTGAGAGTGATAATTAGTTGAATTTGGTACATAAAATTAATATTTCAATTGATGTTTATTCATATTCATCCATGTAAGTTAAAATGTTTTAAGATATGAGATGCAAAATATGTCATGAAAACACATTTTTTTTGTATTTTTGGCCTGTCAATATATTTAAGATATAATGTGAAATATAATTAAGCTTTTTGCATTAAAGTGTATGAGAAACATTATCACATCATTTTTATCATACTTATAAGTGTAGGTATATTCAGCTTGAAACTGTTAAAAGTAAGTCTAGATAAGTCTAGGCAGAAGTGTCAATAGAAAAATACAAGCAGAAATATATAAATATCATATAATAAAAGAGACTATAAGTCTAGGACAAAATGTCCTTTTTCTATATGCTGATTTTTTTCTGTTCACAATTCACACATGAATATTCTGCATACATTATATTCCTTAATATTGAAATACTTGGAAATTTTCTTTAAACGTGCCCAAATTCAAAGTTACTAATTGTTTTAATGAAGACATTCCCTACTATTTTCTAAATGAAAAGGGGTAATGTTATTTTAGAAATAGTGCGGACTTTCCTCCTTTTGTGATAATTCGTCTGGCTTACTTTTCATAGTCATTTTCATTTTCCGTTTCATTACAGTATTATGAAATGTTTACAGAATCCCCCACTATAATACAAAGATTGGTACATTTCTAATCGCTTTAAGTGATGCATACACGTATCTTTGTTTTGTAAAATATATTTAAAAAATACTCCTTTTTTAATGCTGAATGATGAAGTTGTAGAACTACTCCCACATCCAGGAAGCTGTGGATTATCCACGTATCTAGCTGTGCATAGCTCTATAGATTTATTCTTTGTCTATTTATTGCATCGTTGAAATGTTTTTACAGAAAGAATTCTCTTAGCAAGATTATAATAAAAATTACTTCGACTTTTGAAGAACAGAGTCTTTCATGATTAATGACACACAAAGTTCTGCTCGAAGTTTCCTTAACATCTCAATAAAGTATTTTGATATTTTACAATTATTCTGATGCTATAGAATCACATGTGATTTGTTTTCTATTTAATTATTTTTATTAATTTCTATTAAGGTAATTTTCCATTTATTTGTTTGAAAAATTCTATGTTCACAGTTAATTTGAACAAAACTTTATTTACTTCTCTAGGAAGGAAAATAGGGAAAATTGTCAACATGTTATATAACTAAGGACAATATTCAACACATTAAACAAAGATGGGAGTAGTCATCTTTTTCAGACAATAACTAGCAGCAAATACTTCGATACTATAATTGACATCCATAAACTACTTTCCTTGAAGCATCTAAAAGTAATTTGTAGAAATTACTTAATTAGCCTCTCAGCAGTTCCCGGCAGTGGATTGCATTGTAATTACAGTGCAATACAGTGCACACTATTGATGGAGAGCATGAGCGCAGATATCTGTACAGCGCTACATGTGCAAAGGAAGCCGGGACCCGGTCAATAGGAAACCCTGCACGGGCACATTCCTCACACTTGTTCGCTAAGGGGGACAGGTAACCAAGGTTGTTTTGTGTACTCTTCCTCCTCGTTAGTTTAGGTTTCCCCCGAAATATCTCACCGACTTTCACATTTTTTCTGTTCTCTTTGCTCTCTGTCACAGACCAAAAAATTTAGATGTTTTGAAAAATAACTCACTGAGAATAGACACTTCATGTTGTTTTCATAGGCTAAGAAAGAGGGAGAGACAGATACAGACGGAGACACAGAGGGAAAGAGTACAAATTTAGGAAAAGTCATTGGCAAGTGAAATTAAATGCCCAAAGCATGAAAGCTTATAGAAAGTTCAGGAAATACTTCTTACATTTGATGAGTCCAGAGTGGACAATACATCAGAAGTGTACTAAATTGAGTAATTGGAACAAATGCTTCTTTCCTTTCTGTATCCAGGCAGTTGGTCACATAACCCTGCATTCTCTCCCTTTAGAGGCAGAGGTTATTTCTCTAACCTTTGTCTTTGGACTGGGGCATGTGGTTCCCTGATTCAAAGGATGCTAGCAGACATTGTGCAAATTGAGGCTTAAAATGGACTTGCACAGTTGGACTTTCCTTCATGTGGTTCTTGTATTGCCACAGTAAGAAGATGTCTCTGGGGCCCATCCAGTGGCATAGCAGTTAACTTCGCATGCTCCGCTTCAGAGGCCCACGGTTTGCCTGTTCCGATCCTGGGTGTGGACCTACAAACACTTATCAAATCATGCTGTGGCAGGCATCCCACATATAAAGTAGAGGAAGATGGGCAAAGGTGTTAGTTCAGGGCCAATCTTCCTAGCAAAAAGAGGAGGTTTGGCGGTAGATGTTAGCTCAGGGCTAATCTTCCTCAAAAAATAAAAGAAGAAGAAGAAGAAGAAGATGCCTCTGCTAGCCTGCTGATACATAGAGTATGGGAGACAGATGAAAGAAACTGGCAATCTCCAGCTTGGAGCTAAGCTCAGATGAGCCCACCCTAAATAAACTTACGTACAAACGCACAGATGAAAATGAATGATTCCCATTTCAGGATCCAGAATTTTGGGGTAGTTTGTTTCACAATATTATTTTGGCAACATTTGACCGATATAGAATGACACAGTGGGAATTGTAAGTTAGATTCAAGATATAGAGAGACTTTTATTTTAGATTTCATTTTTCTATAAGAAACTGCTCATTTTTGCATTTGTATACGCATTCACATGTTAGGGATAAACTAAACAAGAGCTTTAATTTACAATTTGATTTCAGTGTCAGTATTTAGAAGGCTCTATTACATGGTGACTTCAACATTGTTTCTGGTCTTGACCTTAAGGAAACAGACAGCCAATTATTTCTCCAGCCAAAATGGCTTCACCTGGGATCAGCAAAGAACTGCAATTTGGAGTCTGCAACTATGGCAAGCCACATGCAAGTCCTGAGCAACAAGGGGAGGAGAAACCCTGTTATAGAGGGGCAAAGAAAGTTGGGAGAGCTATTGTAAGCAAAAAGCCCATTGGAGGAGACTGGGAGATCAAAGCTTGGCGGCTTTTCATTGGCTGTGTTGTGACAGTCTCTCCTTGGCTATTACTGGGCAGGAAGAGGAAGTCTTCTTCCTGTTGGGCTCTGCAATGGTTAATACATGTGAGAGCTCTCCTTTCTGGCCTCTCAACTCTATTTTCAGTGAGGTTTCTGTTTATTGATTTTCACACTGCTATTGCTGATCGAGCATATTCTTGACTAATAACTGTGAAATCTTTTAGGTTACCTTCATTTCAAATTAGAATAAAACCCCAATACCATGAGCAAAGCTTGTTGATAAAATTACTGCTAATAGCTGTATATTGACTTTCAGATATTGGTGAAATATTTGAGTCACACAAATGTTAAAGCTCATGAAACAAGCATGATGAAGTCCATGAGTGAGGTAGGAATTGCAAAAATTTAATACATTTTTAAGCCTTTATTTGTGACTATCACATAGCCTAATGTTACAGAATTACTCAATGTGGGGAAGAAAGAAGCCCATTTTCATTATCTTTCCTCAAAGACAAGACACTAGTTAAAAATGATATTAAAAGCACATTTTCATGTAGCTACAATTTTTTTTCTGGGGATGAGACCTTTTAAGATGTACCTTAGCAATTGTATCTCAATAAAGCTGAAAAAAATTTTTGCCTTGTCACAAACTTGTACATGATGTTGAAAGAAATGAAAAAGCAGCTACTTATGGTGTTTCTGATATGATACATCATGAAGTATATTTGCTAAAATATTTAATCTAAATATAATTAATTCCTTAAACCTTGTTTCTAAATTATAGGAAATAAATGGAATTAAGAAGAAATCATTAAGTAAATCCAGAAGCAGGACAAGCTATAAGACAACTGTCATTCGTTCGTAAGAAATTGATGGCACAAAATAAAAAAGTTGAAGCAAGTTGAGAGTCAAAAAGTGACTAAGAAGATATAACAACCAAATTCAACGAGTGAAATTAAATTGTATCATATATCTAAAAATATTTATGAAGTCATTGTTGGAAAAACTCAGAGCATAAATATACTATCTAGGCATGAAGTATCATGGAATCTATATGTGAATTACAAGTGATTTAAAATAAATAAAAGAGATACAGAGAAAAAGAGAGAGAGGATTTCAACAATATCCAAAAAGTAAGTTTAAATCTCTACTCACACACGAAAAAACAAATACTGTACTTTGTAAATAATAACACAAACTAGGGACAAATTTTATTTTACAGCCAGTCATAATCGATATGTTTCTGGAACCACTCGTTGACAGTCAAGGGGATTCTAATCTGCTACTTGCTCTAAAGAGCCCTTAACATTTTATATCAGGAAAGGTGCATTATTCAATGTGTGTAAAATAAAAGGCATGTCTTCGTAGTTAAAAAATCAGAGATTATCTGTCTATTTTGAAAACGAACCACATCCTTCTTGGGCCACATTTCTTGATTCATATTGTAAGGATGAGTTTTAATGAGGCAGCAGGCGTATGAGAAACACTAGAAGTAAAAGATCTAATGAGGATAACAATCCAAACTCAATTCAGGAAATGTTCGGAAAGCATCTTCCCTGAGCTATGAACCCTTTTACTTTGTGAGATTATTTGAATCAGTCTACTTGACCACAAACAATGAAATCTTTCAAGTCCAAGTGTGGAAAAAAAGAGAAATCTTTGTCAAGTTCATTTACTATTAGAGAATTAGGACAAACAACCTGGTGGCAGCCACTTCAGAGCTGACCAAAATCTAATGTGGTTCTCCACACCCCTCTGGAGAAAGTGGGTATTATGTAGAATGTTGCCATCTTGTGCGTGCTATGAGATCCGGCAATGCTGAGAAATAATTTTCCTTTAAAAAATCTGACTAAAAACAACTTTTGTAATTTATATTTGATAATAAAAATTTTCCGCTTTTAGATTTAATTCTTAATCTCAGAAGCTTATTCTTTTTAGCAATGTTTGCCATTGATCTAGGCTTGGACGCGGAATTAATTTTAATATACACCCATTTCATTTGGTAAAAACGTATACTTGCAGCATCTCTAAATCATACAAATATAAAATTAATTATAAATATTAAATACATTATATTTAAATGCATATAACCATTTTTCAAACACCTTATTTACTTTTAAAGTTGTTGACATCTTACTTTTTCAAATAAATTTTATCTAACTTTATCTTCTTCAAATATTCAAGTACGTCAAATAATTTTGTTATGCTAGCTTAATTTTACCTTGTTTTCCATTTCATTTTTAACATATTCAGTTTACCTGTATAAGTGTTCTAGTATTAGAAAGTCAAAGAAATTGGCAAGTCAGGATGCTTTCAAAGGGAAATTTAGTATTACTATCATCGATGGCAGTGATACTGTGAAGTATTAGAAATAACATACTAAATATTTGCAGATAGGGTGGCTATATAGAATGAGTCTTGAGTGAAGTGTGATGCTTTAGTCATACACTTTATTGTATTTGCTCATCTCTCAGAGGTATTCACTAAAACTGGGGTGCTAATCATGTGAAGAAATGCGCATTCTCCGTGCTTTAGAATTTCATTCCCTGTGTACCAAGTACAAAAACCTGTAGTTTTCTCAAGAAACTTTACCTTCAAACTCTCTACATAAAAGAGCATTATGAATATTTAAATCAGCTGTATTTCAACATTAAGTAAATAACTCAAATAAAGATTGGCTTGGCATGTAACTGGTTTTAAGTGTGTCTAGTGGAAATTAGAAAGGTCTTTTTCTTTAAATGATAGATTTGTGATCACTGACTTAGCCTCCGTATCTGTCATTGGTCTGTTCAGTTGTCTGTTTCCTCCTGAGTGAGACTGGGTAGGTTGTTGCTAGGAACTTACTCAGTCTGCTGGGTCACCCAGTGTGTTAGTGAGCAAGAGGATGGAGGGTCTCTATGATCTTATTGCTGAAGCATCGATTGTGAGGCCTCCTCTTTCACTTCTCATTTACTTCACTTGATTGTTCTCTCTTTTCTTCTGTCAGGCGTTCTGTCTTCTAAGGGATGGTCAATTTTATTTTTTCAAAACATTGACTCCTCCTTTTCATCTTTTGTCTTTCTCCTCTATTTCCTTTCTTCTGTTCTCACCTTTGTGACTTCCATCCTTCTGTTAGCTTTGGATTCAGTTTTCCCTTTTCCTAGTTCTGTGTGTTGTCACTTAGGTTGTCAATTTGAGGTCCTTCTTCTTTAAGACATTACAAGTTGATCACTGCAAACTTCCCTCAGTATTATTTTTGCTGCATCCCATAATTTTGGTGTGTTTTTAATTCTTTTTGTTTGTCTTGAGCTATTTTTTAATTTCTCTCTTGATTTCCTCTTTGACCTAATGTCTGTGTAAGAGGCTGCTGTTTAATTTCCATCTCTCAGGAATGATGCAGGTTTCTTCCCGATATTGATTTCTAGTCTCACGCCATTGTGTTCAGGACAGATGCTTGGTATGATTTCAATCGTCTTAATTTTGTTAAGATTTGTTTTGTGACCTCAAACGTGATCCCTTCTGGAAAATACTCTGTGTGCTCTTGAGAAGAAGGTGTATTCTGCTGCTCTTCAATAAAATGTTCTTAGTATTTAATGTCATTTATTTCTACCGTGTCCTTCTTTTCCGTCTGGATGTTCTATCCATTGTTGAAAGTTGGGTCTTGAATTTGCCGACTTTCAACTTGTATAATCTAGTGTTCAGAATACATAAATATCTCTTAGAACTCAATAATAAAAGACAAATAAAACAATTAAAATAGGCAAATGGTTGAAATAGACATTTCTCCAGAAGATATGCAGATAGCCAATAAGCACAAGAGAGATGCTCGATGTCATTCATGATTAGGGAAAGGGAAATTCAAACCACAATGTGCTACTGTTTCAAACTCAATGTGTAGGCTGTATTCAACATAAAGGAAAATCCCAAGTGTTGGTAAAGATGAGGAAGAAGGGGAGCCCTCATACATCACTGGTGGGAACGTAAAATGATGCAGCCACTGTAGAGCACAGCTTTGCATTTCTTAACATCTTCAAGCAATCATTGCCTTTGAGTTGGACAGTCCATTGTGAGGCATCTCCAAAAGAACATGGAAAACATATGTTCGCAGGAAAACCTGTCCATGGACATTCAAATCAGCATTATTCACAGTAGCCCAAAAATGAAATAAACCCAATTTTCCACCAAATTATGAACACATAAAGCAAATGTGGCATATTGATACTATGGGATATAACACAGCCCTAAGAAGGAAGAAAGCACTGCTACGTGCTAGGCCCTGGATGATCCTTTAAAAAGTGTGCTAATTGAAGTGGTACACAAAGCCACAGATTCTATGATTCCATTTGAATGAAATGCCCAGAATAGCAAATCTGCAGGGAGAGGAAACAGATAAGGTCTTTCTGTGGACTTGGGTTAGGGCAAAGCACAGAGACAGCGAGGCTGGGTTTCTTTGCAAGGTATTAAAAATGTTCTGGACTTAGCTAGTAGTGATAGCCACACAACATTCTCATTGTCCTAAACGTCACTGACTTGTGTACTTTCAAGTACTTAAAATGGTGTATTTTATGTTGAGCAGATTTTCTTCAGTGAAAATTTGAAATGAGGGTAATTCATGCAGCTATTAGGGGTAAGGCACGGTGTAGCCCTGAGAGTAAACATCTGATTAGGGTCTAGTAGCAAGTACGAAAATCACACAAGCTACAGTCGGAGATCCAGTCCATAGTCATGGTCTCCACCTTGAAAAGACCAGCCAAGAAAATAGCTCAGTGGTCTTGGGGGCCCTGGGAATCTGTTCAGAGATCTCAGTAATACTGGGCAGTATTCTCACCTCTTGGACCCTCTGGTGTAGGTAGGTTTGAACTTGTCAGTTGTTGATGTACATGCAGGTGGTAGACCATGGGAGGGCCCTGACCCCTCCTTCCTTGGCCAGTAGAGATAGTCTGAGGCCAGGTGGTTTCCTAAAACCATTTGGCAGAGACTTAGGCGACTGTCCTACAAGGAGTAGAATAGAGTCTCATGGAGCTGCTGTCCGTGTTGGGTTCTGTTTGTGCACACTTCTGGGTGGCCTCAATTACCTGCTTTTCTGTGGCTAGGGCCACTCCCCTATGCCAGTCCAGTCATCCTAGTAGAACAGACATATCTCTTTGGGTCGGTGGTAGCCTGTCAGGGCAGGAAACTCAGGGACTCCTGGTCTGTGGGGTACAGCTCTAGGGGCAGGTCCGTGGAGACAATGATGGACTGCAGAACATCGCCTGCGGAAAGCTGATCAGAGGATGTGGGGGAGAGCGGGGTACCAGGGAGCGCCTTGTGACGTGCGCCCACAGGAAGACCCGAAAGTGGATGTTCCTGCTATGAACTATTCACCGGCTCTTGGGGGTCAAACCAGTGATTGGTGCCCATCCACTGGCTCCCTGCGCTCTACGATTCCAGGTGGTGCGACCAAAGGGTGTGTGGGCTAAGAGCTGCTTGTGCCCGGGCACAGAATCACCAAGGTGGCCTCAAAGGCTCCCCCAAAACGACTCCTCAAAAAACAGTTGGGGCAGAAATTGGGTGGAGCATTTTTAAGGGAAGCTTGCAGCAAAGATGTTGTTCGATGGAGTTGGCTAAATTTGAGTATCTCATCAGGGCAGGCACTTCAGCTGGGGTACCGGTGATTGGAGGCCATGTGACAGGCCCACCAGTTTCTGAGTCCCGATGCTGGGCAGCCCGCTCAGCCCACTGGACTGATGAAGTGGTGCTTACGAAGCCTCTTGCTGGCCTTGTGGAAAGCAGGGCAGTGTGGTGGGAGAAGTCGTGATAGTGTCAGAGGGAGTCATGGCGGGGATTGCGGTGTGGAAGGGGGAGAACTGGAGGCAGGGGCAGTGGATGTGTGACCAACAATGGTCAGGAAGGGAAACCCGGGTGTACCCGGGGCCAGCAGGGGGCCAGCAGAGTCATGTGTCAAAACCAGACGGCGGGCCCCAAGAGGAGCCTCTTACGCTAAGCCCCACGTCACCAAACTGAGTCTTGACTTCACTAGATTTTCGACTCTCCCGGAAACAGAATCTTAACCCACTGGATCAGGAATCCCCCAATCAGCACTAGATAGGTGTTCCACATCGTAGACTCCTGCAGTCCCGTGAGGAAAGTAACCTTGCAATAAGCCAGCCACCTTCCCGCCTGCTGTGACTTCTTTTCCTTCTCCCTTCTGCCTTTCAAAGTCTTTCATTCCGTACAGCTCCTTGGAGCTCCTTTCTATCTGCTAGATTGGATGCCTCTGGGTGCAGGAATTGGTGAATAAAGCAATGAAGTTCTTTAGACTTACACGGTTGCATTTTGTTTCTTAACGGCTTGGTGGCAGCAGTGGGATTGGAAGGAGACTTCTCATGGCTTCGCGGATGAGAAACACAAGCGTTGGTAGCCATGAAGCCTTTGGATTCTACGTCTTTTTTCCTGTTTCTGAGGGCCATGGGTAAGCGTCTTGTGTATCTCAGATCCGCTGTCCTTGCATTGAGCTCCTGATCTAACTGTCTTTCCAGGCGCAGGTTAACGGGCCAGTCTAGTCTGACAGGATGCTCTAGCAGAGCATCTGTCTCAGCCCTGGGTTAGTCAACAGTGCCAGTCAGAGTCTTAGCAGGCAGCTTGAGTTGGCAGATGGTTCCCTGGGACGCTGAGTCTCTAGCCCTTGGTTAGTCCACAGTCCCAAATTTGGTGGGGTCCGCTGATTCTGCCTGCAGTGCCGACTGTTAGGGTCTGCTGGTTCCGTGCGTAGTTCTGGCCAGGGGAGAGGGTGGCACAGACGTGTGCCATATCCACACGCGGTCCTTGAAAACTTCCCACATGCATTTGACACGCATTTTTCTCTCCTTTGACTGGATGCAGATGTCGATAAGTTCTGAGGAAATGGCAAAGGCACAGTGTGGAGGAATTCTGGGACCCTGCGTGACTACTTGGAAGAGTGCTGTCCCCTCCACCTGAACACCACCCGGCACTACCAGAAATGAGAGGCGTCCTGTGATCGTGGATTGGAAGCCTCCATGTTGTTAAGATGTCAACTTCTTCAAAGAAAGGAACCAATTAAATGCAGTGCTTATCAAAATCCCAATGACATTTTGTGCTGAAAAACACCCATCCTAAAACTCGTATGGAATCTCAAGTATGCCCAGATGTCTAAAATAGTCTTGAAAGGAAGTACTAATTTGGAGGACTCTCTTTTTACTGATTTAAAACTTGCTACAAACCTACAATATCAAAACAGCATTGTAATGGCGTAAAGACAGACACATAGACAATCGGAACAGAATAGAGAGCCCAGAAATAAGATTGCCAAGGTTATTCAACAGCGGGAAAACAGTCTTCTCAACAAGTGGTTCCTGAAAAAGTGGATATCTTCATGCAAAAAATAAACTTGGATTCTTGCCTCACACCAGATATAAAACTTAATTCTCAATGGATCAGGATCCAAATGTAAGAGCTGAAACTCTTTGAAGAAAACATAGGAGAAAACTTTCCACAATAGGATTTGGCAATGATTTCATGGATATGACACTCAAGGCATGGGCAATAAAAAACAGAGTACACATGCCAAAATTCATGAATATTAAAACTTTTCTGCCTCTGAAGACAATATCAACAGAGTAAAAACACAACCCACGCAGCATGGAAGGCCATATTTGCAAATGATCTATCTGACAAGGGCTGAATATACAGAATAGACATAGAACTTCTAAAATTAACAACAACAAAACAAACAACCCAAATCAAAAACGAGCCAGGTACTTGAATAGACTTTTCCTCCAAGAAGATACGCAAATGGTCAACAAGCATATAAAAAGATGCTTAACGTGACTAATCACTGGGGAAATGTAAGTCAAAATCTCAATGAGACACCACCTCACATCCATGTGACGGCACTCCAAAAAATAGACAGTGAAGAAAGGACTCAAACAAATGTTGGCAAAGATGTGGAGAAATTGGACGCAGGTACACTGTGGCTGGAATGTAAAATGGTATAGTTGCTGTGGAAATCAGCATGGCAGTTCCATAAAACAATTAAAAAATAGAATCACTAAATGTCCCCTCAATTGTACTTTGGGATATATACACAGCACAGCTGAAAGCTTGGTCTCAAAGACATATTTGAACACCCATCTTCATGGCATCATTGTTCATGATCGCTGAAATGTGGAACAACCCAAGGATCCATCCAGGGGTGAATGGAGAAGCAACATGGGCATATCGACACACAACTGCATATTATTCATCCTCAAAAACTAAGGATATTCTGAGATATGATACAACATGGATGAACCTTTAGGACAATCAACCAGTCCCAAAAATACAGGCCTTGTGTGACTCCACTTACAGGAAATTCCTGAAATGGCCAGATTCAGAGAGACGGACAGCAGATGCAGTGGCCAGGGGTGGGAGCAGAGGAATGGGAGTGACCGATGAGTGGGGACGATGCTTCAGTTCTGTGGGGTGACAAGAGTTGTGAAGATGCATTGTGCTGATGGCTGCACCACCATATGACTTTGGTCAACACACTGAAGATGCGCTTAATGAAATCAATGTGCTTAATGATGTGTACACAGAAAAATGGTCAAGACGGTAAGTTTTACATTGTGTGTATTTTAAGCGAATAAAAATAGATTTTCTGTTAAAAGTGCAAATACAAAGAAATGAGCAGAGTATGATTTAGTGTTGCCATTCGTGCTCTTCCATTCTGACCCTGGTGTTTGTCTCAGCCCTTGTACCTGAGACAACTTTGATCAGACAAATGCTTTCATTCTGGGCCTAATACAACCTTGAAATCAGAATTAAACAAATCTCTTCAAAATTTTTGTTACAATGTATTTTTCAGAGAAAAAATAATAAGAAGACATTTTTAATATTAAATTTAAGTTTGTTTTATATTAGTTTCAGGTCTACAACAGAATGATTCAATATGTGTGTATATTGTGAAATGATCACTATAAGAAGTCTGGTTGACATCTATCATCAAGAGTTACAAATGTTTTTCTCGTAACGAGAACATCTAAGATTTACGCTATTAGCAACTGTCAAAATGCAATATAGTATTATTAATTCCTTGGCTGCTATAAAATAAGCACCATAAAACAATTCCAGTGTATCCATTTTATTATTAATTCACTGAATCTATTTTTTCTCAGAATCAATTAATTTTTAGGCAAATGACTGAATTTGTTTTAATCTACATCATAATATACTGACTACAGGTTCTGACATTTTAAGTTTTGTTTAGGTGTTATTATTTCTAGCAAGTTAACTTTCCTGAATCTTATCAGTCATATCAAAATATATTCGGATGTATTTCTTCTTCCGTCAATAGTTAGTCAATGATAAAGTTGACCGTGTGCCATTTTAACCATTATCAGTTTTGTATGCTGAGGGTGATTTTACCCAGTAATAGACACCGTGTAGGTTTGAAGTCTCCTTGGAGGATAAGCAGTGGGGGGAGGTCAAAGCATGGTACTTGTTTCATTTGCTGAGGGTCCATTTTGACTTTGCTCTTACAAAACGTGTTCTTTGTCCATTTGGGAATCTGAAGCCCAGAAAGTTGGAGGGACTGGCCCAGACCTCAGGAGGGGGTCAGAATCCAGAAGATCAGGCAGGGCTCTGGCTTCCTTGGCCAGGGCTCAACCCCTTCCCTTTGGATTTTCTTCGGAAACAGGGACCTCATGGTTCTAGGGGAGCCCTGCCCACCCCTGTACACATGGGGTCATCTTCCTATTCGCATCCAATCATGCACAGGCACACTCACACCGATTTCTCCTGTGTGGACCATGCAGGGACCCCAGGAAAGAGCAGATACCAGGGAAGTGACAAGAGGCCGAGGAGAAGGCGGTCGGAGGCAGCTCTGCCATGAACAGTAGCATCCATCCTCCTGGCTACATGCCCAGAAGGCCCGAGACAGACCAAAGAATCCCTAAGGTTTCTAGGTGTGTACCTGTTCCAAGGACATCCCTGGCCCAGCCTGGAGGGCACAGGACTGGGGAGCTGGAGTCCACTTCTGTGGGCACCTGCTACTCTGATGAGCCGTTCTCCTCTTGTGTAGACATTGGGTAGAGGAGAGAAGACCTTGGTGTCCTCCTGTGTCAAGTGGAGTGCGTCCAGCGGGTGACTCCCTGGGTTCCGTATGATGCTCACGAAGGGTCTGTGGCCCTTGGTTCTCCATCGATGACGCCCTGTGCTCTGAGCACCTGAGAAAATGCTTTCCCACCTGCTGGAGATCCTTTAGAACTGAGAGAGGTTTGGGGGTTCGGGTGGATGAGAACTTGGGATAAGGAAGAACATGCCAGAGCACCGAGAACTAAGGCCAGAGTCCAGGGACAAGACCAGTCCTTGTTGGACTCCCGAGGTCCTCACTTGGCTGGAGAGGAGAATCATTGCCTTGGTTGAGGTCAGGATGCCTCCTGAGAAAAAAGGACACCCAAGTGGAGGGACAGAAAGATGAGGGAGAGGGAGGCTCCTGAGGTTCCTCCCACGGCCTGGAAGCCTGCAGGTCCTGCTCCTTTACCCCTGGGACAGTGGGGAGCCTCTGCCTTGAGGACACCCAAAGAGACTTCCTGTGTGGTGGCTTCTGCCAGGGCTGCAGTGCTGGTGCTGGCCACCAGGGGGCAGGCAGCCTCCAGCGTCAGTGGTGCCCAATGAGGTTGGGTTTTCACTGTTGTCACTTCTATTGGGATGTAATTGCCACACAGCACTGCCTAAGTTAACACTGCTGTGTGGTACATTTCAAAATTGCTAAGAACCAAGAAGCTAAACTTCTCATCACAAGCAAACACTTACTTTTCTGTTTTCGGTGACGGATGTTAAGTGAACTGGTGGTGTCATTGCGCAGGCTGTGTGCATCCAGTCCCTGTGCTGACTTCTTAAACTTACACGGCGCCCACTCAGTCTGCCTCAGCTGCTGGAGCAGCGAATAGCCGTGCAGAGGCCTTTCCGGCTGTCCCCCGCCTCAGAGAACTCACTCCTCCTGGTACTAGCGTTCCTCTCCACAGTCTGACTTGGTGAAGAGCAGGAGGAGGGGACACGAGTTTCACAATTCTTCACTCAGCGACTGTGCACCGAGCACTCACCCTGTGCCAGGTGCTCAGGTGGGTCTAAGTGCAGGGCTGACAGTGACTGAGTGGTCCATGCCGGTCAGGAGCTCACACTCTGGAGGGGACAAGGACAAAAGCACGAAAGCAAAGACATGAGAGGGGAAAGAGCCAGCGCTGAGGGGACATTCAGGGGCCTGTGAGGGAGGGCCGGGGGTCACCGGGTAGGGGTCTGAAAGGCCTGACTGGGGTGACATTTCCTGGGACCAGAATGACAAGAGGGAGCCAGCCCTGCACAAGTCTGGGAGCGGCGTGTCAGGGAGAAGGCACCCCTGCTGTAGACACTCATGGGCAGAAGGGGGTTTGGCCAGAGGATGTGAGAAAGGTGGCCAGTGTGGCTGGAGGGAGCCTGGGGGGAGAGAGGAGGCAGAGGAGGGCAGGGCCAGATCCTGGGGCCTGAAATCACGGTTCCAGTGCCTTGCATCTGTAAACGGCAAATGCCTCATATCTCACAATTTTTGTGGTTGAGGAATCAGACATAGATTAGCTTGGTTCTTCTGCTCGAGATGCCTCAAGGCCGCGGCCGCGGCCTCAAGTGATGCTCGACTGGCAGAGAATTTCCTCTCAGGTTCACTCAAAGGAGTCGAGGTGCACTTTGGACTCAGAGCATGGGTTCCTTTCTGTCTGTTGGCCTGGGTGCTGCCTCGGTTCTCTCCCATGTGGGCCTCTGTGTATGGCAGCTCAAAACGTGTGTGCTTGATTCCACAGCTCAGGGACAGGAGAGAGAGAGAGACACGGGCAAGAGAGAGAGAGACGGAACTTAAGAGAGGGAATAAGAAAGAAGTGAGAGACTTTCTGTGTTTAAAATTTAGACATGACACTCGTCCACATTGGCTGTGTTCTATTGGCGAGAGCCAGTCACTAAGCACTCAGTGGTCACACAGGAATCTGTGAGGGATGTGTGTACCACGGGTGGGGATCTCTGGGAGCCATGGTGAAGGCTGCCCACCTCACAGATCAAGATGAGGCTCTTGGGTCTCTTTCTAAACAGAAGAGGAAACAATGGAGAGGTTTGAATCCAGAGGATGACAGTGTCTGGATTTCATTCATCAACCCTCTCCTTGTGCTGACATTGAAATGAGGCCAAGAGAGGAAGTGCCTGTTGCAATAGCGCATTGCTGAACCCAGGCCTGGTTTGAGTGGTGTTCATGCTACATCCCTTCTCGTAATTCTTCCATCTCTTTGTTTGTGCATTACTTGCACTTGACACCACCTCACAGGTGGTATGGATATTATTTCATATACACCTGATGATGTCCCTAGCAAGTAGATTCTAGGCGGATTCCCCTTGGGCAGGTTTGGAGACTGGGGAGGCCCTGAGAGGCACAATGAGTTTTCCAGGACAGAGATCTGGTAAGATAAAGGAGGTCTGAATTCTGCTCTGCCTCCTCAAAGCTGGGACCCTCATCACATTCCCAGGGAGCTGTGGCTGGGGCTGTGGAAGCTCCTCATGTAGAGTTAAGAAGAAGACATGGGGGTGGTTTGGGTAGGTCCGATTACAGGAAGCAGCCCAGGTAATGGAATCTTGAAAAAGTGACCTCACTTCCTTGGCGATAGACCCCAACAGATTTAGAACTCTGGTAACCAGGCAGTTAATTCTAGAGACAGACCCCTAGCCAGTTCATTTGACTGGAGACACTTCAGAGTACAACATGTTTACTTGTTGTGTACCAGTTTTCAGAGGCTCTAGGCTCAGGAAAGCCCAGAGTGTGAGACTGTTGTGTTGTTGTGGACATCGGATCAAGCCTCATGGCCAATTTGGCAGGAGGTACCCAAAGGTAATGTGGGGCAGCCCACTGTAGGGCAGGACACAACTCGGATCCCACCTGAGCAGCCCCATAGCCCTTGCACCTTGTGTGAGGGTTTGTGTGTGAGTGTCGGGGTGTGTGTGTACGCGTGGGCGCTGTGCGGGAAGGCAGCAGGTGAGGAGTGGGTCCCTCCTGGGCAGGAGGAGAGTGTTATGTGCTGTCAGCCAGGTGAGTCTGTCATATTCATACCCCAGGGCTTGGCTGGCAGCCTGAGCAGCTGGGTGCTGGGATCAAGCTCCTCTGCCCTTGTGTTAATCCTGAGCCGTAGAAGTTTCATCAAGTTCCCTCCCTGGTCAGATGTCTGTGCAGACGTCCCTCTGTGCCTGAATTAGGGAACAGATTTCCTCATGGGGGTGTCCCCCTGTGGCGATGTGCAGGCAGGCCCCTGATGCCTCCTGGCCCATCTGCCGGGCACTGTCTTTCCAGAACTCCACGCAGGAGATCTTTGAAGAGCTACATGATGGGTTCGACTTCTCTCCCTCCCTAGTCAAGGGGCAGGAGCAGCAGGCCGCCAGCAGCATCCTGTGCCGGTCTGAGGTGAGAGCAGGAGCAGAGGGTCTCCCCGCCCACCACCCCAAGATGTTCAGGTTGGGCCTGGAACCCAGGTCCGAATCTGAGCACACCCCTGGTGCCCTCACAGGGCTTTCCCACTGAGTGTCCTACGGCCTTACTCCCAAAGGAGTCTGGGCCTCCTCTCCTCCCCAGCCAGCTGAGGGCTCGGGTGGAAAGACACTCTCCACATGTTTCTTGGAATCGTAGAGGAAAGGTTTACTGTTGTTGTCACTTCTCACGAGGCCATGAGGACCTTAGCATTTTGCTCCTGTTTTGATTGATGTAACTTCCCGGCTGGGAAGCTGTAGCACTCAGCGCCACTGTCCTTGCAGACCTGCTCCAAGCCTCACAAATCATCACACTTGCTAGGCTGATTACACACAAAGAGCACGGGCGTGGATTACAGGATTCTATACATTTCTCTGCACCTTGTCATCTCACAAAACACTTCGAATCAGAGCAGTTTGTTACGTGCTGTAAAACTGGTGAGTCTGTGATATTCATACCCCAGGCTGGCAACCTGAGCAGGTGGGTGCTGGGGATCAAGCTCCTCTGCCCTTGTGTTAATCCCCAGCCTTAGAAGTTTCATCTAGTTCCCTCCCTGGTCAGATGTCTGTGCAGATGTCCATCTGTGCCTGAACTAGGGAACAGAAATTCTCATGGGGGTGTCCCCCTATGGCAATGTCCAGCAGGCTCCTGATGCCTCCTGGCCCGTCTGCCGGGCATTGTCTTTCCAGAACTCCACTCAGGAGATGTTTGAAGAGTTATGTGTTGGGTTCGACTTCTCTCCCTCCCTAGTCAAGGGGCAGGAGCAGCAGGCCACCAGCAGCATCCTGTGCCGGTCTGAGGTGAGAGCAGGAGCAGAAGGTCTTTACCCCCACCCCCCCCCAAGATGTTCAGCGTGGGCCTGGAACCCAGGTCTGAATCTGAGCACACCCCTGGGGCCCTCACAGGGCTTTCCCACTGAGTGTCCTACGGCCTTGCTCCTGAAGGAGTCTGGGCCTCCTCTCCTCCCGAGCCAGCTGTGGGGTAGGGTGGAAAGACACTCTTCACGTTTCTTGGAGCCATAGAGGAAATGTTTAATGTTGTTATCACTTTTCACGAGGCCATGAGGACCTTAGCATTTTGCTCCTGTTTTGACTGATGTAACTACCCGGCTGTGAAGCTGTGTAGCACTCAGGCCACTTTACTTGCAGACCTTCTCCAAGCCTCACGAGTCATCACACTTGCTAGGCTGATTTACACATAAAGAGGATGGCGGTGGGATTACAGGATCCTATACATTTCTCTGCTACTTGTCATTGCACAGAACACGGCAACTCATTGTAGGCCGCTCAGGTCAGGAGCTGAGGCCTTAAGTGACTTCATCATATTCCACAGAGGAGGACATTTTGCATAGTGATTCAGCCTTTCGATGCTGTTGGACCTTGACATGACCCAATTCTGTTGCCATTTGAGCCAACACTGCAGGGCACATTTTAAGCGTGTCCGAATAGACTCTAAGTTTTCCAGGTCTGCCATGACATAGAACCGCAGATTGGCGGAAGGTCACTAATCATCTCTTTGCTCCTGTCTGTGGTGGGGATGTTCATTGATGACTCCCTGGGATAATGCTCTTACCTCAGGCTCTTAATGCACAGAGGTACAATTGTTCCTCAGGTCACAGAATGCCTTGAAGGTACTGAGTGTTTGTCATTCCCCTAAAAATCAAATTGTACTTTTAAGTCCAAAACCATTTTCAAGGCGGGCTCTCGTCCCTCTTGCACAACTTCCTGAGGCGCTGGGAGGTTCTGGTCTGAGCTCCAGACCCTGATGCCCCTGGTGGTTCATGGTGACTCCACTGACTCTGTGTCCCTCCTTGTCCACGTGGTATGCCAAGGAACCCACCCTGTCCGTGGCTGAGGCCCGCACGATGCGGACCCTCGAGGCAGGCGCAGTGCAGAAGGTGGTAGGCTGCCTGCAACCATCTTTCCACGGCAGATCCATCTCCGTCACCACCTTCCCGTGTGTGTACCAGGCCTTCTACCCGACCCCACAGGTCCTGGACCAGCTGCTCCAGAAGTGAGTGCCCACCCCTCCACAGCACAGCAGGGAGTCTCCTACCTAATAAACGTGTGCCTTGGGAACGTCCCCACACCTCTCTGAGCGTCACCTTGCTCATCCGAATAGTGGGGTGGTAAGAGGGTAAACCTCACAGGGTCACTGAAGGAAATCACGGGAGACAGCACGGCAGACGCTTGCCTGGTGCCGGACTCCACAGAAGGGACTGCTGCTCATGCTGCGTGTCCTCATGCTTACAGCTTCCGTCGCCAGTGAGGAGACTCCCTGCCTCTCCCCTCGCTGGCCTGTGGCCTTCCTGAGTGTGGAAAAGTACATGAAAGCAAACTGTTTTCCTATTGGCAAGACAATTTAGCGAGTCCATCTAGCTGATCCTGGTCCTTGTCTTCGGTGCGGCCAGAGCAGTGGTCTCTGTGGGCAGCAGAGGAGACGCAGGCCCACTCAGAATTCTGGGAAGGCTCTGGATGGGGTTCATTCATTCAATACTATATGTTAAGCTCCTACTACACTCGTACCCTTTCCTACACACTAAGGGTGTCCAATGAAGGAAGCAGACACTATCCCTGGGGCTCAATTCTAGCCTGAGAGCTAGAAGCTCACTTCTGGGCATCATGAGTATTCATGCCCAGAGGACGTTAGATGTCACACCCTCTTGGCCTCCTCTAGATATGGACGCATCCTCTCATAGTCAGACCACGATGACAGACTTCAAGGACCAACTAAGACCATGAGTGGTGTTGGGTCCAGAGGGAGGGCCTCCTGTGTCCACAGAAGGGGCTAGGAGACCATGGGGACTGTGGCTATGGATGGACTGGCAGACCCTGGATCTCACGCCTCTTGGGGTTTCTGTGGGGGGCCTGAGGTCTGCGGTCTTCCCTACAGGAGGAAATGAATCAAAGAGACCTGTTCATGGGGTGCCAGTCCCGCCATGGGAAGCAGAGGAGAGGCTGGGCTGAGTCGGCCACTGAGAGACTCCTCGCTTCCACAGTTCCCTCTCCCTCTCCCTGCCCTCTGCACAGGCACCTCTCCTAAGCACCGCCACTGGGGCCCAGAACAGTAGCTGGTGAGCAGCCTGGTCACAAATCTGCCTCCAACCTCAGTCCTGATGCTCGAGCGTGGAGGATGGGGCAGGCTATGTCCAGGCCCTTTGGGAAAAGAGTGTCAGGTGGAAGACCAGACTCACACAGGCTCTCTGTTAGATTGGCTGATGACCAGGCCTTCCAGTGCAAGGACAGCCACCCAGGGATTGGAGTGGCTGGTCCACCCTCTGGGGCTCAGGCACAGAGAAGGTGCTGTGGGAACACAGTGTGGAACAGCAGGCCAGGCCTGTGACTCTCTTCACACATGCCTCTCCCCAGTGCCCTCTCTCCCATCTGGGGCCCCCGGCCTCAGGAGAACTCCCAGGATATGTGGCAGATGCTGCGCCACTCCAGGATCAATCTGACGTTGGCGTATCTCCAGGACCTCTTGCCTGGCTCAGTCCTGAAGCACCAGGCCACCCCTCTTCTCATCCAGGTGGACCTTTTCCAGGCCACTGAGTTGGAGACAGAGGGTAAGGGAGACCGTAGGCTTGGAAGACTACCCCAGTGGGTGGGTCACGACTGGGGATTCATTGAAAGACAGTGGGATCTTTCCTGTTTGGGGAAAGGCACATGGAAAGCAACTTATGTAGCTGACCCTTTCTCTTTCTCCATCTCCTGCCCCAGCTCCAGCGCTTCTGCCAGGTGCAGAGGCAGAAAAGGGGCCACATCTGGAGCTGGACGGAACTCCAGTTCTATTTCTGCCGTCACTTCTAGCGCTGGAACCGGCAGCAGCGCCCTCAGCTGCTCCAGACCCCGAGCGAGTGCCATCAGCAGCCCCAGCCCAAGTGCCAGGTCCTGAACTGGACTCAACGGGACCAAGGGGTCTGCTGGGATTTCCACCTCAGGCTCCAGTAACAGCCGCAGAATCAGCTCCGGTTCCAGAGGCTTCCCACCCCTGTCGAGTGACCGGGAAGAAGCAGCCCGATGGGAAGCCTAGCCTCATGGCCTTCTCCCCAAGGGAGGTGGCAGAACAGCTGACGGCCATTGACGCGGTGAGCACCCGGGCTCTCAGGGCGGGGTGGGGCAGGCCACCCCTATGCCATCAGCTGGCCCAGACCTGCTTTTCCCTGTGGCGGCTCCTGTGACCTGGGTCCCAATCCCAGCTCCACCACTTCCCAACCATGGGATCTGGGCAACTCCCCAGCCTTCGTGTTCCACCCTCACACTGTAGAGATGGGGACCAAGAGGCCCTGCTGGACAGAGGGGCTGAGCACATTGAGTGAAGTAGAACACAGAGGAAGCCTGGTGGGGCTTGGCCCGAGAGGTCGGGGAGGAGAACTCACTGTGTGCAGCCAGGAACTCAGGCGGCCCAGCCATCTGCTCGGGATGCTCAGCAGCCTCAGCATTTGTGATGCACCAGACGTGTACTTCACTAAAAGGGAGACAACCTGACAAAGCCCGTGGGTGTAGCTGGCACAGGGCAATGTGCAGCGGAATGGGGCCTGGGACCAAGGATGCTCAGGATGCAGGGAGATGCCCCCTTGGGAGGAGCCAAGCGGAGCAGCCCTCTGGAGCTTGCAGTTTGTGGGGGTGGGCTGTGTGTAAATGCTCCTGTCCTTTCCCCACCAGTCTGGAGTCCCGGGTCCTCCTGTGCTGGGTGCTCTCAGTGGAAGAACAATGAAAGCGAGGGGCTCCCACCACGCTGAGAACACATCCTCAGCTTCCTGAGCCCCTCCTTAGACCGGTGACTCCTGCTTGGACACTAAGCTGGGCTGTGGCAGGGCTGAGTGACACTCCCCCTCCTCCCCAGGAAGTGTTCAAGAACGTCGAGCCCTCTGAGTGTCTGGGCTCCACCTGGGGCAAAAGAAACCGGCCCGGACATGAGAACGTGGCACCCACCGTCTGGGCCACAGTGGTGCAGTTCAACAGAGTAGTAAAGTGTGTCATGACGTCCTGCCTTGGGGACCCAAACGTGACGGCCCGGGACAGGGCCAAGGTTCTGGAGCGGTGGATCGAGGTGGCCAGGGTATGCGGGGGGAGACCCTCTCCAGAGCCGTGGAACTGCCCCTTCTCCTTGATCAGCTCTCAGGACTGAAGGCTGCACTCTAAGCCCCTGCACAGTCGCTAGGTCCTTCCTGTCAAGGGCACACTGACCTTGACTCGCATGTCCCAGTGGTGGGATGCTCACTTCCTCCCTGGCTCCTTCCTACTTTGAGCGAAATTCCTCCTCCTGGAAGTGTTACTCTTTGGTCCACCTGTGCCCACCCTGGCACCCTGGCCATCTGTCCCACTCAGGAGGGAAGAGTGGAAGGGAGGGGGACTGAAGCCAGAGCAGACAGGGCTCCTGCTCCCCCTCCCAGCTCCTCCTCTCCCTCCTCAGGAGTGCCGAGCCTTGAGGAACATCTCCTCCCTGCACGCAGTCCTCTCGGCTCTGCAGAGCGTGCCCATACACAGACTGAAGAAGACCTGGGGGAAAGTGTCCAGGTGGGGAGGCCTCTCCACAGGAGGACCAGGGGGAGGAGGGAGCTCCCACTTGTCTGCCATTGCCCTCTCGTCGGCTGGAGCTTCCTGGGTGGCAGTAAGCCCTGGGCACAGGGCCTGGGTGGGTGTGCAGTGTCCCTGATCCTCACTGGCAACTTAGGCCCCCAGTTCTGCTTCAGGAATCAGGTTCCCTGGATGTCACATAGTAGGTTGAACCAAAGTGGAGATTTTCAAGTGTTTGCCATACAGCAACAGAACTCTGTGCCCAGTGGAAAACCAAACTGGTCAAAATACAGCTGCTGCATAGAAAAGGGAGTGGCAGCCCCAGGTGACCAACATGAGAGCCCCCTCTGCAGTCCCATGGTGACGTCAGTGCTCAGAGGACACCCACGAAAATCCTCATTCAGGCAGTTTGGATTTTCCAGATTCTCATAGAGAAGGGACTTGCCCTTATGCCCCCTGCCCCATTATTCCTGAGTTTCTCCTTCCTCCTTTCCCCCCTCAGGAAGAGCTGCCGAAAATTTAAAAAGCTCTGTGATGAGGACAACTCCCTTAGCTGGGAGCTGCTCATCAAGGTAGAGTGGAGGCTGGCATGTGGAGGGAGAGGCGGGGTGTGGGGAAGGGGGAAGGGGCAGGATGTGGACGGTCATTTCTCACTTGGAGTTTCTGTGTACAATTCCAGTCTTCCCTGGATGAACAGGAAGATGGGGTATGTTTGGTCCATGGGCAGGTGGGGGAGGTGTTTGTGGGGTGGGAAGCCCGGTCATGGCAGGAAGTGGGGGTGTCTGGGCTGATCCCGGAGGGGATGCTGAGCTGGCCGGTGGAGCAGGGGCTGCCTTCCATTTTGGTCCACGCTGTCAGCACTTAGATTCTTCCAGGCTGTTGCGTGCATGAGGTGGACGGGCGTATGTTTCTTCCCTGAAGCAGCTCAGTGTGTCTTTAGGAAGCCAGGCCCCCACTGCTCCTTCTGTCTTCACCACTTCTCCACGAGGAGGGCACCCTGCCTGCCCTCGGGATGGGCACTGCCAGGCATTCCCCCAGGCCAGGTGGACAAATGGGCTGCCCAGCCTTGAGTCTGAATGTCTGGAGCATGACAGATGTTTGTGCATGTGTGACTCCCCAGAGGCCCTACCACGGTCCCTCCTAGTCTGTCCCTGTCAGGAACACTCACCTGGGTCCTAGTCAGCAGTAACTGGTGCCCAGGTGGCTTATGGGAAGTGTCCAGGAAACTGGTGGTGCTCAGTGGATCTTTCCTGAATGGACCTCATAGGCTTCACATGAAAGAGAAACCGAAGTGTCCTCTCAGCCCCGCCCCACCCTTTCACGCCGGGTGGGGTGAGAGCCAGAACCATGTAAACCGTCACTGACGCTGAGTCCTCAGGAGACCCTGCGAGGTAGGGGTGAGTTGTCACACTTTCCAGATGAGGAGGCTGACTCAGGAAGGACAGGCGTTCGGCCCGAGGTCACACAGCGAGAGTGTTGGAGCTAGGATTGTTCTAGAATCAGAGTGTGCTGGAGGATGGAGTAGCATGGGTACCAGCTGACTTGGTTCAGACGTCCAGGGCTGAGGTCAGAGGGGCTGAGGAGAAGTGGGGTGAGGGGAGGATGGCCTCCTTGACCCTGTCCTCAATCCTGGCAGAAGCAGCCCTCCAAGTTTGCCACCCTGCTGAGGACCCTGCAGAGAGGCCGGAAGAGGCAGCAGCAGCAGGTGAGTGCGCCTGTGGGGAGGGGCTCCAAGGTCAGAGGAGGGGACTCTGCCCTCCCAGCTGGGGGCTCCAATCCAGAGAGGGGGCCTTCCTCCTGCAGCCCTCCTCCTGTTGCCGCAGAGCCTGACACCCGCCCTTAGAAGTGACCAGGAGGAGGGCCTGGGGAGCTGCAGCAGGATGGGTCGGGAGAGTGGAGGGGCCAAGGATTAAAGGCCCTGTGACCAGCCAAAAGCAGGCCCTGGGAGGTGACCAGGAGGAGTCTGGTGTTCTTGGAGGGTGAGGGGTGGGGATTGAGGGCCGGCTATAAAGGGTTTGAGGCTGCTCCATGTGGGGACCCTGGGCTGGGCCAGGAGGCTGAGCATGAGGAGTTTTCAGGGGAGGGTCATGGGGACACCTGAGACCAGGGCCTCATCCCATCTAATCCCAATGGCACAGGGCATCGTCCCCTTCCTGGGCACCATGCTAACTGACCTGATCATGCTGGACACTGCCATGGAGGATTACGTAAATGTGAGTGAGGCCGGGGGCCAGAAGGGGATGACCAGGTTGGGACTTGGGAAGACACAGTCCCAGTACCAAGACCTGAGTGGTCAGAATGTGGTAACTTCCTGTCATGACAGCCTCCCAGGCTCCCCTGTGGGCTGGGGCAGTGTGCCCCTCTTAGGGATGAGGGAACGAAGGCTCCACGTGGAGCCCGTCCCGGGTCCCCAGGCTGGCGAAGCAGCAGAGCTGCCCGCCTGCAGAGCTGCATGGGCTTTGTTGGAGGCGAGAGAGAAGTCAGCCTCCAAGTCAGGCAGCACACTGATGGAGCTGTCCCTTCCTGCCTGAGGACTCAGCCTCCCTGTCCGTCATCGGAGGGGCTTGGGCTACAGGGTCTTTGAGTGTCGGCCCCCATGTCCTCCCTTCTCTGGAGCCCAGAGCCTGGCCTGGGTCCAAGTCCTGTTTTCTGTCAGGCCCAGCCCCCTCCTGGACCTGGAGCTGGGCACCATGAGAAGGGGTGTGCACGGGGGCTGGTCATAGCTAGGGGGCTCGTTCTGATGGACTTTTGCTGTCTGCCTTCCAGGGCAATGAGATCAACCACGAGAAAAAGAAAAAGGTGAGCAGCTGTGGCCTTCCATGTCAGGGAGGAGAGGGGCGTGGAAACCAGAGACGCCCCTGGGCGGAACTCTCCTGGGCACCACCCGCTGCATCTTACATTTACTGAGAGTGTTGGATGACAGAGAATCAGGAGACCCATCCAGTGGGGGGGGGTGGGGGCAGCGGTGGGCATCAAGCAAAACTTCCTGCGGGAGGGGCTTCTACCCATCTCTGAGAACAGGTAGGTCCTGCGTGGAATTGGAGGGAAGGAGGGTCCCATGTGAGCAAGGACCCAGGACCAGCCCCTTGCCCCACTCCTCACCCCCTGAAGACCCTGCAGCATCCCCAGCAGGCTCTGTCTGCATCCTCTCCTCCCTCTGGTGCCAGGAGCACAAAGTGATGATGGAGATCGTGCAGCTCCAGGAGGCTGCAGAGAATTACAACCTAGAGCCCCAGGAGCGATTCAGGGCCTGGTTCTGGGACATGCAGCAGCTCAGTGAGGACGAGAGGTGAGGCTGGACAGGACATGGGGAGGAACAGGTGCACTCTCCCTGCTGGCCAGTCCGGAGAGCCTGAGTCCATGACTCCCTTGTCAGCCCTGACCTGTCGCATGGCGATGGCTGGGGAAGCTGGGCTCCAGCTGCTGGGCAGATGCCGGGAGGGACACCAGGGCTGTGGATTGTGGGAGGCTCACAGGTGCCACTCTATCCTGTAGCTACAGCCTGTCCTGCCAGCTGGAGCCCCGGTGCTAGTTGGCCAGCAAATCTCTCCAGGCCCAGAGAGCATGGCCATCATGAAGCTGAGGAGGGAGTGAGCGTCCCGTTGTCGTATGACCTCTTCCTTAGCAGCAGGGGCCCTGCTGGGGCACTCAGGGTGCAAGGGCCCCACCGCCTGCCACCCCTTCCTGAGGCCAATTTCCATCTCTGTAGGGGTGAGAATCACTGCTTGTAAATAGTTCATGCCAGATTTGCAGACTGTTGTATTAAAGTCCTGTTTCTCTTAGAGCCTGGGAGTGGTGGTTCTTTCACATTCTGTGCTAATTTAAACGCTGTCCAGACTCTCAGATCCCTCACTGGAGTAAGACATTTTGCAGTCATCCGATTATTGTGTGTGGGAGAGGGGGAAGGTGCAGCCCCTCCCTGGCTGCTGAAGGAGACCGCCAAGTGCCTCTCCTCAGAGGACAGGTCCGTGTCAGCATCGTGAAGCTGGGCCAGGAGCAGAGACAGCCCCTCAGACCCCTGAGATGGGAGGTCGAGGTGTTTTCTCAGGCCGAGCATCCACCACGGAAATGTGGGGGGCCCTAAAGCCACCACTTGCCAGGCCCACTCTGTGCCCCAGGAGAGGGGCTGCCCGTCCACACTCTGGAGGGAGAGGAAACATTTCCTGCGTCTCTTGTGGACGTGTCTCTGGACCCCATGTTGGGAACTTGTAGTTTTTTAGTTCAGCCTCTGGAAACGCATCAGCTCTAAGTGGGGAAAACACGTAAGGAGATCAAACCGTGTGTGTGGAGAGGACAAGGCCAGGGGAAGGTCATTTGTGCAGGGACTTTGGGCAGGCAGGACCTCCCCTCCTCAGTGTCCCCCTGGGGCTCCATGCTCACCCTTTCCCTGGCCTGGAATCCTGCTGGGAACTTGTCCCCGGCTCCGAAGTCCTCTCCCTGCTCGTCTCCTCTCCAGGGGAACACTTGTGGTGCAGCCGTCCAGGCTCCAGCTGGGCCCCGTTCCCGACACCCTCCTGCTCCCTGGGACCCAGGACCCCAGCCCCTGCACTTCCTTCTTCACTCTTGTCAAGTCAGAAGTCCCCTCAAGGCCCCACCCTCCCTCAGGTGCCTCACAGCCACTCCTCCCTGGCTGGCCTGATGGACCAGGATGGGTTCTGACAGGCGGGATAAGGGTCCAGGTACCTGGCCAGACGAAACCCCCACTCGGTCCCTTGCTGACCAAGGTGACTTCCGGGTCTGTGTGGTGCTGACGTCCTTGGTCTGGGAGATCCGTCCGTCACACCCTGAGTCATGTTATTCCTGACTTGTCCTACGTTCTGGCTGGGCCCGAGCCCATAGACCTTTGCCCCTGGGATGGCTGTGCTCTCATCCACAGTCTTGTGCTGTGGTTACCTCCTGGGCTGTGTGAGCCATTTCTGTTGGGGGGTTTGAAAGCTGAGGCTGAGAGGGGCAGGTGTAGGGATGTCCTCCAGGGGAATGCCACCCAACTGTGATCTCTGGGCATCCATGGACACGGCCTTGCCTGTTTAAATCCTGAAGGGCTGGCAGTATGGGTGGACAAGAGCCACTGCGCTGAGTTCACCCAGAGTCCCCACCCGGTGATCGGCAGCTCAGGGGTCACCGCCGAGTATTGTGAACGTGCTCCCACGGAAACACCCAGTCACAGCAAGACCCAGATGACTTGTTTAGCGGTTCAGAGCTCTCCCCTCTGGATGGAGGCTGCCAGTGGCCCTCAGACACACAGGGGTCCTGGCCTCTGCCAGCGTGGCCTTCAGGCTGCGGCAGGGACGGAGCACACATCCTGGTTGCCCATGGCCTCCCTGACAGGGCACAGCCATCCAAGAACGTGACTGGCTACACGGCAGACCATCCTTTACCTCCAAGAGCAAGAGAAGCGCCAGGACCCAGGGCTGAGCAGGGCCGGGGAAGGCAAGAGGTTTAGGTTAAGAGTCTTTGTGCGTATCCACTCATTTTGCCCTCAGAATAATTTGGAGTGTTGTGGGTAATATCCCAGGTTTTTAATAACGTAGAGGAAGCACAGAAAGGAGGAGTAATTGGCCGTTGTCACCCACACCATCTGGCCTGTCCTCCTCAAACCTGCCTGGGCGCTCTTGCTCCCTCACCTCCGCTTTTCTTGCCCGCAACTAGAATGCCTGCCCACCGCATCTCTGCCCCCTCAGAGAGATGGCTTACCCAGGGACTCCATCTTGATGCAGGGAACCTGTTGTCCTCGATGTGACCAGGGCCCAGGTCAGTTCCGAGTTGGTCCCCCTCCCTTGGCCGTGAGAGACAGAGAGAGCTCAGTGTGTGCCTGATTGTCCTACCAGATTAGAGGTTGAAGTCATGAATTTCCTTCTATCCCACCCACCATCAGGCCCAGAAACGAAGGAGCAACTGGAATCTTGTTGGATTGGGGGCACATTTTGTGCCAGAGAAGAATAGCGTCACACAGTTAAAGGGTCCCGGTGGGAGACTTTACGACGTTCTTCAGTGACACAAAGTTCTGCCGTGTAGTCTCACTAGCTGTTTCTTAACAAGCATCCCCCAAGGCTGCTCCTGACCACAGAGAGTGGGAGTCAGAACTGGGCAAAGTTTCATCATCAGAACTCTTCACTGGTCTGTGGTCTTTTTGCCAAGAGAGTGAAATAGACCAAGGGAGACGTCCCTGCTCCCCGCAGTTCTCGTGCCATGAGTGCCATCCCACCCCATTGCAGGGGACAACTGCTGGGTAGTCGGGCCTTCTCTCAGGGGCAGACATTTTGGAATGGCCTGGGAGCAGATTTGGGAAGGCAGCGTCAGCTCTCCGACCATGTCTCCAGAATCTTCATGAGCTCACAGGAAGCAGGACCTGGTTTTGATTTCTGAGCATGACTACACTAAGGTGGTCACTCAGGGCCTTGCCCAGGAGGCACCTCCTCCTGGAAGCAGCCGAGATGCAGGGACCTAGGCTAGCATCAGAGCAGGTGGCCTGGGGGAGTGGCAGCTTGTCTGTGGTACTCAGAGGCTGTTTAAAAGCATCCTGGATGGGGGCTGGCCCCATGGCCGAGCGGTTAAGTTCGCGCGCTCCGCTGCAGGCGGCCCAGTGTTTCGTTGGTTCGAATCCTGGGCGTGGACATGACACTGCTCATCAAACCACGCTGAGGCAGCGTCCCACATGCCACAACTAGCAGGACCCACAACAAAGAATATACAACTATGTACCGGGGGGCTTTGGGAAGAAAAAGGAAAAAATAAAATCTTAAAAAAAAAAAAAAAAAAAAGCATCCTGGATGGTAGGAGGTGTGAAAGAAGGAGCTGGACCAGGACTCGTGGGGAGCTGAGGATGGCTGGAAGGATGTGAGGTTGTCACACAGAGCTGGGTGTCCACCGTGATGGAAACAGAGGTGAACAGAGGCCAGGCCAGTGCTGAGTGTCCACAGACCAGTCAAAGCCAACTGGTGGGCTTCCCAGCAGAAGGTAGAGCCCAGTAACAGGAGTGTGAGGGGTGGGAGCACACAGTACACAGCCTGGAGCGGGCAGGAGTTGGAGGCCCAGAGAGCTTGTGGTGAACAACAGGGCACGTTAAGGAAAACGGGGCCCCGTCTCAGAGAGCAGCAGGCATGCAGCCTGGGCGATGGATGGAGCCTCAAACAGGGCTGGAGCCCTCAGCCAGCACGACTGGAGTTCATTTCCAGAAAAAAGAGAGGCTCCCTGCCAGGAGGACACGACCACGAGGCTTCAGGGGTCCCATAGCCAGGCTGGAGGGGCTAAGCCTCCTGATGTCCTTGGTGGAAGGGCTCCCAGGGCATGGGGTATGGAGCAAGGGGGCAGGGAAGGGGCACCCGAAACACCTCAGGAGCCCAGGGGAGCCTAGGGTGCTTGTTCCCTGGTGTCCACCCCAAGAGTGGATTCAAACGGGAGTGCTGACCTGCTGAGTGGTTCAGGCCCCAGTGCCTGCTGGCCTGCTGCCCCTTCCTCGCCCTGTGGCCTGGGACCGGGATGTGAGAAAAGCTGCTGAGCACGGGCTTGGTGTGACCATGGCCCACAGAGGGCATGCCAACCACACTGAACCCTGCATCCAGGAGGCATGTGAGGCCTGGCAGCACCTCTCAGGAGGGCCCAGGATGCGTTTTTCGTGTCCTAACGACGGCAACAATAGTTCCCTAGTGGAATGTGTCCTTATGTGAATGTAGCAATGAGGCAGACGGAGCTGGAAGGATGCACAGAGATCCCATGCTAACCTGTGCATTTTATGGGGAACCTGAAGTGCAAAGGGCCCAGGAGCCGCTGCGGCTCATGTGGAGAAGCTCAGTCACTCAGCGAATGGATGGGGGCGTGAGCAGACACGGGCCAGAAACCAACACCAACTACCTTTGCTCCATGCACATCGCTCTGATTTTGAAGTGTTTCAGCTGAATAGACCATTTTCTTAACTAAACAAATGTCCAACTGATGCCCCCACTGATTCTGAAGGGGCCTCTTTCTCAAACTCTCAGAGCCACGCTGGCGGGCATGAGACCGCTCCTTGTCCCGACGGAGCTCCGCTGCCTCTTTCTGCCTCCAGCGTCCCTCACATGTGTGGCAATCTTCCTCTCTTTTGTCTGTGGGACACCTACCACAGCATGGCTTGATGAACAGGGCATAAGTCTGCGCCTAGGATTTGAACCTGTGAATCCTGGGCAGCCGAAATGAAGCTTTTGACTCAGCCACTACACCGCCGGGTTGGTTTTAATGCTTAAATGTTCTTATGACATAAATGTGATGGAAAACTATGGCGCCTGTGTATTTTAGTTGGGGATATAACGCCTCCTTACTTTTCTACAGGATTCTGCAGCATTGTCTTGCGCCTTCTCAGCCTCAGCCTGGATATCAGCCTTTTCCTCAAGGAGCACTGGCTCCTTGTATGAGACCATGGCATTAAAAACGTGCATCTGTGAGATCAGTGTGCTGGTTGCTCCAGGGTGTCCTTGCTTCTTGGCCCTCTCGGTGGCAGGATGCTTAAATTAGGCTGGTGTGCTGACCTTACCGTGTGTACACTGTCTGCTGTATATGTGTCTATATGGAAACAGCCATGTTTAGATTAAGGTCAACGTCAGTTCAGAGCACGGCTTCCCAGTCGAACGCATGGCCACATGGAGCCCTCCAGCCCGCGCCCTGCCCTCCCCGAAACCTGCCCCTGCAGTAGTGGAACCCTGGCTCCTGCCGTCTGACGACCACTCAGTCCTTTCTCCAATCCCGGTCTAGATGCATAGGGGCCTCACAGCTATTAACCAGTAACTATTGAGAAAGAACTTTATCAAGTAGGGTTCTCTGCTTGCTCGGTGTCTTTTCCTGTAGTTGTACAGATTCCAGTCATTTCCAAAGGTCCTTAGGTCAGCACCACTTCCCCCACCACTTGCAGTGAGTTTGTTTCTTCCATTCTCAATACGGTTAGACTCTCTAGTCTCATCTGCATTCCATCCAAGGATCCACCCACCTAAATCATTTTACTAATTTGTGTAAGTCAAGATTTGCTCTTTCCACTGTAAAAATCTGGGGATTTTGTCAAAGGCAGAGAGGCAAGTATCCGCCATTAAATCATCACACGGATTTGCTGACCTCTTCATCCCTCTCCCCCGACCCCAGCCCTGCACAGCTCTGGGAAGCTGATCTGTGTATCAAATTGATAGCTTTGTGTTTGCAGAATGCCATATCAATTAGACCATACTCTACCCAGCCTTCGCCGATGCTTCTTTCTGTTAGAAAGGTGAATTTGAGATTCCTCCATGTGTTTTCATCTTGATAGCTCTTTCAGTGTTGGCACCTGATAGCATTACATTGCATGGATGTACCTCACTTGGGTGTCCTTTCATTTATGGAAGGTTATCTTTGTTCATTCAAGTTCCCTGCCTGTATAAATGAGGTGCAGTCTATAGATGTGTGCTGGCTTTTTTGTTGACGTTCTATTTGAAAACATTGTGTAAATACCTAGGAAGATGGTTGAGGGATCACGTGTTAAGATGATGTTTAGCTCTGTAAGAAAGTGCCCAAGTGTCTTCCACAGTGGCTGCACCACTCGGCATGGGCAGCAGTGATGACAGAGAGTCTGTGCTGTCCTAGCCCCCAGCCATGAATTGATCTCGTCTATTTGTGTGTCAAGGCGTCTCACTTTGTTTCAACTTGCTTCTCTCTAATGATAAGTGATTTTGAGCATCTTCTTGCATGCTTATTGTATGCTTATACCTTCATTAGCGAGGTGTCTGTTCAGATCTTGACCCATTTTCCATTGGAATGTTTGTTTTCTTATTGTTGAATTTATGATGCTTTGTACATTTTAATACAAGCCCTTTCTTAAATAGGCTTCTTCCAAAGATTTTGCACAATCTAGGGTTGCCTTTTTCTTCTCTTAACAGTGATTGTCACAGAGTAGAAAATTTTAATTCTAACAAAGTCCACCTTAACTGGATTTTTCTTTGAAGACTCGTTCTTTCAATGTTGAAGATAAAAGGTCATTATGAAAACTGAGGTCATATCTTCTCCTTTGCTAGTTCTAGAATTTTGATAGTTTCACAGTTTATGTTTACATCCATGAACAATTTTTGTGAATATTTGTGTCATGTGAAAAGTTGGCGTCTTTGTTAAGTTTTTTCCATATGGTCACCCGATTGTGCCATCACCATTTGTTTAAAAGACTAACTTTTCTCCATCAAATTGCCTCTGATCTTTTGACAAAGATCAGTTGCCCATGTTTGTGAGTCTATCTGTGGACTCTGTATTCTTTTCCATTTATCTCCTGGCACACTCTTACCCCAGCATCACACTCCCTGTACCTTTCCAAATCCTGGGAATGTTCATCACCATTCTACTCACAATAGTGGAGAACTGGAAACAACCTCAACTTTCCATCAAATAGGATAGATAGGTAACTTGAGTATATTTACACAATGGAATACTACACAGCAACAAAAAGCAATAAGCTCCTGCCACCTGCAGCAACAGTGTGACTCTCCCAGACATCATGATGAGTGAAAGAGCAGGACAGAAAAGACCACCCACTAGGATCCTACTTCTATCTCTGGTGGTAGACCTCAGCATAGCCATTTCCCAGGAGGAGGGTTGTGACAAGGGAGGGGCACAAGGGGTGGAGGCATGGGAAATATTCTACATCCTGCCCCGGGAGGTGGTACACAGGTTGCATAGTGTCAACTGAGAGAAAGCTGCAGGTGATATTGGTGACGGAGTTCATTCAATACTCGGGGTGAGGAGTGGGACCCCGAGAACCAGTTCCACAGGGTGCTCTGATGGGACTGCTCTGAGGGTGTGAGCAGTCATGTACTGTGCAGGGAAGAGGAGAAGAGGGAAAAAATTTGTGACCAAGTTTCATCTAAGTCAAAAAAGGATACGGTGCATCTGGGTGACATAAACAAGCATCTTCAGTCACACATCAAACAAGTTCAGAGACGCTAACGTTATCTACGTGTGGAGGGAGATGAGGACCAGGGTCGTTAACTATTCCCACAATCTCTAAGCAATGCAGCGGGGGAGGGTGAGCGGGAGCTGACCTTCACCTCTTCCTGCTCTGCAGAGGTCCAACTGGAGTCTTCAGTCATGAGACGTGGGGACGCAAGGTCGTGTGACACAGGCTGAAGACGGCCTGCAAGGCTCCTGCGCAGCACAGCGTGGGTGTTATCGGACTGACTTAACACCTATGCAGTTTGCGGGCGAGATTCACCCACTGGGCCAGGGAGGGGGGTCCAGAAACCTGTCCACAAGACATAAGTGACACTTACGCAGCTGCATACTTCATATTCACGCAATTCTCTGAATGTACGTTATAACCCAATGACACATTTTAAAGTCAAAAATCAAGTAACAAACACACAGCACAGAATGTTATCACTTGATATCCTAGAACACAGAAAGCATCCCCAAGTCATAGGAATGATCAACAATAAACCGGAAAAATGATGTAATTCTGAAATGTAAATGTTCCAGAACCAGGAAGATCACAGGACAGGTAGAGATCGGCTTGGGACTGACCGCAGGCACAGCCTGTGACTCTGGGCGACAGCTCCCTGGACCTCACTTCCTGCTGATTAACACTGGTGTTAACAACAAGGTGATCACATCTGAATTTGTCTAATATGGTGTCTGCACATACGCTTTCATCAATAATTGTTACAGCAAGTACGTCAGTCTTTTCTACAGTGACTCCCATGTTTTGAAGCGTGAGCACCTACTTCAGTTTTTCCCAGTGAAAGTCTTTTTAGTTTTAAGTAGAAACCTTTTCAAGCACATGGAGAAGTAGAGAGAAAAGGGTAATAGCTACCCTAATACATCCATGAACCCATTTAATAATTAACATTTTGTTATATTTGGCACATTATTTGTCTGAATTAGACTCTTTTAAAATCCATCTTATTATGGAAAGGCTGAGTATTAAAAAACAGAGGAGTAGAAACAATTGGATCCTTCTTCATTCATTACCTGGCCCATTTCTATAAGGAGACTTTCTCTCGTCAAGTGTTTGAATACCCTAAGGTAGGGTTCTTACAGAAGTCAGGATAAATGCTTGAATCTCTCTTTTCATTAACCCATTTTCCACAGACGATGTTGGTTCTCTGGCATCCTGAGCCACCAAAGGGATGTTTTCTGTTTGCCTTTTTTAATCCATGCTAGTCAATTCCTGAATACAGTCACACCTGGCATAATGACGTTTGGATCAATGACAGACCACATATACATCAGTGGTCCCAAAAGATTCGTACCGTAGAGCCTAGGTGTGAAGGAGGCTATCCCACCTAAGTTAGTGTAAGTACACTCAGTGATGTTCACACAAGGGCAACACTGGCTAAGGATGGATTTCTCAGAACGTATCCCGTCGTTAAGTGATGCATGACTGTACAAATATTTTGGTGTCTTTCAAGTCACTGTTATTAGTTTTGATGCTCAAATTGCTCCATCTTTGACTAATGGGAGCCTAGTCAGGTTAGATCCTAAGACCTTTTCACAAGACTCGAGTTATGGTTGATGGCTTCCTATCTTTGGATACGACAAGATTTTCAGGCTCACCTGCTACATTGCTTGTCCCAGACCTAGAGTCAGCCATTTCTCCCAGGAGCCCTGGTTGCAGTTAATGAGAAATGGTGCTTGGAGTCCACAGTCTCGTCACTAGAAGCTTTCACTAGTGATGGGTTGGTCATTGTTTCTGTATTATCATAGATTTTCTCTTCCCATCATGTATGTCCAAAGTTTTAAAGACCAAGAAGAATACATAGAAACCATAAAGGAAGATCATGAAAAGATGTTATTTTTAAAGTATCTAGCAAAATTGAAAAAGAAAAAAATAAAAATTCTATAAATGAAAAATTAAAGGTATTCAAAAATGCAAAGTAAGTCTATACAGAGTTTAAACAGCAATTTAGTCACAGCTCAAGAAAGAACTGTGAAATGGCATTTAGACTTGGACACATCACCTGGAATATAGAGCAACGTGATAAAGAGACAAAGAGACATTAAAAACAGGATGACTAAATGATAAGGTCCAATTTTGTATAATAAACGTCCAAAGGAGGCTTAGAGAAAATAAGCACAAGACAGCAATTGAAGAGATAATGGCTAAGAACTTTCCATAATTGGTTGTATTTAAGAAGCCCCACAAAGCCAGATATACATAAATTAAAAATTAATCCACATCAAATAACATAATAAAACTACACAACCACAAAAAAACAAAGAACAACCTTAAAAGCAATCAGCGAATAAAGCAGGTTTAGTGTGAAAGAACCATCCTTAAACTAAAGTCTTCTCAGCAGTCACAGCAGAGCCCGGGATCCCGCAGGTCATATCCGCCAAAGGAACATAACCGTCCCCTGGAGTTCTGTATACACTCACGAGAAAGAGCGAACAAACATTCTCCCAGCAGACAAATACACAGAATTTGCTACTCATAGACCTCAATGCAACACTACTTAGGTGAGAGGCAAACTGAATCCAGAAGGCAGAAGAGGTTTCCCAGAAGCCGTGGTGGAGAAGAGGAGCTTGCTACACGGGATAAATCAAAACAGGCCTGGACCATGAGAAACAAAAACAGAGAGCACCACCAGTCCAGTGTGGTTTTTGATGAGATACGTTTCAAAATGGTAGAACTAAAATGGTAGCCAACAATAATGATAAATGGCAGGAGCAATAAAGGCACTCCAGCATGCTCAGCCTGTAGAAAGGTTTGGGGGGAGGCCAGAATTATTGATTACCTTTAGATCTGTTACCTGAAGTGCAAATGTTAAAACTTTAACAGTGCTACTGAAAATGTGGAGACAGAATAGTTAACCTCTAAGCTAATACAGCCGGAGAGAAGTAGGCATAAATAGTCCTTCAGTAATATAATAGGAGATAGAAAAAAGAAAAGTTATTTAAAAAGAGCAATGGTAAATAGAGAATAAAATGGAAGAAGAATTCAAAAATATTAAAGGTCACAATAAATGTGAATGGATAAAACTAGTTAGTTAAAAGGCAGTAATTATAAAGATTAAAAACTCCAGGCCTATTTTGTTTATAACAGACACATGTGAAATATAACACCATGGAAAATTTGGAAGTAAAGATACAGGAAAAGACATACCAGAGAAGTACTAATCAAGTAAAAGCGACACAGCAATAGTTTTCTTAGGCAAATCTGAAGCTGTACATAGTTGAATGGAGTCAACAAGCCAGCCTCAAAATGTATAATGAAAAAGCAGACAGATTACAAGGAGAAATGGAAAATCCATGATTACATTAGATTTTTAAAGCCTCTCTTAGAAACAGAAATATTGAATGACAAATATTCATCATGATAGAAGATTTGACATCAGGTAACAAGCTTAATCTAATTGACATATGTAGAACTCTAGACTCATTATTTTCAAACACACATGTAATTTCTACAAAAATTAACCATGCATTAGCTCATAAAGAAAACTTCAAACATACGAGAGTCAACAGGACACAGATCACTTTCTTTGACAGCAGTGCACCAAAACCAGAGATCAATAACAAAGATAATTGACCTTATTCCAAGTATTTGGAAAGTGAAACACATACATATACACCAATCAAAACGTGTCTAGGGGCCGGCTCCGTGGCCGAGAGGCTAAGTTCACGCGCTCTGCTGCGGCGGCCCAGGGTTCGGATCCTGGTGCGGACATGGCACCGCTCGTCAGGCCACGTTGAGGCGGTGTCCCACATCCCACAACTAGAACGACCTGCAACTAAGATCTACAACGGTGTACAGGGGGGCAGGGTTGGGGAGATAAAGCAGAAAAAAAAAAAAAAGATTGGCAACAGTTGTTAGCCCAGGTGCCAGTCTGAAAAACAAAACCAAACCAAACCAAAACGTGTCTAAATAAATTTATATCGTAAAATCATATACAGTTTATAGACTATTTTGGACTGGATAACACAAAACTGAAAACAAAATGTGTGCACCAGTGACAGCAGGAATTGGAGGGAAAATGTCCCCTTGTGTGGATATAACAGAAGAGAAGGATGATTGAAAATGACACAGATAACCTTTCAAAAGAAGAAAGGAGAACTGGAAACAGAACAATAGTATAAACTCTAGGAAAGCAGAAAAAAGGGACACACTTAATGACATAGAAAACAAAGATAAAAGAGATCTACAAAAGAAAAATGCAACAAAATTCTTTCATAAAGAAAGAGAAAATATGAATAGCACTGTAACCATGGAGGAGAGTGAATCAAGTGTCAGGTTTCTGATGAAAGAGCACCACGCTCCAATGATAGTTAGACAAGTTCCAACCACTGTTGGGAAAACAATCTCCTCTTATCCATAAGCTGTCCTAGGAACAGACCAAGAAGGAACCTCCCTAACTCACTTTATGAGGCTAACAGTATAGCTTTGAAATGAAAACTAAACAAAGACAGGTGGAGAACGGAAAATTAGAGACCAACGTTGTTATGAACATTGCCCTATAATTGGGCTAAAATCTGAAACGAAATCTTAGTAAATGGGATCCAACATTGTATTTTTACAAAGCATCCAAGTCATGGAGGATTTACCTTAACTATTCAGGATGGCTTAACGACATGAAATCCACTAACATAAGTGCATTACGCTAGGAACCCGGGCGGGTAGGGAATCAGCACCAAATGCACAAGTGCTCACACCTACAGATTGGGAGGAAAAGTGCGAAAACTTAACCAGCAAACATTTTACCAAACTTGCAGTACAGGGAAATGGTAAAATGATAAAACGCATCAAACAAAGTGTTGCAGTAAACATCTTGATCAGTGGTGAAAGCAAAAGTTATTCTCATTAAAGTTAAAAGAAGCCCCAAGGACACTTGGAATCACCACTTTTGCTCATCATTGTAGTGGAGGTGCTAGCCAACAAACGAAGAAAAATAGAAGAAGTAGAACGCATAAGAACTGTAAAGGGAAAAACAAGATTCACTGTCATTTTCAGGTGATTGTTCTCTTAGAAGCTCTATGAAGCCAATCCTCAAACTGTTAGAACTAACAAAAATGGAGCAAGGCTGCTGCAGTCAAAATCAAAATACAGAAATCAATAGCACTCATTTATACTGAAAAGATAACACCAACTAGAACTTTTAAAAAAGATACAATTCCACAGATAAAACAAGAATGGCTGGGAGCTGGAACTTGTAGAAGCTGAGTAACAGACACGCGTGTTCATTATTCCAGTCTGTCTCCCTCCGCATAAACCTAAAATTTTCTATTTTTAAAAGTTAAAATCTAAAATAGATCGTGACCCACTCAGAATAACAACAAATCTATGAGGTACTTAGGATACCGCGAAATGTATCTTACAAAGATGTGCAAGAATTTTAGAGAGGAAATTATTTAAAACTCATTGAGTAACATTAAAGGAAACATATAAAGAAAGAAATGACCATATTCATGACATGAAGCTTTTTTTAAAAGTTTTTTGGTGAGGAAGATTGGCCCTGAGCTAACATCTGTTGACAATCTTTGCCTTTCTTTTCCTCCCAAAGCCCCAGTACATAGTTGTATATGCTAGTTGTAGGTCATTCTAGTTCTTCTATATGGGATGCTGCCACAGCACGGCCTGATGAGCAGTGTGTAGGTCCACGCCCAGGATCGGAAGTGGCAAACCCTGGGCCGCTGAAGTGCAGCACGTGAACTTAACCACTCAGCCACGGGGCGAGCCCTGACATGAAGCTTTGATGTTGTGAGGATGTAGTTTTCCCCCAAATTATAAGTTCCCACAGGGTATTATGGAGAACTCAGCAAGAAGATTCTAAAGTTCATACGAAATTCTATCAGTTCAAGAATAGTGAAGACAATTTTAAAGAGGAGGAAGGGAGAGGAGGAAGGGAAATGAACTTTTTTCAGCACTTAGCCCAGGCCAGGTGCTGGTCGCGGCCCTTTCCCTGTATGACCTCACTAATCCTCCCCGCAGCCCTGGGGGGCAGATACCAGTATCATTGCCATTTCCTAGAGGGAGACACTGGGGGAAAGATGACATCATTTGCCTGAGGTTTAGGGGGACCGATCTTTACTGTGTGCCCAGAACTGATGGGGTCCTGGGACATGGGATTCTCAGTGCTCACACCGGGGAAGTCCCCACAACACAGCCTGGTTAATCACCTCCCCAAGGCCCCATGTCAGGAACCAGCTGGCAGAGGTGATATGCAAAGCCTGGCAAGCTGACCTCGGTGCCTGTTCTCGACACAACAACGCATCTAAAATGTTAAGGCTTAGGTTAAATTACAGAACACTGAAACCACATGAGTGGGGGAGTGGCCGCCAGGGCTGAGCAGCGCGGCGGGCTGCCACTTTGACCCACTCTGGCGGTCGGCCGCCTGAGTGGGGCTGCGGCCCCCAGGGCTGAGCTGCGTGGCGGGTTGCCACTTTGACCCACTCAGGCTGTCAGCCGCCGGAGTAGATGGGGGCCCGCCCGGGCTGAGCAGTGCGGTGGGCTGCCACTTTGAGCCACTCTGGCGGTCGGCCGCCTGAGTTGGGGGGGGCTGCCAGGGGTGAGCAGCGCGGCGGGCTGCCAGTTTTTCCCACTCTGACCATCGGCCGCCTGATAGGGGGTGGGGCCTCGAGGGCTGAGCAGCGCGGCGGGCTGCCACTTTGACCCACTCTGGGGGTCCGCCGCCTGAGTGGGTGGGGAGGGCCCCAAGGGCTGAGCAGCGCGGCGGGCTCCCACTTTGACACACTCTGGCCGTCGGCCAGCTGAGGGGGTGGGGAGGTCCCCCAGGACTGAGTAGCGCGGTGGGCTCCCACTTTGACACACTCTGGGTGATGGCCGCCTGATTTGGGGGGAGGGCCCCAGGGCTGAGCATTGCGGCGGGCTGCCAGTTTTTCCCACTCTGACCGTCGGCCGCCTGAGTGTGGGTGGCGCCCCCAAGGCTGAGCAGCGCGATGGGCTGCCAATTTGACCCAGCCTGGCGGTCCAACGCCTGAGTGGGTGTGGAGGGCCGCCAGGGCTGAGCAGCGCGGCGGTCTGCCACTTTGATGCACTCTGGCGGTCGGCCTCCTGAGTGGGTGGTGATGGACCCCAGGACTGACAAGCGCGGCGGGCTGCACTTTGACCCAAACTGGCCGTCGGCCGCCTGAGTGTGGATAGGGCCCCCAGGGCTGAGCAGCGCGGCGGGCTGCCACTTTGAGCCACTCTGGCGGTCCGTCGCCTGAGTGGGGTTGGGGGGGGGCCGCCAGGGCTGAGCAGCGCGGCGGGCTGCCACTTTCACCCACTCTGGCGGTCCCCCGCCTGAGTGGGGGGGAGGGACCAAGGCCTGAGCAGCGCGGCGGGCTGCCAGTTTTTCCCTATCTGGCGTTGGGCCGCTGGAGTGGGGGTAGGGCCCCCAGGGCTGAGCAGCGCGGCGGGCTGCCACTTTGACCCACTCTGGCGGTCGGCCATCTGAGTGGGTGGGGGGGTCCCCCAGGACTGAGCAGCGCGGTGGGCTCCCACTTTGACACACTCTGGGCGACGGCCGCCTGATTTGGGGGGAGGGCCCCAGGGCTGAGCAGCGCGGCAGGCTGCCAATTTTTCCTACTCTGGTGGTGGGCCGCCTGAGTGGGGGTGGGGCGCCCAGGGCTGAGCAGCGCGGCGGGCTGCCACTTTGACCCACTCTGGCGGTCGGCCGCCTGAGTGGGGAGAGGGCCACCAGGGCTGAGCAGCGCGGCGGGCTGCCAGTTTGAGCCACTCTGGTGGTCGGCCGCCTGAGTGGGGGTCGGGGGAGCCGCCAGGGCTGAGCAGCGTGGCGCCCTGACTCTTTGCAACACTCTGGCGGTGGGCCGCCTGAGTGGGTGGGGAGGGCCCCCAGGGCTGAGCATCGCGGCGGGCTGTCACTTTGACCCACTCTGGCGGTCGGCCACTAGGGTGGGGAAAGAGCCCCCAGGGCTGAGCAGCGGGGCATTCTTCCACTTTGACCCACTATGGCGGTCAGCCACCTGAGTGGGGGGGGGTCGGCCCCCAGAGCTGAGCAGTGCGGTGGGTTGCCACTTTGACCCACTCTGGCAGTCGGCCGCCTGAGTGGGGGGGAGTGCCGCCAGGGCTGAGCAGCGTGGTGGTCTGCCACTTTGACCCACTCTGACTGTCGGCCGCCTGAGTGGGGAGAGGGCCCCCAGGGCTGAGCAGCGCGGCGGGCTGCCAGTTTGAGCCACTCTGGCGGTCGGCCGCCTGAGTGGGGGGGAGTGCCGCCAGGGCTGAGCAGCGTGGTGGTCTGCCACTTTGACCCACTCTGGCGGTCGGCCGCCTGAGTTTGGAGAGGGCCCCCAGGGCTGAGCGGCGCGGCGGGCTGCCAGTTTGAGCCACTCTGGTGGTCGCCCGCCTGAGTGGGGGTAGGGGGAGCCACCAGGGCTGAGCAGCGTGGCGCCCTGCCTCTTTGCAACACTCTGGCGGTGGGCCGCCTGAGTGGGTGTGGAGGGCCCCCAGGGCTGAGCATCGCGGCGGGCTGCCACTTTGACCCACTCTGGCCGTCGGCCGCCAGGCTGGGGAAAGAGCCCCCAGGGCTGAGCAGCGGGGCCGTCTTCCACTTTGACCCACTATGGCGGTCAGCCACCTGTGTGGGGGGGGGCGGCCCCCAGAGCTGAGCAGTGCGGTGGGTTGCCACTTTGACCCGCTCTGGCGGTCGGCCGCCTGAGTTGGGGGGGGCTGCCAGGGGTGAGCAGCGCGACGGGCTGCCAGTTTTTCCCACTCTGACCATCGGCCGCCTGATAGGGGGTGGGGCCTCGAGGGCTGAGCAACGCGGCGGGCTGCCACTTTGACACACTCTGAGGGTCCGCCGCCTGAGTGGGTGGGGAGGGCCCCCAGGGCTGAGCAGCACGGTGGGCTGCCACGTTGACCCACTCTGACGGTTGGCCCTCTGAGTGGTGGTAGGGCCCCCAGGGCTGAGCAGCGCAGTGGTCTGCCACTTTGACCCACTCTGGCCGTCGGCCGCCTGAGTGGGGCTGTGGCCCCCAGGACTGAGCAGCGTGGCGGGCTGCCACTTTGACCCACTCTGGCGGTCGGCCGCCTGAGTGAGGGGAGGGCCCCAGGGCTGAGCAGCGCGGCGGGCTGCCAACTTTTCCTACTCAGGCAGTGGGCCGCCTGAGTGGGGGTGGGGCCCCCAGGGCTGAGCAGCGCGGCGGGCTGCCACTTTGACCCACTCTGGCCTTCGGCCGCCTGAGTGGGGGGAGGGCCCCAGGGCTGAGCAGCGCGGCGGGGTTGCCAGTTTGACCCACTCTGGCGGTCGGCCGCTTGAGTGAGGGTGGGGCCCCCAGGGCTGAGCAGCGCGGCGGGCTGCCACTTTGACCCACCAAAGCGGTCGGCCTCCTGAGTGGGTGGTGATGGACGCCAGGACTGACCAGCGCGGTGGGCTGCAGTTTGACCCACACTGGCCGTCGGCCGCCTGAGTGTGGATAGGGCCCCCAGGGCTGAGCAGCGCGGCGGGCTGCCACTTTTTCCCACTCTGTCGGTGGGCCGCCTGAGTGGGGGTCGGGGCCCCCAGGTCTGAGCAGCGCGGCGGGCTGCCTCTATGAGCCACTGTGGCGGTCGGCCGCCAACTACGTGGGGCGCCCCCAGGGCTGAGCTGTGCGGCGGGCTGCCATTTTGACCCACTCTGGCCGTCCGTCGCCTGAGTGGGTGGGGTGGCCTCCAGGGCTGAGCAGCGCTGCGGGCTGCCACTTTGACCCAGTCTGGGGATCAGCAACCTGAGTCAGGGTGGGGCACCCAGGGCTGAGATGCGCGGCGGGCTGCCACTTTGACCCACTCTGGCGGTCCGCCGCCTGAGTGGGGACATGGCCCCCAGGGCTGAGCATCGAGGCGGGCTGCCACTTTGACCCACTCTGACGGTCGGCCGCCAGGGTGGGGAAAGAGCCCCCAGGGCTGAGCAGCGGGGCGGTCTGCCACTTTGACCCACTCTGGCCGTCGGCCGCCTGAGTGGGGCTGTGGCCCCCAGGACTGAGCAGCGTGGCGGGCTGCCACTTTGACCCACTCTGGCGGTCGGCCGCTTGAGTGGGGGGAGGCCCCCAGGGCTGAGGAGCGCGGCGGGTTGCCACTTTGACCCACTATGGTGGTCGGCCGCCTGAGTGGGGTTGTGGGGGGCCCCCAGGACTGAGCAGCGTGGCGCCCTGCCTCTTTGACCCACTATGGCGGTCGGCCGCTTGAGTGGCTGGGGAGGGCCCCCAGGGATGTGCAGCGCGGCTGGCTGCCACTTTTTCCCACTGTGTCGGTGGGCCGCCTGAGTGGGAGGTGGCCAACAGGGCTGAGCAGGGCGGCGTGCTGCCTCTTTGACCCAGCCTGGTGGTCGGCCGCCTGAGTGGGGTGGGGCTGCCAGGGCTGAGCAGAGCGGCGGGCTGCCACTTTGACCCAGTCTGGCGGTCGGCCGCCTGAGTGGGTGGGGAGGGCCCCCAGGGCTGAGCAGCGCGGCGAGCTGCCACTTTGACTCACTCTGGCGGTCGGCCGCCTGAGTGGGGGTGCGGCCCCCAGGGCTGAGCAGCGCGGCTAGCTGCCACTTTGACCCACTCTGGCGGTCGGCCACCTGAGTTTGGGGGGGCCCCCAGGGGTGAGCAGCGCGGCGGGATGTCAGTTTTTCCCACTCTGAGCCTCAGCCGCCTGATAGGGGGTGGGGCCTCCAGGTCTGAGCAGCGCGGCGGGCTGCCACTTTGACCCACTCTGTCGGTCGTCCGCCTGAGTGGGGGCGGCGGCCTCCAGGGCTGAGCAGCGCGGCGGGCTGCCACTTTTTCCCACACTGGTGGTCAGCAGCCTGAGTGTGTGTGGTGGGGCCGCCAGGGCTGAGCAGCGCGCCGGGCTGCCACTTTGCCCCACTCTGGCGTTTGGCCACCTGAGTGGGGGGTGGCCTCCAGGGCTGAGCAGGGCGGCGGGCTGCCACTTTGACGCACTCTGGCAGTCCGCCGCCTGAGTGTGTGTGGGGGGGGAGGGCCCCCAGGGCTTACTAGCGGGGAGTCTGCCACTTTGTCCCACTGTGCTGGTCGGTCGCCTGAGTGGGGGGTTGCCGCCAGGGCTGAGCAGAGTGGCGGGCTGCCACTTTGACCCACTCTCGCCTTCGGCCGCCTGAGTTGGAGGGGGTGGGGCCCCGGGCAGAGCAGCACGGCAGGCTGCCACTTTGACCCACTGTGTCCGTCGGCCGCCTGAGTAGGGGGGGCGGCCCCCAGGGCTGAGCAGCACGGCGGGCTGCCACTTTGACCCACTCTGGCGGTCGGCCACCTGAGTGGAGGGGGCCGCCAGGGGTGAGCAGCGTGGCGGGGTGCCAGTTTTTCCCACTCTGGTGGATGGCCTCCTGTGGGGGGGCGGGGTCCCCAGGGCTGAGCAACCCTGCGGGATGCCACTATGGGCCACTCTGGCGGTCAGCCGCCTGAGTGGGCGGGGGTCCCCAGGGCTGAGCAGCGCAGCGGGCTTCCACTTTCACCCACTCTGTCGGTCGGCCGCCTGACTGGGGGGAGGGACCCCAGAGCAGCACTGTGGGATGCCACTTTGACCCACTCTGGCCGTCGACCGCCTAAGTGGGGGTGGGGCCCCCAGGGCTGAGCAGCGTGGTGGGCTGCCACTTTGACCCAGCCTGGTGGTCGGCCGCCTGAGTGGGTTGGGGCTGCCAGGGCTGAGCAGCGCGGCGGGCTATCACTTTTTCCCACTCTGTCGGTGGGCCGCCTGATTTGGGGTGGGGCCCCCAGGGCTGAGCACGGCGACGGGCTGCCACTTTGACCCACTCTGGCGGTCGGCCGCCTGAGTTGGGGGGGAGGGCCGCCAGGGCTGACTAGTGCGGCGGGGTGCCACTTTGACCCTCTCTGGCTGTTGGCCACCTGAGTGGGGTGGTGGCCGCCAGGTCTGAGCAGCGTGGCGGACTCCCACTTTGACCCACTCTGTCGCTCAACCGCCTGAGTGGATGGGGGTGCCCAGGGCTGAGGAGTGCGGCGGGCTGCCACTTTGACCCAGTCTTGCTGTCGGCCGCCTGAGTGGGTGGGGAGGTCCCCCAGGGCTGAGCATCGTGGCGTTCTGCAAATTTGACCCACTCTGGCCGTCGGCCGCCCGAGCGGGTGGGTAGGGCCCCCAGGGCTGAGCAGCGCGGCAGGCTGCCACTTTGACCCAAGCTGGCGGTCGGGCGCCTCAGTTGGGGGGGGGGGTGCCCCCAGGGCTGAGCAGTGCGGCGAGCTGCCACTTTTTCCCACTCTGGCGGAGTGGACTAAAAATAAAAAGGCTTGTTACAAAAAAGAAAGGTATAATTGTCAAATTTCATTTAAAGTTGAATGTGAAAAGCATAGAGAATCAAGAGGATTCCATGGTTAAGACTTTCAGGAGAATGTATGAGTCATTACCATCACTCTGTAGCTCAGTCATCTGAAAGAGCAGTATTTTTCAAGAAGAAGCAATATGAGAGAGTAGGATCCTAACAAATACACATTTAAATGATAGTCTAGATGGTGATGTATCGTCAAATCAAATCAAGGTGTGTTAAATAGCTACGTGTGGGTTTATTTAGGTTTGTCTTAATATGTAAATAGAAAAAACTTTGCATTGAAGGAATTTAAGCTTTATTAGGCAATAAGCTGTTATGGAGGCTCTTCCAGAGTTGGTTATATATGATGAGATGCACAGTAGTAGAAAATGATCCCGGTTTTTCGAAGAAGGAAAATTGAATTTATTAGGGGACATGGTATCATTTGACCTTGTAGTATAAAATGGGTTTTCATAGGTATAGAAAGTGTGGAAGTACGTATTCGAAGAAACAGCAATTCAAAAAACCACAAAGCTGAGGCCATGAAATAATGCACTTGGTGATCAATGTGCAGTTCAAGTGAACTGACGCTCTTTCTTCTTTTCCTCCCCTCCCCCTCCCCCTCCCTTCCCCTCTCCCTCCCCCTCCCTTCCCCTCCCCCTCCTCTCCCTCTTCCTCCTCCTCCTCCTCCTTCTTATTATTAGACAGAAGGGGCAGAAAAAGCCAGAATGGACATTTAGGTTGAAAATACGAGAAGATATACAGATGGCCCACAGACACGTGAAACAATGTTCAACATCACTAATTATTAGGGAAATGCAAATCAAAACTATAATGAGACATCACCTTACACCAGTCAGAATGCCTATAGTTACCAAGACAAAAAACAACAAATGTTGAAGAGGTTGTGGAGAAAAGGGACTTCTCCTACACTGCTGGTGGGAATGTAAACTGGTGCAGCCACTATGGAAAACTGTATGGAGATTTCTAAAAAAATTAAAAATAGAAACACAATACCATCCAGCTATCCCACTACTGGGTATTTATCCAAAGAATCTGAAGTCAATGATCCAAAGAGATTTATGAACCCCTATGTTCATTGCAAGTTTGTTAACAGTAGCCAAGATGTGGAAGCAACCCAAGTGCCCTTCTACAGATGAATGGATGAAGAGGATGTGGTATATATATATACACAATAGTATACTATGCAGCCATAAAAAAGGCAAAATTGTCCCATTTACAACAACAGGGATGGACCTTGAGGAGGGTATGATGTTAAGTGGAATAAGCCAGACAGAGAAAGACAAATACTGAATAATTTGACTCATATGTGGAAGATAACAAACACGTGGATAAAGAGAACAGATTAGTGGTTACCAGAGGGGAAGGAGGTTGCTGGGTGGGCGAAAGGGACAGAGGGGTACATATGTATGGCGATGGATAAAAATTAGACCGCTGAGAATGAGCACGATGAAGTGTATTCAGAAATTGATAAATAATATTGTACACCCTAAATTACACAATGTTATAAACCATTGTGATCTCAGTAAGATTACTGGGAAAACAAAACAAAATAAAAAACCAACAAACGCATAGAGACAGAGATTGGATTGGTGGTTAGCAGAGGGCAGGGGGACAGGGAGGAGGTGAAAGTAGTGATTTGCACATGTGTGTGGTGATGGATTGTAATTAGTCTTTGGGTGACGAGCATGATGCGATCTACACAGAAATCAGAAGACAGTGATGTACACCTGAAATTTATATAATTTTATAAACAGTGTTACCACAATAAAAAAAGATACAAGTTGAAATTAAAAGAATGGAAAATGAAAAAAAAGAAGATATTTTCAGCCATAAAAAAAGAACTAATGGAAGGAGCTTCAATTTTAATCTTAAAACTATACTGAGCCTCTGAGAATTTTCAGCTGGAGCTGACATTAACAAAGGTATTCATAAATGAATCTAGTGCACTGGGCACAATAAATTGAAAATGTGGAAACTATTCGGCTAGCTGCTAAATTAGGATAGTCACGTTAAAAGTAGAAGCATTGGTAATTCAAACAAAACATATTTTTTAGTGACCAAATGTAGAAAACATTGACAGCATCTGTCATTGAATCAAGATGGAGAAATCAAAAGTCACTTGAATAAATAGAATGTGACATTTTTACAGCACGTAATCTTAAAATGTAAAAGAAAATCAATTAAATGTGAAAATATCAAATTTATAATATCACTGGATATTATTTTAATCATTAACAAAGGTATCACCTATATTTATGTTTTAATATAAAATACTTACAGAGCCATATTTTGTAAGCAATTTATATGGATGCTGATATTCTGCAAATAAGCATGTGCTTATTAAAAATGTTGAGATAAATTTAGCAAGCCTCTAACATAGGAAGTGGCCAAATAAATTTTAGAAATGTGACATATGTATACAAAGGTACCCAACCTATTAGTGAGCAAATTACTATAGACAGTACATGTTTTCAAGTAAACGCCAAATGTTGGAAATTTAAATTCTGAAACGTCTTAAACATGAATAACATAAAAATAGATCACTGAAGACACTGAGTGTGTCTGAAAAATAAATCTAGTTTTCCTAATCCACGCCAATCTTTACTATACATTGAAAATATGGAATCTAAAATCTCAAAACATTTTTATTTAACGTTTTAGCAGAATATTTCACATTCTTTATCTTTTTATTCTTCACAACAATCTTTCTGAAAAGGTGCCATAGATAAATACCCCATGCCCTATTTATGGAATATTAATGAAAAGAGAAGCTAGAAAGAAGGTTATCTCTTCATGGGATGAAGGAAAAAGAATGTCTCTTCATGGAGAAGAGGGTGTGATGAGCTTTGTATTGAACTGTTTTGATGAGAATGTGACTTCAGTACATTAGGTGGAAATGTCATCCAATGAAGGACATTATGACTGGAGAATGCAAGGAGGTGAAGGCGAGTGGGGAAGGTGTGTCCGTTACACACTCACAGATTACGGTTGAAGCTATGGGATTTCATGAGATGTGCAGAGTTTCTGGATATAGGATAAAAAGTGACAGACTAAAAGGAGAAAAGACAATGCGAAACCCAATATCTATTGTTAGATGCAAATTTATGTCTGAAAAAAAATCTAAAAGAATAGTCTGTTTTGTAAAAAGTACAAGGAATTTCCTTGAATAGCTTTCAGCAAAAAAAAAGTTAGATAATTTATCTATATTTGATCATTTTAGTATATATTTACAAAATTTCACTTTTATTTGAAAAATAATGTTGTAGTATGCATCGTTACACACGATTTCCTAGTAATACAAAGGCTAGTGTGAATATGTAATCCTGAAATAACAGGAGCTTCTTAGGAGCTACAAAAGATGGGATAACTAACATTAGGTGTTTCCGCTTTTTTTTTTTTTTTTAATAATATGGATTCTATTCCTTCAGTTCCTTATTGGAAATGCTATGGTTTTGCTGGATGGCCTCCATTTGCCCATCCAGATATATGTCCCCATTTTCTGCCTGGCTCTGTGCCCAGTGAGGCTGACCTGCTTGGACTGCACTGGTGGGAACTCTTGCTTCACAGTTTCTGGTTGTTTTGCAAGTGTCAGCCACCTGCAGGAAGAAGAGGGCCCTCAGGATATTTCTTCCCTCTGGTCCCTGGGCTGGGCACTGCAGGTAGGGTGCTTCCCTGGACTGAGGGCCCCAGGCAGCCCTCACCAGATGACTTTCTCTCCAAGTCCGGAGACTGCTCCCTCCTTTGTTCTTTCAGGCCTAGAGGCAGTAATGGATCTCTTCATTGCTAAATCTTGTTTGACCTAAACCCTGCCCATCATTTTGGAAAGAACCTTAATGCTCCCTAGTTCCAGTTTGTATATGACATGTTTTCTCATGGCAAGACACCACAGGTTACAATCGTATATATTACCTTTGCCTTCTCTTGACAACAGAAACTGGGGAGGAAGGTGCAAAGAAGACACACCAAGAAAGAAAATAGGCAGAAATGTGCATTATTCTTTGCTTGTAAAAAATTATCTGTAATTTACCTAAAGTGAAATTCACTCTCTTGAGAGGCACAGCCCTGTGAGAATTGACAAATGCATATGATTGTGTAAACTACCACCACACTCAAGATACAGAACAGTTTGTCGTCTTCCAGAATGTCATTGAGCTGCTCTTTATAGTCAAATGCCTTCCCCATCTCTAACCCTGAAGTTACTGGTCTCTTCTCCATCCTGTAGTTTTGCCTTCTCTGTTTCCACATAAACGGATTCACATGGTGTGCAGCTTTCTGAGTCTGGCTTCTTTCACTTTGCTTATTACCTTTGAGATTCATCCAAGTATTTGTGAGCATTAACAGTTGGTTCCTTCTTAATGTTGCATGGTATCCAATGGTACGACTGCACCATCGTTTCTTTATCTACTTACTGGTTGAAGGACATTTGGGTTGTTTCCAGTTTGGGGCAACTGTGAGAAAACACTGGTATAAACATTTGCGAACAGATTTTGTGTGGACGTAGGTTTTCATTTCACTAGGTTAAATACCTAGAGTGGGATTGTGGGGTCATCTGGTGTTTGTTTAACATTATAAAAACTGCCAGATATTTGATATTAACAGTCATTTTCATTTTATCATACAAATCTTAGTATCTTTGTAGAATGCCAATTTATCACGTAAGAGGGGATGTATTTCCAGACTTTCTAGCTTGTTCAACTCCTTTATCTACGAATCCATATGCCAGCAGCACACTGTTTTGTTCCATATAGCTTAATAGTAACTATTAAACACAGGAAATATATGTCCTCAAGTATTTTCCTTTAATCGAATCATTTTGTATATTCTAGGACCTCTGACTCAGCAAATATGTTTTAGATTCAGTTTCTTATATATTTTAAAAATCCTGCTAGAATTTCCATTCAATTAGGCTTACATTTAATCTATAGATGAACTCAGGGAAGAATTGCCATCTTTATGTCAAGTATTCCAGTTGATAGAATTGTATATTTATCTCTTTACTCTATCTTTAATTTCTCTGAGTCTTTTCCTTTTAACTTCCAGTGGACACATCTTATAAATTGCCAACTAAATTACTCCTAGAATTTTAATTTTATGCTTTTGTAAATGATGTTACTTTTTATTTTATTTTCTACCTGCCCATTGAGAGGTATAGCAGTAAATTTGACTTTTGTGTATTAACTTTGTGTCTTGCTACTTAATAAAATTACTTATTGTTTCTAGTATTCATTTTTTTTGGATTCCTTTGGATTATCTACATAGATGATCACATCATCTCTAGAAAATAGAGTTCTACTTGTTCCTTTCGAATTTTATGTTCCATTTCTTCTTTCTCATCTTTTTACACTGATATCTGGTCAAAGTTGAAAAGGAATGGTGACAAGTATATACTTGCATTGTTTAAGATTTTAGGTAGAAATCATTATTTTTATTTTTTCACCACTGAGCATTTGTCTTTCTCTTCTTAGTTTGCTGAGAGGTTTTCCATGAATTTTTAAAAGTTTTTTCACATGATTTCTTTGCCTCTATTAAAATGATCATGTCTTTTCTTATATATTATTTTAATATAGTGAAGTGCATTAATTTTCATATATTAAACAAACCTTGCGTTCCTGGAATAACACCCAATTTTTTCAAGCCGTACTACTCTGTTTTAACCAGGCTAAAACAAAGTTTATCAACGACTGATTTGACCTGATATTGCGTAAAGGAGGTCAAGATAGTTCTTTTCCTCCATATTAACTTGGTCAGTTACTTTTGTAAAGATTTAAAATGAGAGTGGATGGTACAGAGAGTCCCCGTGTACTTCCTTCCCAAACTCACAGTTTCCCGTGTGATTAACATTTTCTTTCAGTATGGTGCATTTGTTACAAGTGAAGAACAACCAATATTGACACTTTATCAGTAACTAAAATTAATTTTGTTAGGATTCATGCTTTGTGCTGTACGGTTGTATGGATTTTGACAAATGCATAATATTGTGTATCCACGATTACAATAGTGTGCAGAGTAATTTTTCTGCCCTAAAAGTCCTTGTTTTCCACATATTCATCTCTCCTCCCCTCTCCCCAAAACCACTGGCAACCACGGATCTTTTTAATGTCTCTGTAGTTTTGCCTTTTCCAAAATGCCATTTAAGTGGAGTGATATAATATGTAGACTTTTCAGTCCGACTTCTTACCCTGCGAAATATAAATTTAAAGTTCCTCCATGGTGTTTTTTGTGGCTTGATAGCTCATTTATTTTTTTCTATGAAAATATCCCAGTGTGTGCATGTACCACAGTTTTTCCATCCGTTCGTCTATTGAAAGACCCATTTTCTGACTCACAGCATTTTCCTTCTTTCTGAAGAACTTCTTAACGTTTCTAACAAGGCAAGTTTATTTTCTGAGTCTGTTTAAGAATTATATTTGTCTTTCTTCAGACGTTAGAAGTTTCTTTGTGGGAAGTTGCTTACTCAACAAAAAATTTTTTATTATTTTTCATGCATATAGAGATATTCAGATTTTCTATTTCTTCATGGGTCATTTGTATCTTTCAAATAGTTTGCATATTTCATCCAAGTAGTCAAATTTTCTGGCATAAAATTTAATACCATCTCTTTATTATCTTTTTAATGTCTTAATAACTATGGAAGTTCCCTCCTCCATTCTCCATACTATTAATTTTTGCCTTTGATGTTATTTGTATTAGCCTAATTAGAAGTTCATCCCTCTTATTGATATTTTTAAATAATCAGTTTTTCATTTTATTAATTTTCTTCATTGTTTTTGTATTTTCTATTCCATTGATTCCTGTTCTTTATTAGTTTCTTTTATTTGTTTACCTTTTGTATAATTTCCCCCCCTTTTTAAAGTATTTTAACCAGGAATGTCAGACCATTGATTTTATGACATTTGTCTTCTCCAATATTATCATATATGGCTTTATTTTACCTTGTAAACACTACTGTATCTGGATTTCAACCATTTTGAATGTTGTATTTTTACCATTACACCTGTTGAAATATTAAGAAAATATTGTGAGAAACTTTCACAATATTTTCTTAATATTGTGCTCAAGCAGAGGGGACACTTCTCTACAAAATGAATATGTAAGCCCTCGGAACAAACCAATGTAGAGATGCCAGTGTGGAATGTCACTGAGAAGTTCAAACAAGGACCATGAGAAATGGAAAATCTCTTACAGGCTGCATGAGACCTGGAGACAGAACACAATGTGAGTTGACCTTGGAAGATATGACAAATATCTGCATGACTAAGCTCTGAGCTTGGCACAAGGAAAATGGATGACACCAATAGAAAAGATCACAGGCCTTTCCTTAATATTTTTGATGTGGTAAGCATCAAGGCCTTGATCATCATGTGGGAGGAGAAGGGAAAGGAACATTACTGTAACTAAATGTTTTCCTATTCCAGGTTGGGTCAATTTGAGTGCAATTACTTCCACTTAGGACAGTAAACTTTGTGGCGTTGCCTGCTTCTGAGTCTTGAGGAGCAATTTTCACTGGTTAAATTTTGCAAACAAAACCAGCAATGTATAAGATAACCATACTGAAAATCTCTTAACAAAGCATTAATATCAATCTCTGCGTGTGGACTCAACTGATTTATGACAAACAAGTTCTAACTGTTTGAGCAAACTGACCTAGAGACAAGCAACTCCAGTCACTGTTGATTTGGGGCATGCTGCCGGTTTATGAAGAATGAGAAATGATCCTGCAGAATACTTTATAGTGCTGGGGCAGATAAAATGCAGGCAGTATTTTGCGCAGAAAAAAAAGGGGCAATAAAAGGAGCTTTATTAGAGGTTGTCAATAAAATAATCATTTTTTTCTCTAATTGCAAGGATAATGCTGAGAAAAGGAAGTTCAAAGACAATGATATTAAGGCCCTGTATTTCAGATTCTAGATTCATTTTACAAAGTGGACAATTTTACGGAAAGAAGATTCACAAAGAATTAAAGTTTGGACAAAATCCAGCATTACGATTTTCCACAAAATCTTGAGCAAAACAATAAGCACTGTGCTTTTTCTTAGACCCATGCGGCATGATGCAATCTGTACAATGCATTAGCTTTGTAATAAGAAGCTTCAGATCCACGAGTCAGTGGTTAGCACTCTTGACCTATGATGTGGTAGGTACCTAAACCCATCCCAGTATAGCGATTTAGACGGTGTTGTGGCACAGAGCTGGCTGTGGGCATGGCCTGCAGAAGAGAACATCGTGACAGTGCCTTTGGCACTTTATTCCTAAGTAATCTGTTAACCTATCAACACAATTCACTATATCATCTTTGGAATAATGAAACTTTAATTATTCAGATACCTTCAAAAATTGGAACCTCACACACTTCATGCATTTTAGATATGTGATGAATGTTTGGCAGACTGAGAATTAGTAGCCTTGAGTACTCGTAAACTGGGGATGCACTGGGGCATTTTCATTGGCCCACTAAGGGGAAAAGAGGAGAGGGCCGCTCTACTTTCTCACACATCGTACAGTGAACAAGAGAAAGCATGCTTCTCCACCTGAGTAAATTAACCTAAGCCTGATCTTGCTTAGTTTACAAGAGAAAATTTTCCAACAATTGTTAACAGTAGAGGAGAACGTCGTGCCAGTTATAAAGTTTCCCCAAATCATATAGCCAACAATGCTTTACCACAGGTCTTCAAAAGATCTTTTCCCTTCTCAACACTTTGCCACTTGCTCATTTCCAAAAACAGTTCTGCTGCTGCTGGCAAATTCTCTGTGCTCCTGTAAAAGGCCTGGTCTCCTGAGCCACAGAAACACACGCTGTAAAATGGGAGAACATTTGCTTTCACTTCTCTAAGAAACATCCATGTACTATAAGGATTAAATCCATATCGATTTGTTTAAAAGTTCTCTTATCTCCCAAAGCCAAATGGTTACACCCTAAGATGGGCACCTAAGTTAGTCAGGGTGGACCCGTAAGACATCTCCCTAGGGACTGTCGTTTCAAGGAGAAATAAGACGCAAGGGTTGGAGACACCTCTAGTTGGTAAAAGCCAAAACCATGAGGCTGTCTGACTCCCGGAGAGATTATTTACATGCCAAAGGGTTCAGTTAGGATTCAGGCCCATTATATTTCAGGAGGGAACAACTGCCCCCTTCCCCTTTATAAGCAGAAGTGTGTCATTTTCCCCCATATCTTGCCTATGAAGTGTCCAGCTACTCATTAGGATAACTGACCTGGCTCTCATCAGGTTGCTCTAGGGGTAAGGACTAGGGCAAGGGGCACCAACAGACATATTACTTACTGGGAGGCATTTCATGAGAAATCTGTCTCTTATCTAGAATACCCTATGTACACATTCAGGATTAAATTAATAAAAATGAATGTTAAAAGCCGGTGTGGGGCTGGCCCCGTGGCCGACTGGTTAAGTTCGCGCGCTCCGCTGCAGGCGGCCCAGTGTTTCGACGGTTCGAATCCTGGGCGCGGACATGGCACTGCTCCTCGGACCACGCTGAGGCAGCGTCCCACATGCCACAGCTAGAGGAACCCACAACGAAGAATACACAACTATGTACTGGGGGGCTTTGGGGAGAAAAAGGAAAAAATAAAATCTTTAAAAAAAAAAAAAAAAAGCCGGTGAGAGCTATCTTTCACCATTGCCTTTATTTCCTCCTGTTCTCCTTTTCTGGTTTAAATTGCCCCAGAAAAATATTTTCTATTTAGAGACAAATTGTACATTTTAATATGATATTTAAATTATGTAAGCCTATTTACATTTTTACATTTGATATCGTTTTTTTTAACAACAAAAGGAATATCATGGGAATATTTCTTCCATGGGATCGTGGAAACCTGTGCTTTAGTATCTCATCCGCAACAATTAATCCTGGCTCTACATCTCAAGGATTGTGTGACACGAGAAAAGAGTTAGTTCCTCCTCTGAGGGAGCGATAGCAATTTTAATTGCCTTTAGATTGGTATAACGATAAAAATAAAAATTTAGCCATAAATTCACCAAAGAATTCATAGCACATATTCAGAATTTAATAAATGGAAGAACCCTTTGTTTGCTAATAGAAATTGTTAGTACTTTAAATTAAGTTAGAATTAAAACTTGGAAGTGAAGGAATACTTCACTTGCTGGTGAGTAGATACACATAAAGACACTTCTCTGAACATCAGCACTCTTTTGTTTCTTTTCAATTATTTTATTGATATAGACTGCATCATGCTCACCACTAATAGTCTAGTTTTTATCTGTCACTATACATATGTGCCTGTTTACCCGTTTTTTCCAGCCCTCCAACCCTTCTCCTCTGGTAACCACTGATGTGTTCTCTTTGTCCATATGTTTGTTTGTCTTCCACATGCGAGGGAAATCATGCAGTATTAGTTTTTCTCTGTCTGGCTTGCTTCCATGTCTTGGCTATTGTGAATAATGCTGCAGTGAACATAGGGATTTATAAACCTCTTTGAATTGTTGACTTCAAGTTCTTTGGATAAACATCCTGTAGCGGGATAGGTAGGTTGTTTGGTATTCTATTTTTAACTTTTTGAGAATTCTTCATACTGTTTTCCATAGTGGCTACACCAGTTTGCATTCCGACCAGGAGTATATGAGTATTCCTTTTGCTCCGCATCCTCTCCAAGATTTTTTACATTTTGTTTTGGTAATTATAGCCGTTCTGATCAGCGTAAGGTGATATCTCATAGTTTTGATTTTCATTTCCCCAATAATTAGTGATGTTCAACATTTTTTCATGTGTCTGTTGGCCATCTGGATATCTTCTTTGGAAAAATGTCTGTTCATATCCTTTGGAGCAGAAATAAAGAAATGGAAAGATATTCAATGTTATGGATTGGAAGAATACACATAGTTTCAATGCTCAGGGGCTGGCCAGGGGGTGCAGTGGTTAAGTGCACATGTTCTGCTTTGGCGGCCCAGGGTTTGCCGGTTGGGATCCCGGGTATGGACATGGCACTGCTTGGTGAGCCATACTGTGTTAGGCATCTCACATATAAAGTCGAGGAAGGTGGGCACGGATCTTAGCTCAGGGCTGGTCTTCCTCAGCAAAAAGAGGAGGATTGGCAGCAGACATTAGCCCAAAGCTAATCTTGCTCCAAAAAAAAAAGTCCATATTAGTGAAAGCAATCTAGATTCAATGCAATCACAGTCAGAATCCCAATGACATTCTTCACAGAAATAGAACAAAGAATCCTAAAATTTATATGGAACAATAAAAGACCCCAAATAGCCAAAGCAATACTGAGAAAAAGGAACCAAAGTGGAGGCATCACAATCCCTGACTTCAAAGAATACTGCAAAGCTATAGTAATCAAAACAGCATGGTGCTGGCACAAAAACAGACACATAGATCAATAGAATAGATTTGAAAGCCCAGAAATAAAACCACACATCTATGGGCAGCTAATCTTTGACAAAGGAGCTGAGAACATACAATAGAGAAAGGAAAGTCTCTTCAATAAACGGTGTTGGGAAAACTGGACAGTCCCATGCAAAAGAATGAAAGTAGACCATTATCTTACACCATACACAAAAATTAACTCAAAATGGATTAAAGACTTCAATGTAAGATCTGAAACCATAAAACTCCTAGAAGAAAATATAGGCAGTACACTGTTTGACATCAGTCTTAGCAGCATCTTTTTGAATACCGTGTCTACTCAGACCTGGGAAATAAAAGAGAAAATAAACAAATGGGACTATGTCAGACTAAAAACCTTCTGCAAGCAAAAGAAACCATGAACAAAATGAAAAGACAGCCCACCAACCAGGAGAATATATTTGCAAATCAAGGGGTTGATTTCCAAAATATACAAAGAACTCATACCACTCAATGACAAAAAAAGAAACAAACTGATCAAAAAATGGGCAGAGGGTACACACAGACATTTTCCCAAAGAAGTAGTCTTGTTTCTTTACCATGCAAATCCAATATCTTCCACCGTAGTATCGTTTCTATTACTCTCAGAAAACAAGGATCTTTACGGAGGAACGTGGAGGGGACTCATACTACTCTTTTACATTACTATTATTTTTCTCTTCATGGATTGCTGCTGATGCTGCTGCTAATTGTCTCTTAACCAATGCTGTCTGATATTTCTCTTTGTCTATCTGAATTTCTTCCTCTTCTAATAATCTACTTGCACAGGCGGTCATGGGTCCTGAAGTAGCTCTGCTGCCCTCAGGAAAGTGGTTCTTGATTTCAAACACATTCTTACTTCATCAGAGAACACAAACAATGATATGGAGTTCAAGGTTTGAGGCTGGAAAGGCAAAGTCCCACAGTAATGTTTAGGTTTTTCTTTTAGTGCACGCCTAACTCTTCAACACATCTTCACACGTGATAATTTCCAAAGCTTCCTGAATAGCAATGTAAATCAGGTTCCTGTTCTTTCTATAGGAATCTATGTTTTCATGCAAATTAAAGGATATGGTTTCTTATTAATGCTCAGTGTCCCTGAATATTAGCAAGCAATCAGAAGCTGAACTACCTGGTATAAATTAGAGAGATCAAAAAAGTATGATGAGCTAATTTGTGAGTGTATGTAGCCAAATCTCATCTTTTACAGAAAACATATTCTATGGCACTTGCAATTAGAATAACTATTTTCCCTGAACTGAGATAAACCTTTGTTCTATTAGATATGGAAGGCCACTTTTATCTGGAAAAAATAGGAGGGAAAAATGAGAATTTTAAGTTGGAGTTGAAAAATAGTGGGTTAAAAGTTAAGAGAACAGAGTGGAAGTATTTGTACTTGATCTGCTAAGGATACAAGCTTAACTGCATTTAGAAAAAGGGCTTGGCCTGTTGTGAAGTCACCATGGACACGGTGAAGATTACAAAATGAGTATTAAGCTTCAAAATGATTTACTCAGATCAAAATTATTAAGTAAAATTTTAAAACTTATTTGTCAAACATGTAAGAAACTCTGTGTCTTTGGAAACATAATCATATTATTGATATGGGGATCATAAATTTTAACTACTATTATTAGAATGGTATTCACCATGAAATAATATACCACTGAGAAAAAAATATAGTGAAGGAGTCTTTAAAAAGTTTCTATAACATAAGAAATTATGGAATGAAGATCTTCCATAGAGTCATATTAGTTCTGAAATAACATGGGTGAAATGTTATTGATTTTTATCTGTTGTAAATATTCCATCATATTTATTTCATTTTAGGGAAGAAACGCATATTCCTAAGAGTTGCTGAATATTAACAGCTATTTTCCCCATAAGGTATTAAACTCAGCAGCCACGAATCCATCTCCTCCAAGAGTTAACAGAAATCTTATCTTTATCGTTGTGGACAGATTATTTTACACATTTCCTCCTTATGAATAAGAATTATCAATTCGATATTTTTTCCCCAAAGAACACATTGTCAGTCTAGGAACTAGAAGGCAGATACCTTGATTTTTGTTTAAGGCATTAATTTACCTAAAATTTATTTGAGTCTATTTTTAAGAAAATGAGGAAAATAGTTTTGTATGGAAACCAGTAGAAGATAATAAATACTAAGGATGAATTCAAATGTTATAAAATGTTCTCACATCTACAATTAAAATAGTTGAGTTTGTATTTTCACTCTGCATTACAGTCCATCTATCTAGACTGTGGAAGTTACGTTGTGATTTTCACAATTTTGTGTCTCTGGGTAGTTGCAAACTTGATGTTTAAAACTGAGTGTGCAATGTAACAATCATACCATAGTAGCTCTATTTTACTGAGCGAGTACTAGGCTCCAGGCCCTGAGATAAACGCTTTGTCTGAGCTATAAATCACCTCTTCCTTGGACAGCATAGTGTATTATGCACTCAGATCTTTATATGATGATAAGAACCTGGAGGCTGAAGGTGTTTAAGAGATTTATCTGAGGTCACACCCTAATAAGTGGCAGGACAGGGATTAACAATCGCATCTATATGACTCACAACCTATTCTTCATACTCTACATTCTGCTTTTTCCATTAGTTAGAGAAATTGTAGATCTTAAGTAGTTTAAAAAGAAATGTGGAGTTACAAATTTTATTGAAGGCCAGAGGTCCATGATGCTTCTTCGAGAAACGGATGTTTATGTGTAATAACCTGCTCTAAGCAGGTGACCACGTCATTAGTCAGAATTGCTCCCTAACTGCTGTGGCCAGGTGAGGGTTAGTGGCGTTTTTCAGGATCTTATGGCACTACTAGAGGAGAGATCCATTTTTCAACTGACATTGCCAGGAAAAATTTAAAATACACCTCCTACCCTGCCAACATGTTGAACTTTGACCCAGGTGTATCTACATAGAGAATCCAAACAAACAAAAACCCATATGGGCTCAACCATAGAACTCGTTGCTTGATTAAACAGAACTAAATTTTACCCCGACTCTTCAATTCCAAGAACAGGCAGACTGGAATTGGCAAAGCCTTCTTCAGAAATCAATGGACAATTTGCCGCTTAAAGAACTATGCACTGAACAACGTAATAAACAACCACAATTTCAGTAATAAGTTTCCTGACACAACAGACTGGCACTTTGCACAGTTGTAATGAGAAAACAGCAGCTGAGGAACCGCAGAAAAGGAGCTAGACTTTACTGGAATACAGATTATACTGAGCTAATTAATGATTTTCACAAATGCCTTGTTGATTAGATATTAAAGTAAAAATCCCTTATATAATTTCTATATTTAGGGACACCATATAATTTTTCATCCAAGCCAGGATTTTTCCGATAATGAAGAAAGCTCTATATTTATTTTTCTAAGACAACAGGAGGAAAGACGGGCTCACTTGAGCAAAGCAGGAGGCACGATTCTTTTATTTATAGTTGTCACGTATTAGTGTGTAGAATCAAGAAGTCAAAAAATGCCTTGGAGTTGGAGAAATCATGACTTCTAATACTGGGTCAACCTTCAGTTGTGTGATTTTGGGTGAGTTAATTACTTTCACTGAAAAAGGAAGAGAAGAAAAATACCTAACTTGAAGGCTTGTGAGAATTAAAAATTATATCTATAACATAATTAACACAGTGCCTGGCTTGTTTAAAATACTCAATAAGTAGACATATTTAGAATCCTACTTCTCATTGTGTAGCTTAATTTATTATCATCAATCTATTTGTAATATTAATGTAGCTCTGAGTGTTGGGATCCTATGTTTTGAAACTTGAAAGGGATAGAAAGCTCTGACTCTAATGTACCAAACTTCTACGCTCAGATCGGTCAAAAGTAAATCATACTGGGCCGGCTCCGTCGCCGAGTGGTTAAGTTTGTGCGCTCTGCTGCAGCGGCCCAGGGTTCGGATCCTGGGTGCGGACATGGCTCCACTCGTCAGGCCACTTTGAGGCGGCGTCCCACATCCCACAACGAGAAGGACCTACAACTAAGATATACAACTATGTACAGGGGGGTTTGGAGAGATAAAGCAGAAAAAAAAAAGTAAATAGTACTCCTTAAAAATTCTGTCTTCATAAGATTAATTGTATATAGGTGTATTGAGTCTAAGGATCAAAGTAATGATATTCTACTTTGACTAGTGAAAAGCAATAGGATGTCCATATTAATATGATTAGAAGGAAACATCAGAATTAAATTGGTTTAATAAAGTCCAATTCATTCAATAATCTGAAGCAAAAATGTACTATTTTAGTATATAAATAAAATAAGAAAGTGATATTATGTATAGTTAAGAAATAGAATAAACACTGAACTTCAGTCAATTAATACATGTGAAATAGATTTTAGAAACATGGATTTAAGATATGAAAACTTCAGAAAAGTAAAGTGGAATTAGTTTCCAATTTTCAAGATTTACTTACTTCACCTCTTGTAAGCCAAAGCCAGTGATTTTTTTTTAATGGTTAGGGACCTATATCCACATTCAGGTATGTCTATAAGTGTTGTTTGCTTTTGTTTTTGCATAGACTATATATTATTTACTTCTCAGCATTTAATATAATGACAATTGTGTAATTCCAAGACTAAGAAATTTAATGGGGCAAATTCTTAGTTAAAATATTCTCTCTTACTTTGTTTTTAATCAACTATAAGCTAAAGGATCAAAACTGTAACAGAAAACATAAAAAGAGTACATGTTATTTTCCTAGGATAGCGCTCTTACAACTTGTGTATTCTCATAGCTATAACACAGCATAGGAAAGTACAAACGAGGTGATCTATTTTTTTCAAGAAAGTTTTAAAGATATACAATTTAAGGGCATAGTTTCTTCCTTTTTCACAGTGCAATCCATTTGCCAACCCTTTTAGCCTTTCCCTTTTCAGAACCCTGAACAACCAAGCTACATCTTACTGTGAACAAATTAGTTTTGACACCTTGAGACATTTAATTATTTGCAAAAGTGAGTCGGATGAAGGTGAAGTTGAGAGAAATGTTTTAAGCTCTAGGAAGATATATATGCTCAAAATTCCGTTAGTGAAAAGTCCATAAATAAACATAATGGAAATGTACAAATAAAGTTTCAAATTTTTAGGAAATGAACATATTACAAAATAGAAATGTAAGGTTTAGCAGGTCATCAGAGTTTTTACATCCTACTATTCAGAAGTCTTTTTCAGAGGTGCAGGAAATCTCAGAGAACGAAGTGAATGTGGTGTTCATTCAGTGCAGCCACTCATTTTACAGTGGCGGGATCTGAGGTGCAGAGAGGGTAAGGGATTTGCCAGGAGGTTAGGGTCACTTGCCAGTGTCTATTAAATTCAGTGAGAGAAACAACATCTAGGTTTCTTATTTGCCCTATATTATTTTATTAATTTCATTTGCCAATAACAATAGCAATTTAGGGGAATCTGAAGTCTGATGCTATGGATAACCTTTTTAATGAGAAAGTTGTGCTAATTAAATTTGTATAATCATAAAAACGGTATAGCTAATTTTTCCAAATACATCTATGGCTATGCTGATTTAAATGGCTATAATTCGAGAACTCTGAGAATTTTTAATCTATTAACTATTCCATTCATTTATTAATTAATAATTAGTAAATGTTTATTAAATGAACTATTTTGTGAATACGTGTGTGTGTGTGTATGTGTATTCTAAAGTTTGTTTTCCCTTACAATTTTTACAATCTTAAAAAAGTGTTAGGGGCTGGCCCCACCGCCTGGAGGTTGAGTTTGGCACACTCCGCTTCAGTGGCCTGGGTTCTATTCCCGGGCACAGACCTACACCACTCATCAGCAGCCATGCTGTGGCAGCAACCCACACACAAAATACAGGAAGATTGGCACAGATGTTAACTCAGAGTGAATCTTCCTCAATAAAAAGAAAGCAAAAGAAAGATCGCCTTCTTCTGAGAGTGATAATTAGTTGAATTTGGTACATAAAATTAATATTTCAATTGATGTTTATTCATATTCATCCATGTAAGTTAAAATGTTTTAAGATATGAGATGCAAAATATGTCATGAAAACACATTTTTTTTGTATTTTTGGCCTGTCAATATATTTAAGATATAATGTGAAATATAATTAAGCTTTTTGCATTAAAGTGTATGAGAAACATTATCACATCATTTTTATCATACTTATAAGTGTAGGTATATTCAGCTTGAAACTGTTAAAAGTAAGTCTAGATAAGTCTAGGCAGAAGTGTCAATAGAAAAATACAAGCAGAAATATATAAATATCATATAATAAAAGAGACTATAAGTCTAGGACAAAATGTCCTTTTTCTATATGCTGATTTTTTTCTGTTCACAATTCACACATGAATATTCTGCATACATTATATTCCTTAATATTGAAATACTTGGAAATTTTCTTTAAACGTGCCCAAATTCAAAGTTACTAATTGTTTTAATGAAGACATTCCCTACTATTTTCTAAATGAAAAGGGGTAATGTTATTTTAGAAATAGTGCGGACTTTCCTCCTTTTGTGATAATTCGTCTGGCTTACTTTTCATAGTCATTTTCATTTTCCGTTTCATTACAGTATTATGAAATGTTTACAGAATCCCCCACTATAATACAAAGATTGGTACATTTCTAATCGCTTTAAGTGATGCATACACGTATCTTTGTTTTGTAAAATATATTTAAAAAATACTCCTTTTTTAATGCTGAATGATGAAGTTGTAGAACTACTCCCACATCCAGGAAGCTGTGGATTATCCACGTATCTAGCTGTGCATAGCTCTATAGATTTATTCTTTGTCTATTTATTGCATCGTTGAAATGTTTTTACAGAAAGAATTCTCTTAGCAAGATTATAATAAAAATTACTTCGACTTTTGAAGAACAGAGTCTTTCATGATTAATGACACACAAAGTTCTGCTCGAAGTTTCCTTAACATCTCAATAAAGTATTTTGATATTTTACAATTATTCTGATGCTATAGAATCACATGTGATTTGTTTTCTATTTAATTATTTTTATTAATTTCTATTAAGGTAATTTTCCATTTATTTGTTTGAAAAATTCTATGTTCACAGTTAATTTGAACAAAACTTTATTTACTTCTCTAGGAAGGAAAATAGGGAAAATTGTCAACATGTTATATAACTAAGGACAATATTCAACACATTAAACAAAGATGGGAGTAGTCATCTTTTTCAGACAATAACTAGCAGCAAATACTTCGATACTATAATTGACATCCATAAACTACTTTCCTTGAAGCATCTAAAAGTAATTTGTAGAAATTACTTAATTAGCCTCTCAGCAGTTCCCGGCAGTGGATTGCATTGTAATTACAGTGCAATACAGTGCACACTATTGATGGAGAGCATGAGCGCAGATATCTGTACAGCGCTACATGTGCAAAGGAAGCCGGGACCCGGTCAATAGGAAACCCTGCACGGGCACATTCCTCACACTTGTTCGCTAAGGGGGACAGGTAACCAAGGTTGTTTTGTGTACTCTTCCTCCTCGTTAGTTTAGGTTTCCCCCGAAATATCTCACCGACTTTCACATTTTTTCTGTTCTCTTTGCTCTCTGTCACAGACCAAAAAATTTAGATGTTTTGAAAAATAACTCACTGAGAATAGACACTTCATGTTGTTTTCATAGGCTAAGAAAGAGGGAGAGACAGATACAGACGGAGACACAGAGGGAAAGAGTACAAATTTAGGAAAAGTCATTGGCAAGTGAAATTAAATGCCCAAAGCATGAAAGCTTATAGAAAGTTCAGGAAATACTTCTTACATTTGATGAGTCCAGAGTGGACAATACATCAGAAGTGTACTAAATTGAGTAATTGGAACAAATGCTTCTTTCCTTTCTGTATCCAGGCAGTTGGTCACATAACCCTGCATTCTCTCCCTTTAGAGGCAGAGGTTATTTCTCTAACCTTTGTCTTTGGACTGGGGCATGTGGTTCCCTGATTCAAAGGATGCTAGCAGACATTGTGCAAATTGAGGCTTAAAATGGACTTGCACAGTTGGACTTTCCTTCATGTGGTTCTTGTATTGCCACAGTAAGAAGATGTCTCTGGGGCCCATCCAGTGGCATAGCAGTTAACTTCGCATGCTCCGCTTCAGAGGCCCACGGTTTGCCTGTTCCGATCCTGGGTGTGGACCTACAAACACTTATCAAATCATGCTGTGGCAGGCATCCCACATATAAAGTAGAGGAAGATGGGCAAAGGTGTTAGTTCAGGGCCAATCTTCCTAGCAAAAAGAGGAGGTTTGGCGGTAGATGTTAGCTCAGGGCTAATCTTCCTCAAAAAATAAAAGAAGAAGAAGAAGAAGAAGATGCCTCTGCTAGCCTGCTGATACATAGAGTATGGGAGACAGATGAAAGAAACTGGCAATCTCCAGCTTGGAGCTAAGCTCAGATGAGCCCACCCTAAATAAACTTACGTACAAACGCACAGATGAAAATGAATGATTCCCATTTCAGGATCCAGAATTTTGGGGTAGTTTGTTTCACAATATTATTTTGGCAACATTTGACCGATATAGAATGACACAGTGGGAATTGTAAGTTAGATTCAAGATATAGAGAGACTTTTATTTTAGATTTCATTTTTCTATAAGAAACTGCTCATTTTTGCATTTGTATACGCATTCACATGTTAGGGATAAACTAAACAAGAGCTTTAATTTACAATTTGATTTCAGTGTCAGTATTTAGAAGGCTCTATTACATGGTGACTTCAACATTGTTTCTGGTCTTGACCTTAAGGAAACAGACAGCCAATTATTTCTCCAGCCAAAATGGCTTCACCTGGGATCAGCAAAGAACTGCAATTTGGAGTCTGCAACTATGGCAAGCCACATGCAAGTCCTGAGCAACAAGGGGAGGAGAAACCCTGTTATAGAGGGGCAAAGAAAGTTGGGAGAGCTATTGTAAGCAAAAAGCCCATTGGAGGAGACTGGGAGATCAAAGCTTGGCGGCTTTTCATTGGCTGTGTTGTGACAGTCTCTCCTTGGCTATTACTGGGCAGGAAGAGGAAGTCTTCTTCCTGTTGGGCTCTGCAATGGTTAATACATGTGAGAGCTCTCCTTTCTGGCCTCTCAACTCTATTTTCAGTGAGGTTTCTGTTTATTGATTTTCACACTGCTATTGCTGATCGAGCATATTCTTGACTAATAACTGTGAAATCTTTTAGGTTACCTTCATTTCAAATTAGAATAAAACCCCAATACCATGAGCAAAGCTTGTTGATAAAATTACTGCTAATAGCTGTATATTGACTTTCAGATATTGGTGAAATATTTGAGTCACACAAATGTTAAAGCTCATGAAACAAGCATGATGAAGTCCATGAGTGAGGTAGGAATTGCAAAAATTTAATACATTTTTAAGCCTTTATTTGTGACTATCACATAGCCTAATGTTACAGAATTACTCAATGTGGGGAAGAAAGAAGCCCATTTTCATTATCTTTCCTCAAAGACAAGACACTAGTTAAAAATGATATTAAAAGCACATTTTCATGTAGCTACAATTTTTTTTCTGGGGATGAGACCTTTTAAGATGTACCTTAGCAATTGTATCTCAATAAAGCTGAAAAAAATTTTTGCCTTGTCACAAACTTGTACATGATGTTGAAAGAAATGAAAAAGCAGCTACTTATGGTGTTTCTGATATGATACATCATGAAGTATATTTGCTAAAATATTTAATCTAAATATAATTAATTCCTTAAACCTTGTTTCTAAATTATAGGAAATAAATGGAATTAAGAAGAAATCATTAAGTAAATCCAGAAGCAGGACAAGCTATAAGACAACTGTCATTCGTTCGTAAGAAATTGATGGCACAAAATAAAAAAGTTGAAGCAAGTTGAGAGTCAAAAAGTGACTAAGAAGATATAACAACCAAATTCAACGAGTGAAATTAAATTGTATCATATATCTAAAAATATTTATGAAGTCATTGTTGGAAAAACTCAGAGCATAAATATACTATCTAGGCATGAAGTATCATGGAATCTATATGTGAATTACAAGTGATTTAAAATAAATAAAAGAGATACAGAGAAAAAGAGAGAGAGGATTTCAACAATATCCAAAAAGTAAGTTTAAATCTCTACTCACACACGAAAAAACAAATACTGTACTTTGTAAATAATAACACAAACTAGGGACAAATTTTATTTTACAGCCAGTCATAATCGATATGTTTCTGGAACCACTCGTTGACAGTCAAGGGGATTCTAATCTGCTACTTGCTCTAAAGAGCCCTTAACATTTTATATCAGGAAAGGTGCATTATTCAATGTGTGTAAAATAAAAGGCATGTCTTCGTAGTTAAAAAATCAGAGATTATCTGTCTATTTTGAAAACGAACCACATCCTTCTTGGGCCACATTTCTTGATTCATATTGTAAGGATGAGTTTTAATGAGGCAGCAGGCGTATGAGAAACACTAGAAGTAAAAGATCTAATGAGGATAACAATCCAAACTCAATTCAGGAAATGTTCGGAAAGCATCTTCCCTGAGCTATGAACCCTTTTACTTTGTGAGATTATTTGAATCAGTCTACTTGACCACAAACAATGAAATCTTTCAAGTCCAAGTGTGGAAAAAAAGAGAAATCTTTGTCAAGTTCATTTACTATTAGAGAATTAGGACAAACAACCTGGTGGCAGCCACTTCAGAGCTGACCAAAATCTAATGTGGTTCTCCACACCCCTCTGGAGAAAGTGGGTATTATGTAGAATGTTGCCATCTTGTGCGTGCTATGAGATCCGGCAATGCTGAGAAATAATTTTCCTTTAAAAAATCTGACTAAAAACAACTTTTGTAATTTATATTTGATAATAAAAATTTTCCGCTTTTAGATTTAATTCTTAATCTCAGAAGCTTATTCTTTTTAGCAATGTTTGCCATTGATCTAGGCTTGGACGCGGAATTAATTTTAATATACACCCATTTCATTTGGTAAAAACGTATACTTGCAGCATCTCTAAATCATACAAATATAAAATTAATTATAAATATTAAATACATTATATTTAAATGCATATAACCATTTTTCAAACACCTTATTTACTTTTAAAGTTGTTGACATCTTACTTTTTCAAATAAATTTTATCTAACTTTATCTTCTTCAAATATTCAAGTACGTCAAATAATTTTGTTATGCTAGCTTAATTTTACCTTGTTTTCCATTTCATTTTTAACATATTCAGTTTACCTGTATAAGTGTTCTAGTATTAGAAAGTCAAAGAAATTGGCAAGTCAGGATGCTTTCAAAGGGAAATTTAGTATTACTATCATCGATGGCAGTGATACTGTGAAGTATTAGAAATAACATACTAAATATTTGCAGATAGGGTGGCTATATAGAATGAGTCTTGAGTGAAGTGTGATGCTTTAGTCATACACTTTATTGTATTTGCTCATCTCTCAGAGGTATTCACTAAAACTGGGGTGCTAATCATGTGAAGAAATGCGCATTCTCCGTGCTTTAGAATTTCATTCCCTGTGTACCAAGTACAAAAACCTGTAGTTTTCTCAAGAAACTTTACCTTCAAACTCTCTACATAAAAGAGCATTATGAATATTTAAATCAGCTGTATTTCAACATTAAGTAAATAACTCAAATAAAGATTGGCTTGGCATGTAACTGGTTTTAAGTGTGTCTAGTGGAAATTAGAAAGGTCTTTTTCTTTAAATGATAGATTTGTGATCACTGACTTAGCCTCCGTATCTGTCATTGGTCTGTTCAGTTGTCTGTTTCCTCCTGAGTGAGACTGGGTAGGTTGTTGCTAGGAACTTACTCAGTCTGCTGGGTCACCCAGTGTGTTAGTGAGCAAGAGGATGGAGGGTCTCTATGATCTTATTGCTGAAGCATCGATTGTGAGGCCTCCTCTTTCACTTCTCATTTACTTCACTTGATTGTTCTCTCTTTTCTTCTGTCAGGCGTTCTGTCTTCTAAGGGATGGTCAATTTTATTTTTTCAAAACATTGACTCCTCCTTTTCATCTTTTGTCTTTCTCCTCTATTTCCTTTCTTCTGTTCTCACCTTTGTGACTTCCATCCTTCTGTTAGCTTTGGATTCAGTTTTCCCTTTTCCTAGTTCTGTGTGTTGTCACTTAGGTTGTCAATTTGAGGTCCTTCTTCTTTAAGACATTACAAGTTGATCACTGCAAACTTCCCTCAGTATTATTTTTGCTGCATCCCATAATTTTGGTGTGTTTTTAATTCTTTTTGTTTGTCTTGAGCTATTTTTTAATTTCTCTCTTGATTTCCTCTTTGACCTAATGTCTGTGTAAGAGGCTGCTGTTTAATTTCCATCTCTCAGGAATGATGCAGGTTTCTTCCCGATATTGATTTCTAGTCTCACGCCATTGTGTTCAGGACAGATGCTTGGTATGATTTCAATCGTCTTAATTTTGTTAAGATTTGTTTTGTGACCTCAAACGTGATCCCTTCTGGAAAATACTCTGTGTGCTCTTGAGAAGAAGGTGTATTCTGCTGCTCTTCAATAAAATGTTCTTAGTATTTAATGTCATTTATTTCTACCGTGTCCTTCTTTTCCGTCTGGATGTTCTATCCATTGTTGAAAGTTGGGTCTTGAATTTGCCGACTTTCAACTTGTATAATCTAGTGTTCAGAATACATAAATATCTCTTAGAACTCAATAATAAAAGACAAATAAAACAATTAAAATAGGCAAATGGTTGAAATAGACATTTCTCCAGAAGATATGCAGATAGCCAATAAGCACAAGAGAGATGCTCGATGTCATTCATGATTAGGGAAAGGGAAATTCAAACCACAATGTGCTACTGTTTCAAACTCAATGTGTAGGCTGTATTCAACATAAAGGAAAATCCCAAGTGTTGGTAAAGATGAGGAAGAAGGGGAGCCCTCATACATCACTGGTGGGAACGTAAAATGATGCAGCCACTGTAGAGCACAGCTTTGCATTTCTTAACATCTTCAAGCAATCATTGCCTTTGAGTTGGACAGTCCATTGTGAGGCATCTCCAATGAACATGGAAAACATATGTTCGCAGGAAAATCTGTCCATGGACATTCAAAGCAGCATTATTCACAGTAGCCCAAAAATGAAATAAACCCAATTTTCCACCAAATTATGAACACATAAAGCAAATGTGGCATATTGATACTATGGGATATAACACAGCCCTAAGAAGGAAGAAAGCACTGCTACGTGCTAGGCCCTGGATGATCCTTTAAAAAGTGTGCTAATTGAAGTGGTACACAAAGCCACAGATTCTATGATTCCATTTGAATGAAATGCCCAGAATAGCAAATCTGCAGGGAGAGGAAACAGATAAGGTCTTTCTGTGGACTTGGGTTAGGGCAAAGCACAGAGACAGCGAGGCTGGGTTTCTTTGCAAGGTATTAAAAATGTTCTGGACTTAGATAGTAGTGATAGCCACACAACATTCTCATTGTCCTAAACGTCACTGACTTGTGTACTTTCAAGTACTTAAAATGGTGTATTTTATGTTGAGCAGATTTTCTTCAGTGAAAATTTGAAATGAGGGTAATTCATGCAGCTATTAGGGGTAAGGCACGGTGTAGCCCTGAGAGTAAACATCTGATTAGGGTCTAGTAGCAAGTACGAAAATCACACAAGCTACAGTCGGAGATCCAGTCCATAGTCATGGTCTCCACCTTGAAAAGACCAGCCAAGAAAATAGCTCAGTGGTCTTGGGGGCCCTGGGAATCTGTTCAGAGATCTCAGTAATACTGGGCAGTATTCTCACCTCTTGGACCCTCTGGTGTAGGTAGGTTTGAACTTGTCAGTTGTTGATGTACATGCAGGTGGTAGACCATGGGAGGGCCCTGACCCCTCCTTCCTTGGCCAGTAGAGATAGTCTGAGGCCAGGTGGTTTCCTAAAACCATTTGGCAGAGACTTAGGCGACTGTCCTACAAGGAGTAGAATAGAGTCTCATGGAGCTGCTGTCCGTGTTGGGTTCTGTTTGTGCACACTTCTGGGTGGCCTCAATTACCTGCTTTTCTGTGGCTAGGGCCACTCCCCTATGCCAGTCCAGTCATCCTAGTAGAACAGACATATCTCTTTGGGTCGGTGGTAGCCTGTCAGGGCAGGAAACTCAGGGACTCCTGGTCTGTGGGGTACAGCTCTAGGGGCAGGTCCGTGGAGACAATGATGGACTGCAGAACATCGCCTGCGGAAAGCTGATCAGAGGATGTGGGGGAGAGCGGGGTACCAGGGAGCGCCTTGTGACGTGCGCCCACAGGAAGACCCGAAAGTGGATGTTCCTGCTATGAACTATTCACCGGCTCTTGGGGGTCAAACCAGTGATTGGTGCCCATCCACTGGCTCCCTGCGCTCTACGATTCCAGGTGGTGCAACCAAAGGGTGTGTGGGCTAAGAGCTGCTTGTGCCCGGGCACAGAATCACCAAGGTGGCCTCAAAGGCTCCCCCAAAACGACTCCTCAAAAAACAGTTGGGGCAGAAATTGGGTGGAGCATTTTTAAGGGAAGCTTGCAGCAAAGATGTTGTTCGATGGAGTTGGCTAAATTTGAGTATCTCATCAGGGCAGGCACTTCAGCTGGGGTACCGGTGATTGGAGGCCATGTGACAGGCCCACCAGTTTCTGAGTCCCGATGCTGGGCAGCCCGCTCAGCCCACTGGACTGATGAAGTGGTGCTTACGAAGCCTCTTGCTGGCCTTGTGGAAAGCAGGGCAGTGTGGTGGGAGAAGTCGTGATAGTGTCAGAGGGAGTCATGGCGGGGATTGCGGTGTGGAAGGGGGAGAACTGGAGGCAGGGGCAGTGGATGTGTGACCAACAATGGTCAGGAAGGGAAACCCGGGTGTACCCGGGGCCAGCAGGGGGCCAGCAGAGTCATGTGTCAAAACCAGACGGCGGGCCCCAAGAGGAGCCTCTTACGCTAAGCCCCACGTCACCAAACTGAGTCTTGACTTCACTAGATTTTCGACTCTCCCGGAAACAGAATCTTAACCCACTGGATCAGGAATCCCCCAATCAGCACTAGATAGGTGTTCCACATCGTAGACTCCTGCAGTCCCGTGAGGAAAGTAACCTTGCAATAAGCCAGCCACCTTCCCGCCTGCTGTGACTTCTTTTCCTTCTCCCTTCTGCCTTTCAAAGTCTTTCATTCCGTACAGCTCCTTGGAGCTCCTTTCTATCTGCTAGATTGGATGCCTCTGGGTGCAGGAATTGGTGAATAAAGCAATGAAGTTCTTTAGACTTACACGGTTGCATTTTGTTTCTTAACGGCTTGGTGGCAGCAGTGGGATTGGAAGGAGACTTCTCATGGCTTCGCGGATGAGAAACACAAGCGTTGGTAGCCATGAAGCCTTTGGATTCTACGTCTTTTTTCCTGTTTCTGAGGGCCATGGGTAAGCGTCTTGTGTATCTCAGATCCGCTGTCCTTGCATTGAGCTCCTGATCTAACTGTCTTTCCAGGCGCAGGTTAACGGGCCAGTCTAGTCTGACAGGATGCTCTAGCAGAGCATCTGTCTCAGCCCTGGGTTAGTCAACAGTGCCAGTCAGAGTCTTAGCAGGCAGCTTGAGTTGGCAGATGGTTCCCTGGGACGCTGAGTCTCTAGCCCTTGGTTAGTCCACAGTCCCAAATTTGGTGGGGTCCGCTGATTCTGCCTGCAGTGCCGACTGTTAGGGTCTGCTGGTTCCGTGCGTAGTTCTGGCCAGGGGAGAGGGTGGCACAGACGTGTGCCATATCCACACGCGGTCCTTGAAAACTTCCCACATGCATTTGACACGCATTTTTCTCTCCTTTGACTGGATGCAGATGTCGATAAGTTCTGAGGAAATGGCAAAGGCACAGTGTGGAGGAATTCTGGGACCCTGCGTGACTACTTGGAAGAGTGCTGTCCCCTCCACCTGAACACCACCCGGCACTACCAGAAATGAGAGGCGTCCTGTGATCGTGGATTGGAAGCCTCCATGTTGTTAAGATGTCAACTTCTTCAAAGAAAGGAACCAATTAAATGCAGTGCTTATCAAAATCCCAATGACATTTTGTGCTGAAAAACACCCATCCTAAAACTCGTATGGAATCTCAAGTATGCCCAGATGTCTAAAATAGTCTTGAAAGGAAGTACTAATTTGGAGGACTCTCTTTTTACTGATTTAAAACTTGCTACAAACCTACAATATCAAAACAGCATTGTAATGGCGTAAAGACAGACACATAGACAATCGGAACAGAATAGAGAGCCCAGAAATAAGATTGCCAAGGTTATTCAACAGCGGGAAAACAGTCTTCTCAACAAGTGGTTCCTGAAAAAGTGGATATCTTCATGCAAAAAATAAACTTGGATTCTTGCCTCACACCAGATATAAAACTTAATTCTCAATGGATCAGGATCCAAATGTAAGAGCTGAAACTCTTTGAAGAAAACATAGGAGAAAACTTTCCACAATAGGATTTGGCAATGATTTCATGGATATGACACTCAAGGCATGGGCAATAAAAAACAGAGTACACATGCCAAAATTCATGAATATTAAAACTTTTCTGCCTCTGAAGACAATATCAACAGAGTAAAAACACAACCCACGCAGCATGGAAGGCCATATTTGCAAATGATCTATCTGACAAGGGCTGAATATACAGAATAGACATAGAACTTCTAAAATTAACAACAACAAAACAAACAACCCAAATCAAAAACGAGCCAGGTACTTGAATAGACTTTTCCTCCAAGAAGATACGCAAATGGTCAACAAGCATATAAAAAGATGCTTAACGTGACTAATCACTGGGGAAATGTAAGTCAAAATCTCAATGAGACACCACCTCACATCCATGTGACGGCACTCCAAAAAATAGACAGTGAAGAAAGGACTCAAACAAATGTTGGCAAAGATGTGGAGAAATTGGACGCAGGTACACTGTGGCTGGAATGTAAAATGGTATAGTTGCTGTGGAAATCAGCATGGCAGTTCCATAAAACAATTAAAAAATAGAATCACTAAATGTCCCCTCAATTGTACTTTGGGATATATACACAGCACAGCTGAAAGCTTGGTCTCAAAGACATATTTGAACACCCATCTTCATGGCATCATTGTTCATGATCGCTGAAATGTGGAACAACCCAAGGATCCATCCAGGGGTGAATGGAGAAGCAACATGGGCATATCGACACACAACTGCATATTATTCATCCTCAAAAACTAAGGATATTCTGAGATATGATACAACATGGATGAACCTTTAGGACAATCAACCAGTCCCAAAAATACAGGCCTTGTGTGACTCCACTTACAGGAAATTCCTGAAATGGCCAGATTCAGAGAGACGGACAGCAGATGCAGTGGCCAGGGGTGGGAGCAGAGGAATGGGAGTGACCGATGAGTGGGGACGATGCTTCAGTTCTGTGGGGTGACAAGAGTTGTGAAGATGCATTGTGCTGATGGCTGCACCACCATATGACTTTGGTCAACACACTGAAGATGCGCTTAATGAAATCAATGTGCTTAATGATGTGTACACAGAAAAATGGTCAAGACGGTAAGTTTTACATTGTGTGTATTTTAAGCGAATAAAAATAGATTTTCTGTTAAAAGTGCAAATACAAAGAAATGAGCAGAGTATGATTTAGTGTTGCCATTCGTGCTCTTCCATTCTGACCCTGGTGTTTGTCTCAGCCCTTGTACCTGAGACAACTTTGATCAGACAAATGCTTTCATTCTGGGCCTAATACAACCTTGAAATCAGAATTAAACAAATCTCTTCAAAATTTTTGTTACAATGTATTTTTCAGAGAAAAAATAATAAGAAGACATTTTTAATATTAAATTTAAGTTTGTTTTATATTAGTTTCAGGTCTACAACAGAATGATTCAATATGTGTGTATATTGTGAAATGATCACTATAAGAAGTCTGGTTGACATCTATCATCAAGAGTTACAAATGTTTTTCTCGTAACGAGAACATCTAAGATTTACGCTATTAGCAACTGTCAAAATGCAATATAGTATTATTAATTCCTTGGCTGCTATAAAATAAGCACCATAAAACAATTCCAGTGTATCCATTTTATTATTAATTCACTGAATCTATTTTTTCTCAGAATCAATTAATTTTTAGGCAAATGACTGAATTTGTTTTAATCTACATCATAATATACTGACTACAGGTTCTGACATTTTAAGTTTTGTTTAGGTGTTATTATTTCTAGCAAGTTAACTTTCCTGAATCTTATCAGTCATATCAAAATATATTCGGATGTATTTCTTCTTCCGTCAATAGTTAGTCAATGATAAAGTTGACCGTGTGCCATTTTAACCATTATCAGTTTTGTATGCTGAGGGTGATTTTACCCAGTAATAGACACCGTGTAGGTTTGAAGTCTCCTTGGAGGATAAGCAGTGGGGGGAGGTCAAAGCATGGTACTTGTTTCATTTGCTGAGGGTCCATTTTGACTTTGCTCTTACAAAACGTGTTCTTTGTCCATTTGGGAATCTGAAGCCCAGAAAGTTGGAGGGACTGGCCCAGACCTCAGGAGGGGGTCAGAATCCAGAAGATCAGGCAGGGCTCTGGCTTCCTTGGCCAGGGCTCAACCCCTTCCCTTTGGATTTTCTTCGGAAACAGGGACCTCATGGTTCTAGGGGAGCCCTGCCCACCCCTGTACACATGGGGTCATCTTCCTATTCGCATCCAATCATGCACAGGCACACTCACACCGATTTCTCCTGTGTGGACCATGCAGGGACCCCAGGAAAGAGCAGATACCAGGGAAGTGACAAGAGGCCGAGGAGAAGGCGGTCGGAGGCAGCTCTGCCATGAACAGTAGCATCCATCCTCCTGGCTACATGCCCAGAAGGCCCGAGACAGACCAAAGAATCCCTAAGGTTTCTAGGTGTGTACCTGTTCCAAGGACATCCCTGGCCCAGCCTGGAGGGCACAGGACTGGGGAGCTGGAGTCCACTTCTGTGGGCACCTGCTACTCTGATGAGCCGTTCTCCTCTTGTGTAGACATTGGGTAGAGGAGAGAAGACCTTGGTGTCCTCCTGTGTCAAGTGGAGTGCGTCCAGCGGGTGACTCCCTGGGTTCCGTATGATGCTCACGAAGGGTCTGTGGCCCTTGGTTCTCCATCGATGACGCCCTGTGCTCTGAGCACCTGAGAAAATGCTTTCCCACCTGCTGGAGATCCTTTAGAACTGAGAGAGGTTTGGGGGTTCGGGTGGATGAGAACTTGGGATAAGGAAGAACATGCCAGAGCACCGAGAACTAAGGCCAGAGTCCAGGGACAAGACCAGTCCTTGTTGGACTCCCGAGGTCCTCACTTGGCTGGAGAGGAGAATCATTGCCTTGGTTGAGGTCAGGATGCCTCCTGAGAAAAAAGGACACCCAAGTGGAGGGACAGAAAGATGAGGGAGAGGGAGGCTCCTGAGGTTCCTCCCACGGCCTGGAAGCCTGCAGGTCCTGCTCCTTTACCCCTGGGACAGTGGGGAGCCTCTGCCTTGAGGACACCCAAAGAGACTTCCTGTGTGGTGGCTTCTGCCAGGGCTGCAGTGCTGGTGCTGGCCACCAGGGGGCAGGCAGCCTCCAGCGTCAGTGGTGCCCAATGAGGTTGGGTTTTCACTGTTGTCACTTCTATTGGGATGTAATTGCCACACAGCACTGCCTAAGTTAACACTGCTGTGTGGTACATTTCAAAATTGCTAAGAACCAAGAAGCTAAACTTCTCATCACAAGCAAACACTTACTTTTCTGTTTTCGGTGACGGATGTTAAGTGAACTGGTGGTGTCATTGCGCAGGCTGTGTGCATCCAGTCCCTGTGCTGACTTCTTAAACTTACACGGCGCCCACTCAGCCTGCCTCAGCTGCTGGAGCAGCGAATAGCCGTGCAGAGGCCTTTCCGGCTGTCCCCCGCCTCAGAGAACTCACTCCTCCTGGTACTAGCGTTCCTCTCCACAGTCTGACTTGGTGAAGAGCAGGAGGAGGGGACACGAGTTTCACAATTCTTCACTCAGCGACTGTGCACCGAGCACTCACCCTGTGCCAGGTGCTCAGGTGGGTCTAAGTGCAGGGCTGACAGTGACTGAGTGGTCCATGCCGGTCAGGAGCTCACACTCTGGAGGGGACAAGGACAAAAGCACGAAAGCAAAGACATGAGAGGGGAAAGAGCCAGCGCTGAGGGGACATTCAGGGGCCTGTGAGGGAGGGCCGGGGGTCACCGGGTAGGGGTCTGAAAGGCCTGACTGGGGTGACATTTCCTGGGACCAGAATGACAAGAGGGAGCCAGCCCTGCACAAGTCTGGGAGCGGCGTGTCAGGGAGAAGGCACCCCTGCTGTAGACACTCATGGGCAGAAGGGGGTTTGGCCAGAGGATGTGAGAAAGGTGGCCAGTGTGGCTGGAGGGAGCCTGGGGGGAGAGAGGAGGCAGAGGAGGGCAGGGCCAGATCCTGGGGCCTGAAATCACGGTTCCAGTGCCTTGCATCTGTAAACGGCAAATGCCTCATATCTCACAATTTTTGTGGTTGAGGAATCAGACATAGATTAGCTTGGTTCTTCTGCTCGAGATGCCTCAAGGCCGCGGCCGCGGCCTCAAGTGATGCTCGACTGGCAGAGAATTTCCTCTCAGGTTCACTCAAAGGAGTCGAGGTGCACTTTGGACTCAGAGCATGGGTTCCTTTCTGTCTGTTGGCCTGGGTGCTGCCTCGGTTCTCTCCCATGTGGGCCTCTGTGTATGGCAGCTCAAAACGTGTGTGCTTGATTCCACAGCTCAGGGACAGGAGAGAGAGAGAGACACGGGCAAGAGAGAGAGAGACGGAACTTAAGAGAGGGAATAAGAAAGAAGTGAGAGACTTTCTGTGTTTAAAATTTAGACATGACACTCGTCCACATTGGCTGTGTTCTATTGGCGAGAGCCAGTCACTAAGCACTCAGTGGTCACACAGGAATCTGTGAGGGATGTGTGTACCACGGGTGGGGATCTCTGGGAGCCATGGTGAAGGCTGCCCACCTCACAGATCAAGATGAGGCTCTTGGGTCTCTTTCTAAACAGAAGAGGAAACAATGGAGAGGTTTGAATCCAGAGGATGACAGTGTCTGGATTTCATTCATCAACCCTCTCCTTGTGCTGACATTGAAATGAGGCCAAGAGAGGAAGTGCCTGTTGCAATAGCGCATTGCTGAACCCAGGCCTGGTTTGAGTGGTGTTCATGCTACATCCCTTCTCGTAATTCTTCCATCTCTTTGTTTGTGCATTACTTGCACTTGACACCACCTCACAGGTGGTATGGATATTATTTCATATACACCTGATGATGTCCCTAGCAAGTAGATTCTAGGCGGATTCCCCTTGGGCAGGTTTGGAGACTGGGGAGGCCCTGAGAGGCACAATGAGTTTTCCAGGACAGAGATCTGGTAAGATAAAGGAGGTCTGAATTCTGCTCTGCCTCCTCAAAGCTGGGACCCTCATCACATTCCCAGGGAGCTGTGGCTGGGGCTGTGGAAGCTCCTCATGTAGAGTTAAGAAGAAGACATGGGGGTGGTTTGGGTAGGTCCGATTACAGGAAGCAGCCCAGGTAATGGAATCTTGAAAAAGTGACCTCACTTCCTTGGCGATAGACCCCAACAGATTTAGAACTCTGGTAACCAGGCAGTTAATTCTAGAGACAGACCCCTAGCCAGTTCATTTGACTGGAGACACTTCAGAGTACAACATGTTTACTTGTTGTGTACCAGTTTTCAGAGGCTCTAGGCTCAGGAAAGCCCAGAGTGTGAGACTGTTGTGTTGTTGTGGACATCGGATCAAGCCTCATGGCCAATTTGGCAGGAGGTACCCAAAGGTAATGTGGGGCAGCCCACTGTAGGGCAGGACACAACTCGGATCCCACCTGAGCAGCCCCATAGCCCTTGCACCTTGTGTGAGGGTTTGTGTGTGAGTGTCGGGGTGTGTGTGTACGCGTGGGCGCTGTGCGGGAAGGCAGCAGGTGAGGAGTGGGTCCCTCCTGGGCAGGAGGAGAGTGTTATGTGCTGTCAGCCAGGTGAGTCTGTCATATTCATACCCCAGGGCTTGGCTGGCAGCCTGAGCAGCTGGGTGCTGGGATCAAGCTCCTCTGCCCTTGTGTTAATCCTGAGCCGTAGAAGTTTCATCAAGTTCCCTCCCTGGTCAGATGTCTGTGCAGACGTCCCTCTGTGCCTGAATTAGGGAACAGATTTCCTCATGGGGGTGTCCCCCTGTGGCGATGTGCAGGCAGGCCCCTGATGCCTCCTGGCCCATCTGCCGGGCACTGTCTTTCCAGAACTCCACGCAGGAGATCTTTGAAGAGCTACATGATGGGTTCGACTTCTCTCCCTCCCTAGTCAAGGGGCAGGAGCAGCAGGCCGCCAGCAGCATCCTGTGCCGGTCTGAGGTGAGAGCAGGAGCAGAGGGTCTCCCCGCCCACCACCCCAAGATGTTCAGGTTGGGCCTGGAACCCAGGTCCGAATCTGAGCACACCCCTGGTGCCCTCACAGGGCTTTCCCACTGAGTGTCCTACGGCCTTACTCCCAAAGGAGTCTGGGCCTCCTCTCCTCCCCAGCCAGCTGAGGGCTCGGGTGGAAAGACACTCTCCACATGTTTCTTGGAATCGTAGAGGAAAGGTTTACTGTTGTTGTCACTTCTCACGAGGCCATGAGGACCTTAGCATTTTGCTCCTGTTTTGATTGATGTAACTTCCCGGCTGGGAAGCTGTAGCACTCAGCGCCACTGTCCTTGCAGACCTGCTCCAAGCCTCACAAATCATCACACTTGCTAGGCTGATTACACACAAAGAGCACGGGCGTGGATTACAGGATTCTATACATTTCTCTGCACCTTGTCATCTCACAAAACACTTCGAATCAGAGCAGTTTGTTACGTGCTGTAAAACTGGTGAGTCTGTGATATTCATACCCCAGGCTGGCAACCTGAGCAGGTGGGTGCTGGGGATCAAGCTCCTCTGCCCTTGTGTTAATCCCCAGCCTTAGAAGTTTCATCTAGTTCCCTCCCTGGTCAGATGTCTGTGCAGATGTCCATCTGTGCCTGAACTAGGGAACAGAAATTCTCATGGGGGTGTCCCCCTATGGCAATGTCCAGCAGGCTCCTGATGCCTCCTGGCCCGTCTGCCGGGCATTGTCTTTCCAGAACTCCACTCAGGAGATGTTTGAAGAGTTATGTGTTGGGTTCGACTTCTCTCCCTCCCTAGTCAAGGGGCAGGAGCAGCAGGCCACCAGCAGCATCCTGTGCCGGTCTGAGGTGAGAGCAGGAGCAGAAGGTCTTTACCCCCACCCCCCCCCCAAGATGTTCAGCGTGGGCCTGGAACCCAGGTCTGAATCTGAGCACACCCCTGGGGCCCTCACAGGGCTTTCCCACTGAGTGTCCTACGGCCTTGCTCCTGAAGGAGTCTGGGCCTCCTCTCCTCCCGAGCCAGCTGTGGGGTAGGGTGGAAAGACACTCTTCACGTTTCTTGGAGCCATAGAGGAAATGTTTAATGTTGTTATCACTTTTCACGAGGCCATGAGGACCTTAGCATTTTGCTCCTGTTTTGACTGATGTAACTACCCGGCTGTGAAGCTGTGTAGCACTCAGGCCACTTTACTTGCAGACCTTCTCCAAGCCTCACGAGTCATCACACTTGCTAGGCTGATTTACACATAAAGAGGATGGCGGTGGGATTACAGGATCCTATACATTTCTCTGCTACTTGTCATTGCACAGAACACGGCAACTCATTGTAGGCCGCTCAGGTCAGGAGCTGAGGCCTTAAGTGACTTCATCATATTCCACAGAGGAGGACATTTTGCATAGTGATTCAGCCTTTCGATGCTGTTGGACCTTGACATGACCCAATTCTGTTGCCATTTGAGCCAACACTGCAGGGCACATTTTAAGCGTGTCCGAATAGACTCTAAGTTTTCCAGGTCTGCCATGACATAGAACCGCAGATTGGCGGAAGGTCACTAATCATCTCTTTGCTCCTGTCTGTGGTGGGGATGTTCATTGATGACTCCCTGGGATAATGCTCTTACCTCAGGCTCTTAATGCACAGAGGTACAATTGTTCCTCAGGTCACAGAATGCCTTGAAGGTACTGAGTGTTTGTCATTCCCCTAAAAATCAAATTGTACTTTTAAGTCCAAAACCATTTTCAAGGCGGGCTCTCGTCCCTCTTGCACAACTTCCTGAGGCGCTGGGAGGTTCTGGTCTGAGCTCCAGACCCTGATGCCCCTGGTGGTTCATGGTGACTCCACTGACTCTGTGTCCCTCCTTGTCCACGTGGTATGCCAAGGAACCCACCCTGTCCGTGGCTGAGGCCCGCACGATGCGGACCCTCGAGGCAGGCGCAGTGCAGAAGGTGGTAGGCTGCCTGCAACCATCTTTCCACGGCAGATCCATCTCCGTCACCACCTTCCCGTGTGTGTACCAGGCCTTCTACCCGACCCCACAGGTCCTGGACCAGCTGCTCCAGAAGTGAGTGCCCACCCCTCCACAGCACAGCAGGGAGTCTCCTACCTAATAAACGTGTGCCTTGGGAACGTCCCCACACCTCTCTGAGCGTCACCTTGCTCATCCGAATAGTGGGGTGGTAAGAGGGTAAACCTCACAGGGTCACTGAAGGAAATCACGGGAGACAGCACGGCAGACGCTTGCCTGGTGCCGGACTCCACAGAAGGGACTGCTGCTCATGCTGCGTGTCCTCATGCTTACAGCTTCCGTCGCCAGTGAGGAGACTCCCTGCCTCTCCCCTCGCTGGCCTGTGGCCTTCCTGAGTGTGGAAAAGTACATGAAAGCAAACTGTTTTCCTATTGGCAAGACAATTTAGCGAGTCCATCTAGCTGATCCTGGTCCTTGTCTTCGGTGCGGCCAGAGCAGTGGTCTCTGTGGGCAGCAGAGGAGACGCAGGCCCACTCAGAATTCTGGGAAGGCTCTGGATGGGGTTCATTCATTCAATACTATATGTTAAGCTCCTACTACACTCGTACCCTTTCCTACACACTAAGGGTGTCCAATGAAGGAAGCAGACACTATCCCTGGGGCTCAATTCTAGCCTGAGAGCTAGAAGCTCACTTCTGGGCATCATGAGTATTCATGCCCAGAGGACGTTAGATGTCACACCCTCTTGGCCTCCTCTAGATATGGACGCATCCTCTCATAGTCAGACCACGATGACAGACTTCAAGGACCAACTAAGACCATGAGTGGTGTTGGGTCCAGAGGGAGGGCCTCCTGTGTCCACAGAAGGGGCTAGGAGACCATGGGGACTGTGGCTATGGATGGACTGGCAGACCCTGGATCTCACGCCTCTTGGGGTTTCTGTGGGGGGCCTGAGGTCTGCGGTCTTCCCTACAGGAGGAAATGAATCAAAGAGACCTGTTCATGGGGTGCCAGTCCCGCCATGGGAAGCAGAGGAGAGGCTGGGCTGAGTCGGCCACTGAGAGACTCCTCGCTTCCACAGTTCCCTCTCCCTCTCCCTGCCCTCTGCACAGGCACCTCTCCTAAGCACCGCCACTGGGGCCCAGAACAGTAGCTGGTGAGCAGCCTGGTCACAAATCTGCCTCCAACCTCAGTCCTGATGCTCGAGCGTGGAGGATGGGGCAGGCTATGTCCAGGCCCTTTGGGAAAAGAGTGTCAGGTGGAAGACCAGACTCACACAGGCTCTCTGTTAGATTGGCTGATGACCAGGCCTTCCAGTGCAAGGACAGCCACCCAGGGATTGGAGTGGCTGGTCCACCCTCTGGGGCTCAGGCACAGAGAAGGTGCTGTGGGAACACAGTGTGGAACAGCAGGCCAGGCCTGTGACTCTCTTCACACATGCCTCTCCCCAGTGCCCTCTCTCCCATCTGGGGCCCCCGGCCTCAGGAGAACTCCCAGGATATGTGGCAGATGCTGCGCCACTCCAGGATCAATCTGACGTTGGCGTATCTCCAGGACCTCTTGCCTGGCTCAGTCCTGAAGCACCAGGCCACCCCTCTTCTCATCCAGGTGGACCTTTTCCAGGCCACTGAGTTGGAGACAGAGGGTAAGGGAGACCGTAGGCTTGGAAGACTACCCCAGTGGGTGGGTCACGACTGGGGATTCATTGAAAGACAGTGGGATCTTTCCTGTTTGGGGAAAGGCACATGGAAAGCAACTTATGTAGCTGACCCTTTCTCTTTCTCCATCTCCTGCCCCAGCTCCAGCGCTTCTGCCAGGTGCAGAGGCAGAAAAGGGGCCACATCTGGAGCTGGACGGAACTCCAGTTCTATTTCTGCCGTCACTTCTAGCGCTGGAACCGGCAGCAGCGCCCTCAGCTGCTCCAGACCCCGAGCGAGTGCCATCAGCAGCCCCAGCCCAAGTGCCAGGTCCTGAACTGGACTCAACGGGACCAAGGGGTCTGCTGGGATTTCCACCTCAGGCTCCAGTAACAGCCGCAGAATCAGCTCCGGTTCCAGAGGCTTCCCACCCCTGTCGAGTGACCGGGAAGAAGCAGCCCGATGGGAAGCCTAGCCTCATGGCCTTCTCCCCAAGGGAGGTGGCAGAACAGCTGACGGCCATTGACGCGGTGAGCACCCGGGCTCTCAGGGCGGGGTGGGGCAGGCCACCCCTATGCCATCAGCTGGCCCAGACCTGCTTTTCCCTGTGGCGGCTCCTGTGACCTGGGTCCCAATCCCAGCTCCACCACTTCCCAACCATGGGATCTGGGCAACTCCCCAGCCTTCGTGTTCCACCCTCACACTGTAGAGATGGGGACCAAGAGGCCCTGCTGGACAGAGGGGCTGAGCACATTGAGTGAAGTAGAACACAGAGGAAGCCTGGTGGGGCTTGGCCCGAGAGGTCGGGGAGGAGAACTCACTGTGTGCAGCCAGGAACTCAGGCGGCCCAGCCATCTGCTCGGGATGCTCAGCAGCCTCAGCATTTGTGATGCACCAGACGTGTACTTCACTAAAAGGGAGACAACCTGACAAAGCCCGTGGGTGTAGCTGGCACAGGGCAATGTGCAGCGGAATGGGGCCTGGGACCAAGGATGCTCAGGATGCAGGGAGATGCCCCCTTGGGAGGAGCCAAGCGGAGCAGCCCTCTGGAGCTTGCAGTTTGTGGGGGTGGGCTGTGTGTAAATGCTCCTGTCCTTTCCCCACCAGTCTGGAGTCCCGGGTCCTCCTGTGCTGGGTGCTCTCAGTGGAAGAACAATGAAAGCGAGGGGCTCCCACCACGCTGAGAACACATCCTCAGCTTCCTGAGCCCCTCCTTAGACCGGTGACTCCTGCTTGGACACTAAGCTGGGCTGTGGCAGGGCTGAGTGACACTCCCCCTCCTCCCCAGGAAGTGTTCAAGAACGTCGAGCCCTCTGAGTGTCTGGGCTCCACCTGGGGCAAAAGAAACCGGCCCGGACATGAGAACGTGGCACCCACCGTCTGGGCCACAGTGGTGCAGTTCAACAGAGTAGTAAAGTGTGTCATGACGTCCTGCCTTGGGGACCCAAACGTGACGGCCCGGGACAGGGCCAAGGTTCTGGAGCGGTGGATCGAGGTGGCCAGGGTATGCGGGGGGAGACCCTCTCCAGAGCCGTGGAACTGCCCCTTCTCCTTGATCAGCTCTCAGGACTGAAGGCTGCACTCTAAGCCCCTGCACAGTCGCTAGGTCCTTCCTGTCAAGGGCACACTGACCTTGACTCGCATGTCCCAGTGGTGGGATGCTCACTTCCTCCCTGGCTCCTTCCTACTTTGAGCGAAATTCCTCCTCCTGGAAGTGTTACTCTTTGGTCCACCTGTGCCCACCCTGGCACCCTGGCCATCTGTCCCACTCAGGAGGGAAGAGTGGAAGGGAGGGGGACTGAAGCCAGAGCAGACAGGGCTCCTGCTCCCCCTCCCAGCTCCTCCTCTCCCTCCTCAGGAGTGCCGAGCCTTGAGGAACATCTCCTCCCTGCACGCAGTCCTCTCGGCTCTGCAGAGCGTGCCCATACACAGACTGAAGAAGACCTGGGGGAAAGTGTCCAGGTGGGGAGGCCTCTCCACAGGAGGACCAGGGGGAGGAGGGAGCTCCCACTTGTCTGCCATTGCCCTCTCGTCGGCTGGAGCTTCCTGGGTGGCAGTAAGCCCTGGGCACAGGGCCTGGGTGGGTGTGCAGTGTCCCTGATCCTCACTGGCAACTTAGGCCCCCAGTTCTGCTTCAGGAATCAGGTTCCCTGGATGTCACATAGTAGGTTGAACCAAAGTGGAGATTTTCAAGTGTTTGCCATACAGCAACAGAACTCTGTGCCCAGTGGAAAACCAAACTGGTCAAAATACAGCTGCTGCATAGAAAAGGGAGTGGCAGCCCCAGGTGACCAACATGAGAGCCCCCTCTGCAGTCCCATGGTGACGTCAGTGCTCAGAGGACACCCACGAAAATCCTCATTCAGGCAGTTTGGATTTTCCAGATTCTCATAGAGAAGGGACTTGCCCTTATGCCCCCTGCCCCATTATTCCTGAGTTTCTCCTTCCTCCTTTCCCCCCTCAGGAAGAGCTGCCGAAAATTTAAAAAGCTCTGTGATGAGGACAACTCCCTTAGCTGGGAGCTGCTCATCAAGGTAGAGTGGAGGCTGGCATGTGGAGGGAGAGGCGGGGTGTGGGGAAGGGGGAAGGGGCAGGATGTGGACGGTCATTTCTCACTTGGAGTTTCTGTGTACAATTCCAGTCTTCCCTGGATGAACAGGAAGATGGGGTATGTTTGGTCCATGGGCAGGTGGGGGAGGTGTTTGTGGGGTGGGAAGCCCGGTCATGGCAGGAAGTGGGGGTGTCTGGGCTGATCCCGGAGGGGATGCTGAGCTGGCCGGTGGAGCAGGGGCTGCCTTCCATTTTGGTCCACGCTGTCAGCACTTAGATTCTTCCAGGCTGTTGCGTGCATGAGGTGGACGGGCGTATGTTTCTTCCCTGAAGCAGCTCAGTGTGTCTTTAGGAAGCCAGGCCCCCACTGCTCCTTCTGTCTTCACCACTTCTCCACGAGGAGGGCACCCTGCCTGCCCTCGGGATGGGCACTGCCAGGCATTCCCCCAGGCCAGGTGGACAAATGGGCTGCCCAGCCTTGAGTCTGAATGTCTGGAGCATGACAGATGTTTGTGCATGTGTGACTCCCCAGAGGCCCTACCACGGTCCCTCCTAGTCTGTCCCTGTCAGGAACACTCACCTGGGTCCTAGTCAGCAGTAACTGGTGCCCAGGTGGCTTATGGGAAGTGTCCAGGAAACTGGTGGTGCTCAGTGGATCTTTCCTGAATGGACCTCATAGGCTTCACATGAAAGAGAAACCGAAGTGTCCTCTCAGCCCCGCCCCACCCTTTCACGCCGGGTGGGGTGAGAGCCAGAACCATGTAAACCGTCACTGACGCTGAGTCCTCAGGAGACCCTGCGAGGTAGGGGTGAGTTGTCACACTTTCCAGATGAGGAGGCTGACTCAGGAAGGACAGGCGTTCGGCCCGAGGTCACACAGCGAGAGTGTTGGAGCTAGGATTGTTCTAGAATCAGAGTGTGCTGGAGGATGGAGTAGCATGGGTACCAGCTGACTTGGTTCAGACGTCCAGGGCTGAGGTCAGAGGGGCTGAGGAGAAGTGGGGTGAGGGGAGGATGGCCTCCTTGACCCTGTCCTCAATCCTGGCAGAAGCAGCCCTCCAAGTTTGCCACCCTGCTGAGGACCCTGCAGAGAGGCCGGAAGAGGCAGCAGCAGCAGGTGAGTGCGCCTGTGGGGAGGGGCTCCAAGGTCAGAGGAGGGGACTCTGCCCTCCCAGCTGGGGGCTCCAATCCAGAGAGGGGGCCTTCCTCCTGCAGCCCTCCTCCTGTTGCCGCAGAGCCTGACACCCGCCCTTAGAAGTGACCAGGAGGAGGGCCTGGGGAGCTGCAGCAGGATGGGTCGGGAGAGTGGAGGGGCCAAGGATTAAAGGCCCTGTGACCAGCCAAAAGCAGGCCCTGGGAGGTGACCAGGAGGAGTCTGGTGTTCTTGGAGGGTGAGGGGTGGGGATTGAGGGCCGGCTATAAAGGGTTTGAGGCTGCTCCATGTGGGGACCCTGGGCTGGGCCAGGAGGCTGAGCATGAGGAGTTTTCAGGGGAGGGTCATGGGGACACCTGAGACCAGGGCCTCATCCCATCTAATCCCAATGGCACAGGGCATCGTCCCCTTCCTGGGCACCATGCTAACTGACCTGATCATGCTGGACACTGCCATGGAGGATTACGTAAATGTGAGTGAGGCCGGGGGCCAGAAGGGGATGACCAGGTTGGGACTTGGGAAGACACAGTCCCAGTACCAAGACCTGAGTGGTCAGAATGTGGTAACTTCCTGTCATGACAGCCTCCCAGGCTCCCCTGTGGGCTGGGGCAGTGTGCCCCTCTTAGGGATGAGGGAACGAAGGCTCCACGTGGAGCCCGTCCCGGGTCCCCAGGCTGGCGAAGCAGCAGAGCTGCCCGCCTGCAGAGCTGCATGGGCTTTGTTGGAGGCGAGAGAGAAGTCAGCCTCCAAGTCAGGCAGCACACTGATGGAGCTGTCCCTTCCTGCCTGAGGACTCAGCCTCCCTGTCCGTCATCGGAGGGGCTTGGGCTACAGGGTCTTTGAGTGTCGGCCCCCATGTCCTCCCTTCTCTGGAGCCCAGAGCCTGGCCTGGGTCCAAGTCCTGTTTTCTGTCAGGCCCAGCCCCCTCCTGGACCTGGAGCTGGGCACCATGAGAAGGGGTGTGCACGGGGGCTGGTCATAGCTAGGGGGCTCGTTCTGATGGACTTTTGCTGTCTGCCTTCCAGGGCAATGAGATCAACCACGAGAAAAAGAAAAAGGTGAGCAGCTGTGGCCTTCCATGTCAGGGAGGAGAGGGGCGTGGAAACCAGAGACGCCCCTGGGCGGAACTCTCCTGGGCACCACCCGCTGCATCTTACATTTACTGAGAGTGTTGGATGACAGAGAATCAGGAGACCCATCCAGTGGGGGGGGGTGGGGGCAGCGGTGGGCATCAAGCAAAACTTCCTGCGGGAGGGGCTTCTACCCATCTCTGAGAACAGGTAGGTCCTGCGTGGAATTGGAGGGAAGGAGGGTCCCATGTGAGCAAGGACCCAGGACCAGCCCCTTGCCCCACTCCTCACCCCCTGAAGACCCTGCAGCATCCCCAGCAGGCTCTGTCTGCATCCTCTCCTCCCTCTGGTGCCAGGAGCACAAAGTGATGATGGAGATCGTGCAGCTCCAGGAGGCTGCAGAGAATTACAACCTAGAGCCCCAGGAGCGATTCAGGGCCTGGTTCTGGGACATGCAGCAGCTCAGTGAGGACGAGAGGTGAGGCTGGACAGGACATGGGGAGGAACAGGTGCACTCTCCCTGCTGGCCAGTCCGGAGAGCCTGAGTCCATGACTCCCTTGTCAGCCCTGACCTGTCGCATGGCGATGGCTGGGGAAGCTGGGCTCCAGCTGCTGGGCAGATGCCGGGAGGGACACCAGGGCTGTGGATTGTGGGAGGCTCACAGGTGCCACTCTATCCTGTAGCTACAGCCTGTCCTGCCAGCTGGAGCCCCGGTGCTAGTTGGCCAGCAAATCTCTCCAGGCCCAGAGAGCATGGCCATCATGAAGCTGAGGAGGGAGTGAGCGTCCCGTTGTCGTATGACCTCTTCCTTAGCAGCAGGGGCCCTGCTGGGGCACTCAGGGTGCAAGGGCCCCACCGCCTGCCACCCCTTCCTGAGGCCAATTTCCATCTCTGTAGGGGTGAGAATCACTGCTTGTAAATAGTTCATGCCAGATTTGCAGACTGTTGTATTAAAGTCCTGTTTCTCTTAGAGCCTGGGAGTGGTGGTTCTTTCACATTCTGTGCTAATTTAAACGCTGTCCAGACTCTCAGATCCCTCACTGGAGTAAGACATTTTGCAGTCATCCGATTATTGTGTGTGGGAGAGGGGGAAGGTGCAGCCCCTCCCTGGCTGCTGAAGGAGACCGCCAAGTGCCTCTCCTCAGAGGACAGGTCCGTGTCAGCATCGTGAAGCTGGGCCAGGAGCAGAGACAGCCCCTCAGACCCCTGAGATGGGAGGTCGAGGTGTTTTCTCAGGCCGAGCATCCACCACGGAAATGTGGGGGGCCCTAAAGCCACCACTTGCCAGGCCCACTCTGTGCCCCAGGAGAGGGGCTGCCCATCCACACTCTGGAGGGAGAGGAAACATTTCCTGCGTCTCTTGTGGACGTGTCTCTGGACCCCATGTTGGGAACTTGTAGTTTTCTAGTTCAGCCTCTGGAAACGCATCAGCTCTAAGTGGGGAAAACACGTAAGGAGATCAAACCGTGTGTGTGGAGAGGACAAGGCCAGGGGAAGGTCATTTGTGCAGGGACTTTGGGCAGGCAGGACCTCCCCTCCTCAGTGTCCCCCTGGGGCTCCATGCTCACCCTTTCCCTGGCCTGGAATCCTGCTGGGAACTTGTCCCCGGCTCCGAAGTCCTCTCCCTGCTCGTCTCCTCTCCAGGGGAACACTTGTGGTGCAGCCGTCCAGGCTCCAGCTGGGCCCCGTTCCCGACACCCTCCTGCTCCCTGGGACCCAGGACCCCAGCCCCTGCACTTCCTTCTTCACTCTTGTCAAGTCAGAAGTCCCCTCAAGGCCCCACCCTCCCTCAGGTGCCTCACAGCCACTCCTTCCTGGCTGGCCTGATGGACCAGGATGGGTTCTGACAGGCGGGATAAGGGTCCAGGTACCTGGCCAGACGAAACCCCCACTCGGTCCCTTGCTGACCAAGGTGACTTCCGGGTCTGTGTGGTGCTGACGTCCTTGGTCTGGGAGATGCATCCGTCACACCCTGAGTCATGTTATTCCTGACTTGTCCTACGTTCTGGCTGGGCCCGAGCCCATAGACCTTTGCCCCTGGGATGGCTGTGCTCTCATCCGCAGTCTTGTGCTGTGGTTACCTCCTGGGCTGTGTGAGCCATTTCTGTTGGGGGCTTTGAAAGCTGAGGCTGAGAGGGGCAGGTGTAGGGATGTCCTCCAGGGGAATGCCACCCAACTATGATCTCTGGGCATCCATGGACACGGCCTTGCCTGTTTAAATCCTGAAGGGCTGGCAGTATGGGTGGACAAGAGCCACTGCGCTGAGTTCACCCAGAGTTCCCACCCGGTGATCAGCAGCTCAGGGGTCACCGCCGAGTATTGTGAACGTGCTCCCACGGAAACACCCAGTCACAGCAAGACCCAGATGACTTGTTTAGCGGTTCAGAGCTCTCCCCTCTGGATGGAGGCTGCCAGTGGCCCTCAGACACACAGGGGGCCTGGCCTCTGCCAGCGTGGCCTTCAGGCTGCGGCAGGGACGGAGCACACATCCTGGTTGCCCACGGCCTCCCTGACAGGGCACAGCCATCCAAGAACGTGACTGGCTACACGGCAGACCATCCTTTACCTCCAAGAGCAAGAGAAGCGCCAGGACCCAGGGCTGAGCAGGGCCGGGGAAGGCAAGAGGTCTAGGTTAAGAGTCTTTGTGCGTATCCACTCATTTTGCCCTCAGAATAATTTGGAGTGTTGTGGGTAATATCCCAGGTTTTTAATAACGTAGAGGAAGCACAGAAAGGAGGAGTAATTGGCCGTTGTCACCCACACCATCTGGCCTGTCCTCCTCAAACCTGCCTGGGCTCTCTTGCTCCCTCACCTCCGCTCTTCTTGCCCGCACCTAGAATGCCTGCCCACCGCATCTCTGCCCCCTCAGACAGATGGCTTACCCAGGGACTCCATCTTGATGCAGGGAACCTGTTGTCCTCGATGTGACCAGGGCCAAGGTCAGTTCCGAGTTGGTCCCCCTCCCTTGGCCGTGAGAGAGAGAGAGAGCTCAGTGTGTGCCTGATTGTCCTACCAGATTAGAGGCTGAAGTCATGAATTTCCTTCTATCCCACCCACCATCAGGCCCAGAAACGAAGGAGCAACTGGAATCTTGTTGGATTGGGGGCACATTTTGTGCCAGAGAAGAATAGCGTCACACAGTTAAAGGGTCCTGGTGGGAGACTTTACGACGTTCTTCAGTGACACAAAGTTCTGCCGTGTAGTCTCACTAGCTGTTTCTTAACAAGCATCCCCCCAAGGCTGCTCCTGACCACAGAGAGTGGGAGTCAGAACTGGGCAAAGTTTCATCATCAGAACTCTTCACTGGTCTGTGGTCTTTTAGCCAAGAGAGTGAAATAGACCAAGGGAGACGTCCCTGCTCCCCGCAGTTCTCGTGCCATGAGTGCCATCCCACCCCATTGCAGGGGACAACTGCTGGGTAGTCGGGCCTTCTCTCAGGGGCAGACATTTTGGAATGGCCTGGGAGCAGATTTGGGAAGTCAGCGTCAGCTCTCCGACCATGTCTCCAGAATCTTCATGAGCTCACAGGAAGCAGGACCTGGTTTTGAGTTTCTGAGCATGACTACACTAAGGTGGTCACTCAGGGCCTTGCCCAGGAGGCACCTCCTCCTGGAAGCAGCCGAGATGCAGGGACCCAGGCTAGCATCAGAGCAGGCGGCCTGGGGGAGTGGCAGCTTGTCTGTGGTACTCAGAGGCTGTTTAAAAGCATCCTGGTTGGTAGGAGGTGTGAAAGAAGGAGCTGGACCAGGACTCGTGGGGAGCTGAGGATGGCTGGAAGGATGTGAGGTTGTCACACAGAGCTGGGTGTCCACCGTGATGGAAACAGAGGTGAACAGAGGCCAGGGCAGTGCTGAGTGTCCACAGACCAGTCAAAGCCAACTGGTGCGTTTCCCAGCAGAAGGTGGAGCCCAGTAACAGGGGTGTGAGGGGTGGGAGCAGACAGTACACAGCCTGGAGCGGGCAGGAGTTGGAGGCCCAGAGAGCTTGTGGTGAACAACAGGGCACGTTAAGGAAAACGGGGCCCCGTCTCAGAGAGCAGCAGGCATGCAGCCTGGGCGACGGATGGAGCCTCAAACAAACAGGGCTGGAGCCCTCAGCCAGCACGACTGGAGTTCATTTCCAGAAAAAAAGAGAGGCTCCCTGCCAGGAGGACACGACCACGAGGCTTCGGGGGTCCCAAAGCCAGGCTGGAGGGGCTAAGCCTCCTGATGTCCTTGGTGGAAGGGCTCCCAGGGCATGGGGTATGGAGCAAGGGGGCAGGGAAGGGGCACCCGAAACACCTCAGGAGCCCAGGGGAGCCAAGGGTGCTTGTTCCCTGGTGTCCACCCCAAGCGTGGATTCAAACGGGAGTGCTGACCTGCTGAGTGGTTCAGGCCCCAGTGCCTGCTGGCCTGCTGCCCCTTCCTCGCCCTGTGGCCTGGGACCGGGATGTGAGAAAAGCTGCTGAGCACGGGCTTGGTGTGACCATGGCCCACAGACGGCATGCCAACCACACTGAACCCTGCATCCAGGAGGCATGTGAGGCCCGGCAGCACCTCTCAGGAGGGCCCAGGATGCGTTTTTCGTGTCCTAACGACGGCAACAATAGTTCCCTAGTGGAATGTGTCCTTATGTGAATGTAGCAATGAAGCAGACGGAGCTGGAAGGATGCACAGAGATCCCATGCTAACCTGTGCATTGTATGGGGAACCTGAAGTGCAAAGGGCCCAGGAGCCGCTGCGGCTCATGTGGAGAAGCTCAGTCACTCAGCGAATGGATGGGGGCGTGAGCGCACACGGGCCAGAAACCAACACCAGCTACCTTTGCTCCATGCACATCACTCTGATTTTGAAGTGTTTCAGCTGAATAGACCATTTTCTTAACTAAACAAATGTCCAACTGATGCCCCCACTGATTCTGAAGGGGCCTCTTTCTCAAACTCTCAGAGCCACGCTGGCGGGCATGAGACCGCTCCTTGTCCCGACGGAGCTCCGCTGCCTCTTTCTGCCTCCAGCGTCCCTCACATGTGTGGCAATCTTCCTCTCTTTTGTCTGTGGGACACCTACCACAGCATGGCTTAATGAACAGGGCATAATTCTGCGCCTAGGATTTCAACCTGTGAATCCTGGGCAGCCGAAATGAAGCATTTGACTCAGCCACTACACCGCCAGGTAGGTTTAATGCTTAAATATTCTTACGACATAAATGTGATGGAAAACTATGGCGCCTGTGTATTTTAGTTGGGGATATAACGCCTCCTTACTTTTCTACAGGATTCTGCAGCATTGTCTTGCGCCTTCTCAGCCTCAGCCTGGAATCAGCCTTTTCCTCAAGGAACGCTGCCTCCTTGTATGAGACCATTGCATTAAAAACGTGCATCTGTGAGCTCAGTGTGCTGGTTGCTCCGGGGTGTCCTTGCTTCTTGGCCCTCTCGGTGGCAGGATGCTTAAGTTAGGCTGGTGTGCTGACCTTACCGTGTGTACACTGTCTGCTGTATATGTGTCTATATGGAAACAGCCATGTTTAGATTAAGGTCAACGTCAGTTCAGAGCACGGCTTCCCAGTCGAACGCATGGCCACATGGAGCCCTCCAGCCCGCGCCCTGCCCTCCCCGAAACCTGCCCCTGCAGTAGTGGAACCCTGGCTCCTGCCGTCTGACGACCACTCAGTCCTTTCTCCAATCCCGGTCTAGATGCATAGGGGCCTCACAGTTATTAACCAGTAACTGTTGAGAAAGAACTTTATCAAGTAGGGTTCTCTGCTTGCTCGGTGTCTTTTCTTGTAGTTGTACAGATTCCAGTCATTTCCAAAGGTCCTTAGGTCAGCACCACTTCCCCCACCACTTGCAGTGAGTTTGTTTCTTCCATTCTCAATACGGTTAGACTCTCTAGTCTCATCTGCATTCCATCCAAGGATCCACCCACCTAAATCATTTTACTAATTTGTGTAAGTCAAGATTTGCTCTTTCCACTGTAAAAATCTGGGGATTTCGTCAAAGGCAGAGAGGCAAGTATCCGCCATTAAAGCATCACACGGATTTCCTCACCTCTTCATCCCTCTCCCCCGACCCCAGCCCTGCACAGCTCTGGGAAGCTGATCTGTGGATCAAATTGATAGCTTTGTGTTTGCAGAATGCCATATCAATGAGACCGTACTCTACCCAGCCTTCGCAGATGCTTCTTTCTGTTAGAAAGGTGAATTTGAGATTCCTCCATGTGTTTTCATCTTGATAGCTCTTTCAGTGTTGGCACCTGATAGCATTACATTGCATGGATGTACCTCATTTGGGTGTCCTTTCATTTATGGAAGGTTATCTTTGTTCATTCAAGTTCCCTGCCTGTATAAATGAGGTGCAGTCTATAGATGTGTGCTGGCTTTTTTGTTGATGTTCTATTTGAAAACAGTGTGTAAATGCCTAGGAAGATGGTTGAGGGATCACGTGTTAAGATGATGTTTAGCTCTGTAAGAAAGTGCCCAAGTGTCTTCCACAGTGGCTGCACCACTCGGCATGGGCAGCAGTGACGACAGAGAGTCTGTGCTGTCCTACCCCCCAGCCATAAATTGATCTCGTCTATTTGTGTGTCAAGGCGTCTCACTTTGTTTCAACTTGCTTCTCTCTAATGATAAGTGATTTTGAGCATCTTCTTACATGCTTATTGTATGCTTATACCTTCATTAGCGAGGTGTCTGTTCAGATCTTCACCCATTTTCCATTGGAATGTTTGTTTTCTTATTGTTGAATTTATGATGCCTTGTACATTTTAATACAAGCCCTTTCTTAAATAGGCTTCTTCCAAAGATTTTGCACAGTCTAGGGTTGCCTTTTTCTTCTCTTAACAGTGATTGTCACAGAGTAGAAAATTTTAATTCTAACAAAGTCCACCTTAACTGGATGTTTCTTTGAAGACTCGTTCTTTCAATGTTGAAGATAAAAGGTCATTATGAAAACTGAGGTCATATCTTCTCCTTTGCTAGTTCTAGAATTTTGATAGTTTCACAGTTTATGTTTACATCCATGAACAATTTTTGTGAATATTTGTGTCATGTGAAAAGTTGGCGTCTTTGTTAAGTTTTTTCCATATGGTCACCCGATTGTGCCATCACCATTTGTTTAAAAGACTAACTTTTCTCCATCAAATTGCCTCTGATCTTTTGACAAAGATCAGTTGCCCATGTTTGTGAGTCTATCTGTGGACTCTGTATTCTTTTCCATTTATCTCCTGGCACACTCTTACCCCAGCATCACACTCCCTGTACCTTTCCAAATCCTGGGAATGTTCATCACCATTCTACTCACAATAGTGGAGAACTGGAAACAACCTCAACTTTCCATCAAATAGGATAGATAGGTAACTTGAGTATATTTACACAATGGAATACTACACAGCAACAAAAAGCAATAAGCTCCTGCCACCTGCAGCAACAGTGTGACTCTCCCAGACATCATGATGAGTGAAAGAGCAGGACAGAAAAGACCACCCACTAGGATCCTACTTCTATCTCTGGTGGTAGACCTCAGCATAGCCATATCCCAGGAGGCGGGTTGTGACAAGGGAGGGGCACAAGGGGTGGAGGCATGGGAAATATTCTACATCCTGCCCCGGGAGGTGGTACACAGGTTGCATAGTGTCAACTGAGAGAAAGCTGCAGGTGATATTGGTGACGGAGTTCATTCAATACTCGGGGTGAGGAGTGGGACCCTGAGAACCAGTTCCACAGGGTGCTCTGAGGGGACTGCTCCGAGGGTGTGAGCAGTCAGTTTACTGTGCAGGGAAGAGGAGAAGAGGGAAAAAATTTGTGACCAAGTTTCATCTATGTCAAAAAAGGATACGGTGCATCTGGGTGACATAAACAAGCATCTTCAGTCACACATCAAACAAGTTCAGAGACGCTGACGTTATCTACGTGTGGAGGGAGACGAGGACCAGGGTCGTTAACTATTCCCACAATCTCTAAGCAATGCAGCGGGGGAGGGTGAGAGCGAGCTGCCCTTCACCTCTTCCTGCTCTGCAGAGGTCCAACTGGCTTCTTCAGTCATGAGACGTGGGGACGCAAGGTCGTGTGACACAGGCTGAAGACGGCCTGCATGGCTCCTGCGCAGCACAGCGTGGGTGTTATCGGACTGACTTAACGCCTATGCAGTTTGCGGGCGAGATTCACCCACTGGGCCAGGGAGAGGGGGTCCAGAAACCTGTCCACAAGACATAAGTGACACTTGTGCAGCTGCATACTTCATATTCACGCAGTTTTCTGAATGTATGTTATAACCCAATGACACATTTTAAAGTCAAAAATCAAGTAACAAACACACAGCACAGAATGTTATCACTTGATATCCTAGAACACAGAAAGCATCCCCAAGTCATAGGAATGATCAAGAATAAACCGGAAAAATGATGTGATTCTGAAATGTAAATGTTCCAGAACCAGGAAGATCACAGGACAGGTAGAGATCGGCTTGGGACTGACCGCAGGCACAGCCTGTGACTCTGGGCGACAGCTCCCTGGACCTCACTTCCTGCTGATTAACACTGGTGTTAACAACAAGGTGATCACATCTGAATTTGTCTAATATGGTGTCTGCACATACACTTTCATCAATAATTGTTACAGCAAGTACGTCAGTCTTTTCTACAGTGACTCCCATGTTTTGAAGCGTGAGCACCTACTTCAGTTTTTCCCAGTGAAAGTCTTTTTAGTTTTAAGTAGAAACCTTTTCAAGCACATGGAGAAGTAGAGAGAAAAGGGTAATAGCTACCCTAATACATCCATCAACCCATTTAATAATTAACATTTTGTTATATTTGGCACATTATTTGTCTGAATTAGACTCTTTTAACATCCATCTTATTATGGAAAGGCTGAGTATTAAAAAACAGAGGAGTAGAAACAATTGGATCCTTCTTCATTCATTACCTGGCCCATTTCTATAAGGAGACTTTCTCTCGTCAACTGTTTGAATACCCTAAGGTAGGGTTCTTACAGAAGTCAGGATAAATGCTTGAATCTCTCTTTTCATTAACCCATTTTGCACAGACGATGTTGGTTCTCTGGCATCCTGAGCCACCAAAGGGATGTTTTCTGTTTGCCTTTTTTAATCCATGCTAGTCAATTCCTGAATACAGTCACACCTGGCATAATGACGTTTGGATCAATGACAGACCACATATACATCAGTGGTCCCAAAAGATTCGTACCGTAGAGCCTAGGTGTGAAGGAGGCTATCCCACCTAAGTTAGTGTAAGTACACTCAGTGATGTTCACACAAGGGCAACACTGGCTAAGGATGGATTTCTCAGAACGTATCCCGTCGTTAAGTGATGCATGACTGTACAAATATTTTGGTGTCTTTCAAGTCACTGTTATTAGTTTTGATGTTCAACTTGCTCCATCTTTGACTAATGGGAGCCTAGTCAGGTTAGATCCTAAGACCTTTTCACAAGACTCGAGTTATGGTTGATGGCTTCCTATCTTTGGATACGACAAGATTTTCAGGCTCACCTGCTACATTGCTTGTCCCAGACCTAGAGTCAGCCATTTCTCCCAGGAGCCCTGGTTGCAGTTAATGAGAAATGGTGCTTGGAGTCCACAGTCTCGTCACTAGAAGCTTTCACTAGTGATGGGTTGGTCATTGTTTCTGTATTATCATAGATTTTCTCTTCCCATCATGTATGTCCAAAGTTTTAAAGACCAAGAAGAATACATAGAAACCATAAAGGAAGATCATGAAAAGATGTTATTTTTAAAATATCTAGCAAAATTGAAAAAGAAAAAAATAAAAATTCTATAAATGAAAAATTAAAGGTATTCAAAAATGCAAAGTAAGTCTATACAGAGTTTAAACAGCAATTTAGTCACAGCTCAAGAAAGAACTGTGAAATGGCATTTAGACTTGGACACATCACCTGGAATATAGAGCAACGTGATAAAGAGACAAAGAGACGTTAAAAACAGGATGACTAAATGATAAGGTCCAATTTTGTATAATAAAAGTCCAAAGGAGGCTTAGAGAAAATAAGCACAAGACAGCAATTGAAGAGATAATGGCTAAGAACTTTCCATAATTGGTTGTATTTAAGAAGCCCCACAAAGCCAGATATACATAAATTAAAAATTAATCCACATCAAATAACATAATAAAACTACACAACCACAAAAAAACAAAGAACAATCTTAAAAGCAATCAGCGAATGAAGCAGGTTTAGTGTGAAAGAACCATCCTTAAACTAAAGTCTTCTCAGCAGTCACAGCAGAGCCCGGGATCCTGCAGGTCATATCCGCCAAAGGAACATAACCGTCCCCTGGAGTTCTGTATACACTCACGAGAAAGAGCGAACAAACATTCTCCCAGCAGACAAATACACAGAATTTGCTACTCATAGACCTCAATGCAACACTACTTAGGTGAGAGGCAAACTGAATCCAGAAGGCAGAAGAGGTTTCCCAGAAGCCGTGGTGGAGAAGAGGAGCTTGCTACACGGGATAAATCAAAACAGGCCTGGGCCATGAGAAACAAAAACAGAGAGCACCACCAGTCCAGTGTGGTTTTTGATGAGATACGTTTCAAAATGGTAGAACTAAAATGGTAGCCAACAATAATGATAAATGGCAGGAGCAATAAAGGCACTCCAGCATGCTCAGCCTGTAGAAAGGTTTGGGGGGAGGCCAGAATTATTGATTACCTTTAGATCTGTTACCTGAAGTGCAAATGTTAAAACTTTAACAGTGCTACTGAAAATGTGGAGACAGAATAGTTAACCTCTAAGCTAATACAGCCGGAGAGAAGTAGGCGTAAATAGTCCTTCAGTAATATAATAGGAGATAGAAAAAAGAAAAGTTATTTAAAAAGAGCAATGGTAAATAGAGAATAAAATGGAAGAAGAATTCAAAAATATTAAAGGTCACAATAAATGTGAATGGATAAAACTAGTTAGTTAAAAGGCAGTAATTATAAAGATTAAAAACTCCAGGCCTATTTTGTTTATAACAGACACATGTGAAATATAACACCATGGAAAATTTGGAAGTAAAGATATAGGAAAAGACATACCAGAGAAGTACTAATCAAGTAAAAGCGACCCAGCAATATTTGTCTTAGGCAAATCTGAAGCTGTATATAGTTGAATGGAGTCAACAAGCCAGCCTCAAAATGTATAATGAAAAAGCAGACAGATTACAAGGAGAAATGGAAAATCCATGATTACATTAAATTTTTAAAGCCTCTCTTAGAAACAGAAATATTGAATGACAAATATTCATCATGATAGAAGATTTGACATCAGGTAACAAGCTTAATCTAATTGACATATGTAGAACTCTAGACTCAATACTTAGTGCATATACATTATTTTCAAACACACATGTAATTTCTACAAAAATTAACCATGCATTAGCTCATAAAGAAAACTTCAAACATACGAGAGTCAACAGGACACAGATCACTTTCTTTGACAGCAGTGCACCAAAACCAGAGATCAATAACAAAGATAATTGACCTTATTCCAAGTATTTGGAAAGTGAAACACATACATATACACCAATCAAAACGTGTCTAGGGGCCGGCTCCGTGGCCGAGAGGCTAAGTTCACGCGCTCTGCTGTGGCGGCCCAGGGTTCGGATCCTCGTTGCGGACATGGCACCGCTCGACAGGCCACGTTGAGGCGGTGTCCCACATCCCACAACTAGAACGACCTGCAACTAAGATCTACAACTGTGTACAGGGGGGCAGGGTTGGGGAGATAAAGCAGAAAAAAAAAAAAAAGATTGGCAACAGTTGTTAGCCCAGGTGCCAGTCTGAAAAACAAAACAAAACCAAACCAAAACATGTCTAAATAAATTTATATCGTAAAATCATATACAGTTTATAGACTATTTTGGACTGGATAACACAAAACTGAAAACAAAATGTGTGCACCAGTGACAGCAGGAATTGGAGGGAAAATGTCCCCTTGTGTGGATATAACAGAAGAGAAGGATGATTGAAAATGACACAGATAACCTTTCAAAAGAAGAAAGGAGAATTGGAAACAGAACAATAGTATAAGCTCTAGGAAAGCAGAAAAAAGGGACACACTTAATGACATAGAAAACAAAGATAAAAGAGATCTACAAAAGAAAAATGCAACAAAATTCTTTCATAAAGAAAGAGAAAATATGAATAGCACTGTAACCATGGAGGAGAGTGAATCAAGTGTCAGGTTTCTGATGAAAGAGCACCACACTCCAATGATAGTTAGACAAGTTCCAACCACTGTTGGGAAAACAATCACCTCTTATCCATAAGCTGTCCTAGGAACAGACCAAGAAGCAACCTCCCTAACTCACTTTATGAGGCTAACAGTATAGCTTTGAAATGAAAACTAAACAAAGACAGGTGGAGAACGGAAAATTAGAGACCAACGTTGTTATGAACATTGCCCTATAATTGGGCTAAAATCTGAAACGAAATCTTAGTAAATGGGATCCAACATTGTATTTTAACAAAGCATCCAAGTCATGGAGGATTTACCTTAACTATTCAGGATGGCTTAACGACATGAAATCCACTAACATAAGTGCATTACACTAGGAACTCGGGCGGGTAGGGAATCAGCACCAAATGAACAAGTGCTCACACCTACAGATGGGGAGGAAAAGTGCGAAAACTTAACCAGCAAACATTTTACCAAACTTGCAGTACAGGGAAATGGTAAAATGATAAAACGCATCAAACAAAATGTTGCAGGAAACATCTTGATCAGTGGTGAAAGCAAAAGTTATTCTCATTAAAGTTAAAAGAAGCCCCAAGGACACTTGGAATCACCACTTTTGCTCATCATTGTAGTGGAGGTGCTAGCCAATAAACAAAGAAAAATAGAAGAAGTAGAACGCATAAGAACTGTAAAGGGAAAAACAAGATTCACTGTCATTTTCAGGTGATTGTTCTCTTAGAAGCTCTATGAAGCCAATCCTCAAACTGTTAGAACTAACAAAAATGGAGCAAGGCTGCTGCAGTCAAAATCAAAATGCAGAAATCAATAGCACTCATTTATACTGAAAAGATAACACCAACTAGAACTTTTAAAAAAGATACAATTCCACAGATAAAACAAGAATGGCTGGGAGCTGGAACTTGTAGAAGCTGAGTAACAGACACGCGTGTTCATTATTCCAGTCTGTCTCCCTCCGCATAAACCTAAAATTTTCTATTTTTAAAAGTTAAAATCTAAAATAGATCGTGACCCACTCAGAATAACAACAAATCTATGAGGTACTTAGGATACCGCGAAATGTATCTTACAAAGATGTGCAAGAATTTTAGAGAGGAAATTATTTAAAACTCATTGAGTAACATTAAAGGAAACATATAAAGAAAGAAATGACCATATTCATGACATGAAGCTTTTTTTAAAAGTTTTTTGGTGAGGAAGATTGGCCCTGAGCTAACATCTGTTGACAATCTTTGCCTTTCTTTTCCTCCCAAAGCCCCAGTACATAGTTGTATATGCTAGTTGTAGGTCATTCTAGTTCTTCTATATGGGATGCTGCCACAGCACGGCCTGATGAGCAGTGTGTAGGTCCACGCCCAGGATCGGAAGTGGCAAACCCTGGGCCGCTGAAGTGCAGCATGTGAACTTAACCACTCAGCTACGGGGCGAGCCCTGACATGAAGCTTTGATGTTGTGAGGATGTAGTTTTCCCCCAAATTATAAGTTCCCACAGGGTATTATGGAGAACTCAGCAAGAAGATTCTAAAGTTCATACGAAATTCTATCAGTTCAAGAATAGTGAAGACAATTTTAAAGAGGAGGAAGGGAGAGGAGGAAGGGAAATGAACTTTTTTCAGCACTTAGCCCAGGCCAGGTGCTGGTCGCGGCCCTTTCCCTGTATGACCTCACTAATCCTCCCCGCAGCCCTGGGGGGCAGATACCAGTATCATTGCCATTTCCTAGAGGGAGACACTGGGGGAAAGATGACATCATTTGTCTGAGGTTTAGGGAGACCAATCTTTACTGTGTGCCCAGCACTGATGGGGTCCTGGGACATGGGATTCTCAGTGCTCACACCGGGGAAGTCCCCACAACACAGCCTGGTTAATCACCTCCCCAAGGCCCCATGTCAGGAACCAGCTGGCAGAGCTGATATGCAAAGCCTGGCAAGCTGACCTCAGTGCCTGTCCTCGACACAACAACGCATCTAAACCGTTAAGGCTTAGGTTAAATTACAGAACACTGAAACCACATGAGTGGGGGAGTGGCCGCCAGGGCTGAGCAGCGCGGCGGGCTGCCACTTTGACCCACTCTGGCCGTAGGCCGCCTGCGTGGGGGGGAGGGCAGCCAGGGCAGACTAGAGCGGCGGGGTGCCACTTGGACCCACTCTGGCGGTCGTCCGCCTTAGTGGGGGGGTGGGCTCCCAGGGCTGAGCAGCGCGGCGGGCTTCCACTATGAGCCACTGTGGTGGTCGGCCGCCAGACTAGGTGGGGCGCCGCCAGGGCTGAGCAGCGCGGCGGGCAGCCACTGTGACCAACTCTGGCGGTCGGCCGCCTAAGTGGGGTGAGGGACCCCAGGGCTGAGCAGCGCGAGGGGCTACCACTTTGACCCACTCTGGCGTCGGCCGCCTGAGAGGGGGTTGGCCGCCAGGGCTGAGCAGCGGGGCGGGCTGCCACTTTGACCCACTCTGGGGGTCCGCCGCCTGAGTGGGTGGGGAGGGCCCCCAGGGCTGAGCAGCGCGGTGGGCTGCCACGTTGACCCACTCTGGCGGTTGGCCCTCTGAGTGGTGGTAGGGCCCCCAGGGCTGAGCAGCGCAGCGGTCTGCCACTTTGACCCACTCTGGCGGTCGGCCGCCTGAGTGGGGCTGTGGCCCCCAGGACTGAGCAGCGCGGCGGGCTGCCAATTTTTCCTACTCTGGCGGTGAGCCGCCTGAGTGGGGGTGGGGCCCCCAGGGCTGAGCAGCGCGGCGGGCTGCCAATTTGATGCGCTCTGGGGGTCGCCCGCCTGAGTGGTGGGGAGGGTCCCAGGGCTGAGCAGCGCGGCGGGCTCCCACTTTGACACACTCTGGCCGTCGGCCAGCTGAGTGGGTGGGGAGGTCCCCCAGGGCTGAGCAGCGCGGTTGGCTCCCACTCTGACACACTGTGGGCGACGGCCGCCTGATTTGGGGGGAGGGCCACAGGGCTGAACAGCGCGGCAGGCTGCCAATTTTTCGTACTCTGGCGGTGGGCCACCTGAGTGGGGGTGGGGCCCCCAGGGCTGAGAAGCGCGGCGTGCTGCCACTTTCACCCGCACTGGCGCTCTGCCGCCTAAGCTGGGGGTGGCGCCAGGGCTGAGTAGCACGGCGGGCTGCCACTTTGACCCACTCTGGCGGTCGGCCGCCTAAGCTGGGGGTGGCGCCAGGGCTGAGCATCGCGGCGGGCTGCCACTTTGACCCACTCTGGCGGTCGGCCGCCTGAGTGGCTGGGGAGGACCCCCAGGGATGTGCAGCGCGGCGGGCTGCCACTTTTTCCCACTGTGTCGGTGGGCCGCCTGAGTGGGGGGTGGCCGACAGGGCTGAGCAGGGCGGCGTGCTGCCTCTTTGACCCAGCCTGGTGGTCGGCCGCCTGAGTGGGGTGGGGCTGCTAGGGCTGAGCAGAGCGGCGGGCTGCCACTTTGACCCAGACTGGCGGTCGGCCGCCTAAGTGGCGGGGAGGGCCCCAGAGCTGAGCATTGTGGCGGCCTTCCACTTTGACACACTCTGGCCGCCGGCCAGCTGAGTCGGTGGGGACTTCCCCCAGGGCTGACCAGCGCGGTGGGCTCCCGCTTTGACACACTCTGGGCGACGGCCGCCTGATTAGGGGGTGGGGCCCCCAGGGCTGAGCAGCCTGGCGGGCTGCCACTTTGACCCACTCTGGCGGTCGGCCGCCTAAGTGGGTGAGGAGGGCCCCCAGGGCTGAGCAGCACGGTGGGCTGCCACTTTGACCCATTCTGGCGGTCCAACGCCTGAGTGTGCGTGGGGACCCCAGGGCTGAGCAGCGCGGCGGGCTGCCACTTTGACCCACTCTGGCCTTCGGCCGCCTGAGTGGGGGGAGGGCCCCAGTGCTGAGCAGCATGGCGGGCTGCCACTTTGACCCACTCTGGCGGTCGGCCGCCTGAGTGGGGTGAGGGACACCAAGGATGAGCAGCGCGGCGTGCTGCCACTTTGACCCAGACTGGTGATCAGCAACCTGAGTCAGGGTGGGGCACCCAGGGCTGAGCTGCGTGGCGGGCTGCCACTTTGACCCACTCTGGTGGTCGGCCGCCTGAGTGGGGAAAGGGCCCCCAGGGCTGAGCAGTGCGGCGGGCTGCCACTTTGACCCACTCTGGCGGTCGGCCGCATGAGTGGGGTGAGGGACACCAAGGCTGAGCAGCGCGGTGTGCTGCCACTTTGACCCACACTGGCGGACTGCCGCCTAAGCCGAGGGTGGCACCAGGGCTGAGCAGCACGGCGGGCTGCCACTTTGGCCCACTCTGGCGTTCGGCCACCTGAGTTGGGGCGGCCGCCAGGACTGAGCAGCGTGGCGCCCTGCCTTCTTGCAACACTCTGGCGGTGGGCCGCCTGAGTGGGTGGGGAGGACCCCCAGGGCTGAGCAGCGCGGCGGGCTGCCACTTTTTCCCACTCTGTCGGTGGGCCGCCTGAGTGGGGGTCGGGGCCCCCAGGTCTGAGCAGCGCGGCGGGCTGCCTCTATGAACCACTGTGGCGGTCGGCCGCCAACTACGTTTGGCGCCCCCAGGGCTGAGCTGTGCGGGGGGCTGCCATTTTGACCCACTCTGGCCGTCCGTCGCCTGAGTGGGTGGGGAGGGCCCCCAGGGCTGAGCAGCGCGGTGGGCTTCCACGTTGACCCACTCTGGTGGTTGGCCCTCTGAGTGGTGGTAGGGCCCCCAGGGCTGAGCAGCGCGGCGGGCTGCCACTTTGAGCCACTCTGGCGGTCCGTCGCCTGAGTGGGGGTGGGGGGGGCCGCCAGGGCTGAGCAGCGCGGCGGGCTGCCACTTTGACCCACTCTGGCGGTCGGTCGCCTGAGTGTGCGTGGGGCCCCCAGGGCTGAGCAGCGCGGTGGGCTCCCACTTTGACACACTCTGGGCGACGGCCGCCTGATTTGGGGGGAGGGCCCCAGGACTGAGCAGCGTGGCGGGCTGCACTTTGACCCACACTGGCGGTCAGCCGCCAGAGTGAGGGCGAGGGCCCCCACAGCTGAGCAGCGCGGGTGGCTGCCACTTTGAGCCACTCTGGCGGTCGGCCGCCTGAGTGGGTGGGAAGGGCCCCCAGGGCTGAGTAGCGCGGCGGGCTGCCACTTTGACTCACTCTGGTGGTTCGCCGCCTGAGTGAGGGGGAGGGACCCAGTGCTGAGCAGCATGGCGGCCTGCCACTTTGAGCCACTCTGGCGGTTGGCCGCCTGAGTGGGGGGGAGGGCCCCAGGGCTGAGCAGCGCGGCGGGCTCCCACTTTGACACACTCTGGCCGTCGACTGCCTGAGTGGGGGTTTGGCCCCAGGGCTGAGCAGCCCGGCGGGCTGCCACTTTTACCCAGTTTTCAGATTTCAGCTAGTGTTCAGATGGTGATTTCCTCTTCCACTAATCCAGTTTATTTCAGTGAATTCACCTTAGTGAGTTGCTTCCATTCTCCAAGACTAATATATTTCAAAACCAGTTTGCCTCAACCTAATGCATTACGTTTCCCCCAAATAAGAGCTCCTACTCTTGATAATTTTTTTTGGTTTAATTTATGACAATCTTAAATAAATTCTAGTGAAGTAGCAGATATTATAGCCAAACCACTCTAATATCTTAAAACGGTATTTATGAAAATGCGCATTTTGTGGCATCAGTTTAAAGAGTGGAGATGGTGTGTGTGTGTATGTGTGTATATGTAAATTCATATATACTGTATGCATGCATATATGTATGTGTGTACGCATATTAAATACTATTTACTATTTTACAGTTTACACTGTTTAAATATATAGATGCACATATTGCCTCTATTGCTTTCTTCTTTCTACTATCTTCCAAAACCCAAACCCTTCTTTCTTCAGGGTTCAAGAAATCAAGACGTCGTTTGAAAAAGAAAATAAGGCTGATTTTTATTGAACATATATGGTGTGCCAAGTTGATTAACCGTTGGTAAACATTAGGATCACTGGATCGATTTTAGCTTTTCAGTTTCTCTTTTGAACAACTCTGTTTTCAAGGATCCATATTTCATGACTTTTATTCTTTGAGTCCTTCCAAAGAACAAAAATAGCCTTTACCTTTTTTCGTAGAATATAATTCATACTCCCTTGCGATTATCATTTTGGTCCATTGGATTCTGTAAAGAATCTAAAATGAATTATGAGATCATGATTTTATTTTCTCTGTATTTGCAACATTTTTCTAATTCATCATCTTAAGAATTCTTCCATCATTATCATGATTACTCGTCAGTTATTCCAACTAAGCTGAAAAAAGATAAGTAATAAGAAAACAAAAGAGTGGTGAAATCACTTAGGAGGAGGACACAAGAGTGGAATAAATTGTTATTTTTCTGTGTTTTTATTGTGTTATCCAACTATTGCATCATCTTTTAAGAAAGTGTTAGAAATACTAGGGGCAGCATCTCTGTAGTTTGCTTTCAGATCCACTCAATATGAGAATTAGAAGTTTTTATTTTCCAACCATGATGACAAAGAGAAGAAATTTCACATTCCATCACCATAAGGTGAATACGATCAGAAGAATGAATGAATGTAAAGGAAAAGATTGCAGCACTTAGGCTCTAACGGTACGATGAAATTTTCATATTAATTAAATCAGACTATGTGTCTTCAGATGACGATATTTTAAATAAATTTTCTCAAACTTAAGAATTGATCCCTAAACAATGTATTTCCAAGAAAAAAAAATGGAAATACAGTATTCTCCTCCAGTTAGTCCTTCAAAGGAAAGTAATTCACGCAACAGTTTGAAATAAAAATCTGGACAGTCCCACATTGTTAAAAGATGAAAGTATTCTTTCATCTCCAGTGATGTTTATGGACAAAAATTTACTGATTAAAATAGTTTTACTATATTTAAAATGTATTAATATTTAATAAAGTTGATTTCAGTAAGTCTTTATGATTATATTTGTAAATTCCTTGTAGAATGACATAAAATTACATGAAGTTAAAATGTGCCCAGAGGGTAAACAGCAATAACTATTTGCCCTGTAATCTGAGGGTTAGATATCCCATCTCAATTCATTTTCACAAGAATTCTCAAGGAATCATTATCCTTTCACCTCCACTTTGAGTTAACTCGTCTAAGACGACAGCATAAGACAGCATTAAAGGCAAAATTTAAGCTCCAATTTCCTAATCTTGAATCACACATTGCTTCTCTTACACCGTGGTACTCGCTTCAAAGGAGAAAAAACACTTACCTATGTCCTCTGATAACTCCGAGGACCTCTTTCGAAAGAAGTCGGACAGAGATGATATTTAATATTCAAAGGAATAATGGAAATTGAAATCTGCATTTCTTTATCACTTTCACATTGTGGATATTTATTTACTGAACACTTTCCATAACCTTGTGATAATGTGTAGTATTCAGAAAAGCAAAAGGAGAAGCCCATGTTATGCTTGTCCTCAAAATAATCTTCTTAGTTAGGACACTATAGCTTAATTTCCCGGAAAAGTTATAAGACTTTGTAGAGCAGTTCCCAGGAATGGTCCAGATTGAACCCTGTAGAATGTTAGGCAACAAGTAGATTCAAGTGCCTTAAAAATCATCTAGTGAAGCATCCGAGAATGTAATTCCCCTTATGGAGGAAAAATATTACATGGTACTATTAGATTTTGATGAATAGAAGATAGAAGGTAACCAGCTGGTTTAAATTATGTTGTAAATCTAGTAAACTAAAGGAATAAATATATTAGTACATTGCTTTCATATTATAGGTTTTGTGCAGATGTTTGCTGAATAAACTAATCACTAATTTAGAAAGAGATCACTGATCAGCAATGATGGTTAATTTTTTGTGACAACTCAACTGGACTAAGGGATGCCCAGGGAACTGGTAAAACGTTATTTGTGGGTGTGTCTATGAAGGTGTCTCTGGAAGATATTAGCATTTGAATCAGTAGGCTGAGTGAAAAAGATCATCCTCACCAATGTGGGTAGGCATCATTGTATACCTTGGGGGCCTGAAGAGAACAAAAAGGTAGCGGAGGGCAAATTTGTTCTCTGTTGAGGTGGGACATCTGTCTTCTGCTCTTGAATTTCAGCACCCCTGGTTTTTGAGCCTTTGGACTAAGATTGGGACTTACATCATTGCCTCTCCAGTTCCTCAGCTCTTCAAATTTGGACTAGAACTACACCACCAGTTTTCCTGGGCTTCCCATTTGCAGGCTACAGATCATGGAACTTCTCAGCCTCCATAATCACATGAGCCAATCCCTCATAATAAATCTCTTTCTGTACACCTCTATCTCTGTCTCTGCCTCTGTCTCTATCTCTATATCCTGCTGGTTCTGTTTCCCTGGAGAACCCTGCCTAACACAGCTAGCATTCCCTTTTACTTATGGAAATCTCAGACAAGAGATTAGTCATTTAATATTAATATACATTGTGCACATTACATATACAACTATCTATCTAAATATCTATTTTCAAACAAATTTTATTTGTAATTCTAAAAAGAACAGACTTTATAAAATGCTTATTCCTATTTTTAAAATATTTGCCTGGAGGAAGATACTATTAGTATTTTCATTGGTACGTTATTGTTATTATTTTAGTGTTCTTGAGTTTATCTGAAATTACAAAAAAAAGGGAAAGGTGTTTAGTAGTAGGTTGTCTGTGGTGGATTGATGAGTATGTTTAGAATACTTCTGAAGAATACAGATTGATAAAACCCACACTGTATGACTCTTTCTTTCAGGACATGAAAAGGCTATGCAAATTTTTAAAGGCTGTAGTGCAGAATATTTGATTGTTTAAGAAAATATCTTGTAAAACTCTGTATTTACTTTTTAAAATATATATATTTTACAAATCACATATATGGATATATATCAGAGTTAGCACTATCCTGATTCTAACGTGGTATACCTAGATCTTACTGTTCAAAGTCAAATGGCTTGTATCCATCTCTAAACCCATTTCTAGGTATTCTGAGCATTAATAGCATATTAATAATTAGGTAAACATACCAATGTAACTGCCATACTCTGTATCTGCCATTCTTTAAAGCTTTTCAAAATTTATTGATTTACCAAAGGAATATCTAGTTATAATGATGCTACTGATGATAATAGCTAGCATTTATTTTTTACAATATACTCAGCACTTTGTTATGTGCATAGTTTTCCAGTATAAGATTCACAGCATTATAGAAATGTTGATGAGGGTTTAGATTTCAGTATTAAATAGAGGGTCAGGGTAGGACCCAGTAATCCTAGTGAATTCTCAAGATAATATTCTAGGCGGAGAGAACAGGGTGGGAGCACAAGTCCTGAAGTAGATGTGTGCCTGGCTGCGTGGTGTGTTTGAGGAACAGAAAGGAAGTGCGAGTAATGAAAACAGAATCAATACAAAGAAGAGTGATGGCCGAAGAGATCAGATAGGCAATGGGGGCAAATCATCATGCACTTCAGTAGTAGGGCGAGGAAACATCCCACTTGTCCTGGCCAACTTATTTTTATGTCTACTCTTCTGTCATAATTGCTATAAGTCCTTCTTTCACTCTCTAATCTGGGTTGGATCATAAATTATGTGATCACTCTACTGATAAGCATTGCAGATATCTTGGCTTTTATGCTGAATATAGAGTAGCCATACAGAGTTTTAAGCAAAAGAGTGGTGTAATCTGATTTATGTTCTAAAAGATTCACTTTGGCAGCTGTGTTTTCAGGGTCTAAGCTCTTGGGCATTAGGAAGAACTCGTAGAAGGCTGTTATGGAAATCCAGGCGAGAGGTGATGGTGGCTCAGGCTAGAGCGGGAGAAGTAGAAATGGGAAGAAGTGGTTGGAGTTCAACATATTTTAAGGTAGAGCTGGCGTGATTTTATGATGGTTTAGATGTAGTGTTTTAAAAATAAATAAAGGATTCTAGGGTAAAACAAAGATTTTTTTTGGCCAGAGAAACTAAAAGGAAGAATTTTCCATCAACTGAAATAGTTAAGGCTGCAGATAGATAAGATTTTTGTGAGATCATCCTGAGTTTATACTTGGACATATTAAATTTAAGATCTCTAAGAGACAACCAGGTGGTGATGAATATACGTTTTAAGTACGAGAACCTAAGTATGGGAATTCACAAAAGAATTGTGGATTAGAGATACAAATTTGACAGCTGTGAGTACACAGGTAGTATTTAAGCCATGAGGATGAATGAGATCAGCAAGGACTAGGCTTAAGGCCTCTGCAAGTTTAAAAGCCCAAGAGAAGAGGATGCAGCCACAGAAACCGAGAAGCAACTCTAACGATAGGGGAGAAAATCCCACAGAGTATTCAGTCCTGAAAGTCAAGTGAAAAAAGTAGAAGAAGGAGAAAGGAGTTGTGTCAGATGCTTCTAATAAATCAAATAAAACCAGGATGCAAATAGATCACTAAATTTAAGAAGCTGTATATCATGAGTCACATTGATGAAATCAGATTCGTTGGAGTGATGAGAGGTCAAGAGCCTGATTGGATGGAATTAAGAGAGAAGGAGGGGAGAGAAGTTGGAGACCTGGAGTCCATTACCAGAAAAATAGAGCAGACCAATTAAAGAAAGAAAATCTTAATAGTAATAGTAATGCAGGTCGCAGTGAGGACGGTTCCAACCATTTACTCAGTCCCTTGGTTCTTTTTTCATTTCCACCGTTTGTTAGGTGTTTAACATTAAGTAAGACAATAACTTCTCTAAACCTAAATTTACAGTAAAACGTAGACACTATTATCACCCACCTCAGCGTGTTGATAGGGTTGGTGGTGTTCAATAGAGTGGTGTTCAATAGAGTTTATTAGAGTGAGGTCATCTATTGAAAACGTCTAAAACATATAAATAATGAAAAGAAGTCATTGTTATTTCTGTTTTTCTTATCATTACTTATACTGCTACTACTGCCCCTGCTATTACTATTTTCTTCAATTACTGTTCAGTTTTTACTTAACAAGGAGTGGTAAGTAGTGCCCTGACCCTGCTTGCTCCTTACATTTTTGTACTTCTCTCATTCTTCCTCCTGTCACCACCCTGCCAACATCTCCTTCTCTGAGAACTATAACAAGCATACAAAGAAAACAAAATTTTCTTGCTTAATTTTAGGAAGGCACTAGGTATTTTTATATTCTTCTTCAAAGTACATCCATATGGTAAAGAATTCTCTTTATTAATAATATTTCTCCTATTTTATATTACAAGTGCCTGCCAGGGTGAGGCTGAAGCAGAAAGACAGACATGAAGGAGGTGTGTGTGTTAGCTATGTCTCTGACGTTCCACATTCCCTGACTCAAGATCTGTTCATATGCCGCATGCTCTGCTGAAAATGTCCACCTCTTTCTTCTCTTCACTAATTATCACTTGCTTTACTCCAAGGTTCCACACTCAAATGCCTTCCAAACTAGAATTCAAATTGTCCCTAGCCCACATAAATATTTCAAGTGTACTGAACATCTAAACAATCTGTGTTTTTTAAAAAGGTGCTACAGTGAGTGTGGGAAAGAGAAACAGTCAAATCCTTTGTGGCCAATCTCCCTCCCCCCCCCCTCCTCTTTTCCAGGCCCTTCACAAGGCATGCTGACATTCCTGTCATTGGAATGGGTGAGAATGCTTAGAAATATGGTTCATTTTCACAAATTACAAATCTTACTATTTCATCTCACTTACATAAATTTTAATCAGAATTGTATATATTTATCATCATCTTTGGTGCTTCTACTGGACGGAATTCCTAGACTGTAAGATATATTTTCTTTATGATGAGATTCCAAGTAATAACATTCTATTTGGAATATAGTTAATATTTACATTTTTAACTAAGTTGAACCAAATTCTGTTTCATCGCAACTTTGATATAAATATTTCCTATATTTTGACATAATGACATAATTATTTATACATAGTTGTTATGCCTGTTACTGTGACTTCTATTCTTACTCTATGACAGCGTAAAATATTTCTCATCAATTGTTTTATCAATATGTAGGATGAGGAATTCGTCCTTAACTTATAGCCGTGAAAGAAGCCTCAGATTCTCTATATTAGTGAAACTTAATGAAGAAAGGATGATAATGTTGCTTAATTTTCACTATATACACTTCTTTGGTTACAAGTTCTGATAGTTGTTTCAATTGTTGCATATTGTTATGGAGCTACATGCAAATATGTATAAGAGAGTATTTTACATGGTAATGTGATGTTGAGTTCCAATATATGAAATATAAGATGTTTAAAAATCTCAATGTACTGGAAGATTGCTAAAGGTGAGAGATGTAACTATTGTCATACAAACAAGAACAAAACCAAAGGGCCCACTCCATTGTAATTTAATTGGAGATTGTAAAAGTGGATTTCACTAGTATCTGTGTCTGTGGCTCCTGTGAAGTGTTTACATTCCCCAAACAGTATAGAACACCAGCAGCAAACATAAGATGGCCATCTGGCCTAAATTGGAACAGGGATATTACTCTGCCATGTTCAATGGCAGTTTCCGTGAGATGTTCATGTTTCCTCCCGCTCTTTACCTCCAGCACCAAAGGAGATTGACCTTAAGGAGGATGGGACTAAAAAGTGTCACAAAATCAGGTTTTGCCTTTTATCTCCCAAATCACTATCGCCATTAAACTAGAGGGATGTTTTAAGTCTGCATTTGAGACTGGGAAAGATATGAAATGTAAATTGAATTTGAGATCAAAGTCTTAAATCAGACTTGACTTTTCATAAACAAAAGTGACGAGAGTCTGGAACATCTTATAGTGCCAGAAAGTATGGAAGAACTCACAAAACAACAAAATGAAGGAATATGTCAAAGGGACACAGGAGCTAACTGAAATAACAAATTGGCACAATTTGAACAACCACATAAATAATGCGTTATTGGATTATAATCTAAAGTACAAAATAAATATCCATTGGTGCATAGTGATACAAATAAATGATTGAATAAATAAATTAGTGGGAGAGAATAGATAGATCCCCATTGGAGAGGAATCCAAATAATTTCTATAAATACTTCCTCCTCCAGGAAGGAGGGCATAACTCTCCGCTCCTTCAGTGTGGGCTGATTACAGTGACTTACTTCAAAGAGTACAGTACAGAAAAGGGGGAAAACAGTAACTTTACAGTATAGAAACCTAACCAACACTCTCTTAGTCAAGTGTTCAAGGTTAAGATCAATAGTCGTAAGACATACTTTTGATATGATATGAAGAGAATGGCAATTTACCTCTGTGGTTGGCCTCCCCAAAACCCATTACCCTATTACCTTAGTCAAAAAATGAGAATTATATCAGAAAAATTCTAGGAGATATTTTTCAAAATATCTGACCAGTATTACTCAAAGCTCTCAAGGATATTCTGTAAACTGTCACAGTCTGCAACTAAATGTGATGTGACTACAGCGATATGACAACTAAATGGATGGAATCTTGTAACAGAAAAAGGACATTAGAGAAAAACTAAGGGAATATGAATAAAGTGTGGACTTTGGTTAATTATATACCACTATTGGTTTATTAATTGTGACATATATACCATGCTAATGTAAGATATAAATAATAGGAAAACTAGATGTGGGGTGTATGTGAGTTCTCTACACCATGTTGACAAATTTTCTGTAAATCTACATCTATCCTAAAATTGTAATAAGTTTATTAAAAAATTCAGAAGAATAGGGTATGTTAAAAGAACACATTAGCCAACCTGAAAGAGCACCCGGTAAACAAAGCTGGGTCAATTTGAGGAATGAATAAATAATGCAGTATTGGATTATAACCAAAAATAGAAAATACATATTCATGAGTCCATACTAACATAAATAAATGATTAAATAAATAAATACATGAGGAGAAGCAGCAAATCTTCCTGACAGAAGAACCACATTAATATGTGGATACATCTCCTCTTTCAGGAGGTAGAAGTTAATCACCTTCTAGGCCCTGCTTGAGGGAGGGCTACACGTAGTGACTTGCTTCCAAAGAATATACCATAGAAAGGTCGATTAGTAATTTTCGCGTGGATGAACTTGGCAAACACTACCTTAACTAAGTGATGAAGGTTAAAATCCCCAATGAAATCTTGTTGATATCATGTAGCACCCAATATGATGTAATGAGAAGAGTACTGTGTGTTATTTTTTCCAAAAACCATATACTAGTCTAACCATAAAAAAAAAAAGAAAAAATCAGACAATCCCCAGTTGGGTACATTCTACATAATTGGTCAATGTTTCTAAACACTGTCAAAGTCACAGAAGATTAGGAAAGACTAAGAAACTTTCACAGACTGGGAAGATATTGAGAACTAACTATAATGTGGTACCCTACATTTGAATCTGGAACAAAAAGAGAAAATTAATGGGAAAACTAGTGACATCCAAATAAAGTCTAGAGTTAGTTAATACTAATGTACCGATGCCAGTTTCTTTGTTTTTGCAATTGTTCCATGGCACTGTAAGACGTTAACAGTGGAAGAAATTGAGTATGGAGTATTTGGGAACTCACTGAACTATCCTGCAACTTTTCTGTAATTCTTGAAGTATTCCAAAATAAAAAAAGCTTATTTATAAGGAAAGATATGTGACATTATTTTATAAATAGTATACGTGGTGCTACTAGTATCACTAGTTCTTGAGATGGTGTTCTACTGGAACAAAAATCTAAAACTTGTGGAATTAGCTTTGAAATGGAGTGGTGGGGAAAGCTCCCAAGGACACTATTGGTGAAAGCTGGAAGGACAGTGATCTTGCTATTGAATATAAGAGGAACGTGAAATAACATTTGCCAGTACTGTTGCTTGAGATGTTCTGGAAAATAGAAATGGTATCTAATTAACTCACAGATATGGCCTACAAGGTTTCCAGGAAGAATGCTGCAGCTACTAGCTGACTTCTCTGAGCTTCTTATGAAAAAGTACAAAGCTTTGAGAAGAGCCAAAATGAACTCTCAGTCTTCAGGTGGAATTTAAAGGAAAAATAAAAGAGCAGGACTGTGTTTGAAAATAAAACTTTCTCATTCCAAGTCTTTAAACAACAATAAGTTACCAAAGTAATAAAAGGCTTCAGGTAAAAGATTCAACTCAGTGGGACTTTAAATCCAGTAAAGTGGTCTCTGAGTCAAAAATGTCAACGGTGGATCTTGTAAGACCCTTTGCTAAGACCTCAGAAAGATTTATGGCCCTGTCTCACAGACCCATGCAGCTAGATGAAGAGCTTCTGAGCAGCAGAAGAGTGTTGTCCAATGGCAGCCTAAAACATGATGTAGGGTAGAGAAGGGCCTTCCTTAGAAAGAAATCTGGGCTTGTCTCACACTTCGTCTCATTGAATTGAATATAAATTGCAGAAAAGAAACTCACAAATTTTCAAAAGATTAATCCACTTGAACTGAAAGGGACAGAGAGAGTTTAAAACAAAGAGTGGTCTCTACGCCCTTAACTTCCCAGAACCGTGACCCAGACTGAGAAAGCTATGCAGCTGCAACTTTGGAATATTTCTAATGGCAAAGGGCAGAGCCAAGAACTTAGAGAGGGAAACGAAGAGCCATAGAAAACCATTCCCAGAGTGCGGCACTGAGCGCTAATCAAGCAACTGGCAATACACACCCAGAGATTTCAGAATCGCTACGAACTAATGATTTCTCTCTGCCTCCCATTCTCCTCCTTTTTGAATGAAAGTGCCCATTACCTTTTTCCTATATCTGTCATTTTATTTGGGTATATGGAGGGCACAAAACTTTTCATGTTACTTCATGTTTTTTTAGACCAATAGAAACCACATCTAAAAACAACCCCCACATCTGCATCTCCTGAAACAAATGAAAATACTCCAGATTTGAGTATGATGACTAATGAGATAAAGCTTTATGTCTTATAGGGTATTTTAAAGGTGAGTGTTATGTAAATAATTATGGATAGAGGGTAGACTATTGCAGATTAAAGAGAACTATAAATTCTTTGTCACTCCCCTCAGAAACCTGTAGTCTGTTTCTCTACCCCCTTGAATCTGAACTGTGTAACCAGAACTGTGAGTGTTTCATAGAACATAGCGGAAGTGACTCTGTGCTGGTTTCAGCCCTAATTTCTTAGAAGACTGTCAAGTTCTGTGTCCTCTCTCTTGATATCTATCCTGCTATGAAGTGGAAAAAAGCCCAGATAACCATGTGGAAGAAAATTTAAGCCTTAGTTGATAGTCCCGGCTGAGTTTCCAGCCAACAATCAGCCACGATGAATTACTGGATATCTTCTAGCCCCAATTAAGTTGTTTCACATAGATTAGAGATATGCTGTTCTGGCTGAACACTACTCAAATAAAAAAACTAAAAACTCAAGAGCAAAGAATTTGTTGTTTTAAAAAACTTCGCATTTAGGGTAGTTTGTATGCAGCAGTAATAATGAAAATACTAGGTCTCACGTCTTTCTCTTTCATGACAATGCCAGCAAACTTAATGTAGGTTAGAGTAAATTAGATTGAAAACATTATCTTTCTAGTAGCATTATTAAAATACATAACACGTGAATGACTGAAATAATTTCAGCATTCACTATATGTTGCACATAAATGTTTCCCCCTTTATTAAATTGAGGTTTTTTAGAACAAAATTATTTTCATTCATTTGATATTTATTTCAATGTAACAGTCTTCCAAGTTTACTCTACACTGGAATATAATGATTTTTGTATACTATATCCATATTGGTGCTTAAAAATGAAAATTTAGATTTACACATGATTATCATTAAATTATTGCGACAAAAATAACCTTGAGATAAAGCCTTACATAATGAATTTTAATTTTAAAGGGGTTCTTGTTACTTGAACTAAACGGTATTCTCTGACAATTTACACAATTGCGTTTATTTGCCATTAATTTACTCTCATTACTGTCATAAGTTCTTTATTTTTACATATAGTATGCCATCTAGTGACAAAAAATTAAATATAGCAAACATACTCTTTTAAGTCATCTTGAAAAAAAACTGTACACTATGCACTTGCTTCATCTGGTACAGAAAATAAATTATGTCTTTGCTTTTTCTTTTTAAAATTATTTTCCACTTTGGAAAACCATTTAAAATGTCATCACCTTTAAGATACTCCATGTCATATACATCCAATATACCCACGTCTGTTAAAATCCAATTCCACTGTAAGGAAAATAAAGTGATGCTAAATTTACTCTGTCAAATAATAATATTTTTGTATTCCAATCTGGATAAAAGTCTTGTCATTTATATTTACTATTCTGTTTCTTTTATAAAATAGAGCTCATTAGCTTGTTTATTTACCAATTAAAAATATAGAATTCTCTCTATAGAAGTCTCTACAAACGCTCACAAAACAGATTTTTTTCAGATGAGTATATCCTTAATGTTAATACATACACTGGGTATTTGTGTTCCAAAAATAAAACATTTTTTCCATCTGTCTCATATATTGTCCACCTGAGCCATTTCAGAGATACAGGTATTGAGACTCAGAAAGAGTAAGTGACTTGTCTCTAATAATAAGTGGTATAACTAGTACTTGAAAAGAAGCATTCTCATGCAAAAATCAAAATTAAAATTCTACTTGGCTAAGAAAATCTCAAATATAGAACATAGTATATTATTTGACAGAGTTGGTGGCTAAGGTTTTTTTTCTTACAATTCTAAGTTCCTCCTTTATTTTTATAGGCAAATGCTTTACCATCTTTCAGATAAGGGGTACAAAATATGGATATTCCAATATGGATATCCCATAGCTATTTCCCCCAAATTACCCCTTGGCAAGGAGCTAGAAGATTAAGCAATTTAGAGCAGAATTTGTAAAACTGTTTTTTCAGTTACTTTAAGATTCTAACAAAATTTGTGGGAATTTTCTCCTAAAAAGAATCACTCTTGTAAAGCCCAGCAAAGTGATCATTAGGGATATTGCATGAGGGAGCCTTTCCCTTACGGATTGCCTCCGTTTATTTGCCACTAGCAAGCTTCTACAACATTTTTTCCCTTTTTTAACATTTTTGACAAGTTTTCTTTAAACGTGATCATGTTCCCCCCAAAAATATGTAGCAGCTGAGAATTCTGCTCTCTCTACATATTAATGTACCAAAGGAAATATCTTGAAATACACATATATATGTATATAGGTATATACGTATATACAAATTAACATTGAACTCATCCTTTGTGTTCTTAAATATCTTAAAGAATTCATTAATTATATGCATGAATGGATTTTTTTGCAAGATAGTGAAGAATAGAAAATTACTTAGCTTTTGAATATAAAGCTTAGAAAAAAATTATTTCCTAGATTCCTATTCTTTGCGTTTATCGTATCAAGAGCTAAGCTTTGAGGACCTGATCATAGACAGAGTTTAGCATAAGGGAATTCCCAACCAGACAGTGAAAGAAAAGAAGGAAACACCACCTGTCCTGGTCCCAGGATTTTATGGAAGTAAGCCACATATATAAAAGCAAGAATCTAGGCAGATGTCTTAATCTGACTTGTGCAAATTTCAAACCTGTAATAAAAGTATTTTATATGTCTTCAGACACTGGATATCTGAGATTTATGAAGGAGATACTCCACACAATGCTCTTCTCCCATGTCGGTGGGTTCCAGTAAAGAAAAGAGAGAGGATCAGCTTTGTTATCTGGGAAGAGGGATTAGCTGACACTCTTGAATATCTTTCATCTCCTTTCAGCATAGTGAGACCCAGAAATCTCCACATGCTTTTTAGAGTCAATAGACGTAACCATACTGAGAGCCAAGAAGACCTCAATAAATGTGCTAGGGCTCAAAAGGTAAAAGTCACTGTTGAAATGGAGGCCGAAGGCAACCCAGGCAAGAATCCAAGTGCAGAACCTGGCAGACATTGAGAGATAAGGGCCAAGGGATGATGAGGCAGCAGCAAAGATTGCTAATAAGGACTACCAGCCTAAATTAATGTAAAAAGAGATGAGATCCAACATAAGGAAGCCGTAAACATGAGACACATCTACCAGCTGCACACCCAGGGATGGGATTGAGCCAAACCCTCTTTGGAGTACACCAGCCCAGGAGAACCTAGAGGCCACCTTATGCATCTGAAGATTCTCTATTTTCTTCATTGCCACATTCTCTTTCTATCTTAACAGTCTGAAGATTCTCTGTTTTCTTCATTGCCACATTCTCTTTCTATCTTAACAGCCTTTTTCAACTCTTCCACTCCATGAACACAGGACCAGGTAAAGGGAACACATAGGAAAAACACCGAAATTTCCTTGCATTTTCCAAGCAGAGATTGTGTATAAAACATTAAAATAAATCCAGTGGATTCTGTTGACTCTTTCAAAGTCCCCCAAAACTCCCATCCTATGCCTGCTACAGAAAACTACTTACGTGTAGAGAATTCACAGCAAATAACAGATTAGTTAGAAAGAAATGAAGACACTAAACTTTTTCTTAATATCTGCTGTGGACTTTCTGTTTATGTTGCCCCAAAATTCATATGTTGAAACTTAATCCTCACTGTGAGGGTATTTGGAGGTGCCGGCTTTCAGAAGTAGTTAGCAATGCACTTAGTGCCCTCATCAAAGAGGCACCAGCGTGCTCCACCACGTGAGGTCACAGCAAGAAAACAGCCATCGAAGGAGCTGGGCCCTCACAAAACCCCGAATTGCCAACTCCTTCATCTTGGACTTCCTGGCACCCAGAACTGTGAGAAATAAATTTCTGTTGGTTATAAGCTGCTCAGTTTATGGCATTTTGTTATAGTGACCTGAATGGACTAAGACAATGTCAGAATGCCGAATAAATTTTCAGATTTCACTAGATACCTAATTACTATATTATGCGGTTCTTACGAGGAAAAGTGGAATAAGAATATGCATGGAACTCTCTTTCTCTGCTACCAATACATATGATAAGATGATAGAGATTGCATCAATATAAGGTTTGATTAGTATACTTCCATTTTGTTCCTTTGATAGTCTCTAATTTTCAACTGGACCTTAGTCTGTGAGAATATGCAAATATATGTGGCTACTGAACAATTATGGTAAGGAACTTGTGAAGATGAAGTTATGACATAAAGCTACGAATAATTTAGTCTTATTATTTACAGAAATTATGAAACAATGACTTTTTTTAATAGTCACATTTTTACAGGTGTCTGGTGATATTTCATTGTGGTTTTTTTTTTCAGGAAGATTAGCCCTGAGCTAACATCCACTGCCAACCCTCCTCTTTTTTGCTGAGGAAGACTGGCCCTGAGCTAACATCCGTGCCCATCTTCCCCTACTTTATATGTGGGACACCTACACAGCATGGCTTTGCCAAGCAGTGCCATGTCCGCACCCGGGATCCGAGCCAGTGAACCCCAGGCCGCTGAAGTGGAATGTGTGCACTTAACTGCTGCACCACCGGGCCGGCCCCTCATTGTGGTTTTAATTTGCCTTTCTCTGATGCTTAGTGACATTGAGCACGTTTTCAGATACCTGTTGCCCATTTGTATGTCTTTTTTGGATAAATGTCTATTCAAGTCCTTTGCCCACTTTTAGTGAGAATATTGTTTTTATTATTATTGCTACTGAGTTATAGGAGCTCCTTATATATTTTGGATATTAATCCTTTATCAGATATATAGTTTGCAAATATTTTCTCACATTCTATAGCTTGCCTTTCATTTTGTTGGCTATTAACTTTGCTGTGCAGAAGCTTTTTAGTTTGATATAGCCCCACATCTGTTTTTGCTTTTTGATTTCATATCCAAAAAGTAATTGCTAAGCCAAATGTCAAGAAGCTTTCCCCCCGTGTTTTCTTCTAGTTTTACAGCTCCAAGATTTTTGTTTAAGTCTTCGATCCATTTTGAGTTGATTTTTGTGTATTGTGAAAGTTAAGGTTCCAATTTCGTTCTTTTTCATATAGATGTCCAGTGTTCCTGCCAGCATTTGTTGAAAAAACTATCCTTTCCCCATTGTGTATTCTTATTACCCATGTGGGCTCTCTTTTCTGTTCTATTGGTCTATATGTCTATCTTCATGCCAATACCATACTGTTTTAGTGTGTTGGCAAGGATGTGGAGAAATTGTAACCCTTGTACACTCTTGGTGAGAATAGAAATGGGACAGCCACCATGGAAACGAGTGTGGTGGGTCCTCAAAAGATTAAAAATAGAACTACCGTGTGATCCGGAAATCCCATTTCTGGGTATATGTCCAAAAGAATTGAAATCAGGATCTCAGAGGGATACCTGGACTCTTGTGTGATTGTGTGATTGCAGCATTATTCATAACACCCAAGATATGGAAGCAACATGAATGCCCATCAATGGATGAATGGATTAAGAAAACGTGGCATATACACACAATGGAATATTTTTCAGCCTTAAAAAAGAAGGAAATGCTGCCATATGGGACAAAAGGGATGATCCTGGAGGACATTATGCTAAGTGAAATAAACCAGCCACAGAAGAACAAGTAAGTACATTATTCCACTTACATGAGTTATCTAAAATAGTCAAACTCAAAGAAGCAGAGAGAAGAATGGTAGTTGCCAGAGGTTGGGGGAGGGGGAAATTGGAGCTGTTATTCAATAGGTGTAAAGTTTTCGTTACACAAGATGAAGACGTTCTAGAGATTTGCTCTACAACATGGCGATCATGGTTAACAATACTGTATTGTACACATGACAATTTATTAAGTAGATAGATCTCATATTAACTGTTGTTGCTACAATAAGAAAATTACACAATTGGGTACTAGCTAAACTTCAATAAGTATCTAAATTGATGTCCACAGCTCCAATAAATTTTCTTCCCACAAAATGCTCAAGAAACATCAGTAAAAATAAGTTTTAAGGGTACTCTTCCACTCGGTCTAAATTAGGACATTCATGAATTAATGATAATTCATTTGTAGATTTTCCAAAATGTCATTTTGAGGTGTGTTTTCCTTATGCTGATTATCATAAGATAAAGATTTTCTATAGGCAAACTACTGTTTAAGTACTTTATATACGTTAAATAAAAACTATCATGAAGTAGATACTATTATAAGGCCAGTTTCAAAAGTGAAGTAACTGATGCACGGAGGGTTAGTTAAGCAGCTTGCCCGAGGTTACATTGCTAACACACAGAAGATCCACACGGTGTGGCTTCAAATTCCGTGTTATTTAAAATTATGTTACATTGCCTCTGCCATTATATTTTGAAATATAACTCTTGCTGTCACTTCCTCAACAGTTAGCTAGTATCCTACTCTTCACAACCACCCCAAATTTTAGGGTATTATGGTTATACTTCTCCGGAAATGTAGTGCAACATGCAGCTCAGTCTAAACAAAACATTCAAAATCTCATCTCCTGAGAATCATTACTTATTCAGGCATGATGCATGACAAAGTTGAGAAAATGAAACATGAGAAGATATTTTGAGAGAACTTCTGAAAAGAAGTTTCCTCAGTTTTTAAGAGTTTCCCAAAGCAAAGCTGTATTTCTTCCCTTAGTAAGATTGCCAGATTTAGCAAGTAAAATACAGGATGACCAGTTAAATTTGAATTTTAGATAAACAATGAATAATTTTTCATAAGACATACTTAGACCAAAAAAAAAAATGCTGTTCATCAGAAATTCAAATTTAACTGGGTGCTCTGAATTTCATCTGGCAATCTTACTCTTTAGTTCATTACAGAATAATGAAGATCTGGGAACTCTTGGCAGACATCTTGTAATCATAACGGTAAGTCAGTCTTCAGACGAAATGTCAGCTAGTAAAAGAGAGAGGTGGAAACAAACAAGATAACGATGACATACTTTAACTGTTGAAACAAAACAAGCCCGAAGCCAACCTTACTTCATATTTTTCACTAACACGGCCAATATATTCCATTAGTGTTTTAGCTAGGCTAACTTGAGCACTATGTTACTATAATAAAATATACCTACTGTGATACACACAAAAGAATTATCATGGATTGTGATTGATCTAATAAAGTTGTTCTGTTCTCCTGAACATGCTTCAGCTATTCAAAGTTTACACTCTCCACACATGCAAAGAGAAGTGACTTGGGATCTACAGACAGGTTACATCATATAATATAATTCCTTTGCTTTATTTGGCTCCTAAAACTTGAAAGTTCAAGACAGAAGGCCAAAGGGGTAATAAGAACTCTATTTTATATCATGCAGGGAACATCACGAATCAGTACCAAGGCCAGCAATATTCAAACATCATATCTTGATGTTAGAATAGTGTACAATTTGTTCCATCACTGCACATGACTGATGTTGTGTTTTGGTTGTTGTCATTGCTCTTTCCCTCAAATCACCTCTTGGCTCTGTATCTCTATGTTGTGTTAGATCTATTATTCAACTGCTATCTTTATTATCAGCTCATTATCTCACTGATGGCGTGATGTTTCCCTGGTGACGCTGGAATGGGCCTGCATAAAGATGTTCACACACTTGGGTTTTGGTTAGAATTAGAAAAACTTGACACCAGTATCCCCCAGAAACAGTGATAACCACTCTTTTATATCTGTGAGATGTGTTTCAGTGGAGGAATGTTAGAGATAATAGAGATGAATACTTAGTAATAAGTAGCTTGAGTAAGGAAACTCGGGTGAATATTTATTTTATTCAAATAGCCAGCTTTGTCTTTATATATTTTCAAAGTAGACAGCATAAAAAAAGACTAGCAAAAAAGTGTAACCAATCACATATCTTTTCTTCAAATGCAATCCTATTTTTCTCTTGTATTTACTGATATATATATATGTATATAGATATGTATATTGTCCCACTATCAGCCCATTTATTATCTTTCCCCTATAGGAATTCATATCTTATTGTCTTTCCCCTATAGGAATTCATATTAGTTGGCTGTTTTCAGGAACACTTCTCTAAAACTAGATTTAAACCCTGACAATCTCCTCTACTCTATATCGAAAAATGTTTTCTAGTTGCTTGCTTTTCTTGACCTAAAAATCAAATTTTATTTTGAACTTGTTATCACTCAATACTGACTTATTCCTAGGTCATTTTCGTAGTATTTGTATTTTCCTCTTCAGCTTCTCCTTTACGTTAGTGAACGTATATTCACCAAATGCTTATATATCTGGTTACTCTTTCAATTGTGAAAAATAACATATTGCCATGGACTTTCTTTACACAGAATCTGAAAAGAATTCTTGTACATTTGTGGTAGATTTTATTATTCTTTTTTTCCTCTCATAAGAGTATATGTCATCAGTATTAAGGTACATCAAATAATCCAAAACCTGAGATTAAATGGTTAGTAAATATACTTGAGCTAGACAAGCACAGAGCTATTGCCAACAAAAAGAACATAGTAAAATCCAATTCAGTTCTTAGAAGCAATACAAATGAGCATTTTACAAGGGTAAATAAATAATGAGATGTACCCATATATTCATTTTTTAAAATTTTCCTACAAAGGAAACTTACTAACATTAAATATGTACCCCAGAGTACTGTGTGCATATGTATGTAGGTATCCACATACACACTATGCACCACACACCTACACACACATATATATGCGTACATACACACTTTATATATATACCTAACAGACAAATATATATATTACACATGAATGAAAATATATACATATAAATTTATTATTAGTTTCGAGGCAGATGTGCTAACATCTGCTACTAATCCTCCTCTTTTTGCTGATGAAGACTGGCTCTGAGCTAACATCCATGCCCATCTTCTTCTACTTTATATGTGGGACGCCTACCACAGCGTGGCTTGCCAAGCAGTGCCACGTCCACACCCAGGATCCCAACCGGTGAACCCCGGGCTGCCAAAGCGGAACGTGTGAACTTCACCGCTGTGCCATCAGGTCTGTCCTATATATCTAAATTTGATGCATAGTACTATGTTGAAAATTATTAACCTAGCATCAATTTTATCATGAGAAAGGTGTTGAAAGCAACATTTTATTGGAAACTAGTTGAAAAATTATGAAAACTTCAGGAAGAATAGCCACTGCAATGATGAAAATGATGACCTTTAAGATTCATTTAAAAGAACAGCCTTAGTTTAGGCTTGTTTGAAAATATATATATATATATATATATATATATATATATATATATATATATATCAGAAAGGGCATATTGTTTGGTGAGATATTCTTCAGTGATATCTGCTTTTTTTCAGAGGAAAAATGTTAAATAGACTCTAATTCATAAAGACAAAACTGTGTCATGGGAATTAGGAATATTTATCTTGCTGCTCCCCATATGAACTTTCTGAATATTCCAGGAAGACAGAAACTTTTAGAAAGAAGAATGACAACTAAAAATAAAACAAATTAATATATATATGTGTGTTAATATATATTATATATATATGTACATATAAAGTAGGTAAGAAAAGGATGAATAAACCATTAATATATGTCAAAGAGAGAACACTGCCTTAAAGATCTTGCCACAAAGGAAGTATGGCTGCATATTATTGTGAATTTAAAAAAAATAATAATGAAGCAATTATCTTTATAGAAGCGAATGAGTGGCTCACAGAAAAAATCTAGGAAAGGAATAACAAAATGAAATAGAATAATTCAAGAACAAATGTTGAAGGGTAAAATAAGGCCATCACAGAAAGGAAGGTCAAATCAGAAGTATGAGTAACAGAATAATCACTAATGAAAATAAGGCAAGTGCTTGAATAGTAGAGCCAAGGAGAGCATACACAATTAAGGTGAAATGAACAAAATATTAACATGAGTAGAAAGAAAATGGTAAACTGGCAAAGGGATATCAGCATGCACATTATTGGCACCTTTTAAGGAAAGAACTGTAATAATTAAACCAAAAATATAACCAGATATAAAAATCTAAGAAGCCTGAATTAAAAAGTTGAAAATGCACAATGTGTTCCAAGAAAAATAGAGGAGCAACTTCTGTGAAAATTAAATATTTATACATCTTTCATTCCGTCAATTCTTTTCTTAAGAACTGTCTGCTAGAAATAAAATGAATATATATAAAGATAAATTATAAGTATATTTTTGAAATATTGCAGTCAAAGTGACTAGAATCAAAGTGACTATTAATCAATAAGGAATAGCACAAATTTTTGTGTTTCAAATATTTGAAAATGATAAATTAGCTCTACACCAGATAACGTTTAGAGATCTTCACCAGATATTGCTGAAGGGGAAAAGCTTGATTTAAAATAGTTTGCAATATCTTATTTTTATAGAAGTAACAATAAACTAAGAAATGAACATGCTCTATATGTGTAGGATTTTTCCCCTTTACTCTTCCCTCTGTTTTGTATATTTTCTAGAATGAACCTCTACTTTTGATAAAGATAAAAAGTTATGTTTGAACACATAATAACTTTCAATTTTTGTGCATGCATACACATTTATAGAGAAATATACTAACCAATTTTCTTTGTATTATTAAATATACCTACTTTTAGCAAGAAATTCGAGTTCTTTTCTTAAAATATCTCTTTAAAAAATAAAAATTCTAAGAAGTACTGCATTGAGGAACTATATTCTCTGAAGGCAGAGATCCAAATTTGGATAATCCCTCAGTGTATGATAGGGAACTTTTACTACTTATTCTCAACACTAAACAGTTTCTACTCATTAATAAAGTGAAATTGAAAGTTATTCCAGTACTTTGTGAAAGTACAAGTAATGTATAAGCAAAAGAGGAGAATAAAAATTTGGAAAAATCATTTAATATCAGTAATACCAGATTAATCTGGTTTTAATTTTTTAAAACCTTTGTGATGTTAAAAGACAGTTAAATAGAAGCTGAAATCTTTTCAGAAAGATTCAGAGTTAGTGGGATTCTGAAGTACACCTGTTGGAATGAACAAGGCTTTTTAGTGGAGGTGACATCCTAAAGTTGAAAGTCTGCATTTGACTTCAGTTCACCTTTCATTATTTTCTCCCTAGTTACTTTTTAACTAACCTAATGAAACAATCTATAAACAAGGAGCATTTATAAAGCATGGGTAATTAACATAGGTCATGGGTTAATAGCAAGAAATAACCATCATTTGAATATTTACTTCTGTTGTAAAGGCAGGAAGATCAGGGAAATGAAAATCAAAACTACACTAAGATATCACCTTACACCTGTTAGAATATCCAAAACCAAGAGTGACAAATGTTGCAGAGGCTGTGGAGAAAAAGGAACCCTCATATACTTTTGGTGGGAATGCAAACGGGTGCAGCCACTATGGAAAACATTATGGAGATTTCTCAAAAAGTTAAGAATAGAAATACCTTATGACCCAGCCATGCCACTACTGGGTATCTATCCAAAGAACTTGAAATCAGCAATTCCAAAAGTCCCATTCACCCCTATGTTCACCGCAGCATTATTCACAATAGCCAAGTCATGGAACCAACCTAAGTGCCAAGCAACTGATGGCTGGATAAAGAAGATATGATATATATATATACAATGGAATACTACTCAGCCATAAAAAAGAACAAAGTCGTCCCATTCACAACAACATGGATAGACCTTGAGAGTATTATGTGGAGTGAAATAAGCCAGACAGAGAAGGACGAACTCTGTATGACTCCACTTATAGGTGGTAGTTAACATAAAGACAAAGAGAACTGATCGGTGGTTACCAGGGGAAAGGGGGGGTGGGGGGAGGGCACTAAGGGTGAAGTGGTGTACCTACAACATGACTAACAATAATGCACAACTGAAATTTCACAAGGTTGTTAACTATCATAATCTTAATAAAAAAACTTAGGAATCATTACTCTGGTCATTTTATAAATGACTCACAGGGGCCACACCCATGGCCGAGTGGTTGAAGTTCCACGTGCTCTGCTTCAGCAGCCCAGGCTCAGGGGTTTGGATGCTGGGTGTAGACCCACACCACTCGTCAGCCATGCTGTGGTGGCGACCCACATACGAAATAGAGGAAGACTGGCACAGATGTTAGCTCAGGGCTAATATTCCTCAAGCAAAAAGAGGAAGCTTGGCAACAGATGTTAGATTAGGGTGAATCTTCATTGGCAAAAAAGAAATTTAAAAAAAGACCCATTTATAGTGTATCTACAAGCACACATATGAGATGGATCCCTGTCCTCACCCTCACTAGAGTCCTTTGCAAGAAGCTGGCAAGAAACTTGGTTTCCTGCCAAATGTGCCGTGATTAGGATAAAAATAAAACACAGGAGACAGCAGAGCACAGGTAACTGGAAGGCTGACAGTTTTGTTTTCGTTTTTAGGCAAGAAAAACTATTTAAAGATGAAGAAATAGGGCAGAAAAAAATCCACTGACATGCTCCTATGAAAGAAACAGGATGACCTTCTAAAAGAAAACAATGTCTAGGTCAATGTTGCCTGACACCTAAGACTGTTTTCCCTTAAAAATAATCTTTGGGGTCCATTGCCAGTAACATGGGGGCCAAAATCACCTGCAGGTCCTCCCACAGGGCGACACACTTAGAAATAAGGATTAAAAAACAGCAGCCTGTTAAACATACAGCTGAGTTTGCAAGTAACTGAAGAAACTCCTAGGGGTCCACGCCCACAGCATTTAGCGGAGGTGGAGTTCAGCAGCTCTGAGGCTGTGCCGCGGTGGCTTGGTCATCTCCCTAGTGAGGTGCTTAGGTTCTGGTGGCCACGTGGAGGCAGGAGACAGAGCCTTGGACCTCAGTAGGGCCGGGGGTTGGAATCGAGACCCCTGCAGAAAGTCGGAGCCTTCACAGGCCCACAGCTTCAGTGAGGGCGAGCTAGACGAGAACCGGCTCAGGAGCGTGGAGACAGCCTGGGCCTGGGGAGTCGGAGGGAAAGGTCCCCCATGAGGACGGGGAGCTCCAAGCCTGCTTGCACGCGGGCCTGGGCCTCAGGATGTGTCTCTCCTGCAAGGTCCAGTGATCCTCCAGGTCAAAGTCAGCATGAAGGACCCCTCGCTGTTGGTCTCCCTTGAATCCCGCCAGAAGCAACAAAGACGGCTCCAGAGAGACATCTTTCCCGCAGGATCCCCACAGGAAAAGCCGCCCTGAGCACGATGCACAAGAAAAACTCACAGAGCACACAAGAGCACCACCACAAGCCCCTGTGAGAACCAGCAGCCGCATTCGATGCCAGCCCTTCAGACGGTAGAATCACCTGACCCACAGGCTAAAAACGGCCGTGTTAAAACGATTAAAGGCGTGGTGAAAACAGGAGGAAAGAACAGACTTTTGTTTTTAAAAAGACCAAGTAGTTTTGAAAGAGAATTCCAGAAATAAAAAAATGTTTCATATTAAAAACTCAATGGACAGGTTAAACCGCAGATTGAGCACAGCTAAGGAGAAAAGTGGTGAAATGGAATACGGACACAGAACACAGCACAGAGAGAGAAACAGAAATAGGAAAGAGAGGGAAAGAGACACAGAGAGCTAAGGGAAAAAAGTCACCTTCACAGAAGCAGTGGGGAGAGTGTTCCCGGACAGATGGAGTGCGATGCGAATGCTCAGCTCAGGAAGTGAGTCCTGAGCAGGAAGAACACAGCTGCCTTCACACCCAAGGCACTTAGGTGAGTCACCAGAACACCAGCACAAGTGACCACAGGAGAACACAGCGTCTCCTGTGTGCTCAACGCTTTACTCAAAGATCATCCTTTCAATATGTTGGCCTATTTCCTTCCAGTCTTTCATCTATGCATGTTTAGTACACATACAAAAATTTCAGGGGAAAATCAGATTGATACAGTACATATAATTTTGTATGTACTTTTTTTACTCAGCGTTTTCCCATGAGCATTTTCCCAGGTCATTATGCAGCAGCAGCGGAACTGCATCAATAAGAGCGAAGACTTGAGTTGTGGTTACCAACGTGGGATGTGAAGTCAAGCGTTCTGTGTCTGAGTCCCAGCTCACGACTCACCAGCTGTGTGACCTTGGGTAAGTTACTGGTCCTCTCTCTGCTCCCATTTTCTCATCTGTAAGTTAGTGTGAGTTGCTATTTACTAAGCTATCTGCCAGGCACTGTGCTAAAGACTTGAATAATCCCATTTGATTTTCACAAAACCCCTATGGATTACATGTGTTATTGGCATTATTTTACAGACGAGAGACTGGGCCTTAGAAAGAATGTGAAGTGATTCGCCCCAAATCACACGGCCGCTGATGGTGCTTCGACTTGAATTGAGATGTGTCTGCAAAACCTGCGCCCTTGATGCCACACTCTTCTTCCATATGTTTGAACAGCCTCAGAGTACGCACAGACCGTGAAGCTGACCACGAGGGGCCCCGAGTGCTGCTCATCTCCACTTATTTCCTTATTTATGTGCTTTGTCCATGTTTCTTTAGACATGTTCATTTTTCTAATTTCTATGTTGTATAGTTATATATTACATTATGTTATACATTGCGGTATATGTATTATATGTTATGTGTGTACATATGCATATATGTTATATATAATATATGTTATATATAATATATTGTCTATTAGGTTTTATATAGTTATATAGTATAGATATTAGCCAGTTTTATCAGGAATATGTTTAATAAACTTTGATTTTAGAACAGCTCTGGAGTTGCAGAAAAGTTGGGAGATAGTAGAGAGCGCTGTCACATGCCCCACACCCAGTTTCCCCGCTGTGAACACCTTCCGTGGGATGGTACGTTTGCCGGTGGTAGTGAACCAGTACTGACGCGCTATTGCGAGCTGCAGTCCACACGTCACTCTGTTTCCTTGTTCCCACCTAAGTCCCTCGTCCCAGGGTCCCACCCAGGATGCACCGCACGGTTAGCCGCCAGGGCTCCCTGGGCTCCTCTGGCTGAGGCGGGTTTTGCCTAGCATTCATTTTTGCAAATCCTCCTTCCAATTTATAATCTCCCTTTCTCATTTGTGTGTGCTGTTTCCTGATGTATATGAAAAATAAACTCTATATTCGAATGGATCAGTGTTTTGTTCTGTGGTATCTTCTGCTGGATTTATTCTTAGAACGTTCTTTCCTACATCAGAATGGCAGAAATGTTTACCTATGGAAATTCTCACTGTTTCACATTTTCACTTTTTATGTATATCTAATTCACCAAACCATACGGGATTTCTTTTGGAATATGGTATGAGGGGGGTCTGATTTGCTCTTTTCCAAATAGTTACCATTCCTCTGAGCACCACCTCTTACAGAGTCCTTCCTTGGCCCCTTGATGTGTGATCCTCTGTTCCCTGTGAACGTTTGCTCTTCTGAGCTGCCCGCTCTTTCCCACGGCTACGCCGACCACTCACCCCAGTGTGCTCAGGACTGTATCAGTTTTAGCGCTGGCAGCCCCTGGGCACCCTCAGTCCCGGGCAAACTGGGACAGTTGGTCACCCACCCACCACCCAGCCTTGCACCACTGCCATGCTGTACTGCTTACTGTTGTGCGCCTGTTGTGCTCCCCCAAAATGGGCTGTTTCTCTTTCATGAAATACAGAATATTTCATCAAATTGCAGCATAAGAATCCTACGGGAGCTGCAATCCAGGGAAAAATAATTTGAGAGCAGACAGTGTTGCAGTATCGAGTCTCCTCCTGGGAACACGCAATGCCTCTGTCCAGCCTTCTTTATGTTTCTCAGTAAGACGCAAAGTTCTCTACACACAGGCCTCTACATCCACCTCATTCCCGGGCAACCTAAAAGTTTACACTGCTATATTAAATGGCAACTTTTCCCCCATTATATTTGCTAAATAGTTTTTAAAATATTCCATGTATATTCACACAGTTTTTCCTAGATGCACCAGTGTGAATATGCACGTGCTTTATTGATCAACCACAGCCTTTTTTTCTTTTGCTTTTTCTGGGTTACCCTAAGTCTTCTCCACTTCTACCCCCGCCCCACATCTCAACAACCTAGTACGTATCTTTTTATTTTCCCCATACAGAGATACACCTAGACAGACAGATGGATAGACAGATAGACACATAAAGTAGTTACGTTTTTTTGATCATTGTTTGGAAAGATGAGACATTATTATATACATCTTTAAAATCTTCAATACCTCTCACCAGATTGCTTACCATGGCTGTAATACTAAATATTTCTCCCATCAATGTGTGAGAGTGCCTGCACAGAAAAAACACTCTTCCTCCCGCGGGCCTCCTGACTCTCACTCCACTGCCACACAGCACTCCTGACGCCAGATGTGTGGGTGCTCTGCTGGGAGCCGTGGCTACATCATTTGATCGGCTGTTTGACAGGGTCCAGCCGATTAACGCCGAGGGGTGCAGGGTCGCCCCTTGGTGAAGAATAACTGGCCAGCCCCTCACATAGTTCTGAAACCTGTGCTGCTTCTAATTGCCCTTCATTCCTTTTCCTTTCTTAACCTCCAGTTTTCACTCCTTTGGGTGGCTGCTTGGGAGGCACTACCTCCTGGGAATATTAGATATAGTAAGAGAATGTGACCACCTGCAGGTAACTTTCAAGATATTTTTCAGTTAATTATTGGAGGAGCACACAGTCCCATTTGAGACAATCAGAAAGGAATCCTGCCCAGGTAAGATGTCGAATTAGGTTTATGGCCTCTGTCTGCTTAATGTTTCCTTCTCCCTCCAGTTCTTTGTCTAAATATATATGCATCGTGCTTCTAAGTTGGTTGGTTAATTGGATGATCAACAAGTATCTACATATTATTCTGGACCTTCTGCTTTCTGTTAAAATGTTATAGAGGTTTTCTCCTAAAAGCAATAAATAATAAATGATTGATGAGTAGAATGGCCGAGGGGTGCAAGAAGGCCCCTCGGCGAAGAATGGCCGGCCGACACCCCTGATATTTTCTGAATTATATGCACGCTTTCTAGTAAGGTTATGTTTATACTTATTTCTGTTTTTTATTCCTGAAGATATATAGTTTAGCTTAGCTTTTCAGCCCTTTACTTTACTAACAAACTGATACTTTCTCCGGCAGTGTGCTTAAAGGACTGTTAGCTCTACAATCTAAAAGACAAAGGAATGCTTCCACCCCTAAAGGGCGCGGAAAAAGTAAAGATGTTTAACTGCCCGCTGAGAATGCAGATAGCCCTGGGGATAAGACACCCTGGAGTCGCCTTTTGTTCCCATTAACCATCTACACTAATGGCGTAAATGATTGAGGGAGGCAGGGATGGCTCCACCAGGATGCAACCAGACGGACTGCTGTCCTGTCCGGAGGCCTGGACCTTCTCTCTTTGATTTAACTTTGCCATGAATTACAACAGGTGTCTAGGTACCTATCTCCTTTAGCTTAGAGACAACAAACACTAGTTAATTGCGGAGAAGACTACCATTAACCTTATGCTCTATAGAATAGAATGCTAATAAATATTCTTGTGCTCGTTTTTTACTTCCTTATCTCTCTGAGAATATTTGTAGAACCATTTCTGTACTAATCCTGAAAAATATATAAACGACACTTGTGCACAGTAAAGGTGGACTTGCTAACACCAACCCAAGTCTCACGTCCTCTTTATTTCCCCCTCCCTCAGGTTTTCGCCGACGCCGTCTCTCCCGCGGGAACCTGGACTCTGCCGAGGCTGGACCCCGGCAGTGCTCCACACACCAAGCCATCCTCCAACCCCAGCTGGGCTTCCCCAATTCAACTCCGTTCTAACGCTGACTACTTAGAGTGGGCACCACAGCTCACAAGTTAAGGGCTCTGTCCCACAAGACTGGCCCCACTGCAGACGCTAGTTGAAAAGGGCCAGGTTGTCACCTGCACTTCTGACTGACCAGCTATCAACTGGGGCACCCATGACCCCCTCCCTGGGTGTGACAATTTGCTAGAATGGCTCACAGAACTCAGGGAACACTTACATTTACGGGTTTATTAAAGGGCATAATAAAGGATGTGGATAAAGAGCCAGATGAAGACATTTATAGGGCGAGGTCAGGAAGGGCCCTGAGCATAGGAGCTTCTGTCCCCGTGGGTTTGGGATGTGCCACCCTCCTGGTGTGTAAACGTGTTCACCAACTCAGAAGCTCTCCAAACCCTGTACTAGTGGGATTTTTATGGAGGCGTCATCACATAGGTCTGATGGACACTAATTCCATTTCCTGACCCTCTGCCCTTCCTGGAGGATGGGGTAGGACTGAAAGTGCCAAACTTCTCATCACCCCTTGGCCTTTCTGGTGATGAGCTCAGATCCTGAAGTTATTCAGGAACCCACGAAGAGTCACCTCGTTAGAACAAGTGATGCTCTTATCACCCAGGAAATTACAAAGGATTCAGGAGCTCTGTGTCAGGACCCAGGCTCAAAGAACAAATGCTAGAACAGAAGATGCTACTGGTGCTTCCATCATTTAGGAGGGCACAAGGTTTCAGGAGCTCTGTGCCAGGAACTGGGAGCAGAGGCCAAAATAGATATTTCCTATTATTTCAGAGTACTTTTTTCCCACACACCCAGCAGCAATAACTTTTGCCAGCAAGAGTCCATCATAAAAGATTTCCTGGATAAAATATGGTGCATTGGAGCAATGGAACCCCATGCAGCTGTCAAAGGAAATGAGGAAGGTTTCCATATACTGCTATGGACTGATCTCCAGGACACACCAGGACGGGAACGAGCAAGGTTCAGGACAGTGTTACAGGAGGTACTTTTCACAAAACAAAGGGGCAATATAAGACCAGATGTGACTACTTGTTTATGTTTTCAAAATAAACAATGGAAGTAGAAACTAAGACCTAATAAACATGGTTACCTCTAAGAAGAAGGAACAGGTGGTTGGGGGTCAGGAGGGGAAGCTAGACTTCTCCGAATGTGTTTCATCATTTTCACTTTGGAATTATTTTCATAGTTATAAAAATTACACCCAAAAATTCCTAAAACATGAAAACAAATACAACAAATGACTCTTAAATATAAGTCAGCTGTCGGCAGGAGCAACAGAGAGAATTATTCCAGGTTTCTTAAGGCACAGTAATTGCACAAAACTGGTAGGAGATACCCCAAAGACAAAAGGAATCCAAAAGAAATTGTAAATGACATTCAATAATCATATTTGTTAGTAATAATACTGGAATTGTTATTTTTAAGCTGTAAGATATATATCGTAGAAGAAAGTAAAGAAATAACTATGTTAATGCAATTAGCAACTGAGATTTCAGCATAAAAGAGAGATGAATATAAAATTAAGGAAGTTGAGAACAAACTCTTTAGTCTTAATGTTGAAGTGGAAATATCAGAATAAATTGATTTATATTTCTCTTTCTAAAAATACACTTTTAATGTTTACAGTGGAATAAGTCTCTCCTCTTTTCTGGAGCTTCTGGGTACGTGGTCTTCACTAGAAAGAGTACAAGGCGAAGTTTTCATATATGTATACTTTGCGAAATTATTACCAGAATCAAGCTCATTAACATATCCACACCTCACACAGTTATGATTTTTTTGTGCTGAGAACACTGAAGATTCACTCTCAGCAAATTTCAAGCACACAATTCAGGATTGTGAGCTGCAGTCACCATGCTGGGCATTAGGTCACCAGCACGTGTTCATCCTACAGCCCTGGAACTTTGTACCCTTTGACCCACGTCTCCCCATTTCCCGCCAACCCCCCTAGACCCAGCCACCACTCTACTCTGCTTTTATGAGTATGACTACTTTAGATTCCACACATAAGTGAAATCAGGCAGTAGATCTATTTCTGTGTCTGGCTTGTGAGTTGTTTTTTCAGCTCTTGTAAATGTAATGTTTGTCTCATTTCCCTTTCTAGGTGTATACAGCTATAACACAGAAAATTATTCATTGTTGTGTGTTCATGTTGGATCTAAATTGGCTCATTCATTATACATTTTGGTTACTAAAATCTCCTGGGTTGTCTACGTATATAAACATATGTTAACCAAAAGAGATGGATCATTTAATCTCATCTTTCATACTATACATACAGATACTCTTCTCTGACTTCATTCTCTAGAACAGCATGGCCCATGGAGTTTTCTGATGATGGAAATGTTCTACAGCTGTGCTAACACAGTAGCCACTAGGCACACGTAGCTGTAGGGCACTTTCAGTGTGCCTAGTGAGACTGAGAAACCTTTAAATTTTATTGAAGTTTAATTACTTTAGATGTAAATAGCGACATGTGACTAATAGCTACCCTATTGAACAGGTCAGATCTAGAATATCTGAAACAATGTCAAATAATAATGAAATCGTAGGAAAGTCTGTATAGTCCCGGCTTTACTCAAAATAGTTTGAGTCTTTTGCTACTTAGCGTACCCTTTGCTGTCAGTTTTTTGGAAACCGAGTATTACATTGAGGTATTTTTTTTTCTATTTCTATTTTACTTAGACTTTCTATTAGAAATTCTGGCTAAAGTTTACCAAACTACTTTTCTCTATTTATTTATGTAATCGTGGGACTTTCTCCTTCATTTTCGTGACACAATGGATTACGATGATAGATTTTCTAATATCTGACTAGCCTCATTGCTGAAATAAGCCATATTTGGTCATAGTCTAACTTGATTCATGTGATTTTAAAATAAAAATTAAAAAGTGACGTTTAACTGGAAATTACGTTCCAGCTTCTTCAGCAGCACCTGGCTCTTTCCGTTTCTTCCCCATGGGTGACAAGGGAGGACTCTGCTCTCCCTGTTGGGCAGAGACCACCCTCACTGCAGAGCCCGGACTTAGGCTAGGCAGTTCTTATAAAAATGCTTAGGAGGACCAAGTTAACTACAAATTCCATGTGCCACAAACACTTTTTTCTAGTGTTTCAATACAAATAAAAATGGCTAATTAGTTCAATTCTACTGGGTAACTCCTAGGAATAAAGTAAGGAGCAGCAAAGCGCATGTAGAACATACAAATTAAAGAAAAATTTATTTTCTCTTTATTGCAGAGGTACCAATTTAAGCAATGTCAGATGGCAGGCTTTATATATGGGGAAATATTCATTGAAATATACAGTATTTTCCAAATACTCTAAAAAGTAAAATATCTCCTAAATAAAGAAAGAGGTCAGGGAAATAAAAGATCATTCTCAGCAGAAGTAAAACATTATCACCTAGAACTAATTTGGGAGTATCCACATTAGAAACAGGAATGAGAAAGATAAAGGAGCACTTATGACAATACTAAGAGGAGTCCCGGATAAAGCATCTTCAACCTGTGTACCTGACTCCCACTCAGTCCACCCAGGGCTTGTGAGGACAAAGGCACAGGCTTAAAAACCGGCAGCCTCTCCGCTTCCTATGGCAAAGAAGACATGAAGTCCATGGTTAAGTGAGGGAGGCGACTACAGACAAAACCTGGCGTGTCTGTAATATTCTTTACATAGACTACACTTCTGAAAGTTCAGTCCAGCCCATGTAAAGCATCAGAGCTCTTAAACAGAAATACGTGCTGTATACACCCTGAACCCTTACCAAACTCCAGTTTAGCGCTACCTGTTTTCCTGATGGAATAAATCCCACAGCAGCTATAAAACAAAGAAGTTCTTACTGATGCCCTGGTGGTTTTTATCATCATTCCAGTGAGCCAAGAGTGAGGTTTTTTTTTTTAGGTAGATAGTTTCTAATATGTTATGACCCACTAAGGAAAGCAGAAAAGCCACAAGGTACAGACCATATGAAAAAGTTCATAAAGAAGCTCAAGGCAAGAGAGGAGACAAAAAATAAGGACATTAGAGGAATCTGATGCCCTGTCATGTACAGTGGCCACTACAGTAGAGACTAGACACACAGCCAGAACGCTAGCCAGGTTAACATGACACCTCAAGCTAAAGGCCTATTTACCTCAGTTTCTATTATCTGGTACATCATGTCCACCTTTCAAAAAAAACAAGACATGCTAGAGACAAGAGAGAATACAGTCAGAAGAGACAGAGCAAGCATCAGAACCCTGCTCAGATATGGCAGAGATTTTGGAATTATCAGACTCAGAATTTAAAATTACTGTGATTAATATGCTAAGGACAATAATGGAAGAAACGGACAACATGCAACAACAGATGAGGAACGTAAGAAGAGAGAGGAAGTGGTAAGAAAGAAACACAAGAAAATGCTGTAAACCAGAAACACTGTAAGAGAGTGAAGAATGCCTTTGATGGACAAGGCTGAGGAAAGGATCTTGGAATCTGCACATACACCAATAGAAACTTTCCTAACTGAAATGCAAAAAGAGAGAATGGGGGTGTGTGGGGGGAAATAGGATATTGAAAATTTTGGACAATTACAAAAGTAATACCTATCCACAATGGAAATAACAGAAGGAAAAGAAAAAGAGAGAGGAGAAGAAAAATATGTGAAGTAACAATAGCTGAGAACTTTCCCAAAGGGATGACAGATGCCAAAACACAGATCCAGGGAGCTCAGAGATCACCACAAATAACCAATACCAAAACATCTACATCTAGGCATATACTCAAACTGCAGAAACCCAAAGACACAGAGACTCTTGAAAGAGCCAAGAGGAGCTAAAGCCTTTAGTGCAAAAAGGGTAAGAATTACAGTGCCCTTCTCATTAGAAGACATGCAGGAGAAGAGGAGAATTCTACATCCAGTGAAGCCATCCTTCAAAAGGAAAGAGGAACTGAAGAGTTTCTCAAACAAACTGAGGGATCTGCTTGCCAGCAGACATGCCATACACAAAATATTAAAAGAAGTGCTTCAGCAGGAAGAAATAGAGAATCGGAATAAACCAATCACAAGTAAAGAAATCAAAACAGCAATCCAAAACCTCCCCAAAAATAAAAGCCCAGGACCAGACGGCTTCTCTGGAGAATTCTACCAAACATTCAAAGAAGATTTAATACCTATCTTTCTCAAACTACTCCAGAAAATTGAGGAAGGTGGAGCATTCCCTAACACATTCTATGAAGCCAACATCACCCTGATCCCAAAACCTAACAAGGACAACACAAAGAAGGAAAACTACATACCAATATCACTGATGAACATAGATGCAAGAATCCTCGACGAAAGTTTGGCAAACCAAATACAGCAATACATTAAAAAGATTATAAACCATCATCAAGTGGGATTTATACCAGGGACACAGGGATGGTTCAACATCCGCAAGTCAATCAACGTGATGCACTACATTAACAAAATGAGAAACAAAAACCACATGATCATCTCAAGAGATGCAGAGAAAGCATTCGACAAGATCCTACACCCATTTATGACAAAAACTCTCAATAAAATGGGTATAGAAGGAAAGTACCTCAACATAACAAAGGCCATATATGACAAACCCACAGCTAACATCATACTCAATGGGCAAAAACCGAAAGCCATCCCTCTGAGAACGGGAACAAGACAAGGGTGCCCACTCTCACCACTCTTATTCAACATAGTACTGGAGGTTTTGGCCAGAGCAAGTCAGCAGGAAAAAGAAATAAAAGGAATCCAAACAGGCAATGAAGAAGTGAAACTCTCGCTGTTTGCAGACGACATGATCTTATATATAGAAAACCCCAAAGAATCCATGGGAAAACTATTAGAAATAATCAACAGCTACAGCAAGTTGCAGGATACAAAAATCAACATTCATAAATCAGTAGCATTTCTAGACTCCAACAACGAAATAACAGAAAAGGAACGCAAGAACTCAATCCCATTCACAATAGCAACAAAAAGAATAAAATACCTTGGGGTAAATGTAACCAAGGAAGTGAAAGACCTATACAACAAAAACTACAAGGCTTCCCTGAAAGAAATGAATGACGACATAAAGAAATGGAAAGACATTCCATGCGCATGGATTGGAAGAATAAACATAGTTAAAATGTCCATACTACCTAAAGCAATCTACAGATTCAATGCTATCCCAATCAGAATCCCAATGACATTCTTTACAGAAATTGAACAAAGAATCCTAAAATTCATACGGGGCAACAAAAGACCCTGAATTGCTAAAGCAATCCTGAGAAAGAAGAACAAAGCTGGAGGCATCACAATCCCTGACTTCAAAGCATACTACAAAGCTACAGTAGTCAAAACAGCATGGTACTGGTGCAAAAAACACGTGCACAGATCAACGGAGTAGACTTGAAAGCCCAGAAATAGAACCACACATCTATGGACAACTAACCTTTGACAAAGGAACTGAGGGCCTACAATGGAGAAAGAAAGTCTCTTCAACAAACGGTGCTGGGAAAACTGGACAGCCACATGTGAAAGAAGGAAAATTGGCCATTCTTTTTCACCGTTCCCAAAAATAAACTCAAAATGGATCAAAGACCTAAAGATTAGACCTGAAACACTAAGTCTTCTAGAAGAAAATATAGGCAGTACACTCTTTGACATCAGTATCAAAAGGATCTTTTCAGACACCATAACTCCTCAGACGAGGGAAACAATAGAAAGAATAAACAAATGGGACTTCATCAGACTAAAGAACTTCTTCAAGGCAAGGGAAACCTGGATTGAAAAAAACAAGCAGCCCACGAGTTGGGAAAAAATATTTACAAGTTATTTATCTGACAAAGGGTTAATCTCCATAATATATAAAGAACTCAAACAGCTCAACAACAAAAAATCAAACAACCCAATCAAAACATGGGCAGGGGACATGAACAGACATTTCTCCAAAGAAGATATATGGATGGCCAATAGACACATGAAAAGATGCTCACCATCACTAGTCATCAGGGAAATGCAAATCAAAACTACACTAAGATATCATCTTACACCTGTTAGAATGGCAAAAATAACCAACACAAAAAGTGATGAATGTTGGAGAGGTTGTGGAGAAAAAGGAACTCTCATACACTGCGGGTGGGAATGCAAACTAGTGCAGCCACTATGGAAAACAGTATGGAGATTTCTCAAAAAATTAAAAATATAAATACCTTACGACCCAGACATCCCACTACTGGGTATCTAGCCAAAGAACTTGAAATCAGCAATTCCAAAAGCACCATGCACCCCTATGTTCATCGCAGCATTATTTACAATAGGCAAGATGTGGAAGCAACCTAAACATCCATCAACCTCGTAGATGATTGGATAAAGAAGATTATGGTATATATACACAATGGAATACTACTCAGCTATAAAAAAGATAAAATCGTCTCGTTCACAGCAACATGGATGGACCTTGAAGGTATTATGTTAAGTGAAATAAGCCAGATAGAGAAAGTCAAACTCTGTATGACTCCACTCATACGTGGAAGTGAACATAGAGACAAAGAGAACTGATTGGTGATTACCAAGGGAAAGGGGGGGTGGGGAGAGGGCACAAAGGGTGAAGCGGAGCACCTACAACATGACTAACAATAATGCACAACTGAAATTTCACAAGCTTGTAAACTATCATCTTAATAAAAAGTAAAAAAAAAGAAAAAAAAGAAGGGCTTCAGGGAGAAGGAAAATGATATAGGTCAGAAACTCGACTCTATATAAAGTAAAGAAGAGCATTGGTGAAGGAATCAATGAAGGTAGATAAATCTTTTCTTTTTCTTATTCTTAATTGACCTAATAGGTAAAAGTTTGTTCAAATTAATAGTAATGATGTGATTACAGCATAGGCATGAGTGAAATGAACGACAACAATTTTATAAGGAATGCAGGAGCGGAATTGCGAATATCCTGTTACATGGGACTTGCACGACCCATGGAGTAGTATAGCGTTATTTCAAAGTGGACCCAGGTTAGTTGTAAACATATAGTGCAAAGTGTAAGACGAACACTAAAAACGTTTTAGAAAGAACTATAATTGATACTCTAAGAAAGGAGACAAAATGAAATAAAATTAAATGTTCAGTTTAAAGCAGAGAAGGAGAAAAGAAGAAAAGAAGGAAGTAGAAAGCCATTACAAACGTGACAGATATTAATTCAAATGCAGCAATAACCAGACTAAATGTGAATGGTCTGAGTACACCATTATGAGATGGAGACTGTCAGAGAACACAAAATAAACTATATGTTCCGCATAAGAAACCCACTTTAAGGATATACACAAATTACAAGGGATAGACAAAGATATATCCTGCTAACACAAATTAAAAGAAACCTCGAATACCTATATTATTTCAGACAAAGCAGACATTAGGACAAGAAAAATGATCAGGGATAAGGTATTCCATAATAACAAAGGTGTCAATACTCCAACACGTAATAATCCTTACTATCTAAGTACCTAACAACAGTGCATCAAAGTGTGTGAGACAAAAACTGATAGAACTGCAAGGAGAAATAGACAATTCCGCCATCATAGTTGGAGACTTCAGCATCACTCTGTTAGCAATGAACAGATCCAGCAGGCAGAAAATCAGTAACAACACAGTTGACCTCAACAGCACCATCAATCAACCAGATTTCAGTGATATCTATAGAGTCACGAAGACCCCAAATAATAGCTAAGGCAATCCTGAGAAAGAAGAACAAGTCTGGAGGCATCACGCTTCCTTATTTCAAACTACACCACAAAGCTATGGTAATCAAAACAGTATAATACCCGCATTAAAACACACCCAGAAACCAATGGAACAGAATCAAGAGCCCTCAGCGAAACCCATGCATATATGGTAAACTAATCCTTCACAAGGAAACCAAGAATACTCTACGGGGAAAGAATAATTTCTTCTGTCAGTGGTGTTGTGAAAACCGGCTAACCGCAGACAAAAGAAGGAAATTGGACCCCCAACTTAGACCACTCCCAAAAATTAACTCCAAATGGATGAAAGACTTAAATGTAGGACTTGAAACCATAAAGTTCCTAAAGGAAACATAAGAGAAAAGCTCCTTCACATGGGTCACGGCAATGACGTTTTGGATATGACCCCAAAAGGAAAGACAAGAAAAGCAAAAATAAACAAATGAGACTACAACTACCTAAAAACTTACACACAGCAAAATAAATAATCAACAAAATGAAAAGGCAGCTTGTAAAATGGGAGAAAATATTAGCAAGTCATCTTCTGAGTTTATAAATAACTCATACTACTCAATAACAAGAAAACAAAAACAAAACAATCTGAGTAAGAAACGGATAGAAGGGCTTAACAGACGTTTTGCCAAGACGTACAAACGTCCAACAGGTACATGAAAAGATGCTCAACATCATTAGTCGTTAGGGAAATGTGAATCAAAACCACAATGAAATAATACCTCACACCTGTCAGAATGGCTATACTTGAAAACTGGTGTGGACAAGGATGTGGGGAAAAGGAGATCCTTCTGCACTGCTGCTAGGAATATATATTAGTACAGCCATGATGTAAAACAGTTTAGAAGTTCCTCAAAACATTAGAAGGAGTTACCCAGTTTCCCAGTACCATTTGTTGATGAGACTATGCTTTCCGCCATTACGTGTTCTTGGCTCCATTATCAAAAATTACATGACCTCACATGCAGAGGTTTATTTCTAGGCTACCTATTCTGCTCCCTTGTTCTCTAGGCCACTATCCCATTGGCATAATTTACTATAGCTTTGTAATATAGTTTGAAGTCAGCAAGTGTGATGCCTCCAGATTTATTCCTTCTCAAAATTGCTTTGGCTGTTTGGGGTCTTTTGTGGTCCCATCCAATTTTAGAATTGTTTTTTCTGTATCTATGAAAAAGTGCCATTGAAATTTTGATAGGGATTGCACTGAATCTGGAGATGGCTTTGGGATTGTGGACATTTTAATAGTATTCATTCTTCCAGTCCATGAACACAGGATATCTCTCCACGTGTTTTTATCTTTTTCAATTTCTTTCACCAAAGTCTGGTAGTTTTCATTGTACAGTTCTTTCAATTCCTTGCTTAAATGTATTCCTAAAAATTTTATTGTTTTTGATGCTATTGTGAATGGGAAAAGGATAGTCTTTTCAATGAGTAGTGGTGGAAACGTTGCATACTCATAGGCAGAAAAATGAAATTGGACCCCTAAATTGCACCACTCACAATATTACCTCAAAGTGGACTAGAGACTTAACCCTAAGTCCTGAATCCTAAAACTCCTGGGAGAATACATGAAGAAGCTCCTGACTCAGGTCTTGGCAATTGCGTTTTGGATATGACATCGATAGCACAAGCTACAAAAGCAAAATCAACAATTGGAACTATAAAGCTATATAGCTGTAAACTATAACTATAAAGCTTCTTCACAGCATAATCACAATCAAGAAAATGTAAAAACAACGTATGGAATGGAGAAACAATTCACAGACTGTAGAGTGGAGAAGGGGTTAGTACCCGAAATATAAAAGGAACTCATACATCTCAACAGCAAAAAACCCAAAATAATCCGATTTAAATATGGGCAGAGGATCTGAATAGATATTTTTCCAAAGAAGAAATCCTAATGGCCAACAGGTACATTAAAAAAATACTCAACATCGCTAATCATTAGGGAAATGCAAATCAAAACAACGTTGAGCTATCACCTCACACCTGTTCAAATAGTTGTCATCAAGAAGACAAGTGGTAAGTGTTGGCCACATTGTGGAGAATAAAGAAGCTTTGTGCACTGTTGGTGAGGATGTTGATTGGTTCAAATACTATAGAAAATAATACGGAGAATCCTCAAAAACTAAAAGTTGAACTACCGTATGCTCCAGTAATCCCACTTCCTGTTATACATCCAAAGGAAGCGAAAACAGGATATGGAAAAGATATCTGCAGTCACATGTTTATTGCAGCGAGTAATATAGCCAAGCTATGGAAACAACCCAAGTGTCCATCAACGGATGAATGGATAAAGCAATGAGGTGTATGCACACACAAGGGAATGTTCTTCAGCCATGAGAAAGAAGGCTATCCTGCTAATTGCAACAACATGGGTGGACTTTGAGGGCATTAGACTTAGTGAGATAAGCCAGATAGAGAAAGACAAATATCCTATGACATCATCATATATGGAATCTCACATGTTGAATTCATAGAAACAGAGAGTAGAATGGTGGTTACCAGGGGCAGAGGGGTGGGGGAATTGGGGAGATGTTGTTAAAGGGTAAAAACGTGCAACTAGAAAAGGAATAAGTTCTCAAGATCCAGTGCATAGCACAGTGATTACAGGCAAAAACACTAGCTTATATACTTCAAAATTCTTAAGAGATCTGTTCTTAAATGTTCTCACCACAAAAGAAGTTATAATCATGTGATGTGATACAAGTGTTATCTACAGCTATGATGGTAATCATATGAAATATATAAATGGATCAATCAACACACTGTACACCTTTAAGAAATTACAAGCAGAACTACCGTGTAATCCAGCAAACCCATTCTGGGTATATATCCGAAGGAAACGAAATCAGAATCTTGAAGAGATTTCTGCACTCGCATGTTCACTGCAGCATTCTTCCCAATAGCCAAGACCTGGAAACATACGAAGTGTCCAGCAACACATGAATGAGAAAGACCATGAGGTATATACAGAAAAGGAAATATTATACAGCCATAAAAAAGAAGGAAATCCTACCATTTGTGACAAGGAAGGATCTGGAGGGCATTATGCTGGGTGAAATAAGTCAGACAGAGAAAGACCAATACTGTAAAATCTCATTTATATGTGTAATCTAAAAGAGCCAAACTCGGAGAAACAGAGAACAGAATGGTTTTTGCCAGGGGCTGGTGGTGGGAGTCTAACAGCTAGATCTGAAGTTAGCATGAGGGAAGCCAGCTTAGGAAAGGAAGCAATTCTGTAACCAGGACCCTGACGCACTAGTCTCTGGGAATACCTTCTCGCCTGCACGCAGCCTAGGTGATTAAGCACCTCTCCCTGGTGCAAAATACATCACCTGCTCATTCTGAGACTCTTGCTTATGTACATCCTCCAGCTGTGACAAGACAACTTTGTTCTCTGAGTTCCCCAGGAACATGACAACCTCCAGAAAGAAAAATCCTGCACTGCTACCCGTCATGAATGACAGACCAAAGAGATAACTCGGCGCCTTGCAGTTTGTCACACCGGATGGTCGACATCCCTAAACCCTCTCTTTCCCTGCCCATCTCCCCTCCATAAACTGCCTCAAGGTTCTGTAGGATTGGAAGGTGGTTCTTTCGGACACTAGTCCGCCATCTTCCGATTATGCTAGCTAACTGCATAAATTTTCCTTTCTCAACCACAGGCCTGTGTGCAATTGACTGGCATGAGATTGTGGTGAGCAGAAGGCGCCCCTTTTGCTTAGTTACAGAGGAAATGAGGAGATGTTGGTCAAAGGCTACAAATTTCCAGTTACATGAGTAAGCTCTAGTGAATCTAATGGACAGGATGGTGACTATAGTTAACACACTACATTGTATACTTGAAAGTTGCTAAGGGAGTAGCTCTGAAATGTTCTCCCCACAAATAAATGGTAATTATGGGAGGTGATGGAGGTGTTAACTAACCTTATCATTTCACAGTGGTAATCATTTCACAATATACATGTGTATCAAATCATCGCATTGTACACCTTAAACTCAAACAATGTTATATTACATCAACTATATGTCAATAAAACTGTGAAGTAAAAAGAATTTCAAGATGACAACAATGGAGCAGGAAATCAAGGAAGGGCTTTTCTGCACGAAGGACCTTGTGTGACAGCACAGGTGTCACACCTGTGAATCTGGCAAAAACGCATCTAAAATCTGAGCACTTGTCGCCATCTCCACTGCTGACAACCTGGCCTGTGCTCCCACCAGGGTTACTACTGGTGCCCCAATGGTCATCAAGATCAAATGCAACCAGCCACCGTCCCACGAAAACTAACGACATTTAGCAAATGCTGAAATATGTGTACACATATGTATAAAACATGTTAGTTTATAATACATACCTGAAAATCACATATTATCTTATTAGAATTAGATGTAATGTAAAATGAAATTGGGAAATACCCCAGGCTGAAAGCAGAAGTGTCCTGGTGCAAAGAGACCACAGATCTGTACGCAGTTCCCATGACGGGATGACTGTGTGCAGCAAGTGGAAACTGTCCAGGGAGCTCTCAGCGAAAACTCCTGATCCAGATGAAGACGCGCCGAGTACAAGGCCGCACCCCTTGCCCACGGCCGCCGTGAGAAAGGAACTGAAATCTGCGAGAGAGACGCAGAAACATACTTTCTGATTTACACAATAAACAACAAGAAAATAAAGGAGTGAGCAAGGAAGAAGCTACAGATAAAAATATCAATTCTGCTGGGAAAGACGTTTATAATAAAAATAAGGTATAGATATCTTACTTTTACCTTTTGAATGGACATATACAAACTTAAAGAAGATGTCTTCAGATTTTACATTTTTAAAGGAGAAAATCCGTTTGCAATGAATGTATCTAATTTACAAAACTGTCATTGTCTTAGGTCTTTAATACGATGAAGCTTTAAGTTTAGTATATTTCATGTTAAATGCTTTAAGCAGCATGCAATGCTGTTATTTTAAAAATCACCATTGTGCTTGGATTGTCGAAAACTGATTCATGGTATATTCTTATCAGATTCTTACCAACAATTTGGTCGGGGCCTGGATTCATTATCGTTGTTTAACAATACTGGCCACATTGGAATCCTGCAAAAATGTTTCAACGAGCTCATATTTAAAAATATTTAAGCAAGATAAGCAAAGAAGTGTATTTTAAATATATTATAGATAATTTGTCTTCCTTTAAAGCCAGGAAAGTAAAACTGTAATAACTCCTCACTCTGATATACTTAAAATATTGAAACAACGTGTATTAATACGTCATCTTTACCTTTGCAATATTTTTTTAGCTACTTTCTCGTTACAGGAAAAATTAGCCATCAACAATTCATGTAGTGCGTGTGTATCTGTACACTTTTTCCCTTTCGCCCAGGAATTCTGTAGTCTCCAGACGTGTCCTGTGTTCCCAGCTCCTTCCCCGGGAAGGCCCGACATCTCGCACATCCTTTCACGAGGGCACCTGTGTGTCTGAATCTGTGCACGATTCATCCCACAAACCCCGCGAGCCTGTGACACAGCACAGCGGGCTGTGATTGCCCCATGAGCCCCGTAAAGGACGATCCTGTGCACAAGAGGCCTCAGGAACACACGCCCTGAGGAAGTAGAGAACAAGCCCCGGGAACAGTCCAGACCATGCAGCTCTGTGCGCACGACCAAAGGAGGAGGTCAGAGGAGGCACCCAGGCCCCTGCTGGGCCGGCAGCGGGCAGGGAGCATCCTCTTCCCAAGGGAGCGGCACATTGATCCTGGGGACAGGAAGCTCTTGTCTCACTGTGGCCAGGAACCAGCATCCATGGGCAGCACACCCAGCGCCACACCCTGGTCTCTGGGGCCCCGGTCAGAACAAGGCGGCGGTGTGAGCCCTGTGCCCCAGCCGGGGAGCAAGCTGGCTACGGCTAAGCAGGGACTCCTAAGCCGAGGCACAGCAGCTCAGTGGTCACACTGTTCAGTCCCTTAATTTCTGAAGTTCAAACGGAAATGGGCACAGTATCCCAGGCCTTGATGAGAGTGGATTATGATAAGAAGTACAGGTCAAAGTGCAACACGCGGTGCGTATTCTCTGTGCCGCCAATGAATGAGGGGAACTTAAAAGAAAAGAAAATACCCTTCACAAAAGGGTACAAAAGGAAAATAAATAAAATCCTTGTGTAAAAATATAAACAAGTAAAGACAAATCTGTATCAGAAAACTACCAAATGCTGTGGAAAGCTAGCAAAGAAAACCTACCTAATAGGAGACATATTTCACTTCCATGATCAGTAGACTCAGTATAGTTAAGATGTCAGCTCTTCCCGACTTGACCTATAGAGTCAACACAACCCCAGTCAATGTCCCAGTCAGATACTTTGTAGATATCTACAAACCGTTTCTGCAGCTGGAATATCCTTTATCCTGCACAACACTGAAGAGCAAAGTTGAGTAAGCCGCACTTCCCCGTTCCAGGATTTAAAAAGGTACAGCGAGCATGATGCCGGGGTAAGAATGCGCCAGTAGATAAATGGAAAAGAACACAGAGTCCATAGATAGACTCACAAACATGGTCAACTGATCTTTGTCCAAAGATCAAAGGCAATTTGATGGAGAAAAGTTAGTCTTTTAAACAAATGGTGATGCCACAATCGGGTGACCTTATGGAAAACAATTAACAAAGACACAAACTTTCCACATGACACAAATATTCACCAAAATTGTTCATGGATGTAAATGTAAACTACAAAGCTATTAAAATTCTAGAAATAGCAAAGGAGAAGATATGACCTCGGTTTTCATGAGGACCTTTTATCCTCAACATTGAAAGAATGAGTCTTCAAAGAAAAATCAAGTTAAGGTGGACTTTGTTAGAATTAAAATTTTCTACTCTGTGACAATACTGTTAAGAGAAGAAAAAGACCAACTCTAGACTGTGAGAAATCTTTGCAAGAAGCATATCTAAGAAAAGGCTGTATTAAAAGGTACAAAGCATCATAAATTCAACAATAAGAAAACAAACATTCCAATTAAAAATGGGTAAAGATCTGAACAAACACCTCACTAACGAAGATATAAGCATAAATTAAGCATGCAAGAAGACGCTCAAAATCACTTATCATTACAGAGAAGAAAACTGAAACAAAGTGAGACAACCTTTACACACAAATAGACGACATCAATTCATGGCTGGGGGGCAGGACAGCACAGACTCTCTGTCATCGCTGCTGCCCATGCCGAGTGGTGCAGCCGCTGTGGAAGACACTTGGGTACTTTGTTACAAAGCTAAACATCATCTTAACTCGTGATCCCTCAACCATCTTCCTAGGCATTTACACACTGTTTTCAAATAGAAGGTCAACAAAAAAGCCAGCACACATATGTACGCTGCACCTTATTTATAGGGGCAGGGAACTTGAATGAACAAAGATAACCTTCAATAAATGAAAGCACACCCAAATGAGGTACATCCATGCAATGTAATGCGATCAAGTGTCAACACTGAAAGAACTATCAAGATGAACAGACATGGAGGAATCTCAAATTCATCTTTATAACTGAAAGAAGCATCTGTGAAGGCTGGGTAGAGTATGATCTCATTGATATGGCATTCTGCGAACACAAAGCAATCAATTTGATATGCAGATCAGCTTCCCAGTGCTGTGCGGGGATGGTGTGGGCAGAGAGGTCAGGAAATCTGTGTGATGCTTTAATGGCGGATACTTGCCTCTCTGCCTTTGACAAAATCCCCAGATTTCTACAGTAGAAAGAGCAAATCTTGACTTACACAAATTAGTAAAATGATTTAGGTGGGTGGATCCTTGGATGGAATGCAAATGAGACTAAAGAGTGTAACTATATTGAGAATGGAAAAAACACACAGCAAGTGGTGGGGGAAGTGGTGTTGACCTAAGGACCTTTGGAAATGACTGGAATCTGTACAACGACAGGAAAAGAAACCGACCAAGCAAAGAACCCTACTTGATAAAGTTCTTTCTCAACAGTTACTGGTTAATAACTGTGAGGCCCCTATGCATCTAGACTGGGATTGGAGAAATGACTGAGTGGTCGCCAGACAGCAGGAGACAGGGTTCCACTACTGCAGGGGCAGGTTTCGGGGAGGGCAGGGCGTGGGCTGGAGGGCTCCATGTGGCCATGCATTCGAGTGGGAAGCCGTGCTCTGAACTGATGCTGACCTTAATCTAAACATGGCCGTTTCCATATAGACACATTTATAGCAGACAGTGTACACACGGTAAGGTCAGCACACCAGCCTAACTTAAGCATCCTGCCACCGAGAGAGCCAAGAAGCAAGGACACCCAGGAGCAACCAGCACACTGAGCTCACAGATCCACGTTTTTAATGCCATTGTCTCATACAAGGAGCCAGCGTTCCTTGAGGAAAAGGCTGATTCCAGGCTGAGGCTGAGAATGCACAAGACAATGCTGCAGAGTCCTGCAGAGCTGGAAAGTAAGGCGGTGTTAAACCACCAACCACACACGGCATTTTTCGATCACTTTCACATCCTAAGACACATTAAGCATTAAAAATAAAGAAGACACCTATACGATTGCAACCATTTCCCCTTTCACCCCAGGCTGCCATCTGCCAGTCCCCATCACTCATGATTGAAAAGTTCCAATATCTGGCATATTCACTTCACAGTCATGTAGGTTGCCCTTCTCCTTTAATTTGTATCAGAATTTCTCCCCAGAAACAATCCTGAATATGCAACAAATACCCAGCATGCCGTGATTCTGAGCCTTCCAACACCTCAATGAAGAGATACTTTTGTAAAGTAAGTCTTCTTAAAACGTGACTGAGAAAGTAGAGAATAAACCACGAGGGAACAGCCCAGAAAATAAAGCTTCTGTGCTGACCGTTTAAGAAAAACGTCGCGGGGCCCCGAACGCAGCCCCCTCGTCAGCCATGAGGGCCAGACAGGAGGTGTATTCTTTCTGAGCAGGAGACCCCAACATGACCGCAGCTGTGTCTCCTCCATCCTCCTGACAAGCGAAGCACCTTCCCCGCTGAGGATGCAGCTCCTGCGGCCTCTGGCAGAACCCGCAGGCACCCCACGCTGCTCACAAATGGAGGTCCATGCGCCCCCTGCCGGACACCGGGGGCAGAGCAGGAGGCTCAGAACTCACAGTTGGAGGTGGATGGGCGCCCCTTCCGGAAATGGTGCTAAATTACTCAAACCCGAGTGCCCTAGTCTCTTTGCTGATGGCCCTGAGGACGCTCTGCTGCAGCCAGCGCTGCACTCTTGCCCAGGACATGCCCCACCCCTTGGAGCCATGGCCTGGAGAACAAGGGAGTCACCAGGCTTTGGAGTCCTTGAAAAAGACCGCCTCGATGCCACGGCACAATGAAAGCACCCATTTCAAGTCCCTAGAATACAGCCACCCATTTTCATCATCAGAGTCTCCACAGGATGTTAGGTGTTAGACTCAAAGGACTGCAGCTCTGCTTGTGATCAGACCCTCTTTGATAAACTGCCCTACAGACTTGATCACAGTCACAGAGAACTGAAGCCAAAGATGAGAGCTGAAAATCTGTTGGCTCGTCCTCATTTGTGGTCCTGAATTGTGGTCCAGAGGTGCTTCCGAGGAATCCGCAGCTCTCTGAAGCCCTGGAGGACAGCTGGTCTGCCTGAGAGCTTGTCGGGGAGGGAATCCAGCTGAGTAGCAAGTGCATCCAAAACTGATGAAGTGAGGAAGAATATTCGGGTCCTGACTGTCTCTGTTCGATTATATTTTTAGGCACAAGAAAGTAATCTGCACTCCTACCAGCTACAAACTATCTGAAAACAAAAGAATGGTAATATATTTAAAATGTGCTACATCTTCAATATCAAAAAATTGTTGGGAGAGAATGTGATTTTTGTTTTTTAAATAAACTTATGCACAGGGGGCAAATTATCATGCTCTACACCTGAAACTTATATAATAAGAAAAAATAAATAAATAAACTTAAGAATTACATTTTTAATTTACCCTTTCAGATCTTCAAGGGCTATTTACTGTTTCCAGATTTGGAAACATATTTTTTCATGGAAAACTTGCTTCAGAACAATTTTTGTTACAGACTTCTTTAAAGTAAAGTCAAGTCATCTGCTGGCCCAGATACATGAAAATATCAGTTATTGGAACATTATATAGATTTGTTTCCTGCATATAGCATCTCAACACAAGCTTTCAAATAGCAAGTGACTCTGCCTATTGATTTTCCTCCAGTCAGAGGGTCAGGACCCAGCTACCTTCAATTTGGGGATTTGCCCTCTTCGACATGTGGATTCGGCTCTGGGCGTGTCCTTAGGTTCCTTCCAGAAGGTTGCAAAGGGGAAATGTATGGCACATCCTGAGGCACGTTTTCATGGACTGAGCCTATACATGCAAACAGCCCTTCCAGCCCATTTCTTTGCTGAACACTACTTCACATGGGCACAGAGTGAAGAGAGCAAAGAGGCTGGAAAGGAAATATTATTGTGGTACTAGTGGAAAAAGAGAGAATTTGGTCTAGAAGCCTCTTTTGGGGTTGTTTTGTTTTATTTGTTTTGTTTTATGATGAGGAAGATTGTCCCAGAGCTAACATCTGTGGCAAGCTTCCTCTGTTTTGCATGCAAGTCACCGCCACAGCCTGGCTGATGAGAAATGGGTAGGTCCGCCCCCAGATCTGAGCCCAAGAACCCCCCCCCCGCCCCGGCCTCTGAAGTGGAGCACATGAACGTTATTAACCACTATGCCACCGGGCTGGCCATTGGTTTTTCAATATGTTCACAAATGCTACTTTTAGAACAAACAACCAATTTTCTTGCTTGCACACATTTTATTCAGTAAAAAGTGTGACTCAGTGTCTGATTACCCAAACTAATCACAGGGAACAAACTGATGGAACAGGACAAGGATGTCACTCATTAAAGTTCATGGCATCACTGGCTCTTTGAAAGGGTGATTCCCATTGATTATCAAAGGGCCATTGTCTTCTAAAATGTCAGAAAGATACGATAATAGCTGTACTAGCAGGTGTGGGTTGATGTGAGTGCCATCACTCAGTCGCGACGAGACGTCTTATGCATCCAGGATGGTCTGTGTTGCTGTCACTCAGTGTGCGGAGAGGTGGGCAGGGGACTCACTCCCTGTGCTGGGAGCACTTCGCGCTGCCCTGCAGTCTACATGTCCTCAGTGCATGGACACACAGGTTACATTCTCTACCGTCACAGAAATTAATCCTGACAAAATGTACAAGAGGCTGATAGATATTCCTGAGAAGAAACACTTAATCGGCTTACTTCCAGATGTACAACCACGAGGTGAGTGAGAAAGTGGCCAAAGTGGTCCTTTGACTGTGAGGAGGAATTCTCCTTCCAGTCTCCCAGTGCCTGGGGAGCAGCATGCCCCTAATCAGAGCCCCTGAGAAGTCAGCCAAAGTCCCGTTACGGAGAGGACTTGAAACGTGAGTATGTGGATTTTTCTTACCTTACATTTTCTTTAAGTGTGGACTCTAAAAAAGCCAAGCTCATGGAAACAGAACAGCATGGCGTCTGCCGGGGGCTGGGAGGTGGGGGCAGTGGGGGGATGTAGGACACAGGGTACACACTTTCCTTTAGAAGATGAATAAATTGTGGGATCGACTCGACAGAATGATCACTGCAGTTATCAATACTCTATGATACACTAGAATGTTGATAAGACAGCGGATCTGAAATGTTCCCACCACACACGCACACAAAGGTAAATATGGGAGGGGAGGGAGGTGTTCACAATGCTTACTGTCCAATTCATTTCACAAAATGTGCGTGTGTCAAAATATGGCCTCGCAGTCCTTAACCTCACCCAATGTTACACGTCAATCATAACACGATAGAGCTGGGGGACGGCACCTCAGGATGGCAGCAGGAGAGCATGAGAGCAAGCACGGGGCTCTCCTGAGCGAGGGGCCTCGTATGACAGCACAGTCACATGCCTGCGGAGCCAGCCCTGGTTCTCCCTGCAAATGCACATCTCAGCCCTGAGCACGTGTCGCCTTCTGCACCGCTCACACCCCGGCCTGAGCTCCCCACGTCACTCCTGTGGCCTCCTGGCTGGCCCTGCTTCTGACTTGGCCCCTGCTCCTGCCTCACAGCACCAGGGCCACAGTAAGTGGGATGGCGCCCCTCCTTGCTCCAGCCCTCCCCTGGCTCTTCATCTCGCCCAGAGTCAAACCAGGCTGCACAATGGCTGACAAGTGTTCTCGTCCCCCAGGAGTCTCTCCCTTGCTCACTTGGCTTCAGTGACACGGAATTCCCAGCAGTCCTCAGACAAGCCAGGCCTGTTCTTGTGGCGTTTCACCTTGCTCTGTGTCTGCCTGGAACCTCCTGGGCATTGGGGGCCCGTGTGTGTGCTCCCCCCACACTTTTAGGTCCCATTCATTCACACGTCTTCATCAGGCCCCAGACTCTATTCTAGGCACAGATGGCTGGACCCAGCCTGTCTCTGACCAATATGAGGTGGAACATCATTGCATAAGCGTATTGACTATTCTATAGAGATTTTGCTGGAAAAACAAATGAACAAACAGAAAAATAATAGGAAGAGAAGTAGTCTCTCCTAGTCCCAAATAATTGACAGAGTGAGATATCTAAAACATGCAGCACAATGCACCATCCTTAATTAGGGGTTGGGGTCAGGGCTAGGGACAGGCTTAGCCATCCTGCAGAGGAACCCTGAGCGAGCAGACACGGGTAGGTGGCCGGTCCCTGGGGGCCAGGCCTCGGGGAGGGCGGGTCTGGCACTTGTGTGGGGGACGCCTGGCAGTCAGGTCTCAGAGGTGCGGGGCCGCGCCCTGAGCCTTGGCTCAGGGCGGACCTCTCCTCCTGGTGGTGATGCTGAGAAGGAAGAACGCAGTCAGCCTCCTGGTCCGGAGGGAAGTCAAGGCACGAACCGCCCGCCCACTTGTCCGACCCATGAGGGACGCTGGAGGCAGAAAGAGTCAGCGTAGCTCCGTCAGTAGAAGGAGCGGTCTCATTCCCGCCAGTGTGGCTCTGAGAGTTTGAGAAAGAAGCCCCCTCAGAATCAGTGGGGGCGTCAGCCGGAAGCTTGTTTAGTTAACAACATAGTCTGTTCAGGTAGGATTTGAGCAAAATGGCGGGGTGAGCTGACCCGGGACTCTCTCCCCTCCAACGTACAAAATAGGACTGAAAAAAGACCCCTGAATTTCAGCTAATGAACCTAATGCCAGGACTCAGAGACCTACAGTATCAAAAGACACAGGACAGAGCCCCTGCTGCCCACCCCGGAGGAGCTGGAATGGGGTAGGAGAGAACTTTGCTCCCTCCCCTAGAAACCGGGATCGCTGCGCGGGTCCGGGAAGGAGCGGGGGAGGGGACGCATGACGGGGGATCATCTAGGACTCCCGTCCACCGGTACAGTGGAAACCCGCTGAGGGGGGAAAGCTTCCGTGTGCGGGGACCCCATAAACCCAGGGCCCCGGGAGACCAGGGAACAAAACTGATCGAATCCGGATGGGTGCGCAAGAGAAACCGCCCCCACCCCCCCACCCCCGCCCCAGCAAACCGCACTGGGTGCCGCCATCTTGCCCGAAGGCAGAGAGCTCAGAACGCGCGGCACTAGACCCCCATCTAGTGGCGACAGGCTGTAACTGCAACCGAATTCTACCACCATGCGAAAAAACCACTCCTCTACCACCCAGCAATGTATAAAAGCCCCAGACCAGAAGGAAAACAATAAAAACACAGAATTAGGTCCTGAGGACTTGGAAATAGGTAAACTAAGTGATAATGTTCTTTGGCAGTGAGGAACATATGTAGGCATTTCTATTGGGTGTTTATCTAAGAGAGGAATTTTGGGGACCTAGAGTATGTGAAGGTCCATCTTCAGGAGATCTTAAAAGAGCTTTGGAAAGTGGCTGACACCCTCAGCAGTCTGTGAGGGCCCAGTTACTCTCCATCCTCACCGACTCTCCATATTTTCAGTGGTTTTGTTTTAGTCATTGTGCATTAGTATCACATCTTGGTGTTAATTTACATTTTCCCGACCAGTAACAATGTTATGCACCTTTTCAAATACTTGTTGGGCATTTAATTTTCTTCTTTGTGAAACGCCTAGTTGAAGCTTTTGCCCATTTTTTCTGGCAGATTGTCTGTTTTCTTAATAATTTATGGGAGTTAGTTACGTATCTTATATGAGGCTTTTCCAGATAAAATATGGCACGTGTTTATTCCCATTCTGTTCTTGCCTTCTCACTCTCTCGAAGATATCATTCGACGAGGAGATGGTCTTAATAATAAAGTCCAATTTATACATTTTTGTGTTTATGTTTAGTGTACCCTCTGACCTGCCTAAGAAATCTTTGCTTGCCCCAAAGTCATGAAAATATTCCCCTGTATTATCTACTACAAACGTCATTGTTTTAAACATCCACATTTGGATGTAAAATCATCTGGAATTGACCTTTGTTTATGGTGTGAGGCAGGAGTCAAGGTGAATTCTTTCCCGTCTGGATAGCCAGTGCCCCTGGACCATTGACTGAGAAGACTGTCTTCTCCCCAATGCTCGGCCTGACTCTTCTGTCACATACAAATGTTCACGTCTGTGGGTCTCAGGGGGACTCTCTCTTCTTCTTACTTCTCCTTGTGGCTGTCCTTGCAGTAGGACGGCACGCTGCCCTGATGCCTGTGGCTTTATGCTAAGGCTTCATATCTGGTAGTGGAAGCTCTCCGGGGTTGTTGTTCTTCTAGATTGTCTTGACTATATGTGGCCACTTGTATTTCCTGCGACAGGTGACGGAGAGGGTCAAATTTGAGTGCTGAAAATGGCCAAGTGGTCTCCGTCCTCCAGGAGCTTTCAGTCTGGCGTAGAAATGGAGAGGCATGCCAATCTTCTCTGGATTCCAGCTGGAGCATCTAGAGCCCATTGAGGCAGAGCGAGAAGGTGAGGGCACTGCAGTCTGGAAAGACTCTGCTTGGGTTCGTGGGCTGGAGTTCCCTTAAAGGCACTGGAGTCCTTCCAGTCCGGTGGGTTCTGGGGGCATCTTGGTGAGAGGAGGGACCTCTCCAGAGACTGAGACATTGGTGGGGGCCATTGTTCTGAACTGGTCCAGGCATGCTGACACACAGACCCTGGTGGGTGCTAAAGTTGATGATTTCTATTCCTTTCTAAGGTGTTCCCACACCATCAATAAACTGTTTTCTGTTCTGTCGTGAAACCTACTTGATGCCTCTCTTCTTGACTGAGTACAAACCAGGAAGGCTGGGGTACAGATCTCAAATATATGAATCATTTTTTCTGCCCCCAGGCAGCTGAAATTGTTCACTTATATTTCCTCACTCTTTCATACTCACTAAATACTACAGATAATCTTATTTCACATGACGCTCTGGGGAGGGAAGCTACAGATTGAACTTTTTTTCAAGTGAGTCAAGGACACGTTCTTTTGTACTTACATTTGGAAACTGAGGCATGTCTAACGTCCTATAATCCATACACCCCTAATCAAATAACTGAACCACCTTTTCAAGGGCAGACTGAGTTCAACCTAAGAATGTTGCCTAGCTTCCTCTGAGAAGCTAGCCTCAATTCTCAAAATTCCTGCCCTACAACCAGAAATCGAGTTACCTGTCAAACTGACAAAAACCACTTGCGTAGGCTAACCTTCAGAAACCTATATACGTAATCTGCACTTTCCTTGGCCATTATTTAAAGGGCTTCTGAATGGACTATACATTGCACAAACCGTGAGAGTCAATGAGAAAAACAGTAAATACGAGTGAATGGTGTAAATGAATTGCTTTATCTCCTCAACTTAATTCCATTCCCATGTACTTGAAACATTTACTACAGATAATCTGAAGTGTTAGAAACGGAGTGTTAACAGTACCTCAGAATAACCCCCATATGAAGGCCTCGCCAACCAGGCCTGCAAAGACTACGGTACAGGGAAGAGCAAGGTTTGGGAGTCAGACAGACACGGGAAATATTTTAATCCCAGCTCGGCCACTAAGCAGTTGCGTAGCCCTGGGCATACACGGGTGTAAGCTTCACTTTCACCAACTGTAAAATGGGGATAACAACAGCTGCCTCAAAAGACCACTAGGATTCAGCATGAGGGAATCCGTGAGAGCACTGGCACATGGCAGGCACTCAACAGTCAGAATGAGTGGAATCTTTTGGTTTCCACCAGATATCAGTGGTAGCAAATGCAGTCATACAACCCGGTGTTTCCTCTTCCTTTGTCAGGCATCATTATTTCTAGAATTATTGTAAGGCATCATTATTTCTAGAATTATTGTAAGGCATCATTATGATTAGAACTCAAGCATCTGGAAGAGTGCACGCACACCACAGAGACTTAGAGACTTCGAACTCAGGGAAACTGCATTCTGGTTAGAGAAGAAAAGTTCCTGAAAAATGAACAATAACACAAAATGTTCAACTGCCTGTCACAGACCATAAATTCAAAGGAGAGAATGATTACTTAAAGATGACATGACCAAGCAAGACTTCAGGGAAGAACTGGAAACAGGAAAACCTTGAAATAAGGCCAAGACATAGCTATGGGGAGGAGGAATGAGAAATCTCTCAGAGAATGGAACAGATTTCACAGAGTAGCAGCAGTGGGCATGTGTATCCATCAGGTAGTCAGGGAATAATAAAGAGACCAATTCTGTTGTAGCGCAGAGTTTTGTGTAGGTGAGTGACAGAAGATAAGACCGTAAAATAGTCAGGGATGACATTAGGAGAACCCAAAAAACAAATTTCAGAGAAATAAATCATGTTTGGCAAAAATCATAGACTTTTCAAAACAAACCATGTACAACCCAGTGAGCTGACAAGACCGATCGATCAGAGACGTCAGTGAGCAGACTGCAGAGGAGAGAGACAGAGACTAAGTGACCAGTTAGGAAGCCACTGTCACAATCCTAGCAGAAGGTGATGAAAACCAGAATTGGCACGATGGTGGCATGACAGTAAAGATGGAGACGGAGATGAGAGGTATAATACAAAGTCTCACAGACTTGAAGGCAGAGGGAAGAAGCAAGGATGACAGGGTAGACTCAAGGGTGGGAGCCTGAGAGAATGGCAGCACCATGAGAGGAAGAGGCAAGTCTGGAGTCATCTAGGGACACAGGAGGCAAATGTGGTTTCCGATGAGTTGTTACCAAGGTGATACCCAGAAAAAAAATACTAAAAGTCAGCACACAAAGATGTGGGTTCTAGATGGGAAGGGGAGCCCTCTGCTCACCAAGCGTGGCTGAATCCACGCAAGCTGCAAACATTCCAGTGCAAAGAAACAAAATGGGACCAGCACACTGAGTATGGCCCTCCCTGAAACCCAGGTTCATGAAACAAGTGAAATCCTCAAACAAATCAGAGAAGCAGCAAAAAAAAAACAAAAACCAAATTTAGTGGTGTCACTAAGGCCAAGAAGATGAGTCTCAAGAAGAGAGAGGAGGTCAAGAAAGCCGCATCCCACAGAAAAATCTAAGATGAGCGCTTGAAAACAAGTCATCACACATGACAATTATGAGGCCCCTGGAGACGTTCAAAAAACCAGGTTCAAAGAAGTCTCAGACGGCAGGAAGAAATAAGGAAGTAGGAAGAAAGCAGGAGCAGTGTCTATACTCTATGCTTTCAAAGGCACTTTCCTAGTAGAAGTCTCATTCAGATTTGTAATCTGGAATAAAGAACATGTGGTTTTAAGAAAATGAGAGGCCGGCCCAGTGACACAGTGGTTATTTAGTGGCCCAGGGTTTGCAGGTTCAGATCCAGGGCAAGGACCTACACACCACTCATCAAGCCATGCTGTGGCAGTGTCCCACATATAAAATGGAAGCGGATGGGCACAGATGTTGACTCAGGGTGAATCTTCCTCACTGCCCCCCAAAAAAAGAAAAAAAAAAGCAAATGAGAGAATCTGATACTACAAACTTCCTTTAGTGGTCACAGGCCCTAATCTTTCCCTTCCACTCTCCTTGTTTCATCTGATTTCCTTACCTTGTGTAGCCTCTCGACAACCCTATTTCTAGGCTGTACTTCTGAATCTCCTTTCAGTAAGAGAGGGCCAGGTCTAGTCACGCCTGCCCTTCTCACCTCTTTTTTTCACTCACATCATATAGGCAAGGACAAATGTCAGAGTTTACAAGAAAACCAAGATTTGATCAACATTCCTCTTTCACGTTTTCAAAAGAAGGCCATTTTCCAAAAAGTACATAGACAGCTACTGAACATTATTAGTTATTAGGAAAATGCAAATTAAAACCACATTGAGAAACCACTTCACAACTACTAGAATGGCTAAAATTAAAAAGACTGGCCAGGATGTGGAGCAATTAGAGCTCTCAAACACTGCTGATGGAAATGTAAAATAATACAACCACTTTGGAAAACAGCTGAGCAGTTTTTTTAAAAGTTAACATACACCTACCCTACGATCCAGTCACTCTAGTCCTAGGTATCTACCAAGAGAAGTGAAAGCATATGTCCATACAAAGACTCGTACGGCCAAACACTGGAAGCAACTCAAATGTCCAATAACAAGTCAATGGATAACCAAGTTTTGGCATATCCATACATTAGACTACTAAGCAATAAAAACGAGTGAACTATTCATAGGTCCAACAACACAGATGAATTTCAAAATGATTATGCTGAGTTGGAAAAAAATGCAGAAAAAAGGGCATACATACTGCATATTTCCATTTATATAAAATTTTACAAAATGTGAACTAAATCTACAGTGACAGAAAGCAGATTCATGGTTGCCTGGGGATGGAGGGAGGGACTGGAGAAGGACATAAGAGAGGTATCACAAAGGGCCATGATGGGCGCTGTTCCCGTGGCGCAGCAGTTAAGTGCGCACGTTCCACTTCGGTGGCCCAGGGTTTGCCAGTTCGGATCCCAGGTGCGGACATGGCACCGCTTGGCAAGCCATGCTGTGGTAGGCGTCCCACATAGAAAGCAGAGGAAGATGGGCACGACGTTAGCTCAGGGCCAGTCTTCTTCAGCAAAAAGAGGAGGATTGGCAGCAAAAAACAAAAAACAAAAGGGCATGAAGAAATTTTTGAGGGTGACGGATATGTTATCTTGATGGTGATGGTTTTACAGGTATATACAAAACTGATCAAACTGCACATATTAAACATGTACAGTTTATTTTATGCCAATCATACCTCAGTAAAGCTGTGTTTAAAATAGCAAAGTTGAGAAAATTGGCAAAATTTGAATGCGGACTGTGTATCGTATTATAAAGCAAAGTTAAATTTTTCTTTTTGAGGAAGATTAGCCCTGAGCTAACATCTGCCGCCAATCCTCCTCTTTTTGCTGAGGAAGACTGGCCCTGAGCTAACATCTGTGCCCATCTTCTATTTTATATGTGGGACGCCTACCACAGCATGGCTTGCCAGGTGGTGCCATGTCCACACCCGGGATCCGAACCAGCGAACCCTGGGCTGCCGAAGCGGCATGTGCGTACTTAACCGCTGCGCCACTGGGCCGGCCCCAAAGTTAAATTTTTAAAAATGAAGAAGGTGGATGTCCTAAATCCCCATAATATAAAGTCACCATCAAGGCTGGGGACAAGGACTTCTCTCTGGTAAAGTGGGGACATCAGTTGGGCACTCCCACTGCTATCCTATTTTTGAGAGAAAAACAACCAGCTGTGCCCTTCATCAAAGAATGCCCTCTTAAGCAATCTTTCCAAAGTACATGCCTGCCTGTACTCTTTCATGTCTAAAACTGTTTGCACTACATCATCCTCCGAGGACAAACAAGTTCCATCTCCCTGTGGCTCCGCAGACCAGAGCAGGGCCCGTGGCCCTAAAAGGAAGGTGTAGAGAGCTTCTCTGGCCAATGTCAGGATCCCAGTTCTTTACCTGCGTGATTTCTTCGTCAGCAGCCGCGTGGATCCCCCAGACATTACAAAGACGAACTTCCTCTCCGAGAAGTCCTTGCTGCTCAAAGAGTCTCACTCTTAGACAAACCAGAACCAGACATTTACCAAACAGTTTAGGCCTGAAGGTCCCATTTTGGATGCTCAGGAGGGGTGCCAGGCAAGCAGGAAAGGTCAGAATCCCCAGTTAGTCTCTCTTTGGAAATGACTGGAGGATAAAATCCCCCAGGTCTCAAGCCACACGCAGGAAAAAAACAGCAATTGTGAACTTTTCCTACGTATTTATGAAAATAATTACCAGGCTGAATTCCCATCTCTACGTTCCCATCCGGTGTCAAAAAGATATGGCTAGCACTTAGATTAAAAACAAAGCATCCAGGGGCCAGCCTCGGCCGAGGGGTTAAGTTCACACGCTCTGCTTCAGCAGCCCAGGGTTTGGCCGGTTTGGATCCTGGGTGTGGACATGGCACCACTCAGGCCATGCTGAGGTGGAGTCCCATACAGCACAACCAGAAGGACCTGGACAACTAGAATATACAACTATGTACTGGGGGGCTTTGGGGAGAAGAAGAAATCAAAAAAAGAAGATTGGCAATAAATGTTAGCTCAGGTGCCAATCTTTAAAAATAAATAAATAAATAAAGCATTCAATATGGCATTATAATTATCGTTCTAAAACTGACTTTAAAAATAATCAGGATAAATAAATGTTAACTCCAAAAAACCCACATGTTTATTCTGCTTTCTATCTTTAAAACTTTAAGAAACTAAATTTTCTCAAAGTAATCACACACAGAAATATATAATATGCTCTATTTAAAACATAAAAGAGTTCCTGTCGCCACGTGAAAATTTCAAAATATTCTTCAATTTCTTATTCTAGTATCTTACAGAAGGTACAGTGAAATGATACCATTCACAAGTTTACACAAACTCAAGATACTCTCTTATATCAGTTAAAACACTATAAAACTGTATTTTACATGCACATACTTTATTCTGTACTATACCTTAGTTCAGATACTACACATCTATAACTACATATTGCTCTACAGAATAAGAGGCACAAAATCCCATACATGATTCTTTATGGGCGATTTGGGGGGTCTTTCAAGGGAAATTGTGGCCATATGTGATTCTGCCTTTATACACCAACCTAGGACCCGACCCCACAGTATGAGACTCTCCTGGAAGCAGCTGCAGTTTCCTTACAGGACAGGTAGTTGAAATTAGGGCAAGGATTTTATGCACAGGAAATCCACAAGGACAACCTTCACCAAAACCGGCAGAAGAGCCCAGCAAGAAGGCTCCAGACCTCCCACTGCTCTGGAGCCAGAGGGACAGATTCCTGTGTGTGTCTCACTAGCGCCTCCCCAGCCTGCAGAATCGTATCCTGTCGAGTCAGATGTTTTGCCTGTAGTTCAGACAAATGCTTCCCGGACATTTCCATGAGATGGCTCTAGTGATGATAGTTTTTTCCCAAAGAAGACAAGACAGACTTGGTTCTTCCTTTCACGTGATCAATGCACGCTCATCTCCATTATGTTCTAGTCCATCCTCGTGATCATTAATTCTCTATATTACTATATCTTGAATATCCTTTCTTCTTTGGCTCTTACTTTAGCACTGGTTTCCATTTTTCCTTATATCAGCAAGGAAACTTTAGCCCTATTATCCATAAACTGAAGCCACCTCATAGTCCCCTCATGTCAAGCTTTTTAACTAATCTCAAATACAGGAACATGATAACACTCATTATCAATGAGAATTCAGAACACTGTTCTGTTCTAGTTAATGAAGTGAGGCAGAAAACAAAAAGTCTAACTATTTAGAAAGGAGGAGACAAAATCACATTATTTGTACACAACATGATAGCATATCTTTAAAAAAAAAAAAAGTAGAGAAAGACTGAATCGCCAGAAAAGCTACTAAAACTAAATGGGAATTCAGTCAGTAAGCACTGTTATAGTCTGCCAATAATGAGTGAGGAAAACATAATGAAAAGATGCCCTCATTTTCATCCACTTACAGCACCAGCAGCAGGACAAGTACTTCATCCTCACACGCAGAATCTACTCCAAGTGCGTTCACTTGGCCCACAGAAAAATCCGAAGACTGTAACATCCTCCCCCTCCCACTGTAGCCTAGACCACTGCCAGGCTGTCCCCCTCCAAAACGGGTACAAAAATTCTGAACCTCCCAGGAATCTCTTCTCTTTGGCCTGGAGGAGATTTGAATCTTTTAAAACAAAATAATAGAACTTAAGATACGTAGGGGCCGGCCCTGTGGCCAAGTGCTTAAAGCTCCGTGCGCTCTGCTGCAGCGGCTCAGGGTTCGTGGATTCGGATCCCAGGTGTGGACCTGCTCCACTCATCAGCCAAGCAGTGGAGACATCCCACATACAAAGTAGAGGAAGACTGGCACAGATGTCAGCTCAGAGCTAATCTTCCTCGGGCAAAAAATAAAGGAGAAGGATTGGCAACAGATGTGAGGTCAGGATGAATCTTCCTCAAAAAAAAACTTATGATATGTAAACATTAAGAAATAAAACTCCTTCTAAATTTGACCAGCAAATTCATTGTCTAAAACAAGAAGATAGTAAAATCAAAATGAATAGCCAACAAAAGAACTGCCATGACACTCCCACATTCATCAGTAGCATTAGCTGTGCTGAAAACTGACTTAGAGAGAGAGAAAAACCACACGCTGTTGTTCTCAAACACTCAGGCCCCTGCTCGTGCTAGTTTACACAGAACTGAGAGAAAACCTGAGTGAGAAAACTACCTACTAATAGCTTCTTAAAACTTGTTGGGACCCTAAAAAACCAAATTTACATCTCAGCTCCTAGGCAAAGTCATCTCTAAGCCAATCCAAAAATAAGATGGTTTACTCTTTTCTACAACCTTGTTAAGCTAATTTTTCCCCATGTCAGTGGTATATACTTTACAGCAACATTCTTCAACGGAGTTGCTAATGTGCAGACAAGAAATGTTCCAGGCCATCTTCTCTGAACTCCCTTCCCACCTGTGTGGCCCACCCAAAAACCATTCCTCATCTTCCTAGCTAGCTCCTGGGCTGTTGTGACCTCCAGAGAAGGCTAGACTCCTCCCCAGCCCAGGGTGAATTACGTTGGGTCAGAGTTCATCACAGTGATGGTATTTCCATGACCAAGCCACTGGTTTAGGCATGGACACAATTCTGGCCTGGGAGATGGGAGGGGTAGTTTCTGGAAAGTTTTCCTCAGGCTTTAAGAACACAGAACGGGTACAGTCTCTTTTTCACGGCTCTGGATGTGTAGTTACATAAAGACTTGAAGTCACTGAGCTGCTGGACCAACCAGCCTTGGAAACTCCCACTTCAAGACCTTTTGTTATGTGAGATAAGAAATGCCCCCGGTGTTCAAGCTGCTTCTGTTGAGTTTTCTGTCACTTATTCCCAAAAGCTTCCAAATAAAGCACCATCTAGTCTTCTAGCTAGTATTACTCCACCTGTAGAAGAAGCCTCTGACAGCGGACAGAAAAGACAAAATCAACCAATCTGTAAAACTGGAAGAGGATCTGTCCTTTACGGCCAAACTAGCTCTTCACAAAGAGGAGCTATTATTGATCATCTGGAAACTATTCTGTCTTTGGTAGCAATTACCCTCTCTCTCCTTTTTTTGAGATGAGTGCTTCTCCCATAAATCGAATGTCCTTATTTAATATGGGGGGAGGCAGGGAAGAGATTTTGATTACTATAATCTTACTAATTTACAAACAGTAACAACCTAATCCTAATTTATCTCTATTGAGACCAGACTAAGAAATAGGCCTAAATCAAAGGGACCTAGTTCACACATAAAGATGAATTCCCTGAAAGAAAGGACTATGGAGAAAAAATTCTCCAGGGACAACGTGGAATCTCCTCGATGAAAGCCTGTAGAAACAGAAGATTCATGCAGCTGTGAAGCCTTAGGCACTATACTTGGATCATACGGCAATTCAAGATCCCTGCCACGCTGATCTAAAGAGAACATTTATCTTCTTTCTAAACAGAAATGTAGAAAAACATCTAAGTGTCAAAATAAAAGCAAAAACTTCTTAATCTCAAACTCTACGACAATTATATATACTTATGCAAACCATTTCCTATGGCAAATCCACCTCATTACTCTAGGGAGCAAAAAAGGCAAAGAGTATGACCAAAACTCCTACTATGTCTCAATTCCCGGCAAATCCTGACAGTGTCAGGAAGTGCCTTATTCAGCCAGAAAATGTCCAGTGACTAATTTAACTGAAAGGTAATTTATTTAATTAAAAAGAGAAATGGAAGCACTTACTGGATTAAAAAAGAAATGGTATATATACTTATCAGAATCAAACAGTTTCCGCCCTATGGCAATTCCATAACTAAGGGAATACACCTTTTTAAACGTTTTTAGATTAAAAACTTTACTGTCCAAGAGTAGTGCTGACTATAGACTGTCCTGTTAAAAATAGTTTGAAATATTTAAGATTTATGGCTCCAGGGCACTAAATCCCCACTCACATTTATAATGACCAAAACGTAGAAGATGAACATTGAAAAGCAACTGCAAATAAGTGTTCATTCTCCAGGGAAGTCGTAAGGTTTGCCGACATGATGTGCAATGGATAACTGGTCTTCGGTTCAGCAACTAAGACATAAATTATGTGTCAGCTGCTCACACAGGCGCAGGACAAGGAGGGCAGTGATGGTATGGGAAAGAACGTGAGTCTCAGAAATACAGCCTACTGCTATCGTCCCTTTCCCGCTTGTACACATTACATTAAGGCACCCTTTCCAAGTGATTACAGACCCAGAGATGCCTAGCCTGGGGAGCAGACAGTTCTTCTGCACACGTTAGGAAATGGAGACTCTCTCTGGTATCGCTGTACAATGCACATCTTGCACCATCATACGTAGTGGCCCCAAACTCACCTTCCGGAGCCCCGTGCCCGGCAGCAGACGGGAACTCCCAGGTCTTTTAGGAATGGGGGAAAGGAAGTCTCATTCTTAACAAATTCAACCACCAAAGCCCTCCCTCATTCTAGAAAAGTTGGAGGCAGCAAAGGTTCCATTAAATTGGGCCCTACTTCTCACTAAACAGAGAAAGAAAGAATTCTCCAGCGAGATCAAGGAGTCAAGATTTATAGGTTTGTTGCTCAGATGGAAAGTAAATCTTCACTTTTACAGCAAGGCTTTTTACAGCACAGACTTCAACTTTATTGAGAGGATATTAATATATCTGTATTATGACTTTTATGATTATTCACTTAAAATGCTTTGTATTTTTCAAAGGAGGGCCTATAACTATAAAAAAAGCTATAAAAGGTACAATGTGCCATTAATGATTTTTTTAAATGATGGCTTTATTTGTTTTTTATTTGTTTATTTAAACTTTGCCTTTGAAGATTTATATGAAAAACAGATTATAACTGGGGCCAGCCCAGTGGTGTAGTGGTTAAGTTCTTGTGCTCCACTTCGGTGGCCCGTGGTTTGTGGGTTTGGATCCCAGCCACAGCCCTACACACCGCTCAGCAAACCATGCCGTGGTGGCATCCCACATACAAAATAGAGGCAGACTGGCACAGATGTTAGCTCAGGGCCAATCTTCCTCACACACACACAAAAATATTATAACTAACCATCACCAAAGCTTGAACTTGACTTAGGTTAATTGAGGGAATAACGTAATAAGTAGTCTTCTGGAATAGAAATACAAGACTAGCATCTACTAAATAGACCAACTCAGTATTACAAACGAATGAGAAAATATTTTGCTGTTTAAAACTGGCAATCATTTATATATTAGGAAATTATTTTGGTCCTCAAAAAAAAAACTGCTTCAGCATAAAAGAAATTATACAAGTACATACATACCCCTACATACTTATCCTAAAGTCAAGCCTTTGGTACTTAGAAGTAAAATAAAACATAAATCACTATTGCTTATTGAGAATGGCTATGTTAATGCCACTCTAAGTTCTATGCAAGCCTTTCACGAGCCAACAGGCAAAAATGTTAGAGATTCTCTGTAGCGGGACGGAGATTCTGCCAGCGAACAAGGGGAGTGGGTGAGAACAGCTGTTTGAATGTGACTCACCGTCTGCTCTGACTTCTGACCCCACTATGTTTTTAACTGCAGGACTTTCTTAAGTAATTGCGAGATCCACCGACTAAGGTTTCCAGCATAGAGTTTTCAAGACCACCACCACATGTCGCAGGGACACAACCATCAGAATCAAACAAGAAACTCCCAGTCCTACTGAGCAACATGAGAAGACCAGGCAGCGTGCACCTAACAAGGCCGTGCACGCTTCATGACTCAGACGATGAGATCTGAGAGCTTCAACCAGAAACTGATAGCACACGCTCTGGAGACAGGCGGCTCCAAGTCTGAATCCCAGTTTCAAAGCCTCCTTTCACCACCTGTGAGCTGTGAGAGATCCTGGGTAAATCACTTCACCTCTCAGTGCCCTCATTTCTACAGAGATACAATGGGGACAACATGGCACCTACCTCAAAAGCTGTTACGACAATGAAAATTAGGTGATATATATCAAGTACTTGGAGACACTGCCTGGCATTTTATACATAGTCGATAAATGTCAGCCATTATTATTATTACCAGTAATAGTGGTTTCTTTACTTCTCCTCCAATCCAGAAATCCCACTTCTGGAAATCTACCCTGGAGAAATAATCCAAACTACAGTAGAGGCACAAAAATACTTAGTACCATGTTATTTACAATGGTGAAAAGTTAGAGAAACCTAAATGTACACTAATAAGGAAGCAATTGAGACATTTATCCAATATCCATCCAGCAAAATATTAGTCCGTAACTAAGAATACATTAGAAACACAGTAAAGAATTATGGAGCAAAATGGCTATGTGTTTATACAATTACACAAAGCGAAAAGAGCCAAAATTTAAAACTATATGTACATCATTATAACAATGTAAAATTATACTTAAAATGCATACTAAAAAAACTTAAGCAAGTAATACACCAAAATCATCACAGTGGATGTGAAGATAATATTTGGGGTGAATTTTTTTCTTTCCTGTACTATCACATAGTCATATTACTTTTATAATTTTCAGCTTATTTTTAAATGTTTAACTTGCTACAGACTTATTTTAATACTAATTAAATAGGGTTAGGAAAATGGTAACAAAAGTTAAACCACAAATACATTACTGAAGTGGTTAAGAATCAAAGTAGAAATTAAGAATAAAACAAGTGCTTGAAATATTAACAATCAAAATAAAAATATTATTTAAAAAACTGAGTCCCTAATGAGTTATCCAGTATTTAAACTGGACAGAGTCCAGGGACCCCTTACATCTGAGACTGAATGATATACATATTTTTTATTGTAAAATGACTGTCAGGGAAACGAAATGATTTAAGAGAAATGAAGACATTGCGCTGTTTTTTAGTCTTGGAAAAGCTATCTCCTGTAACAAAACCTAAATTAGTCTCGGTAACAAAGTAACATAGTAATAAATGCCTTTCCATTGAATAAATCAGACCTTATATATAACATATCTTTTCATTGTTTTAAAATGAGTCCATTTAGATAAGGTATGACAGAAATAACGTTTTACAAATTGGGGAGGAAATGGTCGATGAACATTTTATGAATTCCAGAAAATATCTAAATAGAAGGGAGGAAGGAAACAAATTTCTAGCCAAACTCACTATTGTCCAAATCTGTTAGCTCAGGGCTAATCTTCCTCACCAAAAAAAACAGGGGGGGTGGGGGGGTGGGGCGGGCTCATCTCTCCAAGTAGATGGAATGCTCCCTGAGGGCAGAGAATGCACTGCTTGATCTTCAGGCATCAGAGAGAGTTTAACAGTTTTCCACACGTGGCAGACTATATAGAAAATGCTGGTTTAACTGAACTGAACATCTAAATAATCCGTTCAGAAGAGGCACCAAGGTCAGCAGTCAGCTCAAAAAGGTACCTAAACACAGGATGGGGGCAAGGGGAGGGGGCTTATTAAGGGGGAAGTGCTCCTTGCCTTTTGGCAGAAATCTTAATGTGCCACTTTAAACCAAAATAATGTGAATTTTCTCTTAAACCATAAGGCATTTGTCCATAGTAAATCCACAGGCCTCTTGTACATCAGTAATGTGGGAACCCAACATTTACTAAGAGCAGCTGTAACGCCTGAGAGCAGATCACTCATTGTGCCACTCGTTATTTATTTATTCAGAACTATATCTAACTTCAGAAAGGATCCAGTGAAACGTACATAAGTACATATACCACAACAAGATAAAATGACATACCTAAGAGGAGAAAGAGAAAAATGGGACAAAAGAAAGCTGAATGCAGGAAAGAGAGGCTGTCCTGGGAGTAGGTTCATGCACCAAATTAATGTATTCTATAAAATTCTGCACATTTGCTCCAGGAAGGTCAGAGGTTTGGCTCTAAGAATTCTAGCAGCCAACAAAAACAGGACGATCCAATCAGTTACACGAGTCAGCATCTTAAGATAAAAATAAAAGCTATCAGAGAACTCTCTCCCCCTTGGTCTTCATAAGAGGAAACTACATCGTGTAACAAATCAAATACTCAACGACATCCTTGCAGCTGACTTGTCACAGCTTCGAAAGACCATCCCTCATAATGACCCTCCCAGGCACATGACAGCACACAAGTCAAATCAACGCAAATGATGAAGAGGAAGGCAACCCACCCAAGGAAAGGGTCCACTACACAGCCCCTGCAGGTCTAGCTTTATCAGAAACAGATTTCATTCCACCTAGACTAACCTAAAATCCAGAGGCTTCATGCATCCACTTACCTTGAAATTATAGACAAAACTTGATGCACAAGTCCATTTCTCGGAGGGATACGTTTGTAGTTTCATAACATCCTCAGAGAAGCATGACTCAAGAAAGGATAAGAGCCCCTGATCTACAGCACTAGACTGTGTGCATCCTTCAGGCATCCCTCCACAAGCACTTTCTCTTCGGAGATTTGGAGAACTGCTGAGCCTCAAGACCGCAGCTCCTGACAAGCATCTGATGGGTGCTCCTCTCTGATGTGAATGTGGAACTCTGAGCTTAACCACTGGCGAGGCTGTGTCTCAGCCGTACAAGACAATGATACGTGACCTTTCATACCATAATGCCCACAAGCACATGGAGCACCTAATAATCTGCTCTTCTGGGCAGCTTTCCACTATAAGCATTCACAAAGTTACCTCAAAGGACTGGTGATATTTCCTCTAGATAACATAAAAAGTAAAAACAAAAACCCATCTTTTGCTTGCAGATAAAAATTACAGATAAGCACAAAAAAATCATTTTCCTACATAAACATTATTTTTTAATTTTAAAGATAACCTTCCCACGTCAGTTGATACAATTTGAGCCATGTTCTTTTTTGCCTTTTTGTTGTCTTCATCTTTTGCTATACCGCAACACAAGCACTGCCATAGCCTTAGACACACACACACACACACAGTCGACCATCCACCCATAGTATCGTGGTTAGAATGTCTCAAGGGCCCAAGGCCATCAAGTGAGGAAGCTGGCCTGTAGGGCCACCGAGACAAGGCCCTTTAAGATCTCACCCATCTAGAAGTCACAGGCATCCAGAGTCTGGTCCTCAGCCTAACAAGGCCAAAGACATATCTTTATCAAACATACACACTTGAGTAGACTCAAGAGAACTAACTCATCCTAACCCAACTAGAAGGGACTGAAATGCAAATGAGAATACCAATTTACTAACTAATCAAAGAGAATATCCCTTCTCACTAATCAGAAAATTCACATCTGAAGCCACAACGCTGCTTGCCTAATGCTAGGATACGAGGTATCCTGGATTGATAGTCAATTCACCACAAGTTAGACCAAAGAGAGACAGAGAGTTTGGGGAACACCCAATGAATTATCCAACCTACACCTTTTTAGGGACCAGAGTTGTCCCTTTCACATGCAGGTCTGCTTCCCTTGGACATCATCGCCCTAACACTGCAGGCTTCTTGGTCTGCAGGCTTCTTGGTCTGCAAGCTTTCTTCCTCCACATCCTTCTCTCCATTAGGAACTTCTCTAGAGAGGGTACAATACAACTGATGAGGGTGTGCCGTACATGCATCATTAGCCTTGTTTCAGATCAAAATCTCCCAAATAAAGTTGCTCAAGCAACCCACCCGAGGCCACAGCTGGATAAGGCAGAGCAGAGATTCAAAGCCAGATCTCAAGCCCGAGCCCCCTTTCGAGCTTGCAGTAAATGACTGCTTTCAAGTGTCTTCCCATGGCTTCCACCTCCCAGCCTGATTGAAATGCCCCTCCTCAGGGTCCCCTAACACCCCAAGCACCCCATGGCACTAAGTGCTCGTACACAAATCTCTCTCTCACTACACTGAAACGTTCTGAGGATGGGGATCATAGCTCACTCATCTCTGTATCCCTCGTGTGCTATCCATCTATCCAGATAAATATGCAAACTAACTTGTCAGTGGTTTAATATGAAGGGCACCAAACTGAAGGCCTTGAACTAGCTGTGTAGGCTTAGGAAGGTCACAACTTCTCCAGCCATCAACAAACATCTCATCTAAAACATGGGATGAAATGGATATATGAGGCGGCTTAGGTCACTTCTGGATCTAAAAAGCACTAGCACTATAGACGGGCCCTGGTTTTTTATAGCCTATCTCAGCAGTTTGAATTATTAGAAATAAGTTAACCTCGGTGGTCTTCTGTACCACTCAACAGAAGCATATACATAAATAATAGTTCAGAAAAAGATTCCTCTTTTCTGAAAGGAGATAACTATCATTTACACCAAAATCAAACAGTGGCACAGTCCTCTGGTGACTGTTCAAGGAGCTGAACACCACAAAAGGCAAGAATTTGACGGTGGGATTTTCTTTGAATAAAAGAAAAATCAGGAGAGAAATTAGCACCTAATATTCTTTGTTATTATCATATTCCCAATAGCAACTAACTCACTCCTTTTTACAGCACTTTCCTTATTTTGCTCTAAAACAAAGCCAAAATGAATGAACTGGCTCCATACTGCAGGAGGTCAGAAATAGAACAATTACTTTATTCTTAAGGGTACTGATGATATTAATTATTTTGCAAACAACAGGCTTTCTAATGTAAGGCACAACGGAAAGCATTTCATAGTTTGGCTAACAATCATCATCTTCTTGTTTAGCATTTAAAAACTTAATGAAAAGCCCTGTACATGTAAAATACTCCTGGTTAAATAAGAGCATTTATCATGTCCCTTTTCTGGAGGATATATTTACTGGAGAATAGTACTGGAAATTTTTCAACCTGAAATCTGCTTGGGTCTGTAACTTTCAGGTTTTAGAATATCAACTTAATGGAAAACTTAAAATACCCATTCACTTACACGTGCGGGCTCAAAACATGTCAATATAGCACAGCCAAACAAGTACAACCCAAAGTTCCACAACATTAACAGTATATCCAGACCTTTCAATTAAACACAAAACTGTGCTAAGGCCAGAAGCAGACTATCATCTGCCAACAACTTTAATGTAAAACGTATACAGTAAATATAAGCTTTGCTGAATGGTTTACGACAGTCCAGGCACATAAAATGAAAATACGCACATTCTAACTCAAACCAAGGAAACAAATCAGTCATTATACTGGCGACCTCATCATTAAGGTGTGTCTTCCTCAAGTACACAGCATGTCTGTCAATCAAGTTCACATCCTCCTCCTCCTGTGACAGGAAAGGAAGCTCACACTACACCAGAGGCTGCGAATCACAACCAGCAAGAAACCCTGAGTAGCAAAGCCAGAATACAGAAAGGGCTGGGGCGGGCGGAAACAGGAGAAACTGACTTCAGCTCTACCAAATACACTTTCCAACTAAGTTTGTCACTTCTGGCAAAGCTGGTTCTACAAGGCAGGAAAACACACTGTCCTGGAAAGAGGAGCAGAGCAATGGGTGAAGTCATTTTGCATCGAAGATGCAGATAAGCTAACCAATTGAAAGCTTTCTCAACGTCCACCCAAAACAAAGACTGAAGAACAAGCAAGCCCTTGAAAAGGAGTGACATGCCCTACCGCCCATCCAGACGCCAGAAGGGCAAAGAAGAGAAGTGGGGGAAAAGTTGGATGGGAGCATGGGGGTGTGGGGGAGGGGGAAATGGCGAAGGAGGGCGAACATGAGTAAGAAATTATGCTGCAGAAAAACAAAAAAAAAAGGATTCAGCAATAAACTGTCACAAACTGCCAAACTGAGAGAGATGGGGCCGGCCTGGGGCTCTGTGGAGCGCCGCGCTGCGGCCACCTGTGCCACTCACCCCGCCTGAGCCCATGCCCCAGGACCAGAGCCAAGCCCCGCCTCGACCTCCAGGAAATCCGAGCCCCGCGCACAACCAGGGCGCCACAGAAATGCGGGAGAGAGACCTGACTCGGCCTCTACCTTCGCCTCTGGCTCCGAGACAACCCCCAAATAAAGGGGTTTAGCAGCAAGGACACCTCTTCGTGCTCACGCCGGCCAGGGCGTGGGGGTGAGATCCGAGCGCCGCCACCCCTGCAAAGGCCGGAGGCAGCTCGGTCCCTCTCCCCGATCCAGCCAACGCGGGCGGCCGGCTGTCACCTGGCCGCACTGCACCCGCCAAGTTAATGGAGCCGGGAAGCAGCGCAGAGACGCCCCTCGGGCGCCTCCTCGGGGCGCAGGCACGGCACGGAGTCCCAGCTCCTTCACCCACCCTGACTCGCCTCTGAAGATTCTGTCCCTTTCCCCAACGAAGCATCGCAGACACTTTCTTCCGTCTTTGTGCGCAGCTCAGCCCAAACCTCAGAACTGAAGCTCTGAGGTCCCGGGCCAAAGGCCACCCCAGAAACCACTCACTCTTCCCGCGAAGCCCGCACGGACACCGCTGGGCTCCGGCCCTGGGGAACCTCACAAGTCACGAGGCACGAACCCGGCTGTGGACGGCCCTCCCTCCCCCAAACGGGATCCAGCCGTGTTTTGGGCAACTTGAGCCGCATTTGAACGAGCGGCCTTGTCCAGCCGGCACCAGGTCATCACCACGCCCCTCGCACCCAGGTCCTACCCCGCGGCGCAGGCAACGTCCTGGTGTACACACACACACACACACTCACACAAGCACACCCTGTCAAACAAAGCCCCGGAGAACTCCTACCTCGCCCCCGTGCCCGTCGAAGATCCCGAAGATGGACGGGTGCGACTTGTTGGCCAGGTCCGTGAGAACTTCGAAGCGGTCCTCCATGTGGTCTCTCCGGCCCTGGATGGAATACACCGCCACGTTGTGGCTCTTGAACTCCCAGGTCTTGGAGAACTCCGCCTCCAGCACGTCCAGCCCCCCGAGCCGCTCGGTCTGCACCATCTCGGCCACCTTGCCCTTGACCATCTTCACGGCGTCCCGGCTGGACTTGACGATGGTCTTCACCTCGTCCGTGTGGAAGAAGTAACTCCACAGCGCCAAGCTGATGCACAGCAAGAAGAGCGTCTCGGGTCTCAGCAAGAAGTAGCGCATGAGGCGACCCAGCAGAGACAGCAAAGTCATTGTATCCTCGCTAGAGCCCGACCACCAGCACGCGCGCGCCCCGAAGGCTCGCCGGTCCGGAGCGCGGGGGGACGGCCCGCGGGACGGGCAGCAGGAGGCTGCGGAGCCGGGCGAGGGGCGGACGCCGACGGCTCGGCGCGGCCCGGAGAGCAGAAGCGGCCTCCCTTTTGTCTCCCGGCCTCGCGGCCCAAGGCCCGCGCCCGCCGCCCGCGCCGCCTCCCCTTCCTGCGCCCCTTTGTGAGGCGGCGGCGGCAATCAAGCGAAAGTTGCGCCGGGAGGCTCGGCCGCGGCGGGCGGGAGAGTCCAGGGGCGCCGGCGCGCGCACGGCCCCTCCGCGGGCCCCTCGCCGCTCGCGGAGCGGTCAGCAGGTGAGGCGGCGCGGGGCGCGAGAGCCGGCGGTGAGCGAGGCGAGTCCCCTCGGCCGCCGCTGTAAGGGAGCGCGGAGCCGCGAGCCAGCCGATCGCTTCAGACGGCAGTCCCCTGAGAAAAAAAGTTTTGCGGGAGCCTGGGCAGAGGCGGGGGTCCGCGGAGCCCGGCGACGCATCACGACGGGCGCGGAGCCGCAGGCGGCCGGCGGCTCTGCGTGCCTCTCCCGGCAGCTCGCGCTCCGCTCGGCTTGACTCGGCTCGGCGTCGCCCGCGCGCCCGCTCCTCGGCCCGGCTCGCGCTCGCCCCGCCCCCGCGCTCGCCCCGCCCCCGCAGCCGGGACTCCAGGCCCCGGGTCTCCGGGCGAGCTGTCAGAGGCCAGGGAGCCTCGGCGGCGGACGGCGCGCACGCAGCCCCGGGCGGCCCAGCGAAGCGAGGGCGAGGCGAGGGGCGCGTCCACGGCCGAGCTCGAGCGGACGCTGGTTCCTCCTCCCGCGCGGGCTCCCGGGACAATACGACACTGACCCTGGTCGTCGTCACGCTCCTTGCCCGGGAGCCGCTGCCGCCGCCGGCTGGAAAGCAGAGGCCCGGCCTGAGCGCCCCCCCCCCCCCCCCCCCCCCCCGGCAGGCCGCGCGGTAGCGCCGTCCCCGCGTCGCCCGCATAATGCAAGCGAGAAGGGACGCACGTCTGCCGCCTCGCAAAGCGGGGCGGAGCGGGCCGGCCGCTGGGGTTCGGTGGCGGGGGCCTGCCCGGATCCCCCGAGGCGAGGAGGATCGGGGCCTCGCAGCCTCCTCGCGACGGGCCAAGACCCTCTGGAGGAGGACAGCAAGTGAGGACTGGGGCGCCTGGAGGTCGCTAAGATTCTCGCCCCCGGAGAGCGAGGAGGGGCTGCCTCTGCGAGCTGCCGCCCGCGAGCAGGGGACTCTGGCACGGAGGCTCCCCTGGGCGCTGCCCTTCCCCGGAGGGACAGGGAGCCTCCCAGCGTGGCCGGCGCGGCCAGTCTTCCTCAGCAAAAAGAGGAGGATTGGCGGCAGATGTTAGCTCAGGTCTAATCTTCCTCAAAATAAATAAATAATTACAGAGATAGATCAAGGATAGTTGTTTTCCGAATAAAATTTTTATACCATTGCACCAAGTGTTTACATAAACCCAACTTATCCTAAGAATCTTGCATCTGATTGCCCTAGGCTTCTCTAGGAGAATCTTCAAACAAGCTTCCTAAATTATAATCTTAATCTAAATCATCACCTAAATTTTTTTATCCTAATTAACACACATCAACATTCTAGCTAATTTATAATATGAAACATTGTGAATAGTTGAATAATCCTGCTTAAAACCCTTAAATGACTTCTCATTGCTCTTAGAATAAAGACAGAAGTCTTAGCTATGGCCTTCCTCTCCTTCTCAGCCTTATTCCACGCCCCCTGCTCCCTCAGCCCACCCACTTCAGCCACATTTGCCTCCTCACACTTCCTGTAAAGCATCAAGCTCCCGCTTGCCTCGGGCCTTTCTTCCTGCAGTTCCGTTTAGCTGGAACGCTGGCCTTCCCAGGCCCACTCTCCCACCCACACTCCTAACTGGTGTGCCTCAGGCCTCAGCCCACACATCCTCTCCTAGAGCCTTCCCGACTCTGCAACCTGAGTCAGCTGCCTCTTGCCCCGCCTCATGGCAACGTGTACTTTTACTTCAGAGTGCTCATCAAAGTTGTAAACACATATTTTTTGTGAGTTTTTACAAATTAACATCTGTTTCCCCCCACTCTCACTATGATTTATATGCTCCATGAGGGCAGGAATGTGTCTGTTTTGTCCTCCATGGTAACTCCACCACCTAACACACTGCCTTGCACACAGTAGGCATACTGTAAATGTCTGTTCATGAATGAATGAAGTTATTCTGAAATCATTATTTCAGCCCAACTCCAATTTTCTCTACTATTGCTGGTGATAAATGAAACACATTAATGTGCCTTTGAATCCCAGATAACAATAAAAAAAAAGAAATCAAAGAATAGCTCACCCATTGGTTAGTTGAAAATTGATTTTACTAACAGATGGAAAACATCAAAGGCCATTCAGATGCTTTTACTTTTTTTTTTACATCTTTGCTCATCTTCTCTTAAGATTATATTTTCATTACAAAGGGAAATTCTTTGCAAGAGCAAACATCTTTTCAAAATGAGTGTCCTGTGTCCATTTTTCTACTAAGATATTTGTCTTTACTTCTACAGTGTAAAAGGTTTTTAATATATTAAGGCTATCATTCCAGTTGTGAAGATATTTCCCATCTTGTCATTTACCTTTCTATTGTTTACAATGCTTTGAAATATAAGGAGCTTTATTTGATTTCATTTTTGTTGTTTATATTTTCTTTTTATAAGGCGAATTCTATCTTTTCCTTCAAAATTTGTGCTGTTTATGTCATGCTTAGAATGGGCAAGTAAGCTTTTTATTCCTCCATGCACAGCAGAATCTGCAATGCACCCAGGGTACTTTTCTCCAGCTATTTTTCCCACCACCCCCAAGACAATGTAGAGTATAACTCATTCATTTACTCATTCCTCTATTTATAACTTTGTCATTTATTCGGCACCAGGAACCAGGAAAACTGACACAATGCCTATCTTCATGGAGCCTGCAGTGAGAAGAACCAATCATAAATATACTACAAATAGACAAATGTCATTAACAAAGGCATACGCGTACAGTATTAATTCCTGTGGTGAACTTGCTGATTGTAAAGTCACGCTTAAGGGGCTGAGGGCCCTTCTATAATGGAAGGAATTGCCATTCTCGGGTTGGCCCTCCCTCTTCCAGAGTTCACTACTTCCACCATGTTGATCTCTTGTCACGTCCACCCCAAATCACAAGCCCATCTCCACCACTCAAGTTATTTAACCTTTTTGTACTTTGATTTTCTCATCAGTAAAATAGATATACTTATCACACCTAATCTATAGGTCATTTTAAGGATTACAGGAGCTAATATACATGAAGCGCTTAGAAGAGTGCCTGGCACATAGTAAGCACCCAATAGAAGTGAATTATTATTAGTTGAAGGGCGTGAATAGATACAATAAGTTTACAGGCAACTCATAAATACAGAGCAGGGTATGATAAGACCCTGCCTGACAGAAGACCCATGAGGATTCTGAGGAGGAGGCAATCGTACCTGGTTAGAGGGATCAGGAAGGCCTCGTGAAGGGGGGATGGGGCATTTGGGATGGCAGGGTTTGGACGTGCAGAAAAAGGGGGGTAGGACTGGGGGTATAGACTTCCAGAAGGAAGGAATGGCACTCATTCTGTTTGCTCACTGTGTTTCAAAAAGAGGAAAGCTTAGAGGACTAGCAGGAGGGAAAGCAGGATTGGTCCCATGGCACTGTATTTCGAAGAGCTTTGAATAATAAGTTTATATTACTTCATTGGTCATACAGAGAGGCTGGCAGTTTTCAAAAGGGGAACAGTAGCAAGATCGGAATCTGGTTACTAGAATGTGATTAAATCTACTCAAATCCATCATGGTAATAGGAAACGTTTCCTCAGAACTTACACATTGTATTTGCACACCCATGTTCATAGCAGCACTATTGACGAGAGCCAAGAGGTGGAAGCAACCCGCATGTCCATTGACGAATGAAGGGACAAATAAAATGTGGTATATACATAACACGATGGAATATTATTCAGCTTTAAAAAGAAAGGAAATACTGTCACATGCTGCGACATGGATGAACCTGGAGGACGTTACACTAAGTGGAATAAGCCAGTCACAGAAAGACAAACACTGTATGATTCCACTTACACTATGCGGTATCTCGAGTAGTCAAATTCCTAGAAACATAAAGTAGAATGGTGATTGTCAGGGGCTGTGGGAGGGGTTAATGGGGGGTTGTTCTTTAATGGGTATAGTGTGTCAACTTTGCAAGGTGGAAAAGTTCTGGAGATTCGTTGCACAACAATGTAAACACTCTCAACCTAATGAACTGAACACTTAAAAATAGTTAAGCTGGTAAATTTTATGTTTTTTACCAGAATAATAAAAATAAAATGTAGATTTGCTGCTGGTGACTTCAGCTTTTGCCACTAATAAGCTGATTTGGAGTCGTTTTTGAAAGGAGAGTCAGCCTTATCAACGTTCATTTAGGAATCAATAGTGTCAGGTACCTCTTTTCCCCAGTTGTCCTTTGAAACGGGCTCATCACAGCTGGACTTGGTGGCCCCACAGTCACAGTCCTTGGGAAGGTGACTGCAAACCAATGCGACTTTAGAGCCAGAGTATCTAGAATGACATTAAGAAACAGTAGGTCTCAGAGGTTGGGACAGCCACAACGTGAAGTGACTGCATTTAGGACACATGCTGAAATCCTGGGTACACTTCTGGGCGGAGAAGTTGTGAGCAGACATAAAGTAAGTGTGCTTGCTGGGTGAGACCCAGTTAGAAGTTGAAGAAAAGACCTGATTGCAGTGATTATGTGTCTGAATCTAATTTTAAAATATCCTGAACCTTACAACAGAAAAATCCTGTGGTTTGGTAGCTTAAGAAGGGAGTACATTTTTATTTGAGATTCATCCTGTTGACCTTAAAAATAAAACAGCCAATTATTTTACCTTCAAAACAAGTTTACTTGGGAATAGCCAAAGAATAGCAATTCAGGTTATGCATGCTGTGGGAATCACGGCAAATCCAACAAACAAGGGAGAGGGACGTTATTTTATAAAGAAAAAGGAGAAATTTGGGAGGGGTTGTTTTGCAGGAAAGTCCATTGGAGAAAAGCAAGCATTCAACGATGGTTTCTCATGCTGAGTGTTGTTGGGGTAGCCAATTTCTGTTTTGGATACAAGGCACATTTCTTCCTGTAATTAATGAGTCTTTCCTTTTAACAACTTCCGTTGGGGTCTGTAATTGACTATCTTTCCTGTAATTTAGGTCCAGTGGTGTTCCTGGGGGCTCACCCTTCTGGCCTCCTGACTCCATTTTCAATGAGGGTTTCCCTTATCAATCTTCACAGTCCCAAAGAGTAACAGTTACTAAACAATAAAGCCTCGTCATTCACACAGATGATTCTCACCGGGGATGAGGGCGAGGAGGAGAGAAAAGAACATTTATGAGAATTAGATCCGAGGAAGAGGGAGATGTAGTTTGACCAAGCATATTGTTCAAGCTCCCTTTTTAAATGAAATGTGAATGTAACAGGTTGAGTTAAAAAGAAGTAGATCCTTTTAAAAAGAATTGTTTTTTATGTTTTGCTCTTGTAGCCTTGAGAACAAAACAACAAAGTGAAAAGGTAACTTCCCTCCTCCTCTCTTGGGGAGGAAGAGCCTCCAGACCGCGGGCTCTGGGCCTCTGGGTCCCTCACACAGGAGGGCACTGACAGCTCTTCAGTGCTGGGAGCTTATTCCACAGACCACCCCGGCGGTGGTTTGGAAGGTCTGTGCCTGTGGAGAGAAGGGGCCTGGAATGGGGGTGGGATAGAGAGTTTTCAGAGAGGTGGAGCACCAAGGGGTAGGACCCTAGCACCCTGGGGTGGGGGGTGCTGTGTGAATTCCTGAGGATGGAGCACCAGGTTCATGACCTTGGGAGCCCAGGCCAGGCTCAGAGGTCCAAGCTGGGGACAGAGGGAGTGGATGCCACGTCAGGATCGTCTGCTGCCTCAGGGTGCAGCCAAGAGTGAGCTGACCTGGGCCCAAAGCCGGGTGAGCAAGCCCTGCTTCTCTTGCATTCGGGGTTCCTTAAGACCCTGGTTGACAGCGCTGCTCTACAACAGTCATAATCCCCAAGCACGCACTTTCAGAGACCCCATCTTACATCATATAAAAGGTACTGAAATGCACCTGTGTCCCACATTAAATAAAATTTTTGTCCAAAACATTTTTTTGAGTTTTCATAATTTTGCTTCCGAGATTTTTCTATGCCTAACTCATTTAATTTATGTTTGGCTCTAATTTCTGAGGAAAATATTGTGTGTATTGTAAAAATTTGTTTTTTTAAGTTTTTTTATTTTCTCTTTTTCTCCCCGAAGCCCCCCGGTACATGGTTGTGTATATTTAGTTGTGGGTCCTTCTAGTTGTGGCCTGTGGGATGCCGCCTCAGCATGGCCTGATGAGTGGTGCCATGTCCATGCCCAGGATTCGAACTGGTGAAACCCTGGGCCACCGAAGCAGACTGTGTGAACTTAACCACTCGGCCACAGGGCTGGCCCCTAAAAATTTTTTTGAACTGTTTTCGAATTTGACAGGTTTTTTTTTTTGAGAAAGATTGGCCCTGAGCTGACATCTGTGTCAATCCCCCTCTATTTTATATGTGGGACGCCTGCCGCAGTGTGGCTTGACATCGGTGCTAGGTCTGCGCCCGGGATGTGAACCTCGGGCCTCCAAGGCGGAGCACACAAACCCAATGGCTCTGACACCGGGCCAGTCCCTGTGGCAGATTTTTAATACTAAATTTAATTACTAATAAATAGGCAACAATAGAACATTTTCTAAAGTTTAATTAAGCATCCATTAATTGTGATTTGGCTAGTTTTTTTGAAATGAGTGGCCTTTTCTCATCTTCAGGTCTAAGAGATTCTCATAGGCCCTGAAAAGCTCATGGGTCCTGGCACTCTGACTCTAGGGTCTACTCGATAAAGTATTCCTGGATGTGTCGCAGGAAAAGGGAAGGGGCTAGAAGGATGACCAACATTCCATCTATTACCAGCCTTGTTGAGTGGAAAGCTGAAATCGCATTTAATTTAGGATGTTCAAGAAATGCAGTATTTCTTGTCTCCAGTGTCGTGGAAGGATCCATGCCTGAGACACACACTGAAGAGAGTAGCTACAGGGGGCACAGCTGTAAAAGTTTGGGAAGCCCTGACCTGGTCAGTCTTATTCCAAGGGTCTTCAGGCAGTACCTAAAAAAGGTGCTAACTGGGAGGGGCTGGCTGTCCTGATGGCCCATGTGAGGTGCCCATACATCAAACTCACCCACTAGTTCCCAAACTGTTTTGAATAGTTGCACGAATTTTGAAGTTATTAGCCTCCAAGAGTAAATCTCTCTCTCTATTTTGGTGATGAAGATTAGCCCTGAGCTAACACCTGCTGCCAATCCTCCCCTTTTTGCTGAGGAAGAGTGGCCCTGAGCTAACATCTTTGCCCATCTCCCTCTATTTTCTATGTGGGATGCCTGCCGCAACATGGCTTGACAAGCTGTGTGTAGATCAGCTCCCCGGATTCGAACCGGCAAATGCCAGGCTGCCAAAGGGGAGCACACGAACTTAAACCCTGCGCCACCGGGCCGGGCCCCAAGAGTAAATATTTTTAAGGACAAAACTCACTTAGCTGGATGTTTGCTAGTGTGTTTAATTTAATTTTATGTTATGCTTATTGCTTGTGTGCTTGTGGTACATAGGTTAAAATGCTGATTTACAAGAGGATATTTTAATTTAGCAAGCTGGCTGTGGTATAAAGTTTTAATTTTCTTTAAAAAATGTAAATTTGCATACCACATAAAATCAAGTGGTGGTTCTGTCTAGCAGCAAGGAAGTAAACTCGAGAGTCTTGTTTGTCCAGATTGATGTATTGTGTCTTGATGGCCTGCTCTACTGGGCACCAACACTTTCCCCCAGTGTGTGTTAGTCTCTGCTCTCAGCATGCGATGCTTTTTTGTAAGAGAAAATGATATACTGTCTTACCCCAGGTCCTCTAGAAATCAGAGCCTGAGGCAAAACTAATGTGCGAACGCGATACCAGGAAGCAAGAGCAAGGGGAAGGCGTGTTCAGTCACGCCATTCGGCTCTCAAGCAGCTGTATGGGAACCTTACTTCTCAGAACAGTTCGTGGGAGGGAGGGCAGGGAGAAAGGAGAAGTATTCATTTTTCTGCTTCTTCACATTTACTCTCTCTCAGTGGTCAAAGTTAGCCCCAAGGGGCACTCACTTCTGCATTCTTCCTAATTGTTACCTGGCCCTCTGGGCAGCTGTTGGACACACCAAAGCCTTTGTCAGCAGAAGGGCCTTCCTCTGAGTGAGCTATAGGTCGAGGGAGAGCCAGCAAGATGAGGGCAAGACCCAGGGACACTCCTGCCTGCCTACCTGCAGCCTCAGGACTTGCCTGGTCAAACCAGCACGTGTCAGGAATGCTAGGCAGGTCCTGCGGTGTGTCATGCCTCAGTCGTGACCGTGAGGCCCCAAGGGAGCAGATGAGAGGGATACGGGGTGAGGCCTGAGGTGAGGTGCTAATGAGTTGTTCTGTGAGCACAAGGGACTGGGAGCAACTGCTGCAGAGAGCCCAGCTGGCACCCTGGCGGAGTGCTGTAAGCCCTACTTCCGAGGTGAGCTTGTTGAGAGCCTCCCTCCAAAAATGATCCAGACCTTCTCTCTAAGCCGTAAGAACAAGGTCCATGGCAAGCAATCTTCCCAGAGGGCCATCGGTAGCATTGAGCAGAAAGGCATCTTAGAGGAAAAGTGGGAAGGTTCATAACTAAGTCTAGCACTTACTCCACTAGAAAATAAGTAGAGATCCTTGCAAGGCAGGACAGGTATGTCCCACAAAACATCTTCCCTGGGAGGATGCCTCTTGATTTCAGTGGTTTTTAATATATTTACAAGGTTGTGCAATCATTACCACTATCTATTTCCAGAACATTTTTGTCATCCCAAGAGAAACCCCATATACGTTAGCAGTCAGCCTCATTTGCCCTTCCTCCAGGCCTGTGAACCACTAATCTAATCTATTTCTGTCTCTTTGTTTGCCTATTCTGGACATTCCATATAAATGGAGTCATACAATATGTAGCCTTTTGCATGTGGCTTCTTTCACTTAGCATATTTTCAAGGACTATCTGTGTTGTAACATGTATCAGTATTTCACTCCTTTTCATGGCTGTATAAGATTCCACTGTTCATATATAACACATTTTGTTTATCCTTTGATCAGCTGATAGACATTTTGTTTGTTTCCACTTTTTGATACTTCTTGATTTTTAATGCTCAATTCCATACAATGTCATATCTCTTGAAATAATGTTTTCAGCAATATTTATATAGAACGATTTATATTTCTATCCTGAAAACTTAATACAACATTTTAAACAAAAGGAAGAAGGAGAAAAGTAATGATTTATATTCTAAATAAAATTGGTAGAATCACACATAGATATTTTGAAAAGTGTGCTGAGTGTCAATGAAGGGGATGTCCATCTGGGACGTTGCTGGAGCTAAGAAAGAGATCAAAACATCATAGTCATCCACAGTGCATAAAGTTTGTGGTTCAATATTTGGTTTAGTTTCCTCAAAAGCAGAAAATAGAGACAAGGATCCGAGTTTAAATATCTTATTCGGTTAAGGATCTGGGAAACACCGGTAAGGTAGTCAGTGTTGGACACATGCCTCAGAGTTACTCCATCAGGAGTGAGGGAGCAGTGGTCTTTAGCCACCCACTCTGTCAGTCATTGGGTGAGAACTGCTCCCAGGGGGCGTTATTGGAGACATTTCGACCCTGTGACAAAGTCCTAGTCCGGGGACTGTGAGCTCAGTGGACTGTGAAGCCCTCAGGCGGAGTCTCAGGTGCTGGCAGCCGGAACTCAGCAGCTGCAGGAAAGGCCAGGGCCGCAGACGGGGTCCGCTGCTGCGTGAGTCAGGCTCTCCAGAGAAGCGGAACCGGAAGAACCAACACGTGAAGGGAGTAGAGGAGATCTACCGCAGGAACTGGCTCACGCACTTCCGGAGGCAGAGTCGTCCCACCATCTGCCATCTGCAAGCTGGAGAGCCAGAGAGCCAGCAGAGCCGGTGGTGTCCTTCAGCCTGAGGCCTGAGGCCTGGGACCAGCCCAGTCGGCCAGTGTCATGCCCGGAGTCTGAAGGCCGAGAACCAGGAGCTCTGAGCTGAGGGCAGAAGATGGACATCCTCGCTCAAGAAGGGGGGTGGGGGACGGCCCGGTGGCTGCTGCAGGGGTCAAGTTCGCGCGCTCGGCTTTGGCGCCTGGGGTTCTCTGGGTCAGATCCCAGGCTCGGACCTACGCACTGCTCATCGCGCCATGCTGTGACAGGCGTCCTACATATAAAATAGAGGAAGACGGGCACAGGTCTTAGCTCAGGGCCAGTCTTCCTCAGCAAAAAGAGGAGGATTGGCGGCAGATGTTAGCTCAGGGCTAATATTCCTCAGAGAAAAAAAACGAGAGAGAGGGCATTCATCATTCCTCCACCGTTTTGTGCCTTTGGGGCCCTCAGTGGATTGGATGGTGCCCGCACACATTAGTGAGAGCCATCACTTTACGTAGTCTACTCAAGCAAAAGCTAATTTCTTCAGGAACACCCTTGCAGACACACCCAGAAACAATGTTTTACCTGCTGTCTGGGTATCCCTTGGGCCAGTCAAGTTGACACATAAAATGAACCATCACAGCAACATAGGACGTGCAAACTGTTCACATTGCTGCATACGAAGCAATCATTAATACAAGAATAAGCCTGTTAATTTTTTGGTGATCCGAAAGTCACAATTTGAGACATTTACATTTTAACATGAACATTGTTTATTACATTTGGGCTTTTCACTGTGTAGTGTTGCATTTTAGGAAAAGCTTAAGCATTGACCGGTAGCCGTTACAGTTTTTCCCTTTCAAAACAATGGCAAATAGGACCGGTTGTGTTTGTGGCATTTAACACTGGATTTTCAGGACTGGCGTACTCATGTTCAGAGGGAGACGCCTATTTATAAGCAAATGCTATATTCTAGGTCAGATCTCATTCCGGAAAAAGACACCGTCCGTGTGCACCGTAGTAGGTGGGAAGTGCTTCACTGAAGAGCCTGCGAGGAGCTGTCAGCGAGGAGCAGAGCTGAGGGCGGAGGGGGTGTGGCCGGGGCGGGGCGTGGCCGGGGGCGTGGCCGGGGCGGGGCGTGGGTGTGCTTCCCACGCTCCTGGCCGTGTAGTCACAGCACCCTCTTTATTGAGCTACCCTTCACTAGCAGACATCTAAACCTGTCTTTTCCTGAAACGTCCCTGGAATCACGCTCACATGACCACGGGAACTGTTTACCAAACAACTTTGTCCCATGAACTTTTACAATAAATCAGAGATGAAGACACAGCAATTTATCAGCTACTGAGTAACCTTGTAACAAATCCTTAGTAAGCCATTTATGAAAGATCTTTCCCAACAATGCATTCATAAAATAAACATCAAAACAGGAGATATTTTTCTTTTTCCCATGGTCTCAAACCCTTGTACCAACGCGGAACAAGTGAAGGACGTGTCCCACCCTCACTAGCTGCCGGCTGCCAGGCAGCGCTTCCCCCCGAGGCCGCAGGGCCCACGGCGTAAGGACATCTCGAGTTGGCGGAGGGGCTGGGCTTGGCGGTGGTGGGAGACGCAGAGACAGCTCCGCGGGTGATCCAGTTACCTCCTCTGTGGCCACGAGACCGCGCCTCTCCGCCGTCACCCGCGGCGCAACTGACGGAGGGCCCCGCGCTGAGCTCCATCGCCGGGCTTGCGGGGAGGCTGGTCCCAGCCAACGAGCGAGGGCTGCAGGGACGCCGGGCACCACGACGGGCCGGGCCTGGAGACAGGCCTGCTCCAGCGCGGGACGCGGCTCCGGGACTCTGGCGGCCGCGCTGAAGCTCCCTCAGGCTGTGGGCGCCCTGGGACGGCTGCCCAGCCTTCCTCCTGGCTCCTTCCCTCAGTCAGACCCGCAGCAGTTGGACGGGCTCCCAGCGCGTCTGCCTTTCTCCCCGTTTTCTCTCACACAGATGTTTCCCCTAATAAAATCCTTTGCCTTCTAATCCCATCTTGGAGGCTGATTCTCAGCAGACCAAGAATAACACACTTTCTTAGTTTAGAACCACTGATTTAGATTCTCTTTACCCAGAATTTCTGGCTCTGCCTCCGAAATAGAAAGCTTATAATACTCAGTTGTGCGTGTTCCTCCAAATCTTGCTCTAGCCAGGTGGCTGCTTTTCTGTGAAGTCGTCTGCTACTGTTTACAAGTTGCCCTCAAAATAAGCTCTTCCAGACTTAAATCCTCAGCTTTGATTCTGCTAATTAGTAATTTTCTAAATGGTGCCCTATCCACAAAACCTTAAAAATGAATAAATAAAAGCAATTGTTTTCCTTTATATTTCAATTTTCAAATTAAGATAATCAAAAACGTCTATTTTTCTGTTACATTTTTGTTCCTTTGTGATTTTTTTTAAAAAAACAAAAATATTTCTGAGTTCTGAAACACTGTTCACTGACGTGGTTATTCTCAAGTTTTACTGGGTTCAGGGACCCAGCACTTGCCCCAGAAAAAGACTTAGACATGCAAAATTTTCACAAAAACCCTACACCAAGGGTCTTTCTAGGCTAAGGAACATTTCAGAATGTCCTCGTTGCTGCTCTGAATTTAATGTATTTTGCTTCCTACTCTGAGCTACTTTTGAAAAGGAAAAGTTAAATTTGTTGTTCATGCTGATTCTTTGGAATTCATGTATAAGTCAATGGAACACATAAATGTAAGATTATATAACTTATATTTAACTCAGATGACCATTTTTTCACATAATCTTCCTGTCTGAAGCAGAGAGTTTATGGAGGAAAGTGCAGAAGATAATGTGGGACTATGGAATGCAGGTTCTGGAGACAGACTTCCTAGGTTTGAATTCCACATTGCCATTCCTTACATATAACAAGCACTCTCCCACCTCAGGGCCTTTGCACTTGCTGTACCTTCTTCCTGGAAACCCCGTTTCTCAAATATTTACATGGCTGATTCACTCACTTCTTCAGGTCATTTCTCAAGTGTGACCTTATCAGAGAGACCTTCCTTATGGGCGCCACTCTCCATCACTCTCTACCCTGACTCTGCTTTATATTTCTTCATAGAACTTGTCACCACCTGACATATCGTCTATTTGTTTCTTTACTGTCCATGTCCTCTTGAAAGGATACAAAGCTCCATGTAAGGAAGGATTTTGCACAAACATACACACACATACCCATCAACCCCATTCTAGAACAATGCCTTACACAGGGTAGGAGCTCAATAAATATTTGTTAAATAAATTGTAGAACCTTAAAATAATGTACATTTTGGGATGTTTGCACAGAACAAAGACTACTTCTAATATAATAGTCTAAATTACTTTTAACTAATAGTGCTATTCGTCTTTTAATGAGATAGATAAATGACCTTTTAAAGCAGATACTTTGGTCTGCAAAAACATAGTATGGAAGTACATATTGATTTAGTCATCTCGAGATTCCAATAAAACTTCCTTCAGTAGATGTATGTGAAAGCTCACAAATAATTATAACTAATGCGTAAATGGTGCTTACTGCTTTAAATGGTCTACTTATGTTAGTTCACTAAGTCTTTTAACAGCCCTGTGATACAGACAGTGATCCCCAGGTTACACATAAAGAAGCCCAGGCATGGAAAGCTTGTAATCTACCCAAGATCACCTAGTTAACCAGTGGCAGAGCTGGGATTCAGGCAGTCAAGTCTGGATGCAAGCTCTTAACCACTGCCTTATACGGTCTTTCTAGAACATGAAAGAGAAAACTGGAATTAATGGTCAGGGAAATGTCTATGTTTCCATTGCTTGTACTTCCTACTTACAGTGTGAACATAGCACTGCCGTGGTTATTTAAAGTGCCCAAATTGTCTTTTCTAAAACTCGAAGAAAAAAACCCAAAAGGTTAATTGCTTGAACAACCATCCCACACCACTAGTAAAGCACAATCCTTGGCCGCCTCTTTCCTGCCCCTCCTGAGCAGCTTGTTTCTACACACATTGCACCGCACTGAGTTTTCAACATCACCCTTGCAGTTCAGCCCGGGAATACGTTTCCATACCAAAGGCAGTTAGCTTGTGGAATGGTTTTCTGAGAGACAGTAGCAAAGTTGTTATAGTTTTGGGCTTGGAGAGCATTACCTGTCTAGGAATGTTCCTGAGGGGAGACGGCCCCGGGCCGGCCAATCCTGGGAGCACAGCTTCTCCTTCCTAGTCTGTGCTGCCCTGGTCCTTTGAGGGCATCAGGGTCCTTTCTGAAGGAGATATCACATTTTTTACTGATTCCAGATGTCCAATGAATTTGAGAACTGGATTTAGTCTGATCTATAATTTTGTACAGTATGCTGGAATTTTTGCCAAATCCATCTGAGGAAATAAGTTGGCAGTATTTCCAGTTTCAAAAGCAGGTGTGAAATGAATTTAAGCTTTGCAGGATGGTGAGGACCTAGGCCAGGCTCTTGATGACCACGGCTTACCACCGAGGACCGTGTGCCGGGAAGCTGTGCAGACACAGGCTGTGGATTGCAGGTGCCTCTGCAAAGACCTAGTTGTGCATCCGGCCAGTTCTGCTTCATTTTCTGGTGCAAATGGCAGCTGTGCCAGTAAGTGTCTATGGATTTGACTGAGTTGCACTGTGTTCTTTTTTTATACTCATAATTTTGGATTTCAGAAAAGTGAAGGTGTTGAAAAGAGTTCACAGATTTTAAAACTTTACATTAACATTTTTAAAGAGCATAGAGTTTGACATTTCTCCTGAAGCAGCTGCTTCATCACTATTGATTGCCTTGACTTCCAGTTCTAGAAATAAACAGAAGTTCTATCTCACAAATGTTCAAACTAGGACTTAGCAGAGGCTCACAGACAACTAAGTCTATTCTTAGTTCCCCAAGAGCTCACCAAATCTCGTGCTTTATTCGTAATCCATGGGCCTAGCATTATTGGCTCTCTCTATCTCACATTCTTTTGAGAATAAGTAGAATATAAATAAATTCCAAACACATTTTTAAAAAGTCCCTTTGTATTATAACCCTCATCCATGCAGTGGACGCTTCATGATTGGGTCCCAGTATTTCATTTCTCCTTTCTAACCTCCACTTTCCTTTTAGGGACCCATGAGGTTCTCGGAATACTGTTTCTATCCTCAGCCCCTAAGATAGAGCAGGTGACACAGGCTAAGTCCATGACTCAGTCAGAGTCTGAGGGGTGGGATGTGGAAATGGGAGGCTTGAAACAAGAGCAAATGTTTTGCTACCATGAAGAAAGCCAACCTGAAGAAGAAGCCAGTACACGGGGCAGACAGAGTTGAGAACATGAGGTGGGAAAAAAGCCAGAGTACTGATGACATCAAGAAACTCTAGCTCAAACCCCCTGAAGCCTGCCTCCCTCTGGACTTTAGCCAATGAATTGGTTTTATTGTTTAGATCTGAACTGTGGCTTCTGTTACTTGCAATTTAAAACTTTCTAATAATAGTCTTTTGCAAGGTATAAACTGGTTCCCAGAGGCAGTTTCTTAATACTGGAACTCTATCTGCCCCACTTTATGGACTAGGATGCTTTTGGCTGCAACTGTAGTGGCTTAACCAATGAGATCCAGGACCACCATGTTGTACGACGTGGAGAGTTCTCCCCGGAGTTATGCAACACAGTGGCTCTGATGAGGCTGTTTATAACACCACTCAACAAGAAGTTCAGAAGCAGGCCTGCTGCAGACTTGGTTAATGTGCAGCTCGAGAAGTCTTTAAAGACCTGGATCCTTCAGCTTTCCACTCTGCATCCTCAGTGGATTGGCTTGGCTCCTCGTAGTCCCAAGACAGCTGACACGGAGGAGATATTTTCCTCAGAAGTGCCCCACAGACTTTGACTCATATCTCATTGACCAGGACTGGGTCACCTACCTACACAAAAGCAAAAACAAATGGGGTTGGGCAAATCATAATCTATATTTTGGGGCTCAAGATGGATCCCACTTCCCTGTGTACACTGCCGTTTGACAATCTGAAAAAAATTAGGGTTCTTAACATGGCTGCATTGGCGACTAACAGTGTTTGCCATATCCACCAAGGATATCATCGAAAATATCTGTTACAAACCTTTTTGTTTTCTACCTTGAGAGAAACATTTTTTTTTTAAAAGATTTTATTATTTCCCTTTTCTCCCCAACACCCCCCGGTACATAGTTGTATATTCTTCGTTGTGGATTCTTCTAGTTGTGGTATGTGGGACGCTGCCTCAGCGTGGTTTGATGAGCAGTGCCATGTCCGTGCCCAGGATTCGAACCAACGAAACACTGGGCTGCCTGCAGCGGAGCGCGCGAACTTAACCACTCGGCCACGGGGCCAGCCCCTTGAGAGAAATATTTTTATCAAAATGTTCAAAGCACAATCATACAGTGGAAATAAAAAAGTGATTTTCAAATCCAATTTTTTATGTCTGTTTTATTGTATGTCAATTTTACCTCAATAAAGCTATTAAAATATTTGTTATTAGTAGTGGTATCACAACTGTCATGCTTGACTCATATTTTAATACTAAAACACAAAGTCCCTGGACCTGGGCGAATTCAACATCAAAGATATTAAAAGAGGAGGACGCTCAATTAATCTGTTGTGTAGCAAGATCTATCAGATGTAGAAGCTACTATCCTCTCAATACCCTCTCTTGAGGAAAATAAGTTGAGAGCCACACAAGAGTTAAAATATTTGTTTCGCATACCTGTGATTCAAGATATATTATTGCAAAACCTAGTTATATTTTTGAGACTAGAAGCAAAGTTTAACCAACAACAACTTAAGAAATGACAAAATGAAGAAACAGAAAAAACTAGATAGGTAAGGAAAAGGAAATTGAACTAAAGAAAAAGGAAAATAGACAAGGGGAGTAATAAAAATATTTTTCAAAAATTATATATGCCTGGCTATCATTAAAAAACCACCCAAATATAAGTGATATCTATGTTTTCAGAGATATTGCTATTCGTATAATACTCATTTCTTTTGAGTTTTCCAGTATCATCAGTCTCTCACTATAGAATTACATTTGCTATGCCATATTATTTATTCTGTATTAAATTGCTCTGGCAATAATCAAAGACATGCTGTGGGTTTCTGTAACGTCCTGACCTATGGTTCTCCTTCAGTCCTCTTACTTTGATTAGTATGGTAGTTCTCCTGCTACCCTAGAATGGATTCCAGAAATGGAGAAATTGGCTTTGGCTTAATATTTATTACTTCCACTTTTCTTATAATAAGCTCTTAGGTCCCACTTATTTCAACATACATCTCCTGCCTTTTCATTGTTTTGTTGTTTATAATGTCATTGGCAAACACTGCGGGGGGAAAACCAGCTCTAACATAGCGAAATTCTGTCTGTAATTATCATGGTAGATAGTGGTAACAATTGTATTATGGCTTCTCTTTGTTTAATATAATTCAGCTTATATTTGTTAATCAAACGTTTAGTGACAATATGTTGTAAATTGCTGCTTCTGAGATGCATCATTTTCTAGTGTCACATCCTCTACATCTCTCTCTCCTTGACCGGGGTTAAAGTGACACACATTTCTTTGTGTCCACATGTACTGGATGGATTCCAAAGCTGCAGCTGCAGAAATCTCAGGTGAATTTTCAATGACATTTTAAATTGGTGCTTCAACTGGAAAAATCTCAGATGGTGATTGTGATAGGCAGCCTCTAAAACAGCTCCCAGCAATCCCATCCTTCTGGTGTTCATGAGCTTGTGCAGGCCCTCCCCTTGAGCGTGGGCTGGACCAGTGCTCCCTTCTAATAGATAGTGTACGGTAAAAGTAAGTGATGGGATGTCGCCCCTGAGATAAGGTTACAAAAAGACTGTGGCTTCCATCTTGGGCTTTCCTTCTGAGGGAAGCCAGCTGCCGTGTTGTGAGTCCCCAGTGGAGAGGCCCACGTGGCAAAGAGCTGAGGGAGGCCCCCAGCCCACAGCCAGCAGGTAACTGCAGCACCTCAGTCCAACAACCCCTGAGGAACCGAATCCTGCTGAGAACCACGTGACCGAGCCTGGGGGTGAATCCTCACCCAGTCAAGGCTTCAGATATCACCCTGACTGCAACTGGAGCCCCAGGCACCCTGCTAGGCTGCACCCAGACCTCTGACCCAAAGGAACAGTGACATAACAAATGTTTCATGTTTTCAGTCTCTAAATTCTGAAGTAACTTAAGCAAGAATTGATAACTAATATAGCGGCCAATTTAGTCCTTTTTTCCCCCAAAGACTGAATTGAGAATATTGTAAAATGGACTGTTAGCTCTGAAAAAACAAGAGTGGTCCAAGATTACCAGCTCACTTCTTGAAGTAGCCCCACTCCCTCTGTTTCAATGGCGAGGTGGGGAGTGGGGGGCAGGACCTCCTCTACCACCATATAGTCTGTCCATAATTAGTATTGTTAAATATATTAGGGTCCATTTTTCATTGCCTCTTTTTCAAAATAGGTTTGAGGCAGTTTATATTAAAGAGCATAAACACAATACAATTAACATTGCAATAGGAAATCAAGGCCAGGAGAAGAAGACTGCATTGCATCTACCGAGGGCGATGGTGGGAGGCAGAACGACGGCCCCCAAAGATGCCCACACCCTAATCCCTAGATCCTGTGAGCGTGTTATGTTAGATGGCAATGGGGAGTCAAGTTTGCAGATGGAATTAGATGTGCTGAAAGCTGACCTTAAAATAAGGAGATTATCCTGGATCATCTGGGTGGGCCCGGAGTAATCCCAAGAGCCCTTAAATGGGGAACGGGAAGAACCAGAGACTTGGCGTCAGGAGAAAGAATTGACCGGCCACTGCCGGCTTTGAAGATGGAAGGGGCCCAAGCAAGGGAGTGATCTTTTTCTAAGTTTTCAGACCCTTGTCATTTTATCTGGTCATCAGACGAAAAGATTTCAGGGGCAAATAGGCACCAAGGCAGGCTAATAATTTCAAGCGACTTCAAGCCTCTGCTCTTTCAGTATTGACTCACCGTTTACGTAGAGAGGCTGAGAGTAGTGTGCAGGAAGGGCCCTGCTCTGAGAAGTTCAGCTCAGGCTGCAAATCTGCAAGTCCCACACACTCGGGGAAACAGAAGCCCCGTCACAAACACACCGCACAGACCTACACATCTTAGAAGGAGTTTAGCCATGATTTGCTGCTTCTTGAGCAAGCCGCCTTGGAGATGGGTATCCCCCACCCATCACTGTAGAAAAGTGTTCTGACCCATCCCCTTCCCCTGTCTTTCTCCACTGCAGCCACGCTGGCCTCGTTCCTGTTCCTAAATGCCCCTGCAAGCTCCTGCCTCCTGGCCTTTGTGTTTCTGTTTCCTCTTTCTGGTATGTTCTTCCCCATTGCTCCCTCACCCTTTTCAGATCTCTGCTGAAAGTCACCTTGACAGAAAAGCCTTCCCTCTCCATCCTGTGTAGAGTGCTCCTCCCCTGTCACTGTCCCCTTAATCCGCTTTCCTCTCCTTCGTAGCCCCCGTCACTGCCTGACATTTTCTATAGTGATTCTGCACCGTCTCTGTCCCCCACTAGAATGTGGTCTCCACAAGGGCAGGGTTCTGGCTTTCTGATCACTCTTCATCCCCAGCATCCAGGACAATGCTAGGTGTACAGAAAGCACACAGTGAGTATTTAATGAACAAGTGAATGAATGCTTTCTAACCACCTATTGTCATCTCCCCCAGAGAAGTTTCCATAAATGGACTTTTCTCCATCTTGCTTCATTTTCACTGCTGTCTATACCATCCAGTGATGTGGGGAGTTCTCTGGCACCTGGGACGCTCCTTGTTGGCCCCGTCCTTGACTGGACTCTGCGAATCCACAAATTTGACCTGTATATGCTCGTTAGAGGGTCAGTAACATCTGTTCTATTCACCTAGAACTTACTTATCCCAAGTCGAATCTAGATCTCTAATAAATAACAGATCTTAGTGCATTGTTTTCAAACTTATTTTAGCCCCAATCCCTTTGTTCAAAGGAGGAGCAGAAGTCTAACACGTAAAACTAAATAAAGCAGCTATGCTCATTCCTGCTCCAAACTCACCCCTCCACACCTAAAACTCCCCAGGGGGCTCCACACCTCCCTGCTCTTCTGAGACCACACAGCGGAAAACATCCGTCTCCAGGCATATGTTATTCCTGGGGATCCCTCAGTTCAGGGGTCAATAACAACAAGGTCTCCTGAGCACTGTATACTCTGAGCATTTTTTTACCACTTTACTACCATCGGAGTCATGGGAATATGTCTAAAGAGTAAGAATTTAGGGAGTTCCACCATCTCTTTCTTTCGGCAGACATGTCCCTTTGGTCTGTGTAATCCAGGGTCTGCTAGTCCTTTCTCAGATTCCACAACATCTGCCCAAAGGTTTAAGATGTTTAAATCCCGGCAACGTTAATGAGACAATATCGTTAATGAAATGGAGGGAAAGCCCTACATAGTCTACTTTTTTCTGTTACAAAAGTCATATACGGTCATTGTAAAAGTTCTCTCAAATACAGAAATGAATGAGATAGACGTGACCCCTGACGTCGGGCTGCGGCACAGCTGCAGTAACATCTCCCCTCTCTTCCCTTCCATCACCTGTGCCCCGTGTGCTCCTGTGTGCAGGAAGTCCAGGGCCTCCTTCCTGAGGCTCCCTCTCCTTCTTCCCCCTATCTGGCCAAGAACCCCGGGCTCACTCAGGCAGAAGTGCCAGGCCTGCTGCTTCCAAACAGCACAGTGTCACCAGTGAATAGCTGATCCCTTTCTTGGCTGATTTTCTTGTGTTGCTTCCACTCAGGATTGCTGTGAAAGTGGTGGTCTGCTGCCCTTGCTGAGCCACACTTGACGACGTCACCAGGGTCCCTGTATCCCTCCTCAGCACTGTGAACATTCACCATACACACGCGGCTGAATGTGGCCACTCAGACAGGGAGGAAGACTCAGGCAGGAGCTGCTCCACAGAGGAGTCCTCCTCTGGGGCCCACAGACCCCGGAATTTCACTATAATTTGTTTCTGTGAAATGATATGTATTCAATTTTGTGCTTTTAAAAATGTTATTCTGAGAACGTGTTCATAGGTTTCACCAGACTATCTAAAGAGTGCATGGCACAAAAATGGTTAAGAACCCCTTGGAGAATGACAATTCTCATGCTCAAAGTTCTGTATTCTCAGACGCCCATCACATATAATACATAAAAAGTAAAAGTCTCTTGCAATCCTGGTCTTCATTGTCTCCCCTAAGCCTGGTTCTCCTCTTGAGTTTCCTGATAAATTTGGGATTCTTCCTTGAGCCCTCAAATGCCAACCGCTGTGGATTTTCCCTCCTAAATATTTCTTGAATCCATCTACTCCTCACCTTCCACGGCTACCGTGCTGGGCCACCATTCTTCTCTTCCCAGGAGCATTGCCATGGCCTCCCGGCAAATCCACTGCTCCCCTACTAGTGCCCATTCCTGCTCCTGAACTCCTGACATTTGAGCAGACACCTGAAGAAGGTGAGGGAGCAAGTTAAACAGATGGTGGGAAATCTGGTAGGAGGATCGTGTTCAGGCAAAATGAATGGCAGGTGCACCAACTCTGAGAAGGGAGTGTGCACAGGGATTGGAAGCCAGTATGAAAGGAAAGGAATGAGTGTGTCAGGGTGAATGGTAAGAAGGTGGGGGACAGTGCACAGATCAACTAGGGCATTCTAAGTCACTGTAAAGACTTTGGCATTTACTCAGAATAAGATGGAAGCCATTGGAAGGCTCTCGGCAAGGAAATAATATGACTTGACTTCCGGTTTTTGTGTTGACAACGGACTGCAGATGAGCTAGGGTGAAATCAAGGAGACCAGTCTGGATTGCAGTAATCCAGGGACCCACGGTGGGAACAGAAGTGGTCAGATTCTGTATATATTTTGAAGATAGAGCCCACAGGATGTGCTGATGGGTTAAGTGTGGGTGAGAGAGAGAGAGAAGAGTCAAATATGATTCCTAGGTTTTTTCCCTGTGCACCTGGTAAAATGGAGTTGCCATTTACTGAGATATTAGCCTATCAATAATGATGCCTATCTTTCTAGATTCATTTTTTCAATGCACAGAGAAAAATAGGTTTATTTTACAAAAATAGGATCAACTTGCTTTAAAAAGTCACACTTATAAGAGTAACACATCCTCCGGGTAGAAATTCAAACAGGAGAGACGGGACTACATTGAAAAGTGAAGTACTCCCCATCTCACATTTCCACACACTAGACACAGTCACTTTTAAGATTTCTTTTTGTATCATTTCAGAAAAAAATTTTTGCATATACAAATATTTATGTATGTTCTTTTTCATATTAATAAGATGATACTATTCGTAACATTTTTTATACTTGATTATTTTTATATCATTTATAGATCTACCTCTTCATTCTTAATCTTCGCACAATATGCCACTGGGTGCATGTACAATTATCCCTTACCTAGATAGGTATTTTAGATTAACTCTAGTGTTTTACGACTTTCTTTTTTAAATGCCTCTACTGTCTCAGCCAGGTGATCAAGAACAACATCAACAGTGATAAATCATGTTAATAGCATGCACACTTGATATGATATGTTCAAAGTGACATTTTACCTCTGTGGTCTTCCTCCCCAAACTTATAACTGCAGTCTAACCATGAGAAAAATGTCATACAAATTCCAATAGAGGGGTATCCTACAAATTGCTTAACCAGTACTCCTCCAAACTGTCAAGATAAGCAAAAACAGGGTAAGTCTGAGAAACTGTCATATCCAAGAAGAGTCTAAGGAGATATGGCAAGTAAATATAACATAATATCCTGGATGAGACCCTAGAACAAACAAAGACATTAGGTAAAAAACAAGAAAAAGAATCTATGTGAGATGATGGACATTAGCTGAACCTGTTGTGGAAATCATTTTACGGTATTTGTAAATCAAACCATCATGCCATATACCTTAAACGTACGTGGGGTTGTATGTCAATTATTTCTCAATAAAAAAATAATACTTTTTTCTCTGGAAAATAACTAAGGAAATCTGAGTGCATTACAGACTTTAGTTACTAATAATGTATCAATATTGGTTCATTAATTGTAACAAATGTACTAATGTAAGATCTTCATAATAGGGGAACCTGAGTGCGGGGGTTTATGGGAACTCTCTGTACTATCTTCTCAACTTCTCTGCAAGTCTAAAACTGTTCTAAAAAAAAAGTCTGGCAAAAAAGGCAAATTTCATAGAGAGAACTTGTATATATCTTTATATATATTTAGAAAAGTGGAATGCTGAGTTAAAGCATTTCTGCATTTAAATTTTTGATAGTGACAAACTGCCCTACTGTTTACTCTCCTGCCAGCAAGATATGAGTGCAACTTGTTCTTTTCCTCTTAGTAATGTTTAGTGGCCTATGTTGCTATTTCTAATGGCTATGTACTCTCTTCTATGGATATATCTTAATTCATTTAACCAATCCCCTGTCATAAAATGTAAGCTGTTTCTGATGCTGCAGTATACATCTTTGTTCATCTTTACACATGATGCTTACTTAGGATTAACTCCTCTAAGTGGAATTGCTGAATTCAAGGCCTTACACATTAAAAAATCTCCACACATATTGCCTAACTAACCTCTAGAAAAGCTGTGCCGATTGACATTGCTACCAACAAAGTCTATTTCCTCACATGCTCACCAACGTGACTTTTCATCTTTGCCAACCTAACAGGAAAAAGAAAAAGGTATCTCACTCTAATTTACGTTCCTTTGATTGTTCCTGAGTCTGAGGTCTTTTCAAACGCTTGTTGGTCATTTGCATTTCTTCTTTGAGTTGTCTTTTCTTGTCCTTTGCTCATTTGTCTATCAAGTAGGTTATCTTTTTCATAATTTATTTGCAAAGGCTCTTTGTGCATTACGAATATTAACTTTATTTCCTGTCATATATGCTTAAGTATTTTCCTCAATTTTTGCATTTTAGCTGTTTTTGGTGTCTTTTGATGCACTCGCAGTCAATCTTTTTTTACAATTTCTGGTTTTGGTACATGCTAACAAAACTTCTTCCCTTCAAAGACTATATTTTCTCCTATTACTTCAATGTTTTCCCTTTTACATATAAACATTTCACATTCCTCATAATTATTTTAATGTATGGTATGAAGTAGGAATATGTACATATTCCTGTATTATATTATATATATTTCAAATGGCTATTCAATTAACATATATTGAACGATCTGTGTATTCTCCCCTTGACTGGAAATATGGAAATACACTATCTACATCATACCATTAATCAATTAGTATGCATAGAATCTCTACATTTCACTTTATTTATTGATTCCTGGATGAGTACCACACTATTTAATAACTGTAATTGATGATATGACCATATGTTTTGATATTGTGTAGGGCAAGTCTCCTATGACTAATCTTCATCTTCAAAATATTCATGGTGATTTTAAGTAATTTATTCTCCCAGAGGAACTTTAGAATGCATTTTTCATCTCTTCTCCACACCCACCCAGACTCTTTTTGAGGTTTGGATTAGGAGTGCATTGAATTTATTAGGGAGAATTGTTATGTTTAAAATATTGAAACTCCTCATTCAGGAATATGACATATTTCTCAAATTATTCAAGTCTTCTTTTAAATTCAACATATTAGTGTCAGATATTCCTTGGTAAGTTTATTCTACTTATTTTATAGGTTATTATTGTAAGTAGAGTTTCCTTCCAGTATACTTTCTTACCAATTATAGCTAAAGAAAAGCTATCGCATAAATGAGATTGGTCTGCGTGTGTGTGTGTGTGTGTTTTTGCGAGTGTGTATGTGGTGGTGGTGGTGTTGTGATTCTAAACTTCATCAAGTTTCGTATTAATGTTATGCCAGCCTTGAATGTTATGTGAGTTTATCACTGTTGGCTTGCTTATAATCTCTGCTTAGTCCATATGACCATGATGTATATGCTAATATTTTAAAAATATTCATCTTATATCTGGATATCTGATCTTTCCATCGGTCTGATATATTTTTAAGTTGACTATCCTGGGATTCCTAGGTATATATCTAGAATATATCATTGCAAATAATAGTTTTGCTTTTCCTTTCTGATACTATGCTTTTTATTTTTCTTGTAGCATTGACTAGAACATTCAACAGAATGATAAAAAATAGCAAAAATGATAGTGTAAAAGATGATATGAATCGAGCTATGTTAAAATAGAGCTAAGGGCAGGCCCCATGGCCGAGTGGTTAAGTTCGCATGCTCTGCTCCCGTGGCCCAGGGTTTTGCTGGTTCGGATCCTGGGCATGGACATGACATCACTCATCAAGCCATGCTGAGGCAGCATCCCACATGCCACAACTAGAAGGAGCCACAACTAAAAATACACAACTATGTACCAGGGGGCTTTGGGGAGAAAAAGGAAAAATAAAATCTTTAAAACAGAGCCAGAGCAGCCATTTCAGAGGAATTGCCTTGCATGTCTTGTTTTCTTTATCTTCCAAACTAGACCAAACCATCAACATTCCAAGAAGTCACTAACAAAAAGAATATCTTGTTTGTTAGGACTCATGAAATTGGACTCTGCTGATGACTGAATCACTAAACAATCAACGAAGTACGAGTCTAGCCTTTTTGCCTGATGGCTGAACCTCAAGCCAATCTATGAAGGACATCCCAGCCTCACCTCATCTAGCATCAGTTAACCCTCTTGATACTACTCACCTCAGTCTCCTCCATTTTTCCTATGAAAATCCTAAGCCCCTCTCCTGTAATTGGGACACTATTTGGGTTTCTACCTGAATCTGTCCTCCCCAATTGCAATTCCTTGATCTCAAATAAACACTTTGCCTCTTAAACTGGTTTTTGTTTTTGTAGGTTGAAATAGAAACCCGTGCCTAATTTCTAATCTTAACAGAAATAGGTCTAGTCTGGTATTTCACTCTTAAGTACAATGTGTGCTAGTGATTTCTGGAACATAATTTTGATATTATTAAGGTAGTTGTCTTTTTCTCCTAGTTTACCGTCAGGAATTAATATTTAATCTTATGGAATTTACTTTTTCATCTATAGTGATGATGATTTCATATTCCCCCTTTAATTTGTTAATGTATAGTAACTGATTCTATAATATTGAAGCAATCTTGCTTTCCCTTGAGCATCCTCACTTTTGCTGCTGGGCTCCTGGCTGACCAGTACTCACTCTGCCCCTCATCTAGTGGTGTATATTGTTACCTCCCCACCAACAGTGTCTGCTTGGACCAATAAAAATACGTGATCAATGCACTTCAGTCCACAGGCATTATATTACCTGACTGAAAAAGATGAGTTCTTGGGGCTGGCCCTGTGGCCAAGTGGTTAAGTTCGCGTCATCCGCTTCGGCGGCCCAGGTTTTCGCCTGTTAGAATCCTGGGCGTGGACATGGCACCGCTTACCGGGCCATGCTGAGGCAGCGTCCCACATGCCACAACTAGAAGGACCCACAACTAAAATAAATAAATAGAGAAATGCATTTGATATTCTGCAAACCTGAATGATTGGTTATCTGAAAATGTCTTAGACAGATGATGTGTGTGTTTGAACAAGATAGTTAGTTCAGTTGTTCCCTTTTTAATTATACCATATATAAAAATCAGGTCTAGCTTGTTTATTCCAGACTTCATGGTAATCTGTTTTTATAAAAGTTAGTTTGAAGTTTATGAGAATATAAAATCTTAACTCTTAAGTCTTTGTTGTTTGAGAAAGTGTTTCTGAGCCAGCCCTGATGGCCTAGTGGTTAAAGTTTGGCGCATTCGGCTATAGCAGCCCAGGTTCAGTTCCTGGGCACGGAACCACAGCACTTGTCTGTCAGTAGCCATGCTGTGGCAGCAGCTCACGTAGAGGGCCTTAGAAGGACCTACAACTGGGATATACAACTATGGACAGGGGCTTTGGGGAGTAAAAGAAGAAAAAGGGAGATTGGCAGCAGATGTTGGTGCATCTTTCCCAGCAAAAAAAACCAACAAGAAACAAGAAAATGTTTCTATCAAGGAGAAAAAGAACAGAAAATCTGCTATCACTCTCTCATGCTACTGTCATCCTTTTGTAACTTTGGAAGTAGAACTATGTGATTGTGCTCATACTCTTCTAATTTTCTGTATCATCTCCTGTTAATTTTATTAGTGTTTCATGCCTTTAATTTGCCACTAAAATAAGATGTGTGTGTGTCGATTCATTTTTATAATGGAAAGTAATTGAGCGTGTATTACTTAAAGATGTTAAAATTTTCCCCTTACGCATATTTTAGCATACTAAATACTATAACATATTGGGAAGCTGTCATAAGGCATACATTTTAAATAACACTTTTGCATAAATTCACTTGATAGAGCAAATCTCAATAGATACTGTGATGATTCCCCTTTTCCCTAAATCATTAGGCTGATGGTATCTTGAATCATTATATTCAAATATGAAAACACACTTTAATAAATAATTGTACTTAGAACAATATAACATCTATACATCATATAGCAGAGAATTCATAGAAACTTTTTTCCTCCCAGTTTGTTTACCATAGAAATCAAATAAAAATTGAATTAAGCATGTATTTCTTCTTATGCCACAGTGCTCCCTAGGTGCCACTTATAAAATAGGTGACATATAGAGATTCAATGTCAATTCTTTATGTCTACATGATGCTGAAAGTGACTTCAGAATTTATTTTTACCGTAATGCTAAAGTCAACCAATATAAAAAAGAAAGCTCTCTGTACCTTGTAGTTCACATACTTTTTCTTTATGGATGACTGTTGTTGTTTCTGGAACCCTGGGTCTTTTGGGAATGCAAGGATATTAACAATTTGGTGAATGTGACCTTGATAATAAGGCCAAGTTGCATACTTGGGCTCCTTGCCACTTTAGTGATTTTCCCGGTATCTGGCAGTATCAGAGGTTTTCATTACTGTACCTTCATGGCTCCATTATCCTTTACTGTCACAGGGCAGTTGCAGGAGCACCTTGGAATCAGATGGTGCCCTGCATGTCACAAAGTGATGGTGTTAGAGGTGGGGCCTTTGGGATGTGATTAGGTCAGCAAGGTGAAGCCCTCATAAATAGGATTAGTGCCTTTATAAAAGAGACCCCAGAGGACTCCCTTGCCCTTTCTGCCATGTGGAGACACAGTGAGAAGTTGGCTGCCTATGAACCAGGGAGTGGGCCCTCATCAGACACCGAATCTTCCCGGCACCTTGATCTTCAACTTCCCAGCCTCCAGAACTATGTGAAATAAATTTCCACTGTTTATAAGCTAGCTGATCTGTGGTATTTTTGTTGCAGCAGCCTGAATGGACTAAGACAGTGGTCTTAGGCTGACGGAGCTAGGACAATTTGGAGTCTGCTGAGGTTTGACCTACACCCTCGCTGCAGTGAATTAGGACCTTCAGTTTGGCAGTAATGTACATATCTGAGGCCTCTTGAGGCCCCCTGTCCCTGATTACATGGATTTTGCAGTGCATCGGCATTCTGATGATCTCTTTGACCCCGATGTCATGCTTATTGTCTCCTGGGGTTTGGGGAATCTGATCAGACTTCGGAGTCCTCCGGTGAATTTGGCTTTAAGTCCCATCTCCTATCTTGTGCCTGCCCACCCACCATCTTCTATTGTCGGTGAAAACTTTCCTCAGTCTTTGTGTATGAGAAGTCGGCTTGGGGAGAGACCTTCTGTCCACCCACGTTGCCTTCTAACCCCACGTTTCTCAGGTTAGCAGTCAGGCGGTCTAACGTTAGGGTTAAAGCCCGAGGCAGACATGGAGTGGTTTGCGTTTGATAGAGCATCAGGCGGCTTTCCATGGGGCTGTCAGCGGACGGACTTGTGCTACCTGCTGGCGCAGCTGCAGCCCGGAATCATAGTGGCCGCTCCGGGGAACTTTGAAATGAACAGGACTTTCACTGGAGAGGCGCCTTAGAAGAACACACCAACAGAAAAACAGCAGACAAACCCTCAAGAGGAGAGCCTCTGTGTTCTTCGTCTAAAAGAGACCACTTTGTTTAGGTAGACCACTCACCTTTCATGTCATTCTTAAGGGCTTTTTCACTGTGTGGCTAACATTTCAACTTTCTCTTCTCCGTGAAGAGGAAGGCAATCAGCCTTTTCCAGGGGTACTTTCACGGTAGTATTATCAAACTCAGTAACCGAGGAGGCCCATCAGACAGGGGCTTTAATGCCTTAGCAGCCTCTGTAGGCAAACCAAAGCCTAGGCCTGTAGCGCCCCGGGGCTGAGAGTTGCGACCGCAAACCCTCGGGCCCCAGCCACCCACCAGGCTTCCCAAAGAAGGCGCCCGCGGAAGCCGCAGCCCGCCTAGTGATCGCCTTGCTTGGCCTCTGCCTCTTCTCTACAAAGTCTTCCCCTGGCTCCCGCTGGTGGGCTGTTCCTGACCACTTCCCATTTGCTGCTGCCAGATTTTAACCCATTTTTGCTCAAAGTCAAAATTTTTAATATGCCTCAATTTATCTTTTAATGGTATAAAGCTGGCTCTAGCTCACCTTTTTTCCTATTTCTCTTTTTCCTCTCACTTGAAAATTTTTAAAGATGAATTCAGAAAAAAATAATTTTGTCATATGTGCAATCTAGGACTATCTGGTGCAAATGAATATCCAAAATGGCTAAGAGAAAAAAGCCAATAAACTATTTGTGCTGCTTTTGCGTAAAATGTGGATGAGCAAATTTAAATAATAGCCTTTGCTATTATGGTTATAAGCAGAAAGGTTTTAAGATAAAAGAGGAGCTTTTAAATATGATTTAATGATTATGAATATAAGGTTTATAAAGTATTTTTAAAAAAGGTTTATGAAATATTTCCGATAAGTGGATGAATTTGGGCAAACTAATGAATGAATATTTCTTTAAATCAACTATATGTCTTCTCCAGGTTTTATTATTTAAAATTAATGCTAATAAAATATTCTAGCTTATATAAAACTAAGGTTGAACTTCTCATGATTTAAATTTTCTAACTTTCCTGTATTCATCTTATAGGTCAAATAAGTTATCACTGACTCACCAATTATGTAAGGTTACAAAATATAAAATGGTGTTTAAATAAAGCTGTAATACAGATATCCTTTAAAGGGGTTTTGACCTTATGAAATTGTAATTCTATTAATTATAAGGACCAAATGTGTTAGCTAAAATTGCAATTATTCAAATCCTCAGGTAACTTCTCAAGACCTTAGAAAATGTGCAATTAGCCCTTGGATACTTGCGTAATTTATAAGTGAAAAATGGTACAAAGCTTTGGTCACTAAAGATAATTTCAATGTATCTTTATTCTTATACATTTATAAAGTGACTGGATTAAAAGAATATGCAAATGTTTTGGATGATACCATATATGTGTATTTTGCCATTGTAAAACTTAACAGAGGTACCATATAATGTGTACACATAAGAATTTAGCTAGAGACTTCTTGGTTTTTTGTCTTTTAGTTTCCTCTGTGGAGAAAATAGTTGATCCCTTTGGTTAAAAGTGATTAATAAAAATAAGATATACTTTGTATAATAATTACGGAAAAATATGAAAATATACACACATAGAAGATAATGAGTATGAATTTTTCCTCAAGGAAACTGTTAAAGTGGTAATTTCAGTGTAACAGATGTACTGTTTTATATGTACTATTAAATAATTATATCTTAAAATTTTATTACCATTTACATAATTATGTGTTTATATATTTTAAACAAATACATATAAAGGCTTCTAAGACAATCTCCGAAAGTCTATAAATGAAAAAGTTTATTTAATGGTATATTCAGTGTTAACGGATTTATTCATCAAAGCAGCTTAATCTTTTTTTGTAAATTAATATATGGATGATATACAAAAAGTAAATTCGAAATTCATTACTGAGTCTCTGGTTTTACTTGTCCCTTGTAATTTCCTCTGATTTCTATTTATTCGATCTCGTTCATTCCACAAATATCATTGAGCACCTAGCCCACGCAGGGCGACCCAGCGATCCACAGCCCAGTCACTGTTCTCACGGCATTGACCTCACTGGGAAAGGAGACAGCGCTCAGGTGTGTGAGACGTCTGGTCTGAGAAGCGCTCTGCAGAGCGAAGCCGCACGAGAAGAGCGACGGGGAGGAGCTCGCGGGCGCGGAAGAGCCGGGCCTGGAGCACCCCGTTGAGCGGCCGCCTGCACGGAGGGAAAGCGCGGGCAGGAGCGGCCGGCGGGGCGGGGGGCAGGGGGCCGGGGCGGGAGAGGCGGGCTGGCGCGCGGCCCCGACCCCCGGCGAGGGGTTAAGGCACGCGCTGCCAGGAGACGGCGCGCTCACAGCGACTGAGTGCGGCACCGGCTGCGGTTTATGAGATGAAGACGACTGCAGAAGACGGTGCTGGGAGGGAGATCAGACGCTTCGTTTCGGACATAGTAAGTTCGCGATGCCTCCAAGTGGAATCGTCAAGGATGCTGTCTTCCATATGAACTGGCCCTAAAACGCCTAACACCGAAGAACGACGGAACGTTCGAGATGAGAAAAAGCACTTGTAATTGATAGTTCAGTCATCATTTTTCCACATTCTTTTCAGGTCGTGTCCTGTAGATAAGTATTTTTTCATATCTGTGATGGTAGCATAGATGACAACTGCTCTTTTTGTCACTTAAATTCTGTTAAAAAACGTTTCTCCGGGTTGCTACAGTTGGCACCACATCCCAAAAGGCTGCAGCGCTCTGGGAGCGTGCAAGGCTGGATGAGCTCGGCGAAGCGACTGCAGCTCCTCTTCCTCGTCGGCAGAGGGCGCCCGGGCAGCGGAGGGCGCTGCTCGGCCCTGAGATCCGGGAGCTCCTCCCTCTTTCCCTTCGTCCCTCCGCGCTCGCGTCCTTCGCCCCGGAAGTGCTCTTCAGGCGCTGCTGGCCGGCGTGACTTTGAAGGTCTCCCGCCGCGGTGCCGGTTGCTGAGCATCCCGGAGCCGCGGGCCCTGCGCTCCGGTTCTGCGCCGGCCATGAGGCTGCTGGGGACGGCCGCGGCCCTGGGGCGCGGGCTCCCGCGGGTCCCCGCCGCGCTGGGCTGGCAGGGGAGGCAGGTAGAGTGCCCGGGGAGCGGGGCCGAGCCCGGACTGTCCCCTGGCCGCGTGGCCCTCGGAGCGGCCCGGGCCCCTCTCCCTGTCCGTGCCGGCCGCGGGGCGCGCCCGGGGGCTGGCGTCGGGGGGCGGTGGCCCGCTGTGCCCGGGCCTGGCGCGCGCGGCTCGCAGGCTTCCCTGGGTTTACTCTGGAGGCGCCCGGCGCCAGGGTTCCCATTAGTTTTACCCGCCGCTTCCAAGTTGTGCTTCCCTCTGCCCACAAGTGACCGCAGTGCACTTGGATGTGCAGCCCTGTGGGCAGTGGTTTACATTGTGTCTTAATTCCATAAAATGCAGGATTCTGCCCTGTCCCCCCCGCCCCGCCCCAAGTAAAATAAAGTTTAAAAAAAAAGTCGTTTACTTTGTGTAGAAGGAATTGGAAACCTTTTGTGGGTTGCGTTAGAGCTGTCGGTACCACCGCGTGAAGCACGGAAGTCCTCGGACGGCCTTGCTAGCTGTGAACGAGACTAAGGGGGAAGGGGAAACAGCAGAACTTAAGATGAAAACTCTAGTTCCTAGTAAAGTAGTTGTTAGGATCTATCTTTCTGATTTTATTATCCCTAGTGTATACTTTCAAACCTATAACATTTGATAAAAGTAGTTGTCCCCTTTTAGTTAATTATATAATTAATGCGAGCAGCTTTTTCTGATTGGTTGATTATGTATTTGTTTTCAGGCTGTGTCTTCTCTGCTCTCCCCTGCAGCCTTCCCTTTGGTTTCGGGAGTTGCGGTGGAGACGTGCCCTCTTTTGCCTTTCCAAGCTGTCTCGTATGGTGTTTTGTGTCCGTTGAGTTTCTCTGGAGGAACGATGTCCGCTGAACCCATGCTCTCTCTTAGAAAAAGTGCACTGAATTGATCTCTCTTACTTTTCAGGTTAATTGGAAGGTCTGCGATGGTGTTCATCAGGGGTGATTCCCAACGAGAAAATACGAAATATTGGAATCTCAGCTCACATTGATTCTGGGAAAGCCACATTGACAGAACGGGTGCTTTAGTACACCGGCAGGATTGCAAAGATGCATGAGGTGTGTGGTTGTGGTGGGCTCCAGAGTAGTTAGAGCTTGGTTTTACTTGTTTTGTAGTTAATGGTTTGATAAACTTCACAAAACTTGAAAGGTTAAAAGAATGGTAACCGTGGATCTTTAGTCAGTCATATCACACAGAGGATTGCTCAAGTTGGCCTGAAATGTTGCTCTCAGGAATCCGTCTAGACCATCACTGTGGGTATCTTGAGTAGATTGTCTTTTAAGAGTGTTGTCAATATGATGTACCCTTCAACAGCCATTAAAATAGTATATACATAATTTTTAATGTTATTTAGAGATGTTTATAATGTTAAGTGGAAAAAATGGTTTTAAATATATAGTATGAGCTTGAGTTAAATACATATAGCAGAAAAAAATTTTTTTAAATCTTGAAACTCTCTTGAAGAAATTATTATATCATTGAGTGACTTAACTTTCCATTTAAAAATATTTCTTCAGATAAAAGATCGTCTTGTTAAATCATACGCTTTAAAAGCTGAATCCTTCCCACCTGGGCCTCAGACTCTACATGCAGCAGAGCAGGGCAGAACCCGTTCTCTGAACATCTGCTCCCGGACTAACACGAGGCCGGTGGGCAGGAGCGGGGCAGAGGGAGCAACAATGGCTTTCAGACCAGGTGATCGCTCTGTGGGAGCCCTTGCTGGGAGCAGCAGTGAAAAGAGGGTTAGACAGTTCACAGAGGGTAAAACCTATTACCAGTTTTCTATTTCAAGAGATGATCTGGTTTGGTGATTAGGCTTCTTTGGAAATTGCCCAGTTAACCATCTGTGCTCTAGTTCCACCTCAGTAAAGACTTCTTTCCTTCTTGGAATATAGGGACAGAAATCTGAATCACTGTGCTTGTGTTTAGGTGAAAGGTAAAGATGGCGTTGGTGCTGTCATGGATTCCATGGAACTAGAGAGACAAAGAGGAATCACTGTTCAGTCAGCGGCCACCTATACCGTGTGGAAGGATGTCAACATCAACATTATAGATACTCCTGGTAAGCTGAGTTCTTGGTTTTGTTGCAGCTTATTTTGGCAAAAGCCCATTTACTTCTTTTCTATTCTATGACCCAGCTCATTGTTGAGTATCAAATAATACTCTAAAGTGTGACTGTGAATTTCCTATTAGAGAAATCTGACTTGGGACCTAGAGCATTTCGTCCTTATGTAGTTTCCTTGAAAAATAGTGCAAATAATTTGTGAGTGGGAAGGTTCTCACGTTTTATGTGTTGTAGCTGATCCAAAGGTGCCCATGTCCTGGTATCTTTTTGAAGTGATTTGGGGCTCTGGACCTTATGCTGGGTGAATGGTATGAGTGATTTAAGAAATCCACATTCTAGGGGCCGGCCCCGTGGCCAAGTGGTTAAGTTCGCATGCTCCCCTTCAGCGGCCTGGGATTTTGCCGGTTTGAATCCTGGGCGTGGACATGGCACCGCTCATAGGGCCATGCCGAGGCGGCATCCCACATGCCACAACTAGAAGGACCCACAACTAGAATATATATACAACTATGTACTGGGGGGCGCTGGGGAGAAAGAGGAAAAATAGAATCTTTAAAAAAGAAAAAAGAAATCCACATTCTAATTAGAAGACTTATGTCGTGAAAGATAAAAAACTTTTAATTTTGCATGTTATAAAAAAATCAGACCGCTCTTTAAGACTCTCCCACACTTCTTTGTCTCATTTAGGGCACGTGGACTTCACAATAGAAGTTGAAAGGGCCCTGAGAGTGTTGGATGGTGCAGTCCTTGTTCTCTGTGCTGTCGGAGGGGTGCAGTGCCAGACCATGACTGTTAATCGTCAGATGAAGCGCTACAATGTTCCATTCCTAACTTTCATTAACAAACTGGACCGCGTGGGCTCCAACCCAGCCAGGGCCCTACAGTAAATGAGGTACCGAGCCTGAGAAAGGACAGGGGTTGTGACCATCTGGATAACAAACCTTACCTCCAGAACTACGATTGATTCAGTGTCACTGGAAAAAGAAATTTATTTATGTGAGTGACTTATCTTAGTAAGTGGAACACTGAGGTCAGTAGTTTGATTTGTGTTGTGATCTCATCAACTACCTTCTCTGTAAAATGGTGAAAATATGACTTAAATTGTAGGGTTGTTGAAGGTGAATTCAGAAGACAATCTGGTAATTACTGTTTTGCTATAGTTAGAAAAGTCATAATCTAGAGTAGATTTTAAAAGTTTGTTAGAGCTGTTGACATGATTCCGACTCCTAGTGACACAGCAGAGTGGTGTCTTTCTGCACCGTCCTCTCACCTTATGGCGCTACGTCAGAAGTATTCCGCTGCTATCCACAGGGTTTTCATGGCCACTTTTTCTGGAACTGGGTGACCAGGCTCTTCTTCGCAGTCTGTCTAGTCTGGAAGCTCCACTGAAACCTGCCCACCCTGGGTGACCCTGCTGGTGTTTGAATTCCTGCAGCCACCACAGTATGACAACCGACAGAGGGCTGGTGTGGTTCCCTAATGGGGAAATGAACTCAGGCGGCATGGTGAGAGCGCCAGATCTTACCACTGACCACCAGGCCTGGCTAGATCCTAAAAGTACTTGCATTTACTGAGACAAACCTAAAAGATCATCTTCAACTAATTTTAATTAATGCCCTTAGGTAGTCTGCTCTCTTCCCTTGCTCTCATGTGGTAACATATTTGCTGAGACACAGTAGCACTTCTTTCTGTGCCAGATGTTACCCAGTGGTATTTGTGGCATTTTACATTTTGCACAATACTGTGTGTGTCACATAGCCTTGGGAAGAGTCCACGTTTCGCTCTTCACCCTTTGTAACTGTGTAAATGGAGCTGTAGCGTTCCCACTCAGCTTTCCCATGGCAGAGCTGATTGATGGGTGTAGGCAGTTGGGTTCGTGGTAGTGGAGAGACTGAGTGATGTGTCCAGTGCCGGGAGGGATGGTGCTGAGGACCTTTGTATCACTGTGTGCACTCAGATGGAAGTGAGCTATTTGGGAACATGAGAATGAAATTTTTCTTTATTGGATGTTTGTCATATTTTCTTGGTAAAATAGAACGTTTTCACTTTTTTGCCTTTATTACTTATATTTTACTTGTACTTGGCAGTAGTGGACTCTTCCCAAGTCTTTTTCTGAATTCCAGGAAAATTTTCTGTTAGCGTTTATTTTTCTACTTTGGTTCTTTAGTCTACTCTCTTTTTTTTTTTTTTTTTGAGGAAGATTATTCCCGAGCTCACATCTGCCGCCAGTCCTCCTCATTTTGCAGAGGAAGACTGGCCCTGAGCTAACTCCCGTGCCCATCTTCCTCTACTTTGTGTGTGGGACGCCTACCACAGCATGGCGTGCCAAGTGGTGCCATGGGTTCCGAACCGGTGAACCCCAGGCCGCCGAAGTGGAATGTGTGTGCTTAACTGCTGCACCCTGGGCTGACCCCTACTCTCTTTAATCTGTTTTCCCATTTTGTAACTCTCATTAAACAGATTTTGAAACTCCTGAATCTCGCCTTCTTAACTTTTCTGCCATACTTTCTGTCTCCTTCTCATTTTGCACTGGGTCACAAGAGAATTCTTGAGGTCAGTCTTCCAGCTTACTACTCTGATATTCATCTGTATCCCTTCTCTTGTTTAACCTATATTTTTCTTTTTAATTTCAGCAATTATATAGTTAATTTCCATAAACTTTCTCTTTTACTGCAACATCTTTGTTAATAGAGGTAATTACTTCTCATCTTTACACTTTATTTTCTTATAGTAACTCTCTCTTTGGACGTTAGTTCTATTTCTTGAACTCATGCCTCTCTTTCAAGCTATTGGTTTCCTTCGAATATTTGGTGATTGTTAGTTATCTATCCATAGTTACAAATGGGGGCCTAAAGTCTAGACTGGATGTTGGTAGCTGGAGCCCATTTCTTCTTGAGGGAGAAGCCCTGCTGGTGAGTGTGGCTTCTGTTCAGTGGTTGGCCTGAGTCGGGATACGGGCTGGTGACGAGTGTCTGCCTTTAGCACCTACTCTGAGAGTCTTCCCCTAAGAACTTCCTCTTCAGATGGCAGTACTCGGCTTCACGAGAGTCGGCTGATCCGAGAATGAGGCGTGGGCACAGTTACCCCACCATCTTCAGATTTCCTGGCCAGCTACCCATTGACCTGTTCCTCCCCCTTCGGTTTCTGATCCAGGCTATTCTGGGGATCTGATGGCAAAACACTTACTTCAGAGTTCTTTTTGTTGCCTAAATAGGGTTGTGGCTTCCTGAGCACGAAGAGTTTGGTTGTCAGTCTGTCCCTGACTGCCGTATGTCTTCCATTCTGACCTGCTGGTGACACCCCTCGCTGTCCCACCTCATCTGCCATAGATTTCTTTTTATATTTATTTTGTCATTTCAGAGACATTTGGGGTGAAGAAAGAGGTAAACGTATGTATTTTTATTTTTCAGGTCTAAGCTAAGTCATAATGCAGCGTTTGTGCAGATGCCCATTGGTTTGGAGAGCGATTTTAAAGGGATTATAGATCTTATTGAGGAGCGAGCCATCTATTTTGATGGAGACTTTGGGTAAGTATTAAAAATATATTAAAATCTTACATTTTAAAAAGTATGAAAGAGAAGGAAAAGAATGAGTTCTTTAAACGCAGAGTAAACATCTTTTTGAAATGAGGCTGGGAGAATATCCTTTAAGCTGATTCTGTTCCAATGCCTTTAATCCTGGTTTCTTCCTATTTTGCTTAGTATTCATTCCAAGGGAGCGTAGGTTAAGTTTTCGCTAATTGATTTCTATCACATTGTGCCCTGCCTGGTGTGGTGGAAGGAGGCCTTCAGCTTGGGCTAGGAATGCAATCTCTCTTTTTCAACTGATTTATTTATTTGTTCATTCATTCTGCAAACTTTTTTGGAGCAGCTGCTATGTCTTGGGTCTTGTGACAAAAACTATGAAGAAAATAGGGATCATAAATATTTTCTCTGCCTATTTCATGAGATTACAAATATAAAAAGATTAATATGTAAAGGCGGTTAAAAATTGCACAGATGTGGTTTGGGCAATATAAGAAGCAAATTGGTAACTTTTTGACATGGTATTTGGTCCATCAGTCCACTTTTGAGTGGCCTTTGCATACAAAGCACTATAATTGCCCAGTGGTTATCAAACCACAGCATTCACAAAAATCCCCTGGAGAGCTTGTTAACGCACATGTTCCTGGATCTTCCTTCGGAGATTCAGTACATCTAGGGTGGGGCCTGGAATCTGCGTTTCTGGAAAGCCCCCAGGTGATGCTGATGTTGCAAGTCTGCAGACCGCACTTTGAGTGGCACTAATCTAGACAATGTGGGGAGTGGTAAATGACCCTTTGTTCTGAGGAGTGGCCCCAAGGGCCTGGCACTTTCTCCAAAGGTACTTCTTGAGGGATTTCCTTCCTCTGCTCTGGAACTGGGATTGCTGGTCCTGCAGGTGGGTGATAGGGCCTATGATCAATTAGCTGTAGAGTTTATCTCATCTTGTAGTTAGGGAAAAGATGGAGGCTGTCCAGCGGATGAGGCATTTCTCTCACTTTTCGTGTGACAGCAACAAAGTTTGTCTGTCCCCCTTAGAATGTAAGGCCCAAGAGGACAGGGATTTTTGTCAGGCTTATTCCTTCATGTCCCTAGCCCCAGAACAACCTGGTATGTAACAGGGACTCAAAACATGTTGGTAGGTAAAGGATTAAATCCACTTCCCCAGAATTACCAGGGCACACGTTTCTGTCCTCTAAAGTGAAGGCTTGTCAACTTTGTTGTGCATCAGAACCCCAGGTGGAACCTCTTAATATACCTGCCCCTGCTCAGCGCTGGCCCGCCGGGCATGTGTATATTCTGATGTGAAACGCTAAGGGTCAGGGAGCTTGCGGGAAGGAAGGAATTAAGCTCTAAAAGCTGTGAAGAGCATTCTTTAGGATAATAATTATTTTCTGATCGTTTGCAATTGGCTTCTTTTACTTTTTTGGATTTAGAAATGTGTTTTCTGAAAAGCTTATTATTTTTTGACATTAAGTTCCATTTTTAAAGAAATACTTTGAAAACTGTCAGACTATTGTTTCTAAGTGTCAGGTGTATCCATTTCTTGGTTGTGTATGTTTTATTTGTGACTCTTAGCTATTCGTCCCCTAGAGGAATGAAGCATTGGGATCAAAGTTGAAGAGTCTGCGTATTTAGTAACCTTTTTTTTTTTTTTTTACTGCAAAATGGGTTAGTCTGTGTTAAAAATTATGTGATTGGTTTGTTATTAATGGAAAGCAATGGAGTCGGGTCTCTAAATCTGCTTGTTAGAGACCATGATGTTCTGATTCATTTGGGTAATAAATTTTCAGGTGCTCACACGGGCTTTGGGGTCAGACTGGTTTCGAATCCTGCTGCTTCCATTCACTAGCAGGACACCCTTGAGCGGTTTGTTCTGGCTGTGTCAGTGAAGTATTTTGCCCACTGTTTTGTCTGAACTTTAAAGCTGTATGTTAATCTTATTTGCCATTATACTGCAAATATATCAGAGCTCTTTCTCATCTGAAAAAATATTTTAGCCATTGGTTTATCTTCTTCATGAGTGCTTTATGTGTTTAATCGAATATCCTCAAAGTACCAAAATAAACGTTTCTTTTCTTAGTCAAGTTGTTCGATACGGAGAAATTCCGGCAGAATTCAGAGCAGCAGCAGCTGACTGCCGGCAGGAGCTGATTGAGTGTGTTGCTAATTCAGACGAGCAGCTTGGTGAGATGTTCCCGGAAGAAAAAATCCCCTCTGTTTCTGATTTAAAGGCAGGTGCCGTCGAACTGGGCCTTAAGTTGACAAAGCACGAGGTGGGGGGTCTGGTTTGCAGCGAGGAGATGTGATGCTTTCCGATGGGCTTATTCATGGAATCTGAGTAAACTTATTTAACATGATTGCTTTCTTCAAAAAGTACTCGAGGGCTAGCCGTGTGGCCTAGTGGTTAAGTTCATTGTGCTCTGCTTTGGCTTCCCGGGTTTGGATCCCAGGGCAGACCTACACCACTTGTCAGCCATGCAAGTGTAGAAAGTGGAGGAAGACTGGCTCAGGGCCAGTCTTCTCAAGCAAAAAAAGAGGAGGGTTGGCAACAGATGTTAGCTCAGGGCGAATCTTCCTCAGGAAAAATTAATGCTTGACATGGTCTCGTACTCGTTTTTTTTTAAGTAATGAGTTATGTAATATTTTTAAATGGAAAAGGAGTCATAGTTTGTTCTAGAAAAAAGATACTTAAATAGCTAACCTCTTGGGTATGTCCTTATTAGAAAGAAAGAAGATATGTAGAGAAATGTTACAGCAATAAGAGAGATTAAGAGACAAGGCTGCTAAGTGTTTGCTGACTGCATGTTGGTACTTACACTGTTGTACTGTTTGGAAGGCTGTATAGAGTCTTTCACTTCATTGCTCAACTCTTTACAAATAAAGAGAAGATCCCTGCCTAAGACTGGTAGCCATTTTTTGATTATATGTTTCTGCATAGAAGATAACAAATGACCAATAAGCACATGAAAAGATGCTTAAGATTGTGAACCATGAGGGAAAGCAAATCAAAACCACAATGAGATACTGCTTCATCCATTAGGATGGCTATTATTTCCAAAAAACAAAAAAGCAGATAATAGGTGTTGGCAAGGGTGTGGGGAAATTGGAACCCTTGTGCATTGCTGATGGGAATGTAAAATGATATAACTGCTGTAGAAAACAGTATGGCAGTTCCTCAAAAAACTAAACAGAACTACTGTATGATCCAGCAATTGCACTTGTGTATACCCAGAAGAGCTGAAAACAGGGACTCAAACGTACTTGTCCACCGTTTTGATAGCAGCACTATCCACAGTAGCCAGGAGGGGGAAACGACCCAAATGTCCGCCAATGGATTAATGGATAAACAAAATTGGTATATACATACAATGAAATATTATTGAGCCTTTAAAAAGGAATAAGATTGTGATACATACTATGTGAATGAACCTTGAAGACATTATGCTAAGTGAAATAAGCTAGACACAAAAGAACAAATATTTGATTCCACGTATATGAGGTACACAGAACAGTCAAATTCCTAGAGACAGAAAGTAGAATAGTGCTAATCAGGGGCTGGGGAGGGGCCGAAGGGGGAGTTTACTGGGGACAGAGTTCCAATTTGGGATAATGAAAAAGGTGTGGAAATGGATAGTGGTGATGGTAAGATAGCAATGTGAATGTACATAATGCCACTGAACCGTAAACTTAAAAATGGTTAAAATGGTAAATTTTATTTTATGGACATTTTATCATTATAAAAAAATGACTGATATTCATTTTGTCTAACCACTTCATGCACTTAGCAGAAATCACATAAGTAATTATTGTGTGTAAAACATTGCACTCATGGAGTTTCTAGGTCAGATGCCCAAGGAAAGAACTGTTGAAGCTGAGGATGCTTACTAATATATCTCATAACTTAGTCCTTTACCGCTCACAAAGCTCACCACCTCAGTTCTCTGATGAGTAGGGAACACAGTGTAGGAAGGGATAGGTCTGGCCATAAATAAAGTCAAGTATTGTGTCCTGGGAACCACAATAGAGAGTTAGGTTTTTATCTATTAAACAGAATGTGGAAGAGGTCCCCACGACCACGCCCAGGTTCGTTGACTAGGAGGACTCGCAGGACTCAGGACATAGTCACACTCAAGGCTGTGATTTCTTACAGAGAGAGGACATACAGCAGAATCAGCACAGGGAATAGGCACGTGAAGTGAAGTCCAGAAGAAACCGTGTGTAAGCTTCCACGAGTTCTCTCGCAGTGTAGTCACGTAGGCGTGCTTGACTCCTCCAGCAGCAAGTGGTGCCTGCGCCTGTGAAATATCTACCAGGGAAGCTTCTCAGAAACTCGGTGCCTAAGGTTTTATTGGGGGCTGGTCACATGACACCCTCTACCTGGCATGCACCAATTCCTGGACTCCCAGAGGGAAAGCAGGTGTTTAGCATACACCACATTGTACAAACAGTCTTGGCCCGGTGAACCAGTCTTAGCACTTCTGGGAATGCTGGGCACCCTCCTGAAATCCTGGTTCCCAGACACCAGCCAGGGGCCAACCTTGCAAGCAGGCCATTCTCAGGATAGCACTTCCAGTCCTGCTGTGTTTACTGTTTTCTGCACAGGATGCGTGGGTAACTTTAGTTTCTGTATTGTTGGATATATTATTATTAGAGACAGTGGAAGTCAACAAAGTGTTTCTTAAGAAAACAAGGGAAAATTTTGGAAAAGTACAGCTTTTGTTAGGCTGGTATAGGAATAGTTTTTCTATTTATCTACCACTATTTGTTTCTCTATCCAATGGATGTAAAGTAAGCATGGTAAGATTCTTATATGCCCCTACTTGCGTATAAGGGAGGGGTGGAAGGTCAAGGATGTGACCATGTGGCCTGGGTAGCCTCGGTGGTTAGTGACCTAGCCATTTTTGGTTCCTAGCAATGGCAAAATCAAGTTGCTAAGGTAGTTTCAAATAGTAATTGTTTTTTTGCTGTGCATGTTTTCCCCTGTTCTGCTCTGTTTTATCATGCTAGCTGTTATCTTACTTTTCATTTTCGTGATGTTTAAAAATTTTGGTTATAAATATTTTGCTTTAAGCTTTTTGAGGGTAGTTTTTTTTTTTTCATGAGGACTGACAAATAACTGTATGCTGGCTCCATATTTCTGCAGAGGTAGGTTGTGGCCACAGCGCTGCCCTTGGCCTCTTTCAGCTGCAAGAGCTGACGCTCCACTGCTGACGCTTGGAGACCTCCTGGGCCATTCGGGCACCTGGGGATGCAGCCTGAGGCCCACTGATAGGGCTTGCACTAAAGCCTGGCGTTCGTTATTGTAGAGCCTCTTACTCTCATTGCCCTTTATGATGAGTGATCCGTACCGCTGGACTTCCTGTATGTATGTTCTTTTAAAAAATAAATAAATAAACAATCAAGTGTTTTCTAAGGTATGCCTTTTTTTGGTAAGGAAGGTTGGCCCTGAGCTAACGTCTGTTGCCAATCTTTCTCTTTTTTTCCTCCCCAAAACCCCAGTACATAGTAGTATATGCTAGTTGTAAGTCCTTCTAATTCTTCTATGTGGGATGCCACCACAGCATGGCTTGATGAGTGGTGTGTAGGTCCCTGCTGGGGATCCAAACTGGTGAACCCTGGGCTGCCAAAGTGGAGGGTGCGAACTTAACCACTGCCCCTCCAGGCTGGCCCCAAGTGTTTTTAATAGATGATACTTTCATATGGTTTAAAATTTTTTAAAGTATGCAAAGATATACAGTAAAAAATCTCCCACCTGTCTCCCCTCTGCTCAGTTCTCTGCCCCTCCCTAAAGCAGGTTACTGGTAAATGGTTTCTGTTGTATCTTTCCAGAGATTTTTTTTTTGCATATGTATAACTTTTCCCTCTATTATGTGCAAGTGTTAGCATACTGTTCACACTCTTCTGTGTATGTGTCTATTTTCTATATGTATGTATCTTTTTTTGCCAAATTGAAAATTAGTGACATTCCAAGAATGTTGAAAGCCGTTGTACAGTACGTAGCTTCCAAGCCCTGAAAAAGGAACTGATTTTGTTTCTTTTTCTTTGTATTTTGACCTTAAGTTATAGAGAACCTGATGCTAGTCTCCGCTAGAGCCAGTACTCCAAAGAGTATCAATGCATTTCATTCATTTGTTGGTTTATAATTGATCTGAAACAAAAAATGTAATTTTTAAGATTAACTAATCATTAAATTTTTTTCTGTTGCAGCTTGCAATCCGAAGAGCTACTCTAAATAGGTCCTTTACTCCTGTCTTTTTGGGAAGTGCCTTGAAGAACAAAGGCGTCCAGCCTCTCTTAGATGCTGTTTTAGAGTATCTACCGAATCCATCTGAAGTCCCGAATTATGCTCTTCTTCATCAGGAGGAGTAAGTCTTGCAAACTGACTCCTAGTTTCTGCAGAAATACGTTAACACTTATGCAATATGAAAGCAATGGTTCCTTTAAGAAACAGACTTTTTTAAGCACGCATTGATTATTTTTCTTTCCTGTCTGTACCAGATAATTTCTGTATTTTTTAGTCTGCTCTGGTCCTGTCACCATGTTGTAACTAAGCCCAAGGAAGTTACTCTTACTGATCTCTTTCAAAGAAATTTCATTTATGTGAGGTCAGAAATGTTTAACACACGTGCATTTTCTTAGCTAATACTCTGATGAAAGAAATTGATATAAAAGAAGTATTAAATATTGCATCTCATAGATTTATGTTTCTTTTATTTTAAGTGATTCAAAAGAAAAAACCAAAATCTTAATGAACTCCAAAAGAGACAGTTCTCACCCATTCGTAGGCCTGGCTTTTAAACTGGAGGTAAGTTGCTTTCTAATGTATTTAACTGCTGTAGGTAGAGATTTTCTTTTCTTTTAGGTTTTTATTCCTATTATAAATTGACTCATAAAAGATTTGGTGACAGGGTTCTCTGCTGTAAAGTTACTCTTTTTTCCCCCTTTTGATACTGACTCTTTAGGAGGAAGTTACTATGCACAGCCACAGTTAAGGGGTGGGGCATCAGCTCCCCCTCCTGGAAGGAGCAGCATCTACATTAACTTACTTGGGATTCTTCTATATGGGAGAGTTGTCTCTTTACCCCTGTTTATGTGTTTACTCAGTCATTAATTTATATCAGTATGGATTCATGGATATTTATTTGTAGTTTGAGTTGTAATCCAGTAGTATGTCACTTATTCTGTTGCCCAGCTTTGGCCAGTGGAGCTCTTTCCGTTGGCTCCTGTGTCTCTTTGACGTTCTTCAATGTTTTGCTTTTTTGAATACTTTCTTACTTTGTGGCATTACATGGCCCAGGCCCTAGAATCAACCATTTCTCTGGGAGCCCTGATTCCTTTTAATCAAGAATAGTATTAGGAACCAAGATTTGAGCATGGAGTGTGCTTTTTGTTGGGATATTGTTGCTTCTGTTCCTAATATTTTAAGTGGGGAAAAATGATGGATAAGTTAGAAGTGTGAAGAGTGGTTATTTCTGGGATGGAATTTTATTTGGGGACTTTTTCCTAGTTTTTATTTTTAAATTTTTACAATCTACTTCTTATTACTTCTAAAATGAGAAAATAATTTTAAATTCAAAAGTAGAAATAACTGTGCAGTGACAATTTTATGCATAAAGCTTTTAAAAATAGGTATTTAGGAATGCTTTCTTAGCATCCCAGAATAGTGATTATTCAGTTTAAGGTATGGAATGTTTTAATATTTAATGGTTTGTATTGCCAGATTGCTTTCATACTCTCAGAATTAATGTACTAGGTTATTTCAATGAGTCTTATTCAAATTGAGTATTATTTATTAAAAATCATTACTGATTTCATACATGAAAATGGCATTTTAATATTTCATCTTGCCTTAATTCCTAATGATAGAGAATATTTTTTCATATACTGTTTATGCAGTTGCATTTCCTTTTTTGTAATTGTTTCTTTATTTCTTTTGTCTTTCCTTTTTTAAAATTAGAGTCAAAGTGTTTTACTTATTTATATGAGCTTTCCCTAATAAAGTTCTCTTTTAAAACAATTAGCAGTTTAAAATTTATATAATCAAATATATGTCTTTATCTTAAGTCATTCTCTCATTTTTAACTGCAGAAGCCCTGCTCTTTGAATATATTTTGTAAATATTTCTTTAGTTTCCTCTGCTTTGTTTATTGGTTGTTAAACCGGCTGGAATTTGTTTTGCTGTGTGCTGTGAGGTAGGGTCTAAGTGGATCTCCTCTGCCTCCAAAGAGAAGACCCATTGTCTCGTTACCAGGTTTTGAACAACGTTACACTTTTCCATTGATTGTCATGTTTTTTTAATCATTGTTGACAAATGAATTAAACATTTTAGATTTTTAACTATGCTCTATGGACTGTTCAGTCTAATTGGTGCTAGTTCCATACTTTTTAAGTTTTGGAGTATTTAATATTTTTAAATATTAGTCAGGGTTAGTTTCTTCTCATTGCCATAGTTTTTAAAATTTCTATTTTTAACCATTCTTCTAAGTAGATTTTAAATCACTTATCAAATGTTTATATATTCCTCTTGGGATTTTGGTTGCTATTGTGTTAAACCCATAAATTAATGTGGGAAAAATTGGTAACTTTTAAATATATATCTAATTGATTAGTGTTACTGTTCAGGAGGAATTGATTCTTGAGTAGTCATTTTATATTCAGTCACTAGCTTTCCAGGTGATTATCAAAGGGTTTTTTAGATGTATAGTACAATCTTACCATTTCTAATGATGTTTTTGTTGTCTTTCCAATAATTATACCTTATTTTTGTGTCTTATTTTATTAAACTGAACTTATGAAATAATATTAGAAGGCAAAAGCATACTTCCTAATTATATAAATAATTAAAATTTTCTTTTGATAACTTTTATTTTGGAGGAAACAGAAGTAGTACCTTGGATTGTGATACCAAAAAGAATAACAACAACCATTTAACTTATCTTATTCAAAGCTAGTATTAAGGTAGTTTATGACAAACCAAAGCATGTATATAAGATGTACTACTAAGATTGATAGGAAATATTTGGAGGTAGTGTGAAGTTCTCCTAAGTTTGATTACTTTTATTATTATTTATTTGATTGAGGTCGCTTTGGTTTATAACATTGTATAAATTTCAGGTACACATCATTATATTTTAATCTCTATGTAGAGTGCATTGAGTTCACCACCAAAAGTGTAGTTTCTCTCTGTCGCCATACACGTGTGCCCCTTTACCCCTTTTGCCCCCCAGCCCTCTACCACCTGCTGCTCTGGTAACCACTAATCTGTTCTCCTTATCTGTGTGTTTATCTTCCACATAGGAGTGAAGTCATATGGTAATTGTCTTTCTCTGTCTGACTTATTTTGCTTAGCATAATACTCTCAAGATCCATCAGTGTTGTCACAAATGGCACTATTTCATCTTTTTTTATGGCTGAGTAGTATTCCATTGTGTGTATATACATATACCACATCTTCTTTATCCCTTTATCCATTGATGGGCACTTAGGGTGCTTCCAAATCTTGGCTATTGTGAGTAATGCTACAGTGAACATAGAGGTGCATATATCTTTTCAAATTAGTGTTTTCATGTTCTTTAGATAAATACCCAGAAGTGGAATAGCTAGACCATATGGTATTTTCTATTTATAATTTTCTGAGTAATCTCCATACTGTTTTCCGTAGTGGCTGCACCAATTTACATTCCCACCAGCAGTGTATGAGGATTCCTTTTCCTATACATCCTCTTCAACACTTATTTCTTGTCTTTTTAATAACAGCCATTCTTACAGGTGTGAGGTGATATCTCATTGTAGTTTTGATTACCTTTCCCTAATAGTTAATGATGTTGAACATCTTTTCATGTGCCTGTTGGCCATCTGTTTATCTTCTTTGGAAAAATGTCTGTTCTTATCCTCTGCCCACATTTTGATTGGGTTGTTCATTTTTTTGATGTTGAGTTAAATGTTTTTTGATGTATTTTGGATATTAACCCTTTATCAGATATATGATTTGTAAATATTTTCTCCCAGTTGGTGAGTTGTCTTCATTTTCTTGATGGTTTCCTTGCCATGCAGAAGCTTTTTAGTTTGAAGGACTCCCATTCATTTATTTTTTCTTTTGTTTCCCTTGCCTGAGTAGACATGATATTGAAAAAGATGCTGCTAAGACTTATGTCAAAGTGTACTACCTATGTTTCCTTCTAGGAGTTTTATGGTTCCAGGCCTTACATTTAAGTCTTTAATCCATTTTGAGTTAATTTTTGTGTATGCTGTAAGATAATGGTCTATTTTCATTCTTTTTCACGTGGCTGTCCAGTTTTCCCAACACCATCTGTTGAAGTGACTTCCCTTTCTGCATTGTATGTTCTTGGCTCCTTTGTCAGAGATCAGTTGTCCATAGATGTGTGAATTTATTTCTGGGCTCTCAATTGTGTTCCATTGATCTGTGTGTCTGCTTTTCTGCCAGTACCATGCTGTTTTGATTACTATAGCTTTGTAGTATATTTTGAAATCAGGGAGTGTGATACCTCCAGCTTTGTTCTTTTTATCAGGATTCCTTTGGCTGTTTGGGGTCTTTTGTTGTTCCACATATATTTTAGGATTCTTTGTTTTATTTCAGTGAAAAATGTCCTTGGGATTTTGATAAGGATTGCATTGAATCTGTAGATTGCTTTAGGTGATATAGACATTTCAACTATGTTAATTCTTCCAATCCGTGAGCACGGAATAGCTTTCCATTTCTGTATGTTTTCTTCAGTTTCTTTCAATAACGTCTTATGTTTTCAGTGTATAGGTCTTTCACCTCCTTGGTTAAATTTATTCCTAGGTATTTTCTTCTTTTTGTCACAATTGTAAATGGAATTGTATTCTTAATTTCTCTTTCTGCTGGTTCACTGTTCGTTTATAGAAATGAGACTGATTTTTAAATGTTGATTTTGTACACTGCAAGTTTACTGTACTTGTTAATTATTTCTAATAGTTTTTTGGTGAATTCTTTAAGGTTTTCTATATATAGAATCATGTCATCTGCAAATAGTGGCAGTTTTACTTCTCCCTTTCCAATTTGGATCCCTCTTCTTTTTCTTGCTTAATTGCTCTGGCTAGCACTTCCAATAGTATGTTGAGTAAGAGTGATGAAAATGGGCATCCTTTTTGGGTTCCTGTTCTTCGAGGGATGGCTTTCAGTTTTTCACCATTGAGTATGGGTTGGCTGTGGGTTTATCATAAATGGATGTTGAATCTTGTCAAGTGCTTTTTTGTATCTATTGAGAGGATCATGTGATTTTTATTCCTCTTTTTGTTATTGTGGTGAATCACATTGATTGATTTGTGGATGCTGAGCCATCCATGTGCCTGGAATAAATCCCACTTGATCGTGGTGTATGAGCCTTTTAATGTATTGTTGTATTTGATTTGCTAATATTTTGTTGAGAATTTTTGCATCTATGTTCATCAGTAATATTGGCCTGTAATTTCCTTTTTTGTGTTGCCCTTGTCTGGTTTTGGTTTCAGGGTAATATTGGCCTTGTAAAATGAGTTAGGAAGCATCCCGTCCTCTTCATCTTTTTGGAAGACTTTGAGAAGGATAGGTCTTAAGTCTTGGTTGAATTCACCAGAGAAGCCCTGTGGTCCTGAAGTTTTGTTTTGTGGGAGGTTCTTCATTACTTCTTCAATCTCTTTATTTGTGATTGGTCTATTCAGATTCTCTATTTCTCCTTGATTCAGCTTTGGGAAGTTGTAAGAGTCTAAGAATTTATCCATTTCTTATATGTTATCCAGTTTGTTAGTGTATATCATGTATAATGTATATCATGGTGCATAGCTTTTGATGGTATTCTTATAATCCTTTGTATTTCTTTGGTATCTGCTGTAATTTCTCCTCTTTCATTTAAATATATATTTAAATAAAATATTTAAAATAAAACTGATTTTATTTATTTGTGCCTTCTCTCTCTTTTTAATTTTTTTGTTGGGGAAATTGGCCCTGAGCCAACATCTGTGCCAATCTTCCTCTATTTTGTATATTAGTTGCCACCACAGCATGGCTTGATGAGCAGTGTGTAGGTCTGTGCCCAGGTTCCAAACCTGCGAACCATGGGCCCCTAAAGCATAGCTCGTAAACTTAACCACTACACCACCAGGCCAGCCCATGAGGCTTCTCTCTTTTTTTCTTAGTCTGGCTAAGGGTTTGTCAATTTTGTTTATCTTTTCAAAGAATCAGCTCTCAGTGTCATTGATCCTTTCTACTGTCTTTTTAGTCTCTATTTCATTTATTTCCACTCTGATTTTTATTATTTCCCTCCTTCAACTGACTTTGGGTTTTGTTTGTTCTTCTTTTTCTAGTTCTTTTAGGTATAGTGTTAGATTGTTTATTTGAGATTTTTCTTGTTGCTTGAGGTAGGCCTGTATTGCTATTTAGTTCCCTCCTGGTACCACTTTTCTGCATCCCATAAGCTTTGCTGTGTTGTGTTTTCATTTTCTTTTGTTTCCAGGTATTTTTTGACTTCTCCTTTTATTTGTTCATTGATCCAATAGTTGTTCAGTACATGTTTAGTCTACACATATTTGTGACTTTTTCAGCTTTCTTATTGTAGTTGATTTCTAGTTTCATAGCAGTGTGATCAGAAAAGATGCCTGATATGATGTCAGGTGTCTTAAATTTATTGAGGCTTGTTTTGCTTCCCAATGTATGGTCCGTCTTTGAGAATGTTCTTTGTGCCCTTGAGAAGAATGTATATTCTGCTGCTTTGAGATGGAATGTTCTGTATACATCCATGAAGTCCATCTGGCCTAGCGTTTTGTTTAAGGCTAGTGTTCCTTGTTGACCTTCTGTCTGGATGATGTGTCCATTGTGTAAGTGGGGTGTTGAAGTCCCCTACTATTATTGTCTTGCTGTCAGGACAGGGTATTCTTGGCTGACAGTTTTTATCTTTCAATATTTTGAATATATCATTCCACTCTGTCCTGGCCTGTAGAGTTTCTGCTGAGAAATCTGCTGATAGCCTGATGTGGGTTCCTTTGTATGCTATTTTCTCTGGCTGCTCTTAATATTCCTCCTTTGTTGTTGACTTTTGGCAGTTTTAATGTAAAGTGCCTTGAAGAAGGTCTTTTTGCATTGAGATAATTAGGGGTTCTATTAGCTTTATGGACTTGTATATCCAGTTCCTTCCTCAGTTTTGGGAAGTTCTCAGCTGTTATTTCTTTGAATAAGCTCTCTGCTCCTTTCTCCCACTCTTCCCCTTCTGGGATACCCATTGTCCTTATGTTGCTTTTCCTGAGTTGGATATTTCTCCATTTTTAAAAAATCTTAGTTCTTTCTCTTCCACCTGAATCATTTCTAGATCTGTCTTCAAGCTTGCAAATCCCTTCTTCTATATGGTCTGCTCTATTTCCACTGCTTTCTAGTTTTTTTCATCTCATTAATTGTGTTCTTTATCTCCAGAATTTCTGGGGGGTTTTTAGTTTCAGTCTCTTTGGTGAAGTGCTCCTTCTGTTGATTTTATTCCTGAGCTCATTGAACTGTCTTTCTGAGTTTTCTTGTAACTCACTGAGTTTCTTCATGACAGCTATTTTGAACTCTGTCAGTTAGATCACAATCTTCCGTGACTTCCAGTTTGGTCTCTGGAGGGTTGTTGTTTTCCTTCTGTTCTGTGTGTTGCTGTGCTTCCTCATGGTGGGTGATGAGTTCATCCCCTGCCAGCGCATTCATGGTGGTACCCACCTTTCTTATTTGGGCACGGCTTTGGTTACTTTGATTCTGAGCTGCTTCTGGTTGCATTTCAGAGCCTGCACTTTCCACCCTCCACTGCCTCTGCCAGAGGCATCGTCAGTGCCCTCTTGTGCTGCTTGTGCCTGCAAGGTTGCTGCTTATGATGTCCCCACAGTCGCGGGTGTTGCCACTGGGGTCACGAGGATGCAAGCACCTCTGCTGGGTCTCGTGTTCCTCCACTAGCTCTCTGTGGGCTCTCCACAGGCTCGGGTGCTGCTGCCCCGTGCACCACCTGTGCTGCTGCTCCCAGGTTATCTGGGGATGCTGGCAGTACTACTATCAGAGGCACTCAGTTCACAGGTGTTACTGCCAGTGACTGAGGTCTGGGGTCTCGTGTGCAGCCCCTGCTGCTGGTAGGGCTGGTGTCAGGAGTGCCGCCACTAGGGGATGGGTGACAGGTACTGCTGTGACTCCTGGAGCCTCAGGTTGCAGGTGCCACCCGCCACTGCAGGGGAAAGGAGAGGGGTTAAGTCACAAGTGCCACTGCTGGGAGAGGGGCAGGGGCTGAGCCAAAACTGCTGTTGCTGCTCGTGCAGCCTCTGGTCTCCAGTGCCACTGTGCTTTTTGAAACTTCAGGTCAGGACACCACCACAAGGGGTATCTGCATTTTAGATGCACCCTTGCTGCTGGGAGGGCTGGTGTTGGAGTTGCCAATACTAGAGGAGGACACCGGGGCTGCTTCCCTAGTTCCACTGCCTCCCAGAGGTCCAGTCCACCCACCTTCAGGTGTTTATATGTCTGGATCTCTCAGGGTTTCTGGTGTGCTGTGCACCTTTTGTTTGTCATTCGATCTCCTACTGGCTGTAACTTAGAGGGGAGACACAATGGGAACAGCTCACTCTGCCATGATACTGACATCACTCCTAATTTTGATTTTTATGTTTCTTTTTCATTTCTTTCTGCCCTTACCCAATCTTGACTTCTAGGCAGGTCGTTTTGGACAGTTAACTTATGTTCGCAATTATCAAGGAGAGTTGAAGAAGGGTGACACCATCTATAACACCAGGACAGGAAAGAAAGTGCGAGTGCAGAGGCTCGTTCGCATGCATGCCGACGTGATGGAGGCAAGTACAGTCATTGCTGTGAGGTCCAAAATTTCTCTGATGTCCATGAAATACATCTACCTTCTTGGTATCCTGAACCCCATGGGGAAATCACTTCTATTGAACATGTTCTTCTGGCTTCTTCCTTTTTAATTAGCTGTGCTACAGGTCTGATGGAGCACTTTGGTAAAGGTTAAATCAGCAGATGATAAGAACACATTCCACACCACTATTTGTGAGTTAGCTGTATTTCCTCAATGGCCGAGGTTAAGGAGAAGGGACAGTTTGGTCCCTGAGACTCAGAACACAAGATTCAGCCCTTAAGAGCTATCATTACAAAGAGTATAATAGGTTTTTAGGACAGTGGAACTGTGGTTCTCAAAGGTAAGTGAGAGTAATAAATTCACACATAATTTCCCACATTGTTTAGTGGATTTACTTTCTGAAATATGGCGGATGTGAAAGCTCTTTTTAACCCTAGAGTTTTGTATTCGTAGAACCAGCCCGTTGACAGGTCCCATTGGTGCTGGAATCTATCTGAAGATTGAAAGCCTTTCGAGATCTGGTCTGGAAGATGAACTTCTGCTTAGGGCTTGAATGCTTGAATGGGCTCTGAGTCTGTCCTGGCCTTCTCTTGTCCACGGGGTTAGGCCTTGGCAGGAGTACCGAGTGTGTGTGGTTGTCTTCTACTCTCAGCCTTTCCCAGTTCAGCTCTGTATTCCTGGAGAAATTTAGTTGTCTAAGCAAAATCTTGACGTTCAGAAATTTTTGGTGGCCATAACTTTTGTGTCTCCTGGAACATAAATAGGCAGTCTCGATCTTGGGCAGCATTGCTGTTTTCTGAGATGGGCAACAGGGGCAGGCTGGAGGGGTTAGTGCTGGCACTGCTGTTTCATGGGCCGGAAGCTAGGCGATCTGTACGGCTGTGTAACCGTTACAGACACACACACACTTGCTCCTTCACAGTCAGTCGCAGCTCATTCACAGCTGTTCAGAATGAACTGTTAGTCTAAAAGGACAAAAAGCAGAAAGCTTAGAGGCACCAATGCTTTGTTCTTAGAGTTCCTGTGTTTTCTTAACTGCTTACATCTGTGAGAAATTGATTACTTTAAGTACAATGGGCTCCATTCTCCTTGTTTTCAAAACTTCCTTTGCAGGTTTTCCGTGTAAGCCTTTGTCATACACATCTCATTGGACTATGGCAGCACATAGAGTACATGCTTTTTAATTCAATAGAAATAACTTTAGAACTGGGAGGCTCTGTGTTCTGTCAGTACTGCAGATCCTCCAAGTAATGAGGCCATATCTCTGAGTTTGTTGTCGACTGAGATGTGGTTTAAATAGGGGCCCTGTTTAAGGTGTTTTGCTGTGGTTGATTGTCGGTGTTGCAGTGGTTGTAGCTAATTCATTCTTTGTAGAATTCATGGTGAGATTCTGCCCTGTTTATTTATGAACAATGTATTTATTCTGCAGTTACTTTTTAGTTACCATGCCCTGATTTGTATTACTTGCGAGTATCATTTTGTGTTCTTTCTTTATTTAGGATGTTGAGGAAGTGTTTGCTGGAGACATCTGTGCATTATTTGGCATTGACTGTGCTAGTGGAGACACATTCACAAACAAAGACAATAGTGGTCTTTCTGTGGTGAGTCATTTAATTTCAAAGCTGTTTATCACTTGAGTTTCGAAAGTCTGTGTTTCTATGTAGTACCTTTAGTACCTCAGAAAAACAGCCACTGAGGTTTTCATTGAGTGCCATAGGCATCACGTATAGTTTGGCTGTGGCTCTTTAAATGTCAATTAGACAAGTGTTCTGTGTAAGCTGACTTACCTGGTTTTTCATAGTAAAATCCTTCCATGATCCCCCAAGGTGTGGCGTGGAGGGAAAATCTCCCCTAGACACAGCTGGACGTGTAGCTCTGACTCCTCTGCCTCCCCATTTTGGGTGCCTCTCTAATTGCCGTCACCAGCATCAGGCTAGTCCCAGTGGAGTGCCAGCTCTTTATTAACTCAGCAACCAGAGGGCGGGCCCTCAAACCCCAGGAGAACTGCTGGACCAGACTGTAACGTTTAGGCTAGACCTGGGGAGAACAGAACAGGACAGAACCGTGGTCTGAAGGCAAGATGCAGCTAGACAGCATGACTGACTGCAGCCTGCCCTGTGGGCCTCACACAGGTGCCTTTTCAGCATCAGCGACCCTGAAGGGAAGAACGTGCTCGGCAGCCGCTGCCTTTGAATCCCCTTCACTGACTCCCCTTTTTTGCCTCTACAGGAGAGCAGGCTCTCCTACAGTATGACCACTTGTTCGTGAGGCTGGTTCCTCTCCTGAATTCAGTAAAGAAAGAATATGAGTACTTAGGGGACAGGTAATTTGCAGTGAAGGCATTTACAGTGGGTCGTTTATGTAAGAACTGGTCCAACGCTAACAAGTGAGCACTATAATAGCTCCTGTATACAATGATGAACTCATAATTTTGTAATTTAATTTTTTTGTATAAAATATTCTCTAATGTCTATGGTTTTACAAATGATTTAAGATACTACAAAAATCATAAATAAATCCATGCAAGTTTTGGGGGAATCTAGATAACGGGAATGTTGTATTTTATTATTGATAAGACCGCCTTTAAATACTTGTCCCTGGCAATGTGAAGGGACTGGAGGTGTGGCACGTGCTCAAGCTTTGAAGCAAGTCAGCCTGCTTAGAGTCTCACCTCTGCCCTCTGCTCTCTAAGGCCCTTGGCCAAGGTATTTTATCTTCTTTCCAAGCCTTTAATGATTTTATTTGCAAAATGGGAAAAATAATATCTGCCTCTCAGAGTTGTGATTGATTAAATAAGGTATCATATGTATAAAAAATCTAATGCCCTTTCTCCGTTTCTCTTGTCAATGAGTATAGTATATTTTGATTAAATAAAGTAACTTCTCAGAAGATAGCAACAGCAAATGTAGCCACCAGCCAATAAGAATTCCGCATCTCATCATTTGGATTCATTATAATGATTATGTTAAACAAAGGGTCAATAAATTTAAGGGTCTTAGACAGTTAAATAAATAGATACTTTATTTTTGATATTTGGGGAGGGAGGAGATCATATAAGTGGACACCTTTATTTATTAATTAATATGTTCATTTATGTAATGCAAAACAGACCAACATATATACCGTCTGGACTACAGATGTTGACTAGTATTTGTCCTTTGTTCTACTGGAAAGTAGAACATTAAGATTAATTCATCTCTGACATACACAGTACTACCTCTGAATTCTTATCTCTTCTTTTAAATAATATTGTAGGAGTCAATTCATGTTCCTGATCCTGTCATTTCAATAGCAATGAAGCCTTCTAACAAGGTAGGTTTGACTTAATGTTCAGTATATCACAATAAAAACTTGAGCTCCTTTTTATCTGTCTACACAATGCACAGTATCTTTTGATAACCAGCAGTCTTATGGTCTTCTGTTTCCTCTTTTGGTATTGAAATCTCCTTTTAAATTTATCGGTCTATTAGTAGAAATTACTCCCCAGTATATTTGAAGAAATTGATAGTATTAAGGCCTTCACGAGACTGTGCATTGTAACTCCTTAGGTAGCGTTGGCTCCAGAGTGGGAAGTGACTTCGTAGATTTAGGTCGCAAAGGGATGGTAAAGGGGAAGCAGGTGCGTTTGTCCGAAGTTGGGGGAAAGCCCACTGTAAAGGACACTAGAATATTGCAGAGATTGACTGCCTCATGAATCATAATACATCCCCAGACTTGTGATAGTTAAGTCAGTGTCTGATTATAACATGGAAAGCCTACAAACTGTTTTTTTCACTTTCAGATGTGACAGTTTTATGATTGGATTTGATGTCATTTAGCTTTTTACAAAGCCAAAATTGCTTGAATAGGTTCTGCATTCATATTGCTTGCCACTGGAATTAGTCATGAACTTGAACCATAACTTGTTTAGTTCTTAAGTTGCCTTGACATTCGTAACAATCACCTTCATATGGTATATTGAAATTAACTCATTCATGCATTAGCTGAACATTCTGACCTCTTGTCACCTGGAAACTATCATTTACAGAACATGCTCTGATTTATTGTCTTGTGGATACATTAACAGCTGCTACTTCATCTATTTTGAGGAATTTGAGATTTTCCAGACCCTTCTCATTATAGAAAAGAGAATGTTGAGATGGCAAGAAACAGTAAATGACTCCATCTCAGAAATCTGAGGAGAGACGAACCGTCCGTCTTGCCACACAGATGCCACAGTTTGTTCCAAGTGCTTTGCTAAATTGTTTGCTTTTCCCCTCAGAATATGCAGGGCTATAAGTTAAAGATACTATGTTTCTTCACTCCTAAATGCAGCGTTTAGGGAAGGCATTTAAGTGTTGATAATCCTCAGTAACGCAGGGAAATCAAATGCATCAATATCCAAAAGAGTTTTTGGTGTCTCAGGGTTGTCTGCCTCCTGGAGTAAATTAATTTAAATCAAATAATGAAGTCATTGCATAAAGCCAAGACTCTCAATAGTGGGGGCAGGGATGATCTAGTAAGTTGAGGGTACCTGGCTAGCGCAGGGAAAAGGGAAAAGACTTTGGAGATAGACTAACCCAGTATTCAGTCCCAGCTTTGCCCTGCACTAGCTGTGTGGCCTTGAGCAAGTCACTTAACTTCTCTGTGCCTTGTTTCCTCACCTGAAAAATGTGGATAATTCTGTCTTGCAGCATTATGGTTAGAATCAGATAACATATACAAAACACATAGCACAGCTCCAGCCACAGGTGATAGCTGTTAATACTGGTGATTTGGGGCATGTTAGTTTCCTTTTGCTGCTGTAAGAAATTGCCACAAACTCAGTGGCTTAAAACAGCACAAATGTATTATTTTACAATTGTGTAGGTCAGAAATCTGACATGGATCTTAATGGGCTAAAATCAAGACATTGGCAGGGCTATGTTGTTTTCTGGAGGCTCTAGAGGACAGTTTATTTCCTTGCTTCCTTAGATTGTTGGCAGAATTCAGCTCCTTGTGGTTATAGGACTTGGGTCCCCATTTCCTTGCTCACTGTCAGCTGAGGGCCGTTCTGGCTTCTAGAAGCTGCCCCCCTTCCCAGGTTTGTGGCCCCTTCCTCTTCAGTGCCAGCAGCAGTAAAGTAAATCCCTCTCGTGCTTCAGATAGCTCCTGCCTCTTCTTCCCTCTCCCATCTCTCTGACCTACCCTTCTGCATTCCTCTTCCATTTTTTAAAGGCCCATGTGATTACATTAGGCCCACCCAGATTATTCATGATCATCTCCCCCAGCTTGAAGTCTGCAACCTCAGTCACTTCTGCAGAGTCCCCTTTGCCATGTGAAGTTCACAAGTTTAGGGGGATATGGACATATCCTTAGAGGGCCGTTATTCTGCTGACCACGTATGGAATTAGGTCTAAGAAGAATAGAGGTGCATCGCAACACACCCGCGCAGATTGCTTTGAAGGGGAGCCGTCTCAGTGTGGCATTTGCCCTACTGTTGGTCTGAACTGTCCTCCTGAATCTACAGTAGAGTCTCGGTAAACATGCTGATTCCTTTGATTATGTATAGGACTTCTGAAATATAACACAGGAAAACAGATTCTACTTTCTGCAATGATGGGCAGTTTTCCACAAATGGACAGTTTTTATCAATATAATAGGAAAGGGCATAGAGTTAAGTCTTGGACTCTTGATTTTTCTCTTGGTAGAGAAAGAAAATTCTGTGAGCTGGCTATTCCCTGCTCTCTTGGCTGTGTGGTATCCAAGCTCACATATTAAAGCATGTGTCCTAGGAACTAGATGGTGGATTATTTTTAATTCTTAACTGCTTATGTATTTGATTGCATTCAGTAAAGTTTGGTCAACAATCCCATTGCTTATCATGCTTAGTAAAATGTGTACTGGCTTTCTTTTTTTAAAGAATGATCTGAAAAAATTTTCAAAAGGTATTGGCAGGTTTACAAGAGAAGATCCCACATTTAAAGTCCACTTTGACACGGAAAGCAAAGAGACAGTTGTATCTGGAATGGGAGAATTACACCTGGAAATCTATGCTCAGGTATTAAATAACAAGGAAGTTAATTTAAATTCACTTTATTTATGTCTGTATTTCGTTAAGAGTGAAAGTCAGTAATTCTCAGTCTCACAGTCATAATAACAACAGTGCTTCGCCAAGCTTCACTGTGGTTTGCATCCAGATATGGTGTACTCCTTCCTCTTCTACATGTTACAAATTATTTTGATCTCTAAATCTTTCTATTTGTAAAACATTGCAGACTTCTAGAATCAAGGCTCAGGAGATTTGCAGTAAGACCATCCATCCATCCCCAGGTCATGGTTAGTTGGGTCATGGATATCCTGGCCCCAGCCCCAGGGAGACAACCTGCTGAGAAAGTTGTCCCACCAGTACGCGCTCTCCAGGCCACTTCTTGTCTGTTTTCTTCCCAAGTCAGCACTTGAAGACCGTTATTATATGGATAAAAGAGTGGCTAGATGGGGCCTGTACTTCCCTAGGAAAGGTGTTGTGTTTCTATGAATGAAAACGAAAGATATGTGACTTAGAGTAAAAATTCTGGTTGTGATCATATCTTTGAAGTTGAGATAGAAGAAAATTCTGACAACAGATTCAGATGCTATATAGTGAAATTGCAGTAAGATGGAACAAAGGTGAAGTTTTAGTGGATGGATTACTTGGAGGTAAGTGTAAATTAATCAGTACAAATTAGAATTCATTTATACAAAATCTGTAAAAGCAGGTTGTATTGTTTAACATCATGTATCCTTGTAAGATACTTAAATGATTTAAAACATCATTTGCTTATCTATTTAAATGAATGCTTCTAAAGTAGTTAAGATTCTTAGAGTTTTTCTTTTTTATTTTTTTAATTTAAATATACCAAAACATTATCTTCCCTGCTCTTTTTAGAGGATGGAAAGAGAATATGGCTGTCCTTGTATCACAGGAAAACCAAAAGTTGCTTTCAGGGAGACCATTACTGCCCCTGTCCCGTAAGTATGCAACACGAACATCCTATGAGGCGAGAACTGAAGCTTTTTATTATGGGATATACATAGCACTGTTACTGTTATTAAGACGCTTGCACCTCTTGGCACTTTATTATGGAAGCTGTATAGTACTGTAATCAAGACATTTGTACTAAGCAACACTTTGGGATTTGTTTGGCCCCTTAAGCTAGATATCAGTGAAGACTGACATACACATCGTTAATAAGCATGTTTACACTTCCTCCAGGGTTAGGGTCTTCATTTATTCCAGTTGTGCTTCCTTAGGCAGACGGCTGCTGTGTTTTACTTTAGTACCATACTGTGGATGCCAGAGAACTTGCATTTGCCAGGGAATAATCTCCTGGAAGCAAAGGAAACTAATGCTATGATAAAATTCAGAAAACAGAGTTGGGCTTACATTTTATTCGAGACAAAACAGTCCTCATAAAGAATAAAGGAAAACAAGTTAAACTGCTACAAGTATGATATACTTCAACCTGGTGCCTATTTGAATTTACACGAATTCTGATTTAAAGTCAAAATTAATAAGGCATACTGTGGCTACAAAACTAGTCTCAATTTTCAAATGAAGGCACATGATACTTCACCTGAGATGGAATGTCATGAAGTAGAATGGTATAGTGTAACTCAATGAAGTCATCATTTCTTTGCTATAATAAAAAATAAAAACCTGCTGTTTAAAACTTAATATCATTGGCAAAAATACTTTAATTTTAAAAATCAGGTTCATTAGTAGATGATTATAATACTTCCACTTAAGTAAAAATAAAATTTGAATGTCATAATTTATTTAGCCTGACAGAAAAACTGTTGTCTTATAAATAAGTTTTCTTTCAAACTACATTTTAAAATCATGAGTTGTCATTTGTTACTCTAAAAATCATTTACCCTTTCTGTTTGGGGTTCTTGTTTTTTGGGGTTTTTTTTGAGGAAGATTAGCCCTGAGCTAACTACTGCCAATCCTCCTCTTTTTGCTGAGGAAGACTGGCCCTGAGCTGACATCCGTGCCCATCTTCCTCTACTTTATATGAGGGACACCCGCCACAGCATGGTTTTTGCCAAGTGGTGCCATGTCCGCACCTGGCATCCGAACTGGCAAACCGCCGAACCGCCGGCCACTGAGAAGCGGAACATGCGCACTTAACCACTGCGCCACCCCGCCGGCCCCGCTCTTTGGGTTTCTAAGTTGTGGTAGCTATTTAAGAGCATTACAGTCTGTAGTTCGTCATTTAAGATTCCTTAATGTTTCGATTGTTCACAGAAGCATCATTTAAGGGATAAACTACTGAAATGAGTGTTTACATTAAAGGAAACCAATTTTGTAATAGAAATTCTTTTAAAAAAAATGAAAATAGTAAAATGTAATGAATGCGGTTATCTGACTTTGTCATTAAAGCTTTGATCTGTGCTGCTTCTTGCTTTGGGAATATAAAGTATTTATACCACTAGCTCCACAGAAATATTGCATCCACATAGTTTAAAACCAAGATTATCAAAGGCTGGCCCCGTGGCCGAGTGGTTAAGTTCGTCCGCTTTTCTTTGGTGGCCCGGGCTTTTGCCGGTTCAGATCCTGGGTGGGGACATGGCACTGCTCATCAGGCTATGCTGAGGTGGCGTCCCACATGCCACAACTAGCAGGACCCACAATTAAAATATACAACTATGTACTGGGGAGATTTGGGGAGAAAAAGCAGGGAAAAAAGAAGATTGGCGACAGTTGTTAGCTCAAGTGCCAATTTAAAAAAAAAAACACAATCATCAGAGATCTGCTCTCCTTACACAGGCTCTTTAAGGCTTATAATGGACGTATCAAAACCAGCCCGAGACTCCCAGGGGCAGCACAAGCTCCTGCGGCTTCTTTGGTTAACAGTGATTATAAATGTGACCCCAGGGTCAAATACTATTCTCTCCTTACAGCATCTTGAAGTAATCCTTTCTTTGAATATATCAACAAAGACTGTCTTTTAAAGATAAGGTAAAAATCAGTAAGGTTCCTTACATGTTGGATCTTAATAGGTAAAGATACATAAGATACATAGCCTGAAGCAGTGGTTAAACCCTTCTCCTGAGATTTTCCTTAATGCTTTCATGAAACTACTAGCACTGTCTTGTGCATATTTTGCATAAAAACGTGGCTTGAAATTCATAATTATGATTGTATAGGCTCTGGTACCTGGACCACTTACTCAGTTATTTGAGGCTGTAGTACCCCTATGGGAATCTTGTAACCAAGGTTGATGTCTTCAAAAACGCATTAGAGAAAGGCTGTTTCTTAAAGTGCCACTGTAATATTCATGTTGGGTATTTGGTGTCACACTCTGAGTTGTAAGTGACTGTCCTGCCTCAAGTGCCCATAGGGATCTAATAAGTGGTCGAAAAAGCCTGCAGAGAAGGTGCTCCAGCTGCCTGGAGTTTGTCAGCAACGAGCTGACACCGGTCTGCTGGAGAGGCCTGTTCTCCCAACGGAGCTCACTACAACTGTTGGTTGTGGTTTCTTTACAGTATTTTCCTTGTTTTCCATTAGATACTACTGGTTGACATAGTTTTTTCTTTTTAACCTCTTAATAAAGATAAAATCAAAGAATTTATTTTTATTTCTTTAAGGTCCAGAAAGAGGCAGTTCAGAATAGTTATACCAGACGTAAATATTGTAAATTATTTCCAATAATTGCTTGGAAATTATGACTAAATAGATTATAAAAGAAAATTACATATAGCAAGCTTCACAAATCCATGCCAATATTTTTGTTCTGGCTGAGCCGTAGGGAAAAAATGCAGCCATGTGTCACAGCAGCTCTGGCACCACCAGCTCTCGGTGGAGGAGCGAAGCAGACATGGTCTCAGTATTGCGTGGCTGCAGTAATTTGACCAAACTTGGGTTGCCAAGGGAAATAATCTATATTAGGCTGAGCACAAAAACTGAATGCCGAATTATCTCTGACTCCAGACTTCACGCTCTTGAAACTGCAGCTTCACGTTCTCTAGCCGTCATTATAACTGACCTCTCTTTGAAAATACTAGGTCTTGAATACAAAGTAACTAAAGGGGCGCTATTTATCCAATCATGAATTATAACACTTTCAGTAAATATTAGCCCTGTTAATAGTGTATTTTATAGAAATTACTTACCACTTGCTTGACAGTTTGAATTTTTACCATTTTATACCATGTGTTTTCAGTAGAATTCTGCCATATTATATAACCACAGGCAACCCAGGCTAAATGTCGAACTGGCTTCATTTCTGGAGATACGTTTCCAAAATTGTCTAGTGAAGGAAACATTTTTATGGTAAATGGAATTATTTTATACATACAGTATTAACCTCTTAAAAAAACCTAAATTCTAAATCTTGTCATAGTTTCCTTGAAATGTGTGCAGAAAATAATTAAGCTATGGATCTATAAAGTTCCAAGGCCTTTTTTTGTTTAATTAGATTGGTAATGAATATTTTTGCAAAAGCCAGTATATTTCCAACATTATGTTAACATAAATTTTGAGCATAGATAATTGATATTGATTTTAAAGTTGAAAAAATATTTTTCCATGGCATATTTATGTACCTGGAATATTTTGTGCTTCTAGTGGTTCCTCCATGGACTTGAGTCTTTGATAAAATGTGTTATCTTCTTCATCTGGGTTCTTTCCGATTTCTCCTTCAAATGTGAAGTTGACTTCTGGTGCAGAATGTTGTCCCGTTGGAGGGTAAAGTACTTCTGCTGTGCAGTCCACTGTAACTTGCTGTGTGAAACATTTTGCAGATGATCTTTACGTGCAGATGGCCATCCATTACTAATTATTGTTCTTTGAGATAGAACGTTTAAGGCATTGGCCCGCTATTGGTGTTTCAGACCTGACTTCGGAGTAACATTCCAGAGGTATCTAATGGGGATGGCCTAATACTTTTCTTAGAGGTATCTAAAAGAGATTGCTTATTTTACAACTTAGAAGGCCTCATAATCCTCTAAATTCATCCTAAAACTTTGAATATATTTCAGAATTAATGGGGCATCCATCTGCAAGGCCGGATTTGAGTCTGACTTTGCATGCCAACCCCAGACGGGTTACTTTTTAAGTCTTTCCGTCACTCTTCGTCTCTGCTCCTGAAATAACACAAATCCTCTCAAGCTCAGATACAGCAGTCTGTGCCTAGATGTAAATGAGAAGATTGTAGCATTGGTTCTGCGTGGTAAAGACGAGTGTCTAGCAGCTCAAGTGCCTTTTAATGAATCTCCTTATGTTGGCCTATATCTCTTCTGAATTATGCTCAACAAAAGGGCAAGCTTTTTTTAATTACAAGATGGTTATGGTACGAATTGCAGTTCCTTTTAACTTTGTTTCATTAATAGTTTGATAGGTGTGTAATTTTTAAACATTTCCCTGCTCCATTACTGAAAGATTCTTATCTGAACACGGTGCTATTAGTTGGCCATTCTAATACTCATAAATATCTAAAGCACTTGCTTTTTTTAAGTAAAAGAAACCAAAAACAGAATGAGAAAGGCAGACAAAAAAAGTGATGAGAGTAATATTAGGCATGAGTTCAGACTGCCCGATAAGTATATAACATTTTTAAAGGGAATTTATTTGAACTGAAGTATATAGAGTCTGTTTTCTAAATAGCTCAATAGAAATACTTCATGTATCTCAGAATATACAAAAAGAGTAAAAACTGACCCTTGTATGATATCGTTTATTTCGAGGCAGGGATTTCACAACAGCTTTAAAAAAAACCCCAAATTCTATGATTCGATCAGCAAAGGTACTCTGGAAGATTTAGAATCAAATTTTATTTAATAATAAAGGAGGTTCACTTACTTTTTGGATAATTTCTTCCACAGAAAATTTAAGGCGATACTTATGTCCTCTTCCCGGAATATCCTAAAATTAAGAAAATGTGGTGAGTTATTATAACAATAACGCAGTTCTTTGCATTGTTAGAAGAACCCATTCTCCTTTGGTTGGGCGGCTGACTGGGAGGGGTAAAATGATTAGAGCCTTAGACCTTGAAAAATGCATTTCACCGTGTATGTAACATCTAAGTTAGCAGGTCCTCTATCAGGTTTATTTTGGATGAGAACAGAAGGGTGGGATAAAAGCATATAGAAACAAAATGGGTTACAATTCACTTTCATTCATCAGAGGACTTCAATCTCTGGGTCTGTGATCCTAACTTCTCTACAGAAGAAATTTTGAAACAGCCTTTAATTCTAAAGACAATAAACAGAATACACCGTCGAAAAGATTTTTCATAAAGTCCTGTGTACCCTCCAGATAGTGTTCGGTGAAGCTGAATTAATTCTATTGAGGCAGATTAGTGTGGAGTGGTGAGAGATGTTTAGTACTGTTTTTACTTGTATGGTTGGTGGACCTGCAAAAAGAGACTTTAACAAATTTTATAACAGTAAGACAAACATTTAGGGATTTCACCTTTCAATCAAGATACAATTGAAAGTTTACGCTTCATTATGCTGTCTGATGCAGTTTTGAAATAACACCGTCCTCCCTGTCAGCGCTTAAAGACTGTAGCAGTTAAACTTATGTCGGATAAATAAGGGAGGACCTCAGAGCCCTTAGAATTTAGTAAAATGACAGCGAACGCAGTGACTGCTGAGGCCTTAAGCATTTAATTCACTCCTTTAGCCGGAGGAAGCACGTCTCTTACGGAGTCAGCGGCAGGAGTGTTGGGGTGGTTCAGGCGAAGGTTCGGGCCACAATGCTTTTACTCTCGGACTTTGGTTGTCACTTTCTCCTGCTGTTTCTCCCCCTTCATTATGGTCAAAGCGTCTGATAAGGGTTGGTCTTAAAATGTAAGCAACGAAGACTCGTTCGCAGGACAGGAGCTTTTGTAGGTGCGGACTGGAGTAGTGGGGGAAGCGCAGGAGCGGGCCCGCAGGTCTCGCCGGGGAGAGGGGAGAGGGGAGAGGGGAGAGGGCCGCCCGCCCGCCGCGGACTCACCTCCCTGCTGGCCTGGCGGACGGTCTGCACCAGGAACACCCTGTGGGGGCTCCCCTGCTGGTAGTTGATGCAGTTCTCCGCCACCGAGGCCGCCTTGGCGGCGGGGTGCTCTGTCGGCGGGATTTCCATCTCGGGCAGCTGCGGCCGGGCGGCAGGCTGCTGGAGCTCGGCGGCCGGGCGGCGGCTCCTCCTCGCTCCCCGCTCGCCCCTCCCTGCCCGCTGCCCGGAGTCAGGAAGCCGCCCGCCTGCTCCCGGCTTCCGCGTGCCGGAGCCCCTGGTCCCGGCGGGAGCGGCGTGCGGGCGGGACTTCGTCCTTCCTGCTCCCAGCCTGGCCCGCAGTGCGGGGCGGAGCTTTCCGGACTCCGCCCCTCGGGGCGATGCCCCCGGCCCTGCAGATTCCGCCCGCGACAGGAGCCCGGCTCCCTTCCACGCCACGCACCGTGACGGGCGCCGGGCGAAGTGCGGGGAAGCGCCGGGTCCTGCGCGGTTCCCATCCCTTCGTTTCCTGCTCGTCAAGGGCGTCCAGGAAGAGGCTTGCTCATCCCCGACTTTTGTAGGGTTGGACCACTTCTGACCAAGAGTATGCGACTGCGAACTGTGGCATTAGTTTGGAGGATTATGTAATTTGGATTAGGAGAGAGAGAAAAATGCACCTGCAGCCCTCTCGCCCTTTACTGATCTTAGAAAGATGAGGTTTTGATATAACACCATGCTTCGAAGTTTCTGATTCACTGAAATTTTTACTTTCAAATAAATACTTTAAACTTTCCAAAGCCCTACATTGAGGTAGCTTCTAACAAAAGCAGGATTTTTAAAGCTGCTTAAGCAAGCGCAGACTTTGAGCAGGCCTTGCGTTTCCACTCTCTAGATCTCCTCATTACCTTCTTGTGTCACCTTTAAAGGAACTGCTGGGTTTGCTCTGGATCAGGAAGCTAAGGTTCCTTGTCATTACACGTATGACCAAACTGCCCCTTTAGCTTGTTGGCTTGGAAATAAAGATTCTTTGCTCTTTTTCTCAAAATGGAGTTTTGAAGGCTCTTTGAGTAGACATATGTTGTGGTGATGCTTTTTAAAAAAAAGTTAACAAAAATGTATTTGTAATATGTTGTTTTCCTCAGAAACCTTTTTCAATTTATTTGTAAATAAAGTCTTTCTATCGAGGAAGTAGCTTTTTAAAAATAGTAAGCACTAAGGCATTTCCCATCCTTTCTAGTTATATTAGCCAACAACTGTCAAGTCACTGGAGGATGAATGGGTCAGTTTTTCTTCTGAAGGCTTTTTCTAAAAGATTGAAGGTTTTTTGTGGGGGAGGGTGGTGACTCATTCATCCTTCAGCCAACCTTTTAGGTTGTCATTGTGTGTATGTGTGTGAATTGTTTGAATTATGTGCTCCTTTCATAGTGTCCAGGAAAGAGTGGCTGAGTACATTCTGATGACGCAGAAAGAACTTTTTGCTGCTAATGAAATTTTATTTTTTTGGTGAGGAAGATTAGCCCTGAGCCAACATCTGTGCCAATCTTCCTGTATTTTGTGTGTGAAACGCGGCCACAGGGTGGCTTGGCAAGCGGTGTGTATGTCTGCGTTCTGGATCCAAACCTCCGAACCCTAGGCCACTGAAGCAAGCCCACGAACTTAACCGCTATGCTACTGGGCTGGCATCTGATAATAAAATTTTAAGGTTTCACAATTAGCTGGTTAACATCTCCTGTGTTATTACCAGTTAGAGTTGTGAGAAGTACAATGTGTGAGCTTGCTAGATGAAGTCACCATTTTGAAGCTTTCTGAATACAATTATCATCTCTGTAGATCAAGACTGATAACATGTTATGACACATCAGGCATTTACTAAAAGTACACATACCGATTTAGGTTCTTTTTAAAATAGAATTATTACACTAAAAGAAATTAACTGCCTATTTAGGTGTTAAATAAACTACATTAAGAGAATCTCATTCCTGTATTTGAGTCCTTGAAATCTTAGTTGCTTGCTAAGGCTTCACAAATGGTTAGTCAAGAGATCATTATCCTTAAACTTGAGTATGTGTGGATTACCTTGAAAGTAACAAAATTATTATGAGTCTCTGGCATCAGGTAAATTAAATTGTTATAGCTTTATATAACTATATGAACATAAAACTAAGTAAAAATGCCTCTGGATTGCAACTTTGGTACGACTATAAAATTAAAAGAAATCTGCAAAATAGAAACAATAAAACCAACACAATTCTAATTAACATCAATTTTAATGAGTCATGATGTTTTGCCAAAACTAAATTCTGCAGCACGCCAGTGGTCTGGCAGAGGGCATGGGTTCTTTTACCTTCAGCTTTCCTATTAGCTGCCTACCAAGTGATGTCTTCCTTCTTCCACCTCTTCTCTACTGGAGCTACTGTAAAATCTGTCTTTGTGCAGCGCCCCCTAATGGCTTTTGAAGTGAATGCATTATTTGCAGGTTAAGTTAGTTTATATTTTTATTAGCCTTCTAGAAAAATGTTTGATTAAGAGCATTGGTTTTGGTGCAAATCCTGGCTCTGCCACTTAATATCTTTATCACATCTGGCAAGTTACCTAGCTTCTCTGACCCTCAGGTCTCACATCTGTAAAATGGTGATAAAAATAGTACCTACTTCCTGGGTTTGTGGTAAAGAACAAGTAAGACAATCCATAAAAGTGTTTGACACAAGCCTGGCACATAGGTGTTTTGTAATTTGGCACCCAGTTGATTGTGAACCCAGCCACAGTCCCTGAAACTGCACGGGTGACTTGTTTGCGAGTTGGCCTCCAGAGCAGCACTGTCTGGTAGCACTTTGTGCAGGGGTGGAAGTGTTCTGTCCTTGTGTCCCCTACAGGAGCCACTCTCCACATCTGCCTGTTGACCCTTGAAATGTGATTGCTTCAATTGAATTTTTAATTTTATTTAATTTTAATTAATTTAAATGTGAATATCCATGCTTAGTGATTACCATATAGAGAGCACATCTCGAGTATGTTGTATAGATGTTATATTGTTGTCAAATCAAAAACAAAATTTACAATGTCCCAGAGAACTCGTGCATCCCTGAGGATATGCCAGCGGGCTGCGCTGTTGCGATCCGGTCAGTATCCTGCGGGGACTTGGCAGTTGCTTCTCTTCTGCTTTCCTTCTCAGTTCTGAGAGCTGTTTTTCCCCTCCCGGGAAGTTAGCCTTTTGGCAGTTTTTCCCCTGCCCATCCTGAAGTCTTGCCCTCTGGAAGACTGTTGAAACGCACTTCCTCAGGCATGTCACACTTGGCGTCTTTATGAAGTCTGCTTGTTGCGAGCTGGCAGCTCCTACCAAAATTGATACTTTTGGGGATTTTTTTGAGGAAGATTAGCCCTGAGCTAACATCCGTGCCCATCTTCCTCTGTTTTATATGTGGGACGCCAGCCACAGCCTGGCTTGACAAGTGGTGTGTAGGTCCGCACCCGGGATGGGAACTGGGGAACCCCAGGCCACTGAAGCGGAACGTGCAAACTTAACCACTGCCCCCCTCCCCCGGACTGGCGCCTGATAGTTACTTTCTGAACACCGCTCGGAGATCTGTCTGCAGGATCTCACACTCATTAATGTCCATTTACCTGCAGTTGTCTGCAGAAAATTTGAAAGCAGCTGGCCTCTTCCATTTTAACAGTCTTGAGGAAGGTTTCAGTTTAAAGGAAGAAATGCTTTGTGAACAGTAGATACTCAAGAAATGTTTTTTCAATGAAGTAGTAGCTTATGTTTACGTATGTTAAATATGTATGCAAAATGCTTATTCTGTCATACTTCTGTTGGCGGTAGTGGTTTGACGTAAACGCCTGTGCCTATATATGTTTCTATTTGAATGGCTTTCTTATGTTACTCATTTTGAGGTGTTCATTATTCCACTTGAAGCTCCCTGCTCTTGAATTGCGCCAGTCTGTGATGTCCAAGCAGTAAATCAAATAGGCACTATCTGAATAAGTTACCTGCGGGGCGCCTGCTTTCAACTAACTGTCCTCAGTGTAGAGACTGAAGGAAGGAACACTGCATGGCCAGGAAGGGAGGCGTTCCAGGAGAAGTGGGCAAGCTCTTCAGAGTGCCAGAACAAGAACCGTAGACTGACTGACTATTTTAGTCACTCAACTTTTACTTTTTTCTACTTGTGAATTTCGGAATTCGCAGAATTAAAACCATGGATTACTTTGGTGGTGTTCCCCACCCCCACTTCCAAGTAAGAACAGAAAGGAGAGGATTCCTTTTTAAATAAATTCTACAATAAAATTTTATAGCAAAGCTATCATATTCAAAGGAAAAAGTTAAAATGATGAAATGTGGCTTTTCACTTAAATTAGAAGTTATTTCGTTTTGGTAATTACATAATGTTATATTGATTTTGTTTTTTCTTCTTAAATCACTTTCAGGTTTGAGTTTACACATAAAAAACAGTCAGGTGGTGCAGGTCAGTTTGGAAAAGTGATAGGCGTTCTGGAGCCTCTGGACCCAGAGAACTACACTAAGTTGGAGTTTTCAGATGAAACATTCGGGGCAAATATTCCAAAGCAGTTTGTGCCTGCTGTAGAAAAGGTAAAAAACAACAACAAAAAACTGTCTTGCATTTTTTTTTTAAATCAAAAACAGTTTATTAGGTGTTAAATTACATTTCCATCACAGTGTCTTCCATGATTCATTTTAATTACGGTCCTCCTTCTTTATCTGATTGTCCAGCTCTCCATCTGATTTAGAATCTTTAATTCATTAAGTTCAAGAGCTATAAATATATGCTGTGACAATGATGGGAAACCATTCTGTTTCTTAATCATAGTTATTCTATTTCTCTTGATAAATTGAAGCCTCTTCATTGATTGTAATCAGCAGTTGAAATTTGTAGTCGTCGTTAGGGTCTGTGAAAGTTTTAGGGGCACTGTTGTAGTTGGATAATCATTTGTCACGAGTGCCCACACTTGGGTGCTGCCAGCGTCCCTGCGCCTGATCAGCGTGCTCTTTGGTCAGTCACGGTGTGCAGAGCCAGTTTCTTCATTTGTAAACCAGCAATAAAATACTTAAGCTTGAACCTATCGCTGAAGTGAGGCTCCGATGAGCTGCTGTGACATTCCTTGGGAGCTGTGACGTGCTGTGTACACGTAGGGCTGGTGTTGTGTTGGCTCTGGAGGTCCCTGCTTTCAAGAATGTTGTAAACCTTTAGCAACTGTCTGTTCTTATAGATTGGGGTTTTTAGTGTTTTTTTTTAACCTGTTAACTTAGAAATCTTTATTAACAGATTATAATTTTGGTTTCAGTGGTGGTAGCATTTTTTGTGATTAGTATATTTCATTCGTTATACTTTATTTCAGGACAATATTTTGTTCACACACTTTTAAATTATCTTCTGTTCTCCATGATAAACAGAGGTGAGGGAGAGCTTAGATGTTCACATACAGAGTTTACAGCTTTGAAATCTCAGAAATGTACCGTATGTGGAGCTGTATGATTGTCTTGCCAAGAAAAACTCACTTGATTTGTAGGAGCTCTACAAATATTTAAGTGATTGAATGAAAAAGAATTGCAAACTTATCAAATTGTGTTCTTTAATATGTATAGTTTATTGTATATCAGTTATACTTCAATGAAGCTGTCTTTTAAAAAAAGAATTTCATTTGGAAAACTGAAATTACTTTTTAATTCCAGCTCTTACTGACGTTTGTGTAACACTAAAGTAATCTGCCGATGAGACAAAGCAATAATAGGTGTGTGGCAGGAGCTCAAGACACAGCTGTTGAGTAAACGCCAATTTTGTTGGAGGTTTGCTTTTAGGGTGTTCCTTAGATCTGCCTTTCCTCTGTTTCCTCCTTGTAAAATTAAGATCATGCTGTCTCTGTAATGGGTGATGAGAGTTAAGGAAGTCCTGAAGATGAGATTATGAGAAAGTGGTTATTAGCACTTCCAGCATCACTTCCAGACCAGCTCACACTTTAAGTAATATGCTTTTACAAGGGATTGCTCATCTCAATGCCACAATGATAAAACTTAAAACAGTAAAGCTGTTCAACTTTCTTAAGTTCCTTTCTTGAGGAGTGAAATATAGCATTCATAAAAATGTTAAACTTGTGAATACTAAAATGGGGGAGAGGGGCTTCTTGGTAATTCATCCACAAGTGAAATCCACTTACTCCAGAAGTTGTGTTCATTCATTAACAGGGGTTTTTGGATGCCTGTGAGAAGGGCCCTCTTTCTGGTCACAAGCTCTCTGGGCTCCGATTTGTCCTGCAAGATGGAGCACATCACATGGTTGATTCCAATGAAATCTCTTTCATCCGTGCAGGAGAAGGCGCGCTTAAACAAGGTACTCTGTGTCCTGGCTCCTGCCGCATCACTGTATCTGTTTCCCCTGGTGGACCATCAGAGCCTCAGAAGGCAGCGCTGTGTTTTGGTCTTCTCCCCCGAGAACACTAGGCAGCACACCAGGGAACGTGGAAGGCCCTGGGCAAATATTTATAGAATCGGGGGCCGGCCCCATGGCCGAGTGGTTGAGTTCTCGCGCTCTGCTTCGGCGGCGCAGGGTTTCGCTGGTTCGGATCCTGGGCGCTGACATGGCACTGCTTGTCAGGCCATGCTGAGGGGGCATCCCACATGCCACAACTAGAAGGACCCACAACTAAAAATATACAACTATGTACCGGGAGGCTTTGGGGAGAAAGAGGAAAAATAAAATCTTTAAAAATATATAAATGTATTTATAGAATCACAGTGAGGATAGATTACTGTCTTCTCTTTCTTGCAAAATTAAAAGCCTACTTTGTTCTCTCCTAAATTATCTGATGTTTTTCGTATGTTTAAATTAATGGATAATCTGTCAGTTCTATTTTTAATAGAGAAGATAGAAATGCTCAGAATTCTGAGAAAATTTTAAACAAACATTAACTACAGTAGTGCTATTTTTGGTGACTTACTCAGATGTCAGGAAATCCATAAATTTGTAATTTTTTCATGTATGACATTATAGGCTTTTAGGCATTTTGAGAATGGCACAGTATTTTGAAAGAATTCAGTAAACCCTATTCCCAGTGCAGACCTCTTGCCAAACTGCTAAAATTGTCAACCTTTTTCACACAGAGTAATATGTGTATTAAAACCCTGATGAACCAGAACCCTAAGTAATTGCAAATACATCTGATTTATTGCTTTTAAGAGAGGAAAGCAAATGACAACACAGCAGTTTGACATCAGGCTTTTTAACAAAGGAACTTCCAAGTTGTGTCCCGAAGCCAGAAAGGTCCCTCTCTGTCGTGTCTTCCACGCCCGTTACATGGTGATTCGTTAGGATGCCCAGAAGTGTCTCTACACAGGGGAAGGATATGATGATTCAAAACATTTCAGAAATATTTCTATCCAAGAGGGTCAAAATGGACAGTAGAAAATTAGGTAAATCGTAATACATTTCCTAAGCATTCTGTAAATCAGGATTTTATTGATTCTGTGTGAGTTTTGGACTTGACGTTGTTTTTGGTCTGTTTGCATCTGCGATCAGATGTGGGCCAGTGGTTGGAGGATGTTTCTTATTCCTTGGGCAGGTTGCTAGTTCCTTATTTTCCTTACCTGCCTCACTTACAGTGATGGGAGCCGCAGTGATCTGTGTTAGTTTCTCAGTTGTGAGAGGGGAGGGGCTGCTCCATCTCCTTCATGTGAGCTGCCTCACTTACAGTGATGGGAGCCGCAGTGACCTGTGTTAGTTTCTCAGTTGTGAGAGGGAGAGGGGCTGCTCCATCTCCTTCATGTGAGCTGTCCCACTTACAGTGATGGGAGCCACAGTGATCTGTGTTCTAGTTTCTCAGTTGTGAGAGGGGAGGGGCTGCTCCATCTCCTTCATGTGAGCTGTCCCACTTACAGTGATGGGAGCCGCAGTGACCTGTGTCCTAGTTTCTCAGTTGTGAGAGGGAGAGGGACTGCTCCATCTCCTTCATGTGAGCTGCCTCACTTACAGTGATGGGAGCCGCAGTGATCTGTGTTCTAGTTTCTCAGTTGTGAGAGCGGAGGGGCTACTCCATCTCCTTCATGTGAGCTGTCTCACTTACAGTGATGGGAGCCGCAGTGATCGGTGTTAGTTTCTCAGTTGTGAGAGGAGAGGGACTGCTCCATCTCCTTCATGTGAGCTGTCTGTTAAAACTGCATTGGGAATCTCTGATCTGGAAATCTTGTCACAGTCTGAAGACTGTGTTAATAGAAAAAGGGGAAATAAAATCACAAAGAACATAAGACTTTGTTAGGCATAATTCAGATTAAAACACCTGCCTCTTGCCCTCTAGGTGTTTAACACTTTAATAAATCTAAACTGACATATTAGTTGTAATCACTTCATATTCCTTTTTTCAGCTTTGTGGAGGTATAATTGACAAATAAAATTATAAGATTTTTAAAGCATACAATGTGATGATTTGATAAATGTATATACGTTGTGATACTTTTTTTAAAAACTACAGTTAAAACAAATTAGAAATCGCCAATTGTTCCATAGTGGTTCTTGACTGGAAATAGATATCTTTCTTGGAGATAAAAGTTATGTAAAGTGAGATAGTTGGTGTAGTTATCAATTAACAATGAGACTCATCGTTTTTAATTGCTCTTAGATGAAATGTAAACAAACATGGATGTATACGCCCATAATATACACACACATATCCATGAAAAAAGTCTGTATGTCTGTGAATATTAACTAAACAGGTGAATATGTACCATTTAATTTTTAATTATTTAAGTGTACAAATATTATTAAGTATGGTTAGTTGCCTGGCAGGTGTGCAAAGGAAAAACACCAGATGATAATTGAATTGAGAAGTGTTGAGTTGTTTTGCCAGAGAAACAGTACAAATAAGCAGGGTGCTAGCATGAAAAATGAATTACTTTGCTGTTTCTTCATCTGATTCTTATTTCTCCATGACTGAAAGACTAGAGAGTAAAGAGGTGAAAGGAAGTTTTTGCCAAGCTCAGTAAGAAAATCAGCTTTTCATGCATATACCTCCCTTGAATGCCATATCAGAGTTTTAGGGTGAAAATGTTAATAAATGAGCTTAGTAGCACAATAGCTTATAACTTATCAACTATTTTCTATTGTCAGAGTTGGAGGAAAAATAGTCCAAATTCTCATGTATTTTTCATTAAAAAGATGAAAACTGGAACTATTTTCAGTCACGATTTAAACTTTGTGCCTGAGATTAATCAGTGATGTAGCTAAAACTGAAATGTGAAATTGAATGTTCTTTCTGGTCATGTTTCACCTTAGGGATGTGACTGTTGCCGTCATTTTCTCTGGCCAGTTTTTAGAAAGAGCACTATGCTTGGTCTCCCCAGAAACGTTGGACCTGTAGCCACTCTACTAAAGGCCTACCCAGAGGCATGGTTAGCTCATGTAACTCGACAGTGCCCCGTTTGCCATCGCTTGCCCCATTGCATGATGGGCTTTGAGTTTGTATCCTGGCTCTACTCCATGCTTACTGTGTGGAAATCGGCAAGTCATTGGAACTTCCCCTCGGCTGCTTAGAGACACTAATTCCACAATATTAAATGAGAATGTACTTGAAAACACTTGCACATACCTATTTGGGCATAATGGATGCTAATCCCTCTTCCCTTCATATTACCTTTGACCTAGCACTGTGCCTTGCCACACATTCCCTGACCTTATGTCTCAGAGGGGTCATAATAACATTTATTGGATCAGTTATGTGCTCTGTATTATGCTGAGTACGTGAATGATCATATTTTGTCTTCACAGTGACCTTACAGTTGAGAAAATTGGGACTCAGAGCAGTTAATTGAATGGCCCATGGTTATACGCTAGTTAGTGGTGGGGCTGAGAGTTAAACCCTAGACCGGAGTCCTCGCCCTTGACCACCTCCTCACACAGCCTCTTCAGCGCCTGGCCTGGTGTTAGCAACGTTCTTCCTGCTGGGCTGAAACAGAAGCATTACCACCTCTACCCACCACTTTAGGCTCAAAAGGTCCTGTGATGTTGTTGGTATTTTTACTTCCTATCTTAAGAAGCTACAGACCACGTGGATCTGCTTGAGGGAAAATTGTTTTTAGGACTTGGCTGCCGTGTGACTGTTGAAAAACGGCAGGGTGAATTAGCTCTGGGCTTTGTCACCTGGAATGGGGTTAGTGGAAAGCATGGATAAGGGCAGTCTTGGGAAGTGAGTGAGGAGGTGGATTTAAGAAGGAAGGGAGCAGGGTGAGGGAGCATGAGACTGAGAACTGAACAGGCTCCTCACAGTTAGGTGACGGGCACTGTGCCCTTGGCGCCTGCCTTCGCTTTAAATCTGACCCCTTCGCGGTCCAGCTCTCCTAGATTGCTGACCTGCTGAGAAGACTGGACAATGGACAACTAGATCTGCGTGTGTCTGCTGGCGTCCCCCTCTCTGGCTGCCTTCGTCTGTATTAATTGCGTTCGTTTAGAGCCCAGGAAGCCCTGCCCTTGTGATAACCCAAGAAGTTCCAAGCAGGAGAGCTGTAGCTAGAGTCTAGGGTTGTCAGTGTGCTGCTTTAGAGGAATGCGCAGGGTTCTGCAGGGCGCAGCTCATGAAGCTTAGGAACCTGCAAAGTTCAGTTATTCCTCTTTTTGGAACAAAATTCACTAATTAGGACTAATTGGTCACAGGTAGGTGTGAGCTAGGATACGATTTGAATTAGAAAATATTTCAAAGGAATGCAAATATGTTAAATTGCTGTTCTGATAATTATACTTAAGCTAATAGTGTCATTAGAAGTACTTTAAGAATATACAAGAATGATTGCTATTTGGTTTATTAGACACAATGTCTTTGTTTTGTAGGTGAGGAAACTTGAGATTGAACAGATGGTGTTTTTCCAAAAGGCATATAACTTGTTAGAGGCAGAGCAGAAACTAGAAAGTTGGTTTTCTAATTCTCTATCCGGTGTTGAAATTGTTCAGTGTAGACAAGGAAAGACCGATCTCAGCCATGACTTGATTATCATCTCCAAGTATATGACGGTGCCCTCAGCCCCACTCCCGCCCATGATAAAAAGTTGTTGTCTTACAGTTCAAAATAACTGTCTGCCAGGAACCAACAAGAAAAGATGGGTTTGCCCTGGTCAAAGACTTAACAGTTTGTGTCTTTTCTCCTGAAGGTTTTCAGGAGAGAATAAGTTACCCTCAGCTCAATAATTTAGATGGTAAAGGACTTGATCGAATGTTGTTTTAAGACCCCTTTCATATTATTCTCTGCAGCTTAATGATTTTAAGGATAAAAATATGGTAATGGAAGTACTCTTACTAGAATGAAGTGTTATCTTATTGGAACTTGCATTTGGAAGAGTAACTGTTCCTGCTGCTAGGAACTGAGGCGCATCAGAAATTGTAACCTCATCGTTGGTGTGCAGACCTTGGGAGAGCAGCATCCAGCTCCCTTTTGTGGATCTAGATAGAAAAGAGTCCCAGTTTGTTTAAAGATGAATAAACTAATTTATTTATTTTTTTAAAATCCAGCCTTGGCAAATGCAACATTATGTGTCCTTCTATTATGTCTGTGGAGGTTATAGCCCCAAATGAATTTCAGGGATCGGTGATTGCAGGAATTAACCGGCGCCATGGGGTAATCACCGGACAAGATGGAATTGAGGACTATTTCACGTTATATGCAGATGTAAGTACTGTTCTCACTGACAATCTTGCTCTTATTAACCACAAGAGGGAATCAGAGTTAGCTTTAGTTTTTGGAGATTGTAGAGCAAGTTGACACATTGCCCTGGCTGTTTGAGTGTTGGATTTGTGTCTCATGTATGTGTGGCAATTTCTATAATTTGCTGTTAGAACAACTCTTAAGTGCAAAAGCTAAAAATAAGATTCATTTCATTGAGGCCTTTTGTGAATATGTCATTTTCTTAGATTTATAGTTACCTTTCTTTCTCGTTATAGCTTTATTTGCATAACTGCTTTATTATGTTCTTTCTCATTTATTGGGAAATATTTCATTGCTTTGCTAAAATGTACCTTGCTTGACTTAAATCTTGGGAGCAAGGGTTTATCACATTATAGAAAGCCTCCTAGAAGATACAGCTATCAGCGTATCACTGAAGTGTCCAAAGGAAGGTTGTATTAACGTTTTCACAGAAGAAACACTTCTGAATGCCTGAGCTGCAGCCAGAGAGTGGGTGGGGATGAGGGAAGGCTGTCGGTGGCGGCCACTCTGAAACTGAAAGATCTGGTTTCCACTTGTGACTGTCAAATGAAATTATTTTCAGATAAGGTCTCTACTTTCAGTAAAACAAAAATGTTTCTCTTTGGCTGTTAATTCTTTTAAGCCAGAGTACTTAGTAGAAATGTGAGTCTAAAGGAATTAAGTGGCTAAGGCTTTTCTGTGTTTTTCTCAAATATTCTTCCATAAGCAATGCTGAAATGTCACTGCTTGTTTTCAGGTCCCTCTAAATGATATGTTTGGTTATTCCACTGAACTTAGGTCATGCACAGAGGTAAGCAAGCATTTAAACTTTACTTCTTGCCCTTCAAGAGACCACCCTACAAAATGATCAAATTTATGAAATCTTCTCTTTGCATGACTTTGATAGTTGTTAAAAAAGAAAGAAAGAAAGAAAATCTCTCCTTTTTTTTACATTCCTAGGGAAAGGGAGAATACACAATGGAGTACTGCAGATATCAGCCGTGTTCGCCGTCCACACAAGAAGGCCTTGTTAATAAGTATTTGGAAGCTACAGGTCAACTTCCTGTAAAAAAAGGAAAAGCCAAGAACTAACCTTTCTCACTTTAAGTTGACAAACTGAATCTGCAAGGTTTAGATACTTTAATAGATTCCAGCGGAATGGATTCAAGCTGAAATAAGAAATTTTAGAAGCCCTTCCTGTTTTGTTTAGGAGCTTCTATTATATTCAAAGATAATTCTATGTATATCTCAACTCGATTGGTTTTATGGTTCATTGAAAAACCTCAAATAAAATATGATTATTACTGAAATATATTTAATATTTATCTAAGGGGAGAAGAGACTAATTTCAGTTATACTTCTGAGCTTAGAATATATGTAAACTTCCTTTCCAAAATTTTTATCATAAGAATTTTCAACATATAGAAAAGCTGAAACAAACAGTATAAATAACAGCATGTATCTTCTATCTAGACTCAACAACGAACAATCCTGTTAACAATTTGTTTATCAGATAGTAATTTGTTTTGTCATATTTGCTTTATCTGTTTGTCTATCATTTGCCTACCTATCTCTTTATTTAAAAATTTTTTTTAATTATTGTTTTGCTGAATACTTGAAAGTGAATTGCATAAATCATGATGCTTCTTGGAGTGTCCTGTTTTTTTTTTTTTTGGTGCTGAGGAAGATTTGCCCTGAGCTAGCATCCATGCCAGTCTTCCTCTATTTTGTATGTGGATTGCCACCACAGCATGGCTGCTGACAAGTGATGTAGGTCTGCACCCGGGAACTGAACCCAGGCCACCAGAGTGGAGCCACCAGACTTAACCGCTAGGTCACCGGGCTGGCCCTGGAGTGTCATCTTTTAATGAGCAGCCTTTTTTGTTCTAGTGGATTCCATGTGTTCTTAATGGAGGATGTTTTTCAGATTCTTCATTGGGATAGTAAAATGCTAGCTAAATTTCTAGCTGTTTTATATATAACCAACTGCTTCAATTTGTGACTTGTCCAAATTTATAACTGCCTTCCTTGCAGACCTGTGAAACGAAGAACAGCCCCTTGCGCATGCTCTTCTTGTCTCTGTTCTTCTGAATGTCTCTGCGGCTCTAAAAAGAAAATAGAGTTTAAAGAGTTGCTGACCAGTCAGTTTCATTCACGTAGTAAATTCTAGTTGAATTTGAGTCTGTTGGAATTTATCATATATTGTATTCATGGAGAGTGTGAAAGAACAAATGTTAAGCTTTTTTTTCCTAGAATGAGGTGGACTTTCCCAGGTACTTTTACCATGCTGTTCCGAATTGCTTCATCCAAAAAAATCATCTGATGTGATAGATAACATCCTAGTCCTTTCTCTTGTGGATAATAGAAATAAAATAACTTTTAAATTCCTTTGTTTTTCTTGACTTATAGATTTGGCTTTATGACTTAAGCCTTCTAGGAAGAAAGATTTTTAAAAAGTGTTGAAGACATGTTTTGAAGGCATTTGCTAAATACAGCTGTCCCTCGTATCCACAGGGATTGGTTCCATGACCCCTTCTGGTACCTAAAGGATGCTCAAGTCCCTTGTATAAAATGGTGCAGTATTTGCATATAAACTAAACATATCCCCCCCCATACAATTTAAGTCATCTTTAGATTACGTATAATACCTAATACAATGTAAAAACTATGTAAATAGTTGTTATACTGTATTGTTTAGGGAATAATGACAAAGAAAAAAGTCTGTACACGTTCAGTACAGACACAACCATCATAGGCCTTTCCGTCCATGGTTGGTTGGATCCGCAGATGTGGAAGCCTCGTATATGGAGGGCTGACCATGCTTTAAACACATTATCTAATTTAGTTTTCACAACCTTATGAAAGTAGGTACTATTATGATGTCCCTTTTGTAATAGAGGAAGCAGAAGCACAGAGAAGGTAAATAACTTGTCCAAGACCACACAGCTCGTTAAGTTTTGAAATTGATAATTTAGTTATTCATCAAACCAAGTGTCTTTTTCCCATGAATGTGTCTTGCTATAATAGCATCAAGCCTGAAAAATGTGGCTTTGGCATTTCGTCAGCATCTCATGCGATTCGCAATGACTCTGAATATTGTTCCTGACGAGGAAATAACCTTCATAGAATTTAGCACAGTTCCTCTGGCTATTCAACAGTCAGAAATGCTGGAACTAAGATGGATAAATTTGGATGTGTCTTTTACTTGCGGAACATTCTGGATATCAAGATACAGCGTCAGAGGGGCCAGCCCCGTGGCCAAGTGGTTGAGTTCGTGTGCTCCACTTCGGCGGCCCAGGGTTTGCCAGTTTGGATCCTGGGCGTGGACATGGCACTGCTCATCAAGCCATGCTGAGGCGGTGTCCCACATAGCACAACCAGAAGGACCTACAGCTAGAATATACAGCTATGTACTGGGGGGCGTTGAGGGGAAAGAAGAAGAAGAAAAAGAAGATTGGCAACAGATGTTAGCTCAGGTGCCAATCTTTAAAAAAAAACATAGTGTCAGAAAAGAGTCTAGATAGCTAATCCAATGCCAGCGTCACACGGGCAACGACACGCCCAGCTGGTGGGAGTAACTAGAACAGATCGCAGACGGTGGCTCCAGGACAGAGCCGCCTCCTGCTGACTCTCGAGTCTGCTTCCACCTGGTGAAGACCACGTACTAACCGAAGTCTGGAGCGAGGAAGAAGTTAACGAGGATTCGTAAATGAGGACTTTTTAAAATACTATTGTTGTGAAGAGAAATTGGTGGCTAATTTAAAGAAGGGTAGTTGTCACTTGTGCTGGAGAATGTGGCAGCAGTGGGCAGGACTGTGCTGATTGCCCCCTGCCGCGTTTAACCACCTGGGGCCCTTGGCCAAGAAACACGCCAGCCAGCCCTAGCTACTCTGACTCCGGATGGGGTCGAAAGTTTTCCACGGGGTTCTACTATACAGGTGTGCTTAAAGACCACTGCAGCATTGCCTGCACCTCCAGGACAGGAAATGGAAGCTCTTTTATATTATTATTACCAATTATACTTAATTATATTAATAAGTATTACTCTTGTGTGTGATGTTAGAGTTTGGGCGGTTGGCTCTTAGTTTGATAGGTTTACCTTTACAGAAAGACAGTCAATTTTCTGTTATTCCTCTCCTTGCTCACTCTTACATTGTTTAGTTGTAAAATCACTAAAGTTTAATCAATTCTGAACTTTTAGGATTTTTCATATTTTAATGTTTTTGAAATCTGGATTAGTCTTAAAATTGATGCCAACGAAACTAGGCAGCCACCAGTAGGTGTAAATTGTGACACGTAAGAATATATCCCCTTGTAGAGGCAGCTGTTTGCATTGCTAAAACTGTAACTGCGTGAATTAGAGCTTTAATTGCTGCCAAAAGTCTCCAGATGACACTGGACTCATCGTCGGAAGAGTTTCTCGTGTTCACGGACAGTGTGTTGTGAGCAGTCATTCATTTATCCAGTCAGCTAAGCGCCGGGCAGCATACTAGGTTATTGGAGCGCTGGGAAAGCTGGGAAAGGTCAGAACAGGTTACAGGATGTTGTCAGCTGGGAGGAACTGGGTAATAAATTCGTATGTCATGAAGGGTGTCATTCAACGGCAAACACAGAAACTTCCAACTGACTTTCAAAAGAACTTCTTTAACTTCTAACAAGTCATAATTCAGAATGGAAGAGTGAAACTATGAGTAGAATCAAACAGAATGCAGATGAAATCCTGGTATTATTTTTTGTCTTAAAATTATGAAAGTTCTAAAGAGGTTAGGAAAATGAATGTGATGCTGTATATAACCGTCATTGGCTTAGAGTGATTCAGCAGAATTTAGACTCAATGAAAAGAGGGCTTAGGGAATTTAGATTTTTCATTTTATGTCAAGGCAGATGAAGTAATTTGTCTTTGCTGTTGGCTAGCACAATCAGTATTAGTGAAATCAAGTCAGCAGTTTTAGAGTTTGTGCTAAAAAAGATGTTCTAATGAGGATGTTGAGAAATTTTTAATTGGTTTAACTTTTGTGGGGTTTGTAAGTGTCAGCTGGGTAATTGTGCGTTGTCTGTATGTGTAGAATTCCCCTTACTCCGTCTATTATGTAAAACGAATCTGTTAAAGGGTTCCCTTAGAGCCCTGCCTGATTTTGGCGAGCCTCAGCTCACTAACGAAGAACGCCTGTCTGAGGATGAGGACTTTGAGAAAGCTAAGACTCCAGAGAGCTGAAAGCTCCTTCTAGGCCTTAACGTGACACTGAAAGACTGCCTGGCGGGCACAGGTCGGCGAATCTGCTGGTATGGTGCTCTTGGCAGTTTCCGTGACGACTGTTTAGGGAACTTCACTTAGAGGAGTTTATCATCACTTCATTTTGGCATGATTTAATCTTTGTAGCTTGTTCAGTATTTTAGAAAGAATCTTTTCTCTGCGTTATCACATAGGCGGGAGGTCTGATGTTCGCCCACATCAGACAGTTTCCAGTGCTGCAGAATACTCGGCCCTGTCAGTCAGGTAGGTGCTGGGAAGAGGAGTGCAAAGGTTGGAGTTTTAAATAGAAAAACACATAAGCTAGATCTGCTAAAAAGTAAGTATCATCCATGTTATTTTTATTTTGGATGAGTCTGTGTCTTTCAAATTTTCCTTTAGTATAAACTTTTACAATTTCCTTGTAGACTTAAAAGTAATATTTTGGTATATTTTAAGGCTGATGCTTACTAACCAATTACCGGCCAAGGAACCTTGCGTCACTGATAGAACCGTTCCATTAAATGATAAGAATTTTGAAAGGCAAATTATGGCCACATTTCCTGGATCAATTCTTCCTGCCTTAGGGAGACACTCCACCGAATTTGATTACGGTGCATACTGTGTGTGCTTTTATGAATTACTGAGGCCAACAGTAGGTGCAAGTTTTCCCTATAAATGAAAACTGTAGATATCTGATATGCTTTCAGTTACAGCACTGTTCCATGTAACGCATGTTTGCAGACAGTGGCTTTATCTGGGAGACACTCCATATTTTTATTTGTAAAATTTGAATTAAGCAATATTAAGAGCTCAATTAATTCCAGCTTAGCAGAAATTTTGCCTATGTATACAAATCTACACACACATTTAAAATATTTTATTTAGAAAGATAAACATTTATTTAAAAGTAAATATCAAGTTAAAAAGGAATACTTGCTTGAAATCATAAAAAATAGTACAATTCTTCTTAATAATATAGGTAATATATTCCCTACAATTTGCTTTTGTTGAAATATATATCTTTTTACATACTAGGTAGAAGCAATTTAGCAACATAAAATAGTTGGCTACAGTATGTTCAAAATAATGAGAAATGCAGATTTAGAGGTAATACCCTCAATTTTTGTTTGGTTAAAATACTTGCTGATCCAGTTGTGTCATGTACTAATTGACTGGGTTGTACGTTTTAGGACTGCAACCCTGAGGAGCCTGTGGGGTGACTGTTAAGAACAGAATTGAGTATGCACGTGCACCCAGAGCTAAAACGAAGCGAAACCCACTGAAAAACAAAAATCCCAACATCTTTTAATTTTTGAGTATTTACTTGAAATCACAGTCTTTCCCAAATTATCAAAAAGCCTATGCCTTAGCTATTTTACTAGAATAATGATTCAGGCTATTCGGTATGGTCATTTTGTGTAGAACTTGGTATAAACAGATCTTTCTTTTCTTTTCAGAAATTACTAAGCTCTGTTGGTGCCACAGCTGATCCTTCTTCAGTTCCAGAGGCGTCTTCTGGTGCCAGCAGCTCTTGACAGTGGTACTTCACTGTAAGTGGTTTGCCAGGGGACCAGACCAAGTGAATACGACAGGGAATGATTTCCTAGGAAATAAGAGTTCTAAAATATCATAAGCTGCAAAACCTTCTGGTAGAAACAATTCAGTATGCAGTGCTGTCTTACCTGCGTTGAGAATTCATGGAGTAGAACAGTATAATCAAAATCAATCGCACCATCATTTGTTTCCTAGAGGAAGCAAAAAGAGTCAGTGTGCTAAGCAGGGTGGGTTGATCTTAGCTCAGAACGTGGAAGGCTCGTCTCATTTAAAGTCTTGTTTGGACGCGCGCCTTGAATCTCCTGCTGCCCCTTTCACTCTGTTCTCATTTCCTTTGGTAAGTAAGTTTCCTGCATCAAGAAACGGAAGTCACGGATCCTTAGCATTGCTTTGTCACTGAGTTACCTGAAAATCTAGTTGAATGTCTTTCTCCCACTTTCTCTCTTCAGTATTTATGGGCTTTGATGGAGGCTAAGGTCTGTGGGGACAGGGAGAATCTTTTGACAAGCTCGGGAGTCTAGATACTTATATGTACCTCAAGCCCATCTGTCAGCTCAGATATGCCAGCAGTAAGATAAGGGGACCTTCTGATCTGAGTGACTTTTTAAAAATTCTTGCTTGTTTTGCTGAAAAATCTTGGGAATCCTTAGTGGCCACTGAAGAGCAGAACTTGAAAATCTCTGTGGCCACTCTGTGCATACTTTTCTATAACCTTGAAACCAAATTTCCCAGTTGCTCTGGTGATTCAGACTTCTGTGAGTTAGAGGGCTTCACTAAATTTGCTAGTCTGCATTTAACAGGCCCCGAGAGATGAAGGGATTTGCCTTGGGTGATCCAGCAAGTCAGCTGCATAGTCCACTATTACTTTTCTAAAACTCAAACCCCACAGGGTAAAAAAATCTAAAGCTCCTACTTAGTGGCCATTCTCCCTCTGCATTCTGATTTTCTTGATGCTCCAGTTACACTCGTCCCCACTTTCTCCCTTGCAGGGTGCTTGAGGGACTTTAACGGACAGATGACGGGCAGCAAAGACTGGCCAGAACGAGAGAGAAATGGAGCTGCTGTTTGGAACATGGATGCCCTGGTGGTTTGCTTGCTACTGTGCCACATACAACTGCAGAAGAAAGGAACGCACTGACATTAAAAGACCCTCATTTGCTCCCTGTGTTGTCTCTGCATCTGTTCCTACTGAGTTCTCCTCTCACATTCATTACAATTGGTTCTAAATTATCTTGACACCATTTTCTAGTCTATAAACAAAAAATCTTCCCCATACTTCTCAGGGAAGGTCAAAGCCCCTTGCTGAGGACATGATCATCGTAGCAGATGAGAGAGAGAAACTTTTATCTAGCAAAAGAACTGGTGCTGCATCCTGACTGATAATGTAGCAACAATCGATCAAATGGTAATTCATATTAAAAAGCACTCTATGAGGGGGAAAAAATGTTTTCATTTTGATAAGTAAAGAGAAAAACTACGTTTCTAGTTGTCTATTTTACTAGTGGCCTTTGGAAGGCACACCAAACTATTACTGGCGTTAATAATGCTGACCTGATGCTGGGCAAATCCTTGTACTCAGAAGATACTCACTGATGACCCATCCATGGGTGAGTCCACCACGTCGCCCATCCATGAAGAGAATGGTTTTTAGAAATTTGAACTTATAGTCGGATTCACTTGCCGCCCTCAGAGTAGCTGATTCGTTTACTCTGGAAATGCCCCTCTCTCTCCATCACTCTTGCCTGACAAAAACTACAACCCCGGCTAAATCCAGCCCTCCACCTACTCCGTGCCGGCACACACAGCTGAGTGACTGTCCTCCTCCAAGTTTCACGCGGCCTGCAGTGTTGCGTGATGCTCAAGTCCATGCGTTCCCCCTACACTCCCAACACCTCATCCACTCGCAGCTGATGACTTTGCCTCATTTCTCACTGAGAAGACGGAGCAGTTAGAATAAAACTTGCACAAGCTACCAGGGTGACATCTAAGCTACCAGCATCTGTGCCCTTCTTCCCCGCCCTCCCTCCAGGGGAGCTCTGTGTTCCTGGCTGAGATCATCTCCTGGATCCATCTTAGCCTCTCACCACTCAAAGATACTAACTCCAACAATTCTTTCTTTTTCCTACAAGTCCTACTTTGCCCTTCTCTACTGGATTTTTCTCATCAACATATAAATATGCTGTTAAATCTCCCAACCTGAAAATACATCAGGAAAACAAATCCCCTTTCAGCCCTGTGCTTACCCATGCTCCAGCTATAGACCCTCCCTTTCTTTTACTTCCCTTTCTGGCTGCATTCCTTGAAAGAGATGGAGTGTCCACTCCTCCCAGCCTCTCCTGAACCTACTCCAACCAGGCTTTTACCCACACTGTGCCAGTGAGATAGCTCTTGACAGGCTCTCCATTGACTTCCACCTGCTAAATCAAATGGTCAATTCTCAGTCCTCATCTGGACGCTCCAGCAGCATCTGATACAGTCAGTCGACCTCATCCTTGAAACACTTTCTTTTCTCGTCGTATCTCCACCCTCTCAAGTTGGAAGTGTTCCAGGACTCCACCCTTACATAACTTCTTGTCTTTTGTATATACCACTCATTCTCTGCGATCTCATCCCGTCTCACGGCTTTACATAGCACCTGTGTGATGGTGAATCCAGCGTTGTCCTCTCCCCTGAACTTGAGACCCTTATGTCCAGATGACGATGTAAATTCTTTACTTGGTTACAGGATTTAGTATGCCCCAAATCAGGCTATTTCCCCCAAAATCTGTTTTTCTTGTAGTATTCCTCAATCAGTAAATGAACACTTTCCAGTTATTCAGGCCAAAATCCTAAGAATCATCCTTGACTTTTCTCATTCTCATATCCATGTCCAACCCATCAGCAAATACTATCAGTCTACCGTCAAAATGTATCCCGAATCCAAACATTTCTCCCCACCTCCCCTGCTGCCGCCCTGGTCCCAGGCCTCGCCTAGATTACTGCAATACTTCACTGGTCTTCCTGCTTCCATCACCTCTCTCCACTCTTCTCAACATGGCAGCCACAATGATCCTATTGGAAGTCAGGTCACCTCACGCCTCTGCTAAACACCCTCTAATGAGTGACAGGCGCAGTCCTGACGGCCTCCGGGGCCTCGCATGAACCGATCCCATTTGCTCTCCTCTCCTGGCGCGCACTCCTTGCTCACTCTGTGCTGGCACACCACCCTCACTGCCCTTTACCCCGCCCATCGGCCCCCTCTGCCTGAAGTGCTCTTCCTTGCTGGAGGCGGGCTCCCTCTCACTTCCCTCAGGCCTCTGCTCCAGGGCCGCCTCTGCTCACCCTCTAGACTGAAGCATTAATTCTATCCGTACCCTGCATGCCCTTGGCCCACTTCACGCTTCTCCACAGCACCTGGCGCCCTTTGGTGCATATTCACTTGTTGACTAGTTCCCTGTCTTCTCTTCTCTCACTGGACTTCATCAGTGAGGACAGCAACATGGTGTTTTTGTCCACTGCTGTATCCTCAGTCCCTAAAGGAACACCGGGCCCACTGCTGGCATTCAAACATTCATTGAATGAATGAAATGCAATGAAAACTCTTGGCACGAAATTAGAAATTCACATGGACTCAGCCTAAGAACGCTGCACTGGTTGCACCTCTTGCGGCGCGCGTTCGTTTTCAGCTTTTCTTACCCACTGCTTCACGCCGCTCAGCTGTGCCATGTAGTAGTGCAAAAACCGCGTTGTCTTCTCCCACATCACGTAAGAGCTGCCGAGAAAAGCTAATTCCCAGACGGGTCGCAGAGAGGGGTCAATATGTCCATGACTGTCTGAGAGCACAAGAAAAGCACATCTGTATTTAGGCATTTGGGGACAAAATTTCAGAAGTTTCAGTAATGAATTAAGGGCTTATACTTGGTCGCATCGGTCATCTCTCAGCAAGACCCTGGGCTGGATACGTGATTTTGTTGCTATCCGTTTCTACATTATGTGAAGATTGACATGCTTCCACTTGCTCTGCTGATAAAGCTACTATAAACAATATAATGGCTATTTGCTGCACTATTTAAATACAGAGTACACGCTGTACTGATACTCAGAATTAATCTAAAATCTTGTTAGTTAAAAAGCATTTTCTAATTAGATTGAAACGTCTATTGGTTATCTTCTCCACATTACCTTCTGGTTTGGGTCTCCAGTCAATGTGATGGGCTTTGCCAATCTGCCAAATGTCTTTGTCCTTCTCTGATCATTGACTGTAAAGCTAGTCAATGTATTGGCAGCATCTGTCACTTTTTTTGAACACATGAAGATATCAAGTGGGTTCTTCCTGTGGCATTGTGTTTGGACCTGCAATCTTTTTAATTCAGCAGACATTTATAAAAAACCTACTTAATATCAGATACCACTAGAAGTAGGGATACCTCTTGTGACTTTTTCTTTCCTGAGGAAGATTAGCCCTGAGCTAACTGCTGCCAATCCTTCTCTTTTTTGCTGAGGAAGACTGGCCCTGAGCTAACATCTGTGCCCATTTTCCTCTACTTTATATGTGGGACGCCTGCCACAGCATAGCGTGCCAAGCGGTGCCATGTCCACACCTGGGATCAGGCCGGCCCCCTTTTGTGACTTTTAGAAACTCAAATTTTAGCGAGTAATTCATGAGACAACTGTTCATGGACTATCATTTTATGCAATTTGGCAGAGCTGTCCTTAGTCTACAGCAAAGCCCAATAACAGTATACCATGTGAGGAAAACTAACGAGCTTCTTAGGAAACGAATCGTTCTTGGTCAAATGATCTCTAGCACAAGTTTTGCTCCGTATTGGGGGAACTTGCCTGGGCGGGCTCACAGTGGTCGTCAACTGAAAAACCATTCACTGCTTGCTTGCCCTGTGAGGGGCACAGATGGTCCCCACCCTCCACCTGTTGGTTGTGTAGAGACACAGCTGGAACCCTCCTTAAGAGACGGGGACAGGGCCGAGGGACGCAAGGCAGGGGGAGGGGCCTCTGGGCAAGAGGCTTGGGGAAGGCTTCCGAGTTGAGATCGGAGCTGGCCTTGCCCTCCTGTCGTGTAGGTCAGTGGGACAGGGAAACCTTCCTCCGTCCAGCTCCGCGTCAGGCACTCCGCCCGGCACCGCCGCTGCGAGCACAGCTCGTGAGGACAACCCACTGCCGCGAGGGCCGCCGAGTTACTGTCAGCCCGCCCCCGCGAGGGCCGCCGAGTTACTGTCAGCCCGCCCCCGCGAGGGCCACCGAGTCACGGCGCGGGCCAGCCCGTCCCCGCGAGGATCACCGAGTCACTGTCAGCCCGCCCCCGCGAGGGCCGCCGGGTCACTGTCAGCCCGCCCCCGCGAGGATCACCGAGTCACTGTCAGCCCGCCCCCGCGAGGGCCGCCGGGTCACTGTCAGCCCGTCCCCGCGAGGGCCGCCGGGTCACTGTCAGCCCGCCACCACGAGGATCACCGAGTCACGGCGCGGGCCAACCCGCCCCCGCGAGGGCAGCCGAGTCACGACAGCGGACGCGCAGGGGCCCAGCGCAGGGGCGGGTCCCAGGCCCCCAGACTCTTGTTGCTCTGTGGTATACTTGGGCTCATCGACAGGACGCTCATGAATTCCTCAGAAAAAGTACAATTTTTACTTATAGTTAAAACCAGACACCTAGTTTTTTAGGCGAAGGAGTGCGGGGCGAGGACTGGCTCCCCTCACTTGTCAGCTGTGAAAACCAGCGGGGGGGGGGGGGTTGGGGGGGGTGGGACGGGACGGACGCCGCCGGGATCCGGGCTGGCTGCTCCGAGATCTCTCCACGACCGAGTCTTTACCTAAAGCCAAACTCTTTCAGTTTTAAGGAGATAATTTGATACACAGGCTATAAATAGCACCATTGCATTTCCCTGCCGAATTTAACGTAACAAGAGAACCTGCGAGTTTTGTCGATGAAAAGGTACCCTCTATTAGAAAAATTCTGACACTTCACAGTAGCCACATTGTTAGACGACAGAACGATTTTTGCGGGCATAGCGGCCTTATTAACTGAACGTGATCCAGTTAACCGGCACTTTTGAAAGGCGTCCAGAATCTGGTGATCCTGTGGCAAAGATTCAAAGAAAAGGTCCTAGCCAATGTCTAAAAGCTGTGTTTTAAGGAGAATCTATATAGCCCTCTATTTCCCCAACTAACGCTAAGGGGCAAAAAAATCCCTAAATAACTAGCTTTTAAGTATCAGTCATTAGCCCGTTTATTTCAGGCAGTGCTAAATATAAACAAATTCCACTCCAGTGTAAGATGTGAATGGCTCCTCTCAGTTCTTTGGAACAGGCCTGAATCCGAGTTCTCAGAACCACAGCGAGAACCACGCGGGCTTCTGAATCGTCGAGACGCCAGCAGCAGCGCTCCACCGCCACGCCCCTCAGAGTCGCCCCCGAGGGGCGCAGGCGCGCTGAGGCGGCCCCGCCGGCGGAGAGAGCGTGCCCAGAGGGCTGCGGGCGGTGCCGCGAAGCCACAATACGCTCCGTCCCCACGCGCCAATCCGGAGTGGGCGGCGGCTTCGGGACTTGCGTTTGCCGGCGGCACCCGCCTCCCTGGCGGGAGCTGGGACAGAGGAGCTCGGCTTCGCGTCAGCCCAGTCACCTCGGAGAGCAGCGCGCGCTTCCTGTTAGAGACGCGGCTGCCGTCAGCCCTTGAGCGAAGGCGAGATGAACCCGACTCCGCCGCAGCCGCCGCCCAGGCCCCTGACGCCGGCTGTCGCAGCTCCGGCGGGCGTGCTGGGCAGGGGGAGGCCCTGGACGGCGTCCCCTCACCCAGTCTTCCAAAGCGGCCGCCGGAAGTCTCCGGACGTGTCCCCTCAGGTTCTGACTCAGCCCTGAAAACTGGGGCCTACAGGCGCGTGCTGTCGCGGAGGCCTCTGCTCCGCGGGCGGCCTGGCCCTGCCCCCACCGCCCAGCAGGGAGGCGCGACGTCCAAGGCAGGAGGTGTTGGCGGAGTGGCCACACTGTACTGGAGATGGAAAAGAAGGTGATACCCCTGAATTTTGTTTAAATAAGGTGTACCACATGCCATAGGTGAATTAAAGCCCCACTTTGGGGATAAAAACTTGAATGATCGTTCTTTTTAAGATGTAGTGATTATATACATTCCCGAAGGTAGAAATTCTGGACACGAATTCATACCAGGTATGCTGACTCCGTCCAGGGGGTTTCTCAGTTGCTTCATTTGCTTGTAAAGCCGGTAGTCCTCTTGCTGTCGTTTGGTCTTCTCCATGAGCCGTGCACACGTGACATTAACGGCGGGTCTGGGCTTCTGGTTCCTGAAGAACACTCGAGCAGAACATTTCCCCAAACGTTCCTCGCCTTCCTGAAATAAAGATTTGGAATTGAAGAGGATGGTTCCCCACCACTCTCCCCCGCAACACGCGCAGACGGAGAAGTTCCCTGCAAGGGCAGGGAGGCACCGGCGTCAGCAGACAGTGGCCTTCGCTTTGTGCAGAGTGAACACGTCAGTCCTCCGCTCTCGGCTGTCATTTAAACTCCCGCTTCCTGATGGTGCCTTATAAATAATGCTGGGCCCCGTCCAAAGAAGCGCCCCTGCTGTCGCCGAGCGCTGCCTGGCTCAAACTCTTAGGACAGCGGGGACCTTGCTCTCTACTGTGCACCAGCACGACGCCCGGCTGGACCTCAGGCTTGCTAACTTGAACCAAAAGATGCAACTGGCTCCCTGTGACAAAAATGGCAACGCCTTCATGCTGCCTTATGAACTTGGTCCTCTTATTCAAGTTTCACAGATGAAGACTGAAGCTTAAAGAGGAAGCTACTCCATGTCTAACAGGCAGTCAGCGGGAAGCCAGGACTTGAGCTCCCGGCCGAGGCCAAAGCCCAGGCACTGTGCTAACTCCCTCTCTACACTCGGAGAGCGAATCCGGAAGGAGTGGAGGTGCACATCATCACATGGGGCTAATTCAACTAGCTGCGTGACCGCGGGATGTTTGTCCTCGTTCATATCTAAGTGTAGACGGACTGAGTACTCTGGGATCACCCTCACTTATTTTCCAATCCAGAGACATCTGGAGCCGGACAGCGGGCTGCTTCAACTAGACAGCGGATGTGGGGCTCATTGCCAGGGTAGTGCGTCTTCACCCTTTTAGAGCAGAGATTCCTTAACCCAACAACAAAAGCCGGGAAGCCTATTCCCAGAAAAATGACATGCGCTCACCCTGGCTGCTCTGGGCCTGGAGTCTGAGGCCGTCGTGGCCCTCCAGAGCCCGTCCGTGCGTCCCGCCTCAGGAACTCCTCTTACAGGGAGGTCGGTGAGCAACTGCGGCAACAACCTTCTTTTCACATTTGCAGCTGCTTAAACTGGGTGCAGTCGCAGGGGGAACCACACCAAAAATAAACTTCAAAAGAAGCCCACGAGAAAACAAACTGTAATCAAAATTGGATCTGCTGAAGAAGCCCATTTCTAGAACTCACTCAAAAAACTGAAATAGGCTTTCCCATAGCAGCTTCTTCTCCTGTGAGCGCTCGTTTTGAATGAGACGGCATCTCAGTGTGCCTTAACATCCTAAGTATTGGTGCAACACAGAGAAAGGAGAAGGTGAGCATTCAGGAGGAGGCTCATCGGAGGCACAGGACAGGGCTGGGCACGGCACCCATCCAGGGAAGACACGAGGAACCAGGCATCGCCCCCTTTGGTTTTCCCTTCCCTTTCCCCGAGAACAGCTGCACAGAATCAAAGCAGTTTTCTGAAGGTGAAAGAACCCTCCCCGGCCCGTGGCATGGAACATGTCAGGTAGCTAGCTGTGCTCTTCAGGGAAAGGTACTGTTGGTCAAAACCACCTAGTAATTGTTCCCCTTTAGGTGTAAGCTAACGCTTTCAAGTCTGCAACACCAGAAGTCAAAGGCATCTTCCTCACGCTTTAAGAACATTTTAATTCTTAGGTTAATTAGTGAAGTCAGAGTATATTGTTGTCTTGTTAGAACTGGTTTCCAAATACTGGAAGCATTCTTCCAGAAGCCTCGGGCTGGGGGGTCAGGCCCCGCTGAGGCCCTGGAAGACTGGCCACAGTGCCGGCTGCTCTGACTCAGTACTGCACAGAGAACGTGGCTGGTCCCGGCTCCACCCCTGTTCTGGATGCTGGCCCAGCAGAGGGAAGGGCATCTGGTTCTAATTTCTGTATAAGTTTTCTGTTTACTCTCTTCCTGAGAATGGGAAAAGGAAAGGTGGCAAACCATGGGCTGCTTGGTCGGGCTTGTAGAGAGGCAAATAGTGCCTGTGGCCGGCACGGGCTCTGCTCTGTGTTTCACAGAGCTCCTCAGTCCACAGAAGCTCCTGGAATCGCCTCACGCTATGCCAGCCTGCTAAGGAGAAGTGCCACCAGTTGGCAGGAAGAGGAACAGATTGGCATTTGAGAGAGTCATTCTAAGGACTCTGAGGTGCTAGGGAGGGGGACCCAAGGGAGCTGGGACAGTCTCCCCAGGCGCAAAGGAAGGAGGGGATGCTGGCTGTGTGCAGAGTTTTAAACACAACCCTGCATAAGGCCACGAAGTCCAAGGAGCTAAATCTTGAGTTCTCGCCTAGCTCTGTTCTTCAATTCTTGAGACCAAATAGAAAACAAAGCAGGAAAAGACAAAACACGAGCAAACCTCCAGGTCACTGTACATTAGATTCTCACTTTTCTTAAAAAATACATTCACACAAGTTGCTAACAGGATGCCTCACTAATTGTGGCCGCTTACCTCTGAGTTGTAGTGCTCTGTGGTAAACACCAGGTCAACTGTACATTCCTTCTTTGCATTGATCTGAAACACAGAAACAGAAACTTAGCCTAGCGGAAGCTCTGCTAGCATCTTCAGGTCCAAGAATCACCCTCTTGGGATAACATGGCGTGCAAGGTAGCTGCAGCATTTACACCTGAACATAACTGCTGATTTTTTGGGAGAAAAGATCTCAGATTTGGTCTGGTCATGCCACTTGGCTTGCTAGTTTGACACCTACTCACAAAGAGCGAGGTTGAGAGAGGAAGCATTGTGCTGAGGCTGGACGTTGCCTTCATGAGAGCAGCTAGGTGGCAAAGGGACATGTGCGTGCAGGGCTGTGGAGTGAGTTTCTTCCATCCCCAGCTGTCAAGTGTCGCCCACCCTGTCTTGGGTGCTGGGCTGCAGCCGTGAGGGAGACAGGCGAGGGTGCCACTCACGGTCCCACTGTGGCCACAAAGGTGGACCTAGATTACTAAATAGTGGGTTTGCAAATGGTGATAAGTGAAGAAAGAGTGGTGGGCATGTGTGGCAATGTTACTAAGGTGGACAGGGAGGCCGCGGGGAGCAGTGAGGCCCAGCCGCCTCTGTGAGGAGCAGGCGGGGCGGGCGGGAGACGGCCAGCGTCGGGGGAGGCGGGAAGGCTGGTGGACAGGCCTCGGGTGGCGGGGGCCACCTCCCGGAGCCCCGGGTTTGGCAGACCCGACGTGGCATCGGCAGGGCGCCCACGGCACCGGGCCAGGGTGCCAGGGCCATGGCCATCCGCAGTCCCTATCGGCATGAACATGCAGGGACGTGAGGGGGGCCAGAGTCGTGCTGGGCCCTGAGCCCTGCAGGGAGGAGGCAGGGAAGGATGCTGCGCCCTCCGTGGAGAGGCGCTCCCGCGGAATACTCCTGCCCCAGGTTCCCAGTGAGCGGCCCAAGGGTGTGAGTGAGATGCAGGGAAGAGCTGGACGGCTGCCCAGCGTCTGTCCCCAAGTCACCTGAAGGCTGCGGTCCCGCCACCCGGCCAGAGTCGGAGGAGCACACAGAAGTATGGGCTACTGCCCGTGACCCCTCGGCCACACCGGTGCCCATGAACAATGCACCCTCATGCGAGGCTGTGCTGCTGCTGGCGGCAGGCTCCAGGCTTTCAATGGCCTGCACGCCGGCTTGGGGCCCCCTCACCTGCAGCCTGCAGCATGCAGGACCTAGGAGTCTGCCCTTCATGTCGCTTAGGGCCCCTGTGTGCAGGCCTCCTACGACCCAGTCAGGGACCCCACAGGCCACTAGTTGGCGGGTGAGCAGGGTGGGTGGGGAGGCCATTCACAAGAAGAGGTGGAGGAGGCTGGGTTGGCAGTACAATCTTTGGCGTTGGGGCACAAGGGGGCCATCCAGGAGGCAGCTGAGTGTGATGGAAGCAGACCCAGTAGAGGTGGTGGTTGAAGCCGTGGAAGCTGGTCGTCCTGTCCCATCGTCCATTCCCTGCCCCGCCCCGCCCCGCCCCGGGAAGATGTGTACACTAGACTCCTGAGGACCACCAACTTCACATCAGTAAGAAATGCGCATGCTTATTTGCTATACACAAAGATTCACAAAAGTTCTCCTGATTCTCAATACAACTGTGCATACTTAAAGTACTTAAGATCTCATTTCACTCAACAGTTTTTGGAAAACCCATGGAGGCGAAGTGAGGGGCCAGCACAGTCTTTGTACGGAAAGAAACAGAACTGGATTCACAAAGGCTGGGAGCTGAGTCAGAATGGAGCCTGTCCTGAAGAGTCATTTTCCTGGCTGATTAGATTTCCTTATTGTTTTAGCTAGGCACTCTTAAAAGCTTCTACAGTGTGTCCAAAACAAGATTTTCATAGTTTGGTCGTACTTCATCATCTCTCAAGATGCAGCCCTTTATCTGTCTTCTCCCTCATCTGTGTCACAGGCTCCCCAGAGGCCTGAGGTCAGCAGCCAGGGCCCAGCGCATGGGCGCAGCAGCCAGCCGGCTTGGTCTGCGAGGGTCACTGCTCCTCTGCCAGTTTAGGACCAAGCTTCACTTTGGCTGTCTTTGATTAAAATTATTCTGCCAGGTCTTTGTTCAAAATCCACTGCAGGGATTAGCTGAGCGCTGAGCACTGTGCTGGGCGCAGGAACAGCGGGAAGGGAGCAGCTGCAGCCTCAGAGCAGGCAGGTGCGGAGAAGGACTTGAAATAGATGACTACAGATTGATTACTTGATCATGGATGACTTAAGAGCCATGAAAGGGTATCTGGAGAACTGATTCAGTCTAGGGATCAGGGAAGTGCCATTTGAGCTGAACTCTGCATTAAGAAGAAATTGACTTGGGGGCAGGGGCTGGCAAATCATTCCACACGTTAGGAATGAAGGAAAGGGAGGCTGTAGGCCCCGAATAGGGCGGGAAGGTGGAGCCAGGGTCAGGAGGCGGCCCACCAGGGAGGCAAGGGCTACCTTGAGGGTTTATCCCAAGAGAAATGGGAAGCCAGGGACAGGAGAGAGAGATCCCGCAAGCCCGAGGTGGATAACTCGCGCCGGAGTGCAGAGGTGGCCAGAGTGGACGCAGGTCTCGGGAGCTAGTAGAGGGGGGATGACAATGCAAACGGAGAGAAGTTCATGGTGGACAGACTGCGTTCTACAGCGGAAGACAAACGATGAACAGGGACGTGAGTCAAGATCATAAACAGTCACTGGAACACAAGTTTTATATTAGGGCACCATTATTAGATCAACAATAATTTAAATGATACTTGTATTTACAGAACAACAACAGACACCCTGCTGGGCCTGTGCAAGGCACTGCTCTAAGCGCTGCCCATGTCTCAACCAGGCTGACGAAGCCCTGAAGGCCGCTCAAACTCAGAGTAATCAGGGAAATGCAAATTAAAGCCCTGAGTGATCACTGTATGACTATCAGACCAGCAGTAAACGAGAAAGGGGACAGGGCCAACTGTTGGCTGGGTGTGGGGGCTAAGTGGGAGGGTCACCTGGTGCGGCCCAACCGGGGCAGTCCTGCCAACGTGGTCAAATCAAGCTTGTGTGCCTCTGCCCTAGGATCTGACACCCCACATCTGGGTGGGTCTCTCAGAGGACTGTGCTGCGGGTCCATGGGACTCACAGGAGAGCATTCCTTGAGGCACTGTGTGTGTGCAGGGATGTGCTGTCCATCCCTGGGGGTGCCCACCCCCTAGCGCTATGCAGCGGCCACCGGGAACAAACTAGCCATGTGTACAGCAACACTGATAGATCCTAATGTTGCAAGCGACAACAGAAACAACAAAATGTACGGCATACTACCAGTGACAAGAAGTCCTTAACTAAAAATGTGCAGATCCACCCACAGTATCTTTTATAAGAGCACTTGCAGACAAAAGACCACGCATCAGATGCTGGGAGACGGGTGGCGGCCAGGAGGAGGGATGAAAGAGAGCAGACTCCAGAGGGGAGCCTCCGGGGACCATGGCAATGATGGAACCCAAGCCCAGGAGCCGCACCCTCAGCTTTGCAACAAGCACACGGGACAGGAAGTCGGTTTGGAAGGTGACTGAAGTCGGAAGCACCTGGGCATGGGTGTCCTCCCTGTGTCTGAACTTCGGTCTCCGTCCGCCGCGTCGGCAGTGTGCTTAGCTTTGAGGAGTGCGCCAACTGCTCGGCACCTGCGGTCTCGTCTGGAAGGCCCGCGCCCAGCTCTCAAGGCCACCTCCTCCTCCCTCTGCCACTCGCTGGGCTGCCACAGGCACAGCCATGGGTGCAAAGCGGATCCATTCATTCAAAGCCACTAAGAAGGAAGCTAAACAGACATTTCTGAAAGAGCCCATCTGACCCTGGGGAAGGTGACAAGCAGTTCTGGCTCCCCCGAGTGGGGAGTGTTCCTGTGACGGCAGGTCACAGCATGCTAGTCCTGTCATCCCCATGAGGACAAAACTGTCCATCTGTGGAACAAACCAGGAAGTTTCACTCCCTTTCTCAAAACACAGCCAGAGGCGCGGCACACTGTTCTAATATTTTCCAGAATAAGGTTCTTTATATAGAGAAACAGTCTGCAGACAAAGCAAATGACCAGGTGACGATCCACCTGAAGGAGGGACGACCACCCAGCCATCCACCGGCAGGGTGAGTTAGCAGCCGTGCGCAGCAGACTTCTCAATTCTGCACAGCAGACTCGGGCCCCACAGCCCAGGACAAAGGTTCAGGATCACAGCCGCCACTGACATGGTTTATGTTCCTGTCGGGTTTTTTGTGTTCTATTTATTTTCTAAGTTTCCTGGTTTGGGCCCCACTGGCCACGAGGAAGGCAGCCCCGGCCCTCAGGTCCCCATTCCCCACGCCATCCTCACAGCAGGCTCTCAAGGGGCCTGATGGGCACTTTAGTTTCTCGCTTCCCTTGCGGTCGGGAGGGAGAAGGGCCACGTTTAAAATCCTGTGTGAGAAGGCACAATGGAATGCCTTCAAAGAACTGAATGCACGGCACTGGATTTTTTTTTGGTAAGAGAAATGCTCCTCACATCTCTATCAAATCACTATCAAGCATTCCTTCCGTGCTTGGGTATAAAGCACGCTGCCACCTTGAGGGGAGAGGCGAGGACGGCTGTCACCCCTGCCCTGAGCTCCCGCAGCCAGTGCTACTCAGCGTATCACAGGAGCCTTTCGAGGCAGGTACTGCTATTACCCTCAGTTTAAGGATGAAGAAACTAGGCCCCTGCCCAAAGTTAAGGAATTGTCCAAAGTCACAGAGCTGGTAAGTAGCGAGCCTGGCCCTGGGGCCACGCTCCCCACTTAGACTGCATGGGGTCGCACAGGCAGGGCCACCAACCTCTAAGAGGAGGAGGGAAGAAAGCCACCCGGTGTGTGTGTGCGCCCACAGAGAGAGACAGCACGGCCCTGTGGACCAGAGCCCCAGCCCTCCCCTGCAAGGGAGCCAGCCAGGCAGGCGTCAGTTCCCTAGGGCGGCCACGACAAAGGGCCACGCATGGGTGCCTCACATAGCAAAACGATCCCGTCAGAGCTCTGGAGGCTGCAAGTCCACGGTCGCTCCTGCTGAGGCCCTGGGGATGCCTGCCTCCCCCTCCCAGCTTCGGGTGTGGCCACAATCCTCAGCGTTCCTTGGCTTTTAGCCGCATGACTGCATCTCTGCCTCTGTCTCTCTGTACCTCCACGAGGCTTTCTTATAAGGCCATCCTTGGACTGAGGGGCCCTGCTGATCCAGTATGGCCTCGTCTTAACCTGATTACATCACCGAGACACTATTTCCAATGTTGGTGTTAATCAGAGGCGTGGGGGTTAGGACTTCAATGTATCTTTTTTGAGGACACATCTCCACCCACAGCAGCGTGGAAGAGAAGAGGAGCCGAGACTTTGGGGGAGCCCCTGGAGGCACCCTTTCAGGCAAGGCATAAATCAGAGCTTGGGCCAGAGCAGCAGAGGGGTCTCCAGGAGGACCAGGACGGAGGTGAGTGTGAGCCCGGCGGTGGGGAGCCAGCCGACAGAGGGGTGCCTGCGGGGCCGAGGTTCCGATGGCGGATGGGGCCCTAGGAGAGAAGGGCGCCTATGGGGCCTTGTTGCGGAGCAATGGGGCTCCGCCTCGAGCCGTGACAGAAGCTGTCGGTGGCTTGCCAAAGCGGCATGCTGGGCCACACCTGAGTTCTGATCCGGTAAATGTGGGGGAGCCTGGGAACGAGCATTTTGAGTTGCAGGTGATGCTGAGGCCGCTGCTCCAGAGAGCACACTGAGAACTTCTCTCCAGAGGCTCTGGAACCTCCGAAGGTCTGAGGGAGGGGTGCGAAGGGACAGGTAGCTCCAGTGACCGTCACTAGAATACAGCTGAATAGGAGATTAAGGACAGGACCGTGCATTCTTTCCAAAGGCCCGAGGACATCGAGAAGCCTACATGAAACGGAGGGCTGTTGCCGAAAAGTCTGGCCCACCTGGAGTCTCCAGCAGATGGGGCACGGTGCCTCTGAGAGTCAGGCAGAGCCCACGCAGGACAGGCCGCGCCTCAGGCGGGAGCACGGGAGAGGGCGGCCCGAACTACGGCAGGTTTTGAAGAAAACTTGCTCTTTGCTTGCTGTAACCCGGACAGCTACTGCACCGTGAAATGACATTTTTATCAAGAAGTTAAACAGCACATTCCAAGAGCAACTATGAAGCCATGTCTTACTTCTAGTAAAAAGCTGTTGGCTGTAAAACACAAACCCTTGTTTTCAGGTCAGTGGGTCAGGGCTTTCCTCCGCGCGTCTGGACAATCTTTACATTAGATACACACAGTGTCTGTTGCCTGTTTAAGTCACTGAAATACTGGGGGTGAGTACTAGAAATAAACCTGGGGAACCTGCTGAGGGATGGAGAATAGGTATTTATTTATTCCAAAAGCACATTTTAAAAACCTAAACTCACTCAAAAACACAACAAAAACTTGGAGTAAATGAAAGCGCAGGAACGGTGCCCCAGAGAAACCCTGCTGTCGGCTGCTGTGGGGAGACCATGAAAACCGCGGCCCTGGGAGCCTCACAGGACGCAGTCCTGCCAAGGGCGGATCTACAGAAAGAAGCCCGGCTCTGGGAGCCACCATCCTGCTTCTCCTCCCGCTGCTGTGGGGGGCTGGCACGGCCCCTCCGTGTTGCCTTGGAGTGGCAGTGACAGCTGCAACCTTCACGGTTTCAGGTGGAGAGGTGGGTGGCGGGGACAACTCCTGCCATCAGAGCTCTCAGGGGACTCCAACCTCCCCCCCACGCACACCGGGCCTCCATGGCCTGACAGACTCGGCTGTAAATGTCCCCTCCAGCCTTCACATTCGGTGAGAAAACATAAATGTCATGCCATTCCCGTAAAAGCAAACTTCTTCATTTTATAAGGTTAGTTTTATGAGTCAGGCTTAGTTGGAGACAAGTAAACAACTCATCTGTGGATAAAAATTGCTGTGCCGTTCTCATGTTCTGGACAGAGAGTGCAGTGTATTGCGTTATACCCTGGAATTATCTTATTATATTTTCCTTCTCTTGGGCAACCCCAGATAAAGCAAATACAGATTATGGAAGAGCCAGTGACTCTCGGATCAGGTCCCATACCCTGGGGTCCAAGGAGATCTTTGCACATGGACACTGTGCTCAATCAGGGCTAGGAGGAGTGGCGAGAAAGAGCCGGAATGCTGTGTGTTGACCTCTGTTCAGCCAACTCCAGGTAGGAGCTCTCGAGCCTGCAGAGCAGCCAGAGAGGAAGAGGCCAGAGGCAGCATTCCCTCTGCTTTGCCACAGCTCAGGGCGGAGCTCAGTAGAAAAAGCTGGTTCTGAGAGGGACTCAGGGAGCTGGGTCTCCCTCCCTGCTCTAGCAGAGCTGAGAATGAGTCAGGGCCTGGCCCAGCCCCCTGTTGTGGAAGCCCAGTGGTCCCAGCACCCTTCTGGCAAACTCTGTTTTCATTTAACAACTATTTAGTACTGTCTCTTGCAGAGCCCTGTGCTGGCGCAGCGGAGGAACTAAAGAGCTACTGATGCCTTCCACCCGGAAGCAGCAGACGCACGTGCAGAGGGGCACTAACGCTGGCTGCTGAGGATGGAGCACAAACCGGCATACGGGAGGTACCCAGACGGGTGCAGAGGGCAGGCGTGGTGGGAAGTGGGGAGACGACCAAGGCTGCAGAGATCAGCCAGGCAGGATGCCGGATAAGAGCAGCCATTCCCTGGGTCCAGTCACAGGTCCAGCGTGTGTAAGGACTTGCATGAGGTCACGGCCACCCCAGAAGCTGCTATGGTAGGCTGTCATGGCCCCGATGTTCTCATCAGGGTCCTTACGAGGAGACAGTAGTGTTACATTCAGGAGATGCTCCGCTGCTGGCCATGAAGACGGAGGCTGGGGCAGGAGCGAGGAGTGTGGGTGGCCTGTGGAAGCTGGGAAAGGCAGGAAACGATTCTCCCCTAGTCTCCAGAAGGAACCAGCCCTGCCAACACCTTCATCTCGGCCCAGCGAGACTCATTTCAGACTTCCAGCCTCCAGACTGTCAGAGAATCAATCTGTGGAGTTTCTACCTACAAAGCTGCGGTGACGTGTCACAGCAGTGAAGTACGGGTGTCCTTCCTGCCGCTTTCTGTGTGGGCCGGCCCCTGGGGCCATCAAAGACCCACAAGCATCCAGTGCAGGGCGCTGACACAGGACCCCTTTCATAACTGGACTTGACCGGCCCACAGTATCCTGCACAACCTAAGAAGTAAGCCAGAGTGCGGACTTGCTACGGCCACTGTCCCCACCCACCACGGAGCAGCTCTGTGGAAACCTCAACAGAGGCCCAGCGCAGAGGCCTGGAAACGCCAAGGCCACGTGAGGGTCAGTATGTCTCTCGGTTGACCCAGGGCCCATACACGGCGCTCACAGGCCAGGCTGTGTGCGTGCATTAGCGCCCCATGCCTGGCTGCTGTCAGTCATTCCAGTGCTCAGCGTTTACCCTCGATCTCCAGCAGAACGACCAAGGTCCTTCAAGGGAGAGTGTGCGGCCATGGCAGGCTCCTGGTTAAATTCACAACCCACGACCAGTGGGCTTTACTTGGGGCCACTGCTAATGCTCCATGATCACACGCATCCCCGGCCATGACACCGCATGTGGCAAGAGAAGCAGAAAATGTTATGGGCTCATAAAAATTGTCTGCGGTTCAAAAACAATTTATTACAAGCTGGTTAAAAACATTCCTACTTGCTGGCTCATCCGGGTGACTGGGGCAAAGTGCCCAGGACCGGGTGGCCTTTCCCACCCGATGCTAGACCCAGACTCTGCAACCAGAGCCTGCAGACCGGCGGGTGCTGCGGTGGGAGCTGTGCCGGGGAGGAAGGCAGGCTGTGCCTCCTGTGCTGCGCACACCCTCAGGGCTGCTGTGCTCCCCGTGCGTGGTCAATCCCAACTGTTCTTTCCAGATGGCTGTAAAAGCACTTAGGCGCCTTCCTTGGAAGTAAAGCTTATTTCCGGTCTCTGTTGTGTTGCTTATCTTCCCCTCCACACTCACTGCAGCCTTCTTCATTCTTCAGTTTCTGTCTCCAGAGCCTGCTCTGCTTCCTTGCAAACCATCACCTCTGAATTATTGACGTTAATGGAGACAAGGCTTCAAGAAGAGCAGTAAGCAGATGAATTATGGTGTATTAAAGTGCTTTAGAGACAAGAGCGATGAAGCGAAGAAGTCCTCCTTAGCAGAGCGTGCTCTCCTCCCGCCTGTGGCTCAGCCCAGGGGCTCTGTTCTGCTGTTGGAACCGCAGCGGGCAGAGCCCACAGCAGCCCAGCCGCCTGCACGGGGCACAGATGCTCACCCAAAGTCACCTGCTTTGCTCCCAAACTAGCTCGTGCCAAGTGTACTTACTACCTAATTGCATAATTAAGTGCTATGTAAACTGGTGAAGAGTGGGCACGAAAAAGATGTCACGTCCACAAAATACACCTTAAATCTCTAGAAAGAACTGACTAAGTCAAGTCTCTTAAAACTCTTGCTGTTGAATTGGGTGTGGGTGAGTCAAGACTGGGCAAGAAAGAAGGAAAAAAAGGTAAAAGTAGGAGATTATGCACTGTATTCATCGCAAGTGCTCCCTCCATTGCAAGTAAAGCAAAATGGAAATGGGAGATGATCCGTGAGGGCGCGCCTTCTTGCTAAAGGCTGTGAGGACGGCCAATGATGGCCTCGACCCCGAGCTACATTTACCCTTACCGATTTTAATCTAAATGGAAGCAATTAAGGCATGGGCAGAACTCCCCCCACACTGTGGTCCATTGTTTCAGTTATGCTTCTAACTTCTGGAGCTGGCCTGGTCAGAGGCGTTCCCCTCAAGTGACCAATCCCCAGAGACGGCTGATGCCTGAATGGGCCGCCTTTCTCTTGAAGGATGCGCACACAGGGATCTCCAGGCGTGAGGGAAGGGCCGGCCTCTCACTGGCTGCTCCGGCAGGGGCCAGCGGTCCCAGGACTTAATGCGTGGCCAGAGGAGAGCTGTCCAGAAGTCGGGAACCGGGCTGATCCAGGACACCCTGGGGAGCACCGGGACTCTCAGCACCACCCCAAATCTCCCACCGCTGCACCCTGTGGGCCCTGGGGCTGCGCCACATGACGTCGGAAAAGCAGCAGCCTCCTTGGTCGTGGGACGGTGGTGTGAGGCCAGGAAAGAGATGGCACCAGGCGGGTGGTGAGGGAAGGCAACCACGTCTGTGATCTCTGTCTACAGTTAGTAAACAAAACAAAACGGCAGCTCACTGGCTGCAGCCCAGCAAGCGCGGATTTCTCCTCAACGCTTCCCTGCATTTACCACCGTGCTATTACCGCATTTCGCCACTAGAGGGCAACAGTGTTTCTAAAATGAGCGATTCTCGCAGAACCAAGAAAGCGCTCAGACCCAAGGAATTTCAGAGCTGGAAGAGCTCTTAAAAATCATTTGGTTCTCTGGTTTTCAAAATTTTTATAGCTGAAACCCACAGCAAGAACTGCATTATTCATAAAGACCTAGTTCATACATATATCTTCAAAACATTCTGAGGTACTACTTACCTTTTCTTCCACTTAGCTTTTCTTCCACAATGCACTCAATAGTCTGTATCACAAACTATTTCATTAAAAGCAAACAAACAACTACAATAACAAACAACTGTAACTACTAAGTTGATTTCATAACCCACTAGCAGGCCATTATTTTGAAAAACGCTGACTTGGTCGCAGCCTCTCATCTTACAAAGGGGTGTGCTGACCCCGAGGATGGAGAGGCAGCCCTATCAGCGACGCCCTCACCCACTGGGCCACCTGCTCACCTGGCTCAGCCTGGATGAACGATCGAGCAACTGAGTGCTAACTGTGACAGGCACTGACTGGATAAAGATGCAAACCCGGGTGTGGGGATCTGCCATGTCTGACTTCCTGCCAATGCTACGGATGCTCCTGTAACTGAAGCAGAAGTTCCTGAAATCCCTAAGTGGAAGCGCCACGCGGGTGGTGGCGTCTGTGCTCCTCACTCAGGCGGCTGAGGGACTGCTTCACAACCAAATGTCTCCAAGACCCGCCCCCCTGAATTACAGGCACTCTATCTAGCCCAGGGCCCCCGCACAGGGCAAGTGCTGGGTGAGTGGACCGCTCCTCAGACAGGACGACAGTCACTCACATCTTCAGACTTTACAATTGGTACTTATGTCCTCTCTTACAACTCTTAAAAACACCTGGCATGGTTGGCAGAACACGCATTATTTCCACTCCAAATGAGGACACAACCAGAGAAGACTTACATGCCCTTCTCTAGGTTGTGTGGCTCGTTGCAGGCAAAGCAGGGGCTGGTGTCTGAGTCCCCTATGACACCCCACCAGCTGGCCCCCTGCATTCCAGAAAGGCAGCCCATGGCAGTTTCCGGGTAGGAATCGGCTCTCACTCTCGCCACCCCCTCCTCTGCTTCTGCCCCGCCCCAGAGGTCCTGGCCTGCCAAGGCCACAAGTTGAAGGCACAGTCCGCCCCAGGCTGCCTTGATCGCCCTGGGAAGTGGGCCCCTCTTCAGCGGCGATGTTTGGAGGAGGCAGGGGAATGGAGACAAAGTTTCACTGAATTCCTGGGAGAAACTGAAACCCCTTTAGTCCCTAGAGATTCTTAGCCCTGAAAGTCACTGAGCTCTCTTCCTTGGCTCCTTGATTTTAAGACATTTATAGCCATTTTTGAAGGAAATGTAAAGGGAGACCAGATGACAGAGGAAGTTGTCCTTTCTTAGGGTCAATGCCCCGGACCCATCTACTATTTTTTTAATATAGTATTTTTTTATACATAGCTTTTTAAAAAATAAAGCAGTTTATGACGTGTTATTTCATAAAGAGCAGACTGTTTTCCAAAGAGAGACACAGACACAGCTACGAGGGCAAATCTGAACACAGGTGTACGGAGACGGGTGGCGGACGGTCGACTAGTAAATTCTCCTCTCTCACGCATGCTCGCCTCTGATTCATCCTTCCCCCCTTCTCCTTTTTGGCTAAAAAGGAGGCTATCTTTAAAATTCAGGAGCATTATACTATTACAGATGAAAAACAGTAACTGAGCGCTTTTTGGATGAGAAAGGAAATTTTTACTTAACTCATTCCGGTTTTGAGAGCTAGTTTGATTATTTCGTGAAAGATGCCAAGTATTTAACTTTTTTTCAAGGGAGTGACTAAATGCATGAAAGTGTAAAGCATTTTATTATGTTTTTACGGTCTTGGAAGGAAGAAAACAATTCCCGGAATTTGAAAGCTGGTGTACTTTAGAAATCCGAGCTTGCTTTCCCTAGGGGCCTCCCCTCTGGTAGTCGGAGCAAATCTTCCAGGACCCACCCTCTCTGGGCTCTGGGAGGCGGCGACTCGCCAACTTTGGTAGAAAGTTCTAGAGTTCTGTTCCCTGTCTGCTCTGCGGCACAGCTAACAGTGAACTTTTTTCCCCCTGAAACAGCAAGGACTAAGACAGGCGACAAAAATAGGTTGCCTTTTTCTAGGAACAATTTGATTTCATCTCTCAATAAATCTAGCCACCCCAGACCCCGGGTGCGGGATTAAGTCAGGAACCACGGCTGACCTTCCACACGCCTCCCCCACCCTGCCTCCCACCAGGTCTAGAACAACCTAACAGCCTGCCGCCGCTCCTTACAACTACCTAGTTACACTCCCTACTTCATTCCAGGTTCTTAGAGGCCGAGTGCGCAGGCTTCGTGGAATATCTGGGGGTTACTGGAAAGCGCGTCGTACTTTTGGGATAGACTCCGCGGAGTTCTGTAACTTTTGCACTCTTCCATTCGATGAAGAAGGCAATGCAGCTCCACAGACGCGAAAGGACACCTACACCCAGTGCCTTGAAACCAGCAACCGAACAACCCGCTGCCAGGCTCACGCCCGTCGGGTCCGTGCAGCACCCCGCGGGCTCCCACCCAGGCCGGCGCGGGAATCGCGGCCGCCGCGCCCGGACGCCTCGCGCACCCAGCAGGACGGCCGCTCTGCCGTCCGCCTCGGGGACCCGCTTTCGTTCTGGAAACCCGGCGCAGGTCGGGCCCGCCGTGACCGCCCCCACAGCAACCAAGTCCGGGCGCCCCAAGCCAAGATCAGGCCTTGCCGTGTGGGCCTGTTCCTCAGTTTCTCCAGGCGCCTCTTTCCCAGCTACGGGAGTTGCCCGGTGAAAAGTCCGCGACCTCGTTAATGCCAGAAAGAACGAGCCACTTTTCCGCGGACTCCGCGCACCAACAGGTCCCTCCCACGCCGGAGTCCCCGGGGGGCGCGCAGGCCCGAGCCGGGTCGCCCCAGCGTCGCGCGCGTCCGTCCCGGCCCCGGGCGCGCACCCCGGCCTCAGCCCGGCGCCGACCCCCGCACTCACCCGGGCGCGGCCCTCCTGCACGGCGGCCAGCACTCGCAGGGCGCTGGGCGAGCCCGCACGGAAGTTGAGGAAGTGCAGCGCCGCGCGCGCCGCCTGCCGCAGGAGCCCGTGCGGTGGCCCCGTGTCCGGGCGCCACTCCGCGGCCTCGGGCCCCGTGGGCGCCGCCGCCCCCTGGACGGCGAGCAGCAGCAGCGGCAGCGCGAGCAGCGGCGCGGCGGGGCGCGGGGGCCCGGGCGCGGGCGGCGGGGGCCGGCGGGGCTGCATGGACGCGGCCGGCCGGCGCGGCGCTCGACGGACCCGGCGCGGAGCAGGCGGCGAGGACGCTCGAGGAAATCAGCCTGGCGGACCCCTTCGCCCCGCCCCGCTCGCCCGCCCCGGCCCCCCCCCCGCCCCCGCCCCCCCCTCCTGCCTGGGCGCCCCCGCCCCCTCCGCCCGGGCCCCCTTCGCTCTGCCCCCGCCCCCCCGCGCGGTGCCCGGACGCGGCGGCGCCTCCGCGGCGCGGGGTCGGGGGTGTCTGGCCCGGACGCGCAGGCAGGGCGACAAGTGGGCAGCGCAGCCTGCCCGGCGCCGCTCCGCGCCTCCCCCGCCCCCTCGGGGACCCCGGCTTCTCCCCGCTGCGGTCGGTCGCGGCGATTTCGCAACCCTTCGGGTTTGCGAGTTCAGTTCTCCAAAGCTGAGAGCAGTGATTTCCCAGAAGATGAAAGAGGGGGTGTGTGGAGAAGGGGGCGGGACGCGGCCGGAGTGGATGGGGGTCGCTGCGGCGCCATGACCCTGGATGTGGGAGAGGTCGCGGGAGAGCTGGGGCTGGAGAGGAGGCTGAAGTGGTCAGCAGGGCAGAGTCCGATGAGGACCGACATGCCCACTGCACTTGGAAGCCAGTAGGTCACGGGGACCCTGGGGCGCGGGGACTTGAAGGCCCGCAGGGCGAGGCCGGACGGGGCTTCAGGGCAGTGCCTGCTGCGAGTGTTGACACCTCTGTCCAGACACACGGTAGTGAAGGGCGGAGGTGGGCCTTGTTTTCGAGCCACAGACAGGCGCGAAGGCCCAGGAGAAGGATGCGTTAGAGGGTGGGCCTGGCACAGCGAGGCGCCCCCCGCATCCTCTTCTCCGTCTCTCTGTTTTGTTCCGGGCACCACCCTCCCCAAGGCGCTGACCTCAGCCTGCCGTGGGGCTAAAGAGGAGCCGTCTCTGAAGACACCCTCCCCGGCACTTCTGATGCTGTCCATCTCTCGTTTGTCTTTCTGTTCTTCGGCGGATATTTTTGGGACATCTGCACTGCTAGGCCCTTGGGAAAATGAGGGGGAACAGTCAGGTCAGCATCTCTGTCCTCTTCCAGGCAGGTGGGGCCCAGACGATCAAAGAGGCCAGGGGATGTGCCCTGTGTTGGACGCAGTTACAGGCTGTGGGGAAAAATTAAGCCCCAAAGGGGATGGGGAATTCGGAGGTGGTTCTAAATTAAAGAGTGTGTCAGGGCGGGCCTCACTAGGAAAGTGCCGATTGAATAAGGACCTGAAGAAAGTCAGGGAGCCAGGCAGACAGGTATGGAAAGAGCACTGTGGGTAGAGGCTTCCAGCAAGTGGAGAAGACCAAGCAAGTGCAGCTGGGGGGAGAGCGAGGGGCGAGAAGTCAGAAGGAGACGGATGGGCAGGGCAGGCAAGACTCCATAGACGCCTGCCATTCTGGATGTGCCACCTGGAAGTGCAGCCTGAGGACAAGCCTCTCAGAGACGGCTGAGCACAGAGAGGGGAGGGGTGTGAGCTCCCGTGCCCTTGTTGAACGCCTGCGCCACTGACCCTGGAGCTCCTGTCCACTGTTTAAGTCCACTCACGCTGGCATTTCTGTTTCTTGCCTTCAGAGGCAGCCTAACACAGATAATTCTCTCTCCGGAACCCAATCATCTCCCCCTTCAAGGGGTTTTAGTTGCAGGCTTCTTGAGAATTTATCGCCTCCAGGTCTTACAAAGATTAAATTTTCCTTGTTTTATTTCGGCATTTTGTCCCCAGTGGGTGTTAGGCTGCTTTCACTGCAGGTAACCGGGAAACTGATTAACGTTCTGAACTATTCAATGGTCTGGAGTGGGAGGTCTCAGGAATGGCTTGGTGACCCAATGATTTTTGGAAGGGTTCAGGCCCTCTCCATCCTTCTGCAGAGCTGTCCTCAGCTGGTTGGCTTTTTGTTTCTAGACTTGTAGCTTCATGATTATAGGATAGCTGCCACAGCTCCAGACATCACATCTTCCACATGCTGCAACCAAAAGCAGGTAGCAGGGACTAGGTTGCCAGGGTGGCAAGAGAGCTGTATGTCACGCACCTGTTTGTTTGGTTTTTATTGGGGAAGAAAAATCTTTTCCAGAACCTCTTCGCCCTCCCTTCTCCCCACCAGACCTTCTCTTATATCTCATTGGTCAGAACTGGATCACACTGGCAAACCCTAGCTGCAAGGGAGGCTGGAAAAAGCGAGCATCTGCCTTTTTTCAGTATCTATAGCGGTGATCTGGTCTATAAATTAGGATTAAGTTTGGCTGCATGGAACAAAAACCCAATGACACTGGCTTAAACAAGAGAGGAACTTAATTCTCAAGGAAAAGAAGCTGGGGTGGGGGTGGGGTGTTAGGTAATCTACGGTTGGTATCGGCAGGTCCATGAAGTTGTCAGGAGTTTCCAGATCTTTGCTCCCACATCCCAAGGGTGTGCCCGCGTCCTCAGCGTCCAAGATGAGCTCTAGCCCTCAGCAGAGCTCCCTGTCTGGACTTCCTAGAAGTTCCACAGGGCACTTCTGCTTCTGCCTCATTGGCAAGAACAGTCACCGTCTTAGTTGCAAAGGAGGCTGGGAAATGTAGTCCTTACTCAGGGAGGCCATGTGACAGAATGAAAGTCAGGATTTTGTTACTGAGGAAGAAGATCCTGTCTTACGTTGGGTGTGTCAGAGGCAGGCCTTGAGACAAGGATTGTGTGCAAGTGGTTTATGAAGCGAGCGCTCCCAGGAGAAACCAGTAAGGACCTAGAAGGAGGGCAGCGAGCAAGGGTCTAAAAGTTCCCTAAAGGGTCACTTTACCCGATCCGCAGGGGAGCTCCGGAGGTAAATTACACCTCTGTTGTCCCCACCCAGGCGGGGACTTGTGCTGCCATATTCTATGCCTGTCGGTCATTGACCGGGGCTGCGCTGGTCACACAGCCCAGGCACTTGGGACTCTCTGTATGGGGGCACAGAGGGGTGGCAGAGGCACAGCCCTCCTGAAAAGAGTCACAGGGCCCCCAGGGGGAAGCAAAAGCTCCCCCATGGTAGGGGCAGGGTCCCAAGGGGCTCCCAGGGGTCCTTGCAGGGAGAGCAGGTGCCAGGAGGTAACATCTCTGTCTCTGAGGCCAGGAGGCGGGGTGGGAATGGTGAAGGCGCCATGGGTGCTTCCGAGATGCTGAGGACCACAGAACTCATAGACGGGCGACAGACACACGGGAGACCAGAGGACTCTGCCAGGGCCGTTGTTTGTAGTGTGATAATAACTGCGATTGGGGCAGATTGATGTTCATCAGGAAGCAACATTTAAAGCATTTTGAATTGCAGCATTAATTTGATAAACAGATTTTCTGGAACACAGGAGAGTATTTCCTTTGCTGAGAACTGTCTTCCTGTCCTTTGTCCATTTGTCTGTGGGACTGTTGGATTTCTAATTCACTTGTAGAAGCTATTTATTTATTTACTTAGGTTTCCAGCAGTCTTGGCCCCCGGCCTCCGTGCAGAGTAGATGTGTCCCACCAAGAGTGTCCCGTATGTGAGTTTCCTTGTTCCTCAGTCACCGCCCAGGGTATCCTGAACATTTTCCTAAAAAGAAGTGGGTTTGTGTTTAAGAAACGTAATGGTATATAAAACTATAATGACGTGAAAAGATGTTCAGTACAGAGAGGAAGAGAGTAAACTGATAGAGCCTTTTTGTTGGGCTGTTCGCAGTATCTGTCAAAATCAGCAATGCGCGCACCTTTGACCCAGTAACTTCACCTCTAGAATTTACAGTGATGATAAATTCACACATGTACACAACGAAGTGTGTGTGGGAACGTTCATCTCCACATGCAGACTGTGAACGCCTCAAATGCCCTATTTGCTGCTGTCTCCCTACAACAGTGCCTGGCACACCATGGCACCAATACATATTTTATCGAAAGAATAAAGAGTAAAAGGCATGAAAAAAATCTAAGTTCCATGGACAAATAATTATGGTACCTCCATCTGGTGGAATATCGTGCAACCATTAGGAGTGAGATCCAGGTGTGCAGAAAATGAACCATCTCTAAGGTATAATGATGTTAAGGGACAGCAAGGAGTAGAATAGGGCAAATCGTGTGCTACTGTTTGTTTAAAAAGAAACAGATGACGTACACACATGCGCACATCCATAAATGTGGAAATACGCAGACTGTCTCTGAAAAGGTTCACGAGAAATTGGCAGCGCTAGACGGGAGAGGGGTGGGAGACGAGCTTTCGCCATTGCACCCTGCACAGTGGTTGTCGTCTTCTTTTGTGGTGCATGTGGCCTGTTCTACATCACAAGTAAGCGGAGTGCTGTGCATGAACACCCTTAGATCAGGCTCTTCTGTGGCAGGAGGCCACTGTGCCTACAGGGACTTTACAATCCTGTCTCTCAGCGTAGCCAGAGCAAGCTCAGCCTCGGCTTATTCGCCGTGTGGTTCAGGCTGGTCTTCCTCACTCAGAGCCTCACCTTTCCCCAGTCTTCTTTTGCCTCAGGCCAGTCATGTTTCCCCACATGAGAACATCCAGGAAAGGAGTTGATGAGCTAATTCATACTGTGGTGGAGATGACTGCCATGGCTCAGCGCATTGTTCCTTTCAGAAGTATTACCATTTTGATAAGGACAAAGTCTAGAGCCAAGAGATCTGAGTTCTGATTGAACAGCTTGCAGGCACCTGCAGCTGTTAGGGTGCTAAGTAGAGGCATTCAGCAGCCGCTGAAGGCCCACACCGCCCCTCGCCCACCCCTCCAGTAGTAAGACGCCAGAGAGCAGAGTGGGAGGGCTTTGAGAGGCGTATAAGGATCACGCCCCTCCCTCCCCAGAGCTGGATGAGTCTTCCCTGGGATGGCTAAACCGCGAGGCTCGCTGAGATACCTCTGCCAGCGGCCTGAGAGCCCTGGCCAGGAGGGGGCCGGGCGGGCGTGCAGAGAAAGCAGCGCACGGCGACGCTGCCGTCCCGCCATCCCCAACTCCCTCGGCTCGGGGGGCGTGCGGGCGAGGACTCGGGGCCGGTTCCGTGGGCCGCAGACCCCTGCCCCTCGGCCAGGCACTGGGGTACACCCACGACCGGTGAGGGCTTTGTCGTCGGTGGTTACAGAAACTGGAAGAGCCGAAAAGCTGACTTCTGCACAGACCCATCCCCCAGAACACTGTCCGGAGTCTCCCCGGGGACTGCCTTGAACAACTGGAGGTTTTTGAAAATTCATTTTTGATGCTATTTTCAGTTTCAGATTTTTGACCAGCAGTCTCTTACCTGTAAATTTGTAAATAATCTCCATGTTTCTGTGAAAATATATTATCAATAAAACGGGAGGAAAACACCTTTTTTAGCTAAAAAACAACTCCCAAAACCAAAACACATCTGGGACCTCCAGGAGCTGCCCGCGACCTCCGGGTACCGGGCTCTGACTACCCCTCCCCGGTCCCAGCTACGGAGCCCTCCCTCCGGGCCCCTCGGGGTTCTGATAGCCCCGCCCCCGTCCCTGCTTCGGACCCCTCCCTTCCGGCCCCCTCCACCCCAGCGGCTCTCGCTCGCCCTCACCCAGGGTATTCGGTTGTAGGTCTAGGGTCAGGCTGAGGACCTCTTTGGGCGGGTGAGGCACGAGGAGTCGTCGGTGGGGTCTCCTCCGAGAGGGCGCGCCCTCCCCTCGCCTCGCGCCCTGGAGAGGAAGCCTGGGACCCTGGCCGCGGGCCATCCTGCTCCTCGGGAGAGAGGCCTGGGGGTAAAGGCACAGAAGAGGCTCAGAGGGAAAGCAGGTCCTTGGGATATCACTGACCTGCTGGCTCACGACCCACCAGAAGCCTGTCCCAGCTAAACTTTTCAGTTATAAGAAGCAATAAACCGACTATTTTTACACCAACTTGAGCATCATTTTTGCACCAGATGAAACATTCCTAATGGATTGCTGAGGCAGGTAGTACCTTGTGCAGGAACCAAAGTGAGACAAGGCTGCCTCAGGAGGTCTGCTGGTGCTACGACTGGGGGATGCAGTCTGGGAACCCGTCAGCTGCCTCCTGCCTTGAGAAGATCATATTGGCAGATTGCCCCAGCTCTGGGCTGAGCCAGCCTGGGAAGGGACACCCCCCTTCCAACAGTACTCAGCCATGGCTGCAGAACGTCCCTCCGCCGCAGGGGCCAAGCCTGACAGTGAGCCCAGATGAGAAGAAGCTGCTCCCAAGCTGGACAGCCATCCATTCCCACTGGAGCTCCACTCTCTCAGGCTCTTCTCTGAGAAGAGCAGGGGCAGGGGCAGCCAGAGGGAAAAGAGACGATGTGGGAGAGGAAGGAATCCCCAAGATAGAGACTGGCACCTGGGTCATGGTTCAGAGGCATAGCCAGAGGTGGCGGCAGCATCTCTGGGGTGGATGGGACACCCTGTGAGGCCTGATCACCCTGTATGGATGGCTTTCGGTTTCCTCCCTGGCCTCCCCAGTGCAAGTCCCCAAAGAGACCACGCACTGCGATGCCACAGCTCCTTCTTGCTAGATGCTGATGTCTGCACAGCACGTCTCTGGAGGGACAGTCAGAAACCTAATGGTGGCTGCTTCCGGGGAGGGGGCCTTACTCTAACTGGAGGTGTCATCACAGGGAGCACAGGTTGGGAGTGAGGGCCGGAGCCAGGCTGCTGGGTGTGAATGCAGCTCCACCAGTGTGAGCCGAGCTGAGTGAGTCACTTCACACACACACACACACCCGTGCCTCCTCCCTCACAGAGTTGTTGGTGAGGTGTGCTTGTGCTAATATCTCTACATGTGTGAAGCCCTCAGACAGCGCCCGGCTGTGGACGTGACTGTGATTGTTATTATTGCTATTAACTTTAAAAAACTAGGTATGATCTTGAAGAATGCAGTCAGCTGTGCATTTCTTTTCACAAATGATGAGAAGGGATGGCAGGGACTGAAAACTGCCTGGCCGTTCAATAAACCTCAGCTAGTACTTTGAGCTCACCTAATCGTTTACTGGAGCTTTAGCAATTCAGAGAAGGTGACTCTATGTTCCTTTTTTATTCTTCTCTTTGGCAGGGGGGAGGTGGATGGGATTGGGAGAAGAATAAGGATAATCAATCTGTGACTATTGAAAGCTGATTGGCCAAAGCTCAAGTGTGACCGGCAGGATCTTTACCTCTGAGCCTTGGAACCAGGAAGGCTCAGGAGAAGACGCAGCTGACTTGGTCCTTGGGTCTGCACCTTGCAAGCTCTAAGGTGACCTTGGCTTTGTTTTAGGTTAAACTCTGTAAAACTACACAGTTTCCATGCTGTGTCTCTCTGTCCTGCATAACGTCTGTCCTGAAACTCCTGGAGAAGATGCTTTGCTGGTCCCACAGAGAATAGAGGCCCTGCTGATGGAGGGTGGAGCGGTGGAGGGAGCTGCTTTCCTAGAACATTTGGCTTACTGAGCTCTCCCTTGAGGGTGCTTGGGCATGTGGAGGAATTCACAGGGTCCTAAACTCCAGGCCCATAAGCTGCCTGAGGCTCATGCTGGCTGCAAGTCCCCAGAGACTCTGTTTTGCTTTGGGAGCAAGACTCAGGGCTGGGAGCTTTCAGCATCAGGCCTACACCCCGAGAGTCAATGGTGAGGCACAGGCTGCAGAGCCAAGGGCCCTAAAATGCAGGTCTGGACCATGGTGGGGCAGCTAACCGTCGGTTTCTGAATCTGTGAGGGTGAGGAAGCAGCCTTTCTAGCTTGAATCCAGCAAGACTAAATTCTTTGACATGCAGAACTAGAGACAGGGTTCTTTCTAAAAGAGATGCGATGGGAAACAGAGCGGTTGCATGTATTCCTGTTTCGGGGAGGAAGACATTTCTTCTACCCTCTCTGGGTTCATCTGGCCGGAGAACGAATTAACGGAGACAGAATAACAGGATAAAATCAAACAAAGCTTTATAGCATGTATACATGGGAGAGGCTCAGGCAAGCTGAGCAACTCGCCAAAAATGGCTGAAGCCACCACCTTAAATATCATCTTCAGCTAAAGACAAAGGAGGATGTTGGGGGTGGGGGGAGTCAGTTACAGGAGGTTACCAGACAAGCACAATAAACAGGAATAAGATTATTATGCAGATTTAAGTCCTTGCATTCTGTATTGATAGGAGTTTCTAGAGATAAGGTCATCCCCCTTCTTCCTTGTATAGAGAGGGAGACACCTTTACAGATGGAGATTTCCCTTACAAATGGAAACGTCTCTTAACAAACAGTAAGTAAATTCTGCTTTCCAGAGTTTCTCTCATGTCTGCAGTTTTTAAAAGTAACCAGACCAAAATAATCCTCATGCCAAAGAGACATATCTTGGGGTGGCCAATTCCAGTCCCCCACACCTGTCACCAAGGAAAGACTTCCCACTACATAGTTTAGGGAGAGACTGACATGGATGTGCCAGAAGCCTGGAAATCCGAGTGGATGAGGTAACCAGCACTATCGAATAGAACTTTCTGATGAAAATGTTCTATGTCTGCACAGTCCAATGTGGTAGCCACTAACCACACGTGGCTACTGAGGGCTTGGAATGTGGTTAGTGCAGTTGAAGAATTGAATTGCATTTTTACTCAATTTTAATTGATTTAAATATATGTAGCCGCTTATGGCTGGTGATTACTATATTAGACAGCACAGTTATAGACAATCAACTTTTCACTACAGCAATGATTTGAGGAAAGTAGTATTTGGGGAACTGTGTTTCAGACACGATGCTGGATGCTTTCTGTAACAGAATTATCTCATTTAATCTCCACAATTTAGAGGAGTGCACTGAGGGCCACAGAGGGGTTAGGTGACTCGCCCGAGGTCCCATCACTAGTAAGGGACGGGAGGATCCACACTCAGGTCTGGCCCACCCTTCCTCCACGTGCCGTCTTGTATGTTCCACAACCAGAGACACAAAAGGGACTGGAGAGGTTTAGATCCTAGCAGCAAAGCTAACTGGGGGCCGGGAGACACGACTCTGTGGTCAGGGGAGTTGGAATTCTTCTATTTCAAGAGAAGAAGATTGAAGGAGCCACTCAGCCTTTGGTACTAAACTGAAAGATCGTTCTTCAGAGGAGAGGCATCTCTGTCACTGCTTGTGAGAGCTTCATTTTATTCTGGTCAACACGGGGGCGTGGAAGAATGTAAGGAAGCCTTGGTGTTGACGTGGGGGCGTTTCTCTCCACATCCCAATGAGCCTGGTTGGACTTAGGTCCCTGTGAGGCTGACTCTGGTCCAAGAGAAACTGGACAGCCTGGGCCTTAGGACAATGTGTGAGTAGCGTTTAGGCTAACCAGGAACAGGTGACTCCTAAAGGAAAAGCCTATATTATAATTATTTGGTGGTCTCAACACCGGTTGTTGGCAAAAGTACCATGCAGACAGCAATTGCCCGACGGCTCTGATGCGCAGTTACTGCTGAGCCAGAGAGACGAACAGAGCTGTTGTGCAGGTCTCTGCTCCGCTTACCCATGGGCGTGAAACAAATACTTTTTAAAATCCACCTTGTGTTCTCCTTTAAAACTAAAAGTAATTTAGATTGTGTGGCTTTGAGAAAAATTTCTTCTCTTGTGAAGCTATGACAAGCCCATTTTAACACATAATTGCCAACAGGTGGTTTTTTAAGTGTGATGAAACGGACACGGTTAGTACTGCATGTATTGGATTTTGCAGTTTTCCAAAGTAAACCCTCATTTTTGGCATGTCATGCTAGTTAAGAATTCAACATCTTTATAGATCAATTATACGCCTTCTGGTGAATTGCGCATGCATTTCGTTTTCCATCAGTCACTTAAAACAGGATATTTGCCATTCCAAGAATGAATTAATTTTCTACTTGGTAATCTGTAAACTGAGATGTAGAATAAATGACTCATTTGGACTGTTGTACTTTTTCAAGCAAATGATTTAAGTAAATCTTGATTTAAGTAAAGCTTGAAATGGTAAAGTTTATTCTTTCCTGTTTGAGAAGATGCTATATTCATTACGGAGTGAAATAAAGGATTTTAGTTTTTTCCTCACAGTCATACTTAGAATTTTATCTTTTTCAAAGCAAAATCCCTAATAGTTGTTAATGTTTCTATACCATGAATTCCTGGAGTGATTAATTTTTGAAATTCTGTTTATGATGCTAGTGTTCAGCAGTCAAACTGGCGTTGAGCGTGCCAGCAGGGCTGCCAACACCAGTTCTGCAGACGGCAGAGGAAGGCGTCTGCCCACCGACGGCAGCCTCGACACCAGGACGGTGGGGGAGAAAACCCACCTTCTATTTTTCCCTCCTCACCAATCTTTCCACAGGGTACATGGCACGGCATCATCTAATCATGAGACGAAGTGCCCATGAGTAGGTCACCTGACTGGTAAATAAATGACACAGTGGCCCAGACAACTTACACACACGCAGAGGTTGTCTGAGTTCCTTGGAATGCAATAATGCAGTGCGTGGGTCTGCATGCCAGAAGATATGCAAGAAGAGCTGGATTTATGGTGTGCTTCGAGGAGTCGGAATGCTGTGAGAACATCAAGGGGCAGTCTGATCCAGGCGGAAGGGGCGGCCTGAGGGAACTGCAGGGAGGCCCAAACACGGACAGCAGTGAGGGTGGCTGGCATGGCGCCAGCGGCTCCCTGCGGGAAAGCAAACAGGTGAAAGGCCTGGAAGGCAGACGTGGGCATCTGTCCTCACAGGTCCCTCGGAAGCTCCTGCACCCCAAGGCTGAAGAGAGCTCACAGTGCGCAAGGTGGGTTGGCTCATATGAACATTACTTTTTGGAAACAAATGCCAGTGCAAAAATGGTTTTCATGGGTAAATAACAGAACTCTGACCAGGCTTCAGGACAAGGAGGTAAATTGTTGGTAAAATGAAATTCTATCTTTGGCTTCTTAAAGGACTGACAAGTATGGTATAGGGCAAAGGCTCTGGTGTGAGAGTCAGGAGGAACGAGGTCTAGTCCCAGCCCAACCGCCCAAACCGGCTCCAGTCTCCCCCGTGTAAAACGCCGCGTGTGGGATGAACCGGCTGGTAATTAGAGGGGACTGCGTGCGTGAGCTGATGCAGTCACGGTAGGCTGGGCCGTGCTGCAACCACGGACACAGCCCAGATCTCAGGGCTCAAAGTGGCAAAGACTGATTTGTGGCTCTCACTACAGGTCCCCCGTGGGCTGGCAGGGGCTTGGCCCATCTCACACGTTCCAGGGAGCAGGCCATGGAACAGCCTCTTTGGGAGCATTGCTCTTTGCTATGGCCGAAGGGAAAAGAGAGCAGGGGAACTGTCATCAGGTTCTTGAAGGTCCTGCCAGAAGTGACATGTCACTTCTGCTCACCTTTTTTTTTTTGCTGCTTCTCCCCAAATGCCCCCAGTACATAGTTGTATATTTTAGTTGTGGGTCCTTCTAGTTGTGAGATTCTGCTCACCTTTTATTGGCCAGAGTATGTCAGGAGGCCATGCCTGACTTCTTCAGGGGTGGGAAGCTGCAATATCATCGTGTTCCCCAGGAGACCAACCCCTGCTCTGCCCCAGCACAGAGAGTTGAGGCATTGACCCCATCATCATGTTGGTGGTTTCCACCCAGCAGAAGCCTAATCTTCCGCTGGTTCCGCTCTCCGTGCACAGGTCTCTGAGTCGCCTCCTCTCACTGGCAATTCTTTAGCAAACTCCTGGGAGTTCAGATTGATTTACTTAGTATTTCCAGATTTTATTCTATCAATAAAGAAATTGATGCAGTGGGATATTCCTTCAAGTATAGCCTTTCAGAATTTGCGTTTTAACCCTTTCATTCCTCTACGTGTCTTCTAACCTCTAAAACTGAGTTATTACCTGTGGAGAAATGCCCAGATCCTCCGTGTGCTGCTCCATGATTTTGACAAATGTAGGGATCCATGTCACCAGATCCCCAGTCAAGATACGCATCACATCTAGCACCCCAGAAAGGGCCTGCCCTCACCCTTCACATGGTCTAAGGCTCCCACACTCGAACAGGCCAGAGACACTATGCAAGTATAACTGGGGTGAGTAAATATCCTATAAAAATAAAGTAAGACAGATACACATGGTTTGAAAATATCTACAGCTTAAAATTTCCTCCCTCTCCAGAGGCAGGTAACCAACTGTTTACTACATTGTTTTCCCACAATTCCCATTGCATCATTTTCTTTAAATAGTTTAGTATGTCAAACCAATTAAAGCATTTATTCTGTGTTGTAACTTGTATTTTAAAAACATGTATATCAACTTGAACTGAAATGGAGACGATCTGCATGGTCATGAGCATCCTTAGGTACGGAAGGACCAACGTCATGGTCGTTGGCTGGCAGAATTGACTGGGAGGCCTGAGCCAGCAGAGGTGCCACCAGGTGCAGGGGTGGGCACCAGCCGGCTGCCGTTGTCGGGGACTGGCGTTTGCCAGCACACTGCCCACTGCTGTGGCCACACATCTGCAGGCGTCTGTGCAATGTGAGTGAGCGGCGTGGCTGGGCCTCGCGAATAGTGAAGACTTCTCTTGTAGGAGATGAGCTGGGCTGGGCCATTTGTCACAGGAGGACAGAAGCCAGCGTACATAATTCCACTTGGTAAGAGTGGCTGACATTTATTAATACGATGGTGACCTCAAGAAAACTCGGGGAAGTTCTTTAAGTCCAAGAGCAAATTATGTTTTGGCTATCCTGTCTTAGGTTCAGCTTTGGTGTTTTTGCCCAGAGATGGTTAGGTAATGCTCAGATCATGGGCAGCAATGAAGAAGTATTAGTGACAACAATAATCACCGTGCCCATCATGATGATAATGGCAGCAACTGCCTGCTCGCTCGTGCTAGATGCCGTGCTGAGGAGTTTATGGAGGTCATCTTAATCCATTCCCAAGGCAGCACCTTTTCTAGTGGCAGTAACTGGAGTCAGACAGGTTAAGTCGCTGGCCTCATAGGATTACATCACATTAAAGCAGAATCTGTCCCAGGTGTACAGTCAGTGTAAGAGATGGCCAACTTAAGCTGGGCGGCTGGAGGCGCGTGTGACACAGGTGTCGGCAGGGTTCAGGGGAACCGCCAGGGCTCCTAACAGTGGGGGCCTGTGCCGCCCGGCCCATGGGGCAGAGGAGGAACCTGGGGACAGGGAGCTATGTGGAGAGGGTCTCTTTCAGCAGCTGTGGTCTCTGGTTGAGAGGTACAGCCACGTGGAGATGGGTGCCCCGGGAGAGTCGATGCCCCAACCTCGTAACACCTGCCTGTCTCCTCTCCACCGGGCTCTCCATTGACAGCCTGGGGGAGCAAGAGCTGGAGCCCTGGGGTCAGTGGATTGTGTGTATGAAAAATTTCTTCTCTCAGTCTGTGGCTTGTTTTTTCGTTTTGTGTACACTGACTTTTGTCCTACATATGTTACATTTTAATGTAATCAATTTATCTTTTCTTTCATGGTTTGTGCTATTACATCTTGTTTAGGAAATTCCTTTCCCACTCCAATGTCATAAAAATGGCCTCTTATTTTCTTCTAAAGGGTTAAGATGTTGCTTTTCACATTGGATCTGTAGCGTCCATAATTTTGTATATGTGTGTGAAAAAGTGATTTTCCCCCCAAATCAAGAGCCAGTTGTCCCAGCATCATTCACTGGTGTGAGTTGTAGTGCCCCCTCTGTCATGGGGTGTTCACGCGTGTGAGGGTCCACAGCTGGACGTGCTCCCTGACGTGCTGGTCATCTGGCCTTGTCATTTTATAAACACCCGGCACTCGTTGTTTTAGTGCCTCTCGCCTTCATAACTAAGTCACATTATCCGGAAGACTGAGTCCCCTTCTTCTCCTCCTCCAGTGTTTTCCTTAACTCTACTTTTCCTCTTTTCCTTGCTATTAATTTGAGGACGAACTTGACAAGCTCCGTGAAGAGAAAAATCTGTTGGGGTTTTGATTGGAGTTGTATTGCATTTATTGGTTAATTTGGAGAGAAATCACTTATTTAAAGTACTGATTTACCATTGGTGACTGTGGTAAATATGTCCACTTGTTTAGGTGTCCTCTCATGTCCTTCATTACAGTTTGATAATTTTCCCTGGATCTTGTACTGGTTCTGTTAGATTTTTCTTCTATTTAAGTACCTGGTGTTTTGTCCGTGTTGTATTAAGATTGGAATCTTCTTTTCCATTACATTTTTATTTGTTGATTCTAGTCTAAATACTTTTGGTTTTTGTCTGTTGATCTTGTATTCAGCAACCTGTTAAACTGTCGTATTAGTTATAAAAGTTTTTAAGAATCTCTTCGATTTTCTATGTTGTGGTAGGCAAAATTCTAAGAAAGTCCCCAAGATTTTCATCTTCTGGTATACATACCGCGTATAATCCCCTTTCCTGGATTCACAGGGCAGGACCGGTGAATGTGGTGGAATAGTCACCCCCTTGATTAGGTTATTTTATATGGCAAAGGTGATGGGATAGTCACTCCCATTATTATGTTATATCATATAAGACTCAGTCTTGGCCCACAGAAGGGAGAGATTCTCCTGGTGGCTTTGAATAAGTATGCTGTCACAGTGTGGGCCACATGTCAAGAGACTCCTGGGTGCTGAGAGGAGCCCCTAGGTGACAGCCATCAAGGAAATAGAAACCTCAGTCCTACACCCACAAGGAATTGAATTCTCACAGCCGTTTGGGCTTGGAAGGGGACCCTGAGCTCCAGCTGAGAACAGAAGCAGGCCCTCAACTTGACTGCCACCTTGTGAGACCCTGACCAGAAAACGAAATTCTGACGTACAGAACTGTGAGATAATAAATATATGCTGTTTGAAGCTGCTATATCAGTGGCGATTTTTCACCCAGCAACAGAATACAAACGCATCCGTAAACAATTATATTGTTTGCAATTAATGGCAAGATTGTTTCCTCCTTTCTAACACCTACACATTTTATATTCATCTCTGGTCTTCTTGCGCTGGCTAAAACCTTAGGTCAAACAGAACAGATAATATTGAAAATCCTTGAATTTTTCTTGATTGTGAGGAAACTTCTAATGTTTCATCATTAAGTATAATGTTTGCTGTAATTTTTTGGAGGACATTTTTTATGAGGCCATGAGTTTTCCCTTCTATTCCTACTTTGCCAAGAGTTTATTTTCTAAATATGAAGGGGCTTTAAAATGGTTAAATGAGTTTTCTAGATCTATTGAAATAATTATGTATTTTTTCTTTTTTAGCATGTTAAGCTGGCTCCTACATTGATAGACTTTCTGAAGTTACACCATGATTCATTCTGGCAATAAACCTCACATGTTTATTATTTTTTCTAAGTTTCAACACATTGCTGGATTTAGATTGCTAATGTTTTACTTAAGACTTTTGTTGATTTTCTTCAAATGTTTGTTAAAACATTTGTAAAACCATCAGGGATTGTCGCTTTTTTTCCCTTTTAAATAGACTTTTGCTTTTTAAGAGCAGTTTTAGGTTCATAGCAAAATTTAGCAGAAAGCACAGAGAGTTCTTACGTACCCCTGTCTCTCTCCACCCCCACGCCTCCAGGCGCCTCCATGATCAACAGCCTCCTTAGAGGGGCATATTTGTTACAACTGATGAACCCACATTACCACGAAAAATTCATAGTTTACACTAGGTCTCACTCTGGTGTTGTACATTCTGTGGGTTTTGACAAATGTATAATGCCGTGCATCCACCGGTGTAGTATCATACAGAATAGTCTCACTGCTCTAAAGATCCTCTGCGGTCGGCCAGTTCATGCCTCCCTCCCTCCAGCCCTGGCACTCACTGATCTTTTCACTGTCTCCATGGTTTTGCCTTTTCTGGAATGTCCCAGAGTTGGAATCATACAGTATGTACCGTTTCAGACCGGTTTCTTTCACTTAGTAATATGTTTCTAAGTGTCCTCCACGTCTTTCCTTGGCTTGATAGCTCATTTCTTTTCAGCACTGAGTACTATTCCATTGTCTGGATGGACCGCGGTTCATTCATCCGTTCACTTACTGGAGGACAGCTTGGTTGCTTCCAGGTTTTGGTAATTATGACTAAAACTGCTGTAAACATCCATGTACAGGTTTTTGTGGACATAATTTTTAACTCCCTTGGGTAAATACCAAGGAGCATAATTGCTGGATTGTATGGTAAAAATATGTTTAGTTTTGAGAGAAACTGCCAAACTGTCTCCCAAAGCTACTGTACCATTTTGAAGGATTGTTCCTTCTTTCAGTGGCTGAATTTTTTTTATTATTATTGATTCAACTTGTTTTTAAATGCTTATAGTTCTTTTTAGGTTTTTTTATTCTTCTTGAGTCAAGTTTGCTTCTTTATATTTTTCTAGAAACTTGTCTACTGCATCTAATTATTTATTGTCCTATTGTTCATAGTATTCTGTCATGAAATTAAAAAAAATTTCCTATACCGGTGTGTATATTTAATTTTCATATTTAGTATCATTGATCTGTGCCTTTTCTCATTCATTTGACCAGTTTTGGGAGAGTTTTATCCATTTTACAAGTACGTAAAGAGTCAGTTTTTGATTTTATTAAACCTAGTTTGTTATCTTTTCATTTCATTCATTTCTGTTCTTACATTTATTAGTTCCTTCCTTCCACTTTATTTTGTTTATTACTATTTTTATAACTTCTTGAAGTGAATGCTTAGATCATTAGTTTTTAATTTCTCTTCTTTTCTACTATATTTTTTTTCTCTAAGTCCTGAGTTGGTTGCATTCTACATACAAGATTTCCTTTGGCATCCATTTCTAAGTATTTTGTAATTTTTAAAATGACATTCTTTAACTCATGAAATATTTAGTAAACCATTTCTTATAGTGTAAGTACATTGATTCATATTTGACATTTCTTTTTATTTTTGACTGTTTCTTGATGGTGGAGAACTTCATCTTCACGGCACTGAGTTTTTCTAGTACTGAGATTCCTTCTGCTGTCGGTCAGTGGTCAACTTTTATAAATGTTTCAAATGTGACAGAAAAAAACATATTCCTAATGTTGGGGACAGGGTTCGATTATCTCAGATTGTTGAAACTCTAATTCCTTTTTGTATCCTTACAGGGTGGTTTGTCTTTTCTTGGATCACAGGGCTTTTTGGGTCCCAGACTAGCTCTTAGCTTTGATTTTTGGATCAGGATTCCTGTGCTCTGAGGATAAGGTGAATGTGCTACGCCACCCCTACAGAGGAAAGGCCGTGGAAGACTTTAGGAGACCCCAATTTGGGAACATAATCACTCTGAATGAAGAAGCTAAAGGAAATAAAGTGTGGCATATTTGGAGGAAGTAGGATTGGGATGAGGTAAAGTCTTTTATGTGCTAAAAACAAGATTGCCCTTTGACTTCTTGATGAAGGCAAGTCATCGTAAATGCTTAAACCATTTGATGTAATATTTTTCTGTGTGTGTGTGAGGAAGATTGGCCCTGAGCTAACATCTGTTGCCAATCCTCTTTTTGCTGAGGAAGACTGGCCCTGAGCTAACATCTGTGCCCATCTTCCTCTGCTGTGTATGTGAGGCATGACCACAGCATGGCTTGACTCCATCCACACCTGGGATCTGAATCTGTGAACCCTGGGCTGCTAAAGCGGAGTGCATGAGCTTAACCACTACACCACTGGGCTGGCCCCAACTTAATATTTAATAAGGATGTACCTTTAACTTATATCAATCCACCCTAGTTCTGAGCTCAATTTCTTTTTGACTCATTTATTTTTCTCACGTCCTGAAAGAAGAAGGGTGGAAGCTCTGTATGAAAGCAGGCCAAGTGTATCCTTGATATTCGTACTTCCAAAGGCAGGCGGGAACCTCTCTAGAACAACTCCTACGTCCTTTCAGCACAGCTCCAGAGTCCTGGAAATCATTCTTGTTTTACTCCAGATCAATCCTGAGGTTCTCTCCACCCAAGACATGGAGTCAGCTACTCTCCCAGGAGTCCTGTTTCATTATAGAGACCAATTTTGGGTGGAGGGGGTGCACAAGAGAGTGAGTGTTGGAGCAGTGCTCCCCTACTGTTCTCCATCTTTAGCAGTGCTAGAGTGAAGCATCTATGAGGACTTACATCCACAGTAATGCTCCAATTTAACATAGCACATTATTGTAACCTATTTTTCTTGTAGTATGAGATTTCATTCACACCAAAACTTTTTTGTTTGCAACTCTTTCTTTCCCCAAGGCACCTGAGAGAGCTTATGTAACGTGTCCAAGACGACATCACCTGTAAGCAGCAGATGCTATTTCAATCCTGGTCTAATCCCAAAGCTCACAGTCTCTCCATTACACAGCACTTTGTGAAACAAAAGCTACAGTTCTCTGGTCATTTGTTCATTTATTCCGTGAATCAGTCTTCCCTTATAGCTTAGGACTTGTCTTCTTTCTCTCTCCATCCTCTGTCACACAGCTTTAAGGTGATCTAAGTATGTCTTGCACATTCTGGATACACTACCAGTGATGAAGAGGAAGAAAGTTCCTGTGATCGCCTCAAAATGAGAAAGAGTTCTTTTTAAAATTATTCTTATACCTGCAAGAATGGCTCTTTCAGGGCAATTAAATTACCTTACATTTCAAGGTCAAGGTCAGGATAAAAAGTGGAGTATAAGTGAATAATAAAAGAAATAATCTGGATGTACAAGCCAGCAGAGCAACAGTTAATGAGGATTCAAATTTTGCCAAGCTCTAAATTTCAGAATAAATGACCTGCTCCCTCCTCATAGAATTGGCCTGAGAATCAAATAAGAACCCATTTAAAGCTCTTATCCCAGCACCTGGCACAGAGAGAATGCTCAAAAGATGTTGACGATCATTAGGAGTATTACTTCTTTCTGAACCAGCCAATTTGTGGAGCACCTACGGTACCTACAGTGTTATGATTCAAGCTGGGGGTTAGTAGAAACAAAAAAATCCTACCTGTCAATAATAAAAATAATGATTTCAAAGATTAATTAAAAAAAAATTTTTTTATTGCTTTTCTCCCCAAATACCCCCAGTACATAGTTGTATATTTTAGTTGTGGGTTCTTCTAGTTGTGGCATGTGGGACGCTGCCTCAACGTGGCCTGGCGAGCGGTGCAACGTCTGAGTCCAGGATCCGAACCAGTGAAACCCTGGGCCGTGGCAGTGGAGCACCGGAACTTAACCACTCGGCCACAAGGCCAGCCCTTCAAAGATTAATTTTGTTGATAGAAATGTTTATAAAAGTCACGATGCTTCCTTGAGTTAGCGGAAGAAGGTGGGCTGGGAGAAGATGGAGGGGAGCCCGCTCGGAGGAACAGGATACACAAGGAAAATGGTAATTACAGTTGGAAGAGGTGAATTTGTAAAACGCTAGTAATATTTAAACGAGAAAAGTTAACATAAAATGAACAGAAAGGAAGTTACAGTAGAAGAACGGGTGTGACGACGCGTGTTAATTTGGTGTTGGTTCTACTGAGTTCGGGGACGGTGACACATGCACTTCTCGTTTCTTCTCTTGGGCCACGTTTACTTACAAGCACTGATATGGATATGCACACGTTTCTGTCTGTGTGGCGAGAGGAGGTGAAGAGCGCTGACGGGGTGGCTTCTGTGGGTCTGTGGGAGGGGACTTCGGGCTTCCTGCAAGGTAGAGGTGGCAGCGGGGTGCTCAGGAGCCTTGGACTCACAGTGGTTGTCCATTCTGGTGACACCACCTTCCCCTTTGCTGTCCAGGCTGGAGGGCAGTGGTGTCTTCCTGCAGCTGCCAATCTCTGGTAAACTCACTTCCCCCTTTTTGTTCCTCCAGCGTCTTAGTAACCGAGTCTGTTAACTGCCTGTGTCTGAAATGCCCCACGTGGGTTTGGGTTTCTGGACTGATGCTGGGTGACACTGCCTGCCTTTTCTTTTGGCCTGGGATATCTGTATAATCCTTGGAAGGTATTGAAATAGGTGCTACTGCATTTCATATGACTTAGAGAGGGCATAAGAAGTATAGAAAAAATTAGGAAACGAATTGGATTGATACTTTAGAGTAGTTTTAAGGGTTTTATAGTCTTTGTGTTATAGTGTTTGTGTTTGAAGTGTTCAAATATTAGCTATGCTAAATTTTTAATTGTAGCTTAAATAATTTAAGGTAATTTAAGTATATGATCATTGCTTAAATGTATAAGAAAATTTGATTTTCAAAGTTTTGTTTATTAACTTTCTAAATTTAATAAACTGAGCATTAAACAAAATACAAATAACGATGAGCGTTCTTTACATGGGGAGTTCCTTAAATATAAAGAATGTAATCACCTTTTTTTGTGCATGTGTTGGAGCTATGTGTAGTACTAAATGAATCATGGTCTGAAAAGCAGGATTCAAACTTTCTCCTTAAACAAATACTCACTCAGCTTTTATAGTCTTGTTCTTTCTGCATGGTGAGGAGCTGTTTGGTCCATTCTGGGTGTGAGGGCAACTTTCTCCAGGGCCGAGAGGCAACATCTCTCTTTTTCCTTGGAGTGAAGATTAGACCTTGGGGTTTGATGGAGAATGAGCACTACTTGCCCTTGAGGGCTGACATCGTGATGTCAGTGGCTAATGATTGGGGCTCACCGCTGCAAGGGTACCACAGATAGCTGACAGAAGAGAAGAAACCAAGGGTTTGGTTTAGAGGATAAAAGGGGTAGCAGCCAGAAGAGGAGAGAGGCCAGGAAAGCCAGGAGAAGCCAAGCACGCTGGAGCTGGGAGAGTGATTCTTGAAGGGGGCCTTTGGCCTAGAGGCAGCCTCAAGCAGGCCAAGTGGAAGACTCCTTCCCAGAAGCTGGTGGGCTCAGACCTGGCCAGGCGCCGTCCAGGATTTGCATTATGGAGATCTCACTTTCTTCCTTCAGTTACTCTGGAGCCCCAGGGACCATGGCTACTGAAACGGCTGTCCTGGCACTAGAGGATCAGTTACCATAGCCTTCAAATGCATTTAATATTTGGCAGAGCAAGTTTATTCTTACTATCCTTATCAAACAAACTTGTCTTTTCCATGACAGCTGCACAGAAGTTGAGAGGAAAACCCACCTTGCATAAAGGCATTAAGCCAGAAAAGGGGTCGTTTGTTTCAGAGACAGGGGCAGAGCGCGCACCAGCTACTCGCAGAGCTCTGCGAGCCAGGGAAGCCCCGCAGCCACGCCCGGTCATCTTCATCCCCCAGGCGATCAGTCGGAGGACCGGACAGGGGAAGCAGGGAGTGGATTTAAATGGAACTTGACTGCATTTCTGGGGCAGGGAAGGACCTCTAGTGGTAGAAGCGTTGCGGGAGCTCGGTCATCTTGACGGGATTGCTGAGCGCTCACCGACGTTTAAACTGTGCAGTCGAGATAACCTGGGTCCCTTCGGCACTATGAATCTACGACGGTTTTCTTTCTTTTTTTTCTGAAGGATCGAGATACATGAATTGAGGCAATCAAAACACTGTTAAATTCTAGAGAATAAAAATAACCTTTTACTGTATTTGGGATAGAAATGTGCATGCTGATTACACCCTGTGCTGGAGTGGTGGGGAGAGACCTAAATATTACATTTATTAAGGATGGGACAGCGCTCCACTGTTACTCATGCATCAAGCATTTCTTGAGATCCTAGGATGTACCTGTGCCAGACGTTAGGAAATAACACCGGGAGCAAAACAGACACGGGCCTTGCCCTTATGGAAGTCACAGCTGAAGCAGAGGAGGAAGACTGATCAAATCATCATGCACATAACTGCATATTGTGATAGATTCTTGAGGAAAAGATCCTTGGTGCTGGGAGAGGTAAACTAGTCTGGGGCAGGAGGTTTATCACGGGACAGACCTTGAAGCCGGGCGCGGGACGAGGCGAAGGGGCGGGGGAGGAGCGCGCCGGTGCCGGGGAGAGGCCCGTGGGTGTCCGGGGCGGGGGAGGAGCGCGCGGGCGCGGGGGAGCGGCCCGTCGGTCTCCGGGCGGGGGAGGAGCGCGCCGGTGCGGGGGAGCGGCCCGTGCTGTTCCGGGGCGGGGGTGCCCTCCCGGAGCGCTGGCGGAGCCGGCAGAGGACGCGCGGGCGGGGCACGGCGGCGGAGCAGGGGGCAGGGGCGCGCACCGCGTCCTGAAGACGCGGTCAGGGCTGGTCTTTGTTCTAATGATGGAGGCGAGGCCTGACCAGACCGCGTCTGGAAGGGCTCCCTCTGTGCCCTGCTGCGAACGGACGGGAACAGGACAGGCGGCCGCCGGAGCTCAGGGAGGAGGGCGCGTGTCCCGGAGCCCCGCGCATCGGGATCGGTTCCTCCCCGCCCCGGGGCTGTCCGCCAGCACCCAGGATATCAGGTTACATGACTTCTGTAGCAGGGACCTTTCTCAGCACCTCGGTGCCTTGGGCCCAGGGTGGGGCTTTGAAGGGCTTCTAAAGTTTCAAAAGCACCCCAGGAGTGCTAAATACTGTTATTATTACTGACTCTGGGGCCTTGAGGCCTCCTGAATCACGTCTCCCGCGTCCGCCGCGCCCCAGGCCGTGCGAGTTCTCTCCCGCTGACTCTCCTGGGCCTGAGAACGCCCTCACACGGCTCCAGGGGGTATGGCTTTGGGCCATAGGTTGAGCAATCTTGACACTTCATGGAGCTGCTTTCTACTTTCCTCTTTCCTGGTCTGCGGAACTTTTACTTGCATCATTTGGGGATTAATTATGAATTTTGAGGCGATGTCCGTGTGAACTGATATGCTGTCTTTCAAACCTCAATAGTGAGACATGACGTTATTTTTCTCTGGTGGAATTATTAGTGGAACTATTACCTTTTTTCTTTCAAGATTTTATTTTTCCTTTTTCTCCCCAAGCCCCCCACCCCCCCGACATAGTTGTGTATTTTTAATTGTGGGTCCTTCTAGTTGTGGCACGTGGGATGCCGCCTCAGCGTGGTTTGATGAGCAGCGCCATGTCCCCACAATCCAGCAAAACCCTGGGCTGCCGCAGTGGAGCTCGCGAACTTAACCACTGGGCCACCGGGCTGGCCCCAAACTGTTACTCTTTTGTAGTGTTAATTTTTCATCGCAAAATAATAAACAGTACCAACAGTACCAACAAAATAATATGGTATCAATCTTCTGGAAATTAAAGCTAGTTTTAAGGAATCTGAGTAAGATTCAGGACTGCTTGTATCACTACATCTTAGACTCAGCAAACAGTTTATTTTGGGACAAATTGAATAAAAAAGTACTTTGTTCTTCTCTAATTAGAGGGAGATTCTTATGCTATCAAAAGAGATCAAATTCATTCTTTCCACCATCTTGGAGCCTGTGGAAGCCGCTGGGAATAGGACTTCCAGAACAGTAACTATGTCTGGAGGCTGTGGTCCAGGGCCATTTTTGCTGGCTATAAACCAGGTCTCTGGAACCAGAGGGAGCGCACAGCTCTTTTTAAAATTGAACGTGTTTATGCCTGACTTGAAACTGAATTCTGTTTGGGCAAGAGATGTGCTTATGAGCATAAAGCACAACACAGTGACTCCTGGTGGCAAACAGAGCAAAACCAGAGGAATCTGGGGAAAGGTAACTCATGCCCATGGAAAGAGTGGCATGGTTTCTGCCAAACTCAGAAGCAGCCTTCCTGCTGATGCCATTGCACAGAGAATGCATGCGATGCCGTCCCCCTCAAGGATTTAAACTTATTGAAAAGTAAATAAATAAAAACTGTGGGTTTGTTCTCTTGAAAGCACAAAGGATATGAAATTCTGATGTGTTGGAAGGGCCCAACAATGGAATGTGGAGCTTCGAGGTGAGGGCAGCACGTTAGGGTCCTTCCTCATGACCTGCCCTGTGTGTCTTGTAGGCTGCCTGTCCGGAAGGTCTGTCCACTTGCCCCTTGCTCCACTTCCCCCGTGGGTTACTGATGGCCTGCTCTGCTCTCCCCAAGGGGCCTTTCATGGAAGTCCCCGGGATCGTTTCTAAGGTGATGATCCTGGCAGAGGTCAGAGCCATTCTTGGATAGAAAACTAATCAGACGAAAATGTGAAGCAGCTTGAGATCAGACAATGAGAGGAGGTGTGATTTTTAGGAAGAATCGTTAAAAGAGCTGCCATGTGCAAGCTGGAGGCCCAAGAGAGCTGGCAGTGTAGTTCCAGTCGGAGCGCCGGTGAAGGCTGGTGTCCCAGCTGGAAAAGCGGCAGGCGTGGAGAGAGCAACCTGTCCCTCATGTCCCCTTTTGTTCTGCACTGGCCTCAGTGGACCGGATGTTGTCCTCTCACATTGAGGAGACCAACCTGCTTTACCAGTGTAGGGATTCAAATGCTAATCTCACTCAGAAACGCCTCACAGACACACCCAGAATAACGTTTAGCTGAACATCTGAGCCCCTGTGGCCCAGGCAAGTTGGCACATAAAATTAACCCATCACACTGTGCTGTATTTTTAAGGTTAAAAAAATAAGTAGGTTACAGAAAGTGTATAAGGCAAGCTTTTGTTTGTGTAAAATATATACATAGGCTCCTATAAGACGCAGCCCACAGCTTAGGTCAGAGCCATGACCTGGTGGGTATCGTGACAGAGGAGTGCATGGTGTATACGCACACACACACACACACACACACATATTTTAAAAGACAAAATTTATGAGCTCAATAGTGTCATCCTGATCACTTATGCCGGGTGTGTGTGGAAATGAATACAAATTTCCATGAGGACAACAACAAGAAGCTGTCACCTGTGGTTCTCTCTGGGTGGCAGAATGCTGGAGGTCAGGGAGCAGCAGGAAGAGATTTTACTTTTCACTTTATACTCGTCTATGCTGGTTGAACATTTCTGTTTTTGTTTTTGAGGAAGATTGACCCTGAGCTCACATCCGTGCCCATCTTGCTCTACTTTGTATGTGGGACGCCTGCCACAGCGTGGCTTGATGAGCAGCACGTAGATCCACGCCCAGGATCCGAAGCGGCGAACCCCAGGCCACCGAAGCGGAGGGCGTGAACTTAACCACTATACCACCAGGCTAGCCCCGTTTGAACTTTCTAACTATGATCACATTTCTTAAAAAAACGACAGCTTTCAAGTTTGTGTGTGTGTAGTTTTGCTGGCCCCGAGGGTAATGGGCCCCTTTAGTGGGATGGGCTGCAGCAAACCCTACTGGCAGCTTGAGCTGAGGTGTCAGAGCCTGGCCAGGGGGGCTCTGCGGTCAGTTTTGGGTGGACACCTTTAACCTAGAGTACTCAAAAAAGTGCCAGTAGAACCCTCTCACACCCATTAGGAAGGCTACTATCAAAATATAGAAAACAGTAAGTGTTGGTGAGGATGTGGAGAAATTGGAACCCTTGTGCACTATCAGCGGGAATGTAAAATGGTACAACCGCTATGGAAAACAGTATGGAGGCACCTCAAAAAATTAAAAAATTACTGGATGAGCCAGCAATCCCACTTCAGGGTCTGCACCCCAAAGAATTAAAGGCAGGGTCTCAAAGAGATGTTTGTACACCCATGTTCACAGCAGCAGTATTCACAACAGCTGAAACGTGGAAGCAACCCAAGTGCCCATCACGGATGAATGGATAAGCAAAAGGTGGTATATACATACAATGGAATATTATTGAGTCTTAAAAAGGAAAGAAATTCTGCAATGTTACAACGTGGGTGAGCCTTGAGGACGTTATGCTAAATTAAGTAATCCAGTCACCAAAAGGCAAACACTGTATGATCCCACTTATATGATGTACTTGGAGGAGTCAAAATCATAGAGACAGAAAACAGAGTGACGATACCCAGGGGCTGTGATCCCCAGGGGCTGGGGGGAGGCGAACATGGGAAGTTATTGTTTAATAGCTACAGAGTTTCAGTTTTACAAGATGAAAAGCCTTATGGGGATGGGTGGTGGTGATGGCTGCACGGCAGCATGAATGAGTTTAATACACTGAACCGTACACTTAAAAATGGTTCAGATGGGGCCGGCCCTGGTGGCTGAGTGGTTAAGTTCACACACTCCGCTTAGGCGGCCCAGGGTTTTGGAGGTTTGGATCCTGGGCACGGACATGACCTGCTCATCAAGCCATGCTGAGGTGGTGTCCCACATGCCACAACTAGAAGGACCTACAACTAGAATATACAACTATGTACCAGGGGGATTTGGGGAGAAAAAGGAAAAATAAAATCTTTAAAAAAAAAAAGGTTCAGATGGTAAATTTTATGTTATATATATCTTAACAATAAAAAAAGAAAAAAATACAGAGTCAGATATGGCTTTGTCTTAAAAAATGAAAAGGAACAAGTACATTCATTTTAACAACAACAACAACAAAATGCCAGTAGAATGGTTACAGAAAAGGAAATCATTTCATCCTTTCTGGTACCAGAGACAGTGCCTGGAAATGCCTGGGAGGCCAATCCTTGTCTAACATAAAGAGAGACTTATTGAGGAGATCCAAGTAGAATTGTCCCCTGGATGACCCTAATCTCTTTGGCTTACTAGCAATAAGCCACTGGGTACAGGCGTCCCTCCCAGAGACTTCCATGGCTCAGCTTCCCTCCTGGCCCCCGGGAGAGGCACCCCCGGTCAGCTGGCAGAAGATTCATCTCCACCACCAGGCTTCCATCATACCCTCAGTCAGTTTCTCCTGCTTGCTCTCAAATCTCCAAGTGCACAGCAAAAGGGAGAGCCACAGGCTGCTCTTTCTCCCGGAGCACAAGCCAGGCTGTGTCTGGCTGTGCCTGACCTAAGCACATCTTTCTCGAATGACAAGTGGCTTGGGAACCACCACATTCTCTTGCTCACCCTCCCCTATTCATTTAAGCCCCACTTCGTGAAGCTGTGGAGTTTGCATCAGCCCTTCACTTGACAACAATATAAATAATTCCAGGGCACCATTATCTAATTGACCTTTCTGTGATGATGGAAATGTTCTGTGATATCTATGCTGCCTAACATGGTAGCCACTAGTCATATCTTGCCATTAAGCACCTGAAATGAGTCAAGTGTGACTGAGGAACTGAATTAAAAACATTTTTTTCTTTTTGAGGAAGATTAGCCCTGAGCTAACATCTGCTGCCAATCCTCCTCTTTTTGCTGAGGAAGACTGTCCCCGAGCTAACATCTGTGCCCATCTTCCTCGTTCTATGTGGGACGCCTACCAGAGCATGGTGTGCTAAGCGGTGCCATGTCTGCACCTGGCATCCGAACCGGTGAACCCTGGGCTGCCAAAGCGGAATGTGCGCACTTAACTGCTGCGCCACCACAGGCAGGCCCCTGAATTTTAAATTTTATTCAATTGTAGTTGATTTAAATGTCAGTAAGTCCCGAAGCCAGTGGCTGCGGTATTGGAGAGTGCCGCTCTAGGGCCCTGAGTAGTAGGAGTGTCTTAGCTTGGTCTTGCTTAAATTCTAGCCTTGGAACCTTAAACTAGCCTTCTTGAAATGTGCTCTGATTCTTCAGTTGGAGAACTATTAACAACTAGCTGTTTCACTTTTAAACCAACTAACTAATCCAGCAACTAGTCAGTTCCCCTCCACCGACTTCACAGCCTCCTCCAGGTGCTCCAGTGTCCTCTCTTCCACTTCACAGGCAGGGTTTGGCAATCGTCTTCTCTGTCATTGAACATTTCCTCATTGCTCACTCCTCCGTCCCTGCCACCTGGGTTCCCGTCAAGCTGCTCTCGAAGTACCCTCTCGTCACAGTCCCCGTTATCGCTGTGTAGGTTTGCGAGGGCTGCCACCGCGAAGTACCACAGACCGGGGGGTGGCTGGCTAACGCGACAGAAGTTTATTTCCTCACAGTTCTGGAGGTTGGAAGGCCGAGATCAAGGTGTCTGAGGAGCGCTGGTTTCTTCTTGGCCTGCAGACCGGACGGCTGCCTTCTCCCTGTGTCTTCACGTGGGCTTCCTTCTGTGTGTCTCTGGGTCCTAGTCTCCTCCTCTGGTGAGGACACCTGTCACGCCTGACCAGGGCCCGCCCATGTGATGTCATTTTGCCTTAACTACCTCTTTAAAGATCCTGTTTCCAACCGCGGTCACGTGCTCGGGTACTGGAGGTTAAGTCTTCGACATACGGATTTTGGGGGACACAACTCAACTCAAAGCAACTACTTTGCTTCAAAATCCAACACATGCTTTTCCGCCCTTATCTTCATCTCTCAGCATCACTGGACAATGGCTTCCACCCACCTGCAACTCTCTCCTCTCGTGCGTCTGTAACCCCCCCTCCTGGGTTTCCTCCCACCTCTCTGGTTGCGTCCTCTCAGTGCTGCAGACTCTTCCGTTGTCCTGCCTTTAAACAGTGGTGCTCCTCGGGGTTCTGTCCTTGTTTTCTCTTCTCCTTATGCACACGCTCAGCCACTTCCATGGCTTTCGCTACCGTCTTTGTGCTGATGCTGTCCAGATCCCTGCCTTCAGCCTGGGTTCTCTCCTGAGCTCTAGACCCAAATACATAACTACTTAATGGATATCTGTGATCTGTCCCCTGCTTCCCTCACCGTCCGCCATTGGCAGCTGCTTCCCTCCGTTGCACTCTCTGTTCCAGGTTTACCGCAAAGACATCACAGTCTCTCTCACCTAGGGGCCTTGACCAAGGCTGTTCCCCTGCTGGGAGCCCTCTCCTTGCCCACCTGCTTTGGCCTGACCATTCCTACTCACCTTTCAGTGTCAAGTCTTGGAGGTCACCCTCGGTGGCTGTCTGGGCCATGTGTCCCTGTATGTGCCCCTACAGGACTGTAACTTCCAGTTCCCCCAAAAGACTGCAAGCTGCTTGAAAGCAGATTGTGTCTGTCTTGTCGGCCATGGATGCATACTAGGTGCCCAGCCCCCACGACAGAATCCTTGAGTGGAACATGGCTGGATTCATTAAATTCACTAACACACATTTACTCAAGGGCTTATCGGGACCTTCTTCCCAAGGTGTCTAGAGTCAGACCTCCAGCTGTCCTCTGCCCTACACTGTCATCACACAAGAGAGCCTGGAGCCCCGTCCTCCTGGTGCTGGCCTCTCAAGGACAGGGTTTGGAAAGAGGAGGGAGGGAGGCCTTCTCACTTACGCTTGAGACACAGCCCTGGATTAAGCAGCATAAGTTCGTTCCCAGGGCAGCCTCAGACCAAGTACGCTGAGTCTGTGTAAGCTCACAGGAGGGACGAGTGGATTTGAAGAGAACACAAAATAAAACTCTCCAACACTCCCTCAGATCATGAGAGGATAAGCTTATGGCCATCAGATGCAAGGTTTTTGTTTTTCATTCATGTAAAATATTTCTGGAGGGACCACTCTGTTCCAGCCTGTGTTCTGAATGCACACAGTTAGAACTGAGCACCCCAACACACACACACAACCAGATCCCCAGAAGTGACGGCTCCACAGAGTGTAAGAGCCTTGTAAGGATTGTACTCCTCTTGTAAGTTATCTTACTTCGCAAAATCAGGGATAGTTAAATGCCAAGGGCATGCATTTTGCTAAAAAGGAATATTTACAAAACTGTAAGAGTATTGCACCTCCGGATATTTTTACAAGAGTAAATCAAAGCGAAGTAGTCAGATCTAAAGAAATGCATTTAGTGAAGATCCTATATTTTGAAGTCTGATCAAGTGCTGAATGAGACTAAGAACTCTTCTCTATTAGGACGTTCCTTCTCCTGGCATGAGGAAGAGGCTACTCCGTCGTCAGTTAGTGGGGCCTGCACCGGACATGGTGGATTCCTGAGGACACGGGGGTGGAGACACAGAATTCCACAATTAGTAAACACCAAAAGACGGGCCCAGACCAGGTTCTCTTGGCTACTCCTGGATAAAGGTTCGATCGTTGTTCCAGTGGGAAGAAATGTCCGAATGGCGGAAGTCAATTGACACCTGCAGTCCTGGAGTGAGCAGAGCAGGCCTCTGGCAAGTGCCCCTGCATTGCCCTCCTGGCCAGGAGGAAAGGCCGGCAGATTTGATCACCCGAGGAACGGTGATTTCTCTACCTTAGCGTGAAAGCACAAAGGTAAACAGGAGAATGCTTGTGGGAAGGCAACCAAATTCATGCTCTGTTGACTTGTGTCAACAAGGGTGTTACTCTCTCCCTCCATCTTCCCAGCCTCAGTGTGAAAAAAACACTTGGAAAAGACTCTAGGGGCTTTGCAGCCAGTGTCAGGAAAGTCACTCCTCCTACGGTTACGGGTTCAAGTCCCACAATAACTTCTTCCTGCGCACCCACACCTCGACTGTCTGTGGCCATGAGTTTGAGTTTTCCTTATTTGTATTTTGCCTTCCCAAACAGATTGTAATATCTTTGAAGGCCGGAGTAAACCTGACACGTGAGAGGTGCCCACTTCACATTTGACAAATACCTAAGAGGCATTAAGTCTCCGAGTGAATCAGAAGGAAGCGCTGGAGGCAGACAGTGTCGGTCGGTCCTGCATGGGTGAAGCGTTTACAGTGCATGAAAACGAATGGCTTCGTTTGTTGTTCACTCACTGATTCTTTCATTTGTTCGAACACGTACCTGGTGCCTGGCACTTGGGTACAGGGTGACTAGCGAGGCCACTCGCAGCTCTTCCTGTTGGTAAGAAACAGAGATGCCAGAGGCCCGGGGAACAGCCTTCTGTACAAACGCCCCCACAGGCCCGCAGGGGCCCTGGCTTCTTCCCTGTCTGTCATGACACTTCTGGCTTAGGAAAAAAGGATGAAACTGAGTCCAACGAAGTTCACTGTGTGCGTTTGTGTGTTTCCTCAGAACTCACACTTGGCAATCCTCAAGGGACGACTTTGGCTGAACCCCGTGAGCTGGAGGGAAAGGATTACAAAAGTCTGGGTTTTTTTGACCATAAAAATTCCCCGTGGTCTGACAGATTACCATTTCCCACACGGCCCTCCCCATCAGAGAAACAGAAGTCTCCCTTTCAACTGACTCAGAGGCTTCTTCTAGATGTTTCCCCCATGTGGGTAAATAATATGCTTCCGTATTGATTTTTCAGATTTAGATATAAACTCTTGACTTCCTCCTATGAAAGATGAAGATTTAGCACTCTTGTTCTCCCATTCTTCCAAAGTAATTATATTATAATTTTTGGTTAAATCAATATTCAAAGTTAACACTGTTGTGATTGTTGTAACTATTCTTCCCAGATAAGGCATGCGGTGTACACTGAGAATGATTCCTTTGTTATATGCCTTTTTCCCCCCTGCTGGAGTTCAAAATTATCTTATGTTTTGATCTATACCTGTCCCCACCTCCAACTCTTTCCGGACGGTTAATCTCCCCCTAATAGTCCATGCGCTCAGCTAATCTGTTGGTTTTGACTTTTACGACACCCTCCCTGGAGCCCGCTGGCTTCCTGTCTCATGTGTCACCAGCCCTCCTTTGTTGGATCCCTGTTTCTTGAATCTTCTGTCTTCTTTTTTCCTGGTTTACCCCCTCATTTTGGTGGAGTACATCCGGCAGCAGCTTCCCAATAAAGCATGCTTGGATTCTATTGAATCTTTTCTTCCTGTTTTTATAATTTTTAAAACTGAGAATGCATTTTGGTTCTATGAATAGTCTGGTCTTTTTTCATTGGTGCAGTTATCTTCTATTGCCTCTGTTAAGATATTAATTATGGTTTTCCTGAAAGTTTATTCTGCTCTTTGTGCTGTCTTGGTTTCCTCTGGATTTCTATGTTGGGTTAGGATTCCCAGTATCATTGTCTCTGTCTTTTCTTTGAGGATCTCGGTTTCCCTGGAGAAACTGAGGTGTCTAAGCTGGGCTGCCGGCATTCTCAGATGTGCTGGTGAAACGTTGCTGGTGGATCTCAGCATTTGCTCAGCACGCTGACTTGCCCTTAATCCCTTCTCCAGCATGTTTTCTGTTTGATGATGGAGATACCTGGCTGGTAGGGTGGTGAAGAAATCCAGGGGTCCCCCAGCATTTGGTGCAAACTTTTAACTCACACCCCGCCTCCTGAGAGGTCTCCTGGGGCTTCTGGTCCTGTGTGTTCAGGGGCTCTATGGGACCAGTCTGTCAGCTTCCTGCCTCCTCTCTGCAGCCCTGGTCTTCAAGTCACTCATCACTATCTGCTTTCCAGTTTCCGACATTTTGTTCACATCTCTGCATTCTGCTTGCGTTTTCTTTTAGCTTTGTCTTTGAGGATTTTGTTGCTTTTAACAGAATCTTTATGTTGTCATGAGAGTTCGAGAGGAAATGAAGGCAGAAGAGGGCACTCGACTCCGCATGCTTACTCGGGCCGTTACTCCAGCTCTCTCCAGCGGGAAAGGAAGGACTTCAAATTGACTCTGTGGACATTCCACTCGGTCTGAGAATGTTGCTGAATCCCCATGTCTCCTGGCACAGTTCACACCCCTCAGTGAACTTGCGTTGGCCACGTAAAAAAGGTGAGCAATTGCTGCTTGTTGACCACGTGAATCAATAAATGAATCAGGAGTTCACCGGCGGTGCTGTTGACGCCTCTGGAAGCTAAAGGACTCAAAACCCAGAAGAGGGGAGAGCACAGAAGGTTTAGTGAACTTGGGAGCAGTGGCTCCCACGGCAGGTTGCCAATTAGGATCACCTGGGAAGCTTCAGGAATTATAGATCCCTGGAGATCATTCCAGAACTAACTGAATCCTAATCTCAGGGACTGGGTCCTGGGGAATCTGCCTTTTTACAAAGCAACTGCTCACCTCTAGCCTTCTTGTTACATGAAAAATGTAAGCCGCTAGTGTTTAAGGCACTGCTCATTATATTTTTTGTCACTTGCAGCTGAAAGCATTCCTGACAGATACCCGGGGCTCATAAGAGTCCTGAAGCACCGAGTGGGGGCGGGCATTCATTCAGGGGAGTGTGGATGGGGCTCAGCGAACATCTCTGGGGACATGCAGCAGCTGAGGGCCTTGAGGGGAGCGGTGGGGATGGGGAAGCCTCTCAGGTGCTCCCCAGGCTTCCAATGCTGACCTGCTCCTCCCTGCTCCTGCCCTCGCCCAGCCCAGCAGACCTACTCTGGTCTCCCTGGGAGGCATTGGGGTGTGTTTGTCCAGCAATTCCTCTAGTCTTTCTCCTTGTTCCATGTTTATCCACGTGCTTCATGCTCCTAGCCTCACTTTTTGATTCTCAAAAGCTCTTTTGGAGTCACAAAGCTCAACCTTGACTATTTTTGGCTCTTTTCAATCCCTCTCTATCAACCTTCCTTTTCCATGAGGCCACTTGGTTATTGTACCAGGAAGTGGAGAAAGAAAAACCCACAGATAAATATCTTAAGGTAGTATCTTGCCATGTTTGTTAAAAACAACCTGCCCATTGTGGCCTCATGTCAGGGAGGCAGCTGGAGAGGAGAGAGCCTGAACAGATGGTGCACATGGACGGGGGAGGGGAGGGCATAGGTGAGCAGTTCTAAGTGGTTCTTTTCATTAGAGAAGTTACAAAGGCCAAATTTCAAAAGGAAGGGGAAAAGACTCCACTTCTTAATGGGGGAGCAGCAAGGCTCTGGATGAGCATGTGGAATCAGAAATATTTTGCAGCCGTTTCTGGAAAATACAGTCTACCACAGCAAGCATCCTCCTTTACCAGGCCAGTGCCTTGGGAACAATAGGACAACCAGAGCTTCACATGGCAGTGAGTTAGTTCCAATTCTGATGGGTAGCTAAGGGAAAAGGGTGATTTTTGCTTAGGGTTAGGAGATGCTGGATTGGGAGCACTTTGGGGGTGGGGAAGGCCAGGGTGGAGACACCCTAGTTTAAGGCTTAGGGTCTGGGGTGCAGGAAAGATTAAAGAGGAGGAGATGGTTCTGGTGCCCTGATATGAAGACTGTTCATCCCTTGTGATCAGCATTTCCCAGCTGACCCTGGTGGTTTCTGGACAGTGAGTCTCACACCCTCTTATAAAATCTCTTCTTTAAGACTCATGCTTCTCTGCACGTGTTCATGTCTGTCATCTGCCGCTCCTCATTCATTCTCATCCTCTACCTTCTGAAAAGGTATTCCCTTCTGGGGTCCCACAATGTCCTTATGCACCTCTCTCATTGTGTTTCTCATTCTGTGTGATAGTATTTTGGCTCCTGGGCCATCTCTAGTTCCGGACTGTGGGCTTCTTGAAAGTAGGATCTGCAATTTTGATTTCTGTATTCCAAGTGTCTAAGAAAGTCAGAGGCCTTGATAATGTTTGTTGAATGAGTGAATGAATGAATGAATGAATTGTCCAGCATTCATTAGGCTCTGGGCCATGTCTAACCGTCTCCCGCAGCAAAGGCCAGCAGTGGCCATGCTGTTTCCACCATCACCCAGCTTCCCAGGGAAGAAACCCTTGATGTTTCTGAGGCCAAGGACACTCTCCTCTACTCTCCTCCAGCACTCAGCTTCCTTGGCCTCACCATGAACGGTGTCGACACCTGGAACTGCTCCACTTGTGATATACGTAACTTGAATAGTTAGCTGTCTTATTACAACCTCCCAGTCCTCTGCCTTTTCTTCCACCATATCCTTGCTCTTCAACCTCAGCTTGACAATGTCTCTCAGCCAGAAAGCAGGCAGACCAAGGCTTGCACCCAGATCCCAGAGCCCTGTGTCCCTGCTTGTCCCTCGACAATTCAGCCTAGGGGCAGACTCTCCCCAGCCTGCCTTCTAGACACGGATCCCCACCCACATCACTTCTTTCCCTTCCTAGAACTTTTTCTCTGTTCGCTCCTTCCCCTGAGAATATAATTACACGCAAACAGCTCTCATTTTAACTCATTTCCATTCATTGTTCCTTTCTAAACAATGTTCTGCTTTCCTTTCATACTAAAGTTTCTTAAAAGGCATCCCCAGTATCTGTCTCTTGGACGTTGTTCTCAATTGTCTGCCCTCTACTTTTCTATGTTTCTGTGGCTGGCCAACTAGTCCTCTGGTTGACACATTCTTTCTAGAGATTTTAATGCGTCTGTGGGGACCTGGAATTGGCCACCCCAAGATATGTCTCTTTGGCATGATGATTATTTGAGGCTGGTTACTTTGCAGAAAGGAAAGCAACTGAAAAGTAGAATTTACTTACTTTTGTTAGGAGACATTTACATTGTAAAGGAACTCTCCATCTATAAAGACATTTCCCTCTCTGTACCAGGAAGAAGAAAGGGGATGACCTTATCTCTAGAAACTCTTAATCAATGCCAAAGGCAAGGACTTAAATCTGTGTAATAATCTTATTCCTGTTTCTGGTAACCTGCTGTAACTGACCCCCTCCACCCCCAACATCCTCCTTTGTCGTTAGCTGGATATGATATTTAAGGTGGGGGCTTCAGCCATTTTGGCGAGTTGCTCAGCTTGCCTGAGCCTCTCCCATGTATACATGTTATAAAGCTTTGTTTAATTTTCTCCTGCTGTTCTGTCTCATGTGAATTTAATTCGTTCTCTGGCCAGGTCAACCCAGAGAGGGTAGAGGAAATGTCTTCCTCCCCTACATGTTAAATCAGTTTCTAGTCAAGTTTACTTGGCTTGAGAGCCTTTGGTCTTTTCAGGGTGATTTTGTAGCATTCTGTCCTGATCTGGTAGGTGTTGCTTTCATGGACTGGGGGTGGAGGAGATGATTTTATTCACATAGATGCAGATTTTTGGCCTCTCATACTCATACACTCTGATACTCATATACTACCTAAACAGAGTCGACCCACCCACAGTGAGAATGTAAAGCTGAGTTACCTGGGAGCTCGAAAACGGGGCATTTGGAAAGAATGCTTGCTTTCCACTTTGCCAGTAATACCTTTTCTCTTTTCCACTTCCCTGAGCAGCAGTGCTGTAGGCTTGAACACTGCATCATGCTCTTTGCATTGATGTTTGGTGAAGTCAGCTTACATTCCCATAAGCAATAGAATTATGGGAAGGTAAAATGGTTTCTTTCCACCGGGTAAAGGAGCGTCTGAAGGCCAGCTTTACTGGAAACGATGCTTAGTTACTCACTACTGATATTTGCAAGCATTGGGGATATTTGCATCTTTGTTTGTATTCTATTATCCATTATCACGCTCTTCCTTAAAAGAAGGAGTGGCATCTGCTTGTTGGATTCAGGTAGAGCATGATTTATAACACACATTCTTGCTCTTAACCACGAGAGGTGTGTGAGTCACAAGCAAACAGCATGAAGTCTTGCTGTCCTCCAGGCGCTGAAAATTTGAATGAGCTGCCAGCCCAGACTCTTTGAAGAGAATATTCGTATTCATAAAATGTTATTTCCTGTATTTAACAAATTGCTTATTTTCACTTCACAGGAAAAATTTCTCCTTTATTCAGTCAAAAAAAATTCCATGGTATTTATTACCCAGTTATTTGTTTTGGTTAAAAGTTTTCCTAATTAACTGTGAAGCAATGATGTGATACTCTTTCCCCCCCTTTCTGGTATATTTGCTCTTCCTTTTCATTTTCTAGGTCACACATGAAATCCTTAAGTAAAATGTACAAATTATTTTTTTTTAATTATTATTATTATTTTTTTTTGAGGAAGATTAGCCCTGAGCTAACATCTGCTGCCAATCCTTCTCTTTTTGCTGAGGAAGACTGGCCCTGAGCTAACATTCATACCCATCTTCCTCTACTTTATACGTGGGATGCCTACCACAACATGGTTTGCCAAGCGGTGCCATGTCTGCACCTGTGATCCGAACCAGCGAACCCTGGGCTGCTGAAGCGGAACCTGTGAACTTAAGTGCTGGACCACCGGGCCAGCCCCCGAATTATTTTTTTTAAATGCTCAAAACCCTTTAATTTTTATTGTCTGAGTTGAGACATCATGCATATGCCAAGGAATATTCTTGTTTCTAATAAAATCTCCTCCTGTAGTCATCAAGAAATAAACTAGATTCCAAATCCCAGTATCAGTATGTTCCTTTCTCGCAGATACTCCGTGTTCATAAACAGATGACAGCGTTGCTGTTTCAGTGCGTCTCTCACGTGGCTCTGGGGTTGTCTGAAGAGGAGCGCTCAGGGCCCCTCAGACACGGAGCTGGTCAGTGTGAGCGACGTCAGTTCACTAGCACAACAGTGTGACAAGCACCAGATGACACGAGTTTCCAGGAGGAAGTGTTTACTTCCTGATGCACTGACTGGAGGATAAAGGTCCTATTTAAAATCAAAATTACTGATTTGTCTTCTAGGAGATGAGTATAATTTGTCCAGGAGTATGTAATGTAGCTCTTTTTCCTCTTAAATTGTGGGAGTATCTTCAGGGGCCTGAGTGGGCTTTGTTCTTGCTGTTTTTGAAGAAGTGTTAGGGTGATTGGGAGAGGGAAGACCCAGATTGCCCCATAAAATAAAATGAGATGAATCTGGAGTTTCAGGGTAGCTCTGGAGGAAGGCTAAGAGCTTTAGAAAAGAAAAGAAGTGAGACGTGAGGAGAGAGATGGGGGAACCCAGTGATGCGGTGGGAAGATGAGCCTGAGGAGTCCGGACTGCCAGCAGGGGGTCTCTTTGGGAAGGATGGCCCAGGAACTTCTAAGAAAAATGAGCACCAGTTTTCAGTCTCAGGCTATGCTCTGTTCGGGGTTTTGCTCTCCTCCTTCTCTGTTGCCCCAAAGTCTTCATGCAGCATCTACTATATTTGGCAAATTTGTAGAGGTACATTTGGGCTGAAGGAAAAGGGGCCATGTTCAACATGTAGAAAAGTGATGTGAGGAGAAGAGCAGAGAGGCACAACTGGGACCAGAGAGTATGCAAGCTCGTGGTGGCATTAGGAAGAGTCTTGGGGATCCTCCCACACAGCGTGGAGCTGGGCCTACGTCCACATCAGAGAGAAGCAGTGCAGGAGGAACCCCGAAAACTGAAGGAGGCCAGATGGGCTGAGGAAGAGGGTCCTGCGGGAGAGCAGGGAGCTGCTGGGAGGCTCGGGAGGCTGGACGGGAGCTGTGACCATCCGGAGCGAGTTGTGGACCATCTAACAACCCCAGGGCTCCCCTGAAGTATCTGGGGAGGGGGGTCTGGTAAAAGACTAAATTCTTCTGGCCAATCAAGATGCCTCATTATGGCCTGATGCTGTTTTACAGACTGGAAGTCTGATTTGGGGGTCAAGAGCTTCTGGAGGCCACGTGTCCGAGGCTTACTGCAGATAGTCAGCAAGAACATGGTTTCCTTTTGACCTTGGTCCCAACACAGACATAGATGAATGTTATCAGCTTGCTGGTTTCTTGTTTAACTTGAAGGGCGACTCAGGGGGCTCAAGAATTTGCGAGCTTGTTTTGCAGAAGAAAGAGAATTCCTTCTGTGAGGCTGTGATCACCAGCTGGCCTGAGGGCGTCTCTGGAGTACTCTGAAACTCCTCCTGCCAAGCCCCTTAGCTCTGTGAAATTCCCTGCTTTCTGCTCTTGTTAAGGAGGATTTGAGAGAACCCATGCTCCTACCTTCTCATCTTGGCCAATGTGAACAAGACCTTTCTCCATCTCCAAGCACCGGTATCTCAGTGTTCGGCTTGCTGTGCATCGGGCACACGAACGTGAAAGTAAGAGGTGCTGTATCATTCTGAGGTCTAGGACAGTTGGGTCGCACATGCTACTCAATCCATCTAAGGCTTCAATCTATGAGAGAAAGGAGCTGGATTAAATGACAGCTAAATTTCTTAATTTCTGACATTCAAGAACTTTAGGATATAACATTTCAGTGTCCACTGTCCCTCTCAATTTGGCCAACACTGTTAACTCCTTTTAATTTGTCTTCTGGTCTTGATCCATATAACCAGTTGTTACTGGAATTTTCCACCGGATTACCCACAAGTATCTCAAATTCAATGTAGCCTCCCTTTCTCAGTGCCCCAGCTTCCTTCTCTGTACTCTCTCTCAGGCGATAGCCCAAACAGCTGCCAAGCCAAGAGCCTGGGCATCATCTCTGACTTCTCTATCTTTCTCACCTGCTTTCATCACCCATCCTGATTACCTCTATATCCTAAAGGTCCCTCACATCCATCCACAGCTCTCTGTCCTCATGTCCTCACAGCCTCTACTCTGTCTTGTCCGTTGTTGAACCATAGAAGAGTGCTTAAAGTGGAGCAGTAATCTCAATTTGCTGAATGAATGAGTGTCCACTACCCACAGACACTACCATTTTAAAACAATGACTAGCCGCTTCCATATCAGTTTGCCTCTTTTCAGGTGCTAAAGGGGCCACAAGGGGCTGTGGGGGCAGATGCAGCGGGATGGATTAGTAACAGAAGAACATTATACAGGATATGATGCTTTAAGTCTCTGTGGGTCCTACCCCAGCTGTGCTTCTCTCCTCATCTTAGGAAACAAAGGATGCTCTCCCTGGAGGTCATAACAGCCGAAGTGAGTAAAACCCTGAAAGCCAATTTTCAATTCCCAAGTGTATTGGCTATCTGGGATTTTCAGTGGACTTGATGGATCAGAGTAATGCAAAAAAGCAGGACCTACAGCCCCAGGGTTTTATAGCACCTATAAAACATGTTTTACAGTTTCTGCTCAATTTTATGCTGTTAAGCTAAACATTTGCTATCATATGGCACTTTAAGCACATTGATTTATGGTAAGTCAGCAACTGCATCTGTAATAAAAAGTCCAAAGTATGGGTTTTAAAAGTAATCTACTGTATTTATTATTGACATAAACAGTTACCTGCAGTCCATTTGAACATCATCTTAGATTTAACTCATGTATTAAAGATATTATGGGGGCTGGCCCCGTGGCCGAGTGGTTAAGTTCGCGCGCTCCGCTGCAGGCGGCCCAGTGTTTCGTCAGTTCGAATCCTGGGCGCGGACATGGCACTGCTCATCAGACCACGCTGAGGCAGCGTCCCACATGCCACAACTAGAAGAACCCACAACGAAGAATACACAACTATGTACCGGGGGGCTTTGGGGAGAAAAAGGAAAAAATAAAATCTTTAAAAAAAAAAAAAAAAAAAGATATTATGTTTCCCACTCAGCAAGGTCATCACCAAGGTGAAAACTGTCTAGGGTTGGAAATGAAAAAGATCAAATGTGTAATGATAAATACTTTTCAAATAAATGATGTATAGGTTTCATCTTCCTACATTCCCGATTAATAATCATGCTCTGTTTACTTTATTTTTTCTGCCCACGTCCTTCCCCCAGTCCCCAGCTCCGGCAAGCACTAATCTGTTCTTCATCTCCATAGTTTTGTCACTTCAAGAATGCGGTGTAAATGGAATCGCAGTCTGCAGCCTTTTGAGACCGGCCTTCTGCATCTACGTGATTCCTTGAGGCCTGCTTAGTTCATGCGGACGGTCTCAGGCTTATTTTGTCAGCATGGTTACAACTGGGGTGGCATAATTCAATGAATTTAAGAACTACTTCAATACAAACCGAAGTAAGAGAGTCTAAATTCAAGTAGTTTCATAACAGGGGAACATTATTTATAACTGAATCCATGTTATTGAGCGGGGAATGTTTGTTTTTTAGACAGTGTTAGACCAAGTGTGGACAAAAATGCATCTAGTTAATCTAAGAGGTGGTTGGCAGCACAATTAAGAAAACACCCAATTTCCCTAATGCTAATTTAAGAGATGTTTTAGTTAAACATTTGGAAAAGTTATGAAAAATTTGGAAAAGTTTACATTTTCACTTTGCATTTGCAGAATGTATATTTTTCAGTATTTAAGCATTTATTGAGTTCATCCTGTGTGTGTGCCCAATGAGCCCCAAAGTGATAAAAAAGTAAGATGCACATGGGCTGAAGGCACAGATTTGTGTTGCCCCGCTTTGACTAGCTAGTGTGTTCCTTGCTATTGTTCTTAAGATATTGTATGTGGGTTTATTTTTGCTTTCATAAGTAAATTGAAAGTTTGACAAAGGCTCTTTCTTGTCAAATACCTCAACAAAGGAAGGTCTGAGTTTGAGGTGATTTTCCTTCAGGGAGTGTTAGCAGGCCATGCCATGAGGTCCCCAAGACCACCCCCAGGCTCAGTGATTCTCCAGGGGGGCTCACAGTGATGTGGATTAAGGCTGCCCCAGGTAGAGAAGCCCAAGGTGACCTGGCCTACATGCCGGACTATATGACCCGGTGGATTTTTTATGGTATGAATTAGGGCTGCCCCAGGGAGAGAAGCCCAGGGCATCCTCACATGGATCATATACATGCCGATCTATATGGCCAGATTCGTATCTAAAGTTATATGACCGCACCATAACCAGACCCCATCTGCACTGAAATCATTTAATGACTTTTTACATCATCTTTTCTTTTTCCAGTAAAAATGAGTCATGTACCTGTCGACGAAAATAATCCATATCCAATCTATAAATGAAAATTTGGGTGAGTTTATTCTGAGCTTAAATCTGAGGATTATAACCCGGGAGAGTCTTTCCACAAAGGAACAGAGCACTCCAAAGAAGTCGGGGTATAAGGGTGGTTATATACCCTCAAAGAGGATGTTTCACATAGGATTGAAATGTCCCTTTTACAATAGTCGCGAGACTGCTCTGTCGGCACAGTATAAGGGTGGTTATATACCCTCAAAGAGGATGTTTCACATAGGATTGAAATGTCCCTTTTACAATAGTCGCGAGACTGCTCTGTCGGCACAGCGATTGATGGAAATAGCAGGTAGGTCTGCTGTCTCAGTGAACACAGCAGGGTGGCAGTCTGTTGTCTCCAGCTGGGTGGTCACAGGTGAGCTGGGAGGTGAGTGCAGCAATCAATTCCTAGCCTAAGGAAAAATGTTTATCCCTAAGGAAATGCTAATGTGGGGGAAAGTTGCACCTTTATCTCAAGGACCTTTGTTCTGGCCATAGGAAATGTCTAAGTAGATATGCAATGCGTGCTCAATAGCCACAGTCAGGCCCTTTTGAAAAAAAGAATCAGGACGAATTAGTTTTATACCAAATGGCTTCCTCATATACTCCAATATATCCTAATGCTTGCCATTTTTATTTGTCATACCCATGCCTTATAAAATTAGCCCTAACCCTCAACTCAGGGCATCAGCAGGAGCTCTGACTGCCCATGGGTCCTGTCCCCATGAGGCAGCAGCAGGAGCTCTGACTGCCCATGGGTCCTGTCTCCATGCAGCAGCAACAACAGCTCTTCACTGCCCATGGGTTCTGTCCCCATGCCTGCAGCAGCAGGAGCTCTGACTGCCCATGGGTCCTGTCCCCATGCTATTCCACACTATTCTCTAAATAAAAGAGCACTACTGCCAGATCTTGAGAGTCCAAGAAATCTTTCTTTCGACTCCTCGGCTCACGGACCCCGCATCAACAGGATTCAGCACAAATTGTACTCAGGGCTACGATTTATTACACAGAAAGGACACGCAGCAGAATCAGCAAAGGGAAAGGCGCACGGGGTGAAGTCTGCAGGGCCTGGGCACGAGCTTCCGGGAGTCCTCTCCTGCAGGAGCCACACAGGATGCTCCCAAGTCCCCCAGCACTGAGTTGTGACGACACATGTGAAACGCTGCCAACCAGGGAATCAAGTCCATTAGAGAATTGATGCCCAGAGTGTCCCTTGGGGGCTGGTGTCAACGAAAATAATCCATAACTAATCTATAAATGAAAATTTGGGTGAGTTTATTCTGAGCTGAAATCTGAGGACCATGGCCTGGGGCCTTTCTTCCTGAAGGAAGAAAGGGCACCAAAGAAGTGGGGTGCACAGAGTGGTTATATACCCCCAGAGAGGATGTTTCACATAGGATTGAAATGTCCCTTTTACAATAGTCACGAGACTCCTCTGTCGGCACAGCGATTGATGGAAACAACAGGTAGGTCTTCTGTCTCAGTGAACACAGCAGGGTGGCAGTTTGCTGTCTCCAGCTGAGTGGCCACAGGTGAGCTGGGTGGTCAAAGGTGAGTGCAGAAATCAGTTCCTAGCCTAAGGAAAGATGCTTATCCCTAAGGAAATGCCAATGCGGGGGGAAGTTGCACCTTTATCTCAAGGGCCTTTGTTCTGGCCATAGGAAATGTCTAAGCAGATATACAATGCGTGCTCAACAGCCACAGTCAGGCCCTTTTGGAAAAAACAAAGTCAGGCCGAATTAAGTTTATAGCAAATGTCTTCCTCATATACTCCAATATATCCCATTGCTTGCCATTTTTATTTGTCACTGGTCACATAGTGCTTTTTATCTAGCACATATCCAAATTCCAGGCCCCCAGAAGGAAAGCAGATATTCAGCATAAACCACATTATTTGTACAGTTTGGCACAGTGAGCCACATTTATCAATCAACAGGTAGGTACTGTCCTGAAATCTAAGTTCCCAGATGCCAGCCAAGGGCCAACCTCGCAAGCAGGCCTTTGCAAGGAGAACGGCTTAGGCCTGCTCTGTTAACTCTCTTCTGCGCAGGGGCCCATTTAGCGTTATATCTATCAATATGACCTCCATCTGGGGCCAGCTCGGTGGCGCAGTGGTTAAGTGCACACGTTCTGCTTCTCAGCGGCCCACCGTTCGCTGGTCCGGACATGGCACCACTTGGCACGCCATGCTGTGGTAGGCGTCCCTCATATAAAGTAGAGGAAGATGGGCACGGATGTTAGCTCAGGGCCACTCTTCCTCAACAAAAAGAGGAGGATTGGCAGCAGTTAGCTCAGGGCTAAACTTCCTTAAAAAAAAAAATTACCTCCATCTGTCTAACTACTGTGTCTTAAAGCATTCTTACTGGGTAAGAGATGAGTGTTACCTGTTGACTTTCAGCTAAATAACATGCAGGGACAAATGAACAAGAAAGCAGTTAGGCAGACAAGCCTCTTTTCTCCTAGCGTGAGAAAAAAACCCAACAACAAACCCAACGGCAAAAATCAGCACACAAAACTTTAAGATTAAGAATGCTACCTGAAAAAATGGATTCTCATTCACTATCCTTATTGACAAAATCTATATTGTGGCTTGAGATATTGATAATGACAGATGGAGCATCCCAATTAACAAGACATTTAAAATGTTGTTTATTTCATTCCAAAATCTCATCCTTTAAAATTTTCATGTGTGTATGTGTTCCTTACTATAAGGTACTAGTACTGTGGTACATGTCTACTTGTTTTTCTTTTTGGTGAGGAAGACTGGCCCTGAGCTAACATCTGTTGCCAAGATCCCTCCTTTTTGTTTGAAGAAGATTGTCGCTAAGCTAACATCTGTGACAATCTTCTTCTATTTTTTGTATGTGGGATGCTGCCATAGCATGGCTTGATGAGCAGTTTGTAGGTCTGTGCCCGGGATCCAAACCTGCAAACCCCAGGCCACTGAAGTGGAACACGTGAACTTAACCACCACGCCACCAGGCTGGCACCCATGTGTACATTTTGAAACTAAATAATTATAATTATAATATAAATAATTATGGTTGTATGCTCAAACTGTTTTACTAACAGGGGTTTAGCAACCACTGCCTTTGGGTCATAAAATTTTAAAACTGGAAGGAATCACACAGACCTAGTTAAATGTCCTCATTTTACATTGCAGCATTATTCGCAGTAGCCAAGATATGGAAACAACCTAAGTGTCTGTCAATAGAAGAATGGATAAGAAAATCTGGTGTACACACACACACACCTAAATATTATGCAGCCTTAAAAAAAGGAAGGAAATCCTACCATTTGCAACAATATGGATGAACATGGAGGACGCTATGCTCAGTGAAATAAGCCAGACACAGAAAGACAAATATGATCTCACTTACATGTGTGATTAAAAAAAAGTGAAACTCCTAGTAACAGAGAGCAGAAAGGTGGTTACCAGACAGGGAGGTGGGGGTGGGAGAAAATGAGAGCTGTTGACCGAAGGGTACAAACTTTCAGTCCTAAGACGAATCAGTTCTAAAGACCTTATGTAGAGCATGGTGACTGTAGTTAATAATACTGTATCGTACACTTGAACTTTGCAGAAAGAGTAGGTCTCAGTGTTCCCACCGCGCACATTCAAGCGGTAACTGCGTGAAGGGATGGGTATATTGATTAGCTTGACTGTAGCAATAATTTCACATGCGTATTATCAAATACAATATCAAAATACAAATACAGGGGTGGATCCAAGATGGCGGCGTGAGCAGACTTCTTTGTCTCTCCCTCTTCGAATCTACAACTAATTGGACATTCATCGCTTGACAAAGGATATCTATATAGCATCTCAGGACGTCAGAGAGACCCGCACTGCTATACATCGGAAGGCGGACGGACTTCCCTCTGGGAGGAGGTGGAGATAGGTGAAAACTCTCCGACCCCGACCCCCGAACAGCCTAGAGCCTGCGGGCGGCTTTCTTCCAGCGGACGCCCCCAGAACATCGCCACACGCCAAGGGCAGGAGAGAGAGCACACCAGAGGAGCGACAGTGGAAACAGGTGAACAGAGCCCTACCTAACCCCCCCGCAATTACACCTGAGCCCAGAGGGAAGCTCCAGAGTTACACACTGGAGGCAGTGGGGAAAACCCCTACCCACCATTAGCGGAGAGGTCCCGCCCAGCATCCACAACGCCTGGGGGCCCCCAGAGAGAATCCCAAGCGGTGCGCCAGCCCGCCAGCTGCCGTGGCCGGCTCCACTGACCGGGCTTTCGCCCAGGAGGGGCTCGGGACTACCCGAGATCTCCTGGGAGAGGTCCGGGGCTGGGTGGAGCTCCAGTGGCCGGCTACGTGGCCCAGGGGAGAAACTCTAGAGTTCCGTCCCGGCAGCAGGCAGAGTCTTTACCGGCCATTATTGGAGAGGTCCTGCCCAGCATCCACAACGCCGGGAGGGTCCCAAAGAGGAGAATCCCAGGCAGGGCAGCAGCCGACCAGCTGCCACTGAACTCAAGGTATCCAGCTATCCCCTAGAAGGGGCAATGGGCTCCCCCAGATCCTAGGGGAGAGGGCTGGGGCTGGGTGGAGTTCCAGTGACCTGGCTCTGTGGCCCAGGGGGAAACTCTACAGTCTCACAGAAGCCTCAGCGATAACCTCTGCACAGCACTAGTAGAGAGCACCCATCCAGCAACCACAAGGCTGGAAGACCCTGGGACAAAAGTAGCATAGCTAGGCGAGCTAAGCACAGACTGTAGAAAATGCCCATAGCTCTGCTGTGACCCATAGTGGACAAGCGAGATTTTGTGGGCGCCGACAGTGACAGAGCTGCAAATATAAGTGATCCTGCCCCTGGCTGCTGGGAAAGCCCATAACACCGCTGCAGACCCTAAGGAGGGAGCACGTCTAGGTGGTCTGCAACAGTAGGCACCAGCAGTCTGAAGCCCCCCTGTGATGGCCTCTACAGCTGAAGAGGGAACCCACAGGATCACTGTGACTGCGAGGAGGGGCCCAGGCCAAGTTAGCAACAGCTGATAGGGTTCCTGGTTGGAGCAGTATAAACAGCTGTCCCCCCACCACACCAGTAGAAACAAGTGGAAGCAGTAACTAAACTCTATCTCTATGTGGAGGCACAGATCTACACCATCAAGCAGTATGAAAAAATATATTAAATCTCCAGAACAGAAGGAAAATGACAAACACACAGAAAACAATCCTAAAGACAATGAAATACACAACCTAAATGATGATGACTTCAAAACAGCCATCATTAAAATACTCAATGAGTTAAAAGAGAATTCAGATACACAACTCAACGAGTTCAGGAGCTATGTCAAAAAACAGTTTGATACTATAAAGAAGAACCAAACAGAAATACTGGAAATGAAGAACACAATAGAGGAGATTAAGAAAAATCTAGACGCACTGAACAGTAGGGCTGATAATATGGAGGAAAGAATTAGCAATTTGGAAGATAGGAATATAGAAATGCTGCAGGCAGAGGAGGAGAGAGAGCTAAGACTAAAAAGAAATGAAGAAACTCTCCAAGAATTATCTGACGCAATTAGGAGATGCAACCTAAGGATTATAGGTATACCAGAGGGAGAAGAGAGGGAGAAGGGGGCAGAAAGCCTATTCAAAGAAATAATGGCTGAGAACTTCCCAAACCTGGGGAGAGAGATGGAACTTCATGTGACAGAAGCCAATAGATCTCCAAACTTTATCAATGCAAGTAGACCAACCCCAAGACATATAGTAGTGAAGCTAGCAAAAGTCAACGACAAGGAGAGAATACTAAGGGCAGCCAGGCAGAAGAAATTAACCTACAAAGGAACCCCCATCAGGCTTTCAGCAGATTTCTCAGCAGAAACTTTACAGGCTAGAAGAGAGTGGAATGATATATTCAAAAATCTGAAGAACAAAAACCTGCAGCCGAGAATTCTCTACCCAGTGAAAATATCCTTCAAATATGAGAGAGAAATAAAAACTTTCCCAGATAAACAAAAATTAAGGGAGTTCATTGCCACCAAACCTCCTCTTCAAGAAATGCTCAGGAAAACCCTCATTCCTGAAAAATCGAAAAAAGGAAAGGGATTACAAAACCAAGAGCAAAGGAGATAAGTAGAAGGACAACAACAGAGAGTAACAGCTCTCCATCAGAACAGACTAAACCATGGGATGAGAAACAAAGGAAATTGAAGAGAACTGGAAACCAAGACATAAAATGGCAGTGGTAGGCCCCCACATTTCAATAATCACTCTAAATGTAAATGGATTGAACTCTCCAATCAAAAGACACAGAGTGGCAGGATGGATCAAAGAACAAGACCCAACAATATGCTGCCTCCAGGAAACACACCTCAGCCCCAAAGACAAACACAGACTCAGAGTGAAGGGATGGAAGACAATACTCCAAGCTAATAATGAGCAAAAGAAAGCAGGTGTTGCTATACTAATATCAGACAAAGTAGACTTCAAAGCAAAACAGGTAAAGAAAGACAAAGAGGGACAGTATATAATGATAAAAGGGACTCTCCACCAAGAAGACATAACGCTTGTAAATATATACGCATCCAACACAGGAGCACCAAAATTTGTAAAGAAACTCTTAACAGAACTAAAAGAAGACATCAACAATACTATAATAGTAGGGGACCTCAACACACCATTAACACCAATGGACAGAACATCCAGACAGAGAATCAACAAGGAAATTATAGAATTAAATGAAAAATTAGACCAGATGGACTTAATAGATACATATATAGAACACCTCATCCAAAAACAGCAGGCTACACATTCTTCCTAAGTGCGCATGGAACATTCTCAAGGATTGACCATATTTTGGGAAACAAAGCAAGCATCAATAAATACAAGAGAGTTGAAATAATATCAAGCATCTTTTTGATCACAATGCTATGAAACTAGAAATCAACTACAAGAATAAAGCAGAGAAAGGTGCAAAAATGTGGAGACTAAACAACACACTACTGAACAAACAATGGATTATTGAAGAAATTAAAGAAGAAATCAAATATTATCTGGAGAGAAATGAAAATGAGAACACATCATACCAAATCATTTGGGATGCAGCAAAAGCAGTCCTAAGAGGGAAATTCATCGCAATACAGGCTCACCTCACTAAACAAGAAAAAGCTCACATAAGCAACCTCAAACGACACCTAACAGAATTAGAAAAAGAAGAACAAACAAAGCCCAGAGTCAGTAGAAGGAGGGAAATAATAAAAATAAGAGCAGAAATAAACGATATTGAAACTAAAAAGACAGTAGAAAGGATCAATGAAACAAAGAGTTGGTTCTTCGAAAAAATTAACAAAATCAACAAATCCTTGGCCAGGCTCACCAAGAAAAGAAGAGAGAAATCTCAAATAAATAAAATTAGGAATGAGAGAGGAGAAATCACAACAGATACCAAAGAAATACAAGGGATCATAAGAGAATACTATGAAAAACTATATGCCAACAAATTGAACAACCTGGAAGAAATGGACAACTTCCTAGACTCCTACAACCTCCTCAAACTGAATCAGGAAGAAATGGAGAATCTGAACAGGCCAATCACAAGTAAGGAAATAGAAACAGTAATCAAAAACCTCCCCAACCAGATGGCTTCTCTGGAGCATTCTACCAAACATTCAAAGAAGACTTAATACCTATCCTTCTCAAACTGTTCCAGAAAATTGAGAAAGATGGAGTACTCCCCAACACATTCTATGAAGCCAACATCACTCTGATCCCCAAACCTGACAAGGACAACACAAAGAAGGAGAACTACAGGCCGATATCACTGATGAACATAGATGCAAAAATCCTCAACAAAATTCTGGCAAACCGAATACAGCAATACATCAAAAAGATTATACACCATGATCAAGTGGGATTTATACCAGAGACACAGGGATGGTTCAACATCCGCAAGTCAATCAACGTGATACACTACATCAACAAAATGAAAAACAAAAACCACATGATCATCTCAATAGATGCAGAGAAAGCATTCAACAAGATCCAACACCCATTTATGATAAAAACCCTCAATAAAATGGGTATAGAAGGAAAGTACCTCAACATAATAAAGGCCATATATGACAAACCCACAGCCAACATCATACTCAACAGACAAAAACTGAAAGCCATCCCTCTGAGGACAGGAACAAGACAAGGGTGCCCACTTTCGCCACTCCTATTCAACGTAGTACTGGAGGCATTGGCCAGAGCAATTAGGCAGGAAAAAGAAATAAAAGGAATCCAAATAGGCAATGAAGAAGTAAAACTCTCGCTGTTTGCAGATGACATGATCTTATATATAGAAAACCCCAAAGAATCCATAGGAAAACTATTAGAAACAATCAACAGCTACAGCAAAGTTGCAGGGTATAAAATCAACATACATAAATCAGTAGCATTTCTATACACTAACAATGAACCAACAGAAAAAGAACTCAAGAACTCAATCCCATTCACAATCGCAACAAAAAGAATAAAATACCTTGGGATAAATTTAACCAAGGAAGTGAATGATTTATACAATGAAAACTACAAGACTTTCTTGAAAGAAATTGACGACGACATAAAGAGATGGAAAGACATTCCATGCACATGGATTGGAAGAATAAACATAGTTAAAATGTCCATACTACCTAAAGCAATCTACAGATTCAATGCTATCCCAATCAGAACCCCAAGGACATTCTTTGCAGAAATTGAACAAAGAATCCTAAAATTCATATGGGGCAGCAAAAGACCTCGAATTGCTAAAGCAATCCTGAGTAAGAAAAACAAAGCCAGAGGCATCACAATCCCTGATTTCAAAACATACTAGAAAGCTACAGTGATCAAAACAGCATGGTACTGGTACAAAAACAGGTCCACAGATCAATGGAACAGAATTGAAAGCCCAGAGATAAAACCACACATCTATGGACAGCTAATCTTCGACAAAGGAGCTGAGGGCCTACAATGGAGAAAAGAAAGTCAGTTCAACAAACGGTGCTGGGAAAACTGGACAGCCACATGTAAAAGAATGAAAATCGACCATTGTTTTTCACCGTTCACAAAAATAAACTCAAAATGGATCAAAGACTTAAAGATTAGGCCTGAAACAATAAGTCTTCCAGAAGAGAATATAGGCAGTACCCTCTTTGACATCAGTTTCAAAAGAATCTTTTCGGACACTGTAACTCCTCAGATGAGGGAAACAATAGAAAGAATAAACAAATGGGACTTCATCAGACTAAAGAGTTTCTTCAAAGCAAGGGAAAACAGGATTGAAACAAAAAAACAGCCCACTAATTGGGAAAAAATATTTACAAGCTACTTATCTGACAAAGGATTAATATCCATAATATACAAAGAACTCACACAGCTTAACAACAAAAAAACAAACAACGCGATCAAAAAATGGGCAGAGGACATGAACAGACATTTCTCCAAAGAAGATATAAGTATGGCCAATAGACACATGAAAAGATGTTCATCATCGCTAATCATCAGGGAAATGCAAATCAAAACTATACTAAGATATCACCTTACACCCGTAAGATTGGCAAAAATATCCAAAACCAAAAGTGACAAATGTTGGAGAGGTTGTGGAGAAAAAGGAACCCTCATACACTGTTGGTGGGAATGCAAACTAGTGCAGCCACTAGGGAAAACAGTATGGAGATTTCTCAAAAAGTTAAAAATAGAAATACCCTATGACCCAGCTATCCCACTACTGGGTATCTATCCTAAGAACCTGAAATCAGCAATCCCAAGAGTCCCTTGCACCCCTATGTTCATCGCAGCATTATTTACAATAGCCAAGACATGGAACCAACCTAAATGCCCAGAAACTGATGACTGGATAAAGAAGATATGGTATATATACACAATGGAATACTACTCAGCCATAGAAAAGGACCAAATTGTTCCATTAGCATCAACATGGATGGACCTTGAGGGTATTATGTTAAGCGAAATAAGCCAGACAGAGAAAGACGAACTCTATATGACCCCACTTATAGGTGGAAGTTAACATATAGACATGGAGAACTGATCGGTGGTTACCAGGGAAAAGGGGGGGTGGGGGGAGGGCACATAGGGTGAAGTGGTGTACCCACAACATGACTAACAATAATGTACAACTGAAATCTCACAAGGTTGTAATCTATCATAATCTTAATAAAAAAATACAAATACATATATCAAATCACACACTGTATAGCTTAAATATACACAATTTTCATTTGTCAATCATTCCACATTTAAGCTGGGGAAGACAATAAGGAAATTGAAGGTCAGGGAGGTGAAGCTGACCCGTCCGAGGTGACAGAGCAGTTAGCAGTGGGGCGGGGCTGGCCTGGGTCCCGCCTGGGCCCGGCAGCCGTGTGCGACAGGATTTGGGAGGCGTGGGAGCCACAGCTCTTTTGGGAGGAGGAATGAATGAGTTCCCTTTCTCCTTGTCTCCGTTTCCCCTGTGTCTTCTTGCCCTGACGTCTTCCTTTTCATATTCTTCTTTCCACCACAGCTGCCTCATTTGGAGAGAAGCGAGGGAGATTTACGCCCAGTTCCTCCTCTGGTGGGCGACTTCACCTTAGAGTGTACGTGCGACATTGCTGGGTGGACGTTGACTGGGAATACAGCTGCTCAGAACTGTGCTGTCAGTGTATTATTAGATGTTATTTTACTCCTTTCCAAACTGGTAGGCTGGCATTGGAGAGAACTTAAATTAGCTGGAGCATCAGTCGTGATAATTCCTTATGTTTTCACAACGCTTCCCCAGTTTTAAAGTATTTTTGTCTACGTAGTATCAGTTGATTAGTGCTTAAACCACTACATTTGGGGATAGTTTATATAACCAGAATAGAGTGAATAAAATCATTAATTCCGTCTCCGAGAAATCAAGACCCAGGGACGTTGAATGATGAAATGTGGCAGAGCTGAGTCCCTAGAGGGCTTCAGAGTTTCTCCCCATTCCACCACAACGCTTGTATGATTCCGCAGTCTTATTCAGTCCTCACACAGAACCTTGCAGAAAGGGTGAAAGATTGACTCCAGGTTAATGATTTTATATCCCTTCTATCTCTAATTTCGGTTTGAATTTAATGGTATTCTTACACTATAGGCCTCCTTTGTATAATTTAATGAGCTGATTCTAAAATGCATATGGAATATCAGAGGATATAGAATGGCCAAAACAGTTGTAAAAAAGGAGAACAAAGTTGTAAAATTTCTATTCCTAATTTTACAATGTACAACAAAGCTTCATTAGTCAAGAGAGTGTGGCATTGGCATAAGGGTAGACATATAGATCAATGCAATACAATAGAGAGTCCAGAAGTAGACCCATTCTGGAGGTTCTAGCCAGGGAATTAGGCATAAAAAAGAAATCAAAGGCTTTCAGATTAGGCAGGAAGAAGTAGAGCTATCTCTATTTGCAGATGACATGATCTTGTGTACAGAAAATTCTAAGGAATTCAGTAAAACACTATTATAACCGGCAAATGAGTTCAGCAAATTTGCAGGATACAAGAGCAATATATAAAAATCAATTATATTTCTATACACTAGAAATGAACAATCTGAAAATGAAATTAAGAAAACAATTCTATTTACAATATCATCAAAAAGAATACAATTCTTAGAAATACATTAACAAAAGTACAAGATCTAGGGCCAGCCCTGGTGGCCTAGTGGTTAAGTTTGTCACACTCCACTTTGGTGGCCCAGGTTTGGTTCCCAGGCACGGACCTACAGCACTCATCAGTGGCCATGCTGTGGCAGTGGCTCATATACAAAATAGAGGAAGATTGACAACAGATGTTAACTCAGGGAGAATCTTCCTCAGAAAAAAAAAAAGTACAAGATTTGTATACTGAAAAGTCTAAAACTGTTGAAAAAAATTAAATACAATCTAAATAAATAGAAAGACATCCCATATTCACGGATCAGAAGACTTAATATTGTTAAGATGGCAATACTCCCCAAACTGATCTACAGATTCAATGCAACCACTATAAAAACAGTCCTAGCTGGCTATTGTTTTGTTTTACAGAAATTGACAAGTTGATACTAAAACTCATATAGAAACTCAAGGGATCCAGAATAGCTAAAACAATCTTGAAAAAGAGCGAAACTGGAAGACTTGCACTTCCTGATTTCAAAATTTACTACAAAGACAATGTAGTATTGCCATAAGGATAGAAATATATATCAGTGGAATAGAATTTAGAGTCCAAAAATAAACCCTTACATTTATGATCAATTGATTTTTGACAAGAGTGCCAAGACAATTCAGTGGGGGAAAAGTAGTCTTTCCAATGAATGGTGCTAGATCAACCACATAAACACATGCAAAAAAAATAATCTGGACTCCTTCCTTATATCACACACAAAAATTGACTCAAAATAGATCAAACCACCTAAATGCGAGAAGTAAAATTATAAAACTCATAGAAGAAAACAGGAGTAAATCTTAGTGACTTTGGGTTAGGTAATGGGTTCTTAGATTTGACACGAAAAGTATATGAAAAAAAAAAGTTGATAGATTGGACTTCATCAAAATTAAAAACTTTTGTGCTACAAATAATATGATAAAAACCTCCAGAATGGGAGAAAATATTTGCAGATCATATACCTGATAAGGGATTTATATCCAGAATATATAAAGAACTTTTACAACTCAATAATAAAAAGAGAAACCAATTAAAAAGGGGCAGAAGATCTGAACAGACATTTCTCCAAAGAAGATATGTGAAGTCTAATCAGCACATGGAAAGGTGCTCAGTAGTATTAGTCATCAGGAGATACAGAGCAAAGAAGCATGATGGCACATGCACTGGGATGGCCGCTATAACAAAAAGACAGGACAGTAACAAGCATTGGCAAGGATGTGGAGAAATTGGAACTCTCATACATTACTGGTGAGAATGGAAAATGTATGTCCATAAAAGCTCATATAAGAATGTTCATAGCAGCCTTAGTCATAGTAGCCAAAAAGCGGAAGTCCACACGTCCATCAACTGATGAATGGATAGAGAACATGTTGTGCACTCACACAATGGACCATTATTTGGCGATTAAAAGGAATGAAGTACTGATACATGCTACAACATGGATGAAACTTGAAAACATTTTACAAACTAAAAGGAGCTAATCACAATGTACTACTTATTGCATGATTCCATTTGTATGAAATGTTCCAAATAGGCAAATCTACAGAGATGGAAACAGGTAAGTGATGCCCTAGTGCTGGGGGCGTGGGGCAGTAAGGGGAAATACAGAGGGAATGTTAGTGGATATGGGGTTTCCTTTTGGAGTGTTTAAATGTTCTAAAATCAGATTGTGGTAATGGTTGCACAACTCTGTGAATATACTAAAATCCATTGAATTGTATACTTTAAATGGTTGAATTGTATGGTATGTGAGTTATATCTCAATAAAGCTATTTAAAATGGCTTCATTGAATAAATAAAAATGCAAGTCAGAGACCTGGAAACATTATGCGCAAAATATAATCTGATGAAAGGACTTATATCCCCAATATATAAAGAACTCTTTTAACTAAATATTGAGAACAAAAACAACCCAATTTAAAAAATAGGAAGAAGATTTGAACAGACATTTCACCAAAGAAGATATATGAATGTCAAATAGACACATGACCAGTTGTTCAATCAACACCACTAGTCATCAGGGAAATATGAGCTATTAGCGCACACCCATTAGAATGGCTAAAACTAAAAGAAAATAACCTGAAAATATACAGTGTCCATGAGGATAGGAACAACAGGATCTTGCATGCATTTCTGCTGCGAGGGCAAAAAGGCTCAGCCAGTTTGCATAGTAGTTGGCAGTTTCTAAAAAAGTTAACTATGCACTTACCACACAACGCGGAAGTCCTACTGACGGGTATTCACTCAAGAAAAACAAAACATATGTTTTTACAAAAACTTGTACATGAATGTCCCTAGAAATTTTATTCATAATAGCCCAAACTGGAAGGAACTCAGGTGTCCATCAACAGGTGGACAGACAAACAAATTGTTCTATATCCATCCAGTGGAAGACTGCTGGGCAATAACAAGGAATTAACTACCAGTGTACACAACGATGTGGATGGATCTCAGTGACAGAAGTGAAAGAAGACAGATAAAAAGACTACATACTGTGTGATTCCATTTACAGGAAAACCTAGAAAAGGCAAACTGGAACGAAGCAGCCAGATCAGAGGATGTGAAGGGCTGGGGGCAGAGGAAAGGACTGACTGTAATGGGCCGTGGAGGACCTTTTTGGGGTGATACCAATTTTGTGTCTTGATTGGGTTGGTGGTTACATAATGGTATAAATTTGTCACGAGTCATTCATTTGTACAATGACAAGGAATAAACTTTACTGAATCTCAATTATACCTCAATTAAAAGTGATTAAAATTTTAGAAAAAATCAAAGAAAGGTGGGGTTTATGGAGGTAGGGAATTGCTATAGACTGAATGTTTATTTTCCCCCTAAAATTCTTATGTTGAAACCTAATCCCCAGTGTGATGGCATTAGGAGGTGGGCCTTTGGAAGGTGCTTATTGCCCTTATGAAAGAGAACCTAGGGGGCTACCTCACCCCCTCTGCCACATAAGGACATGGAGAAAAGAACCAGGAAGCGAACTCTCACCAGACACCGAACCTGCCAGCACCTTAGTCTTGGACTTGCCTGTCTCGAGAACCGTGAGAAATAAAGTTCTGTCATTATGACTACTCAGTCCACAGCATTCTGTTATAGCAGCCCAAATGAACTGAAACAGGGATTAACAAGGGGTTACTGCCGGGGACACATTGAAATCCACCAGCGTGAGCCAGTCCTAACATGAGGCACACAAGGCCTAGAAATCAAGATCCCTAACTCCTGGAACGGGGACCCAGCCACTATTTCACATTCTCACTCTCATTCTCTTCTGAGTTTGTATAATATTATTGTACATGAATCCAAGCATTGTGAAAAAGCGTGAAATATTAGGAAGTTTCAAAATCAAACATGTCGGGGTTATGACATGATTCCTGGCCAGTAATCTCAGAGGAGGGGCAGGCTCCAGGATTAGTTTGGGTTAAGAGAACCCTGAGACAAGGATCTGAGGACAAGAAGTTTATCTGGGAGGGCTGGAGAAGAGTACTAACATGGCAGGCCTGAGACCGCTGTCCTGAGGCCTGCTTGCGAGGTTGGCCCTTGGTGGGCATCTGAGAACCTGGATTTTGAGAAGGTTCCCAAAACACTTCTAAGAGTGGCTCGCTGTGCCTAAACCGTGTGTGAACACTGGGTTTGTGCTAAATGCCCGCTTTCATTTTGGGAGTCTGGGATACGGGCACACGCCAGGCGGAGGGTCTCTATTGAGCAACTCTCGTTAAAGGCTTGAGGCCCTGAGCCGCTAACGAGCTTCCTCGGTAGACGGCGTTTCACACGCGCTGTCACAGCTTGGTGCAGGGGGAGTTAAGTGCATCCTGTGTGAGTCCACTGGGAGAGGACTGCTGGAAGCTCGCGCCCGGGCCCTGCAGCCTTCACCCCGCGCACCTTTCCCTTTGCTGATTCTGCTGTGTGTCCGTTCTCTGTAATATAGCGTAGTCATGAGCGCAACTTGTGCTGAGGCCAGTGAGTCCTCCTGGACAATCATGGAACCTGGGGGTGGCCTTGGAGACGCCCAACGCAGGAGGTGGTCCCAGGAAACACTAAGAAGGGAAGGGATGATGGCCCTAAAAAGGTATGTTGTCAAATAAGCTACCAGAGTAGGCAATTGGGGCAAAATTCATCAGGGAATTTGGATTATGAGAGCTGAACATGCACTTCAGAGTTATCCACTCAAGTGGCAAGGGGGATGTGACATTTATGCACCAACTCCCAAGTTGGTATTAATTGTCTGGGACTTCCAGCGTACCCTGTGCACAGGCCAAGCGGACTCCGGGGGCCACAGCCAGCCCTGAAATGAGAGCTGCAGCTGGAAGTTGGACTTGTACGTGTGGAAATGCTATATGCCTGCAGAGGACATGGTGGGACACTTCTGCCACAGCCCCGAAAAGGCATGAAAGCAAACACGAACATGGGACTACTGCCCAGGCCTCGCCCTTGCTGCCCACTGCCTTCCCTAGGAACACAGGGGATAACTCAGTGTGCCTTATTCCCACCAGGGAGCCCTTGCCTCCCTCACTTGCACCAGTCAGAGGCTGCAGCCTGGCCCCGTGCAGTGGGAGCAGCAGGGGGTTTGCCTTAGCTATGCAAGATGGAGATAAGGTCTTTCTCCTCCCTCTCTGCGCACAAGTCCTGGTCACAGGAAGCCCTGCCTTGGTTTAGTTTCTTTGCTTTTACCTCTTTACTAGCTCAGTCTAATTAGTAGGGTCAGTGGGAGGCTTGCTTCCTCTCCCATGGAAGGGGCACCTAGTCTGAGCCTCTGTCTCCTTTCAGGACACATGGCTCCTCTATCAGGCTCCGCACTGCGGGATGCTCTCTCTATCCGGGCAGCGTGTAGGTCCACTGGGCTGATCCTCACTGCCTGCTCCTGGTAGAGCTCCCACACTCTCCAGAACTCTCCAGCCACTTACACTTCCTCCTTCTACCCTTCCTGTTTACACAGCCAGAAATCCGCGCAGCAAGATTGAGAGTACCTGCCTCATGGGGACGCCCTGAGGATTGCGTCAGATAATACCAGTAACGTGCTCAAAATGGTGCCTGGCACACAGTAAGCGCTAGAGAGTGTTAACTGTTATTATCATGTGTGTATAAGTAGTTGGCGGATATTTATTTATTAGAAAAAATGAAATGTCCAGATTGCCTCAACCTGCGCATTGCAATGCATCAGCAGACTAGAATGGCAATAGATTCTTCAGGAACTCTTAGCTGATTTTCAGTTTCAGCTTTTGAAAAACTTTCAGAAGTTCTAAGTAAAATATTATTCCTCTCAAACAGGTGCGAGTGATTTACCTGTTCTACTTCTAAATTCAAGGTAGCTAGGCAGAATTAGTGAAATCCTTGCTCAAGAATGGAAGGTAATAAAGTGGCAACTCTGGGGGCCCGCCCCATGGCTGAGTGGTTAAGTTTGTGCGCTCCACTGTGGCGGCCCAGGGTTTCGCCGGTTCAAATCCTGGGTGCAGACATGGCACCACTCATCAGGCCATGCTGAGGTGGCATTCCACATGCCACAACTAGAAGGACCCACAACTAAAAATAGACAACTATGTACCAGGGGGCTTTGGGAGAAAAAGGAGAAATAAAATCTTTAAAAAAAAAAATGTGGTAACTCTTCTAAGCTCATTGTCATCCTCTATCTGTACAGTTTAATCTTCCCTTTGAAAAATAGCCCAATCTTTACAGAACAGATCTGAAAACCCCTCCCTCTATGACTTGCTGCTGGGGAGAAGAGAGAGGCCACGGCTAATCGGAATGCTCAAATTAGAAATACAAAGAAGCCACAGGGCCTCTCACACACAGTGAGACAAGTCCCATGGTGACACGTGATCAGCAACAAACGTCTAGCAAGCAAAGTGGAAGGAAGAGGACACTCCTGGAAGTCCTTTGTGAAGACTGCCCTTCAGGTGACCTTGAAACAAGAGCATAAGCAAGAACTCAGGACTGTCTGGCAACTGGGACAAAGGCCGTAAGACCCAACGTGACAGAGCTAGCAGGTGACAATGTGTGGCAGAACTTCCACAGTACAGAGATAAACTCAGAATGGAGATGATTTCCCGGGCACACCTGCCTAAGGGATATCATAAGGAGAGATTAACCACTGATATCAGAAATCAATGTGCAACATTTCTTGTCAGTTTTGTTTTGTTTTTGAGGACGATTAGCCCTGAGCTAACATCTGCTGTCAATCGTCCTCTTTTTGCTGAGGAAGACTGGCCCTGAGCTAACATCCGTGCCCATCTTCCTCCACTTTATATGTGGGATGCCTACCACAGCATGGCTTGCCAAGCGGTGCCATGTCTGCACCCAGGATCCAGGCTGGTGAACCCCTGGCCACCGAAGCGGAACGTGCGAACTTAACCGCTGTGCCCCCATGCTGTGATTCTTAAAGAGAGCTATTGTCCTAAAGTCTGTGAACTGAGAGGGCTGCACTAGACTCTCTCTCTCTCTTAAAGCGGTACTAGAGTGACATCCACTGGCCAAACAGCTGTAGTGGCCATGTGAGAAAGCTGACCTCTGGTGAATGACTGAGAGGGACACGGGGTACACACGACACATCTACCCAAAGACCAATCATTTCCACCTTTAAAACTTACAGCCATTCTTGCATACATTTTTTCATGTTATTTTTATCAATCTACGCCACATATGCTGAGCCAGATTGGCAAAAATTAAAAAGCTGCCAATACACTCTTTCAGTGAGGCTGTGGGAAAACAGGTATTTTCATGACGCAAAATGTTACAATCCCTCTGAAAGGAGGTTTGGCAATACCTAAAAAATCGCATATGCATTGATTCTTTGGCCCAGCAATTGCACTGTAGCCTGAAGACAAACTCCCAACACATAAAAATGCTTTTGCACAAGATTATGTATTGCAATGTGATTTACAATTGCAAAAACTGAAAACTTAATAAATGCCCAAATGTAGGAGAGTAGTTGAATAAACTGTGGTACCAACACACAATACAGTACTATGCAGGTATAAAACAAGAACAAGTAAGATCTACGTGAGCGGAGGGGGGTGCTTTCAGGATATATCATTAGGCGGAGAGAAACAACTTTGAACAACTGGCATCTATATTGATGCTGTTTTTTGACCTAACCCAGGAGGAAATTTAAGTTTTTAGTGCTAGGAATTTGTGGTGAGTCAGGAACGGTAGCTATGGACGAGGAGGGCATTTCAAGCCAGGCTCCTTCCCTGGGCCAGTCCTCCTGACATACTCATAAAGCAATCTATTTGGGGCAGGTCACTTTTCTAGATAGACAGATGGGTTTAGGTGTCTGAACTGAATCACGCAGAGACTCTGCCATGTTGCAGTACTCACAGACAAATCACGCGTGAATAGACGACAGCAGGTGGACCAGAGCCTAGTAAGTTTGTCCACTCCAAGGTTTTACCCTGATCTGTCTGACACGAGTGTGTGTTGATTTAGATTGCAGGCTCAGCGTAGGGAAGGCCGTACTCCTTCCCGAATTGTGGGCCCCGCCCGCCCCTGTGGACGTGTGCTCATGTCTCCCTTCCTCCTGCTGTTCTTCCAACAGGCTGGTTATTTTAATTTAATTTTTTCTCATCTTTCCTTCGCTCACTTTGAATTTCAGAGGTAACTTTGTTGTATAGTTTTTTTTTATAGTACTAACTTTATAGATTTGTTTATTCTATTAAGCCGTGGGCTGCTTAATATTTTTCTTAAAAAAAAAAAAGAAAAAGCCGCCTGTGCTGCAGGAACGGGGCGCTGCAGGGCCATGCTGCAGGCAGGGGTGGGAGCCCTGGAGCGAGCCCGGGAGAGCTGGAGGCTGTCTCTCCTGCGCCATCTACTGGCAAAGCTGAACATTGCGCCCGTTAGCAAAGGAAATCGATTCAAGTTTTCATAGACCAGGTGAGAAGGACGAACTTGGAGCTGAGACAGTAAATGCATGACCTGCATAAGAAGTGTCTGTGTGTACTTCCTATGGCTGTTCCCCCAACTGCTTAACTTTTTCTTGGAATATTTTCTCATCTTTGTCTTTCTCTTCCTCAATATGTAATTCATAAGTATGTGCACAGTTTTTTCATTGCTTAACATGTACATATAAATCTATTTTTTCTTTCGCCAAGCTGGAGTGTTCCTTTAAACTTTTCCAGTTAGAAAATATAATAGTATCTGTTTTTCCTGACCCCCTTCACGTGACATGAGAGAGAAAAAATATAATTTTATTTTTGAATTTAGTCTAACATAGACTCCCATATCCGTGGTAGATAAATAGACAGATATATAGGTAGAGGTAGGCATATGGATGAATGCATAGCTGGACACATACAGAAAGAGAAAAATAGAAATAGACTGAAAGATGAATGCTTACGTAGATAAAAATATTCATAGAGAGACATATCTTTATTAAAAATTAAAGACTGTAGGCCATAAATTTAACTATTGGTGTTAGCAATTTGGGGCAATCAGGGGTGGCATTCCATCCCGGGCACAGTACCTATCTTTGCTCCCAGCCTTCCTCCTCTCCATCCTGACGTCCTCGCCAGTTTAGTGTCTTTGGGGGCAGTATCTTCCCCTTACTTAGTGTCTTCTCCTTATTCAACTGGTTTTCAAAACAGACACGGAGAATGTGCCAGTCAGGGGGTCATCCTTCCTCGTACACCTCACAGCCGTGCACAGACAGCTCCCACAGTCACCCTGGGATCCAAGAGCTGAGAGCTCTCCCTTCCCATTTTATACTCTTCCCAGCGGGGATCTCACGTGCTTCTGTGGGACACGCTCATGTTTACTTTCTAATGCTGTTTTCCCAAGGGGCTGATTATACCATTGGTAATTTTTTCCTATCTTTTCCTCCTTATTTTGTAATTCTGTATTGCTTCTCTCTTTATTATTGTTTTGCCATATTGCCTCATACATTTCTAATATTTCTATAGAATTTTGCACTTTCAGTGAATGTTTTATTCAGTGGACTAGTCATACATATTAATAATGTCACACTTTCACAATCTCTTTTCTCCTTGTAACCAGTTGTTTAAAATAGGGTGTCCCGTAATTGCCTGTCTGCTCTTTGTTCTCTCGCTAAGTTGTACTGTAACCCAGTGAGTTATTTATTCTGCTCCTTCAGGACTCAAGCTTGCCATAAACAGATGAGGAAAACAACAGAATTATTCCGTTGGAAGTGAATAAAACAAATCTAAATGGCTCTTAGTTGTTTTGCTAGACAACAGAAAGCACTATTAAGTATTGAGCAGGCAAACAGTCTTTCAGATCTTCAAAAAGAGTCTGGCCTCAGAGGGTGGGACCTGTAGAGGCTGCTCTGTGGCTGTAGTCACTTTAGATGCGGCACTTTGCATCCAAAAAGCATTAAGACTAGTATTTACTGCTCACTGTAATTCATATATTTAACAAGTTGTTTTATTGAGGTCATAATAGTTTATAACATGGTGAAATCCCAGTTGTGCATTATTGTCAGTCACCATACGTATGTGCCCCTTCACCCCTTATGCCCACTCCCAACCCTCTGCACCACTGGTAACCACTGAACTGCTCTCTTTGTCCGTGTGTTTGTTTATCTTCCACATATGTGTGAAATCATACAGTGTTAGTCTTTCTCTGTCTGGCTTATTTCACTTAACGTAACATCCTCAAGGTCCATCCATGTTGTTGCAAATGGGACGATTTTGTCTTTTTTATGGCTGAATAGTATTCCATTGCATATATATACACCACATCTTCTTTACCAATCATCAGTTGATGGGCACTTGGGTTGCTTCCACCTCTTGGCTATTGTGGATAATGCTGCAGTGAACATAAGAGTGCATAAGTCTATTTGTATTGTTGATTTCAAGTTCTTTGAATAAACACTAGGAGTGGGATAGCTGGGTCATATCGTATTTCTATTTTTAATTTTTTCAGAAATCTCCATACTCTTTTCCATAGTGGCTGCACCAGTTTGCATTTCCACCAGCAGTGTAGGAGGGTTCCCTTTTCTCCACACCCTCTCCAACATTTGTTATTTTTTGTCTTGGTAATTATAGCCATTCTAACATGTGTAAAGGGATATTTCACTGTAGTTTTGATTTGCATTTCCCTGATGATTAGTGATGTTGAACATCTTTTCCTGTGCCTGTTGGCCATCTGTATATCTTCTTTGAAAAAATGTCTGTTCTTATCCTCTGCCCATTGTTTTGATTTGTTTGTTTGTTTTTTTGTTGTTGAGTTGTGTGAGTTCTTTATATATTTTGGAGACTAACACCTTGTCAGATATATGATTTGCAAATATTTTCTCCAAGTTGGTGGGTTGTCTTTTCATTTGTTCCTGGTTTCCTCTGCCTTGCAGAAGCTCTTTAGTCTGATGTAGTCCCATTTGTTTACTTTTTCTTTTGTTTCCCTTGCCTGAGTAGACAGGATATTTGAAAAGATGCTTCTAACACCGATGTCAAAGAGTGTACTGCCTATATTTTCTCCTAGGAGTTTTATGGTTTCACATCTTACCCACAAGTCTGTAATCCATTTTGAATTAATTTTTGTGTGTGGCAAAAGATATTGGCCTACTTTCATTCTGTTGCATGTGACTGTCCAGTTTTCCCAACACCATTTATTGAAGAGACTTTCCTTTCTCCATTGTATGTTCTTGGCTCCTTTGTCGAAGATTAGCTCTCCGTAGATGTGCAGTTTTATTCCTGGGCTTTCAATTCTGTTCTGTTGACCTGTGTGTCTGTTTTTGTACCAGTACCATGCTGTTTTGATTACCATGGTTTTGTAGTATATTTTGAAGTCAAGGATTGTGATGCTTCCAGCTTTGTTCCTTTTTCTCAGGATTCCTTTAGATTTTCAGGGTCTTTTGTTGTCCCGTATGAATTTTAGGATTCTTTGTTCTATTTCCGTGAAGAATGTCACTGGGCTTCTAATTGGGATTGCATTGAATCTGCAGATTGCTTTAGGTAGTATGGACATTTTAACTACATTTATTCTTCCAATCCATGTGCATGGAATATCATTCCATTTCTTCATGTTATCATTGACTTCCTTCAATAATGTCTTATTGTTTTCATTGTATAGATCTTTCACTTCCTTGGTTAAATTTATTCCTTGATATTTTATTCTTTTTGTTGCAATTGTAAATGGGACTGTATTCTTGAGTTCTCTTTCTGTTAGTTCGTTACGAGAGTATAGAAATACAACTGATATTTTTAAGTTGATTTTATACCCTGCAATTTTGCTGTTGTTATTATTTCTAAGAGGAGGGAGAGGAGATCGACCTGCCTCCTTCCACGGCCTCCCGGGGGGGTCCAGCACCCTCACCTTCAGAGGTATGACTATATGGATCTCTCAGATGTCTATTGTGTTGTGTGAATGTCCTCTGTTGGTTTATCAGTGTCCTTTTCGTTGTTTCTTGGTGGGGTGGGGGGAGACTAAGAGAAGAGCTCACTCTGCCATGATGCTGATGTCATTCCTCCATATTTTTTTACATGAGGACATTAACACACTTAACATCCCATAACCACCCTGGCATCCCAATGAAGGATGCAGGTCACAAATACGATTATTACTGATGGGAAAATACAGGTACAGAAATGTGAAATGAGCGAAAATCACATAGTAAGTATCTTTTCTTATTGAAAAAGCACTTTTATTTGAAGCAAATTTTTAAATCATGCTTTATGAAGACAACACTTCAGTTTTATGTAATGCTATAGTTCTTTATAAATGAGTGAATTTTATATTCTGAGCAAAGGAGGTAGACACTCAGAGTGGACATCCTTGCAAACATATTGCTGAGAGAGAATGTTAATGAATGAGCATTATCTGAGCCCCACAGCTGAGAGGGGAAGGAAGAGCTTTCTCAACACCTGGGAGAGTTAAAGGCAAGGTATTAGGCCAAATGTGTGGGAAACACAGATTCTCAGGTCATGACAGTAATGCCAAAAATAGAGAAAAAGGAAAAGAGTAAAGAAAGCCATTGCAGAATGGTTAGTAGATGAATGAGCCAAGGCTCCCCACACCTCCTACTGGATGCCTTCCCATTATCTGGGCCACGAGTTTGGTCAACTCAACACTAAAATATAAGAGCAATCTTATATTACTAAGGCATATATTTTTCTTTTAAAATACCTCATTCAAATAAGAATATACAAAATTTTCATTCCTGTGATTATATAAACTTGACCAGAGACTATATTTTTCATGAGCTGATACATGGAAAAACTAGACAAATTATAATCCCATAATTTAAATCAGTCTAGTTATTTTTTTATCAGATCTCCAAAGCCTTCCTTTGCTCATCTTCCACTGAGAGTCAATGAAGCTGACATGGCAGTTGATGTGATTTTGTACCCCTTTCTGTATTTGCAAATGAAGCTGCTTTTGCCTGATATACCGCCAATCCTCCCCCACCCCCCAATCTCCTCCATTCTTTCAGAGCAGACTCACTTATCCCTTCTTCTGGCCTCTCAAGCAGCAGCAGACACTCCTACCTCTTGCCGCACTGCTGGTGGGGAGAGGCGGGGGTCAGGACGGGCCAGGGAGGGGAAGAAGTTATTGAAGAGGACTACGGGGTTTCCAGCTTGGTTTCTGCATAAGATGGAGATAAGGAGAATGTTTTGACCCAGAAGGCCCTCGGGAGGAGTGGTAGGAAGTAAAGGCTGACTCTAGAACTTAGATTTTTGAGAAAACTCTATCCCCTTTTCTGTCTATAGGTCTAACTTTGCTGCAGAGGCTGTAGCCATCCCTACACCAGTGAAATTGGCTCGTCGATCCAATGGCCTTCTGTCCCAGATGATACAAACTATTCCTATACCCTCACTCATTCTCATTTTTCCATCACTCAGTAGTTATAAAATAAGTGCAATTTGCTTGACTAATAATAGGACAATGCACGTAGACTGAGGAAGTTTACTGTGTAGGCAGGAATGGGTTTTTCCATGGCAGTAAGCTTTCCTTGTTACACCACTCGCTAGTACAACTCTTTCCTGGTTTAAGGGACTCAGCCATTCACTGAAGCGGTTTTCAAGCTGGGCCCTGAACTAGCATTTGAGATACAAAGATGTGCAAGGCTCTCAGTGGTCAAAGTCTGGTGGACATAATTTCGGACTTACAGAAAGGCTGTAGAACTGGTACAAAGCATTCCCACATGTCCTGTGCTCAGATCCCCCACATGTTAACATTTTACATGTGTTCCCTTTCTCTCTGTCTGTACACACACATGTGTATACACACATTTTTTAAACCATTTGAGAGTAAGGTACATGCAAGTATGTTGTCTCTTGGCTTCTGAATTTCTCAGTCAGTGTGTGTTTTCTAAAATGAAGTATTTTCTCTTTCATAACCACAGTATAATAGTCAAAATCAAAAAATTATTATCGATAGAGTACAAATTAATCATAAACCTTATTCAGATTGTGTCAACTGCCCCAACAGTGTTCCTTAGAGCTCAAGTGCTGCATTCAGTTGTCATGTCTCTTTAGCCTGCTGTCATCAGGATCAGTGCCTTAGTCTTTTATGACATTGACTTTTTTGAGGAATTTTGTAGAATGTCCCTCAACTTGGATTTGTCTGATGTTTCCTCACAATTAGATTTAGGCATGAACTTTGGGTGGGTATACCACAGAGGGGTGCGTTCATCTCAGAGCATAATATCAAGAGGCGCATGACGTCAGTTTGTCTCAATACCGGTTAATGTTGATTTGATCACTTGGTTAAGGTGGTGTGTGCCAGGTTTCTGCACTAGGTTTCTCTTTATAATTAACAAATGCCTTGTGAAGAGATATTTTGAGACTATGTATATATCTTATCCCTCCTCAAACTTTCACCACTGATTTTAGTAACCACTGATGATTCTTGCTTGAATCAATTACCATCATGGTCGCCACATGGCGACATTCTACTTCATCAGGCCTTCTACATTTATGAGTTGGCTTTCCAATGTGAGGAAGAGTGTTCCCTTCTCTCCCAAGTGTGTGTTTGTTTAGTATTCATCCCAGGTCCAAGGCAAGAATGTACCCTATCTTCACTGCTGTCTAACATGGCACTGGCGGTGTCAGCTAGTGCAATTAGATAGATGATGTCCAGCCCTTCTGCCTCTCAAATGCACCTACCCCTGAACTCCATATTTCCCAAAGCCCTAGAGATGATCAACAGCCTGCTGTGCTTGGTGAGACTGTGCCTACCCACACAGCCCCCGCTTACTGGAGTACACAGTAAATCCAATTTGTCTTTGCCAGTTCAGATATTGGCTGGTTGTCTCATCATCCTTTGAGAAAACTAACTAAAAAGATCCCAAACTGAAAGGATCATTCTGACAGCTGTGTGGGCAACACATCATAGAAATGCGACAGTGGAAGTAGGGAACCCAGGTAAGGCTGTTGAAAATCTTGTGGGGGAAGCAAACCCTTGATTTATGAAAAAAGGGATACATTTACACTAAAAAAAACTATACGGAAAAACATAGCACAAAGATAGTCAAAAGAAATATTTGCAACCCACACACCCCTCACAAAGAGCCAACTTCATCAACAAGAGACAGACACTGACTCATCTGAAAAACATGAGCAAGATTATGAAGAGAATTCCCAGAAAATATAAGTGGCTATTAATTGTATAAAGAGAGTCAACCTCACTCTGTATAATAGAAATGAAAACTGAGACTGCACTATGATGGCCATTTTTCACTTATTAGATTTGCAAAGACCAAAAATCTGATAACAAGTTGGATCGAGGATGGTGTGGGGAACAGGTTCTTCCCAGCGCTGTTGGTGGGGCTGTAGATTCGTGCAATTTTTAACGGGAACAATTTGACACTACCTAACAAAATTTTAAAAGCATACCTATTTGACCTAGCAATGTTACTTTTAGGAATTTATCATAAAGGTAAAGGCAACGTGTAAAATGACCATTGTCCAGACCATCCAGTGCAGTGCTCAGTATAGTAGTTTGGAAACAACTTAAATGTCCATCAGTAGGGGACTTGCTAAATAATGTATAATACACCCACACAAAAGAACCCTTTGCATCTGTCAAAAAAAAATGAAGACAATCTCTAGGTATATTGTTGGGTTGAAAGGAAAAAAAGCTGTGTGTGATAGCTCTGGAAGGATGCAGAAGAATCTAGAAAGGTGATTACTTCCCTAGAGTACTGGCCATAGGGAGGCAGAAAAGGCTTGCTTTGAGCTCTATTCTCTTTGGTAGTGTTTGAATGTCATATCAGGTATATGTATTTCTCATTAAAAACAAGCAAAATAGAAAAATGTAAAGGGGTGTTGCAGCTGTCCAGCTGATCCCAATCTGTTAAGAACAGTAGTGGTGGAGAGCATGCACGGATTCAGCAGATGTTTGGGAGGAAAGTTGATGAGACAACTCCAAAGGCGGAGCAGACGTGGGAGATGAGGTGAGTAAGCCATCCAGGATGACTGCTGTAGCTGGTGGAGAGCTGTGCTGTCTGCTTCGCCGCAGAGACTTAGGGAGGAACAGCTCCAGCACGTGAGACAGTGCAAGGATTCCATTTTGGCTATGTGCAGTCTGAGATGCCTGATAGTCATCCATGTGGAGATGTCAAATAGGCAGTTGGAATAGGAGTCTTATTGCTCAAAAAAGGAGTCTGGAATGGAGGTATTTTGGAGGCACTGGCACATAAATCAGTACTGATAAACAGAAATATAATGTAAGCCACATACGTAATTTAAAATTTTCTAGGAGCCACATTACAAAGTAAAAGCAGGTGAAATTAATTATGATATATTCCATTGACCCAATATATGTAAATATTATCATTTTAACATGTAATCAGTGTAAAAATTAACAAGATATTTTATTTTTTTCATACGAAGTCTCTGAAATATGGTGTGAATTTTATACTTACAGCACATCTCAATTAGGACTAGCCACATTTAAAGTGCTCAATAGCCACACACAGCGATGGCACAGAGATAGGGATGATGTTTAAAGCTATGGGACCAGATAAGTGGAAGGGCCTTGGAGCGCTTAAACATTTAGAGTTCAGGCAGAAGGGGAGGAGCTGACAAAAGAGACAGCAAATGAGCCCAGCAAAGTAGGAGGAAATCAAGGCAAGCGCAGTATCAAGGGGCCATGAGGAAGGGGCTGTCAACTCTATCAACTGATGCTGAGAAGTCAAGTCAGATGAGGACAAGGAAGTGAACACTGTGATTGGGAAGATGGAGTTAGTCATCTTGGTAAGACAGTTCCACGAGACTGGGGGCTCCTCCTGTGGAGGAGAAGAGAGAATGGGAGGTGGACAGTGGAGACGGCACAGACATCTCAAATGCAACGCATTCCAAATGATCTGCCTCGCCTGGCCCTCTCCCCTACTCTTCCAATATTCTCATCTCTATGGGGGCTCACACTAGAAACTGATACCGAACCTGAAGTGAGTGCGCTCACCTGTTGCCCAGCAAGCCAATCTCTGACACCAGGTGTGGCGGAAGAAAGTAGGAATTTTATTTTTGCACAGCACTGAGCAAGGAGAGAGGGCAGCTAACACTGAAATCCCAAACTCCCGGAAAAGCTAAAGGGAAGGGATTTTATTTGGGGTTTTAGGTAGGGGAGGGGAGCATATGGCCTTGCTGGTTGGAGCTTTCCCAGTGCCTGTCTTTGGCCTTGAGACACCTGCAGAGAGGAGGGAGCCCAGGACCTTGCTGGTCAGCAGCTTTCCCACCAGCCTGTATCTCTTTGCCGGGAGGAGATAATGAATCCAGGGGCTTGTCCTTGGCAGTGACTGTCTCCATGGAGGATAGTGGGTTCTGGAGCCAGGAAGCCAGAGAGTAAGCAGGGAATGAGTGTTTTGGTTTTAACCCCATATATGCGGGGTTTAATGTGGGTAAACTGATATCAGGGTAGGTAACAAAACCTGGGGCACATTTTCAAGTCCTTCCTTTCTTTCAGACCTCATCTACTATTATTCAGAAAGTCATCTCCATCTCACTTCCTATAATCTTGTTGTCCCGCCTTTGCTCCATCCCTATTTCCTCAGCACAGGCCCTTGCCACCTCTTATCTTCCTAATTGCTAATAATCCTTACGGTTATTCAACCTCTAGCCTTGTCACTCTCAAAATGATGTTGGCAAAGCCTGGGTGCACCCAGAAAGCGGGAGATCGGCTTGCGTGGCCAGACTGAATTTTTAAAAACACCAATCTTGCATTTTTGCTACCCTGCTGGAAATCCGTGCATGGCTCCTCACGGAACAGGTTTAGTGTTTCAACTCTCTTTAGAGTTTTCTGTTTGGAGTTTCTGCTCTCTCCTTCCCAGATCAATACAAACACGCGCACATCCAGCTCTGTTTCAGGCCTGCATCTTTATTATCCCTCCTACCATCCCCTCTGAAGGGCCCTCCCTCTTAACGAGGCACCGTGACTGGCTCATTTTAACTAACCTGGTTTAGATATCAAATTCAGGGAGCTCCAGCACTCCCCACCCCCTCCCCCAAGGCTGGCTAAACTGAGCACCCCTGTTCCCCCTTTCCCAGCCATTTCTATAGAATTTGGCGCTTATTTCAGCCGCTGTTCTCGCCACATTCATCCATTCATCAAACTATTTTTAAAGGAGCAGTTCCTGTCGACTTCTCCATCTAAACCGTGAACCCTCCGAGGTCCGAGCCCCCGGCACGCGTAGGGACGGCGCTCAACCCAGTGCGGCCCAGGACCCCAAGGGGCTGCGCAGGAGCAGGAGGCGCGCGTGCCCGCGCCCTGACGCCCCGCACCGCGCGGGGGCAGGACCCGAGCCCGCTCCGCTCCCGGCGGAGCCCCGCCCCGCAGCCCGCCCCGGCCAGCTGCGCGCCGGCCCGGCCCCGCCCACCACGTGCCCACGGCCACCCACGTGAGCGTAGCCCCGCGTGACCCCCGTGGCGTCACGTGCGCCGCGCCGCCATGTGACCGCACTCCGCCCTGGGCCGGCTGCTGTCGCTCGTCGGTGCCCGGCCGGCTCGATGGAGGAGGAGGAGGAGGAGGCGCGGGCGCTGCTGGCGGGCGGCCCCGGCGCGCCCAGCGCGCTGCCGGCCCTCTGCGACCCCGGCCGCCTGGCGCACCGGCTGCTGGTGCTGCTGCTGATGTGCTTCCTGGGCTTCGGTGAGCCGGCGGCCGGGCCGGGGGCTGGGAGCCGGGCATTCGCGGCTCCCCGGGAGCGCGAGGGCCGCGCCGAGCGCCCGCGGCTACGCGGCCGTCGTGCAGCTTCTGGCTGAGGCTCCTGGGCTCCCTTCCTTTCCCTTCGCGACCCCACCCGACCCTTGGACGTGCTAGCTAGCGGCGTCCCGAAGGTGGGGGCAGGGGACCGAGCCGGGCGCGTTTGTCCCGCGCCTTTGCTCTCCAGGAAGTCCTAGAGGCTAGCAGCTCGGGCCCGGGGCCGTAGACGTGAAGGAGCCCCTGAATGGGCAAGGTTCCTCTCTCAGGACACTTTGTTCCGAAGGAATTCAGGAAAGTTTAACTGTCTCCTCCTTTTTTTGAATGAATAATTTGGTAGTCCTTCATAGGTGTGACACCCTCCTTGGGGAAATGTAGGAGTCTGTCTGTCTGATGGCTTCAGTGGGTAGATGTGTCCTCTGCCTTTCCTCCACTGTGAAGCAGTATTTCTGGATTGGACTTGTGGTAGGCTTGGCGGTGTTTGGTGTCGGTTACAAAATCTGATGACTATGAAGGCAGTTTCCTGAGATAATTTTTAAAACATCTGCCTGTGTTTCAGCGACATGCTAATGTCAGTATTTGGTGTCAAAATAACGAGTTTTTCAGGGGGCTCACTGGAACCAGTGTAATCAGTAGGTTTAGAAATACTATGGTGATAACTTTATGCTGGTGATGGAATATATAAGTAGGGATGAAGGATGCTTTGAGCTTTAGTTTCTTGGCGGCTCTCTCTGTCCCCCTGCCCTCTTTGTGGAAAGATCATGCCCATCCATTAACCTTAAAATATGACATTGGTATCTCTTATGACGATTAAAACAGGAATCACAAATTTCTAGGTTTAGGAACAAAAAACAAGAACAACACAAAATACTTAAGATTGCCGCTACGGCAGCAGGCAGATTATTTTTGGTAAATTATAGTTATCTGCCTGGGTTTCAGAAACCAGATTCATACTTTTCTAGTGACAGTTTTCTTTGTTTTGAACCAGTAGCTTCTGATATGTACTCTAGAGAGAGTTAATGGAGAAATGGAGGCGGTATTATCTTGTGGCCTGCAAAAATCTGTCAGTTATATTACTTTAGAAATAAATCTGAGTGCGTGAATGTCATACCTCTCTCCACTTCTTTCTTACTCCCCAGCAGACATTATTATTATGTTTCAATTTAATCCTTTAGACCTCTTTTTTCTCTTCATTTCTTCATTCTTGGTGGTGTCTTCGCTAAATTATTTGGTCTTGAGTGTTCTATTTGTAGAATTATAACTCTTGTTTCAAATATTGGTTTAGTCACAGTAGTTAAACTCCATTTTTCTGCTCTCAAAATAAGTGATGACTTCAGGTACCTTTGCTAGGAGAGTGTCCGTGAAATGTTTAGCGTTTGTGTTTTGCTAGCTTTAAATAAGGGGGAAGTATAGCTGCTTCGTGAGGATGCTAATAATAGACGTTATGCAGCATGATGCAAGTCAAGTGGAAGAACAGTTAGTTGTTGGTTAACTTCGTCCAGGTTCCCAGTATTTCCTCACTAATGATTTGTAAACCATCTGGCATGTTTTCTCTCCTTGTGTTTGGCTACAACCTGGAAAATATTAGCGGACAAGGAAGTGGTCCAAAATGTTTCCCTGGTGTCAGGCCCCGAGAGCCTAATGTAAACATTTAAAATCACCATTTGAGTAGTAATTGCACCTTGAGACTTGTTTGTGGGTAGTAGTATTACTGTAAACGATTTGCTCTTCCTTTTTCTAGGCAGCTATTTTTGCTATGATAATCCTGCTGCGCTTCAGAGTCAGTTTAAGCGGGTAAGTTGCTTTTTCACCTTTGTTCCTTTTGTTGACTCTGGAGCAGGTTTAGCTGTGGAGGCGTCGTCCCGTCGCACGTTGCCTAGTCTGAAACAGTCTGATGAATCTGTGTTGACATCTCTGGCCACCAGATCTGTGCAGCAAGGAGTGTTCTTGAGTTGGAATGACTGGCCACAAGGAATTCATTTACGGCACTGGTGACTTGATGTCGTTTCACACCTTAGATAAATAAAGTGCTGTTTCTACAATATTGCCAAAAAATATTAGCAGATTTTTGCTGCATTTCACTCTTGCATTGTGTAATCATCTGAATGACAGATGATTTGGTAAGATAGCCTTTTGCTCTCTTAAATAAGTTTTTGTTGTTATTTCATTTATTAAATGTGGGTACTGGTTGCAGAGTATTGTTTATATCAGTATTTTAGTCTGGTTTTAAAAAATTATGTTTGATGTTTAAAGTTTCTCCTGTATTTAGATAGTTTTTTTCTTTCTAAGTTTTTTGCCTTTGGGCAGGGAGAAATGCCTAGATTGGTCCTTCACATTCTAGAATGAAAGGGAAAAAAGAAGAAGTTGGGAGCGGGTAGGAATAGGCTAGGATTCCCCTTTTCCATGTAGGGGGAACCCCAGTACAGGTAGTCTATGGGGAGTAAGAATAGAGAAGACACAGGCAGATGCAGATGGAGGTGCTCCTGTAGTGGGGGGTCTGATTGATCCTGGGCTCCACGAAGCCTCTGAAATGGCATGTGGACTCAGGGGCTTCCCAGGGTTCCCAGGTGGGGCCATGGCCCTCAGGAGATTCTCAGAGCACTTAGTGAGCACAAATGATGAAGAAACTCCTACCCTACACAGAAAGAATGTTGTCATTGTTAGTTGCTAAACTTAACTGTTTGGAAAAAAATAGTTTTATTTTCTTTCCATATAGGATATGCAGGTGAATACCACGAAATTCATGCTGCTCTATGCCTGGTATTCTTGGCCCAATGTAGTTTTGTGTTTCTTTGGTGGCTTTTTGATAGACCGAGTGTTTGGAATACGGTAAGCTTGAAAAAAATCTCACCTATGGGTAAAATCTCATTATTAGGAAAACACAGAACTAGATTAAGGTATTTCTAAAAAGAACTGAATAAACGCTGTATTGATTATGATAATCTGCTTTATTATTTTTTTTATGATTTTTTTTGTCTCTGGAATTGGTTTTTGAAACTTGGTGTTTCAGTTAAGGTTGGGATGAGTAAATGCTGCTCCAGGAATAAAGTAACTCAGTTCTCTAAAGGTAAATTATGCCCTCACTTGGAAGCAGGCACCCCAGGGTCTGAATCCCATTGTTCCCACTTGCTCAACTTCCCAGCTCCTCGGAGCTGTTGTAGCTTCCTGAGCTTCAGTTTCCTTATCGGTGAATATGGACGGTAATTCCTGCCTGACGAGGTGGTCGTGAGGACTGAGAGAGGTGGAGGTTCAGGGTTTGCACGTGCCTAGTATCGGCCTCTTCCAGCCCCAGAGAAATTTTCTCTTTCTGCCTTTCTTTGGACATGGAACTTTTTGTGACCAGTTCTGTTAGATGCTGAGGAAGGAGTAGCACTGTGAGCTCTGCCACTTTTCGTCCTTGTGATCGTGTGTGGTGTCAGTGTGTCGTTAAGAGGAATGTAGACTGGGAATGTTTTCAGAAGGCAGAGGGCAAAATGACGAGTTTTCCAGCCATGTCTGGTGGAAAAGAATTGAAGAAACTGTCAATGTTTAGATTTGGGGACTAACTTTTAAACATTTTGAAGAGTTAAAGGAGGAATTAAATTTATTTCACTTGGTGTATAGGGATAGAATTAGCCTGAAACTTCACGGGGACAGATTCCACTTAGTACGATGAAGACTTTGCTTGGTCGGGTTGAGAGCAGGGGCCGTGAATTGCCTTGGGACCACGGTGAGTTTCTAGTGTTGGAGAGCATTCAGTGGAACGTGGTATGGCCATTTCACCAGGATCTTGAGAGGGGTTTGAATTTCTGAAGACGGTTTACTCCCCACATCTCTAAGGACTTTTCTAATGCCGGATGCTGTCACTCTGGGGAAACATTAATCAGATACTCAAAGTGCGCAACGTTAGAGGCAGATTTCTGGTTGGTATTTGTCCTTTTAAAAATAGTTTTTAGTTATCAAGAATTGTAACCACTTAATTTAGAATTCCTTGGAATCAATCCTAAACTTAATAGAAATTTTATAATCTCTCTTTTTAAATGGGAACCCTGGAAATTTCTTAAAGATTGTTTAGTAGGTTTTTTTAAGAGGTGATAGTAGCTTAAATCAGCATATGTCATTACTGAAGGCTCTAGAATCCTCTTAGAAGTCAAGACTTGTGTAGATTAGCATTCAGCCTAGGAAAGCTGCTCACTTTAGGGGCAGACCAGCACCTCATTTTCTTTCCTTGGAGGGAATGCGGAGGGGTCAAAGAAAACCAAAGTGAATTTTTTCCTGAAGGACTTGGTAACATCCTTTTAATTTACTCTCTCTCTCTTTCTCTCTCTCAGATGGGGCACCATTATTTTTAGCTGCTTTGTTTGCATTGGGCAGGTAAGAAAGGCCTAAACAATCACTGTCATTCGTTGACATTATGTGGCAGTGACTTTTGAGTTCTTGTCTAACTCCACCAGCAAAGATATGTTTAATGAATGCCTACTTAAGTAAGCAGGGTCTGTGTGCGCCCGTGCAGCATACCACAAGGCCATGTTAAGCACGGTCCGTGTGCGCCCGTGCAGCATACCACAAGGCCGTGTTAAGCAGGGTCCGTGTGTGCCCGTGCAGCATACCACAAGGCCGTGTTAAGCAGGGTCCGTGTGTGCCCATGCAGCATGCTACCACAAGGCCGTGTTAAGCAGGGTCCATGTGCGCCCGTGCAGCATACCACAAGGCCGTGTTAAGCAGGGTCCGTGTGTGCCTGTGCAGCATACCACAAGGCCGTGTTAAGCCTCGAGACAGACGAGCAGTGACATTCACTGAGAAGGAACATTACCACTGTTGTGGAAGTTGTGACGCATCGTAAGTTGCTATTTCTCTTGCATACCTTGAGTTTATTTTTGCACTGATTCTGCATTCTAGGTGGTGTTTGCTCTGGGTGGAATCTTTAATGCTTTTTGGCTGATGGAATTTGGAAGATTTGTGTTTGGGTAAGTTATGCATAATTTCATTTATTCTAATATATTATTGTTTTAGTGTTCATCTATCAGTTTATTAAACATTTACAAAAACTTGTCTCTTTTGGAGAATTACTTCATATCCTTGAAATCTAGCTACATATAAATAAGGCTGTTCATTAGTTGTCTTAATTTTCCTTTAAAGTAAGCAGCGATGTTGAGTGGGCATGGTTGACTGTGTGGGACTTGAATATTAAATGCTTCCCCAGGAATGACAGTCTCCTGCGTGATTGCTGTTGTGTTGAAGACTCTGGTTTAAACCTCGTTTAGAAAACTACAGACCATCGATTTCTAGGCTGGTGACTCAGGAAGATTTTGCTCTGTCTTAGTGGGTGAGGCACAGGTCCTTTTGGACGCTGTCAAGCATCTTGAATGAGCAACCAGTAGACCGATTGCCCCTCATGAATTTCGTGTTGTTCAGTGAGCCCATTCTGAGTCCAGCCTTGGGCTTCCTGCCGAGGGACACAGATGACGTAACTTATTCAAGCTTTGCACAGGTACCAGAGACATGTAGCCATATGTGAGATACCCCAAAAAGTGCTCTAAGTGAGAGAGAAAAAATAAAATGTACATAAAAATATGAAAGGGATTCAGAGATGGAAGTGTCGTTGGAAGTGGCCTCATGGACCAAGTGGGCCTGACGTCAGTGTAAGATTTGGGTTAGTAGAGGAGACAGGAGATGTCTTTGGACCAGGACAGAGTGGTGAGGAGGGCTCAGTGTTAGGATACGGAGGAGAGGAAACGCCTAGCTCAAGGCCTGGAGCAGGGGATGATCAATATGTAGAACTTACAGAAGGAAAGTTAAAACCCGGGCGGTAGGAGAATGTTGAACATGGAGGGTATCGGCCTGAAAAGACGGAGTATCTGTGCTTCCATAAAGTATGGACCACTCTCCCCACGTGAACGTTTTATATAACATAGATGGTGATGTGGAACTCAGACTCCTTTTATTGCCTGTCGTGGGTATCACTGCGGCATGTCAAATTCCCCAACACTTAGCAGTTTAGAACCACCGTTACCTTGTGTGTGCGGGCTTTGTGGGTCAGGAATTTGGATTCCTGGGTTCGGGGTACAGCAGGGGCTGCTTATCTGTGTAGCTGATGTCTGCAGCCCCAGCTGGAGAGATTTGTGGAAGACTAGGGGCTGGAATCATCTGAAAGCTTGTTGACTGTCATGTTTGGTGCCTGGGCTGGGATGACATGAAGACGAGCACTGCGGGCCGCAGCACCTAAACGTGGACTCTTTCTGTGGCTTGGCTTTCTCTTAGTGTGGCAGGCTCAGGGTGGACTTCTTACGAGGTGGCTCAGGGCTCCAAGTGTGAATGTTGGAGTGAAAAGGCAGATGTCACCTTTTATGACCTGGCCTTGGTGTCACACAGTGCTGCCCTGCCATGTTCTGTTCGTTGAAGCCATCACAAGCCCAGCTGGATGCAGGGGAGGGGCATAGACCTTTGATTAGAGGGGTGTCAAAATTTTAAACCTGCTGCATTGCTGACTGTGAAAAGCTGTGACTTTTCTTCCTTTCTTCATTTTTAGGATTGGTGGGGAGTCCTTAGCAGTTGCCCAGAATACATATGCTGTGAGTTGGTTTAAAGGCAAAGAATTAAATTTGGTGTTTGGACTCCAGCTTAGCATGGCTAGAATTGTAAGTATGATAAACCTAATGAAGCCCAACAGCAAGCAAAAGATTGAATGTTGTGATTATCTCTTAAAAATTTCAGGATGAAGTGTGTTTGCAAATGATACATTAGGTACTGATTTTTAATATTTTTCTCTAGACCATAGTATAGCATTTACCTTACTTTAATTAAGGTGTTTCTAACTGTATTTAACTTGGGGTATAGACTAAAATGGCTGGCTAATTGCACATTCATTAGTTCAAAGAACCGGCTCAGTGGGAGGGATCCGACAGGTTTTGTTGTCTGATTTCTTTCCCCATTTCGGCATTGCTGCTGTGAAAGTCTTCACGTACGCTCCTCCAGGCTCTGCCTGCCGTTCGCAGTGATTGGAAGCTCGCTGTGATGGGCGGCCCACCTTCTCCGGCTAACTTCGTAGAGCTCAGCCTCACACAGCGGTGAAGGCCGCCTGCGCGAGTAGCGTGATGGACGGCTCTGACTTTGTCCTCTGGTTAATGTTCATTTCCTCTGCTGTGCGCCAGCACTTTGCTTATGAAGGCAGCTCTTAAGTTCTTGGTCAGACATGCTCATTTTCTGTGTTTGTCTAAGCCGCATGATGTGGGTTTCGGGTGCCTGACCGTGGTGCTCACACCTCTCTGGACTGAGCACGGGTGGCCACTGCTCCCGGCATTTGCAACCTGGAAAGGATCATGGTGTTTTAGGTTTGGTCTGAAAGACGGCACCCAGGAGAACAGCATTATGCTTTTATTAATGCAACCTGTAGGGTGTTCTGACCGTCCCAAACCCCTTTAGGTTTTTTCCTCATAAACTCCTATGAATAGAGGTTTTTAAAAAAATCCTTACCATTAAAAATCAAGCTTTCCAAGACTAATAAATGGCATGAAGATGCTTTTAACATATTTTAGGTAAGAAGAAATCCAGTACAAGAAGTTTTTAACGTAATATTTTATTGTTCGAAATATTTAACACCTATGTATGTTACATATATAACATTCCTATATTTTTGTACCTGTGGGTTCTTTTTAATTTTTCGCTGTTATAAATGGCACTGTTGTGTGACACTCTGTAAAACTTGTCTGCGTCTCTGCTTGTTTCCTGAGGCTAGCTTGCTAGGCATGGAATTATTTTTGAGTCAGAGGGTTTATGCGGGTTTCTTAGGACTGTTGACACATATTTCCACATTATCCTCTCAGAGACGTTCAAATCCCCATCCATGGGATATGAGAGAATCCTTTTTATTATAGCTTTGACAGTGCAGGCTATTATTACTTTAAAAAAAGTCATTTTATCAATTTGATAGGAAACACCTAAATATTATTTTAACTTGTAATTCTTTGATAACTAGTGTGGTTTCCCATATTTTCTAAATTTTATCCGCAATTTCTAAATGTTATTCCCATATTATCTAAATAATATTCTGAGTACTTCATTAATGCATCTTGTGCAAGTCAAGATATGCCTGGCAATTTGTTGATCTTGTCGTCTAGTAACTCCTTAGAGAAGGAGCTAGGATCAGTTGAGCAAGACTCATTCTCAGTGACATCATCGTGGCTACTAGAGATCTTCAGGTTCTTTTCTGTGTGACCACAAATCAGTTGTTGTCCATTCAGCTGTGTCCTGAGGCGCCCTCAGTTTTTAGAAAGGAATCTCGGGCTTCTAGGAGGCGGGTGGGGCTGTTGGAGTGGTGGGGAGACCTGAGGAGGCGGTGGGGTGAGCTGAGCCTGGGCGGCCAGGGTGGCTCTGCTTACTCTGCCTTGTGTGTTTAGGGTCCTTGTGAGATGCGGGGACCAGAGGATCCCATCACAGAGCTGCGGAGTAGACGCAGTCATGTTTCTGCACTTCTGTCCCTGTGCGTCCTCAGGACGGTCACAGAGGCTCTGGCGTTCCTTCTTTGTGACTGTTCTCTTTGCCTGAGCTGTCAGTTTGTTGGAGTTTAGATGCGTGAACTGTGTTCATAACACCTTCAGGTCGTGTACTTCTCATTTTTCTTATTATTCAAGTCTTAGTTGGGGCTTGAAAGTTCAGCACCCTTTGATTTTCCTTTGTAATTTGTTACTTTAAATTAATTATTTTGACAAATATTTACTGCATACTTGCTAAGCCAGGTCATGTTAGGCATTTTAGAATTAAAGGATTATTTAAGGTGACATCCCTGCCTTTGAGGAGCTTGTGTTTTTGATGACATTGGGGAAGGTTTCCTGGAGGACTCCGTTTACCTTCTTGCTCATCTGAGTAGTGCCTCTGGCTAAGTGTGTTGTAGGAAATAGGCATGTGAAATTAGCTGCTGTGTTTGCTGTGAGAAGACTGTTGAGGATTGTTCCATCCTCAGTCTTGAGAGTCTGGCCCATCAGCAGCATTGGGCATGGTTGACATTCCCCCTCCTGGCTTTCTCCTCTTGGGTCCAGGACACTGCAGTCCCAGGGTTCTCCTCTTGCCTTTCTGTCTGCTCCTCCTCTCCCTCTTTTGCTGGTTCCGTCTCAGTCTTCTCACCCTTTAGATGTGGGAGTGCCCCAAAGCTTGGTTCTTGGATGTCTTCTCTTCCACACTCACTTTCGTGGTGATCTTATCTACCTTTGAGGTTTTAAATAGCATGTTTTTGCTTCTGAATGTGTCACTTGTCCAGATCTTCCCCTGAATCCCACACCCATACATGCAGCTTCCTACTTGACGTCTCTCCTTGGATGCCTAGCAGGTGGATCACACCTGACATGACAGCACCTAGCTCTCGATATCTACCTGCCATCCGCCACCCAGCACAGGCGCTGGTTTGCTCATGCTCAGTTATAGGCAACCCTTTTCTTCCAGTTACTCAGACGAAAACTTTAGTGTCATCCTGAAATGTTCCTCTTCTTTTTTCCTCCCATACTCCACATATTTTCTCTTGGCAAATCTAACTGTTAGCTTTACCATCAGAATATATCCATATTCCGACCACTTCCCACCATGCCCACTGCTAACCACGCTAGTCTGAGAGCCCTCGTCTCTGTTGCGGATTCTTGCAGTAGAGCCTAACCCATAGCGTTGCTTCTGCCTTCCTCCCCACTTGTAGCCCGTTTTGAATATAGCAGCCAAAGCGAGTCTGTTAAAACATACGGGATCATGCTGCTCCTCGGCTCAAAACCTCAGTGTCTTCCCATCTCACACAGAATAAAAACCAAAGTCCTTGTTATTACCTATAGCTCACCTCCCCACTATTTCCTCCCTGGGACCTCATCTCAACCCCTCCCCTCTTCATTTGTGCTCTTCCAGCCTCTGCCCTCCTTGCCGTTCCTCTTGGGGCCTGTGCACTGGCAGTTTCTTTTGCCAGGATGCTTTTCCCCCAGATCTCACAGCTAACTTCCTTCAGGTTTTACTCGAAAGTCATGTTCTTATTGATGCCTCCACCCATTTATATTCTCCTTCCCTGTTTTATTTTTTCCTTACTTTTTAAAGCACTTACTGTGATTAATATACTACATATTTTACCTCTTCCATCTCCCGAAAATATAAGCTCTATGAGAGCTGGAAGTTCTTCTGTTTTATTCTTTATCACACATCCCCAATACCTAGAACAGTGACTGGCATGGAATCAGGCCTCAGTAAGTGCTAAATGAGTGAAGATATTATCCGCTATACCTTTTACTGTCTTATGGACATTCAGAGTATGACTCTTTTTTTTTTCAGTTGTCAATACTAGGAAAAGCTGTGCATTTTCTGAGCTAAGGTTTATTTTTGTTGTAGTACCCTGTGAGTTTTGTAACTCAGCATATTTCATTTTTGCTTTGGTTACTGGGAAGTTATTAGTGTACTGTGCTATTTTGAATTCTAGCATTTTCTATAAATTGGTATTTTTTTGTGTAGTCATCTGCGGCTTTTGTTTTTTCCCTTGTGTTTTTAAGAAAATTTATCTCTTGTTTAATCTGGATCCTACTTGTACCTATTTCTTCAAGCCATCTCATATCCTTTTTTCAAACGAGGCAGAGATATAAATGAAAATTTTGTTGATTTTCCCTTCTTTTTCAGGGCAGTACCGTGAACATGAACCTTATGGGATGGCTGTACTCTCAAGTTGAAGCTTTGCTGGGTTCTGCTGGTCCCACAACCCTTGGGGTCACACTTATAATCGGTTAGTGAATCTTGATGTCTCACGTTTTCTCTTCTGAATGCATGTCATGGGAAGTATTGTGGCAGTGGAAGGAACGCTGGAACTGGGGTTAGACCACTTCAGTTAGAGTTTGGCCTGCACAGTTCACTAGTTCTTTGACCTAATTAGAAATAGTGAATCATTCACCACCCCCCCCCCCTTTGTTTTTGGTGAGGAAGATTGGCACTGAGCTAACCTGTTGCCCATCTTCCTCTTTTTGCTGGAAGAAGATTGTCCCTGAGCTAACATCTGTGCCAGTCTTCCTCTATTTTGTCTGTGGGACACTGCCACAGCATGGCTTAATGAGCGGTGTGTAAATCTATGCCCAGAATCTGAACTCGTGAACCTGGGCTGCTGTAGCGAAGCATGCAAACTTAACCACTATGCCACTAGGCTGGTCCAACCCCATTTGTACTTTTATTTCCACTTCTTACATTGGAGGATCTTTTCCCACCTCATCTACCTCAGTGTTGTCGTGGTGAGCAGAGGGGAGAGGTGCGTGAAAACTCTGACGACAGTCCAGGAACTTATGCCCATGAGGTGTTCCTTGGTGGTCTGTGGCAGAAGGAAGATTGCTTCCTTCTGATGACATTCGGTTAGGACGCCTGTAGAGCTTAGATGTTACGGGATCAAGGGTGATGTGATAAGGCAAGAAACCTGCTGGAGCCTGGGCTCTGGTCCTGGCTCTAACTGGTTCCGTCATTTGGACAAGGAAGTTTAACTTCCGTGCCTCATTTTTCTTTTCTGTAAAATACAGGTGTTTGACCAAAGCTCTCTAGGTCCCTTCTGGCCCCAGGTTCTCTCAGCGGAGGCTCTGCTGTGCCAGTTGCTGGGTGTGAGGCCCTCTGGGTTCACCCCCTGTGCCTTTTCTCTGAGCAGCAGGCTGTCTGGCGAGCCCCGTGGTGTACAGGTGGTTGCTTGCAGAGGCCTGTGGGGTGTCAGGGAATGTCTGATGCCCTCTCGCCTTCCTTAGAATTCCTTGGGACAGCCTGGTCAAAGAGGGCAGTGGAGAGGCAGTGCCACACTGGCACGCTCCTGTCACGTTCTTTGCCTTATTTAAAACCTCTTCCTTCCTCTGAAAGGCTCTTCTGGATTCCTTCTAGTTCCCTCTACCATGGAGAATTTGAGAGTTTTAAAGAATTTTAGAGCCAGAAAAGCCCTATGTTGTCATCAAGTCAAAGCCTCTTATTTACAGACGGGGAGGCTGCAGCCCAGAGAGGGGTCTCTCTCCATACCACTCAGCTTGTGAGTGCCCGAAGTGGAACCTGTGTCTACTGACTCTCACTTCAGCACTTTTTCAAGTGGACTCACATAGTATGTCAGCCAATTAGGGATTCATTTATTTTACTAAGCTTCTTTTTAAAATTCTTTGTAAGTGTAAACTTTATTCCCTTTTTCTCCTGCTTTACTTTACTATGAGATCAGCATTCGTGAGTCATGCTGAATGCTCAGGGAAAGAGAGCCTGAGCGAGCCGTGCTGCAGGGAGGCGGGCCCCTTGGGCTGCCAGGGGCTGGGAGCAGGGGTTGCAGACTGTGGGAAAGAATGAGAAGGAGGCTGAGGTATCCCAGCACCGGACTTTGCCTTTGGAATTTGTTTCCTGACATCCATCAATAATTGGTGCGCAGACTGAGTTCAGAAATTACGACTGATTTGCTAGCTGGTTATCAGCTTTCCTGAGTCTCTATCCTGCATTGCAGACTATACTGGTGTGTTCTGGTCTTTCCCTCTCTCCAGCCGCCTGGTAGGTAACGCTGCAGTAAGGCGACTGCTGACGGCCAGTTGAGTGCTGGCCGTATGCAGCTCCTCCCTGTCAGTCCTGTCTGTCACTGAGCTTTCATGGGCATCCGAATGCAGGTCTTCTCTGTCAGCGCAGTGCGCACCTTTTCAGGAACCTTCAGTCTAGTTCTCTTTAAAAAATCTCTCTGTTTTTGTTATAGGGGGTATAACGTGTATTCTTTCCCTAATCTGTGCCTTGGCCCTTGCTTACTTGGATCAGAGAGCAGAAAGAATCCTTCATAAAGAACAAGGAAAAACAGGTAAGTATAAATGCAAGAAAAGTGGGGCTTTGGGGAATTATGTTCTTTTTGAGATAATTTACAATGAGATAAGTTCCTAGTGCAGTGTTATAAACGTAGTGAGGCTTAGTACATGTCTTGTGTCTTTTATTTCCAAATCTGTTTCCACTTGTCTAAGTTTTTGGTTACATTTTCTTTCTCCTTAAGTGTTTTTGGCATAATTTACATTCTTGATTGTACTTTGTATGTTTGCAAAATGATGAGTGTTCCTGAAAGGGAGCAGGAAGTAGGTATCAGTCTTAGGTTTTGCTTTTTCTAATGTCTTTTTAAGTTATCCCGCAAACTATTTCCAATAATTTACTGAGAATAGTATTTTTTAAAACTGAATGCAAATGTTAATCACATGATAAAAGAAAAATCTTCTTGACATAGATGTGGACGGTCACGCCCACACCCGCCTCCCTTCCTTCTCCCAGGTGAAGTTATTAAGTTAACTGATGTGAAGGACTTCTCCTTACCCCTGTGGCTCATATTTATCATCTGCGTCTCCTATTACGTTGCCGTGTTCCCTTTCATTGGGCTTGGGAAGTGAGTATTCTCTAGCATTCCATCTTTGTTGGTTAAATTATAATCACAGCTCAATCACAGAAATGTAATTGTTTTTAGCTGTAAATCTTTCTTCTCTGGTTATAATTTATATTTACACAGGAATTGTTTTACATCTGGGACACAGCTGATTTTCTTAGCTTAAGGTTTACTATTGGTTTTTTTTTTGGAAGAGCAGCCCTGAGCTAACTACTGCCAGTCCTCCTCTTTTTTGATAAGGAAGCCTGGCCCTGAGCTAACATCCGTGCCCATCTTCCTCTCTTTATATGTGGGACGCCTACCACAGCATGCCATGCCAAGTGGTGCCATGTCCACACCTGGGATCCAAACCGGAGAACCCCGGGCCGCCGAAGCAGAACGTGCGAACTTAACCACTGCGCCACTGGGCTGTCCCCTAGTATTGGTTTAATACTTTTATTATTCTTTTGAAGAGATCCCTAATAACAGTTTTGATTTATAATGTAGATTTATTTTAATACTTGATTTTGGATGTGTATTCTTTTTCACTTCCCCTTTATTCCCTGGTTAGGAATCCTCTGATTGAGAATGGAGATGTCGTGTTGTCTCACGGTGACTGGGAACACTTGCATTTGCTAGGACTGTGGTTCCTCCAGACTCAAATTCAGAGTTCAACGCAAATTCTTCTTTGCTTTATCTTTTCCCTCTCTCTGCTTTTTCATTGGCATCTGCTTAAACAGAGCAGTGTGTGAGTGTGTTTGTGAGGATGCATCTTGTAATTATAACCTTTAAATTCAGGCTGTTGTTTTAAATAATTTGAAACAAGCCCCCTATCTGTTATTTAGCGAGGAACCTATTCAGTGCTGCTTTTAAGGGAAAGAAGCAGTTGCAATTTCTGGTAGTAATATATTTGGTTTACTGAAAAATTTGTACTGTTTGCTATATATGTAAAAGGGAGAAAAACTAGGCATCAGTATATTTTATTTAGTTGAAGTTTTTATATAAACACTAAACCTTTAGCTGATTGCTTGAAGGTGAATATCAAATAAGGTAGGAAAACAGTATCAAGAAGGCCTAGTTATTTTTATTCAGCTTTATTTTGCCTTTATTTTTTAAAAACAGCAGTTCTCTCTAAAGTGTTTATTTCTCTCTCTCTTTATTTTAGAGTTTTCTTTATAGAGAAGTTTGGATTTTCATCTGAGGCAGCAAGTGCAATTAACAGGTATTTCATTAATTCTCTAAGTGCTTATTGTGTGCATAGCCTGGATCTTTAATTATAGCCAGTTGTTTGAGACAAAAAAGACTTACGTGATGTAACATCCACTGTGAGGCCAAGACTCTGGTGGGACTTGAATCCTGAGTGGCCATCTGTGCATTAATGGAAAACCGAAGAAGTCTTGCACCGCTCTTCATATTTCTGTTAACTGATGACCGTTTTAGGCTAATGTTAAATTAATGAGCTAGGGTTTGCTTTGCCTGATGGTTTTAGGGACTTTGTGCATTTTTTTTTTTTTAGCTGTGACATGTTTTATTAAATATCTTGTATGTTCTCTGGACAGTGTTGTCTATGTCATATCAGCTCCCATGTCCCCAGTATTTGGGCTCCTGGTGGATAAAACAGGAAGGAACATTGTTTGGGTCCTGTGTGCAGTGGCAGCCACTCTTGCTTCCCACCTGATGCTGGCCTTGACGCTGTGGAACCCTTGGATTGCTATGGTAATGTCTCCATGAGCACCTGGGGGCTTGGGGCTTCAGCCAGGACTCTGCGTGCATGTCCGGAGGCACAGTCAGCTCCTCCGATGGAGTGCTTATGACAGTGCAGAGAACGATAACTTGATTTCAGTTTCTGCAAAACATTTTCAGAGTATCAGTATTAATATTCACGCATAAGGTGCTTGTCTTTTCATTTGTCTTATTTAACAGAGTGATCTTAATGCTGAAATAGAATTTGAAATAAAGTAGTCTTATAAAAGCCAAATGCTTGTTAGTTTAATTTTTGTTTTTTGTATTTCATTAAAAGAAATAATTCCATCATAGGTGACCAAAAAAAGCTGTCGGCCCAATATCCATGGTTTTGAATTCTTTTGTCTTTGACTCTTAGTAGGTCAGAAGTGATAGTGAATTCATCAAGTTTGTGTTATTGTTCTTCAGAATGTCATTTCTAAGACCACAGGCTGAAGTGCTGCGTTTCTTCCCTGTATATTTATTTGTGCACTTGGTGAGAATTCTGGGGGACAGATTCCTAGAAGCGGAAACGCTGTAGCAGAGGCTTTGCACATGTAACATCTTGATAGATACTGTGAACGACAACTCCAATAACTGTCCACCCATTTAAACTTTGCCAGTAACATATGAATGTGTCTGTTTTTAGTGTCCTTGCCTGTGTTGGACATTGGCATTATTTTAATCTTTGCCAATCTGACAGGTGTAAACGATCTTATTTTAACTTAAATCATAAGGTTTCTTTTTTAATTGAAGAAAAAGTCAGCATTAGGTGATGTTTAACAACCGGTGGTGGTTGTTGGTTCTCTGCCCTGCTCTCCATTTGGGTGTTGATGACCCAGAGGTAAGATAATGGACTGTTGGTGTGATGTTGTCTTGATGGCTTAATTTGTAATTCCTAATAAATACTGGATAATTAGCTTGCCTGAAACATTGGTAATAACTTTTGGCAAATTAGTTTTATTTTCTTGCTTGGTCATTGACTGCACCTTGGGCCCAGCTAGTTATATATATATATGCATATAATATAAAATGGTTAAAACAGTGTGTGTGTATTTTGTCACTAGAGACATATTGTTAGGGCTAGGACTTTTTTCTGTTAAATTTGAGTTTTAGCCTAATTGCAATAACATTTGCATGAGTATTTGTATATTAGTTATTATGTTACTCTTGCTCATCTGCATCAAAGGAAATTTACTTTTGGTTCATATAAGACTTTTAGCTTTTTCCATGTTGCTTTCTGTAGTGTCTGCTGGGAGTCTCTTATTCATTACTTGCCTGTGCGTTGTGGCCAATGGTGGCATTTGTAGTTCCTGAACATCAGCTGGGAACTGCATATGGCTTGTAAGTATTTGCACCATGGGTCATGTGATGTCTTTCTGCTGTATCGATTTAACTATCATATGGAACTCCAGGTCTCCTGAATCTGCTCATCTTCAGGCTTCTGGGATAGCTTTGACCCTGAAAATACAGTAGTCTCCCCTTATCTCTGGTTTTGCTTGCCGCAGTTTTGGTTACTCACGGTCAGCTGCGATCTGAAAATATTAAATGGAAAATTGCAGAAATAAACACATCATAAATTCTAAAGTGCACCCTGTTCTGAGTAGCATGATGAAATCTGGTGCTATCCCGCTCTGTCCTGTCTGGGACGTGCATCATCCCTTTGTCCAATGTGTCCATGCTGTATGTGCCACCCCCTTTAGTCATTTAGTAGCCGTCTCAGTTATCATGCTGACTGCTGAGATGTTGCGGTGCCTGTGTTCAAGTAGTTCTTTATTTTACTTAATAATGGCCGCAAAGCCAACTTTATTATTGGTTACTGTTGTTAATCTCTTACTGTGCCTAAGTTATAAGTTAAACTTTGTCATAGGGGCCGGGCCCCATGGCCGAGTGGTTAAAGTTCCATTCACTCCGCTTTGGTGGCCCGGGGTTTGTGGGTTCAGATCCTGGGTGTGGACCTACTCCACTCATCAGCCATACTGTGGAGGCATCCCACATAAACAGTAGAGGAAGACTGGTTAGCTCAGGACGAATCTTCCTCACAAACAAAACAAAACTTTATCATAGGTATGTATGTACGTATAAGAAAAAACAGTGTATGTAGGGTTTGGTACTATCTCTGGTTTTAGGCATCCACTGGGGGTCTTGGAACATAGCCCTCACAGTTAAGGGGGACTAGTGTAACTGGAAAAGTCAGTTAATCTATTAATGGTATTATTGCGGCAACAAATATTCCAAGCCTCCAGCAAGAGGTCTGGAGTTAAGCTAACCCGTAAGAGGCGATTGCTAACATTACCACCCCACTGCCTGTTTGTCTGAGGGCTTCTCAGTGAGGAGGGGGCTCCGGTCTTTGGCCCAAAAGGGCAGGAACAGGAAACCATGTGTCTGGTTGGTATTCACATAGCCCTTCCCCGCATTCAGCAGGAAGGTGTTGAGTTCATACTGCACTCAGTCAGGCGAGCTCCCTGGCCTCTGAGCATCAAGTCGAGTAGTGTGAACTGATCAGGCCATCCCTGGTTGCAGACCTCTCTCAGCACTGAGTGTGTGTAGTTCCTAGATAACTGATGTTTGTAGTGAGTTGTTACTCTGTGTGTAAAGACTTTTGAAATGAAATGTGTTTTTGTATTTCTTAATTGTAGCATGCAGTCCATTCAGAATCTTGGGTTGGCCATCATTTCCATCATTGCTGGCATGATATTGGATACTCGGGGTTATTTGTTTCTAGAAGTTTTCTTCATCGCCTGTGTTTCTTGTAAGTGTGCCATGCGGCAACATTTAGTTTTTTTTTAGTACACAGCAGCATGTTCTCGTTTATACTTTTAGGTTTTTGTTGTTATTGTTCTCTTTACACCTCTTTTAAACCTAGTCCCTAAGATGTAGCTCTCAGACTTGCCTAATTCTTAGCCTGTGCCTCAGTTTCCCAGCTGGTGACGTTCTAGTTCTTTGAAGATTCGCAGGCATTTTTCAGGAGATTGCTATCCCTAAAGGCAGTAACGGAATCTGCTTCATATTGTTTTAAATATTTATAGTTTTTAAGAAACATTTCCCCCTTGAAAATGGAACTGTTAGAAGGGTCCTGAGTGTGTCTCTGGTGTGAATGTGTGCAGTTGGTGTGATTTACATGTGAGTGCTCATGGTTTATTCACTAGATAGTTTTAAATTGCTTCATTCTTTGTCCCGTTATTTAATTTTACCTGTAATGATTCATTGGTTAAAAATAGGAAGCATTAGGAAACTGTTGAAAACTATAAAAATAAATCAGTATTTTTTCATTGATAGTCTTTACCATACACATAAATTGTGTTCATCTGAAAAAAATTCTCATATGACATATCAAGATGTCTTTTATACTTTGATAACGTGTTTAAAATGACAAACCCCAGGGATGATTTTATCAGACTTCATTTCATTTATAGGAGATACAGACTATCTATACTTCAAATGTGGTATTTGCAGATAATTGCTTATGAATAATGTGAACGCATTTTATTATCTCATAATTTTAGAAGTAAGCACATCAGATTTTAAAAATAGATTATTTGTTTTTGAAAACTGGGTCATATAAGAATTCAAAATACTGGGTCATGAAAGTGTTTTGTCTATTTTTGATGGTGCAACATGTGGTTTGATTCAGTCCTTAGTTCCATATGTATTTGGTTCTCAAACACTGTGTCATTTAAAAATGTTTTTGTTGCCATATTAATTTAGATTGTGTGCCTCACTTGTTAAGGTAAAAAGCCAAGCACCGGACTTGGTGACGTCTTCACTGGCTCTGGGCGTCTAATCACCATGTTCTAATGTTTGGTTAATTTGTAAAATAGACGTCGTGTTTTCAGACCTAAAACCCACAAAGGATTACTTCTGTTTGGCTCTCTGGAAAAAGATCAACAGTCGAGGGGCTAGGAGGAGTTTTTGGGAGATGGTGGGAAGGGCCTGTGCTTACAAGGGGAGAGGGGAGAGAGGGGTAGGGGTGACCTTGAGATGGGGCGGCCCTTCTCCTGTGGGGGTCTCTGCTTCTCTGTTTCTGGCCCTGCCATCCCGGGGCTCAGGTAGCCCATTGAGAAAATGGTGTGTAACTTATTTTTAGTGCTTTTTGGAAAAGAATGTGAATGGTGTTTTTATTTGTAAATGTAAGTTAATAAAGATTTGATTTTGTGTAAGGTTTACTTTGTAACTGTGCTTACGTAGGAATCATGAGGAAGAACTAAATGTTCTTTAAGGCCCTGTTTTTTTCACTTCCAGTGTCACTTTTGTCTGTGGTCTTGCTCTATGTGGTGAATCATGCCCAAGGTGAGTAGAGTGACCGGGGTCGCGTCGTGGGCCCCCTGATTGTCCGCATGCCTCTTTAGAAGCCAGTGCTTCAGTTCATGTAGGAATGACACTGTTCGTAGTGATGGAAACACAGTTCATTTTGTAACATAGAATTTTGTATTCTGGACCTACACATTTATTAAAATTATTGTCGTGTTCTTTCTGGCCAGGTCATTTTAAATTTTGTAATATAAAATTTTAGATGTTCTTTTCATATTAGCATAAAGAAGCGTGGCATTTTTTAAATAACTTAAAGCCCTTCATGTGTTATTGTCTTATATTTAAAAAAATAAGTAAACAAATTTATAGCTGTTTTCATTTCAAGGTTGAAAGTGGTTGATATAGAATGAGAAATTACAGATTTTTTTTTTGCTAATACATGCTACATGCATTTTTGGTTTTTGCTTTGTTCTTTATAAGATTTTGATGTTACACTTATTAATTTTTCTAACTGGTTTGCCCCCAAAGTTGTCATGTACTTAGAAGGATGTGTACACATGCTGTTTAAATAATTTCAGGTCATTTCCTTTAATTTCTCTTAATTTTCGGTATTATTGGATATTAACACTATGTTTCAGTTAACGAAACCTAAGGCAGTATGTAAGTACAAAGTAAAAAAAAATGCTAAAATTAAGGAGTCATTATTTGTAATATATAAGGATTCTTTTTTTTTTAAAATTGTGTTTATTTAATTAGTACCCTACTCTTTTTTTTTTAAAGATTGGCACCTGAGCTAACAACTGTTGTCAATCTTCTTTTTCTTTTTCCTGCCTTTTTTTCTTTCTCCCCAAATCCCCCCAGTACATAGTTGTATATTCTAGTTGTAGCTCCCCCTAGTTGTGGCATGTGGGACGCCACCTCAACATGGCCTAATGAGCAGTGCCATGTCCGCGCCCAGGATCTGAACCCTGGGCCGCTGAAGCGGAGCGCACGAACTTAACCACTCAGCCACGGGCCGGCCCCTATAAGGATTCTTAAAAAACACGTATTTGGTTGGAATGGTTCCAGGAGATAAATGTTTTTTTTCATCTTCCATAGCCTTTTCTGATACTTGAAGGTATATCAGTGCAAATGTGTGTGTGTGTGTGCATGCATGTTTAAATTTTCCTTACAGTAGTTATATTGAAAAGATTGTATGCTTATTTGTATTTTAGGTGGGAACCTAAATTATTCTGCAAGACAAAGGGAAGAAATAAAACTTTCCCATACTGAGTAAGTATTGAAAGAGAGAAAAGTTTCTTTATTTTGAAATTTTAAACATTAGCATTTTGTTTCATGATATTGGGTGTGAACTTTTAAGAAATTAGTCTTTTTCTTGAGTTTTGAGAGCTAACAGTTATCTTTGGAACTACTATAATTCTTGTTTGTATGGGAAAATTTAAAAAGGTGGATTATCAAGTGTTAAATTGAAGGGTGAAAAAAAAAGAATTGGGTTTTAAATTGCCCTCTGAGAGAGAGACCTGTAGTATTTGTAATTTTTTGGAAGAAAGGTCTTTGTCTTAAGTCCTTGTGCTGAGCTCACCCTTCTGTTCTCTCTCATATTTCCTTTTTCTTAACTTTCGTACTGACATGCTATTCTGTGTTCTCTGACTCATTTGGAACAGATTAAAGTGGATAACGTGGGGTTTAAGATTAATATTTTTCCACGAGTGTATGCTAAAATAGAATAGTGATTCTATTTTCTGCTATTTCTAATTTTTCTAGATGTTGAATTTTTTGTGATTTTAAAAATTCGTTTGTAAATATACACCATGTGACTGAATTTTGAATAGGTTAAAATTTGGTAGAGCAAGGCTGTGTTTTTGGGGGTGGTTCTTGGCCATCTCAGATTCCTTTTTAACATAGTAATTCTTCTAGAAGTACACCTTAAGAGAATAATCAGAAGTGTTCCGAGTTTTAAGTATCTTTATGACAGTCTTATTTATTATGTCAAAAAATTGGAAACAAGATAAATGTCCCAAAGAAAGGAAATGGTTAAATATATTATAACACATCCATATAGTATGTTGTTAAAATCATGTTTTAGAAGAATTTTTAAAGTCAGAGATACTTAACGTGCCGTAGTTAAAGTTAACAAAAGATATAAATGCAAATATAATATCCTAATTTTGTTCAAGATAAGTATGCAGGCATGTGTATTTCTTAAACCCGTTGCTTGTATATAATAGAAAAAAATACTGCAAGAAAAATCCTCAGATATTAACACTTCCTTTAAATGGTAAGGTTACAAGAATTTTCTTCTTTGCTTTTCTTTGTTTTCCAATTTTCTGCATTGATCCTGTGTTACTTTTATGATCAAGAAGAGGTAGTTAAAAGATTATCCAGGAAAGTGTTTAACTTTTAATATTTGGCACTACATGTTTTATAATGCTTATATGATTTTCATTTTGTAAACCAGATGGGGCTTTGTGTTGTTTTGATAATTTATTGCATTATGTTTTGCAGATGAGACGTTTAAATGACTGTGTCGTGAGAATGGGCCGCACACATCATTGATTTAAAAACCTCCATTTTAAAATTTTATTTAGAGTTTAGTCATTAAGAAAAATAATGGTCTGGAAAGTTGTTACATTTATATTTCAAAGGCGTCTATTTCAGAGCGTATGCCTGTGTCTTTTGCATTGTGTATTGCTGAAGAATTCTACTTTGGAGGAAACTAGTCAACAGTGGAGTTGAGAAAATTGCTCTGAAACGTGCAGGTAGACTTCAGGAAGGACAGTAAATAAAGACAGGAGAACATGGGATCTTGTATTGAGATAGTTTTCACAAAGTGTATCTTAGGCAGATGGTCTTTCCTTTTTCTTAAAGCAAAAAAACAAAAACCCTTTGAGGGGATAGAAGGGATGTTTTTGTGCAGAATGAACAGTGGCATTTTAGTAGGCATTCCCTTTTGTAGTAGGGAATATTTGAAAGATATTTTTACGAAGGCTCTTCATTTTCACAATTAGCAGATGGTGTTGTGCTCCCCTTAGTTCCGAGAGGTTGCTGGGCAGGGACCCTTGTGAGCCACTTTCTCTCTCTGGTTTTGAGGACCCTAATCACTTAGGGATGTAATTTTGTGGTACAAACTTTTTGTATGTTTTTTTTCTTATAGTCTAATTAATTACAAAAACTTGTCCTGTAACTTAGGATAATTGCATATCTTCATGGATAAATAAAAACACTGCAAAAGGAGTTCTTGTCTTCTACCTTTTGATTTTTAAAAAATATTAAAACACTGATTTTAACTCTTGTTTATGTTGAAGATTATCTCTATACGAAAAATCTAAGTTGGAATAAAGAAAATTTGCCTAAAGTCATTGAAAGGTTATGGGAATAGCTTTTTCTCCAGAGTAAGACCTTAAGTAACATTTATGTTTTTCACATTAAATAAAATATGGATATGAAATTTCTCTGACAAACTTGAACACTTTTTCTTTCCCTCCCCAAAGCCCCAGCACATAGTTGTATATTCTAGTTGTAGGTCCTCCTGGTTCTTCTGTGTGAGCCGCCACCACAGCATGGCTGCTGACAGGTGAGTGGTGTGGTTCTGTGACTGGGAGCTGAGCCCAGGCTGCTGCAGCAGAGCGTGCTGCACTTTAACCTTGAACTAGGCCATCAGGGCTGGCTCTAAACACGTTTTAATTGACTCAGTCTTAGCATATCATATGTTAAAGTCAAGAAGTTCTCACTGTCGCTCTCTGTGGACACGCAGATGTTTTAGACAGCAGCTGTTCAACTCACGTATTTAGCTGATTTTGTTGTTTAAAGTGCATGGCATAACAGTGTATGCTTAAAAGTCCTGGGACAGATTAAAAGTGCATTCCTTATTCCGGGTAAGTTTATTTACATGGGTTTTCTGATTTACAGTTTGTGTGTCATTATTCAGTCATTAGTTCTTGAGGCTTTGATGGCCCTGGGACTCTTCTAGCCTGTGGCTAATGTGTTTTGGCCTTGGCAGTTGGCGAGAGTGCTGGAGTCAGCCGCTGCTGGAGGGCCCATGTGGTCTGACCCTGCCCCACTCTTCCTGCCACCTCTGTGCCCCAGCCTCAGTGAGCTGCTTATGTTTTTTCAAATGGGTCATGTTCCTTCCCTTCTCTGGGGCTTTGTCCACACTGCTGTCTTTGGTTAGAATATTTTATCCATGATTCTCTAAGACCTGGTTTCACCTGATTTACAACAGAAAACCTTAGCCCCAGCTCAGAACCGTTCTTCCTATGGAGATTATTCCAGACCCTTCAGCTTCTTCCTAAATTCCTGTGATCTTTAAAAAAAAACTGTCCTTTTCCTTCTCAGCTTACCTCAGCTTGTAATGGGGAATTTGTGATGGTGTGGGTGTGGGTATCTCTCTCTTCCTTTAGATTGTAAGCTCCGTGAGGGCAGGGACTGTGTTAGTTAATAACAGTTGTGTCAACAGTGCCTAGTACAAAGTAGGCACAAAATAAATATTTTTTTTTATTTATTTTTTAAAATATTTTATTTTTTCCTTTTTCTCACCAAAGCCCCCCAGTACATAGTTGTATATTCTTCATTGTGGGTCCTTCTAGTTGTGGTATGTGGGATGCCGCCTCAGCGTGGCTTGATGAGCAGTGCCATGTCCGCACCCAGGATTCGAACCAATGAAACACTGGGCTGCCTGCAGCAGAGCGCGCGAACCCAACCACTCAGCCACGGGGCCAGCCCCCAAAATAAATATTTTTTGAAGGATGCATAAATAAAAAGAATAAATTGGAATAATGTTTTTGGAGGATAAATTGACAATATGAATAAAAATACCTAAAAGGGGAATAGTGATGGGCTGCATGCCTTTTAGCTTAGCAATTCCATTTCTAATAATTCATCCTAAGGAAACCGTCAGACAGATGTGCACATGTAGATATTTTAAGAAAATGTCTTTCTTGCAAGTTTGTTTATAATAGCCTAAAATAGGAAACTACCCATGTTTATAAGAGTAGGAGATTTACGTATGTGGTATCATATGCTTAAAGTGAAATATCAAGCAGTCGTGAAATGGTTTCGTTAGAGAACATGTCGATGTGGAATGGTGGTGGCATTATTTTGTGGAAGATTCAGAGTGCTACTAATTTTGTAAAAAACGCTAACACCTGAAGGATATGTACATGTTTCTGGGTGATGGCTTTCTTTTGGCTTATTTGTATTTTCTAACTTTTCAGCAATAAATATTGCATAATAAAAGTTTAAAAAATCCCACAAAGAATGTAATTCAACACAAGTTTGAGTAATACTGTTTGAAGAAAGAAGTAGATAGTGTTCAGAAAGGAGGAAGGTAACAGGTAGTGTTTTCCAAAGAACTGGGGATGTGGGTGGAAGTTAAAAAGGGCCCTGAGTTAGAAGTAGAATTTGCATTGACAGAAAGAAGATTGCATGTGAAGGGAATCATAGGGGACAAAACAGAATAGAGAATGGTGTAAAGGCTGGGTGAAATATGGTGCTTATTGTTTGGTCCCGTGGTAGCAAGGAACAGCTTCGAGTTGTCTGTGAGCTGTCCCTGATTTCTGAATGCCTTGCTTTGTACGCTTGGCCTTCTTCCATTGGAGTGTTCTTGGAGTGCCCACAGGGGGTCTGGGTGTAGGCCCTGGGCAGAGATTTACTGCCTAGAGGTTGATGGGGAAAACTGTGATATTTTGTAGGAAATGCTGAAGAATCTGGCATCACGCAGCCAGGCTAGACAGCGCCAAACTTCTTAGAGACTTAGTACCACTTACTCCCCTAAAGTGTTTGTGTATGTGGTCACTTACTCAAGCGCCCGAGTCCTCTCCTTGGTGGATCCTCATTAGTCCCATGTCCTGGTAGCTGCCCTGCCTAACTTTACTCCCTAAACTGATTTTTCCCCTGTAGCTTTGATGGCAAATCAATTGTGTAATGAAAATCAGTGGACCCACGAGGCATTCCATTTGGGATAAACACGTACTTTGTAGAAGTTTGTCTTTCTTTCTTTCTTTTTTTTTTAAATGCATTTTATTTATTTATTTATTTTAAGACTTTATTTTTCCTTTTTCTCCCCAAAGCCCCCCGGTACATAGTTGTATATTCTTCGTTGTGGGTCCTTCTAGTTGTGGCATGTGGGATGCTGCCTCAGCATGGTTTGATGATCAGTGCTATGTCCGCACCCAGGATTTGAACCAACGAAACACTGGGCTGCCTGCAGCGGAGCGCGCGAACTTAACCACTCGGCCACGGGGCCAGCCTCAGGAGTTTGTCTTTCTGAAGAGGTTCACCTTCTGTGCTTGTCTCCTAAGTTTTACTAGGTAGTAGCTTTCTGTGCTTCCATTTCCTGGTTGAGAGAGTACAAGATCACTAGAGTTCCTTCTAGCACTCACGTTCTTTATTTATGAAACATGCAGACGTGGCTGAGAACCACATGTTAGATGTGTATTCAGTGATGGATGAGCTAAAACATTGTCTGCAGAAATCTGTTTGGCCATTCCTTGCATTTAGTCGATCGGTTGGGTGAGACAGGCCCTCCTAGGATTGCATTTGGATTCCTCTGGGCACTCTGGCAAGTAAATGAAGCATGCTCGGGAATTTCTAGGGTGCGGTGGGTTCACACACAGCCGCAAGTGTGGGCTGGTACGCTTTCAAGCTTCTTCCAAGTCTTATCCCACTCCTCTCCCCCACCTCACCCCCCTCCAAATACTGAGGCTTGTTCGGTTTTCCAGGGAAAATCTGATTATTTCGGAGTTCTGTGTTTTACTACATTCACGTAGTTTTTAACCTTTTAAAGCAGACCCTGTCTGCTCTGGGGAAGAGGTAAATAAAAGTTGCAGGAGAAGAGGTACATCTGTCTCCCTCGCCCACCCCGTCACCCCAGTAGAGCCCAGATTTCACAGGGTACCATGGGCAAGAGGTGGGTAAGCAGTTAATGGAGTGAGGTGGGAGGAGGATGAGAGAGGAGAGAGGCTGAGTTTGAGCTGTCAGCAACAGGGGTGGTGAAGTTGGAATGGGAGAAGTGGCTGGAGGAAGAACGGCCTTGTAATAGCAGCAAGAAGCCTGGGCCGGACACGGAGGTGGTGGGGGGTGGGCCTGGAGACGGGTCATCTCGGGTTTCAGAGTCATTGCTTATGAAGTGGAGTGAGAGTGTCAGAGGAGAAATAAGTGTCCTCTGGGTTCTGGTGGGGTCCATGGGGGTGTAGAGTCCAGGCTTGGTGGATGGTGGCGACAGTCCTAAGAGGACAGTCATATTTAACAGACATTTAAGAATGTTTCCCGTGACTTTAATTGTATTTTACAGTTCTGTGAATTTCGGTAGCTACAGATACGTGTTCCAGCTCCCACAACCAGGATACAGAACAAATAGTTCCTTAACGAACATTTCAGAGGGAAAATATTGTAATATTTTAAGATGACATATGTGCTCCCTTCATTTAAGAGTTATGTTAGAAAGTTGGTGTATTTTCTAACACTTGAATTTTTAAAACGTTTTTCTAGACTGATGACTCAGTACATAAAGTTTTCATCTTCATGTTGCTTTAATGTATTTCATAGACTGCAATATTTTACCTTTTAACATCTGAAATTGGGATGTAGCTTATCTTTGACAGCATCTTACAATTCAAAGAAATACAGTATTGGGGAAAACCAAGTGTGTTGCTCTAATGATGTGATGAGGTTTGATGATGTAGGACATACACAGACCTCTGTGTCATTTGTTTCTGGCATCATTGGGCCTAAGGCTTGTTACTAGAAGTGGTGATTCAGAGTGTGGAAAATGTGACCCTTCCTTGAGGGTCACAGGCAGAGGATCAGTGATTTGGTGGCTGTGATACAGTGTGATGAGCACTGTCAGAGTAATGGCTGGTGGGGTTCAGAGAACCCAGAATGCTAAGATTCCCAGAGGAGGTGGTCTGTGAGCTGCATCGTAAAGGTGAGTAGGGCGATTGACCTAAGCAGAGAAGGAGTGGGGGGTTGTGGGGCACAGGAGGCCCCTGAGCTTGTTCTGAGAGAGCCTGCTGTTGGTGAGAATGGAGAGAGGGGGCCTTTGGAGAGGTCAGGTGGAAAGCTCATTGGGAGGCGGATTGCTGGGGGCCTTTTATTCAGTGTTCAGCATTTTGATCTTAATCCTGAAGGCAAATGGCAGCCTTTGGAAGATTTTTATGCTGGGGATTATTGAGAGAGGATTTACCTTTCTAGAAAAATGACCCTAGAAGCAGAAGGAAGGAATGAATTGGACATTGAGGAGGACAAATCTGGAATCAGGAGAATGGTTAATACATTGGAGCAGTGAAGCCCAGGAGAGATGAGGGGAATTTGAACTAAGGCAGTGGCAGTGCAGATGGAAAGGAGACGACACATTCTAGTGATGCTTGGGAGGTTGGAATGACAATGTGATTGTGACACTGTGAAGTGCGGGGAGATGCTGGAATTAAGGGTGACCCTGATTCCTGGCTTGGATTGGATGATGGTGCCATTTGGGAGGAAAATGGTTTCAGTTTTGGCTTTGAGGAGGTTGCAGTGCTGAAGGGACTGTTACATGGGTAGAGCATAGCTTTGAAATGCAAGAGCGGATTTCCCTGGAGAGAGGTCTGGGAGCCATCGGTGGCATCGGCGAGTCAGTGAGATTCCCTGGGAAGAGTGTGGGAATGAGAGGAGAAGAGTGCCAAGGACAGAGTCCTGGGTACACCCACCCATACTTGCAGGGCAGAGCAGGAAGAGATGTGAAGAGAAGCAGGAGAGGATGCATACCATGGACGTGTAAGGCGGCATGGGCAACAGTGGCAAATGCCATGAAGGTTCAAACAGGATGAGGCCTGACAGTGTTCATTTACTTTGTAACTGGCAAGTCATTGGTGCATTGTTGAGAGCAATTTTGGTGGAATGGGATGGTGCGATGGGCAGCAGCCAGCTTGTAATGATTTGGAGTACAAATTCAGGGTAGAAATTGCAATAGAAAGTGTAGCCTACCCTTGCATGAAACTAGGCTGTCAGAGAGAACTTAAGGAGTCTTTGGTGGCTGTTCTTTGTTGGGTTAATGCTTTATCAGGGTCTCATCGTTAATGTGTTTTTCTACTTGTGGAGTGGAACATTCTCAGACTCTGTAATTCTTTAATTTTCTTGAAGTGGTAGTTTTTGCTTTTTGTTCATGATTTAACCACTATAAAAATGCCCAGCTACAGCTTGCTGCAAGAATGTAAGCTCTGCTTTTATCGTGGAATTCTTTTTGAGGCCATTACCTTTGAAGTGTTTAGATTCATTTAAAAAAACTCTCAACAAAAGGTAGAGAAATCGAAATACTAAAGAGATTTGGCTTGTATACAAGAAAGTAAAAGATAATGACAACACATAACTTTATAAGCTTAGCTTATGCTTAATTGCAAATGGCTCTGAAGAATTTCCCCTCTTTATTGTCTTTGAAGCATGGGGTGAGACGTGAGAATGCTTCCAGGTATCGTGTGTCCTGGAATTGCTTTGAATTGGAGTTGGTGAGTGTGAGAACAATGAATCTCAAACAGCTTGTGATGTAGTTTTATAGGCGTGTGTTCATAACTTGGATTTAGGCAGTAATTCCAGGAAGGCTACACAAGAGAGTCATGTGCTGGATGTGCATTTATTCCACAAAGATTTAGTGAGTACCGTACGTTCAGGCCTCTGCTAGATCCTGTGGGAGGGGAGATAAGCAGGTTTAAATAGTGCCACTCATCCTTGGTAGAAGGGGAGTTGTGCCTTAAGAGGTGTGGATAATGGATGAGAGAGGAGTGGGGGCCTTCTGATGTGGGACCTGGGAGGCTTCTTGGAAGAGGTGGCATTTGAGCTCTTTGCTGAGAGACGACTGTTCTCTTTGACTAGTCTGCTTGATGTGGCAGCCTCGACTCTTCTGTTCCCTGAAACTCTCCATCTGATTTTCTGGCGCTCTGTCATGCAGCACCGCTTCCTGTCCCTGTGTTCTCTGGCGGGATTTTTGTTTCTGGTGTCTCCTAGGTCCTCTATCTTTCTCTTCCCTCTTCCTCAGAGATGTTTATGTCTGCAGCTTTGGGTTTTGCCTGCACAGAGCTTGAGCCTCAGCTGTCTGAACGTCTGTCCTTCGTTTCCAGCCTGGCTCACTTGCAGCTCCCACTGAACTTGTCTGGATCTCTCTCCCCCACAGTCGCAGCCTCCCTCCCTCCTTTTTCTTTCCCTGACTGGTGAGTGCCTGCTCTCTGCTAGGTGCTAGTTGATCGTTCTTTAGATTCCTTAGGCTTGGAGTCTCAGTCGTTTCTGTTGTCTCTCCCTTACCACTCCTGTGTAAACAACCATTTTATTTCTCTGTATTCTTTCCGATGTGTTGTGCAGTCTTTTGAGTTCTGCTCCTGCCCGTTATCTGTGTGCTGGGATCCCTGTAGTGGCTTTCTGGTGTCGATTGCATTCCTGCTTCTCTTCACTCTTGGCATCACCACGACTTAGTGAGCGTCTGCCACGTTTGGAATGTTGCCAGGATTCCATGTTTTATAGATCGAAAAAGGGAATCGTGGGGAGGCTAGAACAGACCTGAAGTAGTAAAGGAGCCCATCACCAACTCCACGTGTGAGCCCACTGGGTGAGTCAGCAGTGCAGAGTGGGATGGGAGGCAGCTGGAGGAAGTAGGCCCCTGGTTTGGGAAGATGAGCACTTAGGCTGTGGAGAAGGTTTTGGGGGAGGGTGTTGAGTGGAAGATGGGGGCCCCGTGGTAAATATGTGAGGGGTGGAAGTCCACATGGCCCGGCAGGAGACCTCTGAGTTGGGAAGTTTAGCTGGGGCTGGACTTTTATTATATAAAAGTGAGGCTACGGGGAGGGAACTGACAAAATTGGGGAGGGTGTGATGTATAAAAAATGCTGTTTTAAAGAAAATCTGGAGGTGGTGTGTAGGCTGCTTTGAAGGAAAGGAAGGCCAATTAGGAGAGCTCAGAAGTCTGCTGTGACATTTTGTTTCTTTTCTCTAATTCATTCAAAGTGTAAGGGCTGCCTTATTAATTTGTAAGTTGCAGCTTTGATCATATCCTTCTGCTCAAATGCCTTTGGGGGCTCCCCTTGCCTTGAGGAGTGGTTCTTTTGCTGGCTTTGGGGAGGCCTTTGTAATCACACTTCAGCTTCACCTCCTGCCTTTCAGGAATCAACCATTGGTTCTCAGGTTTTCCGGTTTCTCTACTGCTTGGGCGGTTCCACTGAGTGAAATTTCACCCAGCCTTCAGGAGACACTTAGTGCCTTTCCTGGCCGTTTCAGCTGAAAGTGCTCCCCCCCCGCCTCCAAAACTTCCTTGGTGTTTACTGCCTGTATTGTTTGTTTTTGGTGAATCACAAAAAATCAACACCTGACGTGATTTTCTGTGTTGCTGCTGAAATTGTTAATTATTGCTCATCTGTTTCTGTTTTGTTTCTCTGGTAGTCTGTAACCTCCTTAAGGGCTGGCACTGTGCTGACACTTTTGTAGGTGGCTTCAGTCCTTACGTTTGCATCCAGTACTGCCCCAGTCATGGTCTTTTGACTGTGTCAGTATTTGCTGAGCTTTGATTTGGTTTAAGCTACCTCAACAGCCGGGTAGATCGTGCCGGATGCTCGGGGCCCAGGGAGATGACACATCCAAGGATCCCAGCTTTCATCCAGGTGGCGGGCATTCAGTGGGTAGATTCAGGAGGAACTTTTGTTTCTTCTAGTCTCCTGTCCCCCCTGTAAGTGAGTTTTTGGTAACCACAGCAGAGGCAGGAGTATCCTTTGGTAATGTTGGGCAGTGGGTCTCCATGTCCCCTTACAGTGGATTGAGTTTGATTCTGTGTGTTGAGATAACTGTCCCTGAAAACCAGGGTACAGTGTTAACTAAGTTAAACTTTGTGATCTCAGGTGTCCAGAAATAAGTTAAAAATGGATGCTTACTTTGCTGTTAAGCAGGTCAAAAGTCTCCATAGATGCAAAATTAGCATTACATGCGTCAGAGTAATAATTGTAAGCACAGGGTAGCAGAGACTAAAGGCTGGAAAACTTTGGCCAGGGGTGTAAAGCACTTGCTTTTTAGATAAAGGCGATGCGTCCTGAGGGTTCTAGAGAGGTTTTCTTCCCACCTTCAGGGTTGACAGGGTGGTAGGCATTAGAGGTAATGGCTGAGGGAGATGTGGATGGCTGTGAGTTTTTTTGGGGGAGCCTAATGCACAAGTTGTCTAGTAATGTTAAACTTTATTAATTTTTAAGGGGTGATAATTGGGACTGTCGGTTGGCTGAATCTTCTCTGTGGGTTATGTAAAGAAAAGGATAAAAATTAATAATATAAGCAAGAGGGGGCCAGCCCCGTGGCCCAGTGGTTAAGTTCGCCCGCTCTGCTTTGGTGGCCCAGGGTTTTGCCGTTTCGGATCCTGGGCGCAGACATGGCACCGCTCATCAGGCCATGCTGGGGTGGCATCCCACATGCCACAACTAGAAGAACCTACGCCTAGAATATACACCTGTATACTGGGGGGTTTTGGGGAGAAGAAGAAGAAAAATAATATAAGCAAGAGAGCTGAGATAATGTTCAAAAGAGCCAACAGTTTTGTGTTTTTTTTTAGATTGCTACCTGAGCTAGCATCTGTTGCCAATCTTCCTTTTTTTCCTTCTTCTCCCCAAAGCCACCTAGTACATAGTTGTATATTCTAGCTGTAGGTCCTTCCGGTTCTGCTCTGTGGGACGCCACCTCAGCATGGCCTGATGAGCGGTGCTGGGTCTGCGCCCAGAATCCGAACCAGCAAAACGCTAGGCCACCAAAGCAGAGCGCAGGAACTTAACCACTGGGCCATGGGGCCGGCCCCAAAAGAGCCAACAGTTTTAAGCTCCCTCAGCTGCTGTAGAAGCACGCACTTATGTGGAAACAGCTGACCTGCTAATTAGAAAACATCCTTGCCTATTCATTAAACTAATTATCCTAAGGAATTCTGCAAGGCAACACTTGGTCGGGTTCTAATTATTGTGTCCCCTTGAAAGCAATAAACTGCACTTTTAGAACAGAATTTTATAATTTAGAAATATGCATGGTTTACTCAGACGTTTCTTTTAATTACAGTGCGGCAGCAATGAGTGGTTATACTTGGCTTTTTATGAAGGTGGCTTATCCACCTTTTTATAGGGAGATATAATGAATTATTAAATAATGTATGTTTAGATCGGAGAATGCCTTGGAGAAAATTATTGTTTAGATATGAGAGGTTTTTTTTTAAGGTTATCTTTTTGGATTACTTTGGATCTTAAGTAATTTTTTTCTATAATAATGTCATATTCTGATTTGAGATAGTGGTAAAACTTTCTGTCATAAACTGAGACATCATGTTCAAATAAAAATCATCGTTCATGCAGCCACTTTACTCTCTATTTCCCACTGTATCCAGCAGAGCTTTGCCTAACCTTAACCAGAACCCTGGCTAAGAAGTGCAGTAAAAGAGCTTGTACCAGATACCCAGGGGTCTGCAGATGATGGCAATTATGGAAACATGCGAACTGACTTAAAAGTTGCTGGTGCTATCAAGGAGAACTCGGCTGGCTCTTGACCAGCCTTTGGATGGGACCCTATGCGTCAGTCTTAGGAGCATGTGCTTCAGAGGCCAGTGCCTGGATTCACAGCTTCCATCCAACACTGTGGTCTGGGCCTTCTCCCCTGAGTGACCTTGGACAAGTTACAACTCTGTGCTTCAGTTACCCTGTCTGTAAGTAGGGGTAACAATAGCTCCTGCCTCCAAGGGCTCTTGTGGGGATTAAATGAGTTACTCCACAAGTGCTGTTTCCTGGTAAGGGCTTCATAACACTCATCCATCTGTTCATTTCTTCATTCATTCATTCACTTATTCATTCAGCCCCTATGTCTTGTGCATTCACTATGTGCTGGCCCTGCTCTGGAGGCTGGTGTCAGGGTATAGCAGTCAGACGAGGTCCCTGTCGTATTGGAGCCTATATTCTAGGGGAAAGAGACAGATCGTAAACAAGTAAACTGATTAACAGGTCCAGGTACTAGTAAGTGTTACAAAGACAATAGAGAATGGAGAGTGACTGGGTCATGAGGAGAGAGGTCAGTGTTAGCTAGGGTTGGCAGGAATGGTTTCTGAGGAGGTGACGTTTCAGCTGAGACTTGAATAACAAGAGATTAATATCAGCTCTCATTAAAATAAGAAAGTTTTCCTTTGTGTTGATGGCTTTCTCCATATTATTTTAAAATCTCTTAACATCAGTATAAAATCCATTCCAGCAGGACACCGCTGGGAGATGTTGAGCCTCTTTCCCACTAGTAGGTGACTGTGTTCACACAAGTCATTGTCAATATCTTGGAGCTTGTTTTCCCCAAACCACTTCTTATTGGTACTCAGATCTTGCCGCCCCTGGACCTCTCTCACTTGGCTCCAGCTGGGCGCTCGCTCACCTTGTTATGCCTCAGTTCCTGGAAGAGCCTGACTCTGTTGTTGCCACCTGACAGAAAGTATAGGACTGGGTTGAGGCTGCTGCTCTTGCTCACCAGAGGTGTCCATATCTGGTGGGCCAAGCTGGCCACCAGCAAGAGCTGGCAGTCCTGTGAAGGCAGGAAGCAGAGTGAGGAAGAAGCAGCGTGTGACATGGAAGGGCACAAAGCAGAGGGTGAAGAGGCCGCACACCAGCAGGATGGTCGGGATGGGTTTGGCCTGGGCCATGGTGCCTGTTCTCATGAGGGTCTCCTCTAGCTTGGTCAGACTCCTGACCATCAGCAAGTAGCACACCAAGATCACCAAAAAGGGAAAGACAAAGCCAGACAATGTCAGAGCCATATTGTAGGCAAAAACTGACCACGATTCTCTGGGCGGGTCATGCAGTCTGTGGAAGAGGATCAGTGTGGGCAGCATCTGGAGAGCCACCAGGGCCCAGGTGGCGGCAGTGCCCAGCTAGGCACGCTGGCAAGTCGGTAGGGCAGTGAACATGGGGACACGCGCGGGGAAGCGGTGCGCGGAGAGGCGGGTGAGCAGCAGGAGGCCGCTGTAGAGGTTGGTGTAGAGCAGGAAGCACCCCAGCCTGCAGAGCAGCTCCCTGAAGTGCCCCCGGCACTCGGGCTAGGTGGTGAGGAAGGGCAGTGTGAGCACCTAAGGCAGGTTGGCCCCCGTCGTCAGGTCCACCAGATGGATGAGGGCGCGGCTGCACGGCTTCGCTTGGCACCAGGTGAGCCACAGGCCAGTGCCCTTCAGGGGCAGCCTCAGCGCGAAGCTGAGGCTAGGTCAGGGAGAGGTGGGTTTGCTTGTGGTTCTCCGAGAACCTGCAGTGTTCCCGTAGGATGTTAGTATCCAGCTTCTCTGTCCCCTGGGGGGTTCTCTCCGTGCGCACAGCTCTGCCATGGCTTCTGCTTCCCTTGGGAGGAGACAAAATGGGCAGTATAGCACCAGGCCCACAGCTGGGTACTGGCCTCTGCCGTGGCGTTTGACTCTGTGCTCCCAAAGTGTGGTCAAGAGTCCTTGTGTGAGAGCGACCAGCTCCAGGAAAACAAGGGGCAAAGCCGTCTTCAGAAACAGGGCTTCTAGACGTACAGGTCCAAAGGCCGTGCCCTCTGCTCCAGGCTGGGATGTGATGGGAGGCTCAAGGACACATGGTGGCAGGAAGGCGCTGCTGTCATTTAAACAGGGCACACAACCTTCTCTGGCTAGAATCCTCTGCATAGGGTCAGGAAATCTCCAAGGGGAGATGCCCCAGCCCGAGAAGCTGGTGCATTCACAGGGGTCCTTATTGCCCATACTCTGGTCCTCACCCCACATGCCATGGTGGACTAGAAAGTCATCCTTGTGGGTTAGGGAGGACTAGGAAAAAACTGGTTTTGCTGACAGGCTCTGCTGGGGTACTTTGGTTTGTGTCTTTCAGAATTTATTAACTGCATATTTGAATACTGAAGCTGATTTGCTTATTAACCATCTCAGCCTCCCAAACATCCAAGAAAACAATCTGAGCCATGAAGCCAGGTGCAGTTTCTTCCTTATTTTCATCCCCGCCCACAAAGCAGATCGAGTAGGCAGGCCCACGTCGCTGAGGGAGCTGTGTGTGGAGCCTGCACTGGGAAGTCAGTGGGTCGCCCAGCCAGTCGGCATGGAGCCTATGGGGATGGAAAGAAGTTTATTTTTAGGGCTTGACATTCAGGAAGACCAGTTGATGTAAGGCAAGAGAGAAAAGTTTAAGATAGCTAATTTTGGGATAAACTCAGTGTTGACTGAAACTATTATATATAGTAGAGCTTTATTCTCAACGGAAGGAACAGAGACCTCATTCACTCCATCAGTCAACAAACGTTGAGCGTCTCTTGAGCCAGGCAGTAGGGATACAAAGATGGATAAAACACAGGCTTTGCTCCCCAGGGTCTCACAGTCTGGTGGGGAAGGCAGAAGCAGATACAGCTAATTGTAATACAGTGTGAAAATGGCCTACAAAATGCTGTGAAAACCAACAGGTCTTCCCTGAGGGAGTCCAGGGAAGGCTTAGACTAGGTGCCTGTTGAGCTGTTTGGGGGAACAAACAGGAACTTGCCAGGCAGAGAAGGGTGAGGGCCATTTGGGGTGAGGTGGGGCAGTACATGCAAGGGGATGGAGCCGAAGGGCACGTGTGTCCTGGGGGTGGCAGGAGAACCAGTGTGGGACATGAAAATCCTGGGGGCCCCTAAGGATGAGGGGTGTTCCTAAGCAGGACGCGGTGGGGTGAGGCCGTGTTTGAGGAAGCTATTCGGCAGCGCACTGCACTGGGCCTGGAGCAGGGAGGAGCCAGTCAGGCCGCAGGGGGGCTGTGGCAGTGCATGCTGGTGCAAGATGCCGCGCGGTGGGCCGAGAGGAGGCGTCTGACCCCAGGGGCTCTGCTGAGGCAGGAGCGACAGGGTGACTGGATGTGGTCAGGAGCCAGAGGACGAGTTGAGGCATTCTCGAGACTGCGTGGGTGGTGAGGCCAGTGCCTGAGCTGGGTGAGCGCAAGGCTGGGACTGGTGCTCTGGGGTCGTGGGGACGGTGGCGCTCTGCCATGGCCTGTGAGGGGCTCCTCGCCTCACTGACTGGCTTTAAAATCTGCCTGACTGGGAGAGCGAAGCTTTTTGGCTGGGTAGTAAAAATAATGTAGTTTTCGTTCCTTTTGTTCCCTGTAATCTTCCGTGTGGGAGGCTGGCACCTGCTTAGTTGTTCCAGCAGGCGGCCTTCACAGCTTGGGGCGGGCTCTTGGGGGGCTCGGGCTGCCGTTCACACCTGACTTGACTTAATCCTCAGAACAAGTTTTGTGGAGGAAACATTGCCCCCTCCCCACCCCCCCCCACCCCCCCCACCCCCCGTTTTACTGATGTGGAAATGGAGAATCAAGGAGACCCCCTGTGGGGCTCACCAGGCCCGCTCGCTGGGTGCGCATGCTCCTGATGAGGACCGAGGGCTCTGCTCCTCACGGTGGGCTTTCAGGGTGAAAAGTGCTCAAGTTGGGCTCTGCCGGGCCCACTAGTACAGTCTGAAGCAAGTCACCTCTCTCTGAGCTCTGGTCTTCTCAACTGTAAAAGGGGATAGTCTCTCTGGTGAGCTCCTGTGAGAATTATCTAGAAGAGAGGCAGGTGCACCACGAGCTTGCCACAAGGGAGAGACCCAACGCATTTTAGCTCTCTTCCCACTGGCCCCTCCTCCCTCCTCTCCTATAGACTGTGGTCCCCTGGAAACCTGAGCTCTTTGGTTTTGTGGGTGGATGGGAGGGCAAATGTGGCTTTGCTCCTCCATAAGGACAAGGCTGCTTCCCTACCTGGTTATTACCTGCTGCTATGGGCCGAATTATGTCCCCCACAAATGCGTATGTTGAACCCCTAACCCCCAATGCGACTGCCTTTGGAGTAGGGGAGTAATGAAGGTTAGATAAAGTCATAAGAGTGAGGCCCTAATCTGATAGGCTTAGTGTCTTTATGAAAAAGGATAGCAGAGAGCTTGCTGTCTCTCACATGAGGACACATGAGAATGTGGCCATCTGCAAGCCAGGAAGAGAGCTCTCACCAGCAACCAAACGCTGTAGTTCGGGATCTTGCATTTCCCAGCTTCCAGCACTGTGAGAAATACGTTCCTGTTGTTTGAGCCCCCCAGTCTATGGCATTTTGTTACAGCAGCCTGAGCTGACTAAGACGCCTGCCACGTCAGCATTGCCAGGCCTACCCACCCTGGAGGGTCAGCTTTTTAAGAGAGGATGACCATCCTTTGTCAAGGCGTAAGTGTAAGAGAACTGCACAGCGTTTGGACCAGTGCGTCACTGAGGCTGCTATTATGGAGAAAGGAAGAGGGAGGAAAACTCAGGCCATAAAGGGTGAACTCACTTGCCAAAAGCTGTGCCAGTGTCGACCACCTCTTCCTCTTTGAAGCCTCTCTTCTCTGGCCTCTGTCATCCCCTGATTTTTCTCCTGCTAGAACCCCTAGCTCCCTCCATTCATTGGGATGCAGAATTGAAGGGCTATGCAGCTGTTCACAGAATAAAGGAGAAGACCCAGAGTGGAAGAGAGAGGCAGGCTGGGGTTTTACAACAGAAGAGAATTTGGAGGACATGGGATTCTAAGGAGAAGAGATGTCTACAGAGGGTTTCTAGAAAGTGAGTGTGCTAAATAATGCATTTTCCCTCTTTGTCACCATTTCTTCAAGAGCTTTCAAAAAGACCAACAATGTAGTGTTGGAATTTGTTTCTTTTAAATAGGCTCGGTGGGGGGGTGAGCCTTGAGGAAAGAATGCAGTGAGAATCCCCAGTGTGTAGGTTAAAAGGCACCACGGCTTCTGACCCTGAGCCAGGGTTCTTCCCACTGCAGGTCTCCAGGCGCCTGCACTGTGTCTGCCCTGCTGAATAGGCTTGGCAGGTCACCCTGGGCAGCATGGTCTCAGAGTGCTTCGGTGGACGTCTCCTGAGGAGGAGGAGGAGGCCGTCGTCGTCTTACGGGTCTGAGATAGTTACCGCTGCCAGAGAAATGGTGCTGCTGAGATGCAGGAGCTGCTCTCTCCTTTAGCAAGTGTTTGTGCGACGCGTGTCAGGAGTTCAGAAGGGGGAAATTATGAAGAGGTTTGAGTAACCAGGAAGCATTACTGCCTTTCGCTTGAAGAGGAGTGGTGGTTGAATGAGAAAGTAGGATCTCCTTTAAAAAAGATTTGGGGCCAAAGGTGTGCATGTCACTCATTTTCATTTTAAAATGACATACTGTATTATAAGTGTGTTTGAATCTATGAATTGATTTTAATACTTAGTACTTTATCTAGAGACGCTTCTTAAACAAATGAAGCTTCTTGATGAAGTCTCATAAATGCCCTGACAGTAAAAATGTGGTTTTACAAGTTGTTCTGAAGAATTCTGAAAAGCTGTTGATTAATCTATGAACTTCTTAATTCACAAAGGTGGATTAGGGACATAGTATTCACATCACAACATAGTCATTTGATTTTCCAACAAGTTATTTTTAAAATGGGGCCCCCAGGTACGTTGAACTAGGTGGCGGATTAAAGTAGTCAGCAGTTTTACTTTGAATTTCTCTTCCTGTAGCAAATCCACTAGATAATTTGGTGTTATTTGGCCAACAGACCACTGGATGGCGACGAAGACTGACAGGTTGCAGCCCCCCAGATGAAGCAGGAACTGGGGCTGGGCCCAGGTCCAGGCGTAGCAGCTCTGGAGGAGATGTAATTCGTTGAGGACTACAGAAAATGCCACCAGCCAAACCACCCCGTATCAGTCTTTCGTCCACAGTTAGTATGTGAGCTCTACACAGTGAAATGGAGTTAGTTGGCCGAAAGCAGTCTGTTACCATGATTGATTTTTGAAAAAGGCCTTGTGAGGTAGGCATGGCAGGCATTATTGCCCCCATTTCACAGCTGAGCAAACGGAGCTTCAGAGAGGTTTGGTGGAAGTCCTGTCTGTGATGATTTGGGGAGAACCTGGGCTTCTTTTACAAATCCCCAGATTTCCAGGGAATGTTTCCTTACCTACCCACTCCCTCCCCAACCCCAGTCACACAACAAAGGACACATGGAAATAAGAGAGCAGGTCATCCGTGAAGCCATCCAATGTAGTGCCTTTGTTAGAGGTGACAGAGCCCTAGCTCAAGAAGCAGCGTTTGGAGAGAACGAGAGAGAGGACGCAACTCAGAGAATTTACAAGGACTGCCAAGAATGAGACCTGCGTAGCAACCCTCCTCCCAGTTTTCAACTATACCTGAGCGTTAGGATAGAAGGCGCTGACGTCAGCGTTGCCATGATCTTGCATGATATTTTTACAGTGCAGGCTCCCTCCTGCTGCCTACCTGGATCCCTCTTCCGTGTCTGAATTGTCCCAAAACACAGGAGCCCAAGGGCTTTTATTTTTTCACTTGGAAAGCAAATTGTATCCTTTAAATAATTTGGAAGACTGTCTAGAGACAGTGCTTAATTCAGTAATTAATTTATATAGCAGTTTGCACATTTTTGTTTTCTGCTGACAAGGATCTGACATGTTGGCAGCTTCCAATTAGTGTAAACATGGGGAGCGGTTGGGATACATTGCTCTGACGTTGTATTGTCACAAGAGAGTGGCTGCTCGGAAACTGATGTTACTCTCTCTGGAAAAATCATTGCTACTGAAAAAAAATAATCTTTTTACTCCATCTATACAAATGTGTGATCCCCCTAAACTGACTTTGAAATCAGAATTTTTAACGTTAATTAGTGATGCGGTGATAACAACCTGAGCTGTAACATCCTGTGGTTGTGAAAGCCGGTCATTGCCTTGGGCTCATGACCCTGAGGCGATCTGCAGGAAGCTTTCTCCTTTTCCTTTCATTTACCATCAGACAAAGATCTTTAAAGCATCCCAACTGTATCTTTCTCTGTGTGTTGTGTGAAGAAGTGTAGAAGGCTGGTTTGGCTTGGGGCAGGAGAGGAGCTGAGTGGGATGCTAGGACTGAGGTCAAGTTGCCCAGGGCAAGTGCAGAGCAGAGGGCTTGTATCCAGGCCACTCTTCATCCACCTTTACCCTCAGGCAGCAGGTTCCCTTCAGAGCCTGCCCCCAAAATGCTGTTTACAGCAGGAACACGCTGATGGATGTGCTGTTCACCATCCAGCCTTGCTGTTGCTAGGGTGTTGCTAGCGTGGATGGTGGTGGTGGGAAGAATTCACAATGGCTCTGGACCCTCAGCACGTGGAGGAGGAGGGAGCAGGATGCTGTCTTAGCTTCAGTCACCCAGAAAGTATAGCCGAGGTTCTGTGTGCTGCCATTTTATTTGGGGGTGCAGTCCTGGGGAGCAGGAGTGCAGGACAAGGGGAGTGACCTGGCCAATGAGGGAGGACCCACAGGAGGACTTGAAGGGGCCTTATTGACCTGGCTCCCACAAAAGGCAACTGAGTACTCAATTACAAGGGACTTTCCTCTGAGAACCTGAATCAGTGCCTCTCAGCAGAGTCCTCCCAGGGCCAGAAAGATGGAGGCATTTGTCCCCCGTCTCCAGTCTCCTGCTGTTTGGCACATGGTGCGGCCTGTGAGTGCAAGAGAGTGTCGGAAAGATGAGACACGGTGAGGAGAATGCATTCTTTTACAGAGCCTCATTTTTCTTTTGCCCACTGAGATGTTCCCCACTCCTTCCACACACGTCTGTGTTGCTTCTGTTTGCGTAGGAGATGGGGGGCTTCTGCTGTGTCTGCACCCAGATTCCTTGGTGTGAAGTGACACTTCTCATTTCTTCTTGCTCATATTTTTCTATTGAGTTGTCTTTTTCTTATTGATTTTTAGGAGTTCTTTACATATTTTGGATAAAGGTCTTTTCAGTTACTCTTACAAATATTTTTTCTTGCTCTCTGGTTTTCCCTGGCTTGATGACCTGTATAATTTTTTTTCTTTAAGGAATGGATGTCCTTAATTTTAATATAATCAAAATGGTTAATTTTCCTTTTATGGTTTGTGCTTTTTGTGTCTGTTTTAAGAATTTTTCTCTACCTTGAGGTCATAAAGATATTCTATATTAGTGTATGAAAGCTTTTCCCATTTGGGTCTAATTGATTTGTCCTACTAAAGGGCTTAATGTTTGTATCCCCGCCTCGTGTGTGTGTGTGTGTGTGTGTTAGAAGCACAGAGAGATGTGGTCAGATGCTGTTTGCAGAGTGGAGAGCAGGCAGCGTTGGAGACGGGTGAGGAGGTATTTGCTGCAGTCTAGGAGGGGCTGATGGTAGCTTTGACTTGAGTGGTGAGGGTGGCAACAGAGAGAAATGGGTGGATTCAGTGTATATTTAGGAGGTAAATCAGCATGACGTGGTGATGAATATAGGGTGGGGGAGGGGTTAAGGACTACCCCTGGTGACTCTTTTCTGCTGCTACCAACCGATGCTTTCATCCTTCTTCTGTCTATTATTTTTCTATTTTATTGCTTCTCTCCACTTAGTTTCTTCTTCCTCCTTGCTTCTCCTGACTTGGCCTTCCCTCTGGGCATCCTTTGGCTTCCACTACTGTTGCAGATGGTTAACTCTGCACACACAGCCATAGAAATTTTCCCAAGAGACTCTGACCCAGGTAGTTACCATGATTCCTGTTTGGGTAGGAAGGCCAGGTGCCTTGCACGCTGTGGGTCAGCACGCATATTGGCTGGCTGGGTGGTGCATTCCTTATGGCCAGGGGCTGCTGATGGGATCACGGAGTTAGGAGCAGGGCCACACTCAATAGATGGGCATTTAGGGTTGTTCTTTGTGCTGGGCCTTTGAGAAAAACAGATCCCCTCAGAAGGGGACTGTGAGCAGCTGGCACTTGGTGTGTCCTGTGAGTACAGAAGAGCTTTAGAAAGAGGATACACTTAAGAGAATGAATTTTCTTTTTCACCAAACCCCATTTTTCTTTAATAATGTTTAAATGATGAACTTGCTTTCTAAAACACATACTTATAAGCAGAAACTTCCCATGACTGTAAAACAATTGTAGATAGCAAATATAATATTTGAAGCTGGTTTCCAACACAGAGGGTTTCATTTATTAATAGTATACCAGCCAAAGCTTTGACTCTGAAATATTTTGTTTATGCATAAACTATGAATTTGAATTGACAATCCTATTAATGATGGAACTCAGTTATGTATATTTATGATAAAAGAACCAAGTGGATATTTTTTGAACCTCATTACATGCAAGACAGATTGAAAACAGTGGTTGTAGAGAATGAAAACAGGCCTTGATATCACGTTCAGTAAAACATGTCAGAGGTGAGATGTCGGAAAGGGCTGAAATATGAGGGAAGGTGTGGAGTTGCAAGGGGCTTCATTTAAGCACAAGCTCATGTATTAATATTTCCATTGATTTATTTTCATGCCAATATCATCTGACATAAATATGGTGATCTATAATGTATCGACCATAAAAGTCAACATTATTTTTAAAGCTGACTCGGTGAAATAAAATCTCATTGTTAGTGCTGATATATACGGTATGTTACCCTGTTGAAAAATTAACCTCTCCTGTTCTGCTCCTGATTGAGCTAAAGAAGAGGATGCATTGGATGGCTGCTGACCTTCTGTGCATGTTTGCTTCATGGCCAATGTCCAGTTTGCAATGGGACGGGCCCACAGTGTGAAGTAAAGAACAGTGCATATTCAACACTCTAGAAAAGACTCTGCCAAGAATGGAGGATAATCAGCAAACATCTTTGCCCTTTAGAGGATGCAAAGGCCTGTGACAGTCTCCTGGACAGACACTGTAGAGCCCACAGCCTGTGTCTTCAGCAAATGGTGAGAGCCACCATGAGAGGAGAAGCAGCTTAGGGTCCCCGAACAGGACACGTGGGACATTTCAGCCACAGGCGATCACAGAAGAGAGACTCACTGTCTCTTCCCTGAGGTGGGGGCGCCCACCAGGGCTCTGCACAGCCAGCCACAACAGTGATCTGGCCTTCAATGAGATGGTTCTGTGAGATGAAAATCGAGCCAAGGGGAATTCAATTTAGCGGCACAGGAGAGGATGCTAATGAGACCAGGCTGGATTTGGATGACAACTTCTTCCACGAGGTTTCAGAACAGAACAAGTTTGCTGAACATAACAAAGTACTGAGAATTTTAGAGCTCAATGGCCCCTGGTTGCAAGGCAGGGGTAATCACTTGATAGATGAGCAAACTGTTAAGCCTCAAGAGATTAAGTGAGAGATTTGTCCAAGGTCACACCACTGGTTGGGGGCTGCTCTGTATCTGGAGTCCGGCTCTCCTGGTTCTCTGTCATGGGCTCTTTCTGCTCTATGTTATCAGTCAGGAACCGTGACTGATAATACACATACATGCAGGATGTTCCACAGGACCACTTGGTTTCCAACCCACCACTGCCCTGAAACTGATCTTGTCAAGACTCTCAGTGGCCTCCATGTTGCCAAATTCTATGGAAACTTTTCTGACTCAGTTTAAACCTGTAATCAGCATGTGCCACAATTGAGCACTCTTGAAGCAGCCTCTTCTCTTACCTCCTCCACTAGTTAGGACTTCATTGCTGGTGAGAGAAACCCATGCCAAAGGTGACCAAAGCTAAATGATAATTTGTTGGCTCATAATCACTGTCCTGGTGAGGCTGGCTTCAGGTATGGTCTGATGCAGGAGCTCAGATAATGCTATTAAGACTGCTTTCTCTCTCTATTTCTTGACTCCACTTTCTTCACATTGACTCCATTCTCATACATACTCTCCCCTCATAGTGACAAGATGGCTGCCATAAAGTCCACTCTTTCATTTAATTATGTGTAAATCCAGCAGGAAAAATTAGGCCTCAGCCAGGAAGTCCTGGGATTAGCACTGATTGGTCCTGTTGTCTTGTCCTAGGCTCTGTGTCCATCCTTGGACCAACCACTGTGCCCAGGGGGATGGAATGCCTTGATTGGCCCAGGCCTGGGTTAAGTGCTCCACCCCTAGGACCTAAGGAGAATTACCCTCACCCAAATCCCGGGTATTTAGAGTGAGGAAAGGGTGGTTCTTTTAAAGCATATGTGGGGTCCTGTTACCACAAGAAAGGGACTGAATGCGGGGTGGCAAAACCCGCAAATGCCTATAACAACTTCTCTGACACACTTTCCTAATATGCCGCCTCTTTCACTCTTTCCACTCTCACTCGCTGTATCACACTCCTGAACTCTCTGATGTTGGAGTTCCTCAGGGCCTGTCTCCACACTTTCTTCCCTTCTGTGCTATACTTGCTCTCAAGGGCATTTCGTGCAGTCCATTGTGAGAGAAGAAGATTAATACAGCCCATGGCACTTTGAGTCCACCTTGGCTGACATGGTAGTTGAACTTGTAGGCCATGGCATTTAATGAGAAATAGTATTTAATGGGAAGTTTGGAGCAGAAGGAAGATTGTTGGCACAGGGGTATCTGAGTATGTAAAGCTCTGTGCTACTCCTTACCCTTTGCTCCAAAGGTGAGGGACAAGGTTGAAGAATATTTCCAAGTACAGTTACCATAAAGGCACAAAGGATAAAATGCATTAGCCATGTGGGTTAAAAGTCCTGTCAAGGTTAGATTTATATGTACTTGTTCTTTTCCTTGTGACATTAAATTTCTGGCTGGTTTGTTTGTTGGGAAGGTGAAGAAATCTCCTAGGGTATTTCCCTTCTTTATTACAGAGGTTTATTGTAATCATCTATGGAATATAGTCTTTAACCCCAAGGCTGTGGTCACTACCAAGCTTGTCTTACATGTTTGTTATGGGGAATTGCGTTTATTCACTCTGTATCTGTTGTAAGAAACCGTATATATTAGAGTGTGTCTGGGTAGGAGATTGCATCTATATACCTAAGCTGTCGTGTGCCCACCAGCACCGTTAATGACCTCACTGACTATTCCGTAGCTCAATTTCTACATAAATTCGTAAACCCAATTTCTAGTTGGAAACCATTGAGGCCCTTTGTCTTGGTTTTCTTGTTGTAGGTTTATTTGAGAAAAATAACTGTGTGATTCTAGGAGAAGAATTGCTCACAGCATGCGAAGCTTGTTTCTTCACGCTGTCCGTGTCGCGATAACTCCCTGAGCCACGCCCTCGGCCCTGCTCTGTGCCCTGAGCTCCAGGCTTGTATATCCAGATGCCCACTTGGCACTGCCTGGATGTTTCACAGATTTCACCAAGCTCAAGACCAAGAGTGAGCTCCTAATTTCTTCTTTTTTCCACCAAATCTGTCTCTCTGCTCAGCAGTCTTTGTTATTTAAGTAAATGGCACTGATTTATCCATTCAACCAGAAATCCTAGAAATTATTCTCCATTCTTCTAAAACTTTTCCCTTCTCCCACATCAGTCTGTTACCAAGTCCTATCAAGTATTTGTCAAATCATCCTCTTCTACCTCCTCACCGCCGCCACCTTGGTCTTTGCCAGTGTCATCTCTTGCCTTGCTCACTTCAACTGTACCCCGCGCTGACTCCATGTCTCGGTCTACCCCACTCCCTGCACAACAGCCAGGGCAGTCTGTATGAAGCGTAAATCAGACCATGTGCCTTTCTAAAGACTTTCTGCTGCCTTCCTATTGTTCTTCAGAATGAACTCTAAATGTCTTCCCATGGACTGTAAGGTCCTTTGTGGTCTTGTCCCTGCCCCACGTTCCAACCTTGTCTCATCCTTTCTTCCCCTCAGGCGTGGGCATCGAGCTGCAGCCACACTGGCCGTGGACAGTGTGTCTGGGGTTATGTGTTGCCAACAGAAGAAAACACTCAGACACATGCACACACACTCTCGCGCACACATGTCCTGATTGGTATAGTCAAGGTCCAGAAACTTTTCAGGAAAAGGGGTCACAGAGCATGGAAGCAGATGCAGTGTATTCTGGTAGGGCTTTTTCCTCTTTGCTAGTTCCTAAGGGGATGTCCACACAGAACAGGACAGGGTCTTGCCAGGTCTAAGAAAACAGCTGGACTTTTGTTATACCACAGTCTTTCATACATAGGACACACGTTGGACTTCGTAATATTCTGTATACTGTGTGTTTAGATTTTTCCAGGTTTAAACCAAATTCAGCATCAGCAAAGCCACATCCTCATGGGAGGAGAGTCAGTATTCATTTAAGCCTGAAAAATATGTCTGTCTCTAGCTTTTACGCATTCTAGAAAGCCTGTTTCCCCAAGCTCTGCTTCTCAACTTTCATCCAGTCCGAGTTATCCCGATGCTGAGTTTGGTTCAGGACCCACATCACAAGTCTGTTTCCTGGGAAGCCCAGCTGCCCTTGGAGCACGCCAGCTTATTCCTGCTTGAGTCTGCGCTCCTGGCCCCGCTGCTTGGAGCGCTCTTTCCTCAGCTCTCTCTCTGTGCGGCCGAATTCGTCTTACCCTTCAGCTCTTAGTTAAAATGTCATCTTCTGAGAGGGCTTTTTACTATCTAAAGTAAGTTGTGCTATAATTCCTTACTACAGCACCTTCTTTACCATCCATATTTTTCATGAAATCAGTGTTTGTTTTTTATTTTTCTCGGGTTTTGCCTGTCTCCCACGAATATATAAATTAACTGAGGTCAGGGACCTTGTCTGTCTTTTCTTTTTTATATCCTTGGGCCTACCGGTGCCTTGCACATAGTAGGCACTCAGATCTCAGCAGAGTGAGGGATTTCCCTCCCTGCTGTCTCAGAAGGGAGGGAGGCAAGTGTCTTGCTCTGCTGATGGTCATGCTGCCTTCCCTGCCCCAGCAGGATGGACTACATTGCTGGACTCATATGTACGATGCCAGGCTGACCTGAGATGGTGGTGGTTGGGGAACTGCCATCGTGGATGGGCGTGGAGCTTTCAGTACCCAGGTCTGGCTCGTGGTGTGTTGGGCTGCTCCATGACCCTGACTCTTCAGATGAGATAGAATGTCTCAATTTCATGTTCATAGGTCTTAATTCCTTTGATAAGAAATGTGTGTTCTTGGGGAGGATGAGTGAAAAGCACCTGTAAGTGATCCCACAGCCAACTTTTCACACTGCTCTTGGAAAGAAAGGTCTGTGTAGTGTGGAAATGAACACATAAAAGGAAAAAGCAAAGGGAATTATAGTTTGTCTTCATCTTCAAAAATAGTGTATTAGGTTGGTCTCTCTACTCACGATTTTATATGAGTTCTGTGATTTTTGTTGTTTTTGCTGTTTGTTGGTAACTGTATCAGTCAGCTTTTACTAGGTTATGCAACAATAACAAGGGACCCTAAAATCTTAATGGCTTCAAACAGCAAAGGTTTGTTTCTCACTCACAGTGTGTCAGTGTGAATGAGGTTCAGCTCTTCTCTGTGTCTCATCTTTGACCTGGGACCCAGGCTGAGGGAATGGCCCCTGTCTGGGACATGCTTACCTTACAGCAGGGGGAAGAGAAGAGGAAACCTGCAGTGCCCTTAAAGCTTCTCCGTGGAAATAGCACGCTTCCCTTCCAGTCACAGGTCATTGGCCCAAGTGAGCCACACAGTCAAGTCTGACATCAGTGGCACAGTTTAATGCTCTCACAGGGAGGCAGAGCAAATGATTGAGAATATTAATGTGATCTTCTACAGGAACTTTCTAATGATGATCTGAAAGTACTGCTGCTGCAAATGTTTGGCAACTTCTAGTGAATGAAAATTTTAAAAAGTGAATATTTTTAATTGTCATGATGTATCAGCATTATGTACAAGCCCCCTAATGCAGGACAAAGAACATGAAATGGAGAATCTGGAGTCTTTGTATGCCATTAGTTTTCTGTGTGAGTTTGGACAAAACATTTAGTATGGCTGGGCTCCCGTTTCTGCAAAACAAGGGGTTTAAATTAGATGATCTCCGAGTTCGTTTTTATAAATCAAGAATTTCTGTTTTCCTCTGGTTCCAAGTACACGCTGAGTGATGTGTCTGGGTGACGACAGTGGCATCGAGGGCTCAATTTGTGGGCCCTCCTAAACATATGTCTGTCATTGTTAGCAGTACTGGCAGTTAGGGTACTAGTTCAATTTAGGGGACTACTTTCCTCTACTGTGTTACAACATTTTACATAAATACCATCCCTCGGGGGAAGTTCTCACACATGTGCATCAGGAGATAGAAAAATGCAGGATGTTCGCTTTAGTATTGTTTGTGATGAGAAAAAAAACCAAATGCTCAAATATCCACCAATAGGAGAAGCACCAAATAGATCGTGCTTTAATCATACACTGTTCATGCAGCAGTTAAAATGAGTGAACTAGAGCTGTGCGTGTCAATGTGAATATGTCTCAGAAACATGTTGGGTGAAAACAAACAAGTTGCAGAATCATATATACAGTGTGAAATCATTTACTTAAAGTTTAAAAACATAGGACTCCACATTATATGTAGATGCACACATTTATAATAGAAGTAAAAAAATGTAGAAGGAGGATGCGCAAGAATTTCAGAATATTGGTTCCCTCTGGGGAAGGAGGGGGGAAATGCACAGGGGGGTTAGTTTATGTCTGTAATGTTTTATTTCTCGAAAAAAAAAAACAAACCCCAACCAAATATTGTGAGACATCAACCTTGGCTAAATCTTGCTGGTGGGCATGGGAGTATTTGTTATTGTTTCTTTTTTTTCTTTTTTCTCCCAAAGCCCCGGTACATAGTTGCACATCCTTCTAGTTTTTCTATGTGGGACACTGCCCCAGCATGGCTCGATGAGCAGTGTGTGTGTCCGTGCCTAGGATCCAAACTGGTGAACCCTGGGCTGCCGAGGTGGAGCACGCGAACTTAACCACTACACCACCGGGCGGCCCCAGTGTCATTGTTCCTTTATACTTTTTGATATATGGGAAGTATTTAATAATAAAACATTCATTCCCCTCGCCCACTACCCCTCTTTTCCTCATATCTGCCTCAGAGAGATGTAGTTGCATTGCACATGAAAGAACCTCTAGAAGATTGACTTTGCTTCCTGTGGTTTTGAGAAGGCGACCTCTTCTTTCTTTTTAATTGAAACACATCACCTCAAACTCGGATTTGAGCTAGATTTGGAAAAAGAGCTGGACTCTCAGGGCCTTTTTGTTCCTAATGATTTGTTTCACGTGTCCCTGAGGCCCTTCCCCTGCTCTGTTCTGCCTCTCCCGTGCTCAGAACCCTCCTGTGACCACCTGCTGTCCTCAGAATGAAGCCCCAGGTGGCCTGCAACCCCACAGCATGGACCTCAGGCTTCTCCCCTGCCGGTTGGACTTCTTCCTCCTATCACATGCCCGTTGTCTCCCACCGGGGCCCTCACAGGTCGGTGCTCTGCCCGGCTTGCTGTTATCCCTTGTCTCCTTTAAGCTCTAAGCTCTAGGTGCTTCTTCAAGACATCTCTCCTTACCCCTTCCCTGGGGTCTGTGTTGGTCTCATTTTCTGCTGGATTCCCAGTGGGGCACGGTTCCTGCAACACATGATCAATACATATCTATAAACTCTCACTAACTTGAAATTAGAATTGTAGAGATGAAATGAATCAGGCCACACTCTAACACCCATTATCTCTCTTTATGAATTGAGATATGTCTGTTTATTCTTGCTTCATTTTTGCTATACATAAGACAATAATTGATAGAAAGTTAATTATCTTGCCAGATTAATAGAAATTCCTACCATGTTCTTTGGACATATCTAAATTTAATATTGCTTAGTATTAGTAAGTGACACCTAATATAAAGGGAATATTGTCTGATGAATTAAATATTAGTAGTTATTTTTAAGTCAGTTACTTTTAAAGTAAGTTATCTGTCCCCAGCTTCAGGAGCACGTGTTGGTGATCAGCATTCCTGAGAGCTTCTGTTGAGTTTAATGTCAGTGTTGGCAAGCATGATGCATGAGAAGGAAGTCACTGAAACATGCTTCAGGAAAGTGGAAGCCCATATAAAGAAGGCTTGTTTTAAACCAAAGAGTTTAATGATTAAAGTAAGGATAATTTTGTGATAGTTTCATTGTATCAGGCAATTCCTCGGAAAGGGTTCATGGGAGAATCCGAATCCTGTGAGCTTAGCAGTCAAGTGAAAATTTATATAGTGTCTCTCTTGCTTTTGTGTAAGGGGCTCAAAGTCTGCAGATCTTAACAGGGTACATCTAATAACGTGTTGACAACTCACAAATTGTCAGCTTTGGACTACAGACCTTGAGTGAAAGGGCCTTCATGAATTATACATATCTGACAAATAGGCGATACATTTTTCAGATCACATAAGCTCTTCAGGATCAAGTCTGCTCTGTGGAGGTAATTAAAGAAAATCAATGTGTGTTGATTGATAGATATTTGACTTGAAAACACAATCTCTGTGCTTCCTCAGACAATGGGGCGCCCGAGCCTCAAGCCACTGTTCTCTGAAGACAGCATGTGGAGGTGGGGTGGAAGGCTGGGTGTGCTGGCTGTGCACTCACTACTCCACATGTCGAATTCTCCCCTTGGAGCCGAGGGCAGTTGGCTTGACCTCCTGTGTCTGTCCCCTTCCCTGAGTGAAAGAGGATGACTCCATGCTTTAGTCTCATGGGCCTGTGGAAGGCGTATCTCGTCAGTGCTGGTGAAGTGCTAGGACGATGAGAAGGCTGTGTCCGTTCTAAGCAACATTACCGATTCGCTTTTCCTGTGTGGTTAATGTGAAGTTCTCCTCACATCAGATAATGGCTCAGCATTGTGTAAACAGCCGAGTTGCTGGTAGAAGAGATGTGGCCTGTGTTTTCTCCCAGGAAAATTGATGTCTATAAAATGCCTTCAGTTCCTCTGAAAAGACGTTATTACATGATTTAAACTGATTATATTGTTATTGTATTTTTATTTGCCTATCAAGTATTTTCTTTTTATTTGTTTGTCTTGATTTGCTTTTCTGTAACTGTCCACAATAATGTTGAACCCAGTGAAGGCTTTATGTGATAGAAGGTCTGAATTGGTAAAAATTATGCTTATCTATTTTGGGTAATCCTGTTCATCAAATAATAGAGGGGACACACATATATATAATGAGTGTATGTATACATATAAATATAAAATGCTAATTCGCATTATCCATAATGCATAATGCTGTTCATTAAATAACAAGGATGTATGTGTGTGTATATACATATCTACACGTATATGAATACATGTATATATCATGCTAATATGCTTGTATGTGTCTGTATTATTATTCTACTGAAATAATGTAACGTGATAAGTAACTGCTAATTATGACGTTTATTGAATTCACCGTTCTTGAAAAGATTTTAGGAATTGCACTCCTGAAATTTCTTTCCATAGGCATTTTCAAAGCGTATGAGGAACCTAGACCAGTTACTTTATCACTGTACTTAAAAAAACCCTTAAATGGCATAGAATGGCTGGATTATCCAGCTTATTCATCAGACTTGGTTCTGGATCACTTTCCATGCTCCCAGATTCCAAACACACCTTCAAAAGATGGAAAATTCAACACCACTGGTTATTGTAAAACAGAATGTCTAGTGGGCTGTGGAGACTGCAGTGAAGATGAAGACCCTCCTTTGGGTACATAGGGTCTCATTTGTTTGTTAAAAAAAGAATCTGTTTCTAATAGTTACATGATCACGGCTTTTAAAAAATCCTTATCTTCTCATGATACATACTGGAAAAATAAATGTTTCATTATCCTATGGTCACACTATTTGTGTGTAGCTCAGCTATGAAAATAGTCTCCATATACATACCAAGGCTTTAAGAATTTGCTTATTTCTTTTGTTCTCATCAGTTCTTTTCCTACATCGTTTATTTGATGCTTAGGGTGTACTGGATGCCATGAAATACATTAAAGAGTAGAACATACTTCTCACTTTTATGGAAGTTGTGATCTAGTTCAATCAAAGAAAATGTTCTAGAAACAAGAAATTAAATATATTTTTATGAACAGAGGCTGGCAGTTGTCCCTCAACATCTACTCCCCCTCTTCCTCAGTAACACAATTCCCAGTTTTCAGCTGGGCACGTGGCCTTCGAGAGTAAAGGTGCACTGCTCAGCCTCCCTTGCAGCTAGGTGTGGCCAGTGCCAAGTCTGGTCGATGTGTGTGAGAGGAAGTGTGCTGTGGCAGCTTCTGAGAGGCTCCTTTATTAGTCAACTATCCTTGTCTGGTCCTTCTTTTTCTTCCTATCCACTGGAGGTGGATGTAACACAGATACAGGCTTCCCCTAGGAATGGAGGAGTGGAGTCTGGAAGGAGCCTGGGGCGCTGTGTGTGCGAGACTGCCATCCTGCCCTGGGCAGCTTACCCTGGGCTTCTCCCTGGGAGCCAACAAACTGCCATCTGTCTGTTACTTTGGGTGTCATTGTTCCAGCCAAATGTAATCCTGACCAGGCACAGCCTACCAAGTGTGCATTTTAATTGTGGGGGGGCAATATGCAGAGCAGCGATCAGCGTGGGGAGTTGCCATGGGGGAAGGCTTCCTGGAAGAAGATGCTATCCTGGCTCCTGCTATTCTTTTACCTCATTTCTCCTCTCACCACTTCCTGAGCACGGTAACACTTTCTCTTCCTTACCTTTGCTCATGCTGTTGCTTCTGCAGTGCTTTCTCTACATGTCTTCCTGCCCAGCTAGTTAATTTTATAATTATATTAAATTGCATAATCCACATAGCACTTAACACAGTTAATTAAACTGTGTAAACATGCAGTCCTTTGAGCCGTTATCCTCGTCGTTATTACTGGCTAGCTCAGATTTCACCTCTATTCTGAAACCTGTCTCAAGCACTGTCCCCCTTCCCTCAGAGACAGCCATCCCGTCAGTACCCTAATACCTGGCACTGAGAAGTCCTCTGGGCATTGACTGTTGGGGAAAGTGGCTGGCTAGTTGTTTGTGTAGCTACCGCTCAGGAGGAATGGAGGGGCAAGGGGAATGTGGCCACCAGCACTCCTCCTCCTTTGTCTTCTGGCTGCTGCTTAGCCACTGTGTCGCCTCCCCATCCCCAGGCAGCTGTTTCTATGGCCGCTTCTAAGAAGGAAGGCCACAGCAACACAGCTTCAGCTTTGTCTCCTGGATCCCGAGCTTTGCCGACTTGAGTTCTAACCTCTGCTGTGTGGGGGTCAGCGAGTGGGGGCACATGGGTCAGCGTGCGGGGCTGGGGGCCATCAAGCTGTGTTTGCAAGATTACCCCTCTTTTGGTGACTACAGGACTGGCCTCAAAGACCAACTTTACGACAGCCTTGTGCTGCTCTTTGGTTTCCGAGTGTTCCTGCTTAGACGGATTGCTATGCCGGCAAGGCCCTGTGTGGGCTCACTCTCAGGCCCTCGCTCAGCTCTGCTCGGGCGTCCTCCTTGCACTTTCCTCCCTCCGGCCGGTCCTGTTGCTATCCCTTGGTCTGGGGCTTGGTCACACAAGCAGGCATTATTCTGATGTCTCAGTTGGGCTCGTGCAGAGACTTCTTGCTCGGGCTTTGGGAGTTCAGACGCACTTAAAAAAATCCCCTGTCAAGAAAACGAGAGCCTTGACACTGAGGGGATGAGGCAGGCTTCACTCCAGATGGCGGTCTTTGGAAAAACAAACTGGTGCTGTCAGATTTGAGGTTTTTAGTCATTGAAAAAGAGGGACTGATTTTGAGGACCATTTCCAAAGTCCCTCCTCTATTGCTTGGTCTTGTCTGTCTTCAGATAACTGAGTGATGTCCATCCACCTTCCTCCTGTCGGTGCTGACATACCTGTGCTGGCTAGAGTTTGGCGCCACCTTCCACAGTGGCGTGTCTCAGGTCCCTGAGCTAGCACACGTGGGGACCATATTTCATTGTAACTCTCTATTTCATTGAGGCCCTTTTAATCTTACTTTCTTCACCCAGTAGGGCAAATTCTTCCTTATTCGAAAGCTTTCTCCTGATAATAAGTGATTATGCTATGCTCCTTCATCTAAGGCTGTTCACACACGAGTCCTAAAGAGCAAAGTTCCCCAGGTGAGTATCGGCGCTCTCTTGTCTTTTTTTTTTTATGAAGAGGCTGGGAAGAATGAGCTCTACTGTTTCTTTCAGTGCTACTGCCTTTTGAGTCTGCATTGAGAGAAGGGCGTATTTTTTTAATATAGTTAGTCCAGGACTCCAATATGAAAACAACATAACTTGCATTTAGTAAAAAACACCAGTTGAAAAGTAGAATTGAAAGTGTTTCTGGAAAGAAACCCTCAGCATACAGTAGGTAAGAACCACCTAAGAGCTAACATGTAAACTGAGGGTATCTGACGTCCTCAGTGTTGTTTAAAAAACCTGGATTAAGTAGGATTTACAGAGCTGGGGGCAAATATGGCCTCCAGATATTTGGGAAAATGCTTTTGTCATTGCTTAACTCTTACTGCCTTGCACAGTAGAAATCTTAGGATTTTCCCAACAGCTCTACTGTTTTTTCAGGACGGAGTACACACACACAGAGTCTTTCTTCCTCTCTTTTTTTATTGAGGTTATGATAGTTTACAACACTGAAATTTCAGTTGTACATTATTATTTGTCAGTCATCTTATAGGTGCGCCCCTTCCCCTCTCTCATTTATTGAAATATAGAAGACCAGAGGAAATAATCATTTCAGTTTGCCAGTGAAGGCCCCTCCCCACGTAATTAGAGCCAGGCAGGTGGACAGTCGTGGCAGCAGCCTTCTCGGACGGTGTACTGGTGCAGAGCACTGATGGAGTGAGGACGGAAGCAGCCCTTGGAGCTCCTGCCCCGGCGTGCAGAGCAGGGCAAAGAGCAACACCTCACAATCCGGCGACTTCAGCTGTAGTGGAAGGAGTTCATGGCTTTAGCACTTCTTGTGCTCCTGTTTCTCTGGAAGGCATACTCCAGGATGGAAAGGCAGGTGACAGTTTCTGTTCAGAACCGTGGGGTCCTCTCAGAGCAGACGTGGTGTTGGGGTCAGGTGTGGAATGAATGTGGTGTTCTCAGAACCATTCTCTGCTGGATTCCGAAGTCCCCAAAATTGCAGTGAAACTTGAAGAGTGAGCCCTGAGTCTGCCCATGTTGGCTGAGCGGAGCAGGAGTAGCCGTGGGGGTGATTGCATCTGCTCGGACTGCCCCATCCTTTGGGCCTGGTCTTTAATGAGACCCGTATCCTAAAGGCTGAGAGGAAGGCTGGGGAATGGCAGAGGAGCTGTCAGTTCTTCATTAGGAAGCCAGGTGGCTGAGGGTCATGTATGCAGCTGTCATCAGTTTGTCATCCTGCATCAAAATCCATGGAACTGTAGGCAGGAGGTAGCAGTACCATGTTGATTGGAGCCAAAGACGAACACTGGGAAGTTACTTTCTCAGAGGGTTGTGGAAACTGGCATTTTCGTCAGTCTTAACCTCTGCAAGGGAGTTGTTAGCTCTAGTTTACAGGCTGGCTGTCGTTTTTTGTTTTTGGTATGACATTAGAAAATGGCTAAAAAATGGCCGCCTCATTGTGACTTGCTTTTTCTCCACTCATCTCCTGGGTAGGTGCAGCAAAGCTTGCAAAATGGCAGCTGTAGAGTGGTATGTGGCCCACAGACTTATTTTATTTGGCTTGTAGAGGACTTAATATCTTTTTGGAATTGGCTCCTAATTAATAAGTGGGAGATTTCACGTAAAAATGATCTTCAGCTTCTCCTGGAGAGTCAGTTTGCATCTGACGATACCAGCCAGCCCTGCGCAGTGGCTGCCTCTCAGCTGAGGTATTTGCTCGCCAGTTCACCACGGCCCACATTTGTCCAGTTTTGTTCGTTATCTGCTTGGCTCTCGAAGGTGTTTGAGTTTGAAACCCTTGTCACAGGCTCCTGTCCAGCTCCCACACTTTCCAGTGTCTCCTCTGCTCCCCTTGCTGTCTCAGGAGTTCCCTCAGTGAGCCTGGCCCACCTGTCCCACCTGTAACCGACGTCCACGGCAGCCCTCTGTTCTCTCCTGGGGAAGAGCTCTGTGCTCCATTGCCCTGTAGTCTTTGTCGCAGGTGAAGGAGCTGGGAAGCTGAGGGGTGACCCCAGGTAGCTATTGGGCATCTATTGGCAGATCCCAGACTGCTGGGTACAGGTGCTGGTTCTGAGTGCGGGGCTCATGGGTCTGGCCCTGAAGTCGTTTGCTCTGCTCCTGAACTCTGTGGAGGTGAGTGTAACTGCAGCCTAAAATCAGAGGCAAGAAGTATGGGATTAAAAAAATCCTCTCAGAGAACTATGGGCCTGCCCCATAATAAAAATTGTAATATAATTATTACATTTATAAATTTAAAAAGACCTTTGAGAAATCATTATTTCTCGACATGAGCTGCTATGGTGGGGATTGCTATTGCCCGTGTTTTGCAGATGAGCTCAGAGACGGTTCAGAGCACTGGCCCCAGATCTCAGCCACTCAGCACAGCAGGGCCTCAGGAGCCCATGTTTGGTTTGGTTTTATCTGCAGGGCAAGGCCACAGTGGAAGCTTGAATGTTCCTGTGCGTATGTCAGTGTCTGCAGTGGCCTCAGGGCCCCCGCTCCCATCGACCCTGGCACTGAACAGGACCTGAGGAGGGAGAGCCCCAGTCCTACTTGCACTGTGAATGTTATGTTTCACTTTCTGCATCCCAAACTATTAAATATTAAAAATAAATACATTTTTAGTAACAAAAAAAGGTCTTGGCATTTCTAAATATTCAGAAATTTGCAAACCACCTGCACCCTTTTTGCCTTATCTACATACTATTGTATTCTCAAAAGTTTGAATTAAAAAATTTTTAAGAATATCATAGTCACATCTTAAACAATAATAAAAATATGAGTTTGATATGCTAGCTACATTTTTTAAATGTCCATGAAAATAAATATATGACTACTAATTTCATTTTCAAGTTTGTCTGTGTGTTATCTAAAATTAATGGTATATTTGCCACCTTTTGGAAAACCCTGCTTCTGATGGAAAAACCATGCGAATTGCAGCTCTTTGTACTTGTGTCACCAGTGAGCTCCCCTGGCTCAGGGTTGGAAATGTATAATGGGTGATACAATAGGCATCGAACAGAGTCACTGGGGACCTGGAAGTCTCTGTGCTCTTGTTGCAATCCATTGGGTCTCCCTAGGATTTTGTATGGTGATGGGCAAAGCCAGTGCTCTGATGGGTGCGATACGCCAGGCACATACGATGACGCACCCAGGTCCTTATGGTGTCCTGTCCCAAGGCTGGGGAGCTTCAGCTGACTTTGCGGAGGAATCTCAGTGCAGCCCTGGTTGATAGCCCCCATCCCAAGGGCTCGCTATAGAAAGTGTCAAATGAATATTTGCATTCTCTAATCCAAGGTGTTAACTTGATTGGTTTAAGTGATGGGAGGAAAATATTCTTCATATTGAATATTGAGCATAAGTGCACTCTGGAGTTGTAGCACTAATTCATTTGTTTTATTTTATATCCTTAGACTTGGAGCCTTTTGAACTCAAGCAAATTTATGTACCTCATAAGCTAGTTTTTAATTTGAGCAAAAAGTCCTGATCTTTTTTAAAAATAAATTTCAAGTACTGAAGATAAAGTGAGAAAATTTTTATATATTTATTTAAAAATACCTGAACACTGAAAGCAATACTGAAACTCACAGGAATTCTTGTGGCTTATGTGCTGGAAGTTCACATTTCCTGGATCCCAGTGTCCTCCCAGCTGATGACTTTTCGTGTAGTCCCCGTGGTTCATATTGGTAGGGAAGGTGGGGCCGTCTTCCGGGATTCAGATCCAGGAGAGTACGAGCTTGGGAGGTGGCTTCTGGCTGCTGGGGTAGGAGGCAGCTCGCAAGCTCAGCCTACTGTATGCAGCAGCGCCACGCTTTGGAGCCCCACAAAATAGTCACTATATGACGTTTCTTAAAGCGGGTTTCGAAAAGGTTGTGTTGTTATTTAAATATGCTTACATGATATAATAGCCATTATGGTCTTCTGGAAAGTAATTCAGAATTTGTAATTTGGAAGTGATTATAAAGTGTTTGAATGTCTGCATTCAGTCCTGCATAGCGCTCAGAGGATGTGCTGCACATGTAAACCCCAGGCTGCAGCCAGGGCTTGGATTGATGGACTGCGAGGGCTATCTTTATGGAGAGTTAAGTGCATATTATTGTTATTCCTAAATTGTATTAGTAATAATATCCTACACACGTCCAGCGTGCGTGTGATGTGTTACCGTTCTACAGAGTGCCGTTGCGTGTGTCACCTCATTTGTTCCTCGCAACAGTCCTGGGAGGGACGTGGGATGTTTCCAAGTGTTGACGCTGAAGTTCTTTGTTTGAGATCAAGTCCTGGTAATGTGTGGGAAGCAGAAGAGCTGTAGAGACACAAGCATTCTTTTTACTGTATTTTTGACCAGGGTCATAGCAAGTGTTCAGCTTGATTTTGGATATGTCAGTCCCCAGGGAGAGACCATATCTCATCATGTCTTCCACCTGGTAGGAGGAAAAAATAAGAGCAAAATATAGGAGTACTTTCTTGGAGGAAAAACTGCAAGATAAATGAGAAAACCACCTTCCACTTCCAGCACTTAGCAGTGAGCCCGTGGATTCCCTTCTGAACACTCCGTGACACTTTTTTTCCCTCTTGTGCCATTCTTGGTGAAATCTGGAGAATCAAGTATGCGTGTAGAGATTATCAGAAGAGACAGACTGTTTTGTTATTATAGACAATAGTGATTAAATCTGGACTCACATGTTACTTATGGAATATTTTGGGCTTCCCTCTTTTAGCCACAGCAACATGGGAACTCAGAGACAACAATCTGCAGGGTGTATCGATAGCCAAGCTGGAATAGTGAGCCCAAGACTCCAGAATCCTGGAATCTGTGCTGAGGAATATTTAAGTAATTTATCATAATGATTATTTCTACAGGATACAGTTCCGGGATTAAATACTAATTTTATTTGACTTACATAAATGGGAATTATTACCGTAGTTACTTTTAATGAGCTCCCTGGGTTTGCCGGGAGTATCTGAGTTAACAATGAACTGAGTGCCATTACTTGCTAATGGGGTCCAGCTGACTTATTGGTGGTCCATCTGGCGATTAACCATGCAGCACAGTGTCTTCTGTGTAGCCACTCCTTTTTTGCTGTTGAGCACAACTCGGGGATGAACCAATGGGGAATTCTGCGTGTCAGCCTAATAGGGCCTTGTATCCTCTTAATGGTGAGTTAAGGCCTGTTTTGAAGGATATTTGGACACACTTAATATCTTTGGACGACAACCGTTAGAGGCATAAATGAAAGTACAGGTTGTCATTGAACCACTAAAAATCTTTACTCAGTCACCAGGTAGCCATTATGTTATATGGATCTCTTTGGATATTTCTTTTATTTTTTAAAATTAGACAGTTGCTTTTAGCTTCTGTGGCACTTATAGAGTGAATTGCCGTGAGTGAACGGTAGCACAGGGAGTTATGGCCGATGGTATTTATTTGCAAGTGTCACTTTGGGGTGCCTAATTTGTCCTCAGGAGAAAGATTTTTTGCTTAGCCTGCAGAGTTCATTGAAACTGTATTTAAAATATCATTCTACACTGTTTTAAATAAGTTTCTAATACAATTTGGTTTTGCTTATCTAAGCATGCAGTAGTGGAAGAAAATACATGAAAATTTTCTTCAGGCAGTCTAAGAATTGGTGAGGGTGTGGGAGTTGCTAAACCCAAGTTAATCGCCTCACTCTTTGATTGGAGAGTTTTGTATTTGGTTCCTCAGAATGAATTTCTCCTTCCTAACGAATTTCTTGCCCATTGTCTATAGTCTGATGCCATCCTCCCCTTGCCAAGGGGCTAACCTTTGATCTGACATAGCCCCTTTCTGAAATTTGACTCTTGAGTATAGGGTCAAACACCGCAAGAGTTTGAAGTCCCTCATTTCCAGTCTGATCAGAATGTTCTGGTCAATCCCATTTTCTGGCCATCCGAGTGACAGTTATTTTCTAAGTCTATTTCTCCTACTTTGACAATTCTGGGAGCTCCGTGATAGCATCCCAATAAATCCCCTTTGTTTGACTAAACCAAAAATGATTTCTCTTACATGAAACAAAGAATATATAAATTGAGCCTGTGAACCCACAGAAAAAAGAGGATTTCTGATTGGGACTGTGAATATTTATTCATTCATTCATTTATACACCAAAGATTTATTGAGTACCTACTGTGTATTAGGCACTCTTCTTGACACTTGGGAAGCAGCAGTGAATAAAAGAAACAAAAATCTGTGCTTTCATGAAATTTGCATTCTAAGAAGGGAGATAGACAATAAGCAAGGTAAATATGTTAAATATATGTGTTTATTTTATATATAAATGTATGATATATATGTTGTAGTGATAAGTGCTATGCATATCTAAAATATTCTCCTTATTAATTCAAGTTCCTTGAATCAGATAAGCCTGTTTGGCGGTGGGTAATGACCAGGAATGAGCTAGACTGAGGCTCTGTCACTCTCTTGTGTGCTGCTCCAACACATTTCTGCACAGCTCTCAATGAAATTTCAGTTGGGGTCTGAGCTGAGGCAGAGGAATTCTCCCGCTGAGTGAGGATGAGTGTCAACCAAAAGCAGAGAGCTGGAGAAAAGGGACTTGGCTTAGACATGGAAGTGGCAGGAGTTGAGCAAAGGCTATAGTCGTGAGGGGGAGAAAGTCTTCCTTTTGGGCCTCTGCCTAGGCTCAGGTAGGTAGAAGACAGGCACTAAGATGGAATCCAGAAAGCTAGGCTTAGACTTGGGCAGTGGCCTGGAGCAAGGGCACAAGCTGATCTGTGGCGGGGAAGGGGAGTCAAGGTCAGAAGGGGAAGGAAGCATGATAGGCTTGTGAGAGACAGAGCAGGGTAGCAGCTCTCAGAACCTGTCAGGGCTGGTGCAGGGTATGAGCACCTGCCACCATTAACCAAGGAGACCCCACAGGAGTGAAAACCCAGAAAAGAGATCAGACTCCATTGAGAGGAAGAGGGGCTGACAGGATCAGAAGGAGTGTTTATCTTCCTGCCTGGCATGAACCCTAGTGTAGCGAGAGCATGCTCTGAGCTGATATCAAAACTTGAGGTCAAAGTGAAGAGGTTGGGAGGGTAGTGCTGTACTTGGACTTATCAGAGAGGAGGAAAAGCAGGGAGAAGGTGGGTTTTTTTTTTTTGGAAGATTAGCCCTGAGCTAACTGCTGCCAATCCTCTTCTTTTTGCTGAGGAAAACTGGCCCTGAGCTAGCATCCATGCCCATCTTCCTCTACTTTATATGTGGGATGCCTCCCGCAGCATGGCGTGCCAGGTGGTGCCATGTCCACACCCAGGATCTGAACTGGTGAACCCCAGGCTGCTGAAGTGGAACGTGCGAACTTAGCCGCTGTGCCACCGGGCCGGCCCCGAGGGAGAAGGTGGTTATGCTGAGGTGGGAGGGATCCAAACCAGCACCATGAGTCTGGAAAGCAGAGGCTGTGACAGAGGAGACAGAGACAGGAGACTCCTGATGGGTGTGATGGTCGCCCACAGAGGGGAGCTTGACATCTGGTGGAAGAGCCTATGTCAGCAAGGAAGAGTCCCAAGCGTGTCCCAGCCACCTGTCACTGGCCTGGAATGAAAAGAAAAGTCGTGGCGTTTGGTGATTTCCTGTTAATGGGGAGGCCGGAGCAGAACAAACACCTGGCGGGTACACCTGTCAGTTGGGAAAAAGTGCACCAGATTGTTTTCTGAAACATACTCATCCACTCCTGATGATTTCTTGTTTTTTTTGAGGAAGACTGGCCCTAAGCTAACATCCGTGCCCATCTTCCTCTACTTCATATGTGGGACGCCTGCCACAGTATGGTTTGCCAAGCGGTACCATGTCCACACCCAGGATCTGAACTGGCGAACCCCAGGCTGCCAAAACAGAACGTGTGCACTTAACTGCTGCACCACCAGGCCGGCCATATTCTGCAAACATTTCTTGATCCCTCAATGTCTTAGTCTGTTTGGGCTGCTATAACAAAAATGCCATAGACTGAGTGGCGTACAAACAACAGAAACTCATTTCTCACAGTCTGGAGGCTGGAAGTCTGAGCTCGAGGCTCTGGCAGGCCTGTATCAGGCGAGAGCCTGCTTCGTGGTGCATAGACGGCCATCTTCTCGCTGTGTCCTCACATGGTGGAAGAGGAGAGAGAGCTCTCTGGAGTCTCCTTTATAAGGGCACTAATCCCATCTGTGAGGGCTCCGCCCTCGTGACCTAATCAGCTCCCCAAAGTCCCACCTCCTCAGACCTCACACTGGGGGTTAGGCCTCAACATATGAATTCTGGGGGGCCGCAAACATTCAGACCATAGCACTTGGCATGTGTGAGTCACAGAGGATTCAAATATGGATGTGATAGGCTGTTGAAGAATTCACAGGCTGAGTGAGAGAGAACACATAAATAAGTATTCATGATATCAAATGGGGGTTAGCAAACTATGAACCAAATTTGGTCCATGAAACAAATCTAGTTTGCCACCTGTTTTTGAAATAAAGTTTTATTGGAACACAGTTGTGCCTCTTGATTTATATATTGTCTATGGCTGTTTTCATGCTAAAATAGAAGAATTGAATAGTTACAACAGAGACTATATGGCCTGCAAACCTTAAAATATTTACCCCTGACATAAAACAAAAATTGCTTTTAGGAATCATACTCAAAATGCTATGGAAACTTGGAGGAGAAATCAATTAATTGTGGTGGGGATGCTTTTGGGTAGGCTTCAAAAGATGGGAACAGTTCAGTTGGACCTTAATGATAACATGGAAATTTCTAGAAGAAGAGGGGCATAATCCCTTTTCTCTTTCTTCATGCCACAGCCTCCTTATTGTTTTCTCTCTCCCTCATTTTGTTAAAGTTGTCGTTTTAGTATTTCATAAAGGTTTGACTCTCCATGCCCCGTGTTCTGAACTTGCATGTGGAAGTCAGTAAAAATCTGTGAAGCGTCAGGGTAGGAAGCGTATTGCTGGGTGAAGTAGGTGGCCAGCTGGTCTCCGGGTTAGGAGGCAGTCATCCAGAGAGGGCAGAGTGGCGTCTGGGGTAACAACCTACAGGGTGGGGAGGGTGTGGTGGCATTGTATTGAGGAGCTTTAGAATACAGCACTCTTCTCACAGGACACGGGGAACCAGGCGAGGCACCCAGCCTGACGTTGTCAGCACACGTGGAGGGCCTGCGTCTCAGGCCTGCTCCCTGACTGGGGGAGGGTGTGAAGAACTAGATCCTTGACTGGGTGAGGGGTATTAAGAACGAGACGTCACTCTCCTGTTTGCCAGCAGTGAATGTCTGGAGGCCAGCAGATCTGCAGGGTGACAGAACATGAATAGGGGAGGCCAGCAGATCTGCGGGGTGACAGAACGTGAATAGGGGAGGCCAGCAGAACTGCAGGTGACATGAATACGGGAGGTCTTGGGAGGCTGGAAGGAAGGTCTGTGTCTTAACAGTGATGAGTGACAGGTCCCACTCTGGGCTGTGGAAAGCCAAGCGCACGGCACAGAATGAGGGAGAGGTGGCCTCTCTGCAGTGTGTCAGGAGACAGTGTGTGTGTACCTACCCTAAACTCTGGCCTGCGTTTTTAGGAGAATAGTATGCAGAAGGAGGAAGCTTATTGTTTTCTGCTGCAATGTGCTGAAGACAGGACGCCTGGAACGAGCATTCTGGTGCCACACTCTGAAAGAATTAGACAGAGTGGAACTCACTCAGGGGTGAATAACGAAAAGGACCAAAGTCCAGAAACCATTTTATATGTGAAATGACAGGAGGAACTTTATATATTTAGATTGGAAAACGTAAGGCTCAGGGGGCATACTATTTTCAAATATTTCAAATAATTTTCTCATGGAAGTGGTTGGGCTTCCACATGCTTTAGAGGAATTTGGGCCAATTAATGTGGGGGGATAGGTTTTTCTGACAACAGGGGATCCAGAGATTGGATGATCGGCCTCACAGAGCGCTCAGACGGGGTTAGATACCACGTGACGACGCTCAGCCAGGTCAGGGTGGAGGATGGAGGGGCACACGCAAGGGCTTTTCAACCCTTCTGTGATTTGGCTCTGTTAATAAGCAGCAGACTTGACAAGTGGCACAGGGGTTAAAGAATCAGATCCGTAGATCCAATTTAGAACTGTTAGTAATCTCTTTTCCTCGCTTTTGCTTAATACTTATAAATCTGTTTAATATAACTCTGGTTTAAAAACCCTAGTCTTGGGGCTGGCCCCGTGGCCGAGTGGTTAAGTTCGCGCGCTCTGCTGCAGGCGGCCCAGTGTTTCGTTGGTTCGAATCCTGGGCGCGGTCATGGCACTGCTCATCAAACCACGCTGAGGCAGTGTCCCACATGCCACAACTAGGTGGACCCACAACGAAGAATATACAACTATGTAACGGCGGGGGGCTTTGGGGAGAAAAAGGAAAAAAATAAAATCTTTAAAAAAAACACAAAAAAACCCCCTAGTCTTGGGGTTACAGCTGCTCCTTGAACCCACTCCTGATACAGATGCTCTTCCTGGCCGTGGTTTTTTAGACCAGCGTGGCTCCAAAATTCCTTGGGCTTCCAAATTGTAGCACTGATGGCTGTTTCAACTTAGTGAATGGTTTCAATAACTGTATTTTTATACAGCCTGATACTGAAGCTGTTATCTCATAATTCTCACTTGGTTCCCTTTAGAGTTTTCTTTCTGCTTCCGACAGAAGCCAGAAGGACAGGTGACATAGCAGCGTTGGCTTCCTCGTCTCTATCTTTCCCAGGTACTGTTTTTCCCAATCAGCAGGATAATTTTCTAATCTTTTCGCATCTGAGGGATCACCTCCTTCTCCCTTCCACCTTGCCAGGTGCTCCTTGAAATCTGCAGATAATTTAAGCATAGTGGTTAAATGTGCTTATTAACCACCTCACTGAAGCTCAAACTCACAGATGGCTTTCTGTTAGAGGAGCCACATCTCTTCCTGTTAACAAATCCAAGCTTCACCAGCATGTCTGTTTTCAAAGCACATTCAGAAGGAATTTAAAAGGTTATAAGGACAAAGTTATAAAGAAGTCCCCCCCCCCGCCATGTGTTGTTTCTCTCAGATTAAGCTCTTGCCTTTTCATGAGGGCCCTCAGGGACTGAGCCCAAAGCAGTAACCGGTGGGGTGATTTTCTGGAGTCCAGGAGGATTATGTAAGAGAAGGTTCCAGTAAGGAGGGTCTTGTTGCCCTTCACATGCCACTTTGGGGTGTTGTTCACCCACATCCAGGTTTTATTTAGAATCCAAAATGTTAACGAAGTAAAAATTCTATTGCCCATGGTTCCTGAATTAAATAAGAGAAAGCCACCAGAAAAACCCCAACGGTCTTGTGGTTTTACAAAAATAGAAGTTATGTCAGTTGAGAAAACCTAAGGAACAAAGCCTTTCTTTTCTTAGAACTAAACAGCCAGTCGATCTGGCAATAGCATAGTCCACCTAGAAATAAACACATTTATCTTTTATTGTTGAGAACAAGGAAGAAACCCCAGGCTGCTGAAAACAGCTTTTTTCCCTCACCAAATGAGCACACCGTGTAGGTTAATCTGCCCAGCACTTAGGAGAACCAGCTTTGTGCACGGGCTGCGCTGGGCGCTGTGAAGGTGTGAAGGTCAGCTGGGTGATGAGGGCAACACAGATACTTGCAGAGTTGTGTTTTGAGATAACTGCTTCACAGTGTTTAAAATTTATTTTAATATGAAAATTCACAATAGACAAGCATCAAAATCATATATTATTAAGTTATTTAAAAAAATGCAAAGAATTAAATAATTAGAAAACAACCTACTGGTAAACACACCGATTTACTGCATGCCGGTTGATTTCTTTCAGAGGGCAGTTAAGTCTCTGAAAGTGACAAGAAGCAAAATTGTATGAGGAGCTAATTGGAATCCTGTCCTTTGGGCTGTGAGGCCATCTTTATGACAAGGTTTAGTGTAATGGATTGTAATATAAAATTATAAAACTTGTGGTAATGCATTAACAAAAAAGTGGTAACTCTGACTTCTGAACTGTCTCATTTGTTCATGATAGGTACTCAATATTTTGGGGGTTAGAGGTCACAAGCCTGTTAACTGATAACTTTAGGATTAATTGAGAAAGTCTTGAAGATCTACTAAAAATGCATAAAGAATCAGTAAAATGCACAATATTGCAAATATTATTTCCTGGTAGTTCCTATAATAAACTCTAGATATGGTAAAGGAACACTTTTTTTCCTTCCCTAATTAAGTTTCATAAATTCACTGTACAGACAAGGGACAAAGCCTTTTAAAGAAAAAAGGGCTCGGTAGTTAGAGATTAAAGAAGAGTAGCATTTTACCCTTAATAAAGAGAAATGACTGGGGATGAGAACAGAAATATCAAAGACAGCCCTTTAGTTCTCAATTTATAGCTTTCGAATCACTTAAAAGTAGCATATTTTAAAAAATATAGTTTAAAAGTATGATTAAATGTTATAATACTGAATTCCTTTGAGCAGAATCAAATAGTTTGGAAATATGTAAGGATTAGCACTTTTTTTTTTCTGGTGAGGAAGATTGGCCCTGAGCTAATGTCCATTGCCAGTCTTCCTCTTTTTGCTTGAGGAAGATTGTCCCTGAGCTAACATCTGTGCCAGTCTTCCTCTATTTTGTATATGGGACACCACCACAGCACGGCTTGATGAGCAGTGTGTAGGTCCATGCCTGGGATCCGAACTGGCGAACCCTGGGCCGGTGAAGTGGAGCATGCAAACTTAACCACTATGCTACTGAGCCAGCCCTGATTAGCATATTTTTATCTGAAAATAGGTTTTTTACTTTATTCTGTACTATACTAACAAGTATGATGAACATTTTCTCCAAAATGTATGGCATGTGTTTGTGCCCAGCTGGATCAGGCAGGGTCCAACCAGGAGTCAGAAACCTCGCAGTAATTTGAGCAAGACAAATTTAATATGAAGAATTATTAACCATAGCAGGGGATTGGAGTAATGACTAATTGGCTAGTAAGTAGTAAGTAGAACTCTGAAGAATATGGGGGTAGTAAATCTAAGGGACAATCACATACATCGAGGACTGAGATGGAACACCTGGGGAAGGCCCCCTCTTCCTCCAGGGCTGAGATATAGACTTCACTGGAGAGGGTTGGCCATGGCTAAGTGGAGGCTGGAGAAGTCGTTGAGGTGCTTTGCTGGCAGAATTTGCTGGATGTCTGTCCTCTGGGGTATTGGGGAAGCACTACAGGAAGGTGCCATACCTTGGGACTTGCCTCAAGGCCCCCCTGGAAGAGGCTGGGGGAAGCCATTCATGTGGCGATGCCTTGCTGGTGGCACTCCACTGTGAAGCTGCCCGATGGGGTCCTGGGGGAAGCTGCTGGCCACTGGGGATGGTTGGATGCTGTGTGCTACAGGAGCCAGGTGCTGGAGAAGCTGCTCCTGCTACAGGGGTGAGTGCTGGTGAGGCCATGTGTGCTGCAGGGCTCTCACAAGAGGAACACACCAGAACCAAAAGAGAAACCCCTTCCTCCTCCAGTGTACCTCCAGCACCATCAAGCGATGAAGCCTATCATGCCAGCTGACAAAGGAGAAATATCCACAGATCTCAGTACCACAGAGGAGGCATTAAAGGGTGCATTCGAGCTCAGGAGCAGTACCTTGATAATTGCTGCATCCAGCCCTTTGGCTACTCAGCTTCCATATACACACCTTTGAACTTCTGTACAACAATGAAACAACTCTATTTCTCCCTAATGAGATACAGCTATTGTTCTTAGAAGTGAAAAAGTTCTCATCCACTTCCCAAAATGAGGAGACACACAGCCCGAGCAGTCATTCTATTGATCACTGGATATATTACTCATTAAATTCTGTCAAATTAAATTCCATTAAAAAACAGAATATTTTGTTACTTACAAACTAAGTTGTAAAGTTAGCCTCCGACAGCTTGTTTATAAAATAAAGATGAGAAGGAAGTAGAAGAAAATTGTTAGCATTTACAAATAAACACGTACATATAGCAATGTGAAGGGAAAATATGCAAAGCTAGTGCAGATCTTGTTTCTCTCATTGGTCATGAGGCTTAAATTGGTATCAACGGCTTCTTTTTTCTGCTACCCTTATTGTATGTCCCTGCCTTCCTGTGAGAACCTCAGCTGGTTGGGGTTCTTTATCCAATGGAGTAGGCCAAACCTTCCTGAAGGGTCTGAGTCCTCAATTGTCCCGCATTTTTTTTTGTTGCTTTAACTTTTCCATTAACTTTTACTATTGTTCTTGGAAGTACTGAAAGACAGCCCAAAGAATCTCCTGTGTTCGAGAAATGGTTCTCCTCGCCCCCATTTGTAGCAACAGCCAAATTTCTCCTTGGTAATTGAGATCAATTACTCTAGCCAAAAGAGTAATCTTTTTTTTTTTTCTGCTTGTGGGTTTGGTGGCATAGGCCTAAAATGGTCAATATCGTCTTCCAATTCAGTGGAACCGTTGAAAAGTTGCAATCTCATCTTCCAGTTCAGTGGAACCATTGTTGGCCCCCCCGCCCCCACCCAGATCGAATCATCCCCTTGGGAACTAAGACCTCCAAACCACCTGAGCTCAAGCTTGCCAGGACAGGAAGCAAGAATTCTGGGAGTGATTTATTACGTTTAATAATAAGAGGAGCCACTCCCACGTCTACTTCTTGACTCCTGAATCTACGTATTCTGGCTATTGGGGAGACAGCACCATATAAGTGCCTGTGATTCAAAGCATATACTGCATCCTATAAGACAGAAGCCTCTTTCAGGGTGCAGGGTCCTAACTGGTGTCATAACTGCATCTTCAGTAAGTCATTCTACCTATCAACTTGCCAGTGTATTTCATGGGTATAAGCTCATTGCTACACTTACTTCTCTGTGAAATGAGTTCATTGATTGGAAGCAATGCTATGGAAAATACTGTGATGATGGATAAAACATTCTGTGGGTCTGTGGATGGTTATGCTCAACTTCTACCTTCTCTGTCAGCAGGGAGGCAAATCCATATCCAGAATATATGTCTATAGCAGTGAGGATAAATCTGTGCCCCATCCATGTTGGATGGAGTCCCATGTAATCAACCTGCCAGCTGGTGGTGGCCTATGCTCTTGGGAAATGGTGCCATATCAGCTCAGTGCTGATCTCAACTATTGACAGATTAATCACACTTAGCCAGGTCATTTCTAGGGAAAGTCCCTGTCATTGAGCCCATACATAGCCTCTGTAGCCACTTTGGTCATGGGCCCAGTAAGAAAGCATTGGAGTGACTGAGGAAAGAGACTGACTGATGTCCACAGAGTGCCTCCTTTTGTCCATCTGATCTTAAGAATTTCCCGTGCTGTGGATAATTATGGGGATTCGCATGGAACACAAATATCTTCCTCAGTCATCGGTCATAAGGAAAGCGTAGGCATGGATTGAGAGAGAGGAGGCAATGCAGCTGGAGATGTGTTGAAGTCTGAGTGAGCTGCCCAATGCAACTTGTTGAGTAGAACACTGCACCATTAATCAGTGTCGGGGGGGACTCCAACTACATGGATGATAGCAAAAATCATCACAATGCCAGCCACCAGAATAGAAGTCAAACGCTTCTGACCACTGCACCTGAATATCAGAGTCACCAAGGAAAACACAACACAGTCAAGCACTGGATGGAACAATGCGTTTCCTACTAGAGAAGAGATGGAGTGAGATCAGCTCCAGTAGTGTGCGCTGGTCCCTTGTGGCTAGTGGATGCCCCTGGCAGCCGACACAGGGCAATTGGCCTATATGTACTCCTATTATGCTGCGGCAGAAGAACCTCTTATCCGCTCCTTTGGAGTCTGAAATATTGAAATCTGGGGCCATGTCTGAGGGCCACTGATGCACATGCTTAAGCAGAAGAGGGGAGCATACGTTGAGCCCAAAACAGGCAAAGATATTACCACACGAGGCGCTGAGCCTGGCACAGGCTGTGTGGGCTCTGTATCTCCTGGGGAGGACGTGCTCCAGACACGGGGCCCATTCTTATGTGGCTGAGTCGGGGTTCAAAAGACTCCATGTGTGAGACTGCCTTTCCCAACACGACTTTCTCCTACCTTCCACTTGCTTGATTTTAGTCTTCATTTCCGTTTTATGATAGACTGCTACTGCATACACCTGGCCTGTGGCTAGATAGCATTCAGTTCATGGTGGGAAGCTCAAGCCTCGTGGTCACCTGATGTCCCGTGGTTAAGACTTCAGTCTCTATCAAGGCCCAGTAGCAAACTAGAAACTGTTTCTCAAAAGGAAAATAATTATCTACAGAAGAGATAAATTTTCTCCATAATCCTAGTGGTCTGCATTATGAGTCTCCTGTGGGTACTTGCCAGAGTGTCTACAACATCCCTATTTGCCACAGGGATATCAAGTGTCATTGAATCTGTTGGACAATAAAGCTCAAGTGGTAGAGAGGCTCGTACTGCAGCCTGGACGTACTGCAAAGCCGTCTCTTGCTCTGGTCCCCATTTGGAGTTGGTAGACTCATGTGTGACTCTCTGGAAGAGTGGAAGCCATCCACTAAAGTGGGGTATATGTTGCCTCCAGAATTCCAAAAGGCTTCCCAAGCACCGTGCCTTTTATTTGGCAGTGGTGGTACAAAGTGAAGGAACTTATCTTTAACTTTGGAGGAAATATCTCAGCTTGCTCTGGACCATTAAACCCCCGGAAGCTTCACTGAGGTTGGGGGTGGGGGCTGAAATTTTGTGGAGTTTATCTTCCGTATGTCTTGCTAAGACATTCAGTACTTGCTCCTTCCTGCTTATTAGATCCTGTCAGAATAATCTTGTCAATGTAGTGGACCAGAGTGAAGTTAGTGGAATGTCAAGACAATCAGGATCTCTGTAAATTATATTACAGCAGAGAACAGGAAAATTGATAGACCCCTGAAGCAAGACCGTGAAGGTATGCTGTCTTCCCTGTGAGGTAAAAACAGCCTACTTCTGGTGGCCCTTGCAAATTACTCTGGAGAGAAAGGCATTAGTTTTATACCATGTGCCAGAGACCGTGTTTATTTGCTCTAGTAAAGGTGCTGCAGGACATCTGGGTCCGTAGCTGCAATTGCAGTCACCACGTGATTAAGGCTGTGAGAATCCACCGTCATTCTCCAGAATCCGTCTGGTTTCTGTACAGGTCAAATTGGTGAGTTAAATGGGCACAGGGTAGCTGTCACCATCCTTGCATCTTTCAAGATTTTGATGGTGGCATTATTCTCTGAAATTCTCCCAGGTTTACTATCTTGGTGGGGAGGGAAGTCCCAATAGCCTTCAGCCTATAGAGAGTCTTCCCATCGCCAGGTGATCTATTCCAATTATACATTCAGAAACTGTGGAATAAGGAAGCAGGGCCCTAGACCAGCTGGACCCACTGTAATTTGAAATTGATGTAAAACTCCATCTATCACCCGACCGTTGTGAGCCCCACAGAGCTGATGGGTATTTTTGGTTTCTAGAAATAAATGTCAATCCAGTGCCAGTGTTTTGTAATCTCTGAAAGATTTAGGTATTTTCTTTTTTCCATTGTACAGATGCTTTAGTAAATGGCCACAGGTCCTTTAGGGAAAACTTAGAGGAATATTTACAGTATAATCTTGTGGTCTCTTTTGAGACAAATTCCATCACAAATTGAAATAGCTGGGAAATATACAAGGATTAACATATCTTTATCTAAAAGTCAGTTTCATTGGTTAATTTATCAGATAGCATGGTGAACATTTCTTCCAAAAGATATGGTACAGGAGAAAACATTTGCCTGACTTTCCAGCTGAAATTAAGGTCTGGGCTGTTTCAAGGGCATCATCACTCAGGCCCTGGCTCTTTGCAGACTTGTGGAATAATATTTATAATGACCCAAAGCTGATATTAGAAACAATAAATGAAAGCCGAGAGAATAGTTCTCTTACAGACCAGAAAGCAGCTGGTTATTATGATAAAGGTCTTTGCAGCTGGCAAAGGTCAACTTGTCACCTTTGCTCTAGTTGCAAATCTTTTTCACAGAGTTTCCTTTGAAAGTAACTTAGTGTAGTAGGCCAAGCAAGTGCCTCCTGGCTATCTGAAAAGACAGAGCAGGAGTGAGCCTAGACATTTTAAACAGAAAAGCTGGCCAAGGTGAGCAAGACGCTCCAAAATGTTGCCAAGTTAGGGAAGAACTCAAATGTACATTTGATTACTAAGCTCAGTTGAAAACTGTGTAGATTCAGTTGTCCACCTCATTGTCTCTTTTACTCGTCCTACAAATTACACCTAGATAGCTTGAGGGTTATCCTTCCCTTTCTGAATATGCGCTGTTCCTGCTAATAGGCAGGGGCGTGGCTCAAAGTAGGCGAGAAGCGCAGAGTTTGGAGAAACCACAAACTAGAAGACTGACGAGGTTGTGATTGACAGTAGCAGCCCATGCAGGTGCTGTCCAGAAGCCTGCTTCAGTGAGTACAGAGGGCGCAGCACTACTTTCCTGGGAGGAAGAGCCACCTTTGAATTATGTGCTAGAAGCTTTCACGGTTCAGATTGGGCTGCCCATTAGAGAGAATAACTTATTTATTTAATAACTTATTTAAAATCTTTGTTGCTGAGGTTCATTTGCCCAAGGACTCTTTTAAGAATAATCCTGTTTCTAGGTTCAGATAATTTTAAAACTATATGTTCGCCCTATCCTTTTCTCTTAATTTAATAATAGATATTAATACTTATTACATACTTCATCTGATTAAAGCTTAGGTCTGGCTTGCTTTTTAAGACTGTCTCCATGTATTTAAAAAGAGCAAACACGTTGGTGATGTTGCATTACCGGAATTTTGTTCCTTCACTCTCCACCTCTGACCATTATCACTAATTGCAAAATCAGAAATAAACAAAAAACAAAACTAGGACAACGAATTCTATGACATACTGTGCACAGGATGTCAGACTTTAGAAACCCATTTATATTTTTAAGAACCAGGTCAATTAGAATATTATGATATATATCTTTAGTTACAGCTTCTCTTGTTTTTGAAAACGGTAACCAGACAGAGACAATTTTCTATACTTAATTTTTCTCCTAATCTTTTCCAGGTAAATGTCTATATAATCTCTGCCCGTAATGTTTGGTATAACTTTCAAATTATTCCATGTGTTGGTGCCTTCATTTTGAATTCATATGTTCAACAGCTTTGAAACTATCTCAATGATATTTTTCACTGACTTTAAAATTCATGTTTATAGTTGAAAGGTCACATGCAATCTTATCTTACGGAATTTTTTTTTTTGACTTAGTAGCACTGTGGTCATTTGATGCTTTTGGGATAGAGGAGGCATTGCATAATAGTGCAAATTATCACCTTGGTATTTACTCGTAGAAATACCTTAATATTTACAATTATTGAGGCGCTGTAAAATGCTACTTATCTAGCTCCACGAGGAATAGGGATTTATTTTGAGGAAGTCTTATGTGTGTAAGGGCTCTGTAAGGAGAATAGTCTTTGGACCATAAATGGTCAAACACACTTTAGTGCAAGGAGAGCCCAAGATACACAGAGGCATTGGTAGGAGACCAACACTCAGTCACATTGAATGGGTTTTGGTCTCTAGGTTCAAGCAAATGGCATCCTAAGTGAAGAAGGGACCCGAATAGGAGAGCTGTTAGTTGGAGAAGAGTTGGGCAAACATCTTGATTTCAGAGGTAGAAGATAGTAGATTCTGGGCACAGCAGAATAGAACCAGTGTAGATTCTCTAAGGAAAGTCCTGGCAGCTTAATAAACAAAACATTGGCTAGCTATATGAGGGTGCTTTCAGTTAGGTTCAGCCACATGAAATTGCTGATATTGGAAATTTTTAATCTAGAAAAACAGCAATTTCATAATATTCAGCCTACTAGATACTGTGTTTTGATTTCAACAAAGCATTTTAAAAAGCCCCTAGAAGTGAGATGGTAAAATCTAACCGGAGTTACTGTGTTAGAGTCTGGATAATGGCTCAGTGTCACCTCAACCAGTGTCTTTTGCTGAGTACTAAAATGTAGGCCTCCAACCTTGGCTCCAGCCTGTCCGGTGTTTCCATCAGTGTCTTAGGTAATGCTAAACAAGGCAGACTTATTAAATTTAGAGGGAACGTGAATTAAGAAGTATAATGAATGCTGAGTTTAGACTGCAAATGACCTCAACTAACTGAATCTCAAGGATATTTAAAAAATTAAGTAAACAGCAATGGATCGAGTTTCCTGAATTTCAGTTTGTTTAGTTCATAGCCTTTATTGAACCCCCACCACGTGCTAGACCCTGTTCTGGTGGCTCTACAGTGACGGACAAACCAGCTGGTCCTGTCTTGGAGCTTAGGCTAAAAAAATAGACAAAGACCAGACTACCCCTTACCCAAAGTAGGAAAGGAAGGGAAAGATTCTCATTGCAGCATGTTCTTGCGAAAAAATTCCGGAGGTTTTTCATCACCAGGAGCTTCAATGCCACAAACTTTCTGGTTGTGTCAGGAATTGTACTAAAATTGTCAATCAAGCATGTGGTGTGTTTGCTAAGGGAAAAACAGCCAATGAAATCTTAAGATTTGTTGTCATAAATGAGATGTTCAGCCCTTTGGAAGTGACCGGCTCACAGTTTTCTGGGCCTTTCAGATGCCTGTAAGGGTCATTCACTGGTGGGGTGGGTGGGAGGGATAATCTTTTTAAAAAGGATGTTGACAGACTAGGCTGTGCCTAGACAAGGGAAATCAGGATGTTAAAGGATCTGGCAGTCATGTATTTTAAGAAATAGCTGAAAGAACTGTGGAAAAATACACACAAAAGGAGACATGTTAATTGTCTTCAAATATTTGAAGCACTGACAAGTAGAGAAGAAAGGAAACTTACCCTTTGTTGCTCTATTTAGCAGAAGTAGCATAAAGCAATGGAACTTTCAGGGAGAGATATGTTTATTTTGGTATAAAAATGTCACTTCTCAGATATGGAAGCTGTCCATCAATGAAACACTTGGTGGTTGAGGTAGTGAGCTTCCTGTCTCTGGAAGTATTTAATCAGAGGCTGGTTGCTTCTCAGCCAGGGACGAGAAGACAACATTTCTGCATTGGATAGGAGGTAGGAGGAGGTGCCCTGGCAGTGTATCTCCACCTCCACATCTATGATTCTTGTGGTAGTTTGCACGTGTTTATGTGGGGATGTGCGTACTGCGTAGGTTTTCTTTCTCCCCAAAGGAAAAAAGACCGGTCCAAGTTGGAGTTGGAGGGTAGGTTATGCCCAGATTTTAGGGACCAGTCTCAGAGTTGGAGTGTCACTCAAAATTGGGTATAGAAATGCTAGGAAGGCATGAGGAATGGGCTACAAGGCTTAGGGCTAGGACCATAATTGGGAGCAGGCAAGGCACCAGTACATGGAAGTGAGGCTTTACTCCGGTTACCACTGTTAGGCTCGTGGGTGGGGTGGGGAGCTAATTAGGACTCGTGTTTGCAAGAGGCAGAAACCCCAGCTCAAACTGCCTTAAACTAAAAAGAGGTTCATTGACTCAGATAACTAACAAGTCCGGGGTGGGTCTGACTTAGGCATGGTTGAATCCAGATGCTCCGCTGTCTGTCTCTTCCCTTCCTTTGCTTTTGTTTTCCTGTGAGGCTTGCATCTGCCGTCTACAAGGGGGCCTGATAGGGTCGATCTGGAGCAGAGGTTTGCTGAGTGCATGCGTGGCCGGGCCTCTGGCTGGCACCCCAGGTGGAGTCCCCACAGCCAGCATCCCAGGTGGGCTCCAGTTTGGCCTGACTTGGTCTGTGTCTGCCTTTAAACCAGTCACTGGTGATGGGAGGAGGGAACACACTGACTGATTAGGCCCTCAGGCCAGGCCTGGGCGTCAGCAATGCCTGCTTCCATTTCCTCTCTCCATCCTTTCTGTAGGCTCCCTTAGGGGAGGCCCTCTTTTGCTTTTGTATCTCCCATAGAGACTGGTACTAAGTGCATCATTTTTAGTTGGCAAGTGTTTATTCTTTTCCTCTAACCAGAATGGCTCTTCATAAACAAAGACGCTGAAATAACTGAATTGTAGCATCTCCTTTGAAAACTCTGCAACAAAAGATTTGAATGAATGCAGAGTTTGATAGTTGCTTCCAAATAATTTTCATGTGCATAGATATAAGTGGTAAATAGGAATTCTGAATTCATCCTAGTCGCCTAGGAAGATATCATTTCAGCTTTTTTTATGTAATTAAAAGAGTAAAATTGAACGAATATTTCCTGCAACAGGAATAATTTTCACAGAAAAGCTTCTTTTTCCATCAGGGGTGTCCACCTTCTATCCCTGGAGCAGAATTAAGGGATGGTTAATTTTTTAATATTCTTTCACCCAGTTTTTAGCTCCTACATAATCTATAGCCAGGAGCTGCCCCCAAGGGTGGCGCAGCCCTGTCCGTCAGCGGTAGGACTGTGCTGCATGGATGCAGGAAGACGGTACTGAGAGTGCACTTGAGCGAGCAGAGGGCCCTTTGCAAGGAGGCTCTTCTCACGTCCAGGGGAGCTGACTTTTCTCAAATGCTGACGTGTTTTAGTGGTTTGGACTGGTGAGGGTGTGCTGGGAAATATCCTGAGAACAATGTGCAGGGGACTATGTTTTTCATAGCAAAAGGAAATGATTCTTTTTCCTCAGAGAATCCTTCCATTTTATATTTGAAATGGCCTTGCGGTGATACAACAGAACCGCAATCTGTCTAGATTCTCTTTTTCTTCCCAGTCTCATTTAACAGAAACTGAAATGTACTCATGTTTGGTGGGAATGAAGTGTATTTGCAGTGTGTTTATCCTACCTGATCACTCCAGTTTTTTAACTCTGTTCTTCCCATGTCATTATTATAGCATTACCTCCTGAGAGATACTGTGTGTAAGATGCATGATGATTGAAAAAACCCATGAGCCTGGCTCCTCAAATGAAAACAGGCCTGTCTTTACTTTATAGGTCAACCTAGTATTAGAGTGTCTGAGAATCAACAGAGACGACATTGATAAATATAACTCTAGCATGCAGAAGGAACAGATATGAAACATCATTTTACTGTGTATTTGTTTTTCCTTTGTTAAATCTGGTCTTTCCCTGTCAGCTTCTCAGAACTGAGATCAGGTAGCTGTCGGAGGGATGAGAACGAGGACGGTGTGGCACTGCAGTGTAACCAGAACACAGGGGCAGACTTCGATGAGTGCTGTTTTATTTATGTTCTGAATTTACGTGATGGCTGCAGATGTAACTGTTTTTCTCACCCATTGTGCCGGATGACATTTGTGGTGGAGAGCATGTGTATGATTAACTCCTTGCAATATTTCATTTTGTGGTTAGATGGAGAAAATCTACTCAAAAGGTATCTTATAATTTTCTATTCAGAAAATCTAATTATCTAAAGAACATCAGAACCACTACTACCAAAAGGACAGGTTAAAAGACGTGACTAGTGACTTCCTGTTGGTTTGACAAATAACCTTACTCTGAGGAGGAGAGAGGTCTGTCTAGATTGACTGAGTGGATCGCTTTTTCAAACCTTCCGCTTTTCTCCTGTAGCATTTTGTAAGTGCTATCAGACAGCACTTTCCACTTGAGGAAATCGTGGCTCAGCGCCTTCAGAATCTCTACAGTAACCACTTGGGTATTCAGATACTCTCTCTAGCTTGGATTTTAAGCAATAAGTGCAATAGGTAGAAAAGGGCAAATGGAACATTTTATAAACTTGAACTTTTAAGAAAAAAATTAGCCTCTCTCTAAGGATTTTTACTGTAATTCTGAATGTTAGATGTATCACGGAGAGTTTTAGTAAGTGTAAAACACTCTTTTGAACCATAGTTTAATTTCCGAATCATTCAGAGACCACCTTTCTCGTACAGGCTGTGACAATGCATCAGTACTTGGCGCTTCAGTGGTCTCCTACCAAATGCTGCTAAGCAATGAAAACTTCGTCGATATTCTTTAGCATTCATCTTGCTTTGTGACTTGTATTCACATGTGGCTTTCTGATGTCAGCCTGATGGATTTCACATAATTGGGGTGCCTGTGCATCTTTCAGAAGGAGGACTTGCTTTCTAGATGTATTAATAATGATTGTCACTCGATTGTGGCCAGAGAGATGAACGTCCACTTCTGAGACTGTCACCCAGTTTAGTTATGGTCCTGGTTGACAGAGTTTGATGTATTTGCAGGCGTGGTTGATTGTCCCTTGCAGATCTTAGATGTGGGCATTGGGAAAGGCCTACCATCTCTCCCATTTTTTGGGTTCCTAAAACTCTGCTTTATGATGTTTACTGCTTTGGGTTCAGCATTATCTTCTTTGGCTAATCCTTTTCTAAAGCTATAACCCTTAGTAGGAAGTAGTTTTTCCTAATTGTCTTTGTTCTGTGTTATAGAAATACATATCTTATTATTTTAGGACTCTAAAATGAAGAATGAGTATATAGAAAGAGTTTTGCTGAAGGTGAATTCAAGTTCCTTGAAAGTTTTTGCTAATTATCAACCTTGATGGGTGAAAGAGATCTTTTTCAGAAACTCTTGTTTTCTTATCTTTTCCAATTACTTCTACTTCTGATCAACCAAAACAGTAAACACAAAACCATGATGATCCAAATTTGGCAAAAAAATTAAAAAAATGAGGCAACTTACAAAGATTGCACTTTAAAACAAACTGATCCCATTTTTTCCCTTTTTTTGCAAGTAAAGCAAAACCTCTGAATTACCTGGGACAGATCAATCGAGCTTTGGGTCAAGTGACAGAAACAGTGACCCAGTGAAAGAGCAGCATTTGTAAAACGAAGGAAAGCATCTACTTATTGGAAGACCTCTGTCTTGTGGAACTGCATAATAGCCCAGTCACTTTATGATAGTAAATCAATTTTCTGGTGGAGAACAGTTAATGAAAATAACGTTAATTAGTGGCTTGACAGATGCCTGTGAATTGAAGTGTGAGGTGCTGAGGGGTAACGATGCTGTTACCCTGGTCTGAAGTGGATGGGGCAGAGTGACACTGTGGGTTCTTGATGGGGCTTCGCGGAGTGGGCAGGGTTCATGAGAGTGGTGATGCCTGGTGGCCAGTGAGTACAGACAAAGTCATGCCTGATGCTGGCTTGTATTGTCTGGACTATCCTGCTGGGTCCTCTAGAAAGATGAGAGGATAATGTGCTCACCTATAAACTAATGCTGCACAGGCTTCAATTGAAATAAGGAGAGATGAGCTATGAAATTGAGTAACAATACAAGTTTATGTAAGAACAACCATAGAATAGTAAATATTAAAAAATATTTCCATTATTAAATAAATGTACCTCCTGTGGACTGGTTCCGGATTTTTTATTTCATTGATTTGGGATGGATCATGACTTCCTTCTTCCCAGACACCAGAGGGACATGCGCAAGAAGGTTTGCAGTGGTGACCTCTGGACAGAAGCATTATGGGTGATTTTATTGACTTGTTCTTCTCTATTTTCCAAATTTTCTGTTATGAGCATTAATACTTTTGTAGTATGTAAAATAAAAGGCTATAGCAGTAACAGAGTATTTTAATCTCCGGACATGAACATGTCGAATCTAATTCTGCCAGTCAAGGAGGCTGCTTCCTTGCACAAACTGTCCTCGTAAATGTGTCAGATCCCTCTCCACTGCTCTAATTGCTTCCCTAAAGGGCTGAAACTGTTAAATTATCAAATGCTTAATTTACTGCAAGGGGTAATTTACTTACCATGTAGGATTATATTAAACAAACATGTCTTATAATTTATATTAGAAACCAGGCCCATTTGTAAAAGACCACCCCCCTGAAACTTTGATTTAGGATTTTAAAACTAATAAACAGAAAGAAAAATTGAGAAAGGGAGAGGGTTTCCATTGTGTTAAGAAATATGACTTTTGGACAAGTAGTTAGCATTATTAGTTTTTAAAACTCTATTTTAAAAGATTGCTTTTAGGTCACTGTTAACCTAAATGTTTGGGTAGTCTCTGAATTTTTAAAAATGCAGATCAAAGTCTTATTCTTGCTTAGGCAAGATTCTGCCAAGTTTTATATAGGTATGTATACACACTCATATGAGCATGTCTTTTAAATATTTTTTCATAATTTATTCATTTCCTGCTTAATTCAGAAAAGGATTTGCTGTGGCTTCCGTCTGCTTCCTACGGAAGGAAATGCAGTTGTTTGGCTGCTTCTAACAAAGCTGCAGTTGGCATGTTTTTATTCTGCACCAGAGCTTTTATTTACTGTTTTTAAGTGTAAGTAGCCAGAAGTAGGACTGGTGGGTCAGAGCATAGCTTCCTGGGCTGCGCTTGTGACTGTGGATGTTCTCATAGCGGAGTCTGAGGGTCTGTTTCTCCCGGGTTTGCCATGTGGCTATTATTGCTCTTCTAAGTTTCTGACAATCTGACCACTGTACAAGGGCATCTTGCTTTTATTTAATTTGCATTTTCTTGACTCGTCATGAGGGAGAGCATCTCCTCTGTGACCATTTATTTTGTTCTTCTGCCACTGGCCTATTCATACGCAGCCTAGGTCCATTTTTTGATTGATCGTGTTTTCTTCTTATCAATATGTAGGAGCCTTATGTATTTTATGAATAATAACCTTTTATGGGCCATCTGGATTGCATTCTTTTTCAGTGCATATTGTTTGGGTTTTTTAATGGTATCTTCTGCTGAGCCAAACTGCTTAAATTTTGTGTCATCAAATATTTTCCTTTACGGCTTTTAGATTTCCTGTCTAGCTTGGAAAAGTCTCCACTCCCAGTTTACAAAAATATTTTCCTATGTATTTCTTAGATTTTAGATTAATCCATTAATTTTATCTGTAAGCGTTTAATTTATTTGGAATTTTTTTTTAACTGGTATGAGGTGAAAGTCCTTTTTTTTTCCAGATGCATAATCAGCACCGCTTATGAATAAATCGCCTTTCCCCGTTTAAATTTAAATACTACCTTTATTCTGCCTCAAGTGCTCATGCATACTAGAAGAGCTAATTAAAACACAAGCCCTGAAATCTATGCTTTGTTCATCGGGCTGACTAATGCACTTTAATGGTAAATGAGAATCGCTTTTTTAACAATGTGCTTGCGTGCCCACAGCTGCACTCTCCCGGCACGACACCAGCACCTTCTTTACTAATTGCCCTTGGAATTCATATGATGTATGTTGTTCATTAGTTTTTATTCCTATGCTTTCTGAGTTGTAGCTGGTCCAGGGAAGGCATTTTTTTTTTGCTATTGGACTGTTGGGCATAGTAGCCCATGCAGCGTTTTAATCATAAATTGTTATTGACACTTTATGAATTGTAAACAACAAAATCCATCATCTAAACACCTTAAGGAAGGGAATTAGTGTATATTTATTGTTCATGTATTTCTTTAATTTAGCCTTATCCAAATTCATCAGATAGATTGTACACAATCAATTCACTTTTGACTTAATGCTATTGTGTGATATATAGCTATGGTGATTCAAGCAAATGAAGTTGTATTGGCAATCTCTCTGGACATAAATGTAACCAAAAGTCATGAGATTTTATACACTGATAAAAGTTTTTAAGTTGCAGAACTCTTATTTAATGAAATATTTTTGATCTCATTTAAGAAGGTAAATTGACTTGAGATTATTGTCTACATCACTGTAGTAATTGATTTAATGGACTGCTGTCCCACAGATTTATATATCACCCATGTGACTGGGTTGGACCCAGTCCTTAAAGAAATGGTTCTAGAGATTAAGTAGGTATATATAGGATCTTTTTACTTTAACTTAAAAATCTTAATTTTCTCATTTTTATTTATTTTAATTTTGAAGATAGCTAATATAAATAAAAGTTAAACCATTTTTGGTTATTTTTATTATCCTTGATAACTCAGGAGTAAATGAGATGAAGAAAATGGCTAAGACTGAAAGTGGACGTAAGTGGGCGTAGCTGGATTCTAGCTGTTCCCCTGGCACGATGTTCGGTGCTGTTTCTGAATAAAGAAGGTGTTTCTTTCCTCCTCATCCTTGTCACGAACCTTTGTGGGCATCATCACTGCTGCTTGTGGATGATCAGCTCTCCTCCTGCTGGACACATCCCAGGATCATTCCTTCCTGTCTCTGTCACATGAGGTGTTGCCAGGTGACTTGCTTTAGCCAATGCGATATGAATGAAAGTGACACGTTTGCTTCTGGGCTAAGCAAGTGAGAGCTGTGTGCAGCGGCCATGGCCCTGCCCTCCTCCATTTGACCAGAGAGGACATAGAGAAGAGCCCCCTGCTGACCTGCCCTGGACAGGGAGGGTGAATGGGAGCGAAACTTTTGTCGTTTGAGGACTTTTGAGATTTGGAGGCTCTTTGCTGTTACAGCGTAGCCTAGCTCGTCCTCCTAGGTACGGTCCTTTTATTAGTGTGAGGAAGCACTGGGAAGCAGGAGGTGTGTATTTAGGTTTCTTTCTAGTTCATTGTGACACATCCCCTCCTACTCTGATCCCCGTAGAGCTGAGCGCTTCCTTGACCTTACCTGTTGGGCTAGAGTTGATGGGACACCTCCCCCAAAGCTGGGCCAGTCGAATTCTCTTTCGCAGGAATTTAGAGCAGATCCTGAGAGAAGCGCAGTCTTAGGTTTGGATGAATGAAACGACAAGTGACATTGGCCAGGGAGCCTCTCGGTCCTTCTGTGCAGAGATGCAGAGGACAGCCGTTGCAAAGTAACTGAATAAAGAATGTGTGCAGAGAGCAGCAGGCCAAGGGACTCTGAGAGAGAGGGAGAAGAAGAGAGTATCTGAGGGGGAGAAGGAGAGTGGAGGAGGGAGAGAGAGACGGAGAGGGAGAGAGAGAAAGAGGAGGGGGTGGGGAGAGAGAGAGAGAGAGGGAGAGAGTGTCTGAGGGGGAGAGGGAGAGAGAGACATTGAGAATGAGCGGGTGGGGAGAGAGAGGGAGAGAGAATCTGAGGGGGAGGTTTCTGCTTCGATTCCTGACTGCTCTTGAGTTTCTGGTCCTCATCCTTCCCAGGATGCTGTGAGGCACATGAGTATTGTGCTAAATCCTCCTCCCCTGTGCCATTTTCCCCTAATGTGGGTCAAAATGGGTTTCTGTTGGTTAAACCCAAAATCCTTGGTTAAGGCAGTATCCATTACAGGTGCTGTAACCCAGCCCTTCTGCCAATATTCCCGGAAAGATTCAAGACAGCAGTTTCCATTTCCATTTGAAAATCTGCTTTTGCCTCAGAGTGCGGGTGCAGCTCTGCCACAGGGCCGCTGGACGGAACACACTAATAAGTCTCTACTTGTGAAAACAGAACTAAAGGAGTCTCTTAATCATCTGAAATGCGAGGAAGATAGGGTGTGGCCCATGCAATGCAGTGGAAACTGTTGAGTTTTGTGATCTGCCTCAACAATTTCTGAGAAAATCTGAGTCTAAGGCATCAAAAATCACGGAAGATTGTTGTAACACTAATTTTGGAGAGTCCTGTTGCATATAGGGTATCTCGTTAGAGGAAAAGGCATGCATGACATGATGCCACATCCAACATAGAACCACAGGTGGTGGGCTCCTTTCTGATACAGGGAGAAATTTGGGGGTTAGATGGGAAGGGCATTGCTACCCCTAAGATTAACTTCTACTGAGAAAGGCTAGAGGAATAGAGAAGAGTATGCAGCATCCAAATATTGAAATAAATAATGTCTCCCACGCAATGATGACCCACCTTGAGGACTTCCCAGGGCAGGCAAAAAAGGGAAGGCTTTCCAGCAGGGTGGCACTAAAGCTAAAAGTGTATTTACATGAAGGTCGCTAATTGCTAAATAGTGTCTTGGGGCCAGTATTAACAACTGCTGATTCAAGGCTTGGAAAATGTCCGCAACCTGGGAGAGGGCGGTGGTTGGCTGTGAATGAGGGGGCAGGATCAGCACTGCCATTAGGCTGGGTGTTTAGACTTTTATAAAAAAAGACAACAACAAATAGAGACAATTCATTGGATTTGGGAAAACTCTCCCTAGATCTTACACTCTTTACGACTGTTCTAACTGAAATGACATATTAGAGTTTAATTAATTAAATTTTCGTTCATCCGTTCATTCAGTAAGTTTTTATTAAGCCTCTACTTTATGCTAGACGCAGTGTAGATCTCGAGATTACAATTCTGTCTTCTTAGGTCTTTTTATCTAATACAAAAGCTATAGAATTACAGTTTGCTAATAAAGAGTTTACTTAAATTTATTCAGACCCTACCCTGTTGCAGCAGGGATTTACAGAGGCTCGGAGATTATTTTAGTTAGCTTCAGATGTGGATTGTGTTTGAATTGTTTAGGCTCCGTTATCAGGAGCGATGCAGACTGCTGTTGTAAGCGTCCAGGCACAGATGCATGTCGCCTAGTGGTGACGCGCGATGAAAACAGACGCAGGATCCTTAACATTCACTGGCGAGAAGTCTTTGTTCTGACAGTATTTCTCCAGTAACAGATGATGCACCACTAAAGCATCAGGAGTCTATATGATTGGGAGGCATATTTTTAAATCTGCTTTTGAATAGGCGATGCAGGAGCATGCCACACAGTTCTAGACACACAATGGCATACATACGATAAACACCAACTCTCCCAGTCACCTCGCTCTGCTTCCTCAGGGCACTCACTTTTTTTGGTCTCTTCTTCCTGAGGTAATTGACGCAGTTTACACATAGGTGTGTGTGTGTATTACTCCCTCCAGAAATGATGGCACACTATATGTTGTTTGCACCTAACTCTTTGTTTGTTTGTTTAACATATCTTGGAGACCATTCCTTATCTGCACATGTAATGCTATCCCATTTTTTAAAATGATTTCATAATATTTCTTTGTAAGGATAAACTACAATTTATTTACTAGTTACCCATTATTGGTAGACGGGTAGGTTGTTTGTCATCTTTTGCCTCTACAAAAAAATGTTTCCGTAAAGATCCCTGTACAAATGTGGAGCTAGAATCAAAGGGTATGTACACTTTCAGTTTTGGCAGGTGTTGCCAAATTGTCCTCTGCATGTGTCCTGGCAGTTTACCATCTAACTAGCAATGTGTGAAATTCCCATCTTCCCACACTGTCTTCAACACTCTGTGTTTTCAGATATTTTGGTGTTTGCCTATCTAATAGGTTAAATGGCATCTCATTATAGTTTTAATTTGCATTTCTTTTATTACAAATGATGTTGAATATCTTTTCATATGTTTAAGATCAATTCATAGTTCTTTTTTAGTGAGGTATCTGTTCATATTCTTTGCTTCTTTTCCTATTGGTTTGTTGACTTTTTTTATTGTTTGGAGGACCTCTTTATTAAAGAAATTAATTCTTTCTCTGGAATATGAGTTGCAAATATTTTTCTCCAATTTGTCATTTTTAAAAACTTTGTTTTTTTAACAACTCAGAAATTTTAAATATTGATCAAATTTATTTCTCTTTTATTTTTATTGCTTCTGGAATTTTAATCATGCTTCGAAAGGCCATTCTCATTCTAAGATTAAGAAAAAATTCTCCTAGATTTTCTTCTTATGCTTTTGTGGTTTGATGTTTCAGATTTATGTCTTTGATCCATTCAGAATTAACTTCATTAGAAGGTGTGGGTAATGACCCTATGTTCTCATTCCTCCCTCTGGCTGGCTAACCACTGGTCTCACCACACAGCCCTGCGTGAGAGGGTTTTAAAGTAGTGTGAGAAGTTCTATAGCAGTGAGAGCAGGTGCAAAGGCACTCTGGAGGATCCCAGCGAGGAATTCTGACACCCTCCTTTGCCTGGGCTGTTTCTCTCTCCTCTTCCTTCCTGCCCCCACCTGGGCTGCTCTTGATTTTTGTTGCTCTGTCTAATTCCTGATGTTCCTACGGGGTCTCCTATTCCCAGAGTGAACTGGATTAGCCTTCCTGCTTCCTGTTGGAAGAAAGGAACGAGTAGGTACAGGCATGTGTCTATGTGGTGAGGCATTGACAGAGCTGTAACTAAACTCAAGGTGCGCATGAGGCTGGATGATGCGGTTATTTAACATTCAAGCTTCTTAGGCCTTTGAGTAGAGCCTGACTTCTTGGCGAGGTGACAGAGATGTGCTTGGAGATTGAAAACTGCATATATTTTTCAAATCATTTTGCTGTTGATCTAACATTTATTGTACAATGTTGTTTAGAAGTTGGTATAATATGTACTTAATGAGTATGCTTGTATTTCTATGTGTAAATGTATTGTTTATCAATACAAGGTACTCGTGTTGTGGATTTTTTATTCTTTGCTTAGTCCTTAGACAATAGGGACTCTGAAGTCAGTCTTAAAGCTGACCTTATTTCTCTTGTGGCAGCAACTTTCTTAGGAAGGCATGGATGATTTTTTAAAAAATTACTTGGAATAAAGCTTGGCATAAAGCATGATATCTAGAAAGCTGAAGCTGGCACCAGGCTTAGTTCACTCTTCTTTTCTCTTGGCACACCTCCTCCACCTCCTTCTTGATCCATGTGCAGTCTCTTATCCCCCTGAGATATCCCCCTGCCCCTGAATCTGGAACCTTCAACCCTCCTCACCTTCATAGCTTCTACCCTCCGTCTTATAAACACATTCAAGCCTCTCATCTTTACAAACAAAGAAGTAAACCAATCCCTCTCAGCCTTTCCAATCCCCCTTTGAACTAGTGCTTACTCTCTTATCCTCCTTCTTATTCAAGTTTCTTGAAAGAATAGTCTCCTCTTGCTTTCACTAGCTCATCCCTCAACCTGCTGTTGTCAGGCTCACCCATGTCATACCATTAATATGCCTCTTGTTTGGGTCAACGATGACATCCTCTTGTTGCCACATCCATTGGATATTTTCCAGTCTCTACCCTAATGGAACATTCTCTGCTGGATTTGTTCATTAGGCACTGCTCATCGCATCCTTCTTCCCAATGATGACATGTTCCTCTCTTTCTTTGACTAGTCTTTCTCTCTCAAAGTTGGTTCTTTCTTCCTCTTCCCAATGCTTAAATATCAAGTGGTCCCCAAGGTTCTGGCCTGAACCATTGTTTTTATGGCTTCACATACTCTTTGTGGGTGATATCGTGCACTCTTTGGGTACCAACTGCTGTATAATTGGAAACAACTCCTCTATCTTTATATCCCAGCAGACCTCCACCCTGATCCCTAGATTAAAGAATCCATCCACTTCTTGTGACTCTACAGGTCCTCAAACGCAGATGATGACTGGACTCATGACCTGCCTTCTCCGTTAGCTCCTCCTCCTCCTCTATTCTCCATCTGAGTCAACAGCATCACCCTTCACTCAGTTGCCAAGAAGGACCCCAGACCAGAGGCCTTATTGCCTCTTCTCCTTTCTTCCCCCTTATATCCAAAGGAGCACCAGCTTCCAGCGATTTCACTTTGATCTGTCGCCTTCTCTGCCACAGTTCAGGTCTTCAGCCATTGTCATCTGGAATATTTTTACTTGATCACTTTGATTCTGGTCAGACTCATTTTTTGTAAAGTTCCCAGAGGAATCTTTTAAAAATGCACGTCTTACTAGGCCACTCCTCTTCTGTGGCACCTTGTTGCTTGTTGGGATAAGGCCAGTCTGTGGGCTGTACCATAAGACCATCTGATCCTCCCTGCCTCCATCTTTACCCACCTCTTGCTTCTCCTTGCCTGACACTTCTTTTGCATTCCACAGTGCATACAGTGGTGTTCCCTGGCCTCTGTTCCTTTGTTCAGGCTGTCCCCTCAGACCATCCCCCTCTATCTTTGCCTGAAGTGATGTTTTCTCTCCCCTAGGACAGCTCAGGCATCACCCCCTGGGGAAAGTCTTGCTTTCTGTTTAGGTGGCCTTCATAGGAGATTCAGAATACTCAGCACCTAGCTTTATCATGGCACCTACCCTTTTTTTTCTTCTAAATAATTATTACTTAGGCATCTCTCCCCCTACACTGGGCTAAAGGGCAAGGATAAATACTTTCATTTTGTATCTCCTGTACTGAATTCAGAGCTTAAGACATGAGTTAACTCAGTCAATGCTGGTTGAATTAATCTTGAATGAGTGAATGAATGACTGAAATTCAACAACTGTTGGTATACAGATACACATGACATTGTTGACTCAGAAAATATCTCAGGAAGAATTTTTTATTAAGCCATATATAAATACAAATTCACACCCTTGCTTATATTTATCAAGAATCTGAAGCAAGAACCTTAGAGAATTCTACATTTTTCTGCCATTCTCTTTTTCCATTGGTCTGAATTTCTTGTTTGCTGGAGACTGTTAAACATACTTATATCCTCTTATTGTGATGCTACTGAATGATGGATTGAGAGAGGAATATTGGCAAATGTAAGTAGCACATTGATATGGCTTCTTTAAAATTTGCTTTCAAGGCTGTTCTAAGCCATTTTGATAAAAAAGTTAACTATTTTTTTTAAACCCCCCGAAGTCATAGGTAGCTTACCCCAGTACCAGGTGACGTTACTTGAGGGGAGGGACATAGCAGTTGTGGTACCCTCATTAACTTGTCTGTGGAGCAGTTGTCCTATGGAGTGGCCCCCCTCTTGAATTAGTGTGTTGCTAGTAGAGTCTCTTAAGAGACCAGACTGCAATAGGAGCACTGCATGCCCAGTGGTTGATGTACGGTCTTCAATCATTGTTCCGTGTTACTGAGCCTTCATCCACACTCAGTCAGCTAGCACAGTCAGCCGCATTAGGAAATGAAGGCCAGCTTTTGTTCAGCAATGCATTTGATAAATTCAATCTTCTAAACCTGGAGCTAGGTGATGATATGGCTAGTTTGTGTTCAAATGGAGAATAATTTGTTGTGATTTTTCGTGTGCAGTGTCACTCGTGCTGAATCTCATTACCTGGTGGAGGTGATTGCTCACCAAGATCTCTGGCCTCCATTCTCTCCTGATGAGTCTGCCCACCCCTCCCGCTCTCCATATTTTACCGCAATTTTCAGCTGATATCAGCATGTAGTGTGTCTTGCTGTAAGTAATAAAACATTAGGGAGGATTACGTGATGTCTTAAAATATTAGGGAATAGTTGTAAATCACATAAAATGATTTTCCTTTGTTTGGATTTTCTAATCATGACCTCTCTGTAATGGGAATGTCTAAATATGAGGCATTGGAGTATTAAAGTGGCCCATTGTCTGGAGACTCATCTTCTCATTGGTCTATGAAAGCCTAGAGGGTGCCTTGTCATGCCTGTTCCATAGCCGTCCATTCCTGAAGCCCCGACAGAGGGAGCAGGGTAGAGCTAGTTGATATGGAGCTATGGTTGGGGCTGACATGCAGTTATAACTGCATGGAGTATTTCCAGGGCATTGAGAAATACAGGGGAAGGAGGATGGCTGAAATGGGATTTAGAGTGGAACCATATGGGAAAATTGTTGCATGTGTTTTCACTCTTAATTATTATTAAAAATAAAAATTGCAATATGCTGTGTGATTTTGATATTTAAATCTATTAAAATGAAATTAATAATAGTTAATCCATATTTCCTAGATAACAATAGCATTTATACTTTTGTATATTTTGTACAAATATTAGTCCTTTTATTATTATCTTAAACAGTTATTTTTTGCAGATCATAAAGTGTGACTATTCTTTATACTTGGAGGATTTTTTTTCTTTTTTGTTGGGAAAGATTCACCCTGAACTAACATCTGTTGCCAATCTTCCTCTCTTTTTTTTCTCCCCCCAAAGTCCCAGTACACAGTTGTATATTTTAGTTGTTATTCCTTTTATGTGAGCTGCTGCCACAGCATGGCTACTGACAGATGCGTGGTGTGGTTCTGCCTGGGAACTGAACCCGGGCAGCTGAAGTGGAGCATGTCGAACTTTAACCACTAGGCCATCAGGGCTGGCTCTGGAGGGTTTGTTGTTGTTGTTGTTTTGGTACCTGTGCTTTAGCAAAGGCTTAAGGAACAATATAATAACTAAATAATCAGTGGATGATGCACTTTCCTAATATGTTAGTTATGTACCAAAATGTGTACTATATTTTCATAGTTTATTTTTAAATGCATCCAGGAAAGGTTGCCATTTAAAGGAATCCTTAGGGAAGGTTTTGTAAAGCAAATTCTCACCCCCTAACTGAATGTTTATGTGTTGGGTTTGCTTAAAGCAGTGCATGTGGTTCTATGTAAAATTCCAATAGAGTTTTAGAATCCAACAGAAAGCATTCCTGGAATGTGGATATGTTCTAAGGTGAACTTATTGGGCTTTAATTCTCACTGAGATTTTCTGGCACATCCACAGTGGGTTTTTCCCTAACAGAAAATAAATCAGAAGTTGAGAGTCTGTTTTGATGAGAGCTTAGGAGGCAGTTTCTCTACTGAGAACATGTTGCCCCCATGGCCTCCAGGCCTGGCAGCAGTCCCTTGGCACACAGCTTGCCTCCGTGCTGCGGGGTTGCACGGGTCCACCTGGATGTGAGCCTCCCCTTGCTGGGCCTCTCGCCTGCATCCAGGGGCAGCGCTTGCAATTGTGGCTGCTCCGAGTTGAAATCTGAACTCATAAAATGTTCAGGATGCTTTTTTTCCAAATTAAAATGATGTTTGACCTGTGTTTTACGTGACCCTGCAGAGAGATGTGAAGGTCAGAAAGCCAAAACCACATCCAGTTTCACTCGAGACAGCCCGTTCCCTGTCCTCCGACTGGTGCTTTCGTTGGTCTCACATGCCTCCTTAAAACGCTTTAACTTCGTGTGCATTTCTGGCTCCAAATCACAACTAAAAGTAAACGAATCTACTGTAAAAAATAAAAAAACAAGGGAGGGGCCGGCCTGGTGGCTAGTGGTTAAGTTCTTGCTCTGCTTCGGTGGCCTGGGTTTGCTGGTTCGGATCCTGGGTGTGGACCTATGTACTGCTTGGCAAGCCATGCTGTGGCAGGCATCCCACATATAAAGTAGAGGAAGATGGGCATGGATGTTAGCTCAGGGCCAGTCTTCCTCAGCAAAAAGAGCAAGATCGGCAGCAGATGTTAGCTCAGGGCTAATCTTCCTCAAAAAAAAAAAAAAAACCCAAAGGAGCTCAAACCACAATGTAAACAAAAATGGCTCTCACAAAAATGGCCTGCTGACAGTTCTGTCAGAGTTTGTCACTTTGTATGTGGCTGACTTGACCTCACTTGGTGGAATGTCATCGCATCTACTGCTGGCCCTGTGCCCTCACGTCAGGCCTATGGGGGAGCTGCTTTCTAGATCGGGCAAGGGAGAACTTGCCCCCTCTCTGAGCTCCTTATCCGGTCTTCACGGTGCCCACATTGCAGCATATTGCTAGAGTTTAGAAAAAGGTTGATTTTTGTGTATGATCCTCAGCCCTCTGGAGGTGAGAGAGCCACAGATGTACAGGGGTGTGTGTGCGTGTGTAAACTGATAATGTACAGCTGCCTTAGGATAAGGCAATATGATTTATTTAGTATTACTAAGTAATAGTGCTTACTAACTACTTGTATTAATGTCTCAGTATTCCTTAAGATTATATATATATATGATTTATGAAATAGCAAAACAAACAGTAAAACACAAAATAGAAATAGATTAAAAAATATAAAACAGTAGAAAAAAAGCACTATGACAAAATAGTGGGCAATTTAAATTGAAAGAAAACAAATACAATTTAAAGGCAGTGTGGTCCCCTTCTGGAGACTGCCCAATGGCGTGGGGGCGGCGATCTGGGCCCCAGCCCTCAGGGCGAGCACAGCAGACCCTGAGCCTGGATGTCCTCCTGGAGGGGGTCTTTCCCCTCCCATTTCAGGTGGCAGGAGGAAGCTGACCTCATGTTGACAAATGGCAGTTTGTTTAATGAACGTGGAGGAATTTTCTCTCTAAAGCAAGAGTTCCTGTTGTGGGTGTGGAGTTCATGTATGAAACTAGGGGTCTCTGACCCTTGAGATTAGGTACAAACTTTTGTAGGTATTTGTGCGTGCATTTGTGGGGATGGGTTTGCGTGTGTGTACATTTTTCTGGGGATAGGTTCTGTCCCTTTTATCAGATTCTCCAAGGGTGTGTGAAGACTCCCATGCTGGTCAGGCAACCATCTCCCAAACCACTTAGGATGTTAGATCATGGGGATCGTAGATGGTATTATTGCTCAGAACTTTGCACCGCATCTCCCTGTTGGCCTCTTCTGCAGGAGGTTTAGAGTCCCACCCCACTGATGTTGGATTTGGCCGTTCAGCTTGCTTTGGCCAAGGAAATGTGAGTGGTGGTGGCACATGCCGCTCCTGAGCCTACAAGCTTGAAGAGCCATTGCATGGTTCCACTGTAAGTTACTCTGTACCTTTGCGATAAGACTGATGTGTCCCAGAGGGGCTGTGCCTATGGCTTGGGCTGGGAATGAAGATGCTGGAGCTGAAGCTGACTCGTGAGCATGTTACACAGTGAGGACTGGAGCATATTCTTGTAAGTCATCGAGATTTGGGGGTTCTTTACTCCTGGCAGCATAATAGCTGAGCTGACTGATCCAACAGACGATGGCCAGACTTAGGTTCAGAATCCAGCAGGCACGATGGAGAGCCTGGGTGTAATGAGCGTCGTGTGGTTTTGTGCATTTAGAAGTGACACATTTTTCCTGTGTATTCTTTGTGGTCCTTCAGGGTTTCCCCTTGGAGTCAGAAATAAGACTTCAGTCCTGTGGGTCAGTCGATTAGGAGTTAGAGAGCCCATTTTGTCATGTTAGAATCCTTCTCTCTGGCAGGAGGGAGCCTCTCCAGACCTGTTTCTTCTGTCTGCCCCGTGGCTAGTGTGTGCAGGAAAGAATTACTGATCTGAGGAATGTCTGAGGTCGGGAATGGCTCTCGGAAGCATAACACAAGCCACCTATCGCAGTGGGTATGAACATATTGAATTGTGGGGCGCATATCATTTGTGGCGCAAAGTATACTGCAGATTCATTTTCTAAAATGCTGTCTTACTCCAGCCATGACAAGGATGGAGAATAGGTGTTACCACAATAGAGCACAATGAAGGGCCACCAGGAAAGAAAGCAGACTTCAGAGGTGGCTCATAAACAAAGTACTACCTTGGAGAAAATAAAGCAGCCATCCATTACCCACACATAGTGTGTAGAAATCAGGGCAAGCACTTCATCCCCTCCTGACGGCTAGAGGTCAGAACTCCCACAAGGGAAACCCTGCAAAGCCCATGCTTTAGTCAGAACGAGCTGCCCCTGACTCAGAGAGCGCTTGTGTCTTTGGGGAGATTTGGTTTATTCCATGCACCAGATTCTTAACTATTGCCACCATGAAGCAGTTTCAGTTGTTAATAATTTTATTGTTTAAAAAAAATCTGTGCTAACTTAATTATCCCTATCGACTGAAAATGGAGCAGATTGATGGCCAGCTCATGAAAGATCTGCCCTGGAGCCTTTTACTCAATGGAAAATGATTCCAGGAAACCATGTTGTACAGTTATTGATACCCTCACTGGATGATTTCTCCCTAATCTAGCACATCTAAGAAAATGTTCAACTTCTTTTCATCACAGATTGTAAGACTTTGTTTCACTCACTTTATGGCATTTGTTTATTTAACAGCTGTTTATTGATTGCCTGGTCATTGCCAGGGCCTGTTCTTGGAGCTGGAGCTGGGCAGCCTGTCCGCAGAGGGCTCACGCTCTGGTGGGAGAAGACAGACGTTAAGTACCAACAAGAAAATAAGTAACTGTGTAATATGTCCCATGGTGATCAACATTGAAAATAAGAAAGCAGAGTAAGGGGAGATGGAGAGCTGGAGACGCGGGATGCTGCTTCTGGAGTGCGGCCAGGGCAGTGCTCCCGGCCGGGCGTTCAGGGCCGTGAGTGCAGTGAGGGCATGGCCGTGGGAGTGGCTGGGGGAAGGGCGGGAGCTGGGTTTATGTCTCCTTTTACTCAGATATATTCCTGAGAAGTGGTATGTAAATTGAGTTTTAAGCCTATTATGGAAACTTCTTATAACTTGTTTTTCCCTAAAAATCTTTCTAAAATGAGGACCCCATCGGTAAAATGAACAATTATGCTTTAAAAGTGTCTGCATTGTGAGTGCAAGCTTCCACATATTGAGCTTACTTTAAGCAGGTTACGAACATTTAGGGTAAAATGTTACAGGTGAATGAGGACAAGAACAGTTGGAATGAGTAAAAAGTCTTGGATGTAGAATTTTTTAAAAAGTTATTATTTTAAACTATGTATAATAATCAAATCAGCAGTGTTGTCTGCTGGCGGCTCTTACGTTCCTCTTTGAATTAATAATCAGAACACTTTATTATTAGCATATGAAAATCACAAATGCTTTCAAAATATCTTATAGCCCTTAAAAAGTGATTTCTGTAGTCAAGTCAGCGTTGTCTTTGTCCTTTTATGTGCACTGAGGATGTGCTGGAAATATGTGTTTTCAGAATGAATGCAGGCGTAACTCAGGCCTGGGGCAGCTGATCACAGTTTTCGAATAAACGTGTTTAAGCCTCCGAGAAGGTCCTCTGCCCTTGACGTTCACCTCTCCTGCATTCAGCGATTGTTTTGAAAAACAAAACAAAACAAAAGTGTTAACAGAAGACAGTGAATTACCAAACTTATCATCACTCCATTTTAAAAGCAACTCTTATGTATAAACTTTGACTTTATAACACAAATTGCATGATCTGGTGGTCGCGGTTCAACCTCAGGGGATCTCCGCTTTGATTGCCGTTGCTGTTTCAGAAAGGGAAGGTGCCTGTTAATTTGGAGAAGAGCACACCTGTTGTGAAGGTGGGCCGTCAGTATCAGGAAGAGGGTCCCTCCTCCCCGTCACTCCTTGCACCCCCCCTTCAGTAGGTACAGGACATGTCAGATGCTGAAGAGCAGAATCAGGCCCATCCTTTTTGGACGAGTGTCAGGACATTTTAGGGTAACGCTTGTGTGACACCATCCCCACCTCCCCCCACGGAAGAACACTCAGTGAATCATCCACGTTGTTCCCTCTGCTGTCCCAAGTTTACTGATTACAGCTGTCTTTCTTAGGTTCCCTGAGATGAGGTTTCCATGTATTTTCTCTGTCGAGTTAAATAACGTAGCTGTTACTTGCAATATGTGAAAACATTTGTCTCCTCACGGCAGAATGGTATTTTATGAGCAAGCACTTCATTCTTAGTTTATGAGTGTACATTGTCTTAAAAATTGTTCAAACTTGGCTTATTTCTCTTTTCTAAGAAATCTGTTTTCTATTTTCTGTGTGTTTTGTCCCCTAAAGAGTCTTTTTGTTCATATCTGGGACTTGAAATAGGGCCTAACAGTATTAGAAAGCCAGCGGATCCTCTCTGGAGCCCTAGACACAGCCCAAGTGTTTGAGAGTGAGGGTCAGCTTGCTTCCTGGGTCCAGCAAACGTCGACCTCTCTGTCTGTCTGTCTATCTATCTATTTATATCTGTCTGTCCATCTATCCATCTATCTACCACGCCTATCTATCTGTCTATTTATATCTGTCTGTCTGTCTCTATCTACCTGTCTGTCTGTCTGTCTACGCCCTGCCTTTGCAGCTTTCTGGATGCATGCTGTAAACTGGGCTTTCTTCTTGCACTTCTGACTCTGTACCTGCTGTCCTGGTTTCCTAGGGCTGCTGGAAAAAGTTCTAACACACTCGGTGGCTTAAACGGAGAGATGGATTCTCTCGTGGTCCTGGAGGTAGAAGTCAGAAGTTGAGGCGTCAGCAGGGCCATGCTCAATGACAGTCTCCAGCAAAGGATCTTTTCTTGCCTCTTCTCGCTCCTGGTGTTTTTCCAGCAGTCCTTAGGGTTTCTGGGTTGTAGACACGTGGCTCCAGTCTCTGCTTCTGCCATCATGTGGCATTCTCCCTGTGTGTCTCTGTTTTCACACAGCGTTCCTGTCTCTGTGTCTCTGTCTAAATTTCCCTCTTCTTATAAGGACACCAGTCATTGGATTAGGTCTCACCCTAATCCAGGATGACCTTGTCTTAACTTGATGACATCTACAAAGACCCTATTTCCAGACAAGGTCCCATTGAGGTTCCCAGTGGGCATGACTTTTGGGGGATGCTATTCAACCCAGTAGGGCTATTTCGCCCAGAGCTTATACATGGCCAAATACAGTCAATTCTAGTCTAAGGCTTTTCTTTTGGTAAATGTTTCAAATACATGCATAATTTTCTTCTTTTGTAAACTTTCTAATGAGATTTAACATACATGCAGAAAAGTCCATAAATTCTAAGTGAATGAATTTTTACAGAGTAAACTACTGTGAGAGCCATGTAAGTACCACTCAGATTAAGAAATAGAACATTGCCAGAAACCCAGAAGCCTTTGTCATGTCTTTTCCTGTTCATTGTTCCCCCAGAGTAAACTCTATTATGACTTTTATCACCATAGATTAGTTTTGCTTGTATTTGAATTTTCTTTTAAAGATTTTGTTTTTCCTTTTTCTCCCTAAAGCCCCCCAGGCATAGTTGTGTATTTTTAATTGTGGGTCCTTCTAGTTGTGACACATGGGATGCCACCTCAGCATGGCCTGATGAGTGCTGCCGTGTCCATGCCCAGGATCCGAGCAGGCGAAACCCTGGGCCCCTGCAGTGGAGCACGTGAACTTAACCACTCCTCCACAGGGTTGGCCCCTTGTGTTTGAATTTGTTATATATGTACATTCTTTTGTGTTTGGCTTTTTTGCCCAACTTTTTGGGCAAAAAAAGTGAGTTTCATTCAAGTCATGGTGCATATAGTTGTTCATTTTCTTTGCTGCATAGTATTCCATTCTGTGAATATGCTGCAACTGTTTTTCCGTGCTGCTGCTGCTGGACATTTGAATTACTTCCAGTTTTTTGAAATTGTGAATAACACTTTGTGAATTTTTGTGCATGTCTTTGGATGCACATATATTTGTGTCTGTGTTAGACACATGCTTAAGAGTAGAATTATTAGGTATGGAGTATATGTTTATTTAGCATTAGCTAAATTAGTTGCTCCACATCTTTGCCAATACTTGAAGTTTTAAAAATTTTTTAGACTTTTTGGTAAGTGTATAGTAAGATCTTATTGTATTTTTAATTTGCATTTCCCTAATGACTGACAATGTTGAACACCTTTTAATATGTTAATTTGCCATTCAGATGTCATCTTTTGTGTAGTGTCTTTTTTCTTTTTTTAAAGTTTGGCACCAGAGCTAACAACTGTTGCCAATCTTCCCTTTTTTATTCCCCTGCTTTTTCTCCTCCAATGCCCCCAGTACATAGTTGTGTACTTTTCGTTGTGGGTCCTTCTAGTTGTGGCATGTGGGACTCCGCCTCAACATGGCTTGATGAGCGGTGCCATGTCCTCGCCCAGGATCCCAACCGGCGAAACTCTGGGCCACCGAAGCAGAGTGCACAAACTTAACCACTCGGCCACGGGGCCGGCCCCTGCGTAGTGTCTTTTTAAGTCTTTTGTCCTTCATTTTATTGGATTTAGCTATCTTTTTATTATTGCTTTATAACAGTATTTTACATATTCAGGATATGAATTCTTGTCAGATATATGTAGTTCAAAAATCTCCTAAGCTAATTTGTTTTCTCTCTCTTAATGGTGTCTTTTGATGAATATGAATTTTTTTTTTGAGGAAGATTAGCCCTGAGCTCACTGCTGCCAATCCTCCTCTTCTTGCAGAGAAAGACTGGCTCTGAGCTAACATCCGTGCCCATCTTCCTCTGCTTTATATGTGGGACGCCTACCACAGCATGGCTTTTGCCAAGCAGTGCCATGTCCACACCCGGGATCCGAACCGGTGAACCCTGGGCCGCCGAGCAGCAGAACGTTGAACTTAACCACTGCAGCACCGGGCCGGCCCCTAAATTCTTAATTTTAATCAAGTCTGTTTGTCTGTCTTTCCCTTTATGGTGAGAGCTTTTTATGTCTTGTTGAAGAAATCTCTGCTTGCTCCAAGGTCATAGAGATATTATCAGATGTTATCTTCTGGAGATTTATTTTTACCTTTTACACTTAGGCCTGTGATCCATTTAGAACTGATTTATATGTCCATATGAAATATAAGTCACGGTTGTTTTTTCCCATATGGATGTCTGATTGATCCAGCACCATTTATTGAAAAGATCATGCTTTCTCACTCTTATTGAAAATAAGGTGATTGTATATGTATAGATCAGGTCCTGGACTTTCTAGTCTGTCCTTTGTTTAACTTTGTGCCAATACTATTTTGTTTTTATTACTATAGCTTTATAGTAAATCTTGATATCTAGTAGTATAAAACCTCTAAGTTTGCTATTCTTTTTAAAGACTGTCTTGGCTATTCTTGGCTTTTTGCATTTCAATGAAAATTTTTGAAACAGCTTGTGAATTTCTAATGAAAATACCCACTAGGAGTTTGATTTGGAGTTATTGACCGTACAGATTAATTTGAAGAGAATTGAGATCTTTATAATATTGAGTTTTCTAATCAATGAAAATGATATATTCCCCTATTTCATGGGTTAGCAACCTTTTTCTGTAGAGTCAGATAGTAAATATTTTAGGCTTTCTGGGCTACTCCTTGTCACGCATTCTGATTCTTCTTCCTGTTTGTTTTACAACCTTTTAAACATGTGAAACTTCTTCATTCACGGGTAGCACAGAGACGGGCTGCAGGCTGCGGTTTGCCGCTCTTCGCTCTATCTTTTGGGTTTTCTTCAATGTGTCTTAATAGTATCTTATAGTTGTCTGTGTAGAGTCCTTGCCTGTCTTTCATTATATTTAGTTTCATCTATTTGGTGATTTTTGTACTATTGTAAGGAAAATTTTTTAACAATTTATTTTTCCAATTGCTTGTTGCTTGTGTAGAGAAATAAAATAGATTTTTGTACATTTACTTTTTGTTCGGTGATGTTACTAAATTTATTTATTTATTGTAATAGTTGATCTGAGATTCTGTTGGAGCTTCTACAAATAAATAATGTCATGTGCTAACTGTAGGGTTCTTTGTCTTGCTTTCCAAACTTCAGAACATTTATTTGCTTTCTCATCGTACTGCGCTGGCTGGGACTTCCAGAACAAGGCTGAACAGAAGTGATGACTGTGAACATCCTTGTCTTTTCAAGAAGGCATTTAAATATTACAATTAAGTAAAATACTAGCTATAGGATTTTTGTAGCTACTTTTTACCAGATTAAACATGGTCCCTTCTGTTCCTAGTTTGTTGAGTTATTTTTAAATCATTAATCAGCATTGAATTTTATCAAATGCTTTTTCTGCATCTATTAAGATGATATGATTTTTCTCCTTTATTAGTTAAAGTGGTAAAGTGTAATTTTTAAATTATATTTTAGTTTCAAATGTTAAACTAACCTTGCATTGCGGGGATAAACTCCATTGATAATTGTGTATTATCCTTTAATACCTCTTTTACTGTTGTTTTACTGGTGTGTATTTTCATGACAGAGCTTGGCCTGTAGTTTTCCCCTTTTTGAAATGTCCCCATGTTTTGATATAGAGGTTATGCTAACCTTTTTTCTATTCTCTTTTTGTATTCTCTGAAACAATTCGTGTAGTGAGTGAAGCTGTCTTGGTCCCTCGAGTCCAGCCTAGTTGCCAACTGAGTACCAGTGAGTGACCCCAGTCAGTGTTGCATAGAGCAGAAGAATCGTCTCAGTTTTTCCTGAATTCATGACCCACAAAAACATGAGATAGAATTAAATGGTTATTGTTTTAATCCACTAAGTTTTAGGGTAGTAAGTATGTAGTAGTATCACTGTAGTTTTTAATTTGAATTTTCAAAATAGAATAATAATTTTAAGAAACTTTTCATGTACTTCTCTGCCATGCATGTATCTTCCTTGGTGAAGTGTCTCTTCAAATCTTGGGTCCACTGATTTCATTGGATCTTTAGTTATTATTGAGTTTTGAGCCTTCTTTATATATTCTAGATACAAGTCCTTTATCAGATATATGTTTTGCAGATATTTTCTCCCAGTTTGTGACTTGCCTCTTAATTTCCTTAACAGTGCATTACAAAGAGCAAAAGTTTTCGATTTTGATGAAGTCCAATTTATAAATCTTTTCTTTCATGGTTTTTCCTTTTGTGTCTTATCTAAGAGATATTTGCCTAACCAAAGGTTGCAAATATTTTCCCTTGTTTTCTTCTACATGTTTTGTAGTTTAATTCTTTAACACTATGGTTATGATCCATTTTGTGTTTACTTTTGTTGATGTTGTAAAATAAGGTTTGAGGTTTATATCTTCCATATGGATATCCAGTTTTTGTAGTACCTTTGTTGAAAATTATCTTTTCTCCTTTGAATTACCTTGGTAGCTTTGTTGGAAGTGAATTGACTGTATATGTGTATATCTATGCTTGACTTTCTACTCTGTTCCATTGGCCTATATGTCAATCCTTATTAATATCACATTGTCCAAATAACTGTAGTCTTATAGTAAACCTTGCAAACAGGCTATGTGCATCCTTCAACTTTGTTTTTCCTTTTAGAAATTGTATGTTCTCTCTTTCATATGAATTTTAGAATCAGCTTGTCAATTAAAAAAATCCTGCTGGTCTTTTGCTATGGATCGTATTGAATCTATAGATCAACTTGGAGATATTTGAGATCTTAACAATATTGAATCTTCTGACCCATGAACACGGCATATCTCTCTATTTATTTAAGTCATAATTGATTCTCTCAGAAATGTTTTGTAGTTTTTAGTATTATGGATCATGCACAGGTTTTGTTAAATGTATTTCTGAGTATTTGTGTTTCTTGATGCTATTGTAAATTATATTCTTTTAAAATTACAATTTTCAGTTGTTCATTGATATTATTAGAAAAACATTTGACTTTTGTACACTGACCTTGAATCCTGTAACATTGCTAAACTCACTTACTAGTTCTAGTAGCTTTTTTGTAGATTCCTTGTGATTTTCCATATAATTTTTACTTTCAGCAGTCACACATATTTTTAAGAACTTAAAGGATAAATACAGTCTCTTATATGTGTCCACATACTTATCGTTTGTGCTGCTCTTTCATTCTTGAAGTTCAATGCTTTCCTTTGGCATTATTTTTTTTATCCTGAAAAAATTTCTTAAGACTTCTTTTTTTTCTTTTTTGAGGAAGACTAACCCTGAGTTAACATCTGCTGCCAATCCTCCTCTTTTTGCTGACAAGACTGGCCCTGAGCTAACGTCTGTGCCCACCCTCCTCTATTTTATATGTGGGATGCCTACCACAGCATGGCTTGATAAGTGGTGTGTAGGTCTGCCCCCAGGATCTGAACCGGCGAACCCCTGGCCCGCCGAAGTGGAGCATGCTAACTTAACCGCTGCACCACCAGGCCGGCCCCAAGATTTCTTTTTCAGCAAGAGTGTTGGCAACAAAGTTTTAGTTTTCTTTCATCTCAGAATGATTTTAGTTTGCTTTTGTTCTTAAAGGATATTTCTGATAGAATTTTGGGTTAAAAATTATTTTCTTTCAGCTCCTTAAAGATGTTGTTTCATTCTCTTCTGGCTTTTATGGCTTCTGATGAAAGATCTGTAGTCATTCAAATCGTTGTTGCTTCATATTTGATGTGTCACTTTTTCTCTGGCTGCAGTTTGATTATGAGGTATCTGGGCATGATTTCTCGAGATTATACTGTTTGAGGTTCTCTGAGTCTCTTGAATCTGTAAATTAATATCTTTCCCCCAAACTGGAAGCCTGTTCATTTTTGTTTTTGTCTTTTTTTCTCTGTATACTTTATGTTGGATAGTCTCTGTTGCTATGTCTCTGTTATTTTCACTATGTCACTAATATTTTCTTCTGCAGTGTCTCGTTGGCTGACAGTCCTGTCCAATGCATTTTCATTTCAGATATTGTACAGGCACACCTTGTTTCATTGTGCTCCACGTTATTGTGCTTCACAGATATTGCATTTTTTACAAGACCCTGTACCAGCAAAAAGATTATGACTTGCTGAAGGCTCATCTGATGGTTACCATTTTTTAGCAATAAAGTATTTTTTAATCTAGCTATGTACATTTTTTTGACACTTGGTAGACTACAGTATAGTGTAACGTTACTTCTATATGCACTGGGAACTAAGAAATTTGTGTGACTCACTTTATTGTGGTATTAGCTTTATTGTGGTGGTCTGGAACCGCACCTGCAATATCGCTGAGGTGTGCCTGTATATTTTATCTGGAATTTCCCTTTGAGTATTTTTACATCTTCTGTTTCTCTGCAGTTCATGCTCATGTTTTCCTTTATGTCATTGAGTATATTTTTAAGATTTATAACAGCTGCTTTAGTGTCTTTTTCTGCAAATTTCGTCATCTCTGTCATTTCTGGTTTTGTTCCTATTGATTAGTGGAATCTTCTCGTTATAGGTCACATTTTTCTTCCTTGCCACATGCCTGGTAATTTTTGGTTGGATTCTAGACACTGAATTTTCCATTGTTTAATGCCATATTTTGTTGTACTTTTAAAAGAATGTTCTTTGTTCTTGTGCTTGCATATCAATTTGATCCCTTTGAAACTTGTTTTTAGGTTTTCTTCTGGCAGGTGCAGAGCAGTCTTTGCTCCTGTCCTAATTTATCCCCTACTATTAAGGCATGACTCTTTTGAATATTCTACCTAACACTGAGTGATGGGAGTGTGAGCTGTTCCCATCACTGTGTGATGTCAGGGGCATCTTCAGCCTATTGCTTTCAGGTGGTTCTTCCCCCAGCCTCATGGAGTGTTACACCAGGCGCGTGCAGGTCAGTCCTTAGCCACAGACTTGGGGGGCACCCTTTAAAGATCTCTGGAGCTCTCTTTCATTTAGCTCCCTCCTCTCCAATATTCTGACCTATAGATTCTATTCACCATGGGTGATTTAAACTGTGATGTTTTCTCTTCGACTAAATGAGACTGCCAGCTTCTGTTTGAGTTCCTGCTCTCTGAGCTGCAGCCTTGAAGATGTCTCCAGGCAGTAAGCTGGGGCGATCATAGCACTGTTTTCGTCATTTCCCATCTCTTAGAGGTTATAATTCTGAGTGCCTGTTGCCTAATATCTGAAAAGTTGTTTTATGTATTTTCTCCAGTTTTCTAATTATTTATGCCAGGGCAATCCCTGTAGCAATTAATCCTTCATGCATAAGTGAAATTCCAAAAGTAGACCGTTGAGCATCTTTTGTATACAGGGCACTGGGTTACAGTCATGGGTTAAACACACTCCTAGTGGTTTTTGAATGCATACCAAATTGAATGTACCCCCTCATCAGTTATCTGTTTGCCTCCTTTCCCTGGGCCTCCATTTTTGATGCTTTCAATTTGTTCATTCTTTCTGTAAAATTGATTGTGTTTTAGTATAGATGACTGTAGTTGCAGGTCAGAGCTATTGAAGGTCTTAGTCATTTCATGGCTGGACTGTTGCAGTGGACTTGTAACTGAGCTGGCTCTTTTCAGTCTCACTCTCTCCAGCTCTCTCTCCCCATCGTCTCCATAGCGACTTTATGTAATCTCCTGGATAACTGCAAACACCTACCGACTCTCCTTTCGCTTCTACCTTGTCCCTCTCTCCCCATCTACAAGTCTATTCTCAACCCAGCAGCTGGAATGATCCTTTTAAAACATAATTCAGATCAAGATACTCTGTTATGTTTCCCCTGAGCGTCTGTAAATCCTCAGTGTCTCCCTAGCTCACTCCTAATAAAAGTCAAAGTTCAAGGGCCTTGGGGAACCTGCCTGGTCTGGCCCCGTCCGACCCTATCTCCTTCTACTCTTCTCCCTCATTCTGTTCCAGCCACACTGGCCTCCATGCTCTTATTTAAATATATCAGGCGGGTCCCTCACAGCCTTTGAACCAACTGTCTCCTCTGCCTTGAATGCTCCTCCTTCGGATTTCCTCATATTTAACTCCCTCACCTCCTTCAAGGCTTTGGTGAAATGTCACCTTCTCAATGTAGCCTCCCTAGCCTCCCAACTGAATGATGAAATCTGACCCTATCGTCCTCTCTGCTACAGCACTCCCAATTTGTCTAACCCCGCTCTATTTTCTTCCATAACACTTTTATCAGCCTCTAACATACTGGATATTAAACACTTACTTATTTTGTTTAGTATCTGTTACCTCTCCGCCTAGAATGTAAACTCCCCAAGAGCAGGATTTGTCGTCTGTTTTGTTCACTGATGCCTCCCTAGTTCCTAGTATGTCCGTAATAAATATTTGTTGAATGCGTGTAAATCTGATGTCACATCTTTAAGTAAGATTTCTTTAGCTATTCTTGAGCATCCCTTGGGTAAAGTCCTAACTCTTCGCAAAGTGGAGTACATTCTTCACGAGCTCCTCCTTTGCCCTGTGTCTACCTTGTTAGCCTTTCCATCCCTCTGCTTCCTGAATTCCACCTGTACTTGACCAGCAATTCCTGAAACAATACTGGCTCTCTCACATTTCTTGACAACATCTTAGGCAGCACCCATTGCTGTATAATCACTTTTAGGCATTAGAACAATTTCATATTCAGATGTGAATAAGTCCATACCAATATAAAGCTAAACTTCGTTGTCTACACTGTCAAACTTCTTCCCATTCCCCTGCTGAGGACGTGAGCTCAGGGACCTACAGTGGAGAAGGGGATGTGGGTTGCTCTTTCATTTTCTGTCCCTCTCTTCCCTCTACTTCTCCTGTTCTCTCCAGAGTCCAGTGAAGAATGAAGGAGAAAGGGCGGAGTTGAGGTTGTAATCTGGCTGTTGGTGCCCTCTCTGGGGCAGATGCTCACATACGTGTCACATCCCTCCCTCCACCCCCCTTCATGCAGGGACCTCTGAGATGCACAGAATCCTGATGTAGGTGACATCTTCTTGACTGATTTCTAGCAGGGCGACCCACTTAGCACCTTTCTGCTGGGATATTCTCATATTGGTAAAAGCCCTCTTGAGCAGGATCCTTTCAAGATGTCTTGAAAGAGATGCTGGATGTGAAGCGGCAACAGCACAGAGAAACCTGCCACGTAAAGTACAATTGTCAGTACAGTTTATTTACTGCTGCTCTTTCTGTCCTCAACCATGATGCGGTTAGGGAGAGCCTGAGGAATCATTGGAATCTATGGACCCGACAGAAAAGTGGAAATAGTCCTAAGTGGGACTCAGTCAGTGACTCCTGGCTGGATACAAGTTTCTAAACCTTGGTCTTCTTAACATTCAGATGAACAAATAAGTCTATATGTAGTCATTCTACTACTGGTTAACTGTGCGAAGTAACACATTATTTCATCGTGCATAAACTGGTGCAGTTGGATTTTGCAGTTAACATTTAGCTGTAAGAGCCCGTGACTCCCTCTGACTCTCTGTCTCTCTATTTCTTGGAGGCACCATGGAGATTGTGCTCTGCAAGGTGTGTTGAGCTCCTTTCTTTTTCTCTTTCTACAAGATGGAAATTCTAGTGCTTGGAAGCATTTGTTTTGAAATTTATACTGAATTATTAATAAAATACCATTTGTGGAGAGTAAGGCTAGAATGAAGTGGGCAGGCCAAGAAGCATGAAGATCTCAAATAGGGACTAGCCCCTTCTTTTCTCTGGCAGTGACGGAGTGGCCACTAGAGGTGAAGAGCGGGGCTTGGCGGCATGTCCCAGGTAAGCCTGCCATGGATCTTTGAAAACAGAGGCTGCTCAGTACAGGGGGTGATACATCTTCCTGACAAAGCTGCTGCCAGGAGAGGATGGACATAATTCATCCCTGAGTCTTGCTGTGAGCTCTGCCAAATCCGACAGGCAGGTAACCAAATACTGAAAAGAAAGTAATGTCAGCCCAGAGTAGTGACGGCCAAGCCTGCACCTTAATTACTCTACCTGGTGACAAAAGCTATTTATCAAGCTTGAAATAAAGTGGTTTCAAAGTCAGAAATTTATGTGCCAGCCACTCAGAGGCTGTAATTTTTGGCCATTGGTTTAAAGGGGCATAAACTAAAGTGAAAACAAATTGGAGAGTAAGCACGTTTACATCCGTATGATGCCTCCATCAGTTTTGTCTTTGGTTCTTTCTGATTTTCCCACCACGTCTTTGCACCCATGTTTCTAGGCAACTACAATGTTTTCTTCAAGCCAAGATCACATCCTGGAGCCAAAAGGAGGACACTGATTTTCAACAAATATTTGTTGTATTAAATGAGTATAGTTGAAAAGAAGGCTGAGGAGTCCTGGAGGAATTAATTCATTTATTCAACAAATATTTATTGAGTGCCACGTGTGTCAGACATTGGCCGAGAGGTTAGGCATGCTGGTGGTGAAAAGACAGCAAAGCCCTCTTCTCTCATGGAGACCACATATGTATAAATGAGGACACACATAAAGAAATGAGGAAATATGGCCATATATGACAAACTCACAGCCAACATCATACTCAATGGGCAAAAACTGAATGCCATGCCCCTGAGAACAGGAATAAGACAAAGATGCCCACTATCACCACTCTTATTCAACACTGTACTGGAGGTTTTGGTCAGAGCAATTAGGCAAGAGAAAGGAATAAAAGGAATCCAAATAGGGAGTGAAGAACTGAAACTCTTGCTGTTTGCAGATGACATGATCTTATGTATAGGAAACCCCAAAGAACCCATTGGAAAACTAATAGAAATAATTAACAACTACAGTAAAGTTGCAGGGTAAAAAATCAACTTATAAAAATCAGTTGCTTTTCTACACTCCAATAACAAACTCAGTTCTCAGAAAGAAAACTCAAGGATATACTTCCACTTACAATTGCAAGAAAAAGAATAAAGTACCTACAAATAAATTTAACCAAGAAGGTGAAGGACTTATACAATGAAAACTATAAGATATTACTGAGAGAAATTGATAATGACTTAAAGAGCTGGAAATAGATTCCATGCACATGGATTGAAAGAATAAACATAGTTAAAATGTCCATACTACCCAAAGCAATCTACAGATTCAATGCAGTGCCAATCAGAATCCCAGTGACATTCTTCATGGAAATGGAACGAATCCTAAAATTCATATGGGGCAACCAAAGACCCCGAATTGCTAAGGCAATCCTGAGAAAAAAGAACAAAGCTGGAGGCATCACAATCCCTGACTTCAAAATGTCCTACAAAGCCATAGTGATCAAAATGGCATGGTACTGATACAAAAACAGGCACACAGATCAATGGAACAGAACTGAAAGCCCAGAAATAAAACTGCACACCTATAGACAGCTAATCTTCGACAAAGGAGCCAAGAACATACAATGGAGAAAAGACAGTCTCTTCAATAAATGGTGTTGGGAAATCTGGACAGCCACTTGCAAAAGAATGAAAGTATACCATCATCTCATGCCATACACAAAAATAAACTCAAAATGGATCAAAGATGTGAAGATAAGTCCTGAAACCATAAAACTTTTGGAAGAAAATGTAGGTAGTACACGAGTTGATTTTGAACTTAAAAGGATCTTTTCGAATACCATGTCTTCTCAGACAAAGGAAACAAAAGAAAAAATAATCAAGTGGGAGTTCATCAGACTAAAGAGCTTCTGCAAGGCAAAAGAAACTAGAATCAAAACAAAGAGACAGCCCACCAACTGGGAGAAAATATTTGCAAATCGTATATCTGACAAGGGGTTTATCTCCATAATATATAAGGAACTCACACAGCTGAACAACAAAAAAACAAACAACCTGATCAAAAAATGGGCAGAAGAGATGAACAGATGTTTTTCCAAAGAAGATATACAGATGGCCAATAAACACATGAAAAGATGTTCAACATCACTAATCTTCAGGGAAATGCAAATAAAAACTACACTAAGATACCACCTTACACCTGTTAAAATGGCTACAATCACTAAGTCTAAAAATAACAAATGTTGGAGAAGGTGTGGAGAAAAGGGAACCCTCATACACTGCTGGTGGGAATGCAAACTGGTGCAGCCACTATGGAAAACAGTATGGAGATTCCTCAAAAAACTAAAAATAGAAATACTGTATGACCCAGCCATCCCACTACTGGGTATCTATTCAAACAACTTGAAATCAACAATCCAAAGTAACATTTGCACCCCTTTGTTCACTGCAGCTCTATTCACAATAGCCAAGACATGGAAACAATCCAAGTTCCCATTGACTGATGATTGGATAAAGATGATGTGGTATATATATATATATACACAATGGAATACTACACAGCCAGAAAAGAGACAAAATCATCTCATTTGCTACAACATGGAAGAACCTGGAGGGAATTATGCTAAGCGAAATAAGCCAGACCGAGAAAGACAAACACCAGATGATTTCACTCATATGTGGAATATGAGCAAACACATGGACAAAGAAAATGGTTCAGTGGTTACCAGGGGAAGAGGGTTGGGGGTGGGCACAGCGGGTAAAGGGGAGCACTTATGTGGTGACAGTCAAGAAATAATGTACAACTGAAATCTCACACTGATGTAAACTATTATGAACCCAATAAAAAAATGAGGAAATATGGGTAGTGATAAGTGATAGTGGTTGAGGGAGGACGGGGAATGCCAGAAGAGGCATGTGAAGATCAGAGAGCAGAGAGCTCTAAGTGCAGGAAGGCACCTTTGCAAAAGCCCGAGGGCAGGAATAAACTTAGCGTGTCTGGTGAATGGAAGAATGCATCAGTGTGACTGGAGTGGGAAAGAGTAGAAAGAGACAAGATCGGAGAGGTAGGCGGGGGCCAGATCAGGAAGAGCCTTGTGGGCCAGGATGAGGAATGTGGATTTTATTCTAGGTTTGGTGTGGGTCATTGGAGAGTTTGAAGCAGGAAGCAAGTAGTGTGCTGACCAACACATCACTGAAAGTGAAGGAGTTGAAAAGATTTTTGCAAATATCTTCTCTCCATTGGTAGGTTGTCTTTTCGTTTTGTTGATGGTTTCCTTTGCTGTGCAGAAGCTGTTTAGTTTGATGTAGTCCCACTTGAAAACAAACAACTCAATTAAAAAATGAGCAAAGGAGGGGCCAGCCCAGTGGCACAGCAGTTAAGTTCACACATTCCCCTTCTTGGCTGCCCGGGGTTCGCTGGTTCGGATCCCAGGTGCGGACATGGCACTGCTTGGCAAAAGCCATGCTGTGGTAGGCATCCCACATATGAAGTAGAGGAAGATGGGCATGGATGTTAGCTCAGGGCCAGTCTTCCTCATCAAAATGAGGAGGATTGGCAGTAGTTAGCTCAGGGCTAATCTTCCTCAAAAAAAAAAAGAGCAAAGGATCTGAACAGATGTTTTTCTAGAGAAGATATACAGGTGGATAACAGGCATATAAAAAGATGCTCAGATCACTAATTATTAGGGAAATGCAAATCAAAACCACAATGAGATACTACCTCATGCCCGCTAGAATAACTATTATTGAAAAGATAGGAAATAAGTTTTGGAGAGGATGTAGAGAAAAGGAAACTCTCATATACTGCTGGTAGGAATGTAAACTGGTGCAGCTACACCACAGAAAACAGTATGGAGATTCCTCAAAAAATTGAGAATAGAACCACTCCATGATCCAGCTATTCCACTGCTGGGTATTTACCCAAAGAACATGAAAACGCTACTTTGAAAAGATATATGTACCCCTTATGTTCCTTGTAGCATTATTCACAATAACCAAGACTTGGAGGCAACCTAAGTGCCCATCAATGGATGTGAGTGGATAAAGAGGATATAGTATATTATACAGCAGAATACTACTCAACCATAAAAAGATTAACTCTTGCCATTTGTGACAACATGGATGGACCTTGAGGGAATTATGCTAAGTGAAATAAGTCAGACAGAGGAAGACAGGTACCCAGATACCATACAGGTTTCCCTCATATGTGGAACATGAAACAACAACAAGAAACAAACACATAGACACAGAGAACAGACTGGAGGTTACCAGAGGGGAAGGGGGATGAGGGGAGGGAAAAAGGGGTAGAGGGGGTCATTTGTATGGTGACAGATAGAAAGTAGACTTTTGATGGTGATGGTGATACGTGATGTAGTGTATATAGAAGTCGAAATATAATGATGTACAGCTGAAATCTATATAATGTCATAGCCAGTGTTACCTCAATAAAAGATTTTTACAAAAGAGGCATTAATTACTTAACAATTGATTAATTAAGCAAACATTTATTGAACTTTCCCTATGTGCCAGGTGCTGATGACAGAAAGATGAATAAGACACCCATTGTCCTCGAGACACTTATGATCCAGTGGGGACAGACAGTCATGTGCGTGAGTAAGAACAACATGGCAATAATGAGCAGTGATGCCTTAGTGGGCAAACTCATGTCAGTCACTTTCACCATTTTATTAACAAACAGAATATGGCCTCTTAAAAGAGGCTCTTCTGGGCTGGCCCGGTGGTGCAGCAGTTAAGTGAGCTTCAGCGGCCCGGGGTTCGCTGGTTCTGATCCCGGGTGTGGACATGGCACCGCTCATCAAGCCACGCTGTGGTAGGCATCCCACATATAAAGTAGAGGAAGATGGGCACGGATGTTAGCTCAGGGCCAGGCTTCCTCAGCAAAAAGAGGAGGACTGGCGGCAGATGTTAGCTCAGGGCTGATCTTCCTCAAAAAAAAAAGAGGCTGTTCTGGATGTGATTTTTTAATGCTGAAAGGGTACCTGCTGCATTCCAGATGATGAGTACGCCCCTAGGTCAGAGGAGACGTGAGTGTTCTAAGAAGAGGCACAGCGGAACTGCAGGCTCAGAAGACCAGGGTGGTCTTCCCTCTGTGGCTGTGAGTCGGGAGCAGGTATTGCCAGGAGTCTGGGCTTCCCTTCATCTGTAAGAGCTGGGACAACGGCTCTGTGGAACCCCCTCCAGCTCTATCCTAGAGGATACTTTGTCTTGATCATTCGTGGTAGGCTGCGTTTCTGCCACGATAATACAGAAGACTGACTCTGAGCCCAATTAAGCAAAATGTTATCTCCCCAAAAGGAATTTCAATCTGTTCATTAGTAGACCTGTACTGCAAAAAGTTGCACACAGTTAGGATTATTATATTTTGAACTTCATCAATAAAATATTTTTAGAAATTTGTTTTCTCTCTTGTATCTAAGTACCTATATCATATCCTTGATTTTGCATCATGGTGTACAAGGCCTAAAATATTTACTCTTGAGCCCTTTACAAAAAAAGATTGCTGATCCTATTTTGAGGCTGGAATGCTGTGAAGCCCAGTGTTTCCTGGAGTGGGAACCCTGAAGTGCTGTTCCTGCCAGGTGCTCAGTGGAGAAGACGTTGCCCTGGTCAAATAAAAGCCCTGACAAGTCCTGAAGTAAGAAACAAACAAATCCGTGACCACAGTCAAATGAAGGAACAAGCCTATTTCATTGTGTTTAAGCCAGTGATTCCTACTGTGTTTGCAGTCAGACCTTGTAATAGATAACGATGCTCAGTTGCACTTTGAACCCCGGCCCTGAGGGTCCCCCCCACACTCCTGTGCTCTCCAGGCAGGCACTCTTCATTTCAAGCTGCCTGGCTGCAATGGCAGGAAGTCTGCATGTATTTCAAGTTATATAGTCTTTCCCTTTTGTTGGACCAACTTTGCAGCAAACTAGGGAGCCACGCAGACAGAAGCAATACAATACTTCTTCCTTCCGATGCTGGGAAATGTTCCTTTCTAAGGCTCCATACTCTGTGCCAGTCGGAGCAGTGCAGCCTTAGGACGAGGACGTACAGATCCACAGACGATGCTGAATGTTTGAAATTGCTTTGCCTAGTTGTGGTGAGGACTTTGAGCCAAGTCATCTGCCCCTGTCTTGCCGGTTTCCCTTGTGACTCTAATGGAACACTGTCCAGCTTACTGTGCTGCCCTGAGTTTCGCTGTAGGATGGCTGCAAGCAAGGACAGCATCACAGGCTCAGCCTATGTTGCATAGCCAGGCCTGTGTCCCGACTCCTTCCCATGCCACCCCAAGCACCACCATTTCAACAGTGATAACCACCATCTCTTTTGGACACTGTTTGTGAAGCCCCTGGTTGGGTTATGGTGCCAGCCTTTGGCAGTGGTCAGAGTGATTCACGTGGCACCTGCGGAGTCAAACTCATCAAGGGGACTTTACCAGCAGGTGTCCAACAACTGAAGCACAGACATTGGTTGAATGAGTGAATGGGTGAATCAATGCTGTTCAACCCCAGAAAGCTGGGTCCTGGTGGTCAGGGACTTGTGTATTACAGGGGTTCTAGACCACTCTCTGTGCAAGAGATACCGTACATACGACAAGGCAGGGCAGGAAAGTTGAACGGACATGGGTTTGACTCCCAGACCTACCAACCATGCAAGGCATCACTTTGATCAAGTTCCTTAACTGCTCTTGAGTGTTACTTTTCTCTTCCATAAATGGAGTAATAATACCCACTTTGCTAGATTCCTGTGTTGATTAAGCTACCTAAGGGGGCTGACGTGAAAGCTTGCAAGGATCTGGTACATCGTAAGCACTGCAGCCATGACTGAGAGGTTATGAAGCGTGGAAGAGTCATCAACCATCACCCCATCTAGTCCCCTCGTCCTGTAGATGAGGAGACTGGGCCATTATGTCGCAGGCAGTGGGAGAACACAGGTTTCCTCAGTCCTGGTTTAGTGCTCTGTGTAGCTCATTTCTCTCTTCAGTCATCCATTAATTGCTGGAGGGAAAATCCTGGTTCTAAACTTGGGTACCTCCTGTAAATTCTGATTTTGCTTTGAGACCCAAAAGATGTGTGCCTGGCCTGTAGAGTGCATGGGTTGCACAATGTGACTTTTTAAGCACAAAGCTGAGAATGCTGCCTTCCAGAAAGAGGGCTTCTCTCTTCTGGCATGTTCATGTTGCCGGGCTGGGCCTTGGGAACGCCAGGCCCATACATGCCCCAGACACGAGGGCTGGCTTGTCTAGGCCTCAGGCCTTGGGGAAGGTGAAACAGTCGCGAGCCAGGTGTTGCCTTCTGAGCACACAGCTGGCTGTATTGGGGCTGGCTGGGGCTTGGTGGAGTGTTCCGAGGAGCCACCTAGGGTGACTCAGATGAGCAGTAACATGGCAGAGAGGAGAGAAGTGGAGGGAAGAGAAGGACAAAAGCACTTGGCATAGGCTAGAGCGAGCAATTTTTTTTCCTCAAGAAAACAGTGTTATACCTGATGCCTAGATTCCTTCCCAGGTGGACCCAGAAAAATCCCATTAAACACGATCCAGCAACTCCACTTCTGGGTGTTTATCCAAAGGAAATGAAAACACTAACTCCAAAAGACATCTGCAGCCCTGTTCACTGCAGCGTTATTGAGAGCAGCCAAGGCACGGGAGTGCCCGTCGACGGGTGAGGGGTAAAGACGACGTGGCCTATATATGCTGCGGAGCGTTGTTTAGCCGTAAAAAGGAAGGAAGTCCTGCCATGTGCGACAACACAGATGGACCCTGAGGCATTACGCTAAGTGAAATAAGTCAAGCAGACAAAGACAATACTGTATGATCTCACTTATATGTGGGACCTAAAAACAAAACAAAACAAAAGACCCTGAACTCATGGAAACAGAATAGATTGGTGGTTGCCAGAGGCAGGGGTGAGAGGTGGGGGAAGTGGCTGAAGGGGCTCAAAAGGTACAAACTGCTAGCTGTCGGTCAGTCCTGGGGATGTCATGTGCAGCGTGGCGACTACAGTTAACAAGACTGTGTTGTATATTTGAAAGTTGCTAAGAGAGTAGAGCTTAAAAGTTCTCACCACAGGAAAAAATGATTTGTAACTATGTGCGATGATGGGTGTTAACTGGGCTTACTGTGGTGAGCGTTTTGTAAAGTATACACATGTCAAATCATTATGTCGTACACCTGAAACTAACGTTACATGTCAATTACACTTCAGTAGAAAACCCCACTAAACACACAGAGCATACGGACTCTAATACTCCAGGACTGGTAGGGCCACCTGGGTTTCTGTGACCTGAGCTAGGTCTCTAATCACTCAGCATTATCATGGTATTAGCTACCATTAATTATTATAGAAATGCCAAGAAAGTGTACCGAGGAGTATAAAATAAGTCCTTTTCTCACCCTGCCCCCAAACCAATCTTACTAAACCAAGTCTGCTGCTGTTAACAGTCTCTTGTGGATCTTCCTGATACTCTCTGTGTGTATGTAAATGTAGTAGGCACCACGGGAAGCTGACGTATGAAGTGCCATTGGAGGAGAGGAGGGGAGCCAGGGACGCGGGGAAGAGTGCCAGGCAGAGGGACCAGCAAGTGCAGAGTCCTCGAATGGGAGCGTGCTGGGTGTGTTTGGGGAACAGCAGAGGCCAGGCGGGGCGGGGCGGAGATGCACAGGGCTTTGTAGCTCACGGCAGGGCCTCGGGCTTTGACCTTGAGCAGAGCCCACAGGATCTGACTTCGGGGGGTCATTTGGAAGCTCCTGTGTGGTAATCTAGGGAAGAGATGTCGGTAGCATCAACCTTGATGGAGTGGTTCATGGAAATGGAGTAGAAAAGTGGTTGGATCCTGGCCATATTTTAAAGGAATAGCTGACTAATGGGATTTGTGGTTGGACCTGTGCTCACTTCAGCAGCACATACACTAAAGCTGTTGTTGGACAGGTTGTGGGTTGTGAGAGAGTGAGAATATAGGGCAACTTCCAGCTTCGGTGGCTAAACAGCTGGACGGATGAGGTTTCTAATTCATGGTGGGGTCAGTATTCAGAGCCAAGCTGCTGGGCTCCCTCCTCCACATCTTTCCTCCTGGGTCCCACCCAGATGTCCGTAACACTGTGCTGTGGTAAGGTTCTGTGCTCCGAGGCACAGAACAAAATTTCAGAATATTGCCTTCTGTTAAGTTGGGGACTTTCTAGCGCAAATCAGTTACAGTGTCTGAGAGCGTGTTACACTGTCACTTCTGGTATTTAAAAGATGCTTATTAGAATCCAGGTAAGCCATTCCTAGAACTCTGGACTCGCCTGTTGGGAACGACTGCGCGAGACTGTTGTTCTGGAGTCTCGTGTTTCTGTTTTTGGTGACCACACTCTCTGTGCCCTGAGTTTCGTGGTGCTTTCTTGCCCATCAGTGACTTTTTGTGAAGACAAATGTGCTATTTGTAATTTTCTTCCTGGAGCCATTTCAACTAAAAGCTAATTAAATGTCTTCACGTCATATTTTAAAGTATTCTTTCAGCAGTAGTGGGACAGTGTGTGAGCTGTAAGAATCCCCGAGTCTAAAATAAACTCATGCAAATACTTTTTCAAATTCCACTGTGCGTGTAGACAGCTTTACTTAAACATGATTACAACATCTTTGTTTTTATTAATTTTATCAATTACAGTATTGGAAGGACGAGCGTGTGGTTGGGGCCTTCGGCTCTGGCCTTCTGGCGGAGCTGGGTTGGAGCGTGGCTGCGGGCTGCCGGCCCTTCTCCAGCTGTCTTCCCTTCAGAGCCGTGGGTCTTACATGCCATGGCTTCGGGGAGCACCTGAGGTGCTGAGAGAGTTCGCAGAGGCCTCTTGTGTTTTCATTACGTTCCCACGTGGTTCTGATACCACCAGTGTGTGAGGACCACTGCTTTCGAGCGCCAGTTGCTTTCGCGTTTCAGTCAGGGATTCTGATCGGGTGCTTTCGGCGATGTCTTACTCCCCGCCTTCCAAGAGTGTGAGTATGTTCTTTACAAGTGACTGAAATCGGCTTGGGCCCCCAAAACTTCATGCCGAGGGACACCTCCTGCATGCTTTCCCTTGAAGCTGAGCGGTGGGTTCTGGAGATCGCGATGAGACTGCAGCGGTGTGGACTTGCAGGTGGCATATTGGCCCGTGCCAAAGCAATTCTCTCCTTTCCCTGCCAAGTGCACCTCTTGCTGTGGCAGCTCCCAAGTCCATTTTTCTGCCAAGGACCCTGTGGGGGCTGTAGGGGGAGAGGCCTGTGTGGACCAACTCAGCATGGAGTCCTTCCAAATCAGAGGTGGCCGGATGCTAATCACGGTCAGGGAGGATGAGTTCTTACAGGGTTTGGGCCTTTTAGGACCACTTATTTCCGTGTGAGAAAGGTATTCTGCGCTTCCCAGTAATCATAACATTGTTGAGTGCTAAGCACTGTTCCAAGTGCTTTATATGTAGTACAAATCCCACAGAGAATTTACTATTCTCATTTTACAGAAGAGGAGTGGTGGGACAGAGAGCTTGCCCATGGCCACCTCAGCTAGTGGTGGGAGCTAAGATTCAAACCCAGGCTGTCTGGCTCCAGAGTCTATCATTTTAACCATTATGCTCCCTGGTTTCCCAATCTAGCAGGATTTATGCCCCTCCTTTCCTTTATGCTGGCCTAGGACTCATAAATGGGGGTGATACAGAGACGGACGCTCCAAGGGCAGCCCTGCAGACAGTTGAGGAGTCCCGTGGCAGGCACAACAACTGGGAGCTCCTGGGAGCCCTCCCTCGCCTGGGGAACCAGGGTTGGGGATGGATGGGGGTGGGGGTGGACAGGGTGGCATTCAGTGGGAAGGCTGGACTCACTCCTCACAGGTAGCATCCATTCTGATTGGGCAGTGCCCTTTACCTGTCTCCAGGTTTTCACTGTTGCTCTGGGTGTATGTTCCTCCCCTGAGAGGCGTGGCTGGCTTGGCCATAGGTCCCTGCATTGTCACGGACCTTCCTCTTGGTGAGGAGAAGGAAGGGCCGGTTGTTCCCTGGGGCTGTTCAGGGCTACTGACAAGTAGCAGACTGTAGGCCACAGGGACGCCCCGAGTCACAGAGAGGTGCAGTGAATCCAGGGCAGGATTTCTACAACTTAAGAAATATGAGAGTTCCTTTTTAGGGAAAACTATTACAACTTATTTCCAGTGTTAAATGAAATTAGCCGTGTTATAGCATTACTTAAATATGTTCAACAGAGCCAATTACAAGTCCCTCATATTTTTAGTTGTTGTACAAGGGTAAAGCGGAAACAGTTTAGCAAACCCGAATAGAAGCGCAGTTGCAGTCGCAGTAATTTCCTGTTCCCGGTGCTGATGGAATGTGATGGATGCTGCTCTGTTGCTGAAACAGCCTCAACTCACAGCGTGCATGTGGCCTCGACAGCACGGGTTCTTTGCACACTGCGGCCTCCACTTGGTGTGTTGGGGGATGATCCATTGTCCATTATGTTGGCGTGTGTGTCGGAGGAACCCACCCAAGGCCTTTGTTTGCACAGAGGCCTGGGACGACCTTTGGCCTCCACTGGTGGGTTGGTCAGTCTCTGCAGCCCTCGGTGCCCTGTGGTCACAGGCAGGCTCCAGGACTGCTGCTGTCTGGCAGGTCTGGGTGAGGGAGGTGCTGGAGGATGTGTTTCCTGTGGCTCTGTCTGACGCTGATTTGGGACTGCATTCCACTGGGACGTGAGCTCTCATGAGAGCAGGGGCTTTGCTTTGCTCTCTGCCATATTCTTGATGCCAGGAATAGTGCCTAGAACAACTCTGTCCACCAGAAATGTAAGGTAACCTATAAATATGAGCCACATACGTCATTTAATGTTTTCTACTAGCTACATTTTAAAAACGTAAAAGGAACAGGTTAAATTAACTTAAAAAATATATTTTACTTAACCCAATATATATAAAATATTGTCATTTCAACATGTAATCAATATAAAAATTATTAATGGGAGATTTTACGTTTTTCTTTCTGTGCTAAGTCTTTAAAATCTGGTGAGTATTTTATACTTATGGCACATCTCAGTTCAGCCTAGCCACCTTTCAGGTGCTCAGTAATCGCATGCAGCTAGTGGCTACTGTATGGGAGAGGGCAGGTGTGGAAGATAATGGGTGCTCAAGAAGTGTTTCTAAAAGAGGAAATTGTTGGATGAATAATGAAAAGAACTTCCGGCCCCTCAAGATGCTGCTTTCAGAATGCAGGTGCTCCCTACTGTCACAGTGGGCAGAGGGGAGAAAAAGGGCTGGAAGGCCCTCGCCTCTGCCCTGAGGGAGGCGCGTCCTCCTGCCGGGTCTCGCTGCGCCAGCCTTGCTCCGTAGTGCTCATGCTCCCAGCGCAGCTGGCTGCTTCTTTCTGAAATGCAACACTTGTCAAGTTACTCCCTTGCTTAAGAACGCTCCAGTGGCTTCTCTTCAACATTAAGATAAAGTCCAGGTTCCTTCCATGGGTTGCAAGGCCCCCAATGACGGCCCTAGCCTTTCTTTTCATGTGTGACCTCCCACCGCCCGCCTTAGACTCTGCCTCAGCCGCACCGGGACTCGTTTCTATCCTTCCACATGCAGGTCACCTTGACTTTGGGTCTTTGCACACGCCACTTCCTATGACTGGACAGTCCTCCCTCCCCTCTTCTCGCCCACCTCATTCTCTGCATATCCTGCATATCCATCAGGTACAGGTTAAAATGTCACTTCCTCCAGGAAGCCCTCCCTGAACCCCCTTCATGGTTTGGCTCTCTGATTTCTGGTGCTGTGCATTGCTCTAGCTGAATATTCCTCACTCTCATCTTTCAGGCTGGATCCCCCTTGTTAGGAGCTGTGCCCCTACCCTTTGAGGCCCGGGATAACTTAGGGAAGAAGAAGATCCATTTGGATCATAGAGGCCTGAAAGATGTTATTGATGAGGATTACTTTGGGCTGGTTACTTTTGAAAGCTGCAGACAGGAGGGAAACTCTGAAAAGTGGAATTTGCTTGCCCTTTGATGAGAGACGTTTGCATTTGTGAAGAAAGTCTCCATCTGTAGGGGTGTCTCCCTCTCTGCACCAGGAGGAAGGGGGGATGACCTTATCTCTAGAAACTCTTATTGGGGAAGGCAAGGACCTAATTCTGCATAATAATCTTGCTCTTGTTTACTGTACTTGTCTGGTAGCCTCATGTAACTGATCCCCCCACCACCAACATCCTCCTTTGTCTTTAGCTGAAGATGATATTTAAGGTGGTGGCTTCAGCCATTTACTTAATCCGATCTGATTCTTATCTAAAGTTATAGGACCACCCAATAACCAGACCCCACCTGCACTGATACCATTTTAATGACTTTTTTTTACATATTCTTTCCTTTGTCTTATAAAGAGATAACTCACATACCTATGCCTTAAATTTAGCCCTACCCTCAACCCATGTTTGCAACTCTTTACTGCCCACGGGTCCTGTCCCCATGCCTGCAGCTCTTCACTGCCCATGGATCCTGTCCCCCCACCTGCAGCTCTTCACTGCCCATGGGTCCTGTCCCCAAGCCTGCAGCTCTATACTGCCCATGGGTCCTGTCCCCATGTTATTCCATGCTATCCTCTGCATAAAAGAGCACTACTGCCAGAACTTGAGAGTCCAAGAAATCTTTCTTTTGACTCCTTGACTCACCCAGCCGGCATCATTATCATTGTTGTAAAATGTGGCCAACAGTCTTGGGAGAAAAGGAACAGACATTTCCTACCTGATGTAAAAATATGCATTATGGGCAAGGCTTAAATAAATTGTAGCAATCCTATTTCTCATGGCGACGTTTGGCAGTCCCTTCCCTTCCATCACTGCAAGGGCCAGGGGATTATTCTAGCTGGGGTCAGCCAGCCACTGTGTCCTTTCCTCAACTGGGAGATGTTAGTTATTGGAAAACTTGTGACTCGCCTGTCCTTGAGTACTGAGGGTTCCTCCCGGGTCCTTCCCTTCTTCGGTTAAAGTGGCTCACACAGTAATTATATCTAGTGTACACATCAACTAGAACAGTGATTCCAAACAAGAGGAGCCTCTCAGGATCGCGGGGCAGTTTTCCTAGAGGACAGCTGTCCAATATCCATTCTCCCCCAACTCCCTCCAGACTCAGGAGCCACCGTCTCTCGGGATGGGCCTGGGAATGCATGTCGCGAATAGAGTCTCGGCCCGCTCTGGCGTTTCTTCTCTGCTTGAGGGTCACTGAGCTAGGTAAGAGAAAGGCAGAATGCTCCTGAACCAAAGCCGTTGCAGGTTTGACGGGTGGCTTCTGTACTAAGTTGCTACAGGGTGACCAAGGGCATGACATCTTCTATTCCAGGAGCCCAGTCTGGAGGAACTGTCAGCCAGGGTGGAACTCGGCAGCCTGGATGAAAGGCCCCTGACTGACAGGCTTTGTTTGTTCCTGTTGCAGCTGCTGGTTTGACTTTACAATGCAAATAAAGCCTGATACGTTATGACACTTTACAGGTATTGTTCACCATACCTGTTAGGAGATGAATAGCTTATGAAAAATTGTTCTCAAACCGCACTCAAATGCCTGTTGATAAGCAAGTTAACATAGTGAAATCTGATATTCTGTCTTCCACTGACCCTGGGGCTTTAGAGCTGAGCTTAAAAAGTGGTGCCCATATATGTGGGGGCAGGGGTTGGGGGAGACACATAGTGTTGGCCATCACAATATTTTATATTCATTCAACAGGTACTTACTGAGGCCCTATCATGTCCCAGGCCCTGTTTCAGAAGGGAAAAAAATAAAAAAGATCCAAACTCCTGCCCATGGAGTCTACATTTTAGTGGAAGAGACAAAAATAAGCAACATAAATAATTAAATAAATAAACTCTATGGTGCTATATATGTGATAATTGGTTTGGAGAAAAACAAAGCCCGAAAGGAAGATAGGCATGACTGCGTGTGGAGTGGTGATGGGCAGGGTGGTGGTGGTGACGTTTGAGCATAGACCTGAAGGAGAAAAGGGGATGAGCCATGCAGGTATTTGGGAGTAAAGTGCTCCATATGGAATATAAGTGCAAAGGCCCTGAGGCAGGCAGGAACATACTTGGAGTATCTGTAGAATCACCAAGTGGTGAAGCTGAAATGGAGAGGAGGGAAAACATGGTAGGTCAGGAGGTACCGAGGGCCTGGGAGGCCCCAGCGAGGAGTTTTGCTTCTGCTCTGAGTGAGATGAGAAGCCTCTGCTGACTTATGAGCTGAAGTGTAAGAGACACAACTTAATTTCAAAAGGGTCACCTGGTGGGTGAAAACTGCCCTCTGCAGGAACAACCGTGCAGAGGAAGCCCCTTTAGGAGCTGTCACACTCCCCCAGGCAGTGGCAGGGGTGGCTTGAGCCAGGGGGCAGAAGCAGAGGTGGCGAGAAGGGGTCAGATTCTCGGTAAACTGTAGAGGCAGAGCGAGCAGGATTCGCGAGGACTTGGTGTCTGAGGGAGGGGAAGAGTCGTGAGGTGGGTTTCTGGCCAGAGCAGCCGCAGAGAGGACGCGGCAGCTCCCGGGGGGTCGGGCTGGGCCAAGGTTCCACGGCGTGGCCGCTCGGCACAGAGCTGCTGCTCCTGAAGGCTTCGTGCTGCCGGTCGCCTCCCTAGTGTAGGTCTGACAGGAGCCTTTGCTGGGAAGGAAAAGAGTCTCCAAAGTTTTGGTTCTTGATCCTACTCTTATTCTTAAAAGGAAAACTCCTTTTTGTAATGTTTTCTCTAAACTTTGTATGATTGCTTTCTTAATCTCTAATTTGGCTCTTTTCTTTGTGCCTAATTAAGTATTTAGAAAGCATCTTCCTTTTCAAAGTTCCTGCTTCCCAGGAAGTGATTTCTCTCTTAAGTGATTGCTGTTTAAAGAGGGGTCCTGACCAGCTTCCCAAGGTGCATGAGACAGACCCACTCCCGTTCCCCTTGGGGAGGAGGACGTCACTGTGTGGGTTCTGTAGCATCGCCTCTGGGGAGAGGAGCTGGGGGGGACTTCTTTTAATTTATTCACTTCTATATTTTTTCATACATGTATATATGATAGAATGACCGTAAGACTACAATTGAATAAATACATAAAGTATAAACAAATCTATGGGCTCATAATGACACTAAAAATAAAACAAAAGATAGAACTCGTTGGTCACCATAGAAGGTTGCTAAGGCACCAACTCATTATTGTGAAAACAATAAAATGATAAAGAATCCAGCATTTGTTCTGCCTTCCTGGCGTGCACTGTATTTGAAGTTAACCAGATGTTAATGAGGGAAATTTCCGTGTAGAATTCCAGCTAAAATGTAGAAGGAATGATACAGGCATAAACAAATGGGTCTAGGCCATGTTCATCAGTGGGTGGGGAAACCATTGAATGAGGGGCAGACAGAGAACTTCATGACGGGTGGAGCAGGCTGACGATACCTGAACCCACTCATCGGTCAGCCTCCACATTGCCTGAGCTCGGCCGCCAGTGATAGGTGTGGAGGGGTTCAGTGTATTCTGTTTTTGTGGTGTTTATAACTTTTCACAATAAGAAGTTTTTAAAAGACAAAAATATGTTTATACATATGTTCTGCCACATGCACAGCTGGGTGAGCAGTGCGGGATAGGTTGCTGAGAGACCAAAGAAAAGACCCGGAGACGGTGGACGAGACACACGGGTTTATAGGGAGTTACTTACAGGGAAGGTGCAATGGCGGCCGGCTGGGCAGCAACGTGCACCTGCTACTGCCTCCTGAGAGAAGCTAGCTTAAGTGGGCAGAGAAACAAAGGCTGTGTGCTTACCAAGGGGAACTGTCCCTGTGTGACCTGCATTCCAAGGACCAGAGGGCCCCCCACCCCGGAGGGCCTCTGTTCCCTCAGGCTGCAAGGGTCTCTGTGCTAACTCTCCCACAAGAAACAGCTGGGTTGGCCAAGCCCAGGACTGTTATCATCGTGAATACTGGTGCACAGCAGAGACAGGAGCCTCAAGGACACATGGTTTAAAGGGGCGTGTTGGATAGTGCCCCTACACTCCACCCACCACATTTCCAAATGGCCCTTACAATCGCATTGTGCCAATCTTCTGCAGTTTCCCTCCAGCCGGACACAGAGTAGAGCGCTGTAACTTGAGACCACAACAGCAATAGAGAGCACAACATGAAAATAAAAGAAGTAGTAAAAAGGCCAGGACACCAAAGAAAACATGTCACCGGGTGGAGGTGGGTAGGAATGGGAAAGTGGGCAACACTCCTCCACTCTCTCAGGGCTCCCCAGACGGAGGCGCGGGCAGCTTGGAGACGGCATGGGGACACCGTGGTTGAAGGGAGGCAGCTCGCTGCAGACCCAGCAGTTGGAGTGATTTTGTGTGTCAGCAACAGTGTGTGCCCAGGCAGTGAAAAGGTTGGCAGACATTGTCCTAAGGACAAAAAGGAAGATGTTTAGAGGGGTCTAGAACAGGGAGGTCATGACCATCCAGCAAGACACACCAGAGGGAAAGGATGAAAGTGCCTTGGGGAATTGGAGGAATTACGTGATATCCTGTTTTAAGTTTGTCCCCCAAGGGGCAAAGAGACCACACCAGCGGGACCCCACCTGCCGTTGCCAGGGCCAAGTGACCATGTGGGTCTCAGCAGGGAGTTCGGTGGCAGAGGCAAAAGCAAGCTGTTCTGAGTGCCCGGCTGTGGTTGCAGTTCCTCTCGTTGATTAGCGCTTGTCTGCAGATGTACTGTTGTGTCAGGTTCTGTGTCAACGTCCGATATGCTCTGGGTTGAGTGCATCTCACATTCATTCAGTTGATGTGTTGCAGTTGCCAGGTGTCTCGTCCAGTGGGCTAGGGTCCTGTCTTCTGTCCTCAGGTGTTGTTTCAGCAGGCCATTCATTTGTTCCGTCAGCCCCGTGGCCCTGGGGTTGTACGGCAGGTGAAATGCCGATGTGTCCATCTGATCAGCCCATGTCTGTACCTGGTGGCCAGTGAAATGCGTCCCTCAGTCACTGTCAATGTCCATGGGAACACCGTATGCAGCACAGAGGTGCTCCAGGCCTCTCCTGGTGGTCTTCTGTGTGGGCCTCTTGCTGGGGCATCCCTGCAGCAGTTCTGTACACGTGTCCACACAAGTAAGGGCATACCGACAGGCATCAGAGAAAGGCAAGGGCCCGATGTAGCCCACCTGAAGCATTGAGCAGGCTGGCTGCCTCTGGCTATTTGGACACAGGCCTGTGTCCCAGGGAATGGCCCAGGGTCTCAGCAAGGAACAAGAAGGGCACTCCTGACAGGCCTGCACCACGTCAGCATAGCACAGGGGGATGCCCCAGGCCTTGGCAACAGCCTATAAGGTCCTTTGTCCTTTGTGTCCAGACTTCTTCTGTAGCCACCCTGCCGAGGTGAATTCAAGCTAACTCGTCTGCCTGCTGGTTTCCTGGCAGCATTGTCGCCTGACGTGCAGACACATGGTATAGTGTTATGGTCATTTCCCAGACCTGCTGCCAGATATCATCCCAGAGTTCTGCCCCTCACAACGGGCAACCATTAATAGTCCACTTCTGTCGTGCCCATTGGGCCATCCGCAGGGCGAGCCTTTATAGGCTGCCCACCTGTCCACGCAGAGGCACATTGGATCGGGCTCACGAGTCAACAGCATCCAGGCAGCCTGCAATTCGGCCCATTGACTACTGTACCCAGAGCAGAGTTTAACCACATGCTGTTAGTTGAAGGCTGGAGGGCCACTGCTGTCCACTGGGGGGTGTTCCCCTGCAGAGCCATCCGTACCCCAGGCCTCCGCCAGGATTGGTCCTTCTCCTTGCCGTACATCTGGCAGGGTTTCAGGCATGGGCACCTCATCTAACAGGGTTGGTTCTTCTGTGGTGTGTTACCTAGGATGACACGCAGTTCAGCACTGAGGGGACTGTTGGTCAGGGTCCCTCGTTGTTGTAAATGTGCGTGCCACTTTGCCAATGTCTGTGTTTGGGCTGTTCCAAGTGGGGCTTCTGGAAAGCCTCCCGCAGCCACCCCGCAATGGGCAGATGAGTGCAGACTGGGACCGGCAGGGAGTGGGTTATGGGCTCCACCTGCTGAAGGGCCAGGTAAGCAGCACACAATTGTTCTTCTAGGGCTCTGTGCGGGTTTTCAGCCCCTTTCCCCAATTGGGACCAGAAGCCAAGGGCACCCGCTTATTGCCTTGCCACTGCCAGAGACCCCATCCAACCTCCCTGGGTAACTGGAAACGTCCAATTCTCATGGTTGTCCTGGTGTTCAAATACCCAAGGACTGGATTTGTTTCACTGCCGTTTTGGCTTGGGTCCAGGCCTCTTTCCTTGGTGGTCCCCCAGTCCCAGATGGTTTTGCCCCAACTTGTAAAGAGGCCAGGCAGCCTGTATCTTATCTATGACAGCAGCAGGAACTGCTTGTGTCCCCGACCAGGCTGCACCCAGGTAGGTATCTGACGGACAATGCAGGTCCTTGGCATAGGTGGGCAATGAGGGAGCAAGAGGCTTCCTGGAGGCCTGGGAAAGACTCAGAGGTTAACATAGCATCATCAATATAATGAAACAAGGGAACGTCAGGGGGTTTTGATCCCAGAGTGGTGATATAGAGGCGTTGCTGCTGGGTGGGGTGAGAAGTGACGGAGGTCATCTTGCTCACTCCAGCCCCATAGCAAGATGTCTTCCACTCCTGTAGACCAAGACATTGTTATTTCCGCATGTGGCCTCCGGTCCCCTGATAGCCCGCCACCTGCACTGTGCTGCAGGGATGGGTCAAGCTCCTTTGGCCTTCCCCCTGGTCGGCCGGGGTTGGGGTGGAGGCAGGGCGCAGGTAGCTAGGGTGTTCCCAGCCTGCCACTGGAGGTGCTGTAAAAGCCACCAGAACGGTGTTTGGTTGTTTATCACTTCTTTCCAAGCGGTGCTTGCTGCTCCCTGGGGCTGCGGGAGCCGCCGTGCAGACTGCTCTCTCCATGCTTTGCTCAGCCTCAGTCGTGCTGCCAGGGGAGAGGAGGGAGGGGCAGGGAGTCCCGGCCGCCTGTCCCTCAGGTCTCGGTGTCCTGCTTTGCTCCGCCTCGGCGCTGGTGCCAGGGTGGCTGGACCATGCGCTCCCCGTGCTCTCCCTGCCCCCACAGGCACTTTCTGCCCCTGGCCAGACAGGCTCCTGGTCTGTCCTCGCCCCTGTGTGCGCACTGGAGCCAGCAGCTCTTTTTGTGACTGTCTTGCTTTTGATATTGAAACTCATTCATTTTAATTTCAGCCGACTTGACCATACACAAAACTCCTCAGGGCTTTACTTCTGCAAACCTTCTGTCACTTACTTTTTACATTCAGAATTGCTCCCATGTCACTTTTCCTTTTTTTTCTTAGTACTTTAGGACAAATATATCTTTTTTAACAAAATAAAGAAAAACATCTCTATTCTTTATACCTTCTTTACTGAAAATATGTGTTTTACTTTGCTTGTATAGACACTTTTTAGAAATATGTTTTTTCATACAAAATTCCTCAGCATGTATAAAACGTTTATCAATAGACTTAAGCGTCTTTTAATGTCTTTGAGATAAGAAACCAAAGGCAGACAAATCTATGTTTAGTAATCAATTTCTAACATTTTATCTTATGTGAAAATGACCTAGATATTCCACAGATTTTTACCATTTAACTTAATTTAGCAAAACTCTAAAGTTTCAAGTTACCAGAAAGATTTTGGAAGCTGTTTGTCAAGGATTTATACCATAAAACATAATTATTGTACCTGAAAACTCTTACCCATTTTTAGTTAAATCATTTGTCCCCAGCAGTTGTATTTAGATTACTCACAGAAACTTCCTGTGACATTAAAGCAGTTGGCCGCCATCTTGGATTGTTTTACGCACATACGTCGTACACATAATTACTGTTAAAAAGCCCCCCTCCCACTTTTCGTCCTTTTCCCATCTATTTCGTTTCCTTGCTCCCCGATTCCACCAGCTCTGCGGCAGTGGAGTCCCTCATGGTGGACGCATGTGCCGCACAGGCAGGGGTAGGTCCCTGGGAGCTGCCCCCGCAGGTCAGGGCTGGTCAGACCTCTATCCTCTCATCAGTCTCCCGTAGGAGTGTTGACAGAGCCTTGCTAGTTTCGGCTTGAACCAGCCATGTTCCTTTCTAGTTTTAATTTCTCTTGTAGCTGCCTCACCTTCGCCTTAGCTTCCATTTCAGCTTCTGTTGCTAAGTGAACAGCAGCAAGGAGGGCCCACCCCAGTGCAGCAGCTACCACCCAGTCTTCTGATTTCTTTCTCGCATCATTTATCATGCTCAGGACTTCCCCTGCCTTCATTGCAAGCCTCCTACAGTGGGAGGGGCTACCCCACAGCTGTAGCAATGGCCTGGGTTTCTCTCATGCCCAGGACTTTCCCCAAGGCCCTTTGGCATTCTTGGGGCGTCCCCATACTCACGCAGTGGGCCCCATCCATCAAGGATGGTGGCAACTGGCCCACACAGGGAGGACACCAGCCAACCAGAGGTTACCCCTGCGGACTTCCCCTTACCATCGCCCATAGTCTCGGCACTCATGCGGTTCTCTTTGGTCTCCTGGCTGGCTCACCAAGTTTTCTACCCCATGCCCATGTGGGTGAGCAGTGTGGGATAGGTTGTCAAGAGACCAAAGGAAAGACCCAGAGACAGTGAATAAGACATATGGGTTATTGGGAGATACTTACAGGGAAGGTCTAGTGGTGGCTGGCTGGACAGCAACGTGCACCCACTACTGGCCCCCAAGAGAAGCTTGGGTAAGTGGGCAGAGGAACAAAGGCTGTGTGCTTGCTAAGTGGGACTGTCCCTGTATGACCTGCATTCCAAGGACCAGAGCCCCTCCTGGAGGGTCTCCGTGTTTCCTCAGACTGCAAGGGTCTTCATGCTACCTCTCCCATGAGAACACAGCTGGGTTAAACAGGCCCAGGACTGTTATCAGCGTGAGTACTGGCACGTAGCCCAGACAGGAGCCTGAAGGACACATGGTCTTAAAGGGGCAAGCTGGCTAATGCCCCTACAACATAAACAAACTTTTTTATTTTTAACTATAAAGGATTACGCTCTATAAACTGCTCTGCATTTTACTTTTATCCACTGAATTGATTTTTGTGGGTTTAATACAGCTCACCTTACTGGCTTCTGGACTTTCATATAGGGTGGCTTTGCTGAGGGTTTTTATTTATCAAGAGTGAGTATAGGAGATCAAAAGATTAGGGACAGACAAACGCAATTCTTCCCAGACAGGCTTGCAAAGTACACTCTGGCAAGGACCTCTTGAATCCCAAGAGGTAAAAAGAAGCTTTAGGTGAGCAGTGTCAGGGAAACAAACATTTGAAGCTATTTTTCTGAGCAGAGAAGGGATTCACAGGCTGTTCCTGATGCCATCTGGTGCATGGGACCGTGGGAGCAGCTGGAGAGTGGAGGCAGGGGCTTCTTCCTGACCTTGGGCCTGAAGCCCCCTCTTCAGTATCTCCAGCTGTGCTGGCAGCTGGTCAGTTTCAACTCTTTTCCCCGGGGTTCCACCTCCAACCTCAGCAGTTCATCCCAAAGAGTTTGAACGTTTAGATCTGGAGTCTGACATGCTGGAGGGTATAAATGTAGCCAAACACAGGGGTGAGGGCAGTAGGTGGAAAGCGTTCTGACAGGTACGTGGGAGAGCAGCCTGGTGGGTGTGGGAAGAGCCCGAACTTTGGAGCCAGCCTGGGTTTGAATGGCGGTTCTCCGTCAGCTGTTGTGTCCGTTGGCAAACCGTTTACTCTGTGCTTCTGCTTCACTCCTCTGTACCGTGCTGACAGACACCCTCCTTCCTGTGGCTGTGACAGGGGTCCCTGACGTTGGGTAAGCAAAGCCCGTGACCGAGCCCAGCAGTTGGCAAATGCTTTACAAATACCCAGTCTCCATGTCTCTCTTCTACGAACAGGACCAGTGGCCGTCTCAGAAGCCACGTCCAGAGCGGGGATCCTGAGAGATGAAGGGCGAGGATCATGGCTGGTCACTGAGAGACTGGGCTGTGTGGACTGAAAGCTGATTTCTGAAGGAAACTGGATGTGGGGAGGCTTCTGGGAGCTGAGGAAGCGTTCTCGGAGAAGCGCCTCAGGGAACCACAGCGTCTGCCCTCTTCTGCTGTATTGCTGGCTCGGCTGTGCCCGTCCATCTCAGCCCGAAGCTCCAGGAAGACAGACCCCAGACCCCCCTCACGCGCCGTGGTGTCCTGCAGGGCCTCACGTGCCGTGGGGCCTTAGCACCTATCTGTAGGTGAATGAATTAGTGCTCATGGAAGAAATTCTAGCAAACACAAATCAGAAAAAAGAAAATTACCCCTAACACAGTCACTCATTACTAACATTGTGGATTTTTATCCTTTCGGTATGTTAAATTATAATGTCTAGTTAAAATTTACAAAACAGAGGTCATACTATTTTCTAATCTGCTTTGTGAAAATATATTGTGAACATTTTTCCAAATTCTATATGCTTTCCTATAAAATCATGTTAATGGCTGCATAGTATTTTTTGTATATACATACCACAATTTTTGTAATGAACTAATTCCTTGTCTTTAGACGTTTAGGTAGTTTTTGCAGTATCTTGCTGATATAAACAGCATTGTGATGACCATCCTTTAGCTAAATCCTTGGCCAAATAACTGATTAGCTTTTCCACTTGAATACCAATTTCCTTTTCCTCGTTTTCTAGGATAATTGTCGATGCACGTGTAGTTGTAGGAAATAATACAGAGAGATCCCTCGTACGCTCCGCCCGGTATCCCCAATGGTAAGATGACACATTGCGCACCTGTAGAACAGTATCAGGAAATCGACACTGGTACAACCCTTTAACACCTATTTCAAGTTTTTTACTTTGCCTTGGCCAGACAGATGTGGACACGCTATTGGAAACTAGTTTTCATTTTCAAGCATGTTTGTTTCTTCTATCGACTCCCCTCCTCTGCTTTTCCCCCTGCTCAGCTGAGCCCTGTCTGTGGTTAGCCTGCCTTGGTGGCAGGATTCCTGCCGCCTTTGCACAGGCGCATGAGTTCTAGTCTCAGAATTCCAAGCGCTAGTGTTCTCCAGAGCCCCTGTGAAGGAAGGTCCGAGACGTTTTCTTCTGCTGTGAAACTGTAGCCATCTGTTGTTTTCTACTCTTTAATATTGATACAGATAACTCTGAGGTGTCAGAGCTGGCAGACCTAATAGATACAGTCTGCTGCTCATCAGATTCCCTAATTAAAGCTGTGAGCCAGGCTGTAAGGTACATTTCCCTTGTTTTTATTTCAGATTCTGTGTAGTCACATTTTATGTACGTATGAAAGTATGTCTATGAAACATTAATAAAATTTCAGCTTATGCACAAATGAAATAATGCAGATGTTTCAAAGAAAAGTATCAAGAACTGTGTAATTTCAAAGTTAAAGTGGAAGCTTAAGGGGCCGGCCCGGTGGTGCAGTGGTTAAGTTCACATGTTCTGCTTCTTGGCGGCCCAGGGTTCACTGGTTCAGATCAGAGGTGTGGACATGGCACGGCTTGGCAAAAGCCATGCTGTGGTAGGAGTCCCACATATAAAGTAGAGGAAGATGGGCATGGATGTTAGCTTAGGGCCAGTCTTCCTCAGCAAAAAGAGGAGGATTGGCAGTAGTTAGCTCAGGGCTAAGCTTCCTCAAAAAAAAAAAAAAAAAAAATGGCAGCTTGAGTGACATGGTAGCTGTGTTTACCCTTTGCTTCATGGGGGCCCCAGTTTAGTCTTAAATGGACAAACCCACTGTGGTTTCTCAGAATAGGAATTTCTGCAAGTGATGTTGGTCACTGTTGTGTCTTTATCTGAATTTTCAATGTTAGTATAAATGAGTCTTTTTTATTGTCATATAATAATGTCATACATATGCTTATTAATGGGTGGTGGTACTGGTGCTAGTTCTAAAAATATGCCAGAAAACTGAAAAGGAAGGTAGACGTGATATAGAGACAAACACGTGCTGTGATACACTGTGCTGTTCATTTCAGAGAGGGCACTTTATGAGATAGTGGAGATAATGCTGAGGAAATGAAAGACTGCATTGAAGCAAAGTGTGCTACAATGGTTGTAGATTTATGTGCCAGTGTCTTCATACTTTATTCATTCCAGTGGGAAAATTAGTCGTGAATTATGCGAGTTTTGATTTACGCGAGGTCTTCAGTAATTTATCCCCTACATAAAACGCATCCCTCTATACTGAATTTACTTTGTGCTTTGCCCATGATTCAAGCAATGTGTACATTTGAGATGGGAGTTTGAAACTTCTTTGTCCTAGTGGAATTGAATTTTTTCTTTTTACAATTTATTAATGAGATTTTTAAGTTAGTTGCTTGAAATTCAAGAATACATTTCTCAGCCAGTTGTTACATAGGCACTCTCATTTGTTGATTACTTACTGTATATGTCAATGCTTTACATATGAGTTCTATTTTAATTTAGTCCTTACAACAACTCTGGTGTGTGTCACCACCCATAATTTGTAAGAGAGACTTCCCAGAATCAGAGAGGTGAAGTCCAAGACCCTACCCCAAAGATGGGAGAGCTAGGGTTCAGATCTATGTCTGATTTCAAGACCTGCGTTTTGTCTGGCAGCCCGTGGGCTCCTGGGAAGTCAGTAGATGGGACTGAGTTCACTACCTCTACAACTATAGGCAAAATTTTGTTGGCCTGTGTATTCATTTTTCTGGGCAGAAGGCCCAGGGCTTTCATCAAACATCCAAGGGGCTTGTTGATCCCTTCTAGTGTTATACACCCCAGAACCACACCACACTTCTTCATCATGACCCACAGAGCCTGCTTAGCCCTAACCACGCATCAGCCATTGTAACCATTGTATGTTAGGTGTTAACTAAGCACTGACGTCTGTGGGAAAACATTTCACAGCATGCAACAACTCTAGAAACAAGCTTTCTACTTTGCCCAACACTTCCTCTTGACCAGTTGAGGATGGGATAAAATCTGTTGGCTACAGCATGAAATTCATCATGACCCTCCTAACACTTTAGCTCGCTGGGTCTCTAAGGGTCCCAGACCTATCCTCAACATTGTGCTGGGCATCCATTCAAATGTCCAAGGCTACTCAAAGAAAAGTCCACTGATTTCCTACCTCTCTTCATTTGTTTCTCTCTTGTAGCGTTTTTTCACACACAATGTTGCCTTGAAACGATTGTGTTCGTGCCTCATCTCCCCATTCAAATTAGAAGGCTTCTGAAAGCAGAAGCCATGTTTTATCTTGGAGTTCCCCAAATGCTCGGGATCATGCATGACAAGGACAGAAAAACGCTTAAGTATCAGTCACAGCAGTCTTTCTCTCCAGGTCTTGCTTTCTGTGGCGTCCTCTCTGCCTGCAGCCATGGCCCCTGGCCTTTGTGGTGTGGTGGTGGTGGTAGATGGGAGGTGCAACAGAGAGATGGTTGGGCAGCAGGTCAGCTTCAACTCCCTGTGGACCACAGGAAACAACCAAAGAGGCTGGAAGAAAGGGGGAGGGTGAGGCAATGAGGCAGAGAGTCAGTGCCAGCTGGAGAGTTGAAAGGAGAGTGAGGAGATGGGAGCTGCTCTGACAAGGGGGCTCTGGAGAGAGATGGCAAAGAGGGTCGTGGAAAATTATTCTATGAGTCTTGTGCACCCTCCCCATCTCCCACCCTCATGCTTCTGTCCACCTTTCAGAATTCCACTGATCATCAAGGCTTTTGGGACGAGGCTTCCTGTTACATTGAAATATGTACTTAGGCTCATCCTGATGGGGGACAAGTAGATTTAAGTTAATTACACATATCTTTTAAGAGCACAGTAAATATTGAACAGTTTAGCAAATTGATTAGATTGGGTTTTAGTAAATATGTTTGCATTTCTTTCAAATTTAAAAAACTTAGAGGCCAGCCCCGTGGCCAAGTGGTTAAGTTTGCGTGCTCCGCTTTGGTGGCCCGGGGTTTCACTTGTTCGGATGCTGGGTGTGGACATGGCACAGCTCATCGGGCCATGCTGAGGCAGTATCCCACATGTCACAACCAGAGGCACACACAGCTGGGATATACAACTATGCACTGGGGGTACTTTGGGGCGAATAAGAAGAAGAAAAAAAAGGAAGATTGGCAATAGATGTTAGCTCAGGTGCCAATCTTTAAAAAAAAAAATTAAAAAAACAATTATGGAATGTAGTATTTTCATAAAATTTATTTATTTTCAGAGTGTGATGAGTTTTTCCCCATCTTTATGGAAGTCTAATTGACAAATAAAAATTGTACATATTTAAGGTATATGACTTGATGTTTTGATATGCATATACATGGTGAAATAATAGGCACAATCAATGGTGATAACATTTTATTTGTTTTTACAATTTATTTTATTTTATTGTTCTTTTATATACATATATATTTTTTTACAGTTTTTTTTATTGTGGTAACATTGGTTTATAACATTACATAAATTTTGGGTGGACATCATTATATTTCCATTCCTGTGGAGATTACATCATATTCACCACCCAAAGACTTCTTACTATCCATCACCACACATGCGCCTCATCACCCCTTTCACCCTCCCCGCCTCCCCTTCTGCTCTGGTAACTACCAATCCAATCTCTGTTGCTATGTGATTGTCATTGTTTTTATCTTCTACTTATGAGTGAGATCATACAGTATTTGACTTTCTCCCTCTGACTTATTTCACTTAGCGTAATACCCTAAAGGTCCATCCATGTTGTCACAAATGGCAAGATTTCATCCTTTTTTAATGGCAGAGTAGTAGTCCATTGTGTGTATATACCACTTCTTCTTTATTCATTCGTCCCTTGTTGGGCACCTAGGTTGCTTCCAAGTCTTGGCTATTGTGAATAATGCTGTGATGAACATAGGGGTCCAAGTATCTTTATGCATTCTTGTTTTCACGTTCTTTGGGTAAATACCCAGCAGTGGAATAGCTGGATTGTATGGTAGATCTATTCTTAATTTTTTGAGGAATCTCCATACTGTTTTCCATAGTGGCTGCACCAGGTTGCACTCCCATCAGCAGTGTACGAGGGTTCCCTTCTCTCCACATCCTCTCCAACACTTCTTATTTCCTTTGTTGTTAATTGTAGCCATTCTGATGGGGATAAGGTGATATCTCATTGTCATTTTGATTTGCATTTCCCTGATAATTAGTGATGTTGAACATCCTTTCGTGTGCTTATTGGCCATCTGTATATCTTCTTTGGGGAAATCTCTGTTCAGATCTTTTGCCCATTTTTTAATTGGATTGTTTATTTCTTTGTTGTTGAGATGTCTGAGTTCTCTATATATTTTGGATATTAATCCCTTGTTAGATATATGGTTTTTAAATATTTTCTCCCAATTGGTAGTTTGTCTTTTTGTTTTGTTGATGGTTTCTTTTGCCGTGCAGAAGCTTTTTAGTCTGATGTAGTCCAATTTGTTTATTTTTTCTACTGTTTTCCTTGCCCAGTCAGACACGGCACTTGAAAATATGATGCAAAGACCAGTGCTGAAGAGCATACTGTCTATGTTTTCTTTCAGAAGTTTCATGGTTTCAGGTCTTACATTAAAGTCTTTAATTGATTTTGAGTTGATTTTTGTGTACAGCATAAGATGTTGGTCTGCTTTCATTCATTTGCATGTGGCTGTCCAGTTTTCCCAACACCAGTTATTGCAGTGACTCTCCTTTCTCCATTGTATGCTCTTGGCTCCCTTGTCAAGAATTAACTGTCCATAGATGTGTGGGTTTATTTCTGGGCTCGCGATTCTGTTCCATTGATCTATACCTCTGTTTTTGTGCCAGTACCATGCTGTTTTGATTACTATAGCTTTGTAGTATATTTTGAAATCAGGGAGTGTGACACCTCCATCTTTGTTCTTTATTCTCAGGATTCCTTTGGCTATTCGGGGTCTTTTGTTGTTCTATATAAATTTTAGGATTCTTTCTTCTATTTCTGTGAAAAATGTCGTTGGAAATTTGATAATGATTGCATTGAATCTGTAGATTGCTTTAGGAAGTATGGACATTTTAACTATGTTAATTCTTCCAATCCAAGAGCATGGAATATCTTTGCATTTCTTTGTCTATTCTTCAATTTCTTTCAACAATGTCTTATAGTTTTCAGTGTACAGGTCTTTCACCTCTTTGGTTAAATTTATTCCTAGATATTTTGTTCTTTTTGTTGCAATTGTAAATGGGATTATATTCTTAATTTCTCTTTCTGCTACTTCTTTGTTAATGTATAGAAACACAACTGATTTTTATATGTTGATTTTGTATCCTGCAACTTTACCATATTCATTTATTATTTCTAAAAGTTTTTTGGTGGATTCTTTAGGGTTTTCTGTATATAAAGTCATGTTATCTGCAAACAGTGACAGTTCCACTTCTTCCTCTCCAATTTGGATCCCTTTTATTTCTTTTTCTTGACTGATTGCTTTGGCTAGGACTTCCAATACTATCTTGAATAAAAATGGCAAGAGTGGGCATCCTTGTCTTTTTCCTGTTCTTAGAGGGATAGCTTTCAGCTTTTCCTCCATTGAGAATGATGTTATCTGTGGGTTTGTCAAATATGACCTTTATTTTGTTGAGGTACTTTCCTTCTATGCCCATTTTATTCAGAGTTTTTTTAAATCATAAATCAGTGCTGTATCTTGTCAAATGCTTTCTCTGCATCTATTGAGATGATCATGTGATTTTTATTCTTCTTTTGTTAATGTGGTGAATCACGATTAATTTGTGGACATTGAACCATCTCTGCACCCCTGGAATAAATCCCACTTGATCATGGTGTATGATCTTTTTAATGTATTGTTGTATTCGATTTGCTAGTATTTTGTTGAGGATGTTTACATTGATGTTCATCAGTGATATTGGCTTGTAATTTTCTTTTTTGTGTTGTCCTTGTCTGGTTTTGGTATCAGGATAATATTGGTTTCATAGAATGAGTTAGGAAACTTCTCCTCCTCTTCAATTTTTTGGAAGACTTTCAGAAGGATAGGTATTAATTCTTCTCTGAGTGTTTGGCAGAATTCACCAGGGAAGCCATCTTGTCCTGGACTTTTATTTTTTGGGAGATTTTTGATTACTATTTCAATCTCCTTACTGGTAATTGGTCTATTCAAATTCTCTATTTCTTCTTGATTCAGTTTTGGAAGGTTGTATCATTCTAAGAATTTATCCATTGCTTCTAGATTATCCAATTCATTGCGTGTAGCTTTTCATAGTATTCTCTTATAATCCTTTGTATTTCTGAGATGTCTGTTGTAATTTCTCCTCTTTCATTTCTGATTTTATTTATTTGAGGCTTCTCCCTTTTTTTCCTGGTGAGTCTAGCTAAACGTTTGTCGGTTTTGTTTATCTTTTCAAAGAACCAGCTCTTAGTTTCATTTATTTTTTCAATTATTTTTAGTCTCTATTTCATTTACTTCTGCTCTGATTTTTATTATTTCCTTCCTTCTGCTGATTTGGGGCTTTATTTGTTTCTTGTTTCCAGTTCTTTTAGGTGCACTGTTAGATTGTTTATTTGAAATTTTTCTTCTTTGTTGAGGTAGGCCTGTACTACTATAAACTTCCCTCTTAGAACTGCTTTTGCTGTATCCCATAGATTTTGGCATGTTGTATTTTCATTTTCGTTTGTCTCCGGGTACTTTTTGATTTCTTCATTGACCCAATTGTTGTTTAGTAGGATTTTGTTTAATCTCCACATATTTATGGCTTTTCCAATTTTCTTCCTGTAGTTGATTTGTAGTTTCATACTGTTGGGGTCATAAAAGATGCTTGGTATTCTTTCAGTCTTCTTAAATTTATTGAGACTTGTTTTATGGCCTAATATGTGATCTGTCCTGGAGAATGTTCCATGTGCATTTGAGAAGAATATGTATTCTGCGGTTTTTGGATGGAATATTCTATATATATCTACTAAGTCCATCTGTCTAATGTGTCATTTAAGGCCAATGTTTCCTTATTGATCTTCTGTTTGGATGATCTATCCATTGGTGTAAGTGAAGTGTTAAAGTCCCCTACTATTATTGCTTTGCTGTCTATTTCTCTTTTTATGTCTGTTAATAATTGCTCTATATATTTAGATGCTCCCATGTTGGGTGCATAGCTATTTACAAGTGTTATATCCTCTTGTTGGATTGTTCCCTTTAACATTATCTAGTGCCCTTCTTTGTCTCTTGTTATAGTTTTTGTTTTAATGTCTATTTTGCCTGATATAAGTATTGCTACCCCAGCTTTCTTTTCATTGCCATTTGCATGGAATATCTTTTTCCATCCCTTCACTTTCAGTTTGTGAGTGTCTTTAGGTCTAAAGTGTGTTTCTTGTATGCAGCATATATATGGGTCTTTTTTTTTTTATCCAATTGGCCACCTCTATGCCTTTTTATTGGAGCATTTAGTCCATTGACATCTAAAGTAGCTGTTGATAAATATGTATTTATTTCCATTTTGTTACTTTTTTTCTGTGTATTTTAGTAGTTCTTCTCTCTTCTTTTTTTCTTCTCTTGCTCTCTTCCCTCGTGGTTTGCTGTCTTTCTTTAGTGTTATGTTTGGGTTCTTTTGACAGCTTTTTGTCTATTTATTATAGGTTTCTGGTTTGTGATTACCATAAAGTTCATATATAGTAACCTATGTATATAGCAATCTATATTAAGTTGATGGTCTCTTAAGTTTGACCTCTTTCTCAAAGCTCTACTCTTTCACTCCCCTCCTCCCACGTTTTATGTTTTTGATATCATATCTAACATCTTTTGTGTGTTTGCATATCTGTTACCCTCTTATAGTGGAAATAGATAATAGATAATAGATAGTTTTGTCTTTTGACCTTCATTCTGGCTTCATAGGTTGTTGATCTGCTACATTTATTGTATACTTGCCTTTACCAGTGATTTTATTTATTTATTTTTTATAATTTTCTTATTCCTATTTGTGGTCTTCTCTTTTCCATTTAAATAAGCCCATTTAGCATTTCTTGTAAGGCTGGTTTCTTGGTGATAAACTCCTTTAGTTTTTGCTTGTCTGGTAAACTCTGTATCTCTCCTTCCATTCTGAATGATAACCTTTCCAGGTAGAGTATTCTTGGCTGTAGGTTTTTTCCTTTCAGCACTTTAAGTATATTGTCCCACTCCCTTCTAGCCTGTAAGATTTCTGCTGAGAAGTCAGCTGATAGTGTTATGGGTTTTCCTTTGTATGTCACTTGTTGCCTTTCTCTTGCAGCTTTTAATATTCTCTCTTTATCTTTAATTCTTGGCATTTTTAATACAATGTGTCTTGGTGTGGGCCTCTTTGGGTTTACCATGTTTGGTGCTCTCTGTGCCTCCTATACCTGGATGTCTGTTTTCTTCCTTAGGTTAGTAAAGTTTTCAACTATTATTTCTTCAACTAGATTCTCTGCCCCTTTGTCTCTCTCTTCTCCTTCTGGGACACCTATACTGTGGATGTTAGTGTGTTTGATGTTGTCCTAGAGGTCCCTTAGACTGTCCTTGTTCTTTTTAACTCTTTTTTCTTTTATCTGTTCAGCTTGGGTGATTTCCTCTAGTCTTTCATGCAGCTCACTGATCCATTCTTCTGTATCAGCTACTCTGCTATTGAGCCCCTCTAGTGAATTTTTCATTTCCAGTATTGTATTCTTCATTTCTGATTGGTTCTTTTTTATATTTTCCAATTCTTTGTTGAAGTTGTCACTGAGTTCATCCATTCTTCTCCCAAAGTCAGAGCATCCTTATAACTATTAGTTTGAACTTTTTGTCAGGTAGATTGTTTATCTCTGTTTCATTCTTTTTCCGGGGGTTTGTCCTGTTTCCTTACTTGGAATGTATTCCTTTGCCTCCTCATTTTGCCTCTTTCTCGCTATTAGGTGGGTCAGCTACATCTCCTGATCTTGGAGAGGTGGGCTTATGTATGAGATGCCTTATGCATCAGGAGTGTGCTTCCCTCTCATCACCAGTTTTGAATATTCCAGGAGTGTCCTCTGTGTGGGCTCCCTGCGTCCTTCTGTTGTGGCAGGGTTGCTCTTGCTGCAGAAGCCTGGGGAGGCTAGGCCGTCACCCTGACCTGCTGGTTGTAATGCTCAGCTGTGTGTGGCTGCTATGGACCCTTCAGTCACTTTCTCAGGCATGGGAAGCCCCAGCACAGTTGGCTGCAAGGTCTAATAGCACATTCCTGTTGCAGTTTTTCTGTTAAGTGAGTAGACCTCCAGCATGGCTGATTGCTAGGCTCAGGGGCTTACAATTGCTCTAGGCCTCTGGCCTGCAAGGCTCTTGTCAGCTCCCCTAGGATTGCAGCTGAGTAGGGTTGGTCCCAGGCATGGGAGCACCCAATTGTTTCAGGCTTTGGAGGGTGGGGCCAATCCCCAATGTGTATGTTTGAGAAGCACAGGTCTGCTGCAGCTGACAAGCCCTATCACCCACAGGGCCATGTACCCTGTCAACACAGTCCTTCCCTGTGTACACACCCTGACCCACTGAAGCAGACCCAGTTGCCCTGCTGCAGAGGCCCCGCAGACTCCACCAATGCAGGCCCACCCCTCATGCTCACCCTGTCCCACAGAGACAGACCCACTTGCCCTGCTGCAGAAGTCCCACACACCTTGCCTATGCAGGACCGCAAGTTGCCCGAGGGCCTGCTGTTGGGTGGGGCCAGTACCTGAAGTGGGCTGCCTGCCCTGGCTGAGCTGGATTAAATTGGTGCTCTAGTGGGTGGGGCAGACCCTGGGCTAACAGAGCAGGTGAAGGACTCCAATGGCGTCTGCCAGCATCTGTGTTAGCACACCTGTACTAGGTCACAATAATGGCTGCTGCCAATGTCTCAGTCCCTGGGGAGGTAGTCCTGGCCTGAGGAGGTCTCACCTCTCAATAAGATGTGCCCAGAGACTATCAAGTGAGTCTCTTTTCACCAAAGAACTGTGTACCTTTCTTTATGGTGATTTTAGGTTGCTTTCTGAAATGGGTGAATTTGTGCCTGGGCCCTTTAAGAGCAAGCTTTCCCCCCCTTATGTCCTATAGCTTTTCTGGGGGTTTTCCCTGTTATTGTTAATAGCCAGCAAAGCCAGATATTCTGACACTTGTCTCAGTTGTGCTGAGTCCAAAAGCTGCTTATTGTGGTAATGCTCCCCCGCTCAGATCCCAGGGAAGGCTTTGTACCTTAGGATTGCTCCTAGCCATGAAGCACCACAGCTAGAAGTTGGCGTTTTTCTCTCCAGAAAGTAATTTCTGCCTCTTCCACCTTGGTCAACACTGTCCCTTGTTGTGGGGGTTCTTTTTATCCAGTTTTCAATTCTCTCTCAGGGTTAATAGTTCTAAGAGTAGTTGTAAATTTGTTGTGTCCGTGGAAGGAGGTGAGTTCAGAGTCTGCCTATGCTGCCATCTTGACACTGGATCCATTTTCCTAAAATTTAAGCAGTGGTGAAGTAAGTAAAATAAAAGATAAAGCTTCCCCTTCCTTTCGTCTCCCTCTCTCCTTTTTCTATCGCGGGTAACCTCTGCTAATAATTTGGATTTACTCATCAAAACTCTCTGTACAGGGGCCGGCCTGGTGACACAGCGGTTAAGTGTGCACATTCTGCTTTGGTGGCCCGGGGTTCACTGGTTCGGATCCCGGGTGCAGACATGGCACTGCTTGGCACGCCATGCTGTGGTAGACGTCCCACATATAAAGTGGAGGAGGATGGGCATGGATGTGAGCTCAGGGCCAGTCTTCCCTGGAAAAAAGAGGATTGGCAGTAGTTAGCTCAGAGCTAATCTTCCTAAAAAAAACCCCATGAAAACAAAAAAAATCTCTTCATACAGTATTTGTCTTTCTATGGACAAAGCCCCACAGAGTTTGGAGGAGAAAAAAATTTCTTCTTAAGGAATATAAAGTCTGAATAGTGACAGCCTTACAATTTCTTCATCCAGTTTGACCAGAAAGTGTAATTGCTTCTTCTGTCACACTCAAGAGATCACTTGTATCTCCCTGCAGGAAGCCATCTGTGTGAGTAGGTCCAAAGTTCAGAACTTGTGAACTCAGAGTATTGTGTAGGGAAATCCCTTAAGTCTTTGTTGGCCTCTCCTGACCATACAGAAATTGCCTTTTCCCAGTGCCATTCATTTGGTTAAGCTACGACTGCTCTTGTGGCTGTTTTTTCTTTCATCCTTTTTTCGTTTGACAGTGTCCTCTCAGTCACACGTCTTAGTAAATGCTTTTCTTTCCTAAGATCCCCAAGGCTGTGTCAAATAGAGCACCAGGAACATCTGAAATGCGAGGAGCATCCATCATGGTGTTGACACTGGCTGTAGATCAGTTTGCATTGGCGAGGTTTACAAAGCATGGCTGACACTCATCAGGGGCTGCCCGCACACTGTGGCACAGACTTCCTTACCAACAGGCACTATTTATTGATTCTTAGCACTGTCCCTGAGGCCTTTATGGAGGCATGTGTTTGACTCGTCTGGGCTCTTGTCTTGTTTAAACTCATTGCCTGTGTCCTGGTGGGGCCTTATTCTGTTCTTGCCTTAGATCCTTCCAACCTGCTGTGTCCTTCCGGGAATGCTCTTGTCCTGCTCTCCCTTTCCCCAACCCTCATGCCTTTTTTGCTGGGCCCAGCTTAATGTAATTTCCTCAAGTCTCCTAGATCAGGTTAACTGCCTTTTCTGTCCCCCTCAGTCCCCCCATGATATTTTGGACTTGACCCGACACTCTTCATGCTTAGAATTTCTTGGTTAATGTCTCTCTTCTTTGCTAGATGGCAACTTTCATAATAGGATCTGTTTCTGTCTCTATCATTGCTGTATCCCCAGCATCTTGCCCAGAATTTGGCACAGAGGCAAACTTGCTTAATCAGAATCACCTGGAGAAGCCTTTTTGAAATACAAATTCTTGGCTCCTCCACCCTCGAGGTTCTGGTAGCATGTCTGGGGTAGGATCCAGAAAGGTGTGTTTTTAACAATAGCCCTTTGTGATCCTGGTGCTCAGACTAACTTGGAAGACTGCTGAGAGGGTACCCTTAAGGAGGAGCAGAGGCAGCAGAAGGAACATTGGCCTGGATGTCTGAAGACCTGGCGCTAACAACTTTTGTGTGCCCTGGGCCATGGAACATCAACTTTCTCAGCCTTCATCTGTAAACCCAGAGATGTGGATTGAATAACCTTTGAAATTCTGTCCAGCTCTGACAATCCCCATTTCTAAAACCTCTGATAGACCCTCCACAAACATATGTGAATATGTCTTCTATCTCCACCCTGCTTTCCTTCCGGCCTAAGCAATGGATATGTGAATGTGAGATGTGACTTGCAGAAAAGCAGGCAGATACAAGGCATCTAGCATCTTACATTATTCACTAAGTAGTGGTAGACTCATTGGCCCGGAAGGAAGGAATATGACAATGCCTTACACTGGTCTGTTGCAGACCACCTTTAAGTTGACTCCCATACGCCCTGCTTCTTGGTGTTTATGCCCTTGCATAATCTCCTCTTCTTGAGTGTGGGTAGGCTCTGTGACTTAGTTCTAACCAATAGAGTATGCAAAGATGATGGGATGTCCTGTGATTGTTACACTGAAATACAGTCATGCACTCCATAATGATGTTTCAGTCAAGGATGGAGCACATATACAACGGTGGTCTCATAAAATTAGTATTGTATAGCCTAGGTATGTGGTAGGCTATACCATATATGTTTATGTAAGTGTACTCTATGATGTTTGCACAAAAGTGAAATCACCTAATGATGCATTTTGTAGAATGTATCTGTGTTATTAAGCGACACGACTGCTTAAAGGGCTTTTAAAACACTTGTAGTAAGATCATATCTTGCTATAAGACTCACTGTGGGGTCTTTCTCTTCCTGTTGCTATCTTTGAAGAAATAAGTTACAGCAAATCCTACAGCTTCAAGGAATTCTGTGAACAAGCTGAGGGAAGTTGGAAGTGGACCCTTCCCCACTCAAGCCTCTGCTGAGAGCCCAGCCTTGTCTGATACCTTGATTATAGCCTTGCAAGACTCGAAGCAGAGAACCCATCTACTAACTCGTGTCTGGATTTCTGCTCCATGGAAACTGAGATAATAGGTGTGTGTTGTTTTAAGCACTAAGTTTATAGTAATTTGTTATGCAGCATAGTAAATTAACACAGTCAGCAAGTGAGGCAACAGTCCTGCCCAACAAACACCCAGAATTCAATGAAAATTTATAATGATAAGCGTTTATTCTCATGCTCACAAGTCTGCAGGTGTACTGTGGCATGGCTAGTATAGGCTGGGCTCAACTGCTGGCTGTAGGTTATGTCGAGATCTGCTCCACATATGTTAGTCCGATGGCACAGGCTGAAGGACAGCAGGTCCTTCTCATCGTGACTCACTGGTGCTCCAGAACCAAGCCAAAATGTACAAATACCTCTAAGGCCTATACTTGTGTCACATCCACTAACATTTCATTGGCCAGAGCCAGTCACGAGGCTAAGTCCAATATCAATGGGAAATGAATATATTCTGATCAAAAATCAAAAGTATCAAAATTTGTCTGGCCTCTTAGTTTTGTTTAAAGTGCCTTTGTATATACCAGCTCCTTCTATTCTGCCTGAAATCTTATGAAGAAAGCGGAACAATTTATTTTTGCATTTTCAGATGAGGAACCAAGGGCTCAGGTGGGTTAAATGAAATTCTCACTGTCGGATGGCTGGTTTCTGGCAGAGTTGGGACTATAAGGAGAGTCTTTCCTCTCTTAGTCTAGTGCTCTTCCCACGGCACTGTGACTTCCCAGATGAGGTTGGTTTATGTTCATAGTGCATAACGACACTCTGCTTTAAATGCTTTAAAGGCCATCTACGTATGTTAAGCCATTCTGAACTGCATCCCTTCCCTGACTGCCCGGCTCCCTCATCCTGGACCTCAGTGCCGGCCATTCCTCCATCTGTACTGGCTTTCCCTGACTCCTCCCAACCCACAGTGCCGTAGACCGAACACCCTACTTAGTGTTCAACCTTCCGATCTCAGCCTAACTTTCTTTCATTCCTCCAAGAAGCCTTCCTTGAGTTGTGCTCTTTCCCTCTTCTCCCATCATGGCCTGCACTTCTCTCCATGCAAGCAGTTAACCCACTGTGTTACAGTTACCTGTCTCCCCCCGGCCGTGAGCTCCCTGAAGGTGGGAGCCAAGCTCTGCCTCCCTTGCACCACCATACGTCACAGCTTCTAGCACATAGTAGACATTGTTTACTGATGGACCGATTAATGCTTTCTGCTCATGGCTTCAGAAGCCACAAATTCTACTACTTATCTGTTAGTGACACCCTGCTCTAATGCTTTTATTTCATTCTTTTATTTACTTTGCATAAGCTATAATTTGGCTTTGTCCCCCCAATTATTAAATAAAACCTGGATAATTCTTAAGAGCTAATGGGGCCAACTAGCAATTCTTGTGAAATCTGTTAGACAAGAAATAATAGAGTGTTTAGTGCTGAGTGTGATATGACAGTTCAGCTAACCAAATTCCATTTTTTTTTGTAAAAACCAGGGCTTTAGGTCAGATCATGAAAGTCCTGAAAGGTCATATTAAGAAATTTACTCTCTAATCTGAGGGCAGTGGGGAGTCACTATGGTTTTAAGAGGAGATTGACATGCTCACGTGAGTGTTCTAGATAGATCCAAATGGACGAGCCAGGGTGGGTGAGGGATACCTATGAGAAGCTGTTGTCCTGCCGGGAAATCCTGTTGGCCTAGATCTGGGTAATGGCGGTGGGAAGAGAGAGGAGACGACAGATTCTAGAGACAATGAAACCCACTCCGTCTCGGTGACAGTTGGACAGGATGTAAAGCCTTTGCTAGCCTGATGCATTTTGGGTTCTATGCAAAAATAAGTCAAGAAGCCCAGTCTAGAAATCAGTGACCTACAGAGAACAACTTCTATGTGTAATTCAAACAGAGTGGCCTTTGCAGTCAGACAAGTTACTTTACCTCCCTGAGTTTCAGAATGCACAGTGAGGAAACTCAAACTTCTCTCAAAATTGGATGCGATAGATGTGTAAATGTGAGCAGTGGGTGGTAACCGCCATTAAATATTCAGAAATATGCCGCCGCCCCCTTGTTTGTATCTATTGAAGGTCTGCTTATCCTTCATGGGTCAGCCAAAATCGCTGCGTCTTCCCTGACCACTCCTACCTGAAGTGGTTTCTCCCTCAAGGCCTTGGGGCGCTATTATCCGTACCTGGCACATGGGGCCTTGTTTGCTTTGTTTTGTTTTGTCTTCATGAGCAGCCAGAGTTTATCACACTCCTCACACCCAGTATCATTGCTCTAAGTGAGACCACGCCCTTGCTTTATTCCTTTCTATTCCTCTGCCTCCCCGTGCCCTGTCCCCACGCCTCCAGCCGCCGTTCTGATGTGTTTAGTGTATATCCTTTTGTTAATATGCATTCTTACAAAATGTCTATTGTTGCTCCATGGACATACATTTTTAATTTGCATAAGTGTTATATGTTGTCTTCTTCTGTTTCTTTCCTTTTTCTCAGGACTGAACGTAAAGCTGCATTCCTGTTGCCGTGGTGTACCTCTAAGCTGCCTACTCTTCCGTGCTGGGCACCCCTCACATTTTACTATGCATTTTTCTGATCACAGACATCGGGGTGGCTCCAACTCCCCTTTCCACAAATGGTGCTGCAGTGACCATCCTAAAGCGTGTCTTCTTATGACAACGATTCTTAACTGGGGAGGATGTTGCACCTCCAGCGACATTTGGCAATGTCTGGGGACATGTTTGCTTGTCACAGCTAGGGGAAGGTGTTGCAGGCATCTAGTGGGTAGAGGCCCGGCATGCTACTAAACGTCCTGCAATGCACAGGATGGCCCCACAACAAAGAATTATTCGGTCCCAAATGTCACTAGTGCTGAGCGAAGTTGAGAAACTCTGCCTTAATGGACACGTGGGAGGATTTCTTGGGACAGATTCCCAGGATCAGGTTTGCTGGCCACAGTGTGTGTGTACAGCAAGTCGTAGCAGACTGCTGTCCAGTGTGGCTGCACCCATGTGTGTTCCCGCTGCAGCCCACGAGCCTTCACACCCACGTCCCTGCCCGTGCCAGGATTACCCAGCCTTTGAAGTTTTGCCGTCTAATATGTGTAAATTCAGATTCATTATTGTTTTACTTTACATTCCTCTGATTATTAAAGAGCTAGCCAACTTTTCATTATGGTGTAGTAACTTCTTGGGAGGCCAAAAATAACACAGTTGAAAAGCTTGGAGCCTGCCGTTTTATCTTTTATAAAATTTTCACCAATTACTTGGTTTCTCTGAGCATCAGTTTTCTTATCTGTAAAATCTGGAATAAAAATAGTAACCTCCTCATAGAGTTATTGTTATCTCATTATTATCTCATCATCATCATAAATGAGATAATAAAAATATAAAGCTCTACCTGGCACCTAGTAGACAATAAACGAAAGTGCTATGATTATAAGGATAATAGAATATGATACCTTTCTTACTAAATTATATGCCTCCCAGTATTTGGCACATCAAAATGCTTAATCCCGTGTCCTTAGTGAAGAGCCAAAGGCTGAGGGAGAAGGGAGGTTGGAGGAGGAACAGGCACTCTTATAAGCTGGCCTGCCTTCGAGCTGTAAATCTCAGGGCAGCCAAATTCAAGGCTGCAAGACACAACTCCATTCCTCTCATTTTCTGATGATAAACAGTCACAAAGACGAAAGAGTTTGCATCTTAAGGGCACTTTCTACTTACTAAACGCCTCCCCAGTTCTATGCATTTCACATACAAACCTGTCCTGCAGTCCTCGTCACTGCCCTGTAGGGTAGATCTTTCTATCCCCACTCCACTGGGAGCTTATGCAACCTGCCCCAGCTACCTTGCTTCCTAAGTAGTGAAGGATTTGAACTTGAGACTTTGGACTCTACTTGGCGATGTTCCCTTGGGCCCTGAACTCAGAGAATATGCCCTCGTGATGTGTGTGGGATTACACCACGGAGAACGTGGCTGGGGCGTCCAGTAGCTCCAGTTCTTTCATTTATCGCACATGCGTCAGATGTGGCTGACTGTGTGCGGGGGGAGGACCTCCAGGGAAACTTGGACCGGGAAGCAAAGGTGTGAGCATCTGTGAGTGTTGTGATATGGACACCTCATGTGGCTCCAGGCAAACAAAACACAAAACAACAACGTGGTGTGTATTGGAGGCAGTGTTCTAATTCTGCCGAGGTGTGTCCAGCTATGTAATTGTCTCTGAGCGTGGTCTTGAGTCATCTCAGGTTCATTGCAAATGCTATGAGCAGTTTAGAAACAGACATGAATACTGTCCATGCTTTGTATCCGTGATGTGTGAGCTCCCTTCACAACTGGATTTACCAAACACCTTCATAATTCTGTGGTCTGATGGGAATACTGTTTGCTTATCTCCATAAAAATTGACTTCAAGAAACATTAATATTGGGCTATAAAAGGACTAAATCTTTTCCTTAACAAGCTTATTTCCTGCAACAAATATAATGAGCTAATTAATAAACATGACCCCATTCAGCCGCTCTTGCTGAAGTGGGCAGCCTGAATTCTACCCTGAGGGTTATAGGTACACAGTGAGGCTCCATTGTAAGTGCTCAGTGGACTCACCTTTCTTTGTGCCTGGCTCCTTGTAGAGTGTGGCTCCTTGTGGCTCCTTGTAGCCGCTCCTCTTATTTAAAGGCCAGAAGCTCAAATCCGACACCTGGGAAGCTTGGTGATGACACCGAAAGGAAAAAGGGTACTTAATTGCTGTCTTGCACCTGTCAGTTCCACAAGGAAGACAGGGCCCTGGATAACAACGTCAGCACCCTGAGAATGGTGTCTTTGTGCTTCTCTTTGATAGTTATAAAATGCACTGACACGTTTCACTGCAATCACTTCTTAAACCATTGACCATAACCTAATAAAGAGACATTTTGACAGAATAAAATGCGAGAGTTTACTTTTGTATAATGAAAAACATTTATGAGTTGATATAAAAATACACTTTAGGCTATGTGGCTTCATCTGTCTCAGCACCCAGCGTTTAGGAGGCAGGCTCCTTCTTAGAATGGATTCGGCATTTCCGACTCTTTTGTGACATGACCCAGGATGAACCATAAATTTGGTTTTAGCACAGGATTTTTTTGAAAGACCCAAGTAGTGGTATGGCTCAAGAAATAGGGTATGAGGTGACAGTGGAAATTCCCCTCCTCAGAGCTGCCAAGGACAGAGGGGCTTAGAAGTTGGAGCTTCGGGTGAACATTTTAGGGCCTCTCAGCCTCTTAGCGGGTGGACTTTGTTTTGGAACGATGGGTCTTCCTGGGCTCCCAAAGCCAGAGCCAGCAGCTCTGACACTTTGACAGCTGTTCTGCAGAGGGCAGGGCCACCCCAGGGTGTGCGGAACCCCGGGAAAATATATTTTTCAGGGCCCCTGAGTAGATCAACGAGTCTATTTAAAAGATCTTACAAAGTTCATGGGCCCGTGGAGGTAAGCGATTTATCGGTGAAGATTTGGAATGATGGGGAGAGAGGCGGTACAGACTTAGGTATTGGTTGGTTGTCAGACCTTGTGTGGTGTTCAGGCGCCATCTCTTCCTTTTCACATCCAAAAACCATCTCCTCGTGTTCTTGACTGTTACATGTGCTCTTCCTGCCTGGTTGCGTATCCCCCACGAGGAGGTAAAGGCAACCGTGCTGTTACTGCTCACACTGCCCTGGCTCTTTGCAGTCTGTCTGCGGTCACCATCAGAAGAGGATAAGACAGGGCCTGTGGGCAGAGTGAGAAGAGGTGCCCGTGCGAGCGAGGAATGTCCATTCCTCATCTGGCACGGCTTAGCACGAAGTCGCTGTGTCAACAGGGTCAAGGGAGGACACGGTCTGCTGGCCTTGCAGAGTCACTGTCTTGAAAGCCCTTTGAGATGGACGCTGCCACACTGCAAGGACGGCCTGGCAGGTGGTGCAGAGCCCATGGAGATGGGGCAGGGGGAGTGGGGTGGCTACCTTTCTGGTTGGCAGTGGCAGGTGCACAGGATAGAAGATCCCTGCCGTCACCCCCACCATCCTTGGGTGCTGTAAATGGGAGGTGGCACCCTGTCAGAGCACAGATGGGCAAGGACTGCAGCAGGGGCCCACACATGCGGCTCAGGCCCACAGGACTCCCGTGACCCATCATGGTGATGTGTCCAACATAAGCGAGAGCCACCCCCAATCAGGATGCCAGCATTTTTCACAGGCCAATCTTGTATTATCCTGTGAAAGAAACACTCCGCTAGCCAGCTCACTCTCTTGGAACTGGAGCTTCCCTAAGACATCCAGAATGCATCTGGGGAACTCTTGTGCAGGGGCTGGTGATAAATTGTCTGCGAGCGCCCTGGGAGGAGAAATGGGTACCGAGGCCCGTGCAGTCACGGTTAAAGAGCAGAGGATGGCGCCACTGGCCCTAGCACATCCCAGGCAGCAGAGGAGGTGTCCACTGACTGGTATCCACGCGGGACCTGCTCCAGATGTAGGTGCTCCCCCAGGACCACCTCCAAAAGCATGGGGGAGCCCCAAGGCCCAGGTCTAAGGGGGGGGGGTAGAGGGAGCACAGGGCGCACAGGCACAGCTGCAAGGAGCCTGAGCAGTGGGAACGCTGGAGGAGCCCGAGAAGCCAACGCAGCCCGGACGGGGTCTCTGGGCCCAGAGCACTGACTCTTGCTCTAGAATCTAGAGGCCAACGTAATGGCGATCAAACTTTTTTGAATATGAGTCACAGAATGCATATATTTTACCTCACTACCTAGTATACATGCATATATAATTGTAATAAAAGTTTCATGAAACTCTACTTATCTTTCTACTTTTGGTATACTCCGATCCATTCCATTCCGTTTTATTCTATTCCGTTCTATTCTATTCTGTTCCATTCTATTTCATTCCCTTCTGTTCTGTTCCATTCCGTGTATATTCTATTCTGTCTCATATTTGAAACATGCTAGTCCTGACTTGCTAATTTGATTTCAATTAAAGGTTACAACCCATCAATTAGAAAGACAGTGCCCTCGTGGGACTGTCCCCACTGTGTAGTCCAGGAGTAGGCCTGTGGCAGTCAGCATGTTCCGTTTCTGTCTACCCTGGGCCCTTCTCCCATCTAGCCAACTAGATGTTCTAAGTTCATTTCCTCAGGGAAGGAATGGTCTACTGAACTGCTAAAAGAAAAGAGTCAATTCTTGGCTTTTGACATACAATCTAATTCAATTTAATGTAGATTTTGGAAACAGGACTTGACCAGGAAAATGTTCGCAGGGCCGACAGAAAATGAAATTACAAGATCACTTCTCAAAAAAATTAAGAATTTCAAGATGGCAACAGCAGAGCATTAAACTAAGCACAGGCCCTTTTAACCATGACAACGTGTGTGACTGTACAAGTCCCACGCACATTAAGCCAGCCCTGTTTGGAGACAACAGGATGAGTTAGATAAAAATTCCTTGCTAAGCTGAGACGGGGGAGTGAAAGGAGAGGATGTGAGGTGAGAGAGGAGGGGTGAAGGGTCTGGGCGTGGAGTGGTGCGTGTGTCAGAGTTGACTCCTGTCTCCTCATCTTTCCTGGGCTCCCCTTGGGCGGCCCACCAGTGGAGCCTGAGTCAGTGCTCTGGGGTCTCATCTCCCCTTGGGGGAACACTGCGCTTTGCCGCATGGCTGAGCTGTGAGTTGCTCTTCCTGTCAGTATCAGGTGGGGACTTTCCTTCCGCAGTAGCCAGCGTGCCGTTGTCGGCCTTGGCTGTGTAGGAGGAGAGAGGCCCACATGAGCTGGAGGCATGGTTTGGTTCTCCTCTCATTTACTGCTTGTTGGCAACAGCCCCTTCAATGTCCCCAGGTGCTAGTGAGCCCTGAGATGCAGGAGACAGTCACCGAGAGGAAGGGTGCCTGTGTCTGGAAGTGTGGGGCTTGTATTGGTTTGCTAGGGTGGCTGTGACAAGGTACTCACAAATAGAAATGGCAAGCAGTATGATATATTGGAGTATATGAGGAAGACATTTGGTGTAAACCTAATTTGACCTGACTTTGTTTTTCCAAAAGGGCCTGACATGGCCATCGAGCATGCATTGTATATCTGCTTTAAACATTTCCTATGGCAAGAACAAATGGTCTTAAGATAAAGGTGCAACTTCCCCCCACATTGGCATTTCTTTAAGGATAAGCATCTTTCCTTAGGCGAGGAACTGACTGCTTGCTCACCTTTGACCACCCAGCTCACCTGTGACCACCCAGCTCGAGACAGCAGACCTGCCAGCCTGCTGTGTTCACTGAGACAGCAGACCTACCTGCTGTTTCCATCAATCGCTGTGCCGACAGAGCAGTCTTGCGACTATTGTAAAAGGGACATTTCAATCCTATGTGAAACATCCTCTCTGGGGGTATATAACCACTCTGTGCACCCCACTTCTTTGGTGCCCTTTCTTCCTTTGGGAAGAAAGCCCCCAGGACATAGTCCTCACATTTTGGCTGAGAATAAACTGTCCCACGTTTTCATTGATAGATTGGCTATGGATTACGCTCATCGACAGCACCACAGACCAGGGGCTTGAAGGACAGATTGATTGTCTCCCAGCTCTGGAGGCTGGAAGTCTGAGATCAAGGTGCAGCAGGGTTGGCTCCTTCTGAGGCCGAGAGGAAGGCTCTGCTCCAGGCCCCTCTCCTGGCTTCTGGTGCATTGTTGGCAGTTCTTGGCATTCCTTGGTTTCTGTCGCATCACCCCCACCTCTGCCTGCATTCCTTGGTTTCTGTCGCATCACCCCCACCTCTGCCTGCGTCTTCACATGGTGTTCTCCCTGTGTGCATGGCTGTGTCCAAATCTCCCCTTTTTATGAGGACATCTGTCATCTGGGATTAGGGGCCCACCCTGCTCCAGTATGACTCATGTTAACTAATTACATCAGCAACGACCCTGTTTCCAGATACGGTCGTTGTCTGTGGTGCTGTGGGACAGGACTGCAGCATGGGAATTTCAGGGGGACACAATTCAACCCACAACAAGGCCCAAGGAAACCAGCTTGTCTTTCTCCTGAACTGCCGCGGTGGTGAAACGTTCCTCCATAACACTTAGATCAGCAACCCCAAGAGGGGCTGTGGCTATTGGTTGTGTGCCCAGCAGTTACTTGCAATCCCATTTTCCTTGCCCACTTCCCACTATACAGGCTGGGAAAACCACATAGTACCCTGGTTCTCAGCTTCCCTTACAGCTATGGGTGGCAGAGTGACCTAGTTCTGGCTGATGAGATGTCAGGGGAAGGCAGCTGGTAGTCTCTGGGAAAGATTTTCTTCCCAGGTAAAAGGAGAGAGGTCAATGGGGAGAGATTTTTCCTGCTCTTGGAATGTTGCTGTGTGAGACCGCAATACTTGATGCTGTTCCAGTTTTTCTGCCACCCAGGGGGACAGACCGAGAGTCACAGAGCTTCAACCTAGCACTGTGACCTCCCTGAGCCCCCAACCAAATAAGGAAAGCTTTCTTCTGCCTGGAGGGATATGTGAGGTATTCAAACATCTCTGTTGTTTAAGACGCCAGCCCTGGTGGTCTCGTGGGTACGATCCTGCACTCTCCCTACTGCGGTCCTGGTTCATTTCTGGTCAGGGAACCTCACCACCCATCTGTCGGTCATGCTGTGGTGGCTGCGTGTGATGCTCAAAGCTCCGCTACCGGGATTCCAAATACCAGCGGGGTCACCCATGGTGGACAGGTGTCAGTGGCGCTTCCAGAGGAAGACAGAGGAGGAAGAAGGACCTGGCCAAAAAAGTTGGCCGTGAAAACCCCATGAGTCGCAGTGGAGCATTGTCTGACACAGTGCCAGGAGGGGAGAGGAGGGGCAGAGAGACCAGGTGGGCTCTGCTCTGCGGGACACAGGAGTGCTGGGGGTGAGATTCGACTCAGAGGGCACTAACAGCACATTGTTTAAGGCACTGTTGGCTGGGTAGTGCCACTGGCAGCCAACAGCATGCCAATTTCTACAGCTGTTATGCAAAAAATAGTTAAACAGGGGCTGGCCTGGTGGTGTAGTGGTTGAGTTTGTGCACTCCACTTTGGTGGTCTGGGGTTTGCAGGTTGGGATCCCAGGCGTGGACACATGCACTGCTTATTCAGCCATGCTGTGGTGGCGTCCCACACAAACAATACAGGAAGTTCGGCACAGATGTTAGCTCAGCAACAATCTTCCTCAAGAAAAAAGAGGAAGATTGGCAACAGATGTTAGCTCAGGGCCAATCTTCTTCACCAAGAAAAAAAGTAGTTAAATTGATTAGGGAAATGTTGACTATCATTATTTCTCTTAAAACATTATATTGCATAAAGCAACTCAAAGGTTTTAAGAAGTTCTCTTAACCTCAGTGTTTCCCAAATATTTTTAACCATGAAGGCTTCTCTCTGTCTCTCTCCCCCATGATATCTATTGGTGGGACCATTTTCTTTTTTAGTATAACATGTCTCGAGGGAACTTATTTCAGAAAAACAGCAAAATTATGATACACTCAAGCTCTTTGCTGAAGTCAAAGTTTGACTTTTTCCTGCCACCCACACCACCTCCATACATCACTACCTCTAGCATATCCCTCTTCTAAGAACAGACACCTCACGACCTTCCACCCCACTGTGCCTGCAGGACGGGGCTGCGCACATTGGCACCTAACCTGGGGAAGATGGCTGACTCCACTGAGGGGCTCCTCTTGCCCGCAAGTGATCTGCCCAGATGAAGCAGTGACCTCTCACCAGCTCCTTCACCCCCTCTCTGTGCTTCCCTCAGAGACAAGCAGAAAAATGTTGGAGCCAGAGGCTGTGCTTAAACTGTCTGCTTCGGAAGAGCCATGGTCTCCCTGGAGCCAGCAGAGACTACATTTGGGGGAGAATGCATGTGCTCCCGCTCCAGGAGACAGAATGCAGCAGATGGCCTATTAGCCAGAAAGGAGCTTCATTAGCATCAGCCAGAACAGCTACAAAGAAGCAGCTTTGTTGAAAACCACTTCCCACTTCCAGAGGGGCTTAGTCGTTTGAGCACAAAAAAAATCCCAAACCATGTGCTATCTCCCGTTTTGTCATCTCTGGCCTGGCAAGGTGGAGAGGTAAGCCAGCTGATGCTGCTTTATATTTGTATTACATTCCGTGTGTACAAAGTTATCTGCATCTGTTCCCTATGGAGTGTTCTCTTCGCTATCCCCTTATCACCGAGCCGGAGAATAACCTTTTTTCACCCCTGAAGCCTAGATTGGAATTTGCATTTTGTGAATCGCTTAGCTCAGTGAGGGCCCCTTCATCAAGCTAAATGTCTGGGTAACTGCAGATGCGGTGCACATGCCTTGCAGGTGAGATGGCGTGAGGATGGATAGCAACTCTCAAGCTGGAATTAGACCAGCCAGGCACTGGTGCCGGGCCTCTCACGTGGGATTTGTGAGGAAGTCACTTGACTTTTCTAAGCCTCTGGCCTCCCTTGTGCAGTGGGAAGGCAGTGTCTGCCAGGACCACCCCACAGCACTACTGTCTGGGTCCCAATGGGAAAGCTGGGCTCCTTGTCTCACCCCTTCCTGTGTCTTCAGCATCTAGCTTGTTCCCTGGCACGTAAGAAACGTTCAGTAAATGAATGTTGAGTGAAAGAATGAATGGATGAGTAAGGGTTGCTGTTTCCCACTGCACTTGAGTGTTATTCCTAGCCTGGATAGAAGTTTGCAATTACTGATGTGCTCGTTTGGCTTATGAAATTACTTGCTTAATATTTTGATTTGACACTTGCTTAACTATAAAATGGCATACAAATATCATAATCATATTATGATCATTAATTTTTTCTTTTAACATAAATTATCTAGAAGGTAGATATTAAAATGGAAGTTAAAAGATTCTAGATTCCCCGTCCCAGGTTTCAGTCAGATGTTTGTCAAGATATAGACCCAGACCAGTCCATGACCTCTCCCCTTTCCTCTCACACTCTCTGTTTTGGGTTTGCTGTTCTGAATAAGAAAGTTACGGTGTGGATACACACTGCCCGAAGTTGGGTTCCGAAGGTGGTAGGGACAAGAGAGTCACTTCTTGGATACATAACTTGATACTTCTGGATGACCACGGAAAGGAAGGAGGGGCAGTGTTTCTTGTCGACATGGAGGGGAGGTTCTGTTGTTTCTATGGTAAGAAATACACTGAGCAGCTCTCTGTCTCTAGCCCCTCTCTGCCAGGCGCTGTGCTGGTGCTGGAGAGATGGTGAACAGCGCGGACGCTCTGCCTCCGTGACTCATGGAGTCGAGTGGGAGATAGATATTAAACACATGTGTGCACAAATAAGTCTATCCAGATAAATTATATGTATATAATAAATACATTCTGTTACATCCAATATGCATTTAATATATATAATAAATGCTAAAAAATGTAAATGGGGTGATGAGAAACTATAATGAATACAGAGCTTTAGGTTGGGGGCAGAGAGTGGGATAAGCTGGGACCTAAAGGCTGAGCAGGTGTTGCAGGTGAGGAGGAGGGCTGGGGTGTTCCAGGCGGAGGGAAACTGCATAGGCCCTGAGGAGGCCCAGTGACCTGCGGAGGGCAGGTGATGGGTGCTAGAGGTAAGTCCGGAGGGGCAAGCAGGACCAGGTGATGCCAAGCTTCGCAGGCAAAATGAAGGATTTGCAGGGGTTTTTTGATGTCTGTTTTCTCCCCAGCTTTATCGAGATGAAATTGACATGTAATATTGTGTAAGTTTAAAGTGTACAATGTGATGATTTGATAGATGTATATACTGCAAAATGATTACCACAGTGTCAGTTGACACTTCCATCACCTCATATAATTACCATTTTTTTGTGGTGGGAACATTTAAGATCTACTCTCTCAGCAACTTTCAAGTATGTAATACAGTAATGTCAACCATAGTCACCACGCTGTACCGTAGAGCTCTAGACGTTATTCGTCTTATATCTGGAAGTCTACAACCTTCGACCAAGTCCTCTCCATTGCCCTCACACCCCAGCACCTGGTAACCATCATCCTACTCTCTGTTTCTGTGAGTTCAGCTTTTCTAGATTTCACATATAAGTGAGATCATAAAATATTCATCTTTCTCTGCCTGACTTATTTCACTTAATACAATGCCCTCAAGGTCCATCCATGTTGTTGCAAGTAGCAGGATTTCCTTCTTTTTTATGGGTGAGTAGTATTCCATTGTACATGTATACTGCATTTCCTTTATCCATTCTTCTCTCAAGAGACACTTAGGTTGTTTCCATGCCGTGGCTCTTGTGAATAATGCTGCAGTGAACATGGGAGTGCAGATGTCTCTTTGAAATACTGATTTCATTTCCTTTGGATATATACTCAGAAATGGCATTGCTGGATCATATGGGTAGTCCTATTTTTAATTTTTTGAGGAACTCCATATGTTTTCCCTAGTGGCTGCACCAATTTACATTCCCACCAACAGTACACGTGGGTTTCCTTTTCTCCACATCCTCGCCAACACTTGTTATCTCTTGTTTTTTTGATAAGAGCCATTCTAACATATGTGAGGTGATATTTCATTGTAGTTTTATTTTCACTGCAATGAGAAGCTATTGGATGGTTTTCATCAGAGAGTATGATGTACATTTTTCAAAGATTGTGTTGATGAATGTGTGGAGAATGAATTGGGGTCAGTAAGAGTAACCAATTAAGAGGCTATTGCTGTAAATTACACGAGGGATGATAGTGTTTTGGATGAGACAGGTGAAGGTGGAGAAAAACGGAAGAATTTGAAATAGATTTTGGAGGAAGTATCTCCAAGACTGGTTGACGAACTGGGCATATGGGGATTGGGGGAGATGACGGATCATGGAGGACTCCAGGTTTGGCACTTGACAAACTGCTTGGATAGAGGAGCTATTTACCAAAACGGGGACCATTAGAGAGGAAGAAACTTGATGGGAAGATTTAGAAATATGAACTCAGGATATCCTTTCTTCCCTTTTTAAATTGAGACTATATTTTTTTAGAGCAGTTTTAGGTTCACAGCAAAACTGAGGGGAAGGTACAGAGATTCGCCATGCAATCCCTGCCACCATACATACATAGCCTCCCGCGTTATCCACATCCTGCACCAGAGTGTTACATTTGTTGCAATTCGTGGACTTTCACTGACACATCATAATCATCCAAAGCCCATAGTCTACCTTAGGGTTCACTCTTGGTGTTGTACATTCTATGGGTTTGGACAAATGTATAATGACATGTATCCATCATAATCATACAGAGTATTTTGACTGCCCTAAAAGTCCTCTGTGTTATACCTACTCATCTCCCTTGCCCCCTGCCAACCCCTGGCAATGACTGACCTTTTTACTGTCTCCATATTTTTGCCTTTTCCAGAATGTCATATACTTGGAATAATACAGTATGTAGCTTTTCAGCTTGGCTTCTTTCACTTAGTAATACGCATTTAAGGTTCCTCTGTGTCTTTTCATAACTTGATAGCTCATTTTATTTTAACACTGAATAATATTCCACTGTCTGGATGTACTACAGTTTATTTATCCATTCACCTACTTAGGGACATCTTGGTTACTTCCCAGTTTGGGCAATGATGAATAAAGCTGCTATAAACATTTGCTTGCAGGTTTTTGTGTAGACATAAGTTTTCAACTGCTTTGGGTAAATACCAAGGAGTGCTATTGCTGGATCATATGGTAAGAGTGGGTTTAGTTTTGTGAGAAAGTGCCAGTCTGTCTTCCAAAGTGGCTGCACCATATTGCATCCCTACCAGCAATAAATGTGAGTTCCTGTTGCTCCCATCTCCCCATCAGCACTTGGTGTTGTCAGTGTTCTGGATTTTGACCACTCTAATAGGTATGTAGTGGTATCTCACTTTAATTTGCATTTCCCTGAGGACGTATGATGGTGGAACATCTTTTTATATGCTTATTTGCCATCTGTATATCTTCTTTGGTGAGTTGTCTGTTAAGGTCTTTGGCCCAGTTTTAATCGAGTTGTTTGTTTTCTTATTGTTGAGTTTTAAGTCTTGTTATTGTTTGTGTTTAAGACTTGTTATTGTTTGTGTTTAAGAGTTCTTTGTATATTATGGATAACAGTCCTTTATCAGATATATATTTTGCAAATACATTCTCCCAGTCTTGTGGGTTGTCTTCTCCTTCTCTTGGCGTCGTCATTCTCAGAGCAGAAGCTTTTACTTTTAATGAAATCCAGCTTATCGATTGTTTATTTCATGGATCCTGCCTTTGGTGTTGTATCTAAAAAGTCATCACCATACCCAAGATCATGTAGGTTTTCTCCTATGTTCTCTTCTAGAAGTGTTGTAGTTTGGCATTTTACATTAGGTCTGTGATCCATTTTGAGTTAATTTTTGTGAAGGGTGTAAGGTCTGTGTCTAGATTAATTTTTTTGTATGTAGATGTCCAGCACCATTTGTTGAAAGGACTATCATTGTTCCATTGTATTGCCTCTGCTGCTTTCTCAAAGGGCTATTGATTACATTTATGAGGATCTACATCTGGGCTCTGGGTTCTGCTCCATTGATCTATGTGTCTGTTCATTCATGAATACCACACTGTCGTGGTTACCATGGCTTTACAGTAAGTCTTGAAGTTGGGTGTTGTCAGTCCTCCGTCTTTGCTCTTCTCCTTCAGTATTGTGTTGGCTATTCGGGATCTTTTGGCTCTCTATATATACTTTAGGATCCGTTTGTCCATATCCACAAAGTCATTTGCTGGGGTTTTGATTGCAATTGTATTGAATCTATAGCTCAAGTTGGGAAGAACTGACACCTTGACAATGTCGAGTCTTCTTATTCATGAAATGAAAGGATATCCTTTCTTTAATGTTTAGAAACATATTTGGATTGTTTTTCAGATTCAACTTTCCATATTTTCTAAGCAGATACAGGATCTCTTTATTTACAAGAGAAATGAAATTTACATTTATAATCCTCATATTTTGATTTTTAAAAACAAACTTGTTATTGGTTGTGTTATGTTTCTTAGTATCTTTGATGCAGATCCTGAGAGAGATAGGAATATATTCACCACCACACATTCATTCTGTTCAGCTGTATCAAGAGAAGTGTGAGGAAATCTGTTGCACTTCAGAAGGAAAGCAAGTCTACTTGGCATTATATGACAGAGATGTTCGTTAGATTTCTCAGACTGTAGGATATAAAGAGCGATTAAAGTGAACATTTCTATTTACCCCTCCAGAGCGTGAGGAAGCTCATTAAGAGTCGTTCATATTGGAAGATTTTTTCACAGTGGGAGGAAAGGTTGAAGGCAGATTAAGTGTTCAAACCTGCCAGTAGTTTTGCTAGGTCCGTCTTGAATTTTCACCAGAATCTTTCCGTACTTGGCAGCATTAGGCAAATGCCAGTAGGCTCCATTCATATAAGGAATATGGTACTTATCCTTTAGCGTTGAAAGGGGCTATGAGCGCCTTTCACTTCCCGCTAAAATATTTACTTTGACAAAGAATGGTTTATTTTAATTCTTAGGCCTATAGATCAGTGCATATTTACTTGGTAGGGATAAAATACATATTCTTACATTTCACAGAAAGATTAAAAAGATTTTATTTGAACAAAACCCATCTAACTATAATTGGGGGCAATGTGATAGATTCAAAGGATATCTTAGAGAGAATTGTGTAACTTCATTTATTTGCTCTAATTGATCAATGTCTGTGTCAAATGACATTGAAAGACATTGCTAGTCATACACTGAAATGTCAAAATTGGATACCAACCACCGGAAATTCCAGTAACAATATATTTTGGATTATTTAGCAAGTATATTCCAAGTTGCCTATTTATGGATTAAATATTAAAACACATAGTTCAAAAATATCAAGCTTAAGATCTACTCTTCACCTATTACCTATGCAATGCAAAAGTTAATTCGTTGTTACAAATATTACGTTAACTTAATATTCAGTAGGAAGATGTTGAGAATGCCATGCACATTTAAAATCTCTTAAATTATTTAACATATGAAAGTCCATCTGTGTTACTGTTTATTTAAAAAAGCTTTTCCTAGTTCCTTGGCAGTAGCAATTATGCTTCATTATTTCAGGTTTCTGGAAGGCCGTTTAAGAAATAGTAATGTTAGGACAGAGGGAAAGAGAGTGTGGTTACAGGACATAGGCCAAGGTGAAAAATGCTTTTGCAATTAACCAGTTCCTTCTTGAGAGTGAGCAGAGGTGATGGTACTTGGAAATGGTCGATGTGTTCCTTTCCTTTATGGTTCTTACCTGGTTGTATTAGTTTCCTAGAGCTGCTGTAACCAGGTACCATGAACTGGGTGGTTAAAGCAGCAGAATTTTGTTCTCCCACGCTTCTGGAGGCCAGAAGTCCCAAATCAAGGCGTGGGTCGGCTTGTTCCTTCCTGAAGACTCTAGGGGAGGACGCTTCCTTTGCTCTTTCAGCTCTTGGTGCCTCCAGTTGTTTCCAGGCCGTGGCAACTAAGCTCACGTCTCTGCCTGTCTGTCGGGGGCCTTCTCCTCTGTGTTTCTCCTCTTCTGTCTGTGTCTTGTTTTCTTATGGAACAATTGTCGTTGAACTTAGAATCCACCTAGTTACTCCAAGGTGATCCCATCTCGAGATCCTTCACTTAATTAGGGCTGGAAAGACCATTTCTCCAAATAAGGGCACCTTTATGGGTGCTGGGGCTTCAGACTTGGAGATAGCTTTTTGGGGCCACAACTCAGTCCACAACAATTCCTTAAAAGCATTGTATAAATGTTAATTTTTGGGTTTCAATAATTGTAGCTGATTAAGATGTTAATATTAGGAAAGCTGGGTGTATTATTTTCACAACTTTTTAGTAAGTTTAAAATTATTTAAAAATAAAAAACAGGAAAAAGGAAGTAAAGCTTCTTGAAGCCCACTTCAAGCTTACTGAATCCAAATCTCCATGGGAGGGGATGGGCAAATTTAATATTACTAAGAGCTCCAGATAATCCCTATGTCGAATCAGAAATTATAACTCCCCTCTTAGAGAAAAGAAATATGGCATAAAATAAGTGTCTTCTTGTCCAGCATTGGTTTCAGGAGAATTGTAGGTCACAGTTCAGAATATGGCTTCTCCAGATGAAAGTGGACGATGCTCCTGCCAGAGTGGTCCTGCCTGGTGGCCTTGCATCCTAGAGGTTGTCTAAGACTAAAACTTCACTGCTGCCTCCTGCTTACGTTTAACTCCTCGTAAGTTTTCATTGTTTTAGCAGTGCTGGCCTCTGCTCCCTAATCTCTTGTGCAATGACTTGTGTTCACTTTATTTTATGTCACGACATTGATGGATTGTTTTTGAGGTGGGATTTCAACCGATAGAGAGAAAAGTAGAATTCTGCTTTACTCTAGTGCCCAAATGATAAATTTTTCAGTTTAAATGCTTTGCATTTCGGCCTGTCTGGTACTTAGTCCTTTCAACAACCTGATTCACTAGTTATTGTGAGACACTTCTGGAAGTTGCCACTTGCAAAGTGAAAGAGCTGTTTTGTGGACTTGACATAAACACAGTAGAGCAACTGATGTTTCCATTGGAATAACTGAATGTCTTTGCGTCAGTGGACTGGTAGTTCTGCTGTCTACAAGCTAAGCCTTAACCTACTCCAAAGGTGTGCACCATCTGAGTCCACTGCCCTTTGCAGCTGCTCTCAGAAGGCCTTGTCCACAACAGGTAGCTCATGGTCACCCAGTGAAGCCCTTCCCAATCCTGGAGGAAGCCACCAAGGGGTGGAGCCTCTGCATCTGTGTGGACTGACGTGGGAAAATTGGCCAGAGAAAGTGTGTAAATGTTACTAAGATTCCAGTACCACCTCAAGGATAAAGTGCAAGGAGAGAATAAAGCAGGTTTGCCTGTGCGGGGCTGTGTGGATGCTTTTTCTTCTTGGAGCACGAGTGTAGCTCCCAGCCTGCGTCTCGCAAGTGAGGAGAATACATGGAATTAGAATAGTGAAGATGAAGAGGGGTCTGCTGGAGAGAAGGAGGGAGGGGGGAGAAATTAGGGTGAAAGAAAGCAGAGAAGGATGCCGCCTCCTGAGTCTGCTACAGCTGCACTGCCAGGTAAACTAAAGCCCTCTGCCTGTGCGAGTCTTTGAACCCTGCTCTTAAATCTCAGCCATGAGGCCATTACTTACCTAATTTTTGATCTATTTAATCACCCCTGATAGCCCAGCTTGCCGGGTTAGTTGTTTTCAACTGCCAGATAACAAAGTTAAATCCTGTGTTTGAAGAAAATCCACGGAAAGCTTCCTAATTCTCTTCCTGGTACTTAAATTCTAATCGTGAGTTCTGTACTCCAACACGGATTATAGGTAACAGAGTATTTTACTCACATACAGTATGCTGATGCCGAGCCTTCTTGCCTCCATGTCTGGGAGCCCAGAATTGGTGGTGTCAAAGTCTTTTTCCACAATGCACAGCCTAGGATGCTACTGGGAGAGACTTACATGGATGTCTGTTAAAAACTTCACTTTTTAGTGCCCATTACCAAGTGATGATGTTGACTAATTCATGACTGAAATTAAATTATGGTAACATTTTAACATTTGGCTATGAATGTTGGCTTCTATAAAAATGACTACTTTCAAGTTTTGAACGACTTCACATTAAATATTATTTTCCTACTTATTCATTCCTATAGCACCCCTCCCCTCCTCTCCACCTGTCACAGTACCTTGCATGTGGTAGGTGCTCAACAAATAAATGTTTAGTAGAAAAAAGTGGTAATAGAGAAAAGTTTTCCAAATTTTGACTTAGTATGGAAAGGGCATATTTTTAGGGGAAGAGCAGGCAATTTGCTTTTAGATATTCATTCAATTAACATTTATTATGAACTTATTACATTCCAGATATTTTCCTGGGGAACCAGTGATAAAGAGAACATGGTCCTTGAGCTCACAGTCAAGTTAGGGAGATGGACATAGGCATAGGGCTGTTACCAACTACCGCCCTACTTACAGCTCTCTAGTTTGCTCAGTCCGTGCACTCTCCCCACTGCCTAGGACAGGTGTGGGCTTTCCCCATCATTAAGTACTCAGGACCTCCTACCCCTGTGGCTTTCCTGGAGTGTGCGGAGGTTTGATGGGATGAGAACCAAGTAATATCAGCTAGTGTGGGGAGTACTGGGCAGTGGAGGGTGAGTGTGCTCACAGAGGTAGAGTGAGGGGGGAGTGGAGGAAGGACACCCCTTCTGACACAGCAGATGCACAGACCTTGGGTGCAGGAGATGGGAGCCTCTTCTTGAAGATGAAAGCTGAGCTGCCCTTGGGCAAGGACTAAGTTCCAGCATGGCTTCCTCTGGTTCTCAGGCCTCTGGGACCTCCATCTCTTCCCATGTCCTTCCTGGTCACTTGCTCCCCTTTCCCCTAGTTCTCTTGAGTCCCACCTCCCCTCTGTATTCTGCCACAGAAATTCTCCTCTATTCCCTTCTTTCACAACAGAACTTGTTGGCAAGACATCATCTACCCCTCAGTTTTTTCCCGAAGTTTCTGGAAGTCAGAGATAAAGTCTTCCAATGCCCCTGGATAGTGAGGGGATATGTTTCCTTCGTTCTTTGCAGCAAAAGAGGAGAAGAAAATGGAACGTTTCCATTTCCATATTAAAATAGGGCAGCTTATTGATATTTACACACACATGTAAACAAACAGTTATGGTGAGAAGTCACATGAGCTTTAGCAGGGGCATAGAGAAAAGACTACGAGAGCAATGAGGAGAGAGCCAGAGGGCAGCAGAGCCCTCCCTGAGGGAGTGAAGCTGGAGCTGGGCCTTGAGGACGCGTGCGACATCTGAGGAAGGATTCCAGGTGGAAGGAGGAGTGTGTGGAGCCACAGAGGCAAGAGTTTTGGCCAAGCTGGGGCAGAGTTGGTGAGGCAGTGGCGGGACGCGGTGGGGTAGCCGGGGAGGACCCAGGCTGAGATCAGCTGTAAAACACGCTGATGATTGGTCGTGACCTTCCAGGCAAGGGGAAACGATGACCTACGACTCACAGAGGCCCCTCTTCCTGCCCTCCCTCTAAATCAGGCTAGATGTCCACAGCATTCCTCAGCCTCACAATAAATATGGGGTTGTTCTGCCAACTTGGGCTTACCCAGAGAAGCTAGTGAGCCGCTGCCATCTGGTAAATGCACACATTTGGCAGGAAAGCCTCTGCCTGCTCTCTTTCCTCCCAGCCTGTCTACTTAATCAATACTTGTATATCAACAGAGAGCTGAATAAAAGGAAGGAAGATCAATTACAGGTGTTGAGTAAGATGGAGCCTGCAGATTCATGGAGGCCTTAGAGGGAAAAGCAAGGTCTAATCGGCTTTCTTATCGTCTTGGCTTGGGCTCAGGTGATGAATGAAAATGGATTGATGGACGCAGGTGACAAGGCCTGATGCTCCCAGAGCCATGAACTCCTGCCAAGCGCGTCCACTCGCTTTCTTGGAAAACGAGGAGCTGGCTTCAATTTTTCTTTTGTATTCTTCTTGCTGTCAAATAATAAAAATTTCATTTAAAAAATGGATTAAAGAGTGATCACTTGTTGGGCTGTTTGGTCAAGAGTAAGTTTAAATCCAAAAATAGTTTGAAGATTTAAGTAATCTGTTTAGAAGTAAAACCCGAAAGTCTACAATTTACCAGGAAGACGTGTAAACCTCCCCGTTCTGCCCTTTCCGGATCTGCCCCTGGGGGATGTCTGTCCTCTCAGCTCTCACCTTATCTGCACAACGTTCATCTCGAAGCCGTCCTGGCGCCTCGCAGGGCTGACCTGGTGTGTGTACTGTGGTGACACTTCTGTAACTCTCTCCTCTGAGGGGTGCAGCCAGCAATGGCCTGGGTGAATTATTACGTATGTGAGAGTGAAAAGCACCCACTCACTTGAAGGGCACAAATGCCGGCAGTTACCTGAGGGCATTTTGAAAATGGCAAGTGTCTGTAACCGTGATTTCAGAAAGGACATCTCATCTGATTACAGGCAATAGGCATCACGTTAAACCTGCAAATCATGTGCTTGCAATTTCATTTAGAAAATTGACCTGTACATTTGAATCTGGCTGAGGTGAGAGAGGCCTCTGGACCCGGTATCTTAAGGCAGAAACCCGTCTGCTCCCACTGTAGTGACGCCTCAACTTTCCCGCAGAGCTCCTCCCCAGCCTCCCCTCACCGGCCGGCTTCTCCTCTCGGTGGCTGCCTGCCTGGTGCTGGCAGTGTTCGGGTGAACACAGGCGGGTGGTCAGCCACTTGCCGTCATTGAGAGGCAGGTGCGAAGCCTAGGGGTAAAGGAAGACATCGCTGTTTCATTTTCATCTCCCTTTCATTCCTTTCCTTTCTTTTCTTTCTTTCTTTCTTCTTTTTTGTCCTCTCCCACTTCAGGAACAGCATTCATCCAATTGAGTGACAGAGACCTGTCTCGTAATTCGTGGAATTCGTGATGACTTTGTGGGCCTGGGAAGTGGACGTTCATAGACTGCGCGATGTTTCCTCCTAAACAGCGAGGATAGGAGGTCGCCCGCGGAGCATCACCTCAGCACCGCCCTCGTTTAGCATCCTGCTGTCTCGGAATCTCACGTGCCTGGGCTCATACTTGAGATCTGGATTCAGTAATTTTCAGTGGGGAGCCCAGAAATCTGATTTTTAAACAGACATTCCAGGTGATTATTTTTTAACGGAATGTTGTTTATTATTTTTTAATTGTAGAAATTTTAAAATAGCCACAAAAGTGAATAAAATTGAGTAACGAACCTTCCTGCACCCATCACCCAGTTCCATCAATAATTAATATTTTTCATCTCATCTGTGTTTCCATTAAAATTTTTTTCCCTATATATTTTAAAGTGAATCCAGACATCAGGTGATTTCATGAGTAAATGTTTAAGTATGCATCTCCAATAACTTTTGTGTTTACATACTACTATGGCATGTCACACCCAACAGAATTAATAATTCAATAATGTCAGTTAATACTCAGCCTATTTTCAAATTTTCCTGATTATCTTAAAAATGTCTTTCTATGGTTGGTTTAATCTCTCCGAACAAGGGTCACACACTGCAGTTGGATGCTCTGTGTCGTGAACCTCTTTATTCTGCACAAGCCCCTGTTTTCTTTAAGACATTGGTCTGTGGAGAGACCAGACCTCCTCCAGCGTCGTGTGCATGTGTGCACTGTGCCTCTTGGTTAGCTGCAGATGCTGACTCAGTGGGTCTGAGGTGGCGACCGAGAGTCCCCATTCCCAGCAGTCCTTCGGGCAACGCTGAAGCTGCTGAGCGCTGGGGAGACAGGGGACCCTGCTTTGAGAAACAAGCCTGTGAGAATGTCCTGCGTTCTGGATTTGGCTGAGTCTGTCCCTTGGTGCTGTATAATTTCTTCCAACCTCTGTGTTGCTTGTAAATGGGAGTTAGATATAGAGACTTCGTTAGATTTAGTTTCAATTTTTTAAAAATGTAGCAAGATTTTTTAATAATTGGAGTTATCTACTTATTGTATTGTATATGGTATCCTATAATGAGACACATAATGTCCTATTATTCCGTTCTTAGTGATGCTAAGACTGATCAATGGGTTAGATGCCATGTGATTCTGATTCAGCAGTTGCATGAATGGTAATATGAAAAACTGCCTTAAAATAAAATTCTGGTTCAAAGTGGTGGCAATACCTACATTTGTTAAGTGCTTACTATGTGTCAGGCGTGATTTTAAATATTTAAATGTATTAAATGACTTAATTTTAGCAACAACCTTAGGGGATAGGGACTATTATTAATTCCCCGATTATTTATTTTAAATTTTTAAATTTTTAAATATTTTTTAGTTCCCCATTTAAAAATAGGGAAACTGAGTCTTGGAGATGTTAACTAACTTGCCCAAGGTCACACTGCTAGTAGCTGGCGCGAAGGATTCGACCCCAGGCAGCTGGCTGCTGTTTACTCCCTATCAGTTAAAACGCAAGAGTCTTGGGGGGGAGGGTGACCATTGTTTCTACCATCTGGCCTGACCAGTTTGCCCATTTACATTCAGCAAGCTGGTATCAATTTATACACATTTGTAGAAACAGATTCCTCTTGTCTTTTCCAGACTAGGTTTTGACACGTGGGGAGGAGAAGGATGGCGGTGACGTTGGAACTGGAAGAATAAATGGGAGCAAGTGAGGGAGAGAGTGGGAGGGGGGAGGGGGGCTCAGTGTGGAGAGAGGTAGGCCGTCAGTTACGTCACCGATGGCGCTGACCGTCACCTGACCTGTGCAGGAGTTAGCCACCTGAAGAGTTAAGACGGAACTAAGTGCACACAAGAGCTCTCTCACTTCCGGAACCAGCTGCAAGTCTGAGGGAGCTCCAGAACCACCCTGGTGTTTGGGAACTTTCTGGAGGGACTCGGAGAACTCACTGAAACTCTATTCACGTTGTGGTTCTTCCAGAGAGGTTACAGATTAACATCAGCCAGGGGAGAAGATTCATGGGGCAGAGTCCAGGAAGAGAACCAAACACAGAACTTCCCGTCATCCTCTCCCCATGGAGTCAGGATACCATTTCTCTTCTGGCATCAACGTGGGACAGCACACAGGGAGTAGGTGCACTCACGTGAGGCTCAGAGGACACATGGGGCTCTGTCACGCAGGCATGATGAGCTGCTCATGGGGCTGGTGTCAGTCTCCAATCTCAGTCCTCCTGGAGGTTGACTGACACCACTGGTACCAAAGCTCCAGCTGAAGCATACTGCTAATACCTGACGTGGCAGCCTCCACCCTACGGCTATCTGGTGTGCCCAGCGCCTACTCAAAATCACTTTGTGTGGCTATCCTATGTGACCCAAGGCGAAGGCAAACCAAGGGCCTCCTATCAGACATGACATTCTGAGGGCCTAGAGATTATATTCCAGAAGCCAAGGGCAAGGGCCAGACCTCTTTTAACCTCTTTTTTGGGCAAGGTTAAATTTTTACTACACACCTGCCATTGTAGCAGGAGGAGAGCCATAACCTGCATACCTGGCTCCACTGGGGCACCTGAGTGAGCCAGTTCGTCCCTCCTGAGGGGGCGCTACCTGTTCCAGAGGAAGGCCAGTACGTGTAGCAAGAAGATGAGCCGTGTGAGAGGAGGTTTGTCTTTCTCTGGGTCCACATTCCGTCAGCACTTTGGGCTCTTGGTGTGTGTAGACATCAGGTGAGCACTACAAAGTCTACATAATAAATGTATTTTTCTCAGAGAGCCTAAGAGATATTAAACCAAAGAAAACCAATGCCCTGCTGGATCTCAGCAAAAGTGATGACAAGCACCTGCACTGCCAGAAGTGATTAGGCTTGCATCGAGGGGTCCTAGAATTAGTGGACGTTGCGGAATATTGCTTTCCTTCCTGAACCTTCAGAAAAGTTGTGATGTAACATTACAACTGAATTAAAAAGAGCTCAAGGTCACGGAATCTTTCTCTTGCCTACCAAAACTTCGCTTAATCAGCTCCGGGAGACAGCAGCCTCTCCGAGGTGCAGGAGCTCTCAAGGAGAATCTGTTGGATGGGGTTCCTTGTCGCTCTATCAGAGAGAACTGCGACAGCATGCGTTAACCACCGGCCACTGAGCAAACGCTCCACTGCCTGCTGCCGGAGTAGTATTCTGGAGCCAGACCGGCAGGTTGATGCTAAATGTCTGCCTCTGGCTGGAGGAGGGAGCTCTGACGACCGGTCCTTACCAGCAGAAGCATCACCTTAGTCCTCTGCGTCCCAGCGCCCGCCCAGGCTTTGGCAAACAGCAAGCATGGCTTGCAAGCCTTCTGAAGGATCCCTGAAAATAATGGTTTCTGCGTATATACCTGCTGTGTCCAGGTTAGCACCAGTTTGGAAAACTCTTTTTAAAAAGCCCATTTTATTAGTTACTGAAACAAATCTAAATGGATGAAATTACAGTAGTCCTCCCTTATCCGTGGTTTCGCTTTCCATGGTTTCAATTACCCGTAGTCAACCTCGGTCCGAAAATATTAAATGAAAAACTCCAGAAATAAACAATTCATAAATTTTAAATTGCACGCTGTTCTGAGTAGCATGATGAAATCCTGTGCTGTCCTGCTCCATCTCACTTGGGACCTGAGTCACACATTTGCCCAGCTGATCCATGCTGTATACCTGACCCGCCCGGTACTCAGTAGCCATCTCAGTTATCAGATCAACCGTCTTGGTATCTGAGTGCTTGTGTGCAAGTCACCCTTATTTTACTCAATAACGGCCCCAAGTGCAAGAGGAGTGATGGGGGAGATACGCCAAAGAGAGGCCATAAAGTGCTTCCTTTAAGTGAAGAAGTGAACGTTCTCGACTTAATAAGGAAAAGAAATCGTCCGCTGAAGTTGCTAAGATCTACAGTAACTTTTATTATAGTATGTTGTTGTAACTTTTCTATTTTATTATTAGTTATTGTTGTTAATCTCTTACTGTGCCTAATTTACAAATTAAACTTTATCCTAGATATGTAGGCATAGGTAAAAACATAGTATGTATTGTGCGTATAGGATTCAGTACTCTGCTCAGTTTCAGGCGTCCACCGGGGGTCTTGGAACGTTTCCCCTGCAGATAAGGGGGGACGACTGTAAAAGAAAACAGGGAACCTATCATGACATGGAAGGTAAGGAAACAATAATTTTAATTCATCCTTAAGGTGCTAAAGCACCACTGATATAGCCAGTTGAGGGGCTGATGTGAAGAACGGGAGGAGAGAATGATGAAAATTAACATAATAAAGTGATTAATAAAACTTAAGTAATTTATCAACTTAATTAACAAAATAATAAAATAATTAATTATTATTTACTTATTTTTAGTTTTAAAAAGCCTATCAAGTGAGCCAGCCTTGACGGCCTGGTGCTTCAAGTTCGGCCTGCTCTGCGTTGGCGGCCCGGGCTCAGTGTCTGGGTGCAGAACCACACCACTTGTCTGTTGGTAGCTGTGCTGTGGCAGTGACTCGCATGGAGCAACTAGAAGAATTTACAACTATGTGCCCTGATCCAGCGGTGGTGGGGAAGAGGAAGAAGATTGGCAACAGATGTTGGCTTGGAGCAAATCTTCCCCTGCAAAAACAAAAAATGAAAAACAAACCTATTAAGTGATGGGGCATTCTAGCCTTCTTGGTCTTTTTACTTTAAAAAAAATTTTTAAACAGTTTTATTGAGATATAATTCATATACCATATAATCCACCCATTTAAAGTAGTCAATTCACTGTTTGTTGATATATTTACAAATACATGCAACCATCACTACAATCAGTTTTGGAACATTTTCATCACCTCATGGAGAAACCCACTCCCCTTAGTCGTCATCCCCTCATCTCCCTATCCCTTACATAGCTCTACGCAACTACTAATCTACTTTCTATCTCTATAGAGTTCTCTGCTTTGGACATTTTGTATGACTGGAGCCATATAATATGTGGTCTTTTGTCTCTGTCTTCTTTGACTTAGCATAGCATTTTCAAGGTTTATCTGTGTCGTGGCATGTATCAATACCTCATTCCTTTTTATGGTTGCATAATATTCCATTGTATGGATATACCACATTTTGTTTTTCCATCCATCAGTTGACGGATGTTTGGGTTGTTTCCACCTTTTGGCTATTATGAATAATGTTGCTGTAAACATTCTTGTACAAGTTTTTGTGAGGGCATATGTTGTCATTTCTCTTGGGTGTATATCAAAGAGTAAAATTGCTGGGTCCCATGGTAACTCCATGTTCAGTCATCTGAGGAATGCCAGACTGCTTTCCACATGACTGCCCCCTTTCATGTCCCTGACAGCTGGGTATGAGCATTCTTATTGCTCCATATCCTTCCCAAAACTTGTTATTTTCCATTAAAAAAGTTATCATAGCCATCCAGGTCTCTCACTGTGGTTTTAATTTGCATTTTCCTAATGATTCATGAGGTTGGGCATCTTTTCATGTGCTTATTGCCCATTTGTCTATTTTCCTTGTAGAAATGTCTATGGTTCTTTATTTTTAATATTCGATTCTCCTTAAGCTTCACCTGTAAGATGATGTTGTGACGCCTAGTTGTGAACAGGCTTAAATGAAATGGTACGTATAAACATTCAGCTTGTGTCTGGCTCTCACTTCATGATTCTAATTACTGTCATCACTCACAGCATCTCTGACTTCCTGTCTCCGCTTCTCTGTCATTCTGAAATTCTATGATTTTTTGCTACCATAGCACAATTATAATATAAAAGTAATCACTGGTATTTAACATTAAATCATGTTCTGTGCTAAATCTATTCTAATGAGTAGAATTATTTAATTCCTGCAAACTATCATCTTGGTATCTGATCTTGACCCTCCCCTACCGGAAGCATTAATGAGAGTGAAAAGGAGGACATCCTGGGAATTCATTTGGAGGCACGGTACACAAACCTCTGGTTCCATATGGTACAAGGGTGGTATTAATGGCCCACATGTGGGATGTCACACCATGAAACCTCAAGAGTTAAGTGGAACAAAGTCCAGATCCATAGTTATGGATGTGAAAACACAGCCCAGCACAGCAAACTCTTGTGATCATAAAAACTTGCATAGCACTTACTGTGTGCCAGAACCCGTTCTAAGCTATATATATATATACACTCAACCTTCACAGGAAATGCTCGTGGAGTAGATGAAATAAACAAATCCTTACTGAGTGCCCACCACGTGCCAGGCCCTGTGCTAGATGCTGGCAAGCCAAATGGTGAGCCCTAAAGACAAGGTTTTACCTCCAGGAGCTGTAGCGTAGAAAGGGAAGTGAAGTTGCTCACATAATCCCACCGCTTAATATAAGTTACATGGAGACGGGAGCCATGGAGGATGGACACGGTGCCATGCAAACGTATGCTGGAGGAGAATTGCTTTCTGTGCTGAGAGATGAAAGGAATGCTGCGGTTGGGGTGGAGGAGTGAGATGCCAGAGGGAAGAGCGTGTGCCAATGTCCTGTGGCTGGAGGAAGCAAGGTAAGGTTGAGAAGCTGACAGGTCAGGGTGGCTGGAGTAGAGAGCAAGGGCAGAGTGCAGTGAAGTGGGCAGGGGCCCTGTATGCCTCGCGAAGGGCTTTGGTCTTTATTCTGAGACAAGAGGAGGCGGTTAAAAGACTGTAATTAGAGGGTGACGTGACCAGATTTCTGTTACTATGGCTGCAGTGTGGGAAGCAAAAAGGAGGGGCCTGAGGGGCTGGGTATAGATGAAGACTCAAGCGAGCAAGCTGGAGGGGTCCCAGTCAATACCGTGGGTACTCTGAGCTGGCACGACTCGCCTTTGTAAGGCATGGGTGTTTGTCTTCCCAGTGCTGCTGTGGGCTGTCTTCCTGGGGCAGCCAGCATCTGACAAGGAAAGTCAGTTTCCCGGACATGTATGCATATGACCTAGAGGCAGAACATGGAAATACTGAGCCCATCCTGGATGCTGTTCTGTTATAAATCCTCGAATGCCCGAGACACAGCTCCTCTCCTGGTGCCTTTCGGCCCTCGGCGTCCTGCAGAGCCAAACCTCAAGTCCACCTCCTCCCTGATCTCTTACCCAGCCCCCTCGGATCTCTCCTCCTCTGAACGCCTCCTGGATTTTGTAATGTATTTCTAGCTTGGGCTTTGCAAGTCCAGAGCTTAGAGTCCCTGCTGCAGTTAGACCGCCTGCTGTCCCCAGGTGAATACACTTTCACGTGAGCTCATATTTCCAACAGCTGGGCTCTCCACAGGCAAAGTTAGCAGCGAGAGATAGCAGCATCCATGTCCACTAACCGATCCCTAAGAACAACCGGCATTAAAATTACTTTATTAGAATCACTGAACGTATATATTAACTTACATGAATGATCACTGAATTTAAGTAGACAGCTACCACTACCGTTGAGATAGAGGCTTGTCTTTCTCTTGGTCTATTCTCAGTGCTGTAATCCCAGTACCTAGAGGAGTGCCTGGCACCGGGTAGTCGCTCAGTAAATTTATTGGCTGGATGGATGAATAAATGAATGAATGGCCAGATGAATGAGTGGGGAACTTTCTTCATGTCAAGCACTGTTCTAGGTGCTTACCGTGGATAATTCATTTGATCTTTAGCACAATCCTAGGAGCTGAGCCTGTTATTATCCATCCACAGCAGCTCTGTCCAACACAAATATAATGTGAAACATCAGTGGAATTTCAAATTTTATGGTAACTACATTAAAAAAAGATAAAAAGAAACAGGTAAAATTAATTTTATAGTATGTTTTACTTAACTTAGTATGTCTAAAATATTATCACTTTAACACGTAATCAATATAAAAATAGTAATAAGATATCTCACATTGTCTTGTACTAAGCCTTGGAAACCCAGTGTACATCTCAGTTGCAGCACATGTCCACTCGGAGCAGCCATACGCGGCTACCAGCCACTGTCCTGGCCAGCAGAGCTCTCAAGCTTAGGAGGTTCATGGGCCCGGGTCCTGAGTTAGCAAGTGGCAGACGTGGAATTCAAATCTAGTCCACATGTCTCCAGAACTGTGTTCTTAATCACACGTGTGCTGCCTTTTAAGGAGCTACAATTTAGAGCAGATTTAAGAAACACCTACATATAATTAGGCAATCATTAATCCTTTATCATGTTCAAGTCCAATCAATATAGCCCTGTAATTCTCTGAGGCATAACTAGAAGATATTTTTCCAGTTTCCAGTGAACCTTTTCTCGGAGCTGGCCTCCTCTGGGGCTTGCTGCCTGCCCCGGGACTGCAGGCCAGCTTGCTGTCAAAGCCCCCCAAGGGACTGCCTCAGGCACGATTCCTCCCTGTGATAGGTACAAGTGGCCCCACCGTCTGTTTTCCAGGCTGAGGCTGCTGGAAGAAAGGGACAGCATGGCCTTTATCCTTGCGGGTTCTGGCTGCTGGTCTCCTTGGCTCCCCAGCTGTTTCCAGCACGTTATGATCAAACTGGGAGGAATGAGAACTGCACAGCTGCCCCTGTGAGAGCCTTTTCCAGCGGAAAGAAGTCCTTTCCTCTCACTTTGCTTAGAGTTGTGTCATTCCCGTATTTAAACCGAATGATTCTTTATCAACGATTGCAACCCAGGATATGATACTTTCTTTTGGACAAAGACTGCTTTTGAAAGGGGGAAATCTTATTTTTTAATTTTTTTTCTGTTACAAATTGGTGCTTATATTTTGCAGATGTAAGAAATAATCACCATTTCCACCACTTAGCACTCGGTCATTGTTCAGCTTTCTGTTGCTGTGAAACAAACCACCCCAAAATTTAGAGGCTTAAAACATTCCTTTTATTTAGTTCCTGATTTTCTGGGTCAGGAATTTTGGAGGAGCTCGACTGGGCGATCCATCTCATGGCTGGGATAGCTTCTTCACCCACATGTCTGGGTCTCAGCACTCACTAGCCTCTCTTTCTTTCCACGTGGCTTCTCACCCTCCAGAGTCTCTCCAACATCTCTTCACAGAAGGGTGGTTTCACGGTGATTGCCGTTCTTATGTGGTGACTGGCTCCCAGGAGGTTCGGAAGCAGAAGCTGCCAGGCCAGGTAATGGCTATGCTTGGAATTGGCGCAGGATCACTTCTGCCACATTCTATGGGTCAAAGCAATCGCCGGGCCCAATGAGATTAAGGGGTGGAGAAATAGAGTCTTCCTCCCAGTGAGGATGTGTTGAGGTCACATTCCCTAAGGGCATGGGGGGTGGGAGATATTGTTGCCGCCATCTTTGGAAAATATGACCTGCCAGTTATAAGCCATCTTGGGTGGTGTCCATTTGTCTCATATCTTTTCTGCCATTGAGATTATAAGGATCTTCGTACACCTTATTTTCTCTTGTTTTCTACAGAGGCCAAGAATCCCATGATGAGAACTAAATAATTATTGTTGATTTGCTGATATAGCATCCAAAGATAAATTAATAGTTAAAATTTTAGGAAAAAATCTAAAGACCTACTTATACCTTACATGAAAACTAGTTTTAACTAAATAGTTTACTTAGTTGCCCAATTATGTTTTGCGTTTCCCCCTTATTGTGCCTGCCCTTCTCATTCTTTTTCACCTTTCTGGATCACTCTTGAGACTTGCGTTGTAGCCATCCCTTCCACGAGGTCTTCTCTGATTAACTCAGCCTGCTGCGATTCAGCCAGCGTCTCCACCCTCACCGTCTGTGCTGACTAGGAAAGTATTTTCTCTCAGCCCCAAGCCCGCCCCTCTATACCCCGCTTTGTGATGTTGGAGCTGGCAGCCTGCAAACTAGACTTTTCTCTCTCTATTTTTTAAGCTCTCTTTCTACTGGGTTGCACCGCTAGGACACATTAGAGGGAGGCAGGAAGGAATGGACTTGCTCCTTTCCGTTTGCTTGCAGTTCCTGTTAGTTCCTTGAAGAAATTTCCCCCTCAAGTGAGGCAGTTCTGGTTGATGGACTCCTGGGTTACTAGAGTCTCAATGTTTTATTTGTCCAGGTTAATTTTGAAAGCAGCTTGTCTTGAGCACACACCTTACCTAGGTTGTGAAAATTGAACTTATTTAAATAAAGTTATTTCAATTTGGACTACTGAAGTGGAGCTGGGATGATATTTGCTTTGATGTTTGTCCTTATATTTGATTTGATGACTGTCCTTATATGAACTTGAAGATTTAGGGAAAACAATCTTTGCGATTGTATTTAATGGTCTTCTTTTAAGACTACATCTGTGATTGTATACACTTCAGCAATGTATGGTAAAGTGGCAATGACTTTGTTAAATTATATGATTTGCTTCCATCTTTTCCCGCAAGCAACCCAAACCTTCCGTTTTGTCCAAGTTTAATTTCTCCATAATGGAATATTACTTTCCCGTGTTGAACTTCCAAAGCCTGATTTTTTTCAGTTTCTCCTAGGCTTTCACATATTTAACGGAATTAACAGGTAAGGTCTGCCTGATACTTGACCCTGCTTTGCTCACCTGGATGCGAGTTTTGGTAAAATAGTATGTTTAATCAAGTGTCAGTGTTGGATGATGGAGATTTCTGTGATATGTTTTACTTTGCTTTTGGTCAAACAAATGTGGTGATTAGTCTTGGACATTTGGTCAAAAGATAGAGGCCATCAGAATGAACCTTTTTTATTTCTTTCTTATAATGGTTCCTGTCCAGATGTATGTGCTGTCTGGGGAAGGGTGAGTGACCACAGTAGCGTTAACACTCGTTGGAAGCCCAGTCACCTGACCAGGCGTTTCCCTGCTGAGTATCAGAATAAGCAGATAGAATTAAAAATTCTAACCCACATGATTTTCTTGGTATTAAAAAGTAAAAATTTAATCATCCATTTCTTAAATTTGGCACTATTAACGGTCGTGTTTTGTTTCTTTCGTTTCGTTGTAATTACGTTTTCACTCGAGGAACTGTGTCCGTGAAGGAAACTGATTTCAGTTGTCGTGATCCAGTTGGACACAGGTGACCGCACAACCATCGAAGCGCCTCTGCCTTTTGCCTAGAAAGCTGGTTCATTGTTTGCATTCATAAATGATTTCAGTGCTTTAAAAATATTTGGTGCTTTCTGATTATAGGGTGTGATTTAAAATAAATCTAATTTATTAAAAAATTAGAGTGCTTGTAGGGCTGGCCTGGTGGTATAGTGGTTAAGTTTGCATGCTCCGCTTTGGTGGCCCGGGGTTCACTGCTTTGGATCCTGGTGTGGACCTACACACCGCTCATCAAGCCATGGTGTGGCGGCATCCCACATACAAAATAGAGGAAGATTGGCACAGATGTTAACTCAGGGCCAATCTTCCTCAGCAAAAAAAAAAAAAGGTAAAAATAATTTAGGGTGCTTGCACAATTATTTGTGAATCAGGAATTAGTAACGTATCCATGGAGGGATGAATCAAGGCATGGAAGGAAAGTCCATGGGCTGTTTAAAGTTAAGAAGAGATGCCTTTATACTACTTAAAAGTGTTTGAAAATTAAATGTTTGATTTACAGGGGCTGTGTACACACAGGGCTCAAATTATTCATGTATCATTTGGAAATGTAAAATGCTTACTGTTCTGACCTTATGTGATAATTGCTATGCTAATTGATAGCGTCTACTAAATCTTTCTGAGAGTGAGTGAGGGTGGCGTTGATATACAGCAGCACACGCTTCGTGTGCTGGTAAATCATTCTTCCACTGAATTAAGGCCAAGGAGGGAGCATTGAGTGGAACTTACAGTCATATTACAGTATCTGGTGCTGTTCTAACCAAGAAATATATAGCGGTGCTAGTGAAAAATGCGCAGCAAGACAAAAATCCACTACAGAGAAAATACAGAGATTTACCAGTGGTGTTTTTTGTGACGTTTCCAGGAATCACAGTCGTCACTCAGTGGAGTTGCTTCTCAAGGTTGGTGCTGTCTTGATTCTCACTTTTGCACTGGTCCCTCTGTGAGAACATGCATCAAAATGGCTGCCCTCTGTGGGGCTTCTTCACTAACGAGTCAGGGAACGCGAGCTCTATCACTAGCCAGCTGGGTGAACTCGGAGAGGTGGCTTCACTCTCTGAGCTCCAGTTTCCATGGTAGTCATAGCCACCTTGTAGGAGTGACACGAGTGAATGAGGTAATTCGTGTCAAGCGCCCAGCACCGGGCCTGACACACAGTAATCACCTGACGTTGCTGCTGTTATTATCCACTTTCCGCAGATGCCTAACCACAATTATTCTGACGAAGAGTGATGCACATTGTAAAAGGGACTAGGGAAGATTTGAGGAGGGACTACGGAATTGGCGGCTTTGTCCCCACAATGCCAATGTATGCAAATGAATCTCCCAATGTATGCAAATGGATCTCCACGTAGGCATAAGGATGTAAGAGGCCCAAACCTAAGGTGGTGGGAACTGGTTGGCTAATTCTGATTCTTTCTTTGAGATGTAGAAAGGAGCTCCAGATGCACTTTCTCATACACTCTGCCTGTGTCAGGGAACTCAGTTCCTGCCCTTGACGATACAGAGCTCAATACAGAGGAGAATGGGGAAGTTCTCCTTAGTGAAATGGGAAGTCAGGGAGACAGGCAGTACATCTCGGTTGAGGAGGGTGACATATGAATGTGTTTTGGGGTGTAGGGGTGAGGAGTGAGAGCGGACAAATTAGGCTAAGAGCTCCATGTCAATATTAGGATGGTGAATTCATTAAGCATCTTCAAGAGCCAACTATATGAGGAGTATTTACTCTATTAATCACTAATACAGGAGAAAACTCAAAGATAGGAAAATCTCATGGATCCCTTGCTCTTGAGGATCTTACCACCTAAAGGCTGGAGGTTCTGGGGATTTCCAAGAGTGAGGACATCTCCCTCTCTCTTTACTCACACAGACGGAATGACCTACCTGTGTGTGGGGGAGGTCATGACACCACTCACACCCATCTGGGCTTCTTCGTGTGCTGTTCCTTCCTTGTCCTTTGGTACCAGGATTGTTGAAACCCCAGCTTGTTGCTCTAGGCTGTGCTGGAGGGAGGGTGGCCTCAGACTCCAGTGGAGCTCAGGTTGGTAGCAGATCCTCTAAACAGTGGTTCTCAAACTTTTATCCCCAGGGAACATTTACACTCCTAAGAATTATTGGGGACCCTGAAGACACTTTGTTTATGTGTTGCATCTATTGATTTTTACCATGTTGGAAGTTTAAACATTTATTAATTCACTTAACATAATGCTAATAAACTCTTTACTTATTGACATAAATAACATATTTTTAACAATAAAACTACAGTTTTCAAAATAAGAAAATTAGAAGAGGAGCATTGTTTTATATATTTTTGTTCAAATCTCTTTAATGGCTTGATAGAAGATAGCTGGATTCTCAGAAAAGCACTTATTTTTCTGTTGTTTTTGATAATTCCCTGCCCATCCCACATACAAATCTATTTAAAACTTGTAAGGGCTTTAAGAATAAAACTTGATGAAAAAAATTGTTGTTTCCTTGGGAAAAATTAAACTTAGCCTTTTCAGTTGGAACTAATATAGATACCAGAGCAAACAGAAATTTAAAAATTTGTTTCCACCCACCATGGTGGTTTCAGGTCAAAGTCATAGTAGGGTTTATCTCGTGTCTAAATCTAATTGACGGGTAAATGAAACTATTTGGAGAGATTGTGCTGACTCCTCATTTTACAGAGTGGGTAATAACCTTTAAGTGGGAGAGGAAAGTCAGGAGCCCAGATTCATGGGATAGGACAGAGGGGAGAAAAACGGGCTAAAATTATATTGAAAAGGCTGGCGTAGACCTGCGGTTTGATTGAAGACCCAAACCAAAAGAAATCAATAGAAATGCTTTGGTTTATTTTTTCCTCCATTTTCACTTAAGTATGTGTCTCTAATATGGTAAAAAGCAGGCACAACGCATATTAGGAAGGAAATAAGTGCGGTGGTGTCAGAAGGAGCAGGAAGCTCAGTGCGTGTCGCACGCAGCCCAGTTTAGGTTGATCAGAGCCTGGCTGCAGAGCCTGTGGGAAAGCACAAGTGTTTGCACAGAAGGACTGTAGTGAAGGGGGATTCTTAGAGGAAGCTTGAGAACACCGTGGCTAAAACACTGCTTGCCATGGACTCTCAAGGATAGCACAATAGCAAAGCTTGACTTTGGCGTGCAAACGTGCTAGAATCCAAATCACAGAAACTTGTGTCAATAGCAGGAAATGACAAATAACGGAATAATGCTAAAATTTTACATTTAGAGGTGACTGTCAGGGTAGCAGCGTTAGAGTTTCTAGGTAGAAGTGTTTACCTGATATGAATTTATGTTGGTAATTTTGATACTACTGGCGTTACTAGAGTGATGCTTCATGTCAACTCTTCCATCAAAAGCCATCTGACACAATGATGGCAAGCGCGGGTTCGTGCAGAGTGAGAAATGGGCTCAGACTGAACCAGCAACCTGCTTCTGACAGAGAGGGATGTGTCTGTGCTCAAGGGAGAGGATAATGGCTATAATAAGATAGATTAAGAACTCTTTTACTTCTGGTAATCACTCGAAAAGTGAATGATATTTTTCATCTTTTTCAAAAATATGTAGATCTGAAGAAGCCGAATCTGTTTTGTTGCCGTTTGTAACCTGCAATAAGTATCTCCTGACCTGACCCCACATGGAACTAGAAGTCATTCACCTGTGATCTGTTTCATCATCAGAGCTGTCACCTGCCCGAGTCTCCTCTGTCCTGGGAAGCACAGAAAAAGCCCTAACCTGGCGGCGGCTCACAAATGCACCCCTGTGGGTCCTTCGTTTTGGGCTGAGCAAGTACGCTCCTGATTCTGCCCCAGACGGCTCTCCTGAACTGGAGGTGCCGCAGCGCAGCTCCTGGCTGGTGCTTCCAGAGAGCTGGGAAGTGGTTCTGTGGCAGGTCTGTGCCCTGGTGGCTGCGTCTGGGATCAGGATCAGGCGTCCAGACAGGGGCCCATCAAAACGGCCAGGGGAGATGAGAAGCAGGAACAACTTTCCTCTTTGGAGGACTGGGTGAGCTGACGTGTGGGGCAGACAGACTTCTCTTGTTGCAATTAGAAGGTGCCGTGCATCCTTCTGGGCCCGTAGAAGGTGCTCTAGGAACAGTATGATTAAAGTCCTCAGACGGTACACTGAGCAGGACACATCCTTGTAACATTCCTTTGGTGATTCATTCAGAGAAAATGCTGCAAACTGGCTTCTTTTTTCTCTGTTTATCCGTTAGGCCATGTGCTTCAGAAAGAAAATGATGACGTTTAAATTCTAATGCTCTCTGTCCTTTGTGATAACTGACACTTTAGCAAAACTCTGCTGAAATGGGGGCTTGTAGGGGGTCCACCTTCTTGTAGCGGGGAGAGAGTTCAGGGAGGAGGGATCCCAGCACTGTGACTAATTTCTCTGTCCCTCAGTTTTCCTCGTTCAAAACGGAGCTGCTTTCCTGTGGAGACGTTTCCAGTGCTCAGCTCACCCATATCTCGTGCTTTTCACCTCTGGGGTGTGAGAGGTTTGCACTTCCCACCTCATTTTGCAGTTGGGTGGGACCATGAGACTGGCCTTGGCCAATGAGTTGTGGGCAGAAGTAAAGCATGTCATTTCCTGAGCAGAGCATCTCTTCACTGACGGGAGGCCTCCCACACTCTCTTGCCCATGCTGCTGCTGCCTGGAATGTTCCAGATGGTGGCGCCTCCATCAGCCTGGGTACCAGTGGGAAGGTAGGGACCAGAGCACCACCCCCACCTACCCCCGCACCACCATCGATGCAGCCTGGACACAGAATGTGAGCAAAGAATAAAGTTTTGTTTCAAGTCTCTAATGTGGAGGCCAGTTGTCGCCACTGCATAACTTAGCTCATTCTGACTAACCGTGCCCGTTGCTTGGTTCTTCAACTAGAGAAGGACTTCGTTAGTTTGTAATCTTTCCTCAACACACAGGCCTCTGGTTCTCAGGCTTTCAGGTACATCAGAATCACATCCTGCTTGTTCGACTTTAGATTCCTGGGCCTCACTTCCAGATGGTCAGACTTCAGCGCGTCTGATGTGAGTTTGCAGGAATCTACATTTTTTTAAAATAGGGTTTTTATGCGATTCTGATTCAGGAGGGAGACCACACTTCAAGAAGTGTTGTAAATCTGTATTATGCTGTCCAGGCTCTGGCTACTATTTCTCAAGTTCTCCTAGTCAGACATGTTCAGATATTAGTAAAAGGTTAAAGGCATTGAGGGCGGGAGTAAGTGCAGTGAATATGAAGCTCCCCAGCTCTGCTTCAAGGCTGCATGAAGCAGGGATAAAGTGAAGACAACGAAAATGGTGATTAATAGACCCAACCACTTTGCTAAATGAGAATTCTAAAGATTGTAAATCATTTGGAAATTGAAGTGATGACCTGGAAAACAAATCAAAATTAAGAAATGTCAAGTACGAAATGGATCTGAAGAAGTGACAGTAGAAAACATTGAGATAATTCCCTCACGGCTGATTGTGGAGGGGGGTGGAGGGCGGAAGCCAGGGGGAGCTGAGCAGACGATGGGAAGAGCAGGGGAGGAGGAAGACGGGCTGAGCGGCGCTCGTTCTCTTAGTTCTGGATCGGAAATCTGAGGTTGACTCAGCCTCTTGATGTCGTGCTGCCATTTACACAGACTATGGTTTGCTATGGGTCCAAAGGAGCTCTGTTTTGGCCTTCTGGAGGTGAGATTTGCTGAGACCACAGAAGCAATTTGCTCCTCTAAATTTTGAAATAAAAGATTTTTTGTAAAGATAATGCTTTTATTCCTTCCAGCCACCCCCAGCTATCTGTCATTTCTCACAGCTCCTAGAGAGACTGTTTGTAGGTGGGTGGAGTTAGCAGCCTTGCACGAGGTCCACAAGTTCTGCATTGGTGGCACACACTTGTTTAGGGACCCTTCCTCTCGTAGTTTGTCGCGGGCATGGCTTGACTCCTTACAACTGCTATAAGCAGCAGTGGAGGCAGCCCCCACAGCAGCTCCACGTGCTCAGGCTCTGTAGTCCATTTCAGCCTGTGGGGTCTATTTGCTTCAGAAATGTGCATCTGAGAGAAGAACCAACGGCCCATGGAAGAACCATCCATAAGACGTGGAGAGGGGCTTATCAGGGATAGGGTAGAGGGAAGCAGCAGGCAGTACCCGTCTAGGGCATTAAATCAAGGAGGCAGCCTAGCAAAAATGGAGATGGTTCTGCCAGCTGGTATTTGAAGTGTTCTGAAATCATGGTCTTACACACTCAGCAGCCCATCTCCCCCGCGCCCCTTCAAGGCAAATCACATGGGATGCCCCCTGTCCCTACCATTACTGCTATCCTGCTCAATTTGTCCTCGAGCGATTTCTTTTCCCCGGTGAGGCTGCCTTTGCTGTTCCTTGTGAACAAGTTTTATTTGTGGAAACATCCGAGGGAGGGAGTAGAAGCGGTGGGCAGCGCGATTTGCTTGGGTTCTATCCTGAGTGTTGGCCTGGGTCCTTCACCCTGCACTCCCCCTCTACTTTGAAGATGTTCAGAGTATGCCACCCCAAAATCTGCCACTTTGGCACAGGATTATTTTGAGCTGAAGGCAATTGAGAAAAAGTAGACACAAGATAAGCTCCCTTGGGGTCGGCTCCGTTGTGCAGCGGTTAAGTGCACACATTCCGCTTTGGCGGCCCGGGGTTCGCTGGTTTGAATCCCAGTGTGGACATGGCACTGTTACAGGCTCTTAACATCAGCCCTGATATCAGTTCCCCCACATTGAACCCAGCGTATATGGGGTTAAAACTAAAACCCACCACCCCGTTTCCTGCTTCTTTGGCTCCACTCACATGTAAATACCTGTTTCTTTAAACTTGGACTCCTTGAGCTTTACAACTAAATGGGAGTTACAAACTGTTAAAAGCCCAGGTGGCCTGGAGTTGGAGGCACACTAAAGTTTAGCTAATCATGTGTCCTTGAAGTTTGCCAGGAAAGCCGCTGTCTCAAGAATATCAAGGAGCGGAGGCTTCCCAGACCTCAATTCCTCGACTCCCGGCGCTGGAACCTGCCTCAAACAGGAAGACGAGACAAGAGACAACGGCGAAGAACGCCCACCTGCCACCCTCCTATCTCACCCTATCCCTCCCCGCCGCCTTGCTGCAAGCAGCCTCTCCAGGCCAAACGCAGGCTGGTGGAAAAGCAGCGAGCTGCACAAGCTACATGCTCCCCATCCCCTACCCAAAACCCCAAATAAAAATCCCTACCCATTCCTCATCGGGGAGCTAGCAATTTTTGAGACATGAGCCCTTGCTTTGCTCCCTGTGCCTGGTATAGTAAAAACGTTTCCTCTTCCACTCAAGACTCTGTTCTCGTTATTTGGATTGGCATCGGGTTCAGAGACCGAACTTTGGGTTACAGCACTGCTTGCCAAGCCATGCTGTGGTAGGCATCCCACATATAAAATAGAGGAAGATGGGCACGGATGTTAGCTCAGGGCCAGTCTTCCTCAGCAAAAAAAAAAAAAAAGAGGAGGATTGGCAGCAGATAGCTCAGGGCTAACCTTCCTTAAAAAAAAAAAGGTAAGCTTTCTGCCCTCCCCTCATCTGCCTGAAAGCAGAACATAAATTCCCCTTGTGAAGGTGTCTCCCTCAATCCCCACTTCCCACGCCAGGAAAGAGATAACAACCTTGCTACCGGAGACAAGACAACACTGAGAAAGGGTCTACACAAACAAACCTTATCTTCCATCCTAAGTAGCCCTTATTTTCCATCAGTTTCCCCATATATTTGGCTCCCCATAAGTTACTGCCCCCAGACACTCAAAGTTCTTTCTTTGTTGTCGCTTCTCTAAAAAGTTACTGTTCTTTGCTAAGATGCTACATAAGCCTAAGTTCCAACTACTCTCTTGAGTAACTCATCAGCGAGTGCTCCTGTGTATGCACGATGCACACGTTAATAAACTTCTGTTTGTTTTTCTCCTGTTAATCTAACTTAGAGGGCTCAGGCCAGAGAACTTATAGGGCTCAGGCCAGATGGATAGAGGAAATATTTTTTTCCTCTCCAAACAGTCCCATGTGCTGTTTTTCATGCTGTAATTTTAATGATTTTTAACTCATGTAATTTAGAAGGAAAATTTTTGTTGCAAAGGAGAAAAAGCCAAATTGAACTAGCTTATGCAGGAAAAAAAGAAGTGGGTGTGAGTGCACGCATATGTGTGTGTGCCTTCATGTCTATGGGTCAGAGACCTGGAGAGCCCGGGGGTGTCTGAGTTCAGGTCCAACTGGACTGATGTACTCAAATGATGTTGCCAGGAATCTATGTTTTCCTCAGTTCTACTTTCTTCTGTGTTGTTTTTATTCTCAATCAGATTCTTCTTAAGAGATGGCAGATATTCTCTCGACTTGCATTCTTCTAGAGTAGCAAATTTAGATAGAAGGAGAGGACCCATTTCTCTGGAGTTCCAGCAGCGTTCTGGCATTGACGTCTGTTGGCTCTGACTGGCTTGAGTCATGTCTCATCCTTGAACCAGTTGCTATGAACATTCAGGTGGACTATGCTAATTGGCCGGAGTTGGCCCTGTACCATCCCTGGATACTGCAGTTAGCTAAAATCCCACCTGAATCGTGTGAAAGGAGATGAGGGGAGGGAGTGGTTCCCCGAAGGAAAATCAGAATATTCTAACCAGGAAGGTGAGAAACAGCTGCTGGACGCCAAATCTCAAAACTGTCCACAGCAGAAGGTATGTTGACGTCTCCTGGTTCACAGTGAAATCTGATGCTTTTAGCTTCTAATAAACAGCAAAGAGAGCCTAGAATTGGCTTTCTTTCTTTCTCATTCACTTTATCAGCCAATCAGTATACGAAATGAAAAAACCCAGTTCTCAACAGTAACATCCTTTATTTGACCTCTTCTAGAAATGACGAGAGATTTTGCATAATGGAATTAATGTTGCTTTGTCTTAGTGCCACACAGTCTAAAGCTCTCCAGGATTTCTACTATAAACTTCCATTTACTCAAATATCCAAACTTGTCTTTTAATCAATGAGAGGTATATTTTCATGTGTGCCATTCATCACGTATTTCATTATTTTGTATTTGGCTCAAGACTCTTTACTGCTTTTTATAATGAAAGTCACTGGTTGTTGTTCTTAAATGTGTGAAGCCTTGTAAAGATGTCAAGATGTAAGGAAGTTCACCTTCCTGTTGAGGACAGTTTGTTGGAAATACAAACTCCAGGGTCTTTCTGTGGCAGGATCCTTCACGTTCTTAAGCGTGGTATTGAGCAGGTGGGCTCTGGTCAAGCCCTTGCCCCCGTGATCGGGCTGGGCGACCGTGGGCAGGCTGCTCTGCCTCATCTGTGGGATGGGATCATAAGAGAGCCTCTCTCCGCATATGAGGGTTACGGCAGGTGAAGCCTTCGGAGGGTGCCTGGCCCCTTGTTAGGGTTCAGCGGATGGTAACTGCTCTAACCTTTCAGATGTGGATGATTTTTTAGATGTGACGACTAGCGAGTGTTAGCGCCTTTCATGCAATTTCTCTCTTTGATAATTTTATGCATGGGTTGAAGGTAGGAGCTGGTGGTTTGGGATTTGCAGCCTAAATATTTCTTACCCCTTCTTTATAAAAAACTCCACACCGGCATGAAGTTTTAAGTGAAGAAAATTCTAACTTCTAAATGGATATAGTTATGAAAAAAAGAAAAAGTAACTATAAAAATTGTGGAAAAAACAAAATTAATTCTTCGTTATTAATAAAAATAAAAGCCTAGGCATTTAAACATGTAAGGAATGGGAGAAACCAATTAATAGACATTTGTAAGATGCAAAACATTCAAAAGCCACATATCATAAACGTCTGGTGTAAATACTTCCATCCACTCTCAAGGGGCAGAAGTGGGGGCGGAAGAAGGGGAGGAGGTGAGGATGCCAGTGTGGGGCCTGCTTAAACCCACACCGCTGTGTTCTCTTCGTTCCAGATTCTACTCTCCAGTGTTTCTGATCCCGTTTTGTATCTGACTTGACTCCTTCATGTCTCCCTTTTCTGGCTTCATGATGCTCGTGCTTCTGAGTCTGACTCGCTCCGACGTAACACCTGGGCCTGCCCTCCAAAGCGGGTGTTTCAGCCTGGGATCAGCCATGCTGAAACAAGGAGCGCATTTGGTCAATTCAGAGAGGAGGAAAAATTCCTTCTTCACTTGTTTATAAATTGACATTTCAATCCAAGAGAGTAGTAGGCCTGCTACTTCCCTTAGGACATAATCTTTTGTGACCAATAGACCAGTGAAAATGCTGCAGTTTAAGAATTCATCTGATATCAGCAGAGTATCACAAATAGTAGGCCCTCCTTCCGTTGGTTAGTTTATCACAAGATTGGTTGGACTGAGCGGTCACTGAATTGGCCCATGTTTGGCCTGTACTGTTTGCTCTTATCTTTTTTCCTCAAGGTTTTGTGCTTAAAATTTGTAGAATTTCCCCAGGAGGAACATTTGATATCTTGGCATCAGCGACCAGGTTACTTCAAGGTGTGTATAAAAGCAGAGCACAACTCAAGGAATTTGTTAAAATAAAATAATTATCAATGGGTCTCTAATTCCTTACGTGGAAAAGTGATTCATAATGCAGAGAAAAATTTAAATGACTGTCTAATGTAATGGTCTTCAGTTGTTATCTATTCTTGCTTATTTTACCCTGATTTCTCCAAATTGGCTTTAGAAAGAAAGCTTTTAAGAGTCATTTTAAAGTTTTTTTTAAGTTATAAAGGTGATAGATGTGGAACACTATGAAGCTGTTAGAAGCAACAAACAAGACTTGTGCATGACATTATAGATAGATCTTAACATATTTCTGAATGAAAAAAGTAAAAATGAAGTGAAAGAAACATCACAGTACCATTTATGTACAGCCGTCCTTCGTATGATGGGGGATTGGTTCCAGGACCCCCGGTGGATGCCAAAATCTGCAGATGCTCCAGTCCCTTTATCAAATGGCATAGCCTTCGCAGATAACCTGCATGCCTCCCCCCGTTTACTTTAAATCGTCTCTGGATTGTGTATAATACCTAGTACAATGTATGTAATATGTAAATAGTTGTCATACTGTATTGTTTTGGGAATAACAACAAGGAAAAAAGTTCTGTACGTGTTCAGTACAGACGCAACCATCGTAGGCCTTTCCATCCCTGATACGGAGGATACAGAGGGCCAATTGTAGATAAAAGTATGCACGTCAAAGCAGCAATACGCACTTTACTGTATGGTACCATGGTTTCCTATGGGAAAGTAATGGGAGTAAAAGAAAAAAGCAAGCAGACAAGCAAGAGGCCTTGTTAGAACATGATGATAATGTATATGCTGTTGGGGACCAATAAAAAAAATTGTGTAATAAGTACTTACTGTAAAAAGGTAAATAAAAACACACTCATGAATCTTACTGTTCTACCAAATAATCTTTTATGCCTTTTCTTCCTTTTTTAAGGGAAAATTCTTGAATGCTTTCCTTATGGTTTTCTGAAGGGTAAACAAGGATAGATTTACTCGGAGCAGCTGGCAATCTGTGAGCCTGTGCAGTCAACACAAGCTGCCTGATTCCGGATTCTGAGTCCAGTGTGCTCCCCATCACACCATGGAGCCTCCACAGGAGCTGCCCACAGGCTGCCTTATTCTAGATTCAGAGTCAGGTGTGCTCCCCACCACACCATGGAACCCCCACAGGAGCCGCCCACAGGCTGCCTTATTCTGGGTTCAGAGTCCAGTGTGCTCCCCATCACACTGTGGAACCCCACAGGAGCTGCCCACAGGCTGCCTTATTCTGGGTTCAGAGTCCAGTGTGCTCCCCACCACACCATGGAACCCCCACAGGAACCACCCACAAGCTGCTTTATTCTATTATCTGTTTTGACCCTTCCTAATTTACCATTTTTCCCTTCTTTCTGTCTTCCTGCAGACATTTGAGTTGGAATGTCCAGGGGCAGTTGGAAATACGGTCCAGATTTCAAGGGAAGGGCCTAGGTGACAATAATGATGTGGGTGGTGTCAGCTTTTAAAGGCCACTTATTTAGCACATGGTTATTGATTACTGAATTTATTAATTCTACAATTAATTAATTCTACAATTATTTACTGAGAGCCAACTATGTGCCAAGCACTGACCTAGTAGAGGGAACCAGGAGAGGACGTACAGTCCTGTGATTGGTCGATTTTAAGTATTTACTGTGCAGTGCCACGTGCATAGCTCCCTAACTTGCAATTTTTAAGGAAACTTGCAAGTTTTAAAGGTAAAGTATTTGGGGGGTAAGGTGAAGATGAAGCCAGTCTTCTTGCCGGGAGGGAGGTTTTTCTGGTGGAGGAGCTTCCTTCTGAGCTTTTAGAACACTTCGGTCTGCAGGTGGGCCACAGGAATTCCCTTAAGAAGGCTGTGTAGACTTTTACCTTTGCTTAAACTGTGAAGAAAGGATTAGATAAGAAAAAAGTTAGCCAGTACACAAGATTATGAGGGAATGTTTAAAACTACTTAAGTACATTTTCAAGCATCTTTGCACACCTTTTTATTTTTTACTGTGGGAAAATATACTTGGCAAAAATTACCATTTTAACCGTTTTTAAGTGTACAGTTCAGTGGCCTTAAGTACATTCACATTGTTGTGCAACCATCACCACCATCCATCTCCAGAACTTTCCATCTTCCCAAACAAACTCCTACGCATTAAACAAAAATTTCCTGTCCTGCCTCCCCCTAGCCCCTGGCCACCATCATCCTCCCTGCTGTCTCCGTGAATTTGACTATCCTAGTGCTAGAAACTGAAGTTTGTGTCCCTGCAAAATTCAGGTGTTCAGATCTCATCCCCATTGTGACGGTATTTGGAGGTGGAGCCTTTGGGAGGTGATTAGATCACGGGGGTGGAGCCCTATGAATGGGATTGGTGGCCTTATAAAGGAGGCCTCAGAGAAGGAGCCCTGTGAGGACACAGCGAGAAGATGGCCGTCTGTGACCCAGGAAGTGGGATCTCACCAGACGCCAAATCTGCCAATGCCTTGATGTTAGACTTCCCAGCCTCCAGGCCGTGAGAAATAAATGTTTGGTGTTTCTAAGCCACCCGGTCTCTAGTATTTTGTCATTGTAGCCCAAATTGACTCAGATACCTGGGTACCTCGTGGAAGTGGAATCATACAATATTTGTCTTTTTCTGACGGGCTCATTTCACTTAGCATGTCTTCAAGGTTCATTCATGTTGTAGCATGTGTCAGAATTTCCTTCCTTTTAAAAGCTGAATAATGTTCCATTCTACGTATAGACCACATTTTGATTGTGCATTCGTCTGTTGATGGACACTTGGTTGCTTCCACCTTCTGGCTATTGTGAATAATATTGCTATGAACATGGATGTACAGATATCTGAGTGTCTGCTTTTTCACTATCTTCTTTTTTTCTAGGAAGGTTAGCCCTGAGCTAACTACTGCCAGTCCTCCTCTTTTTGCTGAGGAAGCCTGGCCCTGAGCTCACATCTGTGCCCATCTCCCTCTACTTTATATGTGGGACGCCTGCCACAGCATGGCTTGAGGAGCAGTGTGTAGGTCTGCACCTGGGATCCGAACCAGCGAACCCGGACCGCTGAGAAGCAGAACACGTGAACTTCACCACTGCGCCACTGGGCCGGCCCCAGAGTGCCTGCTTTTAATTCTTTTGAGTATATATCCAGAAGCGGAATTGCTGAGACATATGGTAATTCTACACTTAACTATTTGAACCACCATACTATTTTTCACAGTGGTTGCACCATTTTACATTCCCTCCAGCAATTCTAATTTCTCCACATCCTTGCCAACACTTGTTATTTATTTACTTATTTGATAATAGCCATCCTAACGGGTGTGAAGTGGTATCTCATGTGGTTTTGATTTGCGTTTTCCTCATGATGAGTGATATTGAGCATCTTTTCACGTGCGTGTTGGCCATTTGTATATTTTTGTTGGAGAAACACCTATTGAGTCCTTTGTTCATTTTTAAGTCAGGTTGTTTGCTTTCTTGGTTGTTGAATGATGGAAGTTCTTTATTTATTCTAGATATTAACTGCTTATCAGATATGTGATTTGAAAATATTTTCTCCCATTCTGTGGGTTGCCTTTTCTTTGCACATCTTTCAAGCGTCTTTAATACAGCTTAGAAGCGTGTATTCACATGGAAGTATCTGACATTCATTGAAGCACAAAGGCAGGAGAAAAGGGGCGTCACCCTGCACGTTCTCAGAATCAAGTTGGGACAGGAGGCAGATGAACAGATATTTAGAAAACAGTGTAGCAGGGAACATGAAAGGCTAGAAGAGCACAGAGCAGAGAGCACTGCTGCAGCCGGTGGGAAGTGTCTGTGTCTACTCAGTACAGCAGCCCCCCAAAGACCTCCACTGGGTCCCCCATCCACCCCAGGGCGTCAGCATACACCCAGGTACGGACGACTCCCGAGTCCCTGTCAGGAGTGTGAGACCCCAATTGCCACTTCTAGACTGAGCAGCTCTTGCTGGATGTCTTGCGGGTATGTCATAGTCTTGTTCTGTTCATATATTTAAAAATAATATATATGAATTTCATTCTATCAAAAAGTGTCATGATTTACCTCTTCATCAAATTCCGACGGAATTTACTTCCTTACAAAACAATCACGGCACTTCCACTTCAAGGTCGTTTTTGCACCTATAGGATGCTTAGATAATACAGAATAAATAAAAAGAAGCAATTTTCAGCTTGCTTTGTCATTGCCAGATTTTTAAAGTTTGATCAAATGTGAAACATTATTCATACGTGATATTTAGAATTTCAGCAAGATGATTAGTATAAATTTCCTACTTCAGGTAATTGCTTTTAATATTCTAGAAAGATTTTGATAGAGCAAATATTTCACTATTTTAAAAGATGGCAAGTGCTGTTGATCATAAAGAGAACAATATGTGTAACTCCATGATTATAAAGTTAGATTTAAATTTATAAACTTATCCTTAATTTATTTTAGTCACTGAAGGTTCATTTTGCTCATGCATTTAGTAGCTGATTTTGGTTGGCATTATTCTTCCAAGGAGACCGAAACAGAGCAGGTCAGTCAGACCCTTCCAGTGTGTAAGTGCTTTCATATGACTGTGTTAGATGTTTGGAATCTATACGAAAGCTTTCTATATGGCTGCTTCTTATTCATAGATGATGATAAAAATGATGATGACTAACAGTTATGTGTTTTTATAGTTTACAAAGCACTTTTGCATATATTTTATCCCCATAGAAGCTTTATGAAATCGGTGTTATTATCATCATTTCCACTTTATAAGTGAGGAAATAAGGACAGGGGGAGTTTAAGTGACTTGCCAAGGTCACTAGGCAAGAGCTTGGATCCAACACAAGCCTGCTAACTACAAATCGTGTACCCTTTCTGTCAACTGCCACATCTCCTCTCATCTCTTTTGGTACATGAGTTTGCTTTTCCTTAAAGTTTTTGGGAGCCACTACGGACCTGAAAAAATCACCTGTGATAGCCTTCAAAGGTGTCTCACATGAAGAACTTGGCTTATGTCATTCACAGGAGAAATTTGGATATTGCTGTAGAAGGAACAAATTCTCAGTCCACCAACTGAATTACTTAATTTTCAGTTCTCAGTCCCATGTTGTCTAATCTTTCCTAATGGGAAAAACTCAATCAATCGGGGTACATGTATTTCTTTGTCTGATCAGTCAAGTCAAGATTTTCTTTTACCACCATCCTTCTCACGAAGGCTGGTTCTAAATACCCAGAGACTTTGCAGAGTCAGGCATGTTAGGGCAAGTGGGAGATGCATTAGGTCTATGGGTTTCATTTGTCCAGGCTGGCATCTGCTGAACAGTACATTGTCCCATGTGGTCCCCAGCATCATCTCTCCCTGCCAGCACCTGCTGAGATGTCTGAGCTCCCAGCTGGCCTCTGGTAATCAGCCTCCTCTAACATCTGCTGCGGTGTCCTTCTTGTTCTTACAACGAGGCTGCTCAGGTCTGCTTGCCTTCAGTACCATGTCTTCCTGGCTCTTGGCCTGTGGCTCTTCCAAAGGGCAAAGGTCTCCTGCTCCTTAGGTCTGGTTCAGAGGCTGTGAACCTGTGGAGGGCTCTCTGTAGACACTGCTCCGTGACTGCTCATCAGCCTGCAAGGCAGGTGAGCTTCTCTATCAGGCGTGCCCTTTCCTGAGCTGCACCTGGAGAGTGTTCCCTTTCCTGTTATTTCTTCCCCTCCCCCCGCTGTGGGCTCTGCCTGGGGCTGGGCAGTGTGCAGGGGTCCTTCCCGGGAAGTCACCACTGGCCGTCTATCTTGCTTCCCCCAGACTCTGTTCCATTCTCCAGTCCAAGGATTTCTTTTCCATATATGATTCCCTTGAATGTTTCATTTCATTTGCTACTTAAGTATTATTAATTACTTACTAAACTACTGAATGGATGGCTTCGTTTGTATGTCTTCCTAAAAGTGTGTATTGTTTTGTGTGCATGCATTTAATTTACGTTAATTAGCATTATTCATGTAATAACACATAGTAATATAATAATAATACAGCTAATATTATTAATATGTTATCCTTCTTTATCTGTTTTGTCCTCATAGTAGTTAGGTGCTGGCGGGGGTGGGATTGGCACAAGAAGCAGATTGTTTCAATTTTCGTGTGAGCATCTGAAATGTTTTAGCTTATTTGGATAATTTGTTTTTAAGCAGATGTTGAGGACTTCATATTAGCTGGACAATGGTGGAAAAACAAATGCAATCTCTGCTTTCAACGGCTTCCAGGCCTGAGGACTTCAGTGCATTGGGTGTCAAGTTGCCTGTCTATGAGGAAGGCCGCAAGGCCTGTCGCAAATCCCATTTGCGGAGGTGAAAGAGGAACCAGGACAGCATTCCCTAGTTCAGGTTGAGATGAGAGGCCATCCCTGCAGCATCTGCAGACCCCTCGCTGCAGAGCCCCTGCGAGTCAGTGGGTATCACAAACACCGCTTCTGCCAGGCACGGAAGCCAAGTGGTCCTGGAGTGACTCAGTCCTGGCTGAAGTGAAAGCAAAATAGGCCAAGAATGAGCAAGAAATCTAAAAAAGCATATTTTAGATCAAAATTCGTCACCACTCTCAAGCCGTATAAATACTAAGCCCTAAATGTGATATCCGGGCACTTCTAGGTTGAGCGTATTCTCTTTCTGAGGCTGTGAATGACACTCCAAGGCCGTATGTGAGTGTGGGGTTATCTGAGCGCTGCAGCGATTAACCATTTTAGCTTCAGTTTCTGGCTGCCAAGACTGTGGGGGTCAACATATGGCTGTTCTGTCTCCGTTAACATTAACCTTCAGCACAAAGATGGCCAGGCCAGAGAGGACAAATTCCTGTACAAACAAGCATGTGTGTGCACACCACCTCATAAGGCTGAGGGACAGGAGTGAGCATGGGTCCGTATGGGTGGGGTGATGCTAACACAAGGTGATGAAGAGAGGCAAGCATTGCTTCATCTGAAATCCATCTAGCTTCAATCCCCTAGACTTGCAAGGATTTTTTTCCCATTATTCCTTCTCCTTGCTTCCTGGGTACTCCCACACCACAGGGTCCTGACTCTCTGCGCCCCTCCCAGCATTCTCTGCGCCTGCGTTCAGGCAGAGCTCAAAAACACAAGGTAGACCGTGTCTTGTAAAAATCATACATTCTCCTCCCCTCCTTGGAGGTTTTACATTGTTATCTTCGGAAATGGGCCTGCAGAGGCCTTAGTCTCTGGTGGTTTGATTTGCATAAAACTCAATCACTTGGACATTTCTGCAATATTATGCTTTGGTAAAAAAGTATAGTCTCTATCCGGGAGTGCAGGGTGGTTCCTGTAATAAGTTTCCGAATTCCTCGAGAAATTCAATTGTGAGGCCATCTGCTTCAGGAGTTTGTGTCCTGTCTTGAGATAATTGTATTATCTAAACATCAGCAGTGATATCCTGCCAAGCTAACGGAGTCATCTCACAATTTCTGAAAATATTTTGATTTAATCTTTATTTTTAATTGAAGGGCTAGAGCAATGCAACCCTATCAAAGGATGTTCGCAAAAAGATTGAATATAGCATTTGCCCTGGTTTAATTTCTTAAGTAGAGCTAAGATGAGCCCCTTTTGTTTTTGCTTTTCCTTCCCTTCTCCGGGTGTAATCCTGTAGAAAATTTTGCTAGGAACACAGACAGCAGAAATGCAAACTGGTAAACAGTGACGGTAGGTAAAACAATAATTTAAAAAAATTTTATAGATGGGCCTGGTAATGGGGAAATGGCTGGAAGAATGTAAGGGAGGTTTGTCATTCAGACGTTTAATGAATTCTTACTAAAAAAGAGTGAATTGTGTTCCCAGAGCCAATTTCCAACCTGGGGATTTGTTCCCCACACCAACAAACAATTCTTGCACACCAGCAGGGTGTGCAAGACTTCAGCTCAGTTCCGATGTGATCTAACTGGCCAGAGAGTCAGGCCGTTGCCTGTGCTTCTCGCCAACCAGTCACAGGCTGGCGGCCCCAACCCCTCTCTCCTTGGGCTTCAGACGCCAGTCCCAAGTCCAGGTTGTTACCTGTACTTCTGACAGACTGGCTATAAATCAGAGGTTCCCACGAACCCGTCCTCCAGTATGATTAATTGGCTAAGTGGCTGACAGAACTCAGAGAAACAGTTTACTTATTAGATCACCAGATTATTATAAAATGATATAACTCAGAAATGGCCAGATGGAAGAGATGCTTAGGGCAAGTGTGTGGGAAGAGGCGTGGAGCTTCCACACCCTCTCTAGGCACCTCGCCCCTGTTCACCAGCCTGGGCTCACCAACCAGGAAGCCCTCTACACCCCATCCTGTTGGGGTTTTATGGAGGCTTCATTACGTAGTCATGATTGGTTCAATCGCTCACCATTGGCACGTGATTCAACCTCAAGCGCCCATCCCCGTCCTGGAAATCAGGGGGCGGGGCTGAAAGTTCAACCCTCCAATCACAGGTTGGCTCCACTGGCACCCAGCCCCATCCTCAGGTGCTTTCCAAACGTCACCTCATTCATGTAACAAAGGACACCTTTATCACTCACAACGCTTGGAAAACTCCAAGGGTTTTGGGAGCTGTGAGCCTAGAACTGTGGACAAAGACCAAATATATATGAGAAATATACTTTGGTCATTCGAATAACCAAGTATATGTTACTTTAAATCATAATATCGCAGAAAGGGAGACAACTGTATGGACGTATGCTGAGGTGACAGAATGAGTCACGGGGGCCAGACCTGGATAAAGGAGAATAATGTGTGGGGGAGGTGAATCGGGAAAGGACACTGAGGGAGTGAGAGTGAAAATGAGAGCGTAATATGAGAAGCCTGAGCCTGAAACGTAGGGAAAACCCCTCAAGACAATTACAGTATAAGGAAAACTTCAATTCAATGCTTGCAATTAAAAACATTAGTTTAACAAGAAGGAAACACAGAGAAATGAGACCAAGAAGGAGATCAACGAGGGGAGAGCTAGTCGCCACAGGGACGGTCTGGGTGTTTATGTTGGAAACGCTGCCACGGGCCTGGCTGATCTGAGGACCACTGACCAGAGTCTTTAGACATTTTATCCATTAGCAATTTTTTCAGTCTTTTTTTTTTTTCTGCTTTATCTCCCCAAATCTCCTCGGTACCTAGTTGTATATCTTAGCTGCAGATCCTTCTAGTTGTGGCATGTGGGACAGCGCCTCAATGTGGCCTGATGAGCAGTGCCACGTCTGCACACAGGATCAGAATTGCTGAAACCCTGGGCCACTGCAGCAGAGTGCGCGAACTTAACCACTCGGCCACCGGGCCGGCCTCAATTTTTTCAGTCTTAAAGGAAGAAAATCTGAAGTGCGAATGAACATGATCCAGCATAGCCTGGAACTATGAACTGTATGGGAAAACGAATGAGAAATCTGACCTGTTGAAATGAAAAAGCAGGTGACTTGTATGTTTTTCTCCAAGTTTCACATTTGGCATGAGAAACGTGAACGGTGTCAGGATGAATGGTTTCGGTAACGTTTCTGAGTTCTATTCTCCTACACAATTTCAAAGAGTTTTGCTTCTTACTCCTCCTCTGCTCCCTTCCATTTTGACACTTAAGTTTTGCAAACTTATGTATAAATATAAAGTTTTTGGCAATTCCTTTTCTAGGATTTTATGTTATCAACAGACTCACACGTGCAGGCATATATGTCTGTCCATCCTTGCAGCATTATCCATAACAGCAAAGGAAAGAAACGTGTAAATGTCTGTCATCTGGGTAGCATCTACAAGAAAAAGGGGTAACATTTAGAAAATTATTACTGTGCTTTTCTCTTTTTTTTCTGAACCTATGAGCATCTCCGGTCAGTCTGAGAAGCCCACCCTCCCAGGAAGCAGTTTCTGACATGCAGAGCAGGCTCCTGCAGCAAGGTGATAGCCTGGAAAGCCAGGCCGTTGTGTGAAGAGAGAAGTTTGCAAGTATCACCATTTTCCTCCTTAAATATAGGAAGGGGCCAGCAGTGGTCCAGCTGCCTGTGACAGCACAGCCAGGGGGCTTTCTTCCGCAGCTTTCCCGATGGAAGGAGCCTCTACAGCAAGCGGAATCAGAGAACGGCCTGACCCTTTTTCACCCTGGGAGATTCGAGGAAGAAGAGAGAAAGGAACGAGGGCAGTGGAATAAAGGGGATGTGTCCCAGGGTTCCCCCTTCCTGGGTTTTGCAAATGGAGGAGAATATGAGGTGAGGAAGGCTGACACTGAGGGGAGAGGGTGCTCTGCCCCCTCCCCAGGAAGGATCTAGAGAGAGATCCCCTGTGGGGCGGTGCCCTCATGCACCTGGGGGGACGCCACTGTCCTCAAATTCTGCATGGTCCCAGTGAACAGGGCAAAAAGAATGGGCAGTTTTTGTGTTTGTTTTGTTAAAGAATCCCTTAGTGAAAGCAGTTCCGTGCTCTCATTCTTATCTGAACGCATGGCACCCTGTGGCCAGTGAGCCTGAGCTGGGCAACTGACCATGGATGTGAAATTCCAGAAGGAAATGGCAAGCCACCCAATCTTTACTAGTGACTGCCAAGGCTCTTTACCCATAATTAAAAGGATTATCAAAGAGAGATGGATAAAGTATCCAAAAGGGAGACGCTTTATCATTTGGGGGTGGGGTGGGGGATGTGTAGTAGTGATTCCAAAGTGTTCAGACTGTTAGTTCTTCCTCTCATCCTCTTTGTCTTGACAACTCCTGCCCTTATCTGGGACCCCCCCTCACCCCACAGCCTGCCCTGACATCACGAAGCTCCTTGTCAGGGGAATGAAGATAAGCCACCACTTAGAATAGTCCATCCATTTAGGGCATCACCATTCTAAGTAACTAAAAGGTTTACTCTTAGGAAGAAGCGGTGGTTTATCTTCATTTCTTCCTGCTGTAGGGTGGCCCTGGCAGGTGGGTCAGACAACAGCTGCTCTCCAAATGCCTGTCCTGGGCGTCTCTGAGAGCTGGGCTCAGGGCCCGGAAGAGGACTCGTGAGAAGGAGGAAACACACGGCAGAGAACAGCCCTGGCTCGGAATTCACGAGCCCAGGAAATCCCTGTCCTAACAGAAGAAGTTCATGTCTACTGTGTCTAGAGGCTGATTTTGTTTTTAAATAAAATCACGATTCATTTTAAGGAGGGCTTAGAGATACTTCTGGTATGTGTGATATTTCCAAGTCTGGTGGCAAATTCTGATTCCTAATTCCTTCTTTTTTAAATCAAATTCTGGAAATAGAGGGAAAGCACCTATCTCCCCTCCATCCTGACTTACAGTGTAAGCTTTAACGTAAACAGCACTTCATTGACAAGTAGACTGAGATTCTGTTTTCAGATTTCCCATTAGCTAGTTCTGTGACTTTGAGCAAGCCGCTCAGCTTCCACGGGCTTCAGTGGTCTCACCTGAGAAGTGGGCGTGGTTCAATGAGCCTACTCCAAGGAGCCTCCCAGCCCCAGGAGCCTCTGGGTCCCTTGCACTCTCCCTCCTTGCCTGCCCTTCTGTCACCCCCTCCACCTTCTGACGTGTCTTCTTAGCTCTCAGACATTTAGGGCATTACCGTTCTAAGTAACTAAAAGGTTTACTCTTAGGAAGAAGCTCCCAAGCTTGGAGCCTGTCCTGACTCCTGCCCTTCCCCCCCCCCACCCCCCCCCCCACCCCCCCCCCCACCCCCCCCCCCCCCGCCTCAGGGGCTGAGGAAGCCAGAAGGTGTGAGTGTGGGAGACTCCAGAAGGCATGAGTGTGGGAGACGCCTGAGGGCTTTCGCGCTTGCCTGCTTCAGTTTCCTTCCTTGCGCTTTTTGCAGCGGTCAGCAGCTGTAACCCTCTATTTCTGCGGCTGTGTCCTGAGGAGTGCCTGCCTCCCTCACAGACAGGAAGCCTCACGTGGGCAGATGCCAGGTGTCTTCGGCTTGCCCTGAATCCTGCGCCCAGCACAGCGTCCGATACGCAGGGGCGCCTGTGTGTATTTGTTTAAATGAGTGGATGGGTTCTTTCCAGGCAGCGCATCTTCAATCATGTTTAGCAGGCAGCCTAAGGTGAGCCTTGCTGGAATCCTTGTTGGTTTACACAGGTCCAGCCTGACTCCCCAACCTAAAATAGCCACCAGCCTCCCTCCCTCACACCCACTCTCACCCTCCCACCCACAGACTTTCTCCATTCATTTATCCTCCTCATTTTATTTCCTGGCATTTACACTACCCGAATTTATTTATTTGTAGCTTTCTTATCTGTCTTTTCTACTAGAATGTAAGCTTCATGGGCGCAACGACCTTCTTCACCTTATTAAAGGCTGTGTCCTCAGCACCTAGTAGGCTCTTAATAAGTGTTTGTTGGCTGCATGAATGAAAAATGACTTATTGTTTGTAACTTATTCAAATGACGCGGACTTTCTCCGGTTTGACATCAGTTAGAATCCTCTTCCTTGCAGCGTCCCAGGCCATCACCAGCACTGTTCTCCTGGCTCCCAAGAGCATGTGGACTCATCCTGTTTTTGCCGTTTCCCCTACAAGGCCCGGAGCAGACGCCGTGCTCTTGAATGGCAGTCAGTTCAGAATAGACTGTCTCTTCTTCCCTTGCTTTACTCTCTTTGCCTTTATTTTAAATTTTTGAGAACTCTGAAAAGAAAGAGAACAAGAGACTTGAACAGAGCATGTAGCAACTCTTCAATCGGATAGCGCTTCCTTTGCTGGACAGGCAGGCATGGCCCCCAGCCCCTGGGAAGGGGAGCATCTGCTCTGGCTAAGCCCTGGCTTGAAAACGCACCAGGCTCCAGCCCCGAGCACAGCACCCAGGGCGCTTTCCCCACCTGCTGTGCTGCTGTCTGTTAGGCGGTTGCTTTTCTTGTCCTTTTGTGCCTTTGGGTGTGAGTTTTTGCTGTTATCTACAGAACCTCTGAGCTTTCTTATTGTCAAAGACAAAGAGAGGAATTGGATTAACACGTGCTTTTGTTTTGCTGTATAGAGGAGAATTAATGTCTTCCTTGTTCAATAGAGAACATTTTCATACTGTTAAATATTTTCCTTCTTAATTATGTTTTAAAGTCAAAAGTGTGTGGGGAGGGATGACGGAGGAACCGGGTGGGGGGGGGGAGGTGGGGTGCGGGGATGGGGGCAGTGGCAGTGGAACATTTGAAAGTCACTTCTCAGGGAAAGACTTCCTGGCTTCTAAAGATAGCGTAAACGCATTTCTTCATGCTTCTAATAGACTCTCATGTTTGTCTGTGTAGCAGGCACAAATGAACTTGAATTTAACCCAAAGGGGCTAAGTGATTGACACACATTGATCCCTAAAAGCGTGATAAAAAGTCCTAAACATTGGGAAAATAAGAGAAAACAGACCAGGGAAGAGAAGATGCTTACGATGTAAACTGTTTATCTACAATGAGTTTGATAACGTTAGAAGTCATGCACTGACTGCTCGCCATGTTATGTTGGCCTTTAGTACTGGCTTTCTAGGGCTAAAACCAGCTTTAGTTTAGAAAAACATTCCACTTACAGAGTACAGTTAATTTTCACAAATGCTTGACTTTCTTTTTTTTTCTTTCTTTTCTTTTCTTTTTTTTTTTTGGAGGAAGATTAGCCCTCAGCTAACTACTGCCAGTCCTCCTCTTTTTGCTGAGGAAGCCTGGCTCTGAGCTAACAACCGTGCCCATCTTCCTCTAGTTTATACGTGGGACGCCTACCACAGCATGGCTGCCAAGCAGTGCCATGTCTGCACCCGGAATCCGAACCAGCGAACCCCGGGCCGCCGAGAAGCGGAACGTGCGAACTTAACCGCTGCGCCACCGGGCCGGCCCCAAATGCTTGACTTTCTTAAAGTGGATTTCCCTTCTTAACAATAAAGCGAATATTCAAAACAATTTCTCACTAATACCATGTGGATTTGATGAAAAAGTCACTGTTCCTATCTACAATAGCAAATACCTTTACAAGCTATTGTTTAGCCTATTTGCTCACTTGTTTGGTATTGGAATCACACCATATACGTTATTGCTTACCAAGGATGTGTTGTTTTATATGATTTTATTGTTAACCTTCTCCTTCAGATTGCTTCTATAGCTAATTTAACAAAACTGCCCTTAAATCAGTCCCCAGTGAGAGGTCCTGGTGTGCACACTTTTGCTTTTAATAAACATACATTAGTCTTCCTACATGGTAAGATTTCATAAGTGGATGCTGCTTCTTTTCTTGGGAGCTAGCCATTATGTATCACTCAATGCATTTCTGGTCTTACCGTAGGGAATTTACAGGAGTCGTCATTGCTTTGGCTTCATCTGGAACACAAGATGTTTTAAATTGGATCTTGTATTTGAGTTCAGGATTGAGAAAATTCTTTGTGTACCTTTTAACAAGAGTCCTGTAAAGGTTACATTGGCTAAGGGAGTTTGAATAACCAAATATTACTCTAATATGTAGTTATTTGTTGGTTGCTTTTTCCCCACCCCCAATAAGGAAAAGAAGGGAGAGGATGGAGGCAAGAATGAGGTGAGACTAGAGGCGGGGTCATTTACAAGTTGACATTGGGGCATAAAGGCTGTGGGAGGCCGCGAGTGGGGTAGTATCCTGCCAGGTGAGAAGCTATGGTGGATTTTAAAACATTGCCCAGTGTAATTCCTGTTCGTATTAGAAAAGCAGGTAATACAAATTAACAAAAATAAGAAAGAAAGAAAGAGCGCTCATAATTCTACCATCCAGAGATAATTACTGTTAAAATTTTGCGTATTAACATTTTATACCTTTTTTTATGTTTATGTTTGTCTTTTTTTAGCACAAGAAATGGGATCCTCTGATTAGTTAGAAAACAGTGCTCAGTTAAGAATACATGTCCTTTACCTATTTCTTAATAAATAATCCTTACCTTGTGCCTCATAATACAAACAGCGTTTCCAAAGAGAAGAAGAATGTGGCCATGGTCCCAGTGATGTGCGCTTGGCGAACCGAGGAGTTGAAAGAAAGATTTCTTGGACTCAAAGTCTGGTGGTAGTGCTCCTTTATTCAGAGAATATTATGGAGTAGCATGCGGACAGGACCCATGGGCAGTAAAGAGCTGCAATGTGTTGAGGTAGGGCTAAATTTATAAGGCATAGGTATGTGAGTTATTTTTTACTAGACAAAGGAAAGATCATGTAAAAAAGTAGTTAAAATGGTATCAGTGCAGGTGGGGTCTGGTTATCCGGTGGCTGTATATGTTTGGATACAAATCAGGTCTAATCCCGGAGGATGATATAGATCAGTATGTAGGGCAGGACACCTTGGGCTTCTCTCCCTGAGGCAATCTTGATCCTCACCACCAGGTGACCAGCTCTCTATGTGACTCCTCTGAGATGAATTGGAGGAGCACAGGGAAGCCCCAGAAACCCAGAAGAAGAGAGAGCAGTATCATGCAAAAGCTGCCCATTCACTGAGCCTTTAGTTGAAGCAAACACATCAAATCCTGATTACGAATGTTCAGGAGTCACAAAGCAGGATTAGGTCATTTACGTGAAGACTGAAACACACAGTATTTTGGTTGGAGGAAAGGGGTGGCAGGATCGGTGTTACAGGGTCTATAACTCTTACCCATTTACTTGCCATTTGTCAAGAACTGGAAAGGGACTGAGATTTGATCCTACTTGCAGCTAGTTAGTTAGCCTGCTACAGTGATGCCTGGATCAGAGGCAAAGGACTTTATTACTCATGACACAGCAAGAAGCGTGAGCTTCATGTTCATGTCAATTTCCCTTGTCCCTCAAGTCTCATGAGGTGTGACACAGAGAGGCCCAGGTGGATGTCTACCATGGGGTTTTGAGTAGGCAAAGAGATCTTTTCTCTCACCATTTTGTACACATTAATCATATTTAATCTTCTTCCTGCTCAGCCCAAACTTCTTCTCTCATCAGCTTGTCTCTTCTCCTCTTCTCCCTCTCCCTTTCGTATCAACTCCTCCTAGTCATCTTCTGTGCTGAAATCCACATACATAATCTCTAAGCTAGTAGTTCAACTTCCAAAGGAAGAGAAGGGTCAGTCCTTATTCTTTCAACAGGGCAACGATGGTAGCCCGTGGGGAAGGTGAGGCGTGGAGGAGTGGGAACGGAATGGGGGCGGATTAAGAGCCACTGTATTTCTTTTTTCCTTTTCTAAACAAAGGGCCTATTGTGATAGATTACAGAAAAATAAAAATACCTGGTTCCTTTTTCATTACATGACAAGTAGATTCTCATAGACTTCCACAAAGGAGCAGGGTGAGATCACCAAAGACAAGTGTGAGAAGTAGAAGAGGGAGCATAGCAGGCTAGACCCCTCCAAAGAGCATGGACAACAAGATAAGTGGAGCACAAGAAGCCACCAAAGGAAGCCAAGGAGATGGGAAGCACACTAGGAACGCAGGAAGTGATTGAAACCAAGGGAAGGGAGTACAGAAGAGGTCAACAAAGGGCCAAAGGCTGCTGAGCAGTCAAGCATTATAAACTGAGAAGTGCCTTCATTCCATTAGCTACGTGGAGGCAAACTGCTTCCCCCTAGATGGGAGAAATAGACAGATGAATACAGAGAATCATGACTTATTGGAGCAGAGACTCACGAGTGGAAGGTGCAGTGGGAACCAGTGCTGGGGTAGAAAACCTGAACTGTCATTGATGAATTGGTGGAGACTCACTGTGGACAACTCTGAGCGTTAAAAACTCTGGGGGCAGGGAGTGGGCAGATATAGAGAGGCCCACAATAATGTGAGTGTTACCTCTAGGAGCTCCACCAGGTTCTTATGGTAAATAGCAGGGAAAAATTCCCTTGTTCTTCTAGCAGGGGGAGGGGAAAAGGAACTATTTTGAAATATTCCTGAGCGTTCTGTTCTTCTTAACAAGATCTGCCCTCAAGATAAACTATTTTACCAGAGCCTAACCTCCTGGGGTATTATCAGAGCCTAAATGACGTGGGAGAAGGGAAATAATGAACTCCAGCTCACTCTAGCTATCCCGTTCCACCTAAGGGGGAAGAAAAAAATCTGAGGAACACTTGTGAAGTTCACAGTTCAGAGGCATAGGCTTGCTAAAAGACTGAGACCTAATCACAGGGCTGTAGAATGTTTCTCCTCTTCCACACGTCAACACCACATCACTAAAAGCTCTTGATAGCTGTTTCTTTTGCCCAGTACATCACGTCTGGCTATCAAGAAAAAACTACAAGGCATACCAAAAAGCAAAAAGCACAATTTGAAAAAACAGAGCAAGTATCAGAACCAGACATAGTTGGGATTTTGAAATAATCAGACTGGGAATTTAAAATAACTATGATTAATACACTAAGGGCTCTAACAGAGCATGCAAGAACAGATGGGCAATGTAAGCAGAGAGATGGAAATCCTAAGAAAGAGCTGAAAAGAAATGCTAGAGATAAAAAACACTGTAATAGAAATGAAGAACGCCTTTGATGGACTTGCTAGTAAACTGGACACAGCTGAGGAAAGAATCTCTGGGCTTGAGGATATAGCAATAGAAACCTCCAAAACTGAAAAGCAAAGAGAATAAAGACAAAACAATAAAACCAACAACAAAAACCCAGAACAGAATATTCAAGGAACGTGGGACAACTACAACAGGTATAACACATTAATACATGCATAATGGGAATGCCAGAAGAAGAAGAAAGAGAAAAAGCAAAAGAAGAAATATTTGACACAATATGGTTGATAATTCCCCCAAATTAATGTCAGACACCAAATCACAGATCCAGGAAGCTCAGAGAAACCCAAGTAGGATAAATTCCAAAAAAAGCTATACCTATGTATATCATTTTCAAACTACAGAAAATCAAAGATAAGAAAAAAATCCTGAAAGAAGCCAGAGGGGAAAAAAGACCTTACCTACAGAGGAAAGAAGATAAGAAACATCCAACTTCTCCTCAGAACCATGCGAGCAAGAGAAGAGTTAGTAAAATATTTAAAATATTAAAGGAAAAAAAATCACCAACCTATAATTCTGTACCCTGCAAAATTATCCTCCAAAAGTGAAGAGAAATAAAGACTTCCTCAGACAAACAAAAATTGAGGGAATTTGTTGCCAGTAGACCTACTTTTTAAGAAATGTTAAAGTAAACTCTAGAGAGAAGGAAAATGATATAGGTCAGAAACTCTGATCTACATAAAGAAAGAAAAAGCATTGAAAAAGGAATAACTGAAGGTAAAATAAACAGTTTTATTTTTCTTATTCTTAAGTGAACTAAAAGATAACAGGATAACGGTTTGTTTGGAGTAATAATAGTAACAATGCATTTGATTATGTACTCTTATGTATATATCTTGTGTGTATATAAATGCATGTGTACACTTATATATAAGTGAAAGGAATGACAGTCATGAAACAGGGGAAGAGAGGGAGAAATCAGGATTATTTTGTGATTATAAGGTACTCACACTACCTGAGAAGTGGTATAGTGTTATTTGGACTTAGATTAGTTATAAATATATATTGCAATGTCTAGGACAACCACTAAAAATAGTAGAAAAAAAAAAGAAGTATAGTTCATATGCTAAGAAAGAAGAGAAAATAAAATGATATAAAATGCTCATTTAAAACCACAAAAAGCAGAAAAAGAATGGAAGACAAAACTAGGAACAAAGAACAAGGGCAGTCAATAGAAAAAGTAGCAAATGTAGTAGACATCAATCTAACTATTCAATAATCACTTTGAACACTAATGGTCTAAATGCACCAATTAAAGAGATTGTCAAAGTGGATCAAATAACAAGACCCAACTGTATGCTGTCTAATACATCTTGCTTTAAATAAAAGATGCATGTAGATTAAATGGTTGGAGAAAAATATACCATGCAAACACTAGTCAAAACAAAGCAGGAGTAACTATATCAATTTCAGACGGAGTAGACTTCAAAGTAAGGAAAGTTATCAGGATAAAGAAGGGCATTACATAATGATAAGGGGTCAATTCTCCAAGAAGACATGACAATCTGTAATGTGTGTGCACTCAACAGTGTCAAAGTACATGAGGCAAAATCGATAGAGCTACAAAGAGAAATAGATGAATCCACTATCATAGTAGGAGACTCCAACACCCCTTTCTCACAAATGGACAAATCCAGCAGGACAGGTCCAGGAAATCAGTAAGAACATAGTTGAACTCAACAGCACCATCAATCAACTGGATATCAACTGGACATTGGTAGACTACTTCATCCAGCAGTGGCAGAATACACACTCTTCTCAGGCTCACATGAAGCATTCACCAAGACAGACCACACTCTGGGCCATGAAACATCTCAACACATTTAAAAGAATAGAAATCATAGAAGGTTTGTTTTGAGACCTCAATGGAATTAAACTAGAAATCAGTGACAGAAAGATAACTGGAAAATCCCTAAATATGTGCAGATCAAATAGCACATTTCTAAATAACACATGAGTCAAAAAAGAAATCTCAAGAGAAATTAAAAAACATTTTGAATTAAATGAAAATGAAAACATTAAAATTTGTGGGATGCAGCAAAAGCAGTGCCTAGAGGGAAATTTATAGCATTGAGTGCATAGATTAGAAAAGAAGAAAGATCTAAAATCAATAATCTAAGTTTCCACCTTAGGAAACTAGAAAAAGAAGAGTAAATTAAATCCAAAGAGGAAAAGAAATAATAAGAATAAAAGCTGAAATCAATCATATTGAAAACAGGAAATCAATATAGAAACTTAACAAAACCAACAGCAGCTTCTTTGAAAAGATCAATATAATCAATAAGCCTCTAGCCAGGGTAACAAAGAAAAAAGACAGATGACACAAATTACTAAATTTAAGGATATCAAATAAAAAATAACACCAAAAAATACCAGGTTTTCATATACTTCTTGTTTGACTACTTTCAAAGTTTCACTTTTTCTTTAAGCTGTCCATACTACAGCTTCTCGTTCCCTCTCTACTTCCCCTGCCCAGTCACTTCTAGCTGGGAGGCGAAGGTGGGAGGGGCTTAAGTTCAGAGAGTCTAGGGGGCTGCTCAGCAGGGGAACTGTCCCGCCTTTCATTCTGTGATGCCTGGTATCACAGCAACGCCCGTTTCCTTCCTCCAGTTGAATGAGCTGTCTTTGGAGGACAGCAGTGTCAGGTTATTGGTGTAAAGCAGCCTCTTCGGATACTCTCTTGTAGAGTAGCCAGGCCACCAGTTTTGGTGGGGAAGAAGTGAGGGAAAGTCTGGTGCTTGGCAAGCGTGGGCTGGGAGGAAACTGCTTCAGAAAGAGTGGAGCTGGACAACAGCGACCATGGGCTGCCCCTCACCCTAGTCAGGCCTCCTTGGCTCCCGTCTCTGATGATACTGCCACAGGCCACACTCCTCATGATCTTACCTCCCCATCTCCCCTTAGGCACCAAGCCCCTTCTATTCCTTGATTTTAGCCTGGCCCTGAGAGCTCTCAAATGCCTGAGGCTCCCGTGCTCGGCTCTTCAGGGCTGTAATGGCTCAACACTACTGACCATGATCATGAAGACTGTGACTGGTGGCTTGTGATCTTGTTATTCACCACATCTGTCAGAACCACTGGGGCGGGGACATAGTTAGGATGTTTCTGCTGCAGTGTGACGTGACTTGAGATGACTTTCTTGTTCTTCAGCTAAAGAGATCTATCCTCTTTAGAGAAGATGCCTTAGAATTCTTTCTGACTCAAGCTTTGCCTTATGGCGCCTGGGGAGATGTAACTCCTTTCTGGCTCACCTCATTGGGCATTTTGAGGACAGTTTAGTGGTGGTTATGGCTCTCTTTGGCTGGGAAAATTCAGAATACATCCCTGCTTACTAATATCCCTCTTCCACTCATTTCCTGTCACATTTTTATTTTGGTGAAATCTTGTTAAAATTAAAACCAAAGTGATCTGGAGGAAAAAAGATATCTCAAAAAGATGTCAAGCAGCCTAGAACTCTACATGTGAGAGGAAAGGGAAGGGGCTATTCAGGCTCCTCAGCACCTTCCTTGCCTTGATTGTGTGAACCTGAGCTCCTCAGGTCTTGCTGTTTATGATCAAGTCATACATGTATTACACATATAAAAATATATGTAATTTTTTTATTGTTCCTGAAAACTCATGAGAATTGCATGTGACAACTTGAGTAGTCATAGTATTATCCTAGAGGGACAGAATAGGAAGGGGTTAGAGCATGGGCTATTAGTCAATAACTGGGTTCAAGTGGGAGCAGGGAGGGCATCCTCAGAAAGCTAAGCTCTGAATAATGGAAAAGGGGCAGCTCTGCACGGATCTGGGAGGAGAGCATCCTAAGTGGAATGACACAGCAAGTGCAGAGATTGTGAATGAGCGTGTTGTGTTTGAGAAAGATCAGCGAGTGAGGAGTGGGACTGGATCACAGTGAATGGGGAGAGTAGCTGGAGAGGCAGGGGGAGACAGCTTGTGTATGGCCTTGTAGGGTAGGGTAGGGTGTGGAATCTTGCTCTAAATGCATTGAAATGTTCCTGGAGAGTTTTAAGCAGGGAATAGGCATAATTTGATTTGGCTTTTTAAGAGATCACGCTGACTACCTGTGATGAATGGGCTGGGGAAAGGTAAGAGTAGAAGCGGGAGACAGTTTAAAGCCCACTGTAATAGTCTAAGGTAGGACAGGATGGTGTCTTGGACCAGAGTGGTTGTGGTGGAGATGGAGTGAAGTGGAAAAAAATGGATATATTTTGGACATGGGGTCCATAGTGTTGCTCATGGATTGAATGTGGGAGAAGATGGAAAGAGAGGAACCAGCAAAAAATCTAACATTCTGGCTTGAGTAACAACTGGGTGGGTGCTAGCTAAGATGGAGAAGATAGACTATTTGCGGAGGGGGACTGTAGATACAGGGTATGGAAATCAAGAGTTCTGTTTTAGCTTATAAATATGTGACGTTAAGCATTAGACATTAAGCGTCTATGTGCAAATATCATATAGGCAGTTGGATATAGGATTTGGAGCTCAGTGAAGACATCAAGTCTGATGATAGACATTTGGGCGTCATTGGTATGTACATGGCACTTAATTAAAGCCTCAGGAAAGGATGTGATCTTACAGGGAACTGGTGTAGAGGGAGAAGAAAAGAGGGTTGAGATGTGAGCTCCAGCATGTAGAAGTCAAGAAGAAGAGAAGAAAACTGAGAGCACTAAACCAGAGAGGTCAACCAAGTTCTTGATCTAGAGCTTGGCATGTAACAGGGGACTGTCACAACCACTACTGTTGCCACTGTTTTATAAAGGAGCTAAAATATGTAAAATCCCTAATTTCACTTTTTCTTGTAGACATTATTTTTGATTATAGTGCCAGCATTTCATGCATGTTCTTTAGTTTTCCTGTTTGCCTTCACAGTTGAAGACACAGGCACTGGTTGACTTGAATGAGCTTCTAATTGAGCCTAAAGATTCGCTGTTTTCAGCACACCTAGTGATTTCCAAGTGTGTACCAATTATATTAACTTTATGAGAATTGTATTTCCTATCACTTGTATCAACACTTTCATATTTACATTTTCCACTCATTTTATAAACAAATAAGGACAAAATGCAGTAAAGTATTCAGGTAATTGCACAAATTGCTGTACAAAGGTGGTGGCTGCCAAAGTGGAACTAGTTGCAAGCAGCCAGTACCATAGTGTGATAGATTTAAATGTTTACTACTCAGCTGAGATACGAAAATGTGCATATAAAGGCAATTTTGCAGGGGCTTATGTATTACCTACAAATACATTTTTCTTCCAGAAGTCAAATATATGAAAGACAAGACCCACTTGTATTTGTTCACTACCAGGCAGACCAACTTTCTTTCACCTACCTCTCTAACCTCTTTCTTCACAGAAGCCAAGGATCAAGAAATATGACCCCCATTTGTAGCACTGGTGCTTTACTCTGTAATCAATAGCTCAAAATATCATTTAGTTGAATAGTCCTCTTGCTTAATAAGGAATTAGAGACTGGCTAACAAAAGACACCACAGATGGTAGGCAACAGACTCAAAGGGAGCCATGCCAGGCACTAATTACCAAGATGTATTTGGAGAGCGTTGGTACTTGCCTTAACCCACAAGAGAAAACTGCCGTTGCTTCAGGCTTCCTTCCATTTCCACATGGTTTGAGGTATGGTTTAAGATCAAATGCTTTCGCAATTGGCTTGGCTTTCCAAATATGAGGCCCATTTTAATTCTACAGAAGAATCCTTCTTATTACATAAGAGATTAAAGAATTTTAATTTCTCTAAGAACTCAATTCTCTCCTCCTTGACTTACTTGCCCTCCGCCCCCATCCAATAGATGTCCCCAAGCAGTGACTGCTTACTCATTAATCGTGTTCAGTCCATGCAGACTCTCTTTCGGAATATTTACGTGGGGGAAAAGAAGCCCACAAATTTACATCAGTGACCACGTTGTGTAGGCTGCTCACTCATTATGGTTATTCCATTTTGCAGATTTTGCTGGGTATTGCCATATTTATTGATGGATAGCTGGGGTGGGGAGATGATATCTTAATGGTTCAAAAACTTTTTAAAACTTTAAAATATGTTTCACATAAGTACATTATAAAGCATAATAATAAAGTGAGTATTTATGAACCACTCTCTGTTTAAGGAGAACTTTACCCGTGCTACTGAAGTTTCTTGAAATTTCCACTTATTCTTCCCCCTTCCTCCTATTTTCGTTAGCTGTATCCTTTTTACACTGTCAAAGAATATAATACTTTCATACTATTTTTTGCCCTATCCTCATCTTTTAACCTTAGTTCCACAGTTAAACATATTCAATGCTCAATCTACTTTTTATGCTGAAGCTTTCCCAATAATTTCTTATTTGTCTGAAGTTTATTTTCCAGCAGAATACTCAGGAAAGGTTCATGGAATCAATATCCCCGAATTCTTGCATATTCATAATTGTTTGGTGAGGCATTTATTCTGGAAAGATGGATATAAAATCCTTGGCTTATATTTTCTTCCTTGAACTACCTTTTAAACTGATCCATTGCTTTTTCCATAGGATGTTACTGTGGAGAAGTCTGATGTCAGTTTTATTTTCTGCCCTTCGTGTGTGACCTGGTCTTTTTGTTTGGATGTCCTAATAATTTTTCTCCTTTTTTTGGGAGCCTAGTAGTTTCATAGAACATATCTTGGTGTTAACTATCACGAGATAATTTTCTTGGGTACATGGTATGCCCTTTTTATACGAAAATTTAAGTTTTTTATTTCAGGCATGTTTTCTTAAATAATTATTAATTTTTTTCTGTTTTATTTGCTTTAGTTTTCTTTTTTGGGGGATTCAAATTATATGCATGTTTGAGATTTTTTTTGCCTGGCTTTTCTTTTTCTTAGATCTTTTTTATTACTTTCTCTATTTCCAAATGATTTTCTTCATATTTTCGTTTCTATTGTATATTTAGCTTTACAAGTTTCCATGAGGGTCTATCTTCTCTTGTCTTCCTTTCAGTTAATTTTTTCTAATTCTATCTGATATCCTATAATGTTTACATTTTATTCTCTTCTTGTCTAGCCATTTTATTTCTGACCTTATTTATTTCTATGTGTGCTCTTTTTTAAAAAAACCATGTTTTCTTGATTTCTTTTGGCTCACTTTGAAATATTAGATTATATTTTGCATCTGTTTTGAGCTAACATTTTGCGAGTTCTCGTTGTCTGTTGGGCTATGCCACAGTCCATTTTCATGTTTTTCTGGCAATCATTTGGTATGGAATTAGAGAGCATTTTCCTTTCATATTTAAGTGAGACAGGTTTTCTTGGGCTGTGAGGAGGTTTCTGAGGGCCGTGAGGATTATCCAAAGTAGCTTTCACAGCTTCATAGCTTTAAAGGCTCCCTCTTCTATTGTACCTGTGGGAGCTTTCTGTAAAGCAATTTCTCTGTCTCTTGGAGCAAAATCTTGTTCAAGAAGGCTTTCTGCCTCCAGCCTTCTTTTTTCTAGAGCTGTAAAGACCTTGTCTTCAAAAGAAGTGTTCTTCTCCATTGATACAGTATTTTGCTGCTCAGTACTGCCCGGGCTCTGCTTCCTCTGGGCTCTTCCTCACCATGCAGTATTGGGAACTTTTTTCACCATGACACCCAGGGGCCTGTCTTGCTCATATCATTTTTCTTTTTACTTCCAGCAAGTTTTCCTTGGGTGAGGCTCTGTCTTTCTAGGAGAGAACTTCTAGAAGAAGGTACATATAATAACTTTTGTCTTAAAGTCTCTCTCCCTTTTAAACTAATATTAATATAGCTAATAAACTAATATTAATACAGCTTTCTCTTGGTTAGTACTCACATGACATATATTATTCCATACTTTTATTTGAGCCTTTCTGTAGCCTTCTCTTTAGGTATTTATCTTGTGAATAGGATATTGTTTAATTTATTTTTTTGCAATCAGACACCTTCCGTTTGAAACTGGCATTTAACTTTATTCGCATCATTTTATTACTGATAATATCTAGACCTGTTTCAACTCCCTTACATAGAGTTTATGCATGTCCAGTTTCCACCTGGCCGTGCTGTTTCCCCCTCATTCCTCTCTCTCTGTTTTATTTTCCTTTTACAATATTCCCCCCTCCACAGGTTTGAACATATATACTATATTCTATTCTGTTTTTCTTGAAATATTTCCCTGCATATTTAACAATCCAACAAAGTCTAAAGTTCATTCGTACATCAAGCCTGCTCCAAAAATCAAGAAACCACACTCGCACACAGGACGCACCTGAGAACACGCCCAGTCTGGTTACTCATCTCCTGTCACATGCTAACATTGCCCACTATTCTTTTATTTTTGCTGTTAAAGTTGGACTTTATCTTCATATGTTTTTGTTACTATTATACCTGTTGAGATTTACATTTAAGTTTCCACTTTCTTCATTTCCCCTCCTTCTGGTAGACCTCCCTTCTCAGATCATTTTTGTTATGCAGCAACAGATAACTTATACAATGTTTTTGATCAGTTATGGAAATTATCGACCATTATTTCTTTAAAAATTTCTTCTACATTCTATCTGTCCTCTTTCTTTGGGACTCCAATTAAACATATCTTATACAGTCTTGATGTGTCCATTATGCCTGCTTTATATTTTTGATCATTGTATATCCAAACTGTACTCTGTAATGTCTACTTATCATCTATAATTTTCTCTCTTCAGCTGTATCTTATCTACTATATGACAAGAGATTTTCTCGTATTGAGGTACATGGGGCAACTACTCAGGTTCAAAACTGATTCCCCTTGAATTAAAGAAGCCTGACTTATGGCCTATCAAACACACGTTGTGCATTAACCGTTGAAGTAGAGCATGCACTCTCTGAAGATAAGAACGCAGAGTTCCTCTCCTACGCCCTATCTGTAATGGCCTGTATTAGTCCCTTTCCTGACAGCAGGGTCATGTTGACATGCTAATTTGCAACTGAATACTTTTTGAAACTTTGATGAATATGTATCCTGGGGTGTTTAACGTATGTTCTTTGTTCTAAAAAGATCTAAGACTGTACTGAAACCCACGCTTCTCCAGAACACTTTCTTCTTTTCTGGAAAAGGCTTTCCCAGATTATAATCTTCACTCTGGCTCAAGTAAAACTCACCTTATCTCTCTCATCTATAGAATGGTTACTGGTTATTTTGTGTTGACATATATAACTCATCTGTTAAGTTTTTAACTTCAGAAGTATACTATTTATCACTCAAAATTTTTTGTTTGTTTGTTTTTCAAATTTCCTAGGTCATTTTTGGTAGTCTCTTGTTCCTTGTTCATTTTTCATTCTAAATCTTAAAGCATTTTATACTCAGGTATTTATTTTATATTTACTATCTGATAATTCCAACTTCAGAAGTTCTTGGAGGTCTATTTTTTTCAATCTATTGACTCTTGCTCATAAAGGCTTGTTTCCTTGTGTGTTTGGTGGGTTTTGATTGTGAGCTCCTATGTGACTGAAATTACCCTGTGGAAATTCTGAGGGCCTAAGTTTTAGTTATTTTTTCTGCAGAGAAGACTTGAGTTTGTGTCTGCTGAAATCCAGGTGTTGCCAATCTTGGAAAGCTTTATCCCTTTAAGAGTCCTTGCTTAAAGTGAGAGTATCAGGTTTAGCTCCTTCACCTCGCCAAGGGCAAGATGCCAGATACCTTATCAGCATTGGTACAAGGAAAGTCCTCTTCCTCAGTGTGTGCTGCCTGGCATGCAAGAGTCAGCTCATCACTTTCCTTTTTTCCCTCCTCGTTCTTAAGGATGTCTTCTAAGCCTCGAAATGCTTTATAAAATATGCTTAAGTTAACCTATGATTTTGTTGCATTTCTTCAGAGTGCCTAATTCTGGTCCATCATACTGCTAGAAGTGGATGTTAGGATCACTCACTTTTCCCCAAAGAAAATAATTGTACATAGTGTCCAATAGAACATTGTACATAGTGTACACTCCTGCACATAGTGAAGCTGGGTACCTGGGGGTTACTGTAAATATTCAATAAGAACATGAGTATCCTTCAACTTTGTTGCAGAGACACAGATGAAAAGAAATTAATCTTGCTAATTTGCTGTTTTCTTGTTTAACCTGAGGGGTGACTCAAGGGTCACAAGGATTTATGAGCTTGTTTTACAGATGAAAAAGAGTGCCTTTAAAGAAATTATGGTCACCAGATAACCAGCCCCCAGCTGCCACCGGGCTCCAGAAGTCTGATTGCCCAAGCGCTTATCTGGAGTGAAAGAAACACAGATTTACCCTTTGTTTTTCTGAAACGCCTCCTCTGAAGCCCCTTAGCTCTGTAAAGACCCTGCTCTTCTTTCCCTAGGGCAAATTTGAGAGAACCTATCCTCCTGCCTTCTCACTTTGGCCAATTTGAATAAATCTTTCTCCATCTCCAAGCACCATGTCTCAGCGACTGACTTCTTGTGCATTGGGCACAGGAACTGGAGATTAAGAGGTTCAGTATTAACAGTACTTGAAATATGTAAAATTCATAGGGCAAAGCTATGATCTTTTCCATTAATAAACAAAGACCTTAATGTTAGGTCTTCAAAAAAAAAAAAAACCAACACATAAAACAGCTCATAACATTCTTTTATTTGTTCATCTCTTCTAGCATTCCTCCAGGGAGTTAATTTAAATTATAGTTTCAGTGTAGTTTATTTATTAAGTAAACTTTTTTTTGCTATTACATCTGAGCATAGTTCTTGAAAATCATCTATTTTTAAAATTCTTTTTGAAAATGCATTTTTAAATTCGTGAAGCAATAAAATATGACAGAAAATTTGGGAAAGACTACCTGTCACTCTGCCTCCTTAACTTTAAGCAGAGACACCACAGAGCGCAGGAGAGATGAGGTGTGTGCCCTAACGCAAGGACCACTAATCCCTGAACAGTTGCCACAGCAAGTGCAGGAGAGGACCCTTGAAGCCTGGCAGCAGAGAAACCTAGAAGGAAGCAGAGGAAAACCTTTTTATTTGATCCACAAGGACGAAAAATTTCTGTTTAAGAATGTCCATTACTGAACCCTGCCCCAGACCCACCAATCAGGACCCAAATTTTTGACACACTCTCTGAGTGACAAGTTCAAGAGAAGTTTTAGAACCTCTGGCCTGAGGGTTCCTACCAGTTTCCTAGCTGGGAGAAGAAGCTAGGCGTTGACCTCAGACTCCTGAGTGCTCCTGTTTGTTCTGATGAACTGTGCTCAAGTTAGTGGGGAGATGTTATGCAGTTCTCATCCCAAATTATGGGTTCAGTCATCCGCTTTTTTTTTTTTTGAGGAAGATTAGCCCTGAGCTAACATCCACTGCCAATCCTCTTCTTTTTGCTGAGGAAGACTGGCCCTGAGCTAACATCCGCGCCCATCTTCCTCTACTTTATATGTGGAATGCCTGCCACAGCGTGGCTTGAGCAGCAAAGCCTAGGTCCACACCCGGGATCCAAACCAGCAAACCCCGGGCTGCTGAAGCAGAGTGTGCAAACTTAACCGCTGCGCCACCGGGCCAGCCCCTCAGTCATCCTTAAAAACAGTGTGTGATACGTTATTAAGTAATATATGTTCCATGGAATCTTCATGTAACTGTCACTTTTAATTACAATATGCTAGTCTAACACGGGGAATAAATCATCATTTCTGCAGCCGTTTCTGAAGTTTTCTACATTTAAGCTATTTCCAGCTTTTGGCTATAATACATGATACTGTAATAAACCTTGGTGTGTGTAACATTTTTTTTCAGTTTTAGCACTATTTTTTTGCACTTAGATGCTTAGATTTGGAATAACTGGAAGGAAAGACATGAACACATTTAAGACTTGATGTGGATTGCCAAATTGCCTTCCAAAAGGTTACAACAGTTTAAGCTGCTGCCAGCAATGTGAGAATGTATTTCAGGGCACCCCAGCCAGCACTGGGCATTATCATTTATCTGCTGGGCAGTTAGTGTTCTTATTGGTGTTTAATTTTCAGTGGTTAGGTTCCACTGAGTCTGCTTAACTGTTCCTCACGGGGCTGAGCTGGTGAACAGGGAAGAGGTAGCACAGGGGGCCTCCTGCTCCTTTGGACGTCCTTCACAGAGTCTGACCAGCATCTGCTTCCTCCTGATCTCCCAAAGTGCCGGCCACTTCTCTTCTTTCGTCCTCTGCTTCCTCATTCGTAACATGAAAGGGTAGGGCCAACTGCCCCCAGGTCCCCTTTGGCTTCCATGTTTTGATTCACATCCTTTGGTGTGAATGTCACATTTCAAATCTGAGCCAAGGTCCTTGTTGGTCTGTCGGCAGCTTCAGGGCTCTGTCTGGCTACTATGCACATTATTTTCCTTTCTTTGGTATCCTTGGTAGAATGCATTTTAGATTTTCTTCCTCGTCTGCTCCCCCTCCCACGTTTGAAAATTCTTATTTAAAAAGAATGCAAATATGGTATATGAATATTTAAAATGAGATTTGCATTCAACAAATTACACATGATCACATAATTCCCAATGCGATTTTGCATCAGGGAAAAAGTGAGAATATGTATTTTATATTAAATGCATAGCATTTAAATACTTTAATACAAACAAACTGCTTTTGAATATTAATCTCTCCCCAAAAGACCTTGCCACGCACATTAAATATTTAAAACTTTTCAACATTACAAAGTTCTTGAACCCCTTGAACACTTCTACTTTTCTCTGTTATTTGTAAGCTTGGAAAATCTTGTTATTTTTCTATTCATTTACTGTGAACTTTGAATCTCTACTTGTGAGGTTTTCTCTGAACAGGAACAGCAGTGAATTAATAGGCCAAGAATCCCCGAGGGTGGAGAGTGTGGAACCCGTCATGCTAAATGCGGCAGTGAAGAGAGCTGGGTGTGTGTGAGGGGAAGGAAATTGTTTGGTGTAAGATATCCTGCCCAAGAGAGATAGAAACATAGACTCTTAGTGCTAGACATGACCTTGGAAGTCATCAGCCTGGACTGTCTGTCTAACGCAGGGTTCAGGTACCACATCTCCAGGTGGTTGGTCAGCCAGTCACTTCTTGAATACTTTCAGTGTTTCGGAGCACACTACCTTACAAACCAATCCTGTCTATTCTATAATTGGACAGCATTTGTTTTGGGAAAGTTTTTATTAACTCGAGTTCAATTCTACCTCTAAATGAGCCACTAATTTTAATTTATTCTCCTGGAGCAATTATGTGGAATTAGGTGATTCTCAAATTGATTTTGCATAAAATAATATTCTACAGGCATGTTTGCTGTTCTTAATTATGATTAAAAATAAGTTCCACAAAAAGGAATGACTTTCTAAGTATGTGTTGAGGGAATAGAACTCAAGAACAAGTTAGATGATTTTTTGGATTTGACACCAAAAGCAAAGATAACAAAAGCAAAAATAAACAAACAGGATTACGTCAAACTAAAAAGCTTCTGCATAGCAAAGGAAACCATCAACAAAATGAAAAGAAAGCATATAGAATGTGAGAAAATAGTTGCAAATCACATATCTGATAATGGGTTAATATCCAAAATATATAAAGAACTTTTACAAATTAATAGCAAAAATCCAACAATCCAATTAAAAAATAAGCAGAAGAACAGAATAGACATTTTTCCAGAGAAGACATACAAATGGCCAACAGGTACACAAAAAGATGCTTGACATCATTAATCATCAGGAAAATGCAAAACCACAATGATATATTACCTCACACCTGTTAGAATGGCTATCACCAGAAAGATAAGAGAGAAGTATTGGAGAGGATGTGGAGGAAAGGGAACCCTTGTGCACGGTTGTTGGAAATGTAAATTGGTGGAGCCACTATGGAAAACAGTATGAAGCTTCCTCAAAAAATTAAAGATAGGACTAGTATATGATCCGGCCACCCCACTACTGGGCATAAATCCAAAGGAAACGAAGGCACTATCTTGAAGAGATGTCTGCACCCCATGTTCATTGCAGCATTATTTATCACAATAGCCAACACATGGAAACAACCTAAGTGTCCTTGTACAGATAAATGGATAAAGAAAATGTGATATACACACACAGACACGCACACACTGGAATACTATTCAGCCATAAAAAAGAAGGAAAGCCTCCCATTTGTGACAACATGGATGGACATTGAAAGCATTGCCTTAAGTGAAATGTCAGACAATATTGTATGATCTCACTTATATGTGGACTCTAAAAAAAACAAACATATAGCTACAGAGAACAGAGATCGGTGGTTGCCAGAGGCAGGGGAATGGGAGGTGGGGGTAATGGGTCAAAAGGTACAAACTTCCAGTTCTAAGATACATAAGTCCCGGGGATGTAATGCTCAGCATGATTATAATTAACAATACTATATCGTGTCTTTGAAACTTGCTGAGAGAGTGGATCTTAAAAGTTCTCATCACAAGAAAAAAAAGTTGTAACCATGTGAGGTGATGGATGTTAACTAAACTTACTGTGGTGATTATCTCACAATGCAAACACACCAAATCGTGTTGTGCACCTTACACTAATACAACATTAAATGTCAATTACATCTCAAAAAACTGGGGAAAAAGCCATCAGAAGTCAATAAAGATATCTTTAAATCAGTGACCGCAATATACTAATAACCACCAATAGAACGTTAGCTATTTCCGGGCACAGTACTGTCTCATAAATAAATACCTAATTGGCTTATTTTTTTAAAAAAAAGAACAAATGAAAACTAATAATGATGATAACAACATGTGGGCTCTTGTCATCCGTACAACCATCTCTGAGGTATGTGTTATTATCCTAATTTTACATACGAGGAAACTGAGGCACAAAGAAGTTAAATAACTTTCCCAAGTCATTTCCACATAGCGAGTAAATGACAGAGATGATTTTAAACCCAATGCTTTGTGTTTTGATTTACTATGCTGTACTTAAGAGTGACCACATCATTGATCCTTCAAACCAAGACACTTCTGAGAGTGGAAGGGGGCGCAAATAATAGCTGCCTTGGACCACACCCCAGCTGTACTGCTCAGATTGACAGGCTGATAAGAGCATGTCGAAAGGTCTCAAGATCACCAGAGGGGCAGACCCACTTTTTCTGGGACCTGAATGTTCTGCAATTTTGAGGGCCCTTTTTCAGAAAAAGAACATGAAGCTAAGAAGGCATTAGTTATCCAAGTGAGCTTTTCTTTGTTTTGAATGAGAAAGAAATCATAACGATAGTGGAGCCTTGGGGATTCAGGTTCCTTTCTTCTGAGATCTATTTGCGAAATTAACCAGAAACCTTTAATCGCAACTTGGCATTCCCTCACCCTTGGAACATTCTTCAGCTTCCAGATTTCATAGGGATGGTGCAAATCAGGGGTCTTGGAGCTTAAGCTTCGTTAGGTTCATGGTAGGTCTGCCTCTGCTCACCATTTTAGGTCATAAGTCGAGTGCCTAGAATGTTTGTGGTGCTTACCATTTGCTAGGATAAAGCAGCATTTAAAATACACGTCAAAGGCCCACCACAAACATGTTAGAATGGCCACTTTAAGGTTCCCTGATCAGTAAGGCACATTCAGATCCTGGAGAACCTACAAGAACAGTTCCTGCTCAGGCAGGTGGTGGGGTGACTTGCTGTGAACGGGTTGGGCTACTGGTTCTCAGTGTTGGTATGGGTTCAGCACTAGCCAGTGTATTATTTTGACATGACCCTCTCTCTCCCGCTCCCTATTGATCTCTTTGACTCCCTCTCTTAGGTCAGAGATGGCTCCATAATCTTTGGTTCCCAGCCTTAGAGTACCTGTTTCTGTACAGAAAATGTTTGTGATTCTGCCAGTTCTGGTACCCCTCACGTCTAGGAATCTCATGGTGCCATATGCATCGGCTACATTCAATTACGACTAGTAGAGGATAAGAAAGGCAAGAGCTCCTTGTGAAATGGTCATTTATTTGTGGTTATGTCTGGATTTGATGCTTTCAGAGATGTAAATGATCTAATTGCAAATGTTCTCCTACTGTGCAATGCCAGCTCCATTCGCATTCCCTTCCTCTTCTGTGCTCTAGTCCACCCCCCCATCCCGTCCCACCCCCCCCACTGCCCCTTCATCTTCTAAGACAGCCAGTGCAAGTGTTTGGGTTAGGAAAGGGTTAAAACTCATTTCAGGTTTCTTTCTTTTTTAAATGTTTTTGGCGGTGAGGGCAGCGATGATGGCTACCCTGTCCTTCATGAATTTTTTCTCTGATCACCCCCGCCGGCCTCCTTGCAAAAATAAGTGTTAGAAACAGGAATCGAAAATGTTCCTCCTTGCTGTCCTAATTAAGGAGAGGAAGTCTGAAATCTGAAGCTAGTTACTGCCTGTCAGCCCAAGTGGCTCACTGTGTTCCTATTCGTCTTGTTTACATTTTACGTCCCCTGGGCAGAGGCCGGGTGGCCTTTATTACAGTACCCATCGTTCTGTCAGCGCCATCTAAATTAAGGCAAACGCTCTTCCCCAACGGTGCTTTGTGACCATGTCTGCCACGCCCAGACTGCTTAGCACTGACAGGCTTCAGTTAGCTGTGACACCACTAAGGTGGCCTGAACCCCAAATGACTGGGATGTGCTTGAGAAAATTCATTTTCTCATCCTGACATGGGCTGCAGAAGACACATGGAAGCTGTAAAATACAGCTTGGAAACGACTAGACTAATTTTAGAACCGTTTACACAGCTGCTCCCCTGAAAGGCTGACTTTCATTGTAATTCTTCCTCTAGGAGGGCCTGCCTTTTATTTAATTAAAAATGATTGGCAAGGCAGGCTTTGATACAGCAACGTCCGCAGCGAGACTGCAAGGCGAGCGGGGTTGCAGCAGCTCTCTGACATTCTGCCTTGTTGGGTGTCAGCTTATAATTAAAAGTTTGAGTGGCAGAACTCTGAGTACCCAGCAAAATGGTTTCGAGGCTCTTAATCATTTCCAGCCATCATCCTAGCAGATATGTGAGGCTGTGAGATTCGCCATGGAGGGAGACACTTGGCACTGCCTAAATGTTCCCTTTGAAAAATGCAGAAATAGGCAGCGCTCTGGGGTTTAGAACCCGGGAGAGGGAAATTCATGTCTGGAAACGCAATTGAAATCACCCCCGCTGGGTGGGGAGTTACATGCTGGAAGCAAGAGACAGAAGAAAAACACGGAGCCACGTATCCTGCGGAAAGACATCAGTCTTAGTTATGAAGTTAATTAGAAAAATAAAAGTGTTTTTCCCGTCTTGTTATTACTTATGCCATGATATTCATTTTATGGGAATGCTCTTTAGAAATATCTAGATTTTATTGAAAAAATGTTTTGAGATTTTTTCCATTTGTGCAAACTGATACAACAGTTCACTGAACTTTGGGAGTCATCAAATGCTCTTTTATTTTTTGACACCTGGGTGTCCAGAACTGAATTAATCACAATCATCACGTTTTTCTTTTTTGTTGCTGTTTTTTAAAGATTGGCACCTGAGCTAACATCTATTGCCAATCTTCCTTTTTTTTTTCTTTCTTTCTTCTCCGCAAAGCCCCCCAGTACATAGTTGTATATTCTAGCTGTGAGTGCTTCTGGTTGTGCTATGTGGGATGCCACCTCAGCATGGCCTGATGAGCGGTCCCATGTCCAAGCTCAGGATCCAAATGGGCAAAACCCCAGGCTACCGAAGCAGAGCGTGCGAACTTAACCACTCGGCCACGGGGCCGGCCCCCCAAATGGTTTTCTTATAAAGGCTATTTGTATGTCTGAAACTTCACACTTTGGAAGTGAGCGAGTTAGGAATTTCTGGGAAACTAACTAACTTAATTGTTAATCTTATTAGCAAATTACATAATTTGATAGTCACAAGTACTTTACATTAATAGACTCAAGGCTACTTGCAACTTACTTAAGATTGCTACGTTCAATACTACCATGCTTTAAAGATCAAGTCAAGGTTAACAATACAACTATCAACAAGGTTACAGTTAAATGTATGTGAAGTCTGTTTTAATGGATCAAAGTTAGGTTTGTGGACTTCGTTCCTCCTTGCTACCTATTATTGTTTAATACAGAGACTGATTAATTGATAAGGCTGAAACAATATAAACAGAGATTACATGTTCCAAGCGACAGTAGACCTATTGATGGTTTGGAGTCTTTGCATCCTTGTTTTCTAGGAGGAAATAGTGGCAAGCAAAGAGAAAACTGCCATTGTCTATTGCCATCACATTAACAAGTGGCTGAAATTTCGGCAAACTAAATTTGAAAGCCAAGTTCAGAAAATATTAAGCCATACTAATTTCCAACAACCTCAAATTGGCACATTTTTGAAACTGTCTGGTAATTCAAGCATGAGAGATAAAGGACAGATTTAAATGGAGTGCGTGTGGTATCTGGAGATGACTTTTTAACCCGCAAGTTCTCCGTTAATTAGCTCCCAGGAGGTGAATGGAGTTTTGTTCTTCTTCTAGGTTCAGCTTTAAGCAAAGTGAACCAGCAAAGTTAGCCACCCATGGGTGTTGAGACAGAGTGTTGCTTAAAATACCACTCCACCCCTCAAAAAAAAGAGAGAATATGTTACATGGGAGATAAACTAACTTTAGTTTATAGAATATACTTTAAAGATATTGTTTCTTATCATCTCCTTCTTAGAATCATCATTTGCTTTTTAGAATCATAAAGTTAAATAAAATATTTTCTTCTTAAGAAAAGACTGATGTGGCCTTTCAAAATACTGTTAAACTGGGGCTGGCCCCGTGGCCGAGTGGTTAAGTTCGCGCGCTCCGCTGCAGGCGGCCCAGTGTTTCCTTAGTTCGAATCCTGGGCGCGGACATGGCACTGCTCGTCAGACCACGCTGAGGCAGCGTCCCACATGCCACAACTAGAAGAACCCACAACGAAGAATACACAACTATGTACCGGGGGGGCTTTGGGGAGAAAAAGGAAAAAATAAAATCTTAAAAAAAAAAAATATACTGTTAAACTGAGAGTAAGGCCGAGTGACCAAGGCTGAAGAGATCGCTGGCGCGTTGACGGAGAGCCTCTCTGGGCTGTTGAACGACGTCCTTCCTCGTGTCCTTGTGCACGTCTGCGCTGTGCTGGCCGACCTCTCGCTGGGTGAGTTAGAAATGCTGGGAAAATAAAAAGCTGTTGAAGAAATTGCTCATCTTCTGCAGCGTGTGTATGAAAGAACAGATTGGGCTATAAAATGCTTGGCACAAAGTGATAAGGCTCTGTGCAGTCCCCCACTTTCTGCTTTCATTTTTTTCTTGACGCACAGTATGTGTTTTCAATTTAAGTTTTCTTTAATTCCATAAAAATAACACTCAAACTCTACTGGCACGAGTTAAGCCTGTTTTCTTCTTTCGGTTTTAATGACTCCACGCGTTAGGGTGTCCTCTTAAAGGAGGAGGGCTGTGGGCTCTAAGATCATTGTGGTAGCCTTGGTCTGTCAAGGAATTTATTCAAGAAGAATTTGTTAAGGTCTGACTATGTGCTATGGATCGTTTGCGGTTCTGGAACTAGGAGCGAATGAAGCGCGCTTCCTGCCTTGTTAGGGAACAGTGAGGCAGGGTGAGGCCTGCACATAGAGACAATGCTACAACGACAGACAGCAGAGGACAGTGCTAGGCCGAGGGGACCACTGAGGGCCCTGCATTCATGCCAGTGTCATCCCCGGAGAAGCCCCGTGAGGTAGGGACTATTTTTAGCTCCATTTTACAGCTGAGGAACCTGGAGCGCAGGAGGTTAAGCAACGTGTCCAGTGTCACACAACCAGCAAGCAGCTGACCCAGGCAGCCTGGCTCCGAGTTACTTCACTGCTGCTCAGGACGGTAACGCCTTCCCTTTGAAGGCCGTGATTCGCGGCGCCCCGACTGTGTCCCTGCTCCCCACCCGACCCGCGAGGAGCCTCCCTCCGCAAGGCCCGCAGAGGGGGCGGTTCCTGTACCGCCACGACTTCTCTCGTCTGGCCTGGCTTTTGGCAGGCCCCATCCCTGTTCCTTTCTCCTGATTTTGTGCCACAAGAACTGGTCTGGCAGATTCTAAGTACGGGCATTCACCTTCTTACAGCTTCCCTGTCGGGCAAAGGTAGATAACGCAGCCAGTAGTAAAAACCTCTCTTTGAGTGACAGGTTTGAGATTTCAGATCGTGTTGGAGCGCGTCGTTTTGGAGCGACTTGCAGATCCCAGACAATGACTGAAGTGAGTTATGTTTCTAACACGCCCGAGGGTATATAAACTATAAAAGGGAAACAATATGGTTATGCGGACTTAGATGTGGTTTTAAATCTAGGACTCTTTTTGGGTCTAGAAACATCCTTATATAAGAGAAGCAAAGATCCATTTATTCATTCAATATATATTAACGAGACACACATGTTGTTTCTCCTGGCTTTGAGCAATTTACTAGTTATTTTGGGGGAAATAAGACATGTATATATTAATTCAATAATAGAACAATTTAAAGAATTATCTTAGCAACTAAATGGAATAGACAGTGTTTCAAAAAGTTGCCTTGATACTGGTGGTAAGGTTTCTGATCATTGGCTTATAGAATGTTACAATGGAAAGGATCCTAGAAATAATTCTATTCACCATTTGTCAAACTTCAAGTCAGTTGGCTGCCACTTTTTCAAGATTCTTTTTTTAAAATATCTATGTAATTGGCACCTGTATATTATTTAGTTCATATTTTTCTTTAAAGCGACTTTCTGCTTTTATTTAAATAAATTACATTATACCAAAGATGAAAAACCAGTTTTATATGCCATAAATAAAAATGTATAAAATTGAACATAATAAAAACAAAACAATATTTTAATTCTAGCTAAAGATTTTGCCTTTGAAAGGCTCTGAACTGAAGGCCTGACCTCTCTTTGTTAGAAGAGGAGATTTACTGATGTTAGGGACGTGTCAAAAGCCATTGCAGCACCAAGCTGAGGCTTTCTCCTCGATCTTCTTAGAAAAGTTAAAAAGAGCACGGAAAAGGAAATAGCTTTCTTACTTTGCGATTCAGTATTATTTAATACTTTTTACCAACTCCTCTGCTGCTTCCACTAATATAGATCCCAAACTTTGGGACATTAACTTAGTTTAATCTGCTTAGATTTCAAAGTGGAAAACTTAGATTCAAAAGGATCAGTTATTGGGCAAGTCAGCTGGCCCCTGGGTCTCCTGACCCCCATCTCTTCCCTGCGCCCCCTGCAGGTGGGGTGCCTTTGGAAGGTAGCCTGTAGGGCGGGGCCCCCTGAGGCTCCTCTGTCTGGTTATGCTGATGCCTTTGGTAAAGGAGCAGTCCCTGAGCAGATTTGCTGTCCCCTTTACATACCTGTGTGCTTATTTCTGTATACTGATTTGTATTTAAACATAGTATACGTGGAATTTGCATTTTGAAGGTTCTTGAAATTAAGAGACTGAATTCAACTCAACTTCAGTAACTCAGTAATAATGGGAGTAGGAGGCCCTCATCCCAACTCCACTGCCCGCCATGAAGCGAAAGATGGCTGGAGTTTGCTACAACTCTGGGGACGATTTATTCAACCTTGTCACAGTCTACCTGCCTACACTTCCTAGCACAGTACCTCTTCTCGTGAGAGAACTTGAAGCAAATATTATGTTATGCTCTTTAAATTAAAGCTGAAGTAGGGTTTAACACCAAAGCGATACACCGGGGGAGGGGCTAAGGCGTGTTACCATTTGCTCTGAGACAAACTTCATAGCGTGTTTCTTAAGGTATTTTACACTTTACCCCTCACTATGGAAGAAAAGAAGCTACACAGGAGGCAGATTTAAAATCACATAAATGCTTTTGTTTTAGTTTGTTTTTCTGGAAATAAATATTATCCTGTTTGTGTCTTCTTGTTATTGCGACTTTTATTGTTCTTGCATTTGGTTCACTTATTCTGTTGATTCTGCAAACTAACTTTTAAAAGCATACATTTTATTTCTGTCCTTTTTTTTAGTGAATTTGAGGTTAATGTCAAATAAATAGTAGTCTGAAGGCTTTGAAAATGTTTGGCCTTTGTGTTAGTTTTATATTACTGCTATAAAATGTTAGCACAAACTTAGTGTGTTAAAACACCACAAATGTATTCTCTTCCATTTCAGAACTCAGGTCACACTGGCTAAAGCCAAGATGTCAGTGGGGCTGTCGTTCTTCGCGAGGCTGTTGGGGAGGCTGTTTCCTTGCTTTTACAGCTTCTGGAGACCACCTACATTCTTTGGCTCGTGGCCCTCCTCCATCTTCAAAGCTGGCCGTGGCTGGTCAAGTCTTTCCAATATCGCATTCCTCCAACGCTAATTCTTAGCCCTCTTCTTCTAGCTTTAAGGACCCTTGTGATTACATCGGGCCTGTCTGGATGATCCAGGACAATCGCTCTATCTTAAGGTCACTTGATTAGCAAAATTAATCGCATCTGTAACCTTAATTCACCTGTGCCATTTAATGTAGCATAGTTACAGTTTCAAGGATGTGGACATCTTTGAGGGGCCATTATTCGGCCTACTACTGTCTTTTCTTCAAAGCTCTGTCTTTACACTTTTAAAAATAAAAATAGATCTTGGACAAAATATTAATTGATTTTAAGACGATTATCAATTAATTCATTTTAAAATCAAATATACATCATTATATAAATTAACGTTTTCTGGATACAGTATATTTGCATTTTAAAGGTTTGATTCAATATGAAATCTTTGATCTTTCACAGTTAAGATGGTGTCATTAAGAATCTTTTCTGACTGATATTTGCTCTTAATCTTTTGTATGTTTTTGGTATTTGCTTGTGAAGTTGGAGAGAGATCGGTCAACTCTTTGGTAGATGGATTTTGTGAAGTGTGTTTGTGATGTGCTTTTCAATCCATTGGTCTTTCCTTCTCTCCCCTAGTCCATTCTCTCCACATCGTCCCTCTATTTCCTTTTACTTAAAGCTTTTCCTATAATTACTGACACAAATCAACCCCAACATTTCCAATAAAGGCCTCGGATCTTCATTTATGGAGGGAAGACTACATTCTACTTTGGATTAACTTTACATCTGGTCTGGCTTAATCTCAAAAGAGTCCCGGATTCTGAGATCATTCATTACCTCAACAGATATTACAATTTGGCATCTACTGTGTGTCAAAGTGCTTTCAAAGAAGCCAAAACCTGTTATGTATGGCCTCTGTTCTCAGTATTTTAGAGGCAAGATGAAGAAATTAAATCAGCATAAGAATAATGTATTAATACAGATTGATAAGACAGGAAATGTCACAGGCAGCACACGATCCATGATTAATTAGCAAATCAGTGGAACAGGAAATAAGTATAATGAGTTCTGAGAAGGGAGGACTCTCTTTGTGTTGTGTGTAGTCCACGCCCATATATTATGCATCACCATTTAATTAACTCCATCCAGCGTGCCCCCAAAGCCACGGCAATTCCCTACAGCATTGTTAACCTCTCGATGTAAAAAGAAAAATCTTGGTACCAGAAGCAAGTAAGGTTATAAAGCTCACGCTCCGATTTAGAAGAATTCTGACTATTTTCATGTATGTGGCGTTAATGGGATCATTTGCAGGAGGTGGTCAGCGTAAAGTACTCATAGTGAGTACTCAGCAAATATTTATTAAAATGAAACAATATTGACTCAGCTCTTATTTTTTCCAAGTTTATAAGTACTTTCCTAATTTTTGCTATATATTATTTTAATCTTTTCATGACTTCCATGTATTTATTTTGGGGGGATTTTCAAATTGTATGCATTACTCAATCTAAGGTCAGTGGTGGATTTAATTTACACAGTATTTTCTGCTCATTAATGAGTATTACAGAAAATTGAGCCTGATAGCATTTTAAGTAATATTTTCTGTTAAAGAATTACTTGGACCACTTTCATGCATCCCAAACCTTGATTTATATTTATCCATGGTATTGATATTGTTATGTCTGTATGGGATGGGTTCATTTGACTTTAATTACGTAAGTTTAGCACCACCCTAAGATATTTAAAATTATAGAAGACTACTTTGTAAAAAGGCTTTTTTGCCTTGGTAGTTCAGGATGAAGGGGCAGAGTTTTCAAACCATAAACTTTGTTCACTAGTGATTGTTTGCATCCAGACCTACTCTCCGGTAATCATGTTTTTCTTAGATGTGTATTGCTTTTGGAAGTTTTAATTGGACAGTTTTTGATATTGAAAAAGACTTTCTGTAGAGTAATCCAATCTCATTGTATGACACTAATTTCTTGCCTTCCTCACGCTGATATTTTCTTTCCATTATTTATAATTGCATTTTATAACAATGACACCTCAATTTTATTTTTGCATATGTAATCTCCGCATGATCCTCACAAGAATCTCGCTGAGATGCTGAAGTGAGAAAATTCAGAGAGCAACTTGTTGACTTACAGCCAGATCTTGTCAACAAGTGGGGGCCGATGAAATGGGGTTACAATCCCATTTTCTGTCTATTCAATGTTCCCTCCTTATCACAACATATCTCTGTTTGATCCTTCACTCCATTAGAGGAAACTCTTTTTCTCCATTATTCCCATCTCAGTAAGATTAAACTGCTTGGCCAACAGAATATGTTTTGGCTGGCAGCAGATAACTAGGAATTCTTCTGTCTTCCATCTCATATTATTATTAGCACCAAGTATCACTAAGTTAGAGACCACTTTATAGAGAGCATTTTCTCACATGCTTACGTGTATTGCAAAGGAAGAAAGCACAGGGCTAGGAGGAAGGTGAGTTGGCTGGTAGAGACTGGCTAGCTGCCCACCAAATTCCTTTTCCTCTTCCTGCTGGACTACACTTCCCAGGCTCCTTTGTGGTAGTTGGTGGTCAGGTGACTCAATGATAGCCAATGAGTGTGAATGGAATTGATGTGTGCCACTTCCAGGCTCGGCCGATTATAAACCTCCTACGTGTGTTCTTCCATAATCTCTCTCTTTCAGGCACAGGAGGTTGGCACCCAAAGTGAGTCTGGAAGCCATGGGTTGCTGATGGCAGAGACACAGTATGGAAGGAGCCTGGGTCCCTGCATCACTGCTTGGAAGAGAGTCCCCTACTGCTCTGGAACACTGGTATTGTAATTCACGCAAACAAGACATATTCTTTTCTTACATTGGAGTATTTGTTCATTTTGTTACAGCAGCTGAAATTAACTTGACTGATACACTTGGGTCTGCAAAGTTATTTCTCTGGGCCTCAGTTTCCTCCTTTATCAAATGAAGGAATCTGCTATACTGGCCCACATGCTCTCCCCTAAACACAGGGGTCGCTTGGGACTTCTGCACTTGGTGTCTCCTCTGCCTGAAGATTCTTTTCTCAGAAACTCATGTGACTGGCACCCCCCATCCTTGGTTCAGCCTAAATGAGACCTTATCAGTGAGGCCTCCTCACTGATAACACTGCCATTCTAAGTCTAACAACACTGCCCCTCCCCTCACTCTCTTCCTCTTGTCTTGCTCTAGTTTGCCTTCTAATACAAACACCAAACAATTGATCCATCTATTTATTTGGCACTTAGTAAAATATCTGTTGAAGAATTGTGTGAATAAATTGCTCTCCAAGGTACCAAACAGCTATAAAAGGTTATGTTCCCTAAATTTGAGAATTTATGATCTATGGGGAAAAATAAAACAGATTACAAAATAAATCTTAAATACACAAAAGACGGATAAACTTTGTCAACATTATACTGCCAAATATGTAAGGGAAGATAAGGATTCTGATAATTGTTGAGTACTTATTAAGTATCGTATACTAAAATTTTCAAAACATTATTTCATTTGATGACTCTACAAAGTGCGAGTTATTTTACCCTATTTGTAGAGGAGGAAACAGGTGAAGAGGGCTGGAGTAGAAGCTTCAGGACAGTAGAGTCACCTCCAGCGTACTGAGCACTGGATCTCTGGCATCTAGCAAAGCTTCTGACAAATAGCAAGAAGTAAAATTTTTTTGAAAAAATAGAAAATAGGCTAAATAACTTTTTCCACGGTGGGACAGTTGGGATTAGAACACATCCTCACCTGAACACAAAGTCTGTGCTTTTTCACTCTCTGAGCACAGCAGATATGTGGCACTCTGACCCCTTCCTGATTCTGGGCGGTTGCTTTTTCTGTTCCCTCTGGTGAAAGGCTGTTCCCTCAGTAATAACGTCTCTGAGTTTCTTCCACTTTGCAGGCCTCCGCCCAGCCATTACCCCAGCGGGAGGCTTTTCCTGCCGCTCCCTTGAAAGTAGCCTTCTCCAGCTGCTCTGTGTGCCACCTATTTGTTGCCTTCATTGCCTTTGTAGCACCTACCACTATGTAAAATTATCTTGTTTATTTGTTTGCTTTTTCACTATCTCTATCCTACTAGAATGTGAGCTCTGTGAACATAGTGCTTTCTCTGTCTCTACTCTGTCCACAGCGCCTGACACATAGTTGATGCTTGATAAATATTTGTTGAATAAATCAGTGAATTATTAGCAATTTTATCCATGTCGCCATTCTTTCTTCCCATGCTCACGGCAGACATTACTAATCAATCATGTCACTCTTTCCTGCTAAATCCAAACTTATACTCAGAAAATTTTGCAAAACAGCCTTCTAGGCACTTGGTACTCAAAATGTGACCTACTGACCAACAGCATCAAATCATCTGAGAACTTGTTAGGAATGCAAATCGTCAGGCCTTATCCAGAACTGCTGTCTCAGCATCTGCATTTTAACAAGATCCACACATGCTTCTTGTGCATTTCAAAGTGTGAGAAACATGACTCTAGGAATAGGATTGTACCAACCAATTAGTCTAGGCGAATACAGGGAGCCTCTTTACCACCTCTGTGTGTGCCTCTGCAGTCCTCACGCAGACCCAGAGCCCCAGCATTAGTATTATTACGTATTATCCAGAGTAATTAGGTCTGAGTGGAGTTAATGTGGAAATATCTCATAGAAAAGATGAGCTTCAAGTGTTTAAAAACAAAAAAAGGGATTTGGTTTGCTGAAAAGGTGGGGAGAAGTGTTCTGGGTCAAAGAAAACGGAGTAAGTACTTTTGGGATCAGCTAACCTTGGGGATAGATGAACTTCTGAGTGTAGAGTTGGAAGGATACTTGGTCCAGAGCAGTATCACCCCCAGTGAATGAAAGTGGGACGCAGAGAAATGAAAGCAGTGGCCGAGGAAATGGTGGAAGCGGCGCTGAAGCGGCACATGCGCAGAACAAGGCAAACAGGGTCCAGGTGCAAAATGAAGCTAGCAGCCAAAAGCGGGGGAAAAGACTTGCCAGGGGCGGTTGAATTTTGTAAGAAAATTATCAGTGTTCTTAGAGAAAATAGTTGTACTAGGTAGTGAGGACACAGGTCATAATGTGAGAAGTTGCAAAATTAAAGGCTTTAACAAAGAAGCAGCTGATGAAGAAATGCACCGTGGCCGCAGACGACTTACTCATCACGTTTACCGTTAAAGGAATCAGAGAAAGAAGAGCGTTTAGCCAGAAGGGTGATGGGTTCCAGAATCACCTCCTCAGACCTGGGCAACCAGAAACCCCACCCCAAGCCCTGTGTCTTAGAGGACCTGCCTGTGGCCTTCTTTAGTCAGGCCCTTCCCTGTTAGGGGGAGGATCCAGGAACCAAGGGGACATGCCCACCTGGAGTCTCTGGCCCTTTTTTAGAACATAGTCCCATAAGCCAGACTCCAGAAGTCCCTACCTAAATGACCCCAAGGTCACTTCCAGGGCCTGTGAAGTCCTCTTCCTCTGGTCCAAACTCTTGAGGGCAGGACTGCACCCCTAGTGTGCACGGCTCTAAGCCTGAGGGGTGTACAGTGGGGTGTTTTTGGCCTTGGGGTGGGGGTGGTCTGGACAGAGCTTGCAGTTGTCTTCTGGGTGTCGTCACACATGCCTGTGGGGCATATGGATAGAGGCGAGGATGAGAAGAGAGAGGCTAGGTCAAGGGGCAGGGGTGGCAGTTCCAACTGCATCATTGCCCGAGAGCTGGTGGTGGACTTAGGTGATATTGTCACCCAATTCTGTACTCCATGAATCCTTTTGTCCCCTTAGGGCAAAAGATGTCTTCATAACTTATGAATTTAATTAATTTTGCTTGAATCTTCAGTTAAGCAAGTTGAATAATACACAGCTGAATGCAATATATTTATTGATTCTTTGAACATTCAGAAGGCACCAATCTGGTACTTTCAATAAATATTTGCATTCCCAGTGCAGATGTGGGACTAATCGGAGTGCTATAGGGAAAATATAGATTAAACTCAGCCCCTATTTTTAATACCCTTCCAGTTGTAGAAGAGATCTTCTATTATGAGAGCCATTTCTAGTGTACTAAAATTAACCACCATGTGATTGTAGCATTTCCAGTGACAGACTTGTGTCTGGCGTCTGTTTGTCTTCTTGTTAATTCCACAACCTTTCCAATTGTTTGTCACGTTCACAAAGTTTAGTTGACGGTAACTATTGTTTGGATGAGGAATTCCTGGTGAGTCGTAACGGAGGCCACTTAGCAAGGTTTCAGTTCCATTGAGCAAGAACTTTGATAGTCAATCCACAAGGGTCTCTGGAGGCCAGAACTTGTTTCCTGAAGTGCTTTAGCCCTGACTGAGCTGGATTGTCAGGCAAGGGGGAATTTTGAGCTTCCTGCCTTGTTCTTTCCTGCGGCTCGCTCCGCCCCACACTGACTCCCTCTTAGGGCTCTTCTAGGCACTTTTTCGCGTTGCTGAGACCATTTGTTGACAAAAGAGTCATGATTTACTGGTGATACTCTGAGGCCTTGGGCTGAGGTAGGGCAGTAAGACCACAATTCATTCGTGTACTGTTTTTTGATTGGCATACAAATTAGTACCCATGGTGTTGTTTTCCATGTATCAACACTCTGAAGGGGGCGGGGCAGACATGATCCCCACCTCACTGATGGCACCTGAGGTCACAGTGTTAGGTGACGAGCAGCAGCTGAAATGCAGGATCTTCTAACTCCTGCTCCCGCACTTGTCCCCTGCACAGGTGGCACTTGGGCCCATTGCCTTGGCGTGAGGATAGGGAGAGCCTGCTGTGGAGGTCCCCCATGCTCTGTGCACCTTGAGAATCAGTGACTCTCACAGGCGTCCCTTCTTCATTCTGAGTTGTGATTTGGACCCCTGGTCACTCACTCTCCTGGCATTTCTGTGGGTGGTGCTTGCACATCATTCTCATTTTCTTTCACTGGCCAGCCTTTCAGGACTTGAGAGTATTGTCACTTGCTATTGTCCCTTGAAGAATACTTATATTTATATTACAGCAAAATATATAACAATAAATATAGAATTAATGTCGAGTGTGTGTGTGTGTGTGTGTGTGTGTGTGTTATAATATCTCGTGACTTGACATCTACTATCACCAGCTAGAATCCACATAAAAAGCTAGGTTGGGGTGATTTAGCCTAATTGTTTGATGGTTTACCAGAGTAGAGCAAATTGTATCAGTTTTTCCTTAGGTAAATAAATGGTTAGGGTTGAGGTGTTTGTCCAGCATGGTGCCTCTCATAAAATTGCCTCCTTACCCTTTGCCCTTTGGATTCAGGGCAATAACGTCCACGATGCCTGGGAAATGGGCCTGACACCACCACCACGGCTCCTGCTGCAGGTCCACAGGCCCAGTGACGGCTCCCGGCCAGCACCTGGGCTGAGGCCACACGCAGACCCCGGCGGCCTGCCCCTCAGCTGTCTCTCAGGGAACCATCTGTGGTTGTTGGCCCTGTGGCAATGCCACGGCATCTGGGGACACGTAGACACCAGAAGCTTCCAAGCCTCCGGCCCTTCTGCCTGAGGTGGGCTGCCAGCTCTCTGCGGGTCTTCCACTAATGCCTCCCTTCACAGCGTCTGAGGACCTCCTGTGGCCTGGACTTCACGCGAGGGTGCCCCTGCCCACACTGGAGTGGGCGCGGCTTCTCAGTTTCGTGGAGGAAGCTGGGCGGCCTTGAAGCTTGCTTTCAATAGCCCTGACTGGCTTGATGAGTGGGGATTATTAGGGATTTTCCAAGCAGCAAGCGTGAATTTACAAAAAACAAACCTCATAGATGGAATAATCTTGCCAAACTGCCTATGCTATGACATTGGGGCCTTGCTTTATTTTAAATTCCTTTACCACTGAGTGTGAGGGGCCTGGAATCACAGCGTCCCACGGGTCCCTCCCCGGACTAGGTGTGTGGTAGACTCTGCTGACCAGGACTTGCAGACGTTGAATTCTTCTCTAAAGCTGTTTGCGGGGTCTTGCAGCCAGAGTCAAGTCAAAGGGCATCTCAGGGAGAACAAAGTGATCTCCTGCCCTTCAGAGACGCGGCCTCTAGTTGTCTGCCCGAGCCGTCCAAGGGCTCTCAGCGACCTGAGGGCATTTGTCTCCCCAGCTCTGTCCTCGTTAGGCAGATGAGCATCAAACACGCACAGTGTGAGCACACGCACAGGTATACACACAGCCACCCTGCAGGCAGGCTCTTGTGAGGGTACAGCCCAGGTTGCTATTTATCATTCATCACAATGTATGAACTCTTTGTTATGAAATGCTCTGTCTCCAAAAACAGAAATTGCTTCTCTTTTAGAAAAACATCCTTGGCTGGATCCCTGGAAATTTAATTAAAATCCTGGTTGCTCTTTAAAAAAGTGTTATTGTGTTTCAGACAGCTTGGATGTACAACAGTGAGGCCAGGAACCAGAACGCCTTGCCGGTGGGAGGGGAAGGGCCTGTGAGGACAGATCTCAGGGCTGCCTGGCCAGCTAGCCTGACAGGTCTCAGGGGACAGCGCCTGGGAAGAAATCTGCCACTTAATGAGGGCCAGCCCCTCAACCTGAGTCCCCAGGTTTGAAGATAATTATTGGAAGCAGTCACAAAGTTTCTTCCATTTGTGCCCTTCACATTGTCTGGGCTGTTATAAACAAAAAGCTAAAAAGATTACCATTAACAAATTAGTTGATTCGTTTATATATTGTTATGGACTCAATGTCCCTTGAAAATCCATATGCTGAAGCCCTAATGCATAGCATGACGGTGTCTGGAGGTGGGACTTTTGGGAGGTGATTAGGCTCAGAGGCGGTCATGAGGGTGGGGCCCCCATAATAAGATTAGTGTCCTTGGAAGAAAAGGAAGAGACGCCAGAGCTTCCTGTCTCTGCCATGTGAGGACACAGCGAGCAGGAGGCCGTCTGCAAGCCAGGAGGAGAGCCCTCCCCAGGAGCCCACCCCGCTACGCCTTGGCCTCTGCCTTCCAGCCTCCAGCACTGAGAGAAATAAACGTCTGTTACTTAAGCCACTCAGTCTGTGGCGTTTGTGTGGTGTTTGCCTGATCTAAGAAAAATATTTCAGTTATTCATGACACTTATTTTATTTTTGTCTTCCTCACGGAAGTGTGAGCCACATGCGGGCAGGAGCCACCTCTGTCTTGCCCACCGCTGTGTCCCTGGTACCGAGTAGGGATGTGTGACTGGGAGGTGCGCAACAGAAACTTGTGGGATGGGTGTGGAGGCACATGGCATACTGGGCACGAAGGACATGAAAATGACTAATACGTACTATGTCCTCCCTGTTCTCATAGGCTGAAGGGGTGCTGAAGGCATTTGGACACTTTTGATTATTATAATACGAATTGCTATTTCTTGAGGAACATTATGTGCCAGGCACTTTTCAGATTTTAACTTTCAAAATAACTTGATAAGGGAGGTATTTTTCTTTTACAGACGAGGAAGCAGTATGAGGGAATTCCAATGGCTCATCCAAAGACACTTGGCCACTAGGTAGAGGTTCTTGTCTTTACGCTCGGTCTGCCTGTCTCCACTGTCTCTGCAGTGCCACCAGCTGTGAACGTTTGTGCTTTACTTTCTCTTTGTACTTCAAGGTCAAGCTTTTCTGATTTTCTTGATTGAGAACTAGAGGATATAGAAAAAATTTATATTTTAGTAGAGTTATTACATGAAAAGGTTTATATTTTAGTTGGTCACATGAGCTTTGTCTTCAAAATGCCTGCCAATGCTGGATTCTTCCTGAGTGACTGACAGAGGTGCTGAGTGTGGAGCAGTCCATGGTGGGGTCTGAGTGAGCCCCTCCCTCTGAGCTATTCTTGTCATCATGGGTGGGCTTGCAGGACATAGAGTGAGCCTGTGCTGACAGTACAGGAGGGGTGGGGTGGGCAGGCAGGCTGGCCATCTGAGGGTGGTGTGGCCATAGTGTCCTCTGATGCCTCTGAGGAGTGGCATGGGACAGCCCTCCACCACCTGGAATCAGGAGCCAAGCGTGGAGGAGCTGCTCCTGTGAGCCCCACACCTACCGTCTCAGGCCCTCACATTCATCTGAAGGGCACTGGTCATAGGAGGAGGGGGCCGGGCGGCAGCCTGGCTTCTGGCTGTGTGACCCTCTGCTAGACGATTCCAGGATCTGTCCCTCACTAAGAGGTCCTCTGGGACTGGAGTTGAGGCAGTTGCTGAAGCAAAGGATGGAGGGAGTTGGCAGATGACATGCTTGTTTACATGCCCTGAATTCCTGAGTGGTTCCCCGTGGAGAAGTGGAGAAGGAGAAGCCCATGATGCTGGGCTTCCAGTTCCTCGGGCTGATGGCTCACCCTCATGAGATTTGATTTGCTGACCAGGTACCGTTAAGCAGTAAGGTAGTGGAAGTTGGGAATTATGAGTTCTGACTTTAGGCTTGCTCCTGCGTAGGTGTCAGTGTGGCATAGAACTGGCTTCCTCAGAGAAGGTGTTCATGCATTTTGGCAGAGAAATCATAGACTGAAAGCTGGCCCTGCCTTCTCATTCTACAGACAAGAAAACAGAGGCCCAGAGAGGTTATGCGTATGTACCAAGGATTTCGGCTTTCTTTTGCCTTCAGCTTCAGCTTCCAAATCCATTCAGAACCATACAGATCCAGGCTTTGCGTCACACTGGTTAAATAGGGCCTTCCTCACGGCAGAGTGCAGCAAAGACACAGAGGCGCAGGTCAGCTTGAGCAGCCGTGTAGCTGGAGTCTGTATGCGGTGGTGCGTGGGATGCCTTCTCAGTTACTAGGGAGCTTAAAACAATTGCCTTGAACTGCAGTTACTCCTATGGGGTGGTGGGGGGGACTTGATCAGAATCACCCGAGGAGATTTTTCAAAACACTTGTGCAAACTCTGCTTCCTCACCCCACCAAAAGTGAATCCAAAATGGAAGAAGAGATGGCGGCGAGCATGGGTGTTTGTAATTCTGACGTGCCCACGCCTGACCCCTTGTGGTTCTATCTGACAATGGTATGCTCCTCGAGGGAGGATCTTGTCTTAAGTGTCATTGTGTTCTCCACAGCATCAGGTAGAGCGTCTAATTCACTAGATATTTGTTGAATGGATGGATGAAGCAGACAGCAGTGGAGAGACAAGAGAAAAATCTGGATAAAAAGGATTGGGTGTTGGGTTAGCAGGAGGCCTGGAGGCTGCTCCGTCGATCCCCGTTTGCTGAGTGTGCTTAAAGGTGCGCCCGGCTATCTTTGGCAATCTTGCCATTGACCTTCTGTCAATAAACATAAACACTGTTCTGCCCTTGACCTCAAGAGTTAAAACAATAAATAGCTTAATTGGCCGTCATTAAGTCCACTTTGAATTTATTATAGATAAATGTGGCCTTGGAAAGAATCACTCCCACGCTCAGCCCATGCGTTTTATCCCTGAGCCTCCCAATGGTGCGTGTGCAGTAAAACAAATAACCTCAGCCTCCCACCTCCACCCTCCCATCGAGAGCTCGTGTGCTACTGGGTCCAGGCAAACGGCCGTTTGCAAGGTTGGATGAGTAGTTCAGCCACACAGGCCCCATGTCATATGACAACATTCTTCATGGTAATATCATCCTTCTCATTACATTTGAATATAGATTGCCAGGGTGCAATGCTTCCAACCCCACACTCTATTCGTGAGCTGAGGGGTTCTTCAGACAAGGTGAAGTCCACTCGTGATCCCTAGAAATTATTGCCTATTTGTAAGACCAAACAAAGTCACAGCCATTGTCTCTAAGAACTTAATTTGCCAAAGCTCTTTTCTTCCTGTCCTTAATTACGTATGTATTTATAGACCTGAGCCGCCTGCCTGCTCAGTGCTCGTGTATGACTGTCTCTCTTATGTGCCACTTAATGGCTCAGGGCTCTTTTAGACTCTCTTTGCTTCAAACTTAACATTTAAATATCCGTACTCAGCTCAGCTTCTGAGTATTAAAACATTTTTTCTGCACTTCCTTGAAAAGCTGTGAACAAGCCTTTTATCTGGACCAAACAGTAGGGGTTTTACACAAGAACCGAGAACTCTGTGAGTAAATGTATGTATTTATGTGACTAAAGTGCATTATAAAAAGAAGCAATAAATCCAGTTTTCTATATAAAGGGAATCACATTTTCCATTTACCTCTGCACTGGGATTAATAACACGTGCAACAAACAGCTGATGGAATGATCCATTTGAAGTTTGTAAAGGCATCTTGGGAAGCTGGCTGGAGTAGCCTTTTTATTTACGCAAAAAGGGGTGCCTGTTAATTTTTTGATTCCGACCTGCTCTTGAGTGACTGTTTTAAAATGAGCCGAGAGCCTGCTACCTGCCCATTTCTGCATGGCTGAGCAAATTCACCCGTGAATCCAAGTTTCTCTTCATTTCCATCTCTATACGTCTTCAAATTACAAAGAATTCATTCCTGAGCTGGAGAGGTGCCAGAAGTTTCTCATCTAGCTGTCTGTGTGCTGCTTTTTCTTTCGCTTCTTTGAGGCTTTCTGATGCCTAGAGTGAGCTCCACGCAAAGGTTCCCAGCCTCACACTCGCCTGCCAGTCCCTACGGTCACAGAGAGCTCAGTGATTCCGAGGAACACCGTGTGCCGGCAGCCGAGTCACGGTCTCCCATCCCCTGCAGGTGTTCCAGAAACTTCAAAATGCGTCTGGTAATGTATTTGCTCCTCTGAATATGCCACTTTGGTGTGCATTTAATGCAATTGCTTATTATTTTTTTAAAAAAATGTCTCCTGAATAACATGCATGCTAAAAAAATGTAAAAGGGGGCTTGTAGAGCAGTATAAGCTTAATTATAGGTCTAGGTATGCGTGTGTGTGTTTTGTTAACATAGGCGTGTTTGCACAAATACGTATTATTTATGTACACATATGTCTGCACAGGCAGATTGCAATAAAGGAATCTCATAGAAAGCACTACTTTTTATGTACATCCAGGTTTTCTAATAGGATCTGTAAACACGTCACACAGCAGCAAGTAGAGGAAAAATACATTTTTCATTCGCATGCAAATGGCATGTTTTAGGCAGCTGTTTGAAAAACCCTCCTTTCTTGTTTAAAAAAGGTGCTTATGTGCATGTGCCTGGGGAGGGGATGTTGCGTTTGAAAATTTGGAGAGAAGAGTCATCTTGCTGCTGCTGCACAAGAATTTCTACCCCATGTTGTTACCTGCCTTCTTCAAACTCAGTAATCCCTGCGGGGAGAGACGCGGTTCTCCTCCAGGGACCGGGCCTCGGGCCGCGGTGTGCAGCAGCATCTTTGGTGTTCTGAGTCCTAGTGCTTGAATAGTAAGCGGAGGGGATACACCTGCTCTCTCCGGGTCCTGCTGGCTTTCCTGGCTTGCCCAGATCACAGTCACACTGTGCATTTAGGATGTGCCAGTGTTTGTTGAACTCTAGTAAAGCAGCGTGAGAGTCCGGGCTCATAAATCACATTATTTATTTGCCAGTGTTGGGTGCTAGATTCTAAAATTAAGAAATCACTTAGCAATTAATAATACATTCAGCATCCCTTGTCTCATTGGGTAAGATTTACAGTCTTGGGACCTGCTCTGCTAGTTATAGAGACGAATGATTTAAGGTTCAAACTTAATTGTTATTTCAAATCCTTAAGCTAGAAAGATGCTTGCAGTACTTTATTCGAAAGACTTATTTTGAAAAATGTGTATGAATATTTCTAACTGTGGTAATGAGCTAATTATAACTATAATGTGTTGTTTGTTTAAGATAAACAACTTGTTTTGAGTGTTGCTCATTTGTATAATAGAAATTTGCTTTATTGTCTTTATATTATAATAATTCTTCACTTTGCGTTATGTTCTCGTTTTGGAGAGAGCAATAATTACTAATTGTGAAGATGAGAAAATAACATAGCAACTCAGAATTCACAAAGAAAACGGGATGAACTGGCAGTTTTCTGAGAAATTGAATAAAATAGATTTTCACAAGTGGGTTTTCTAAGTGTCCAGTGGGTAATGACATTTGAAAATGGAACCTCTGAAATACAAAGTTGTTAGGTGTAACAGATAGGGTAGTTTTAATACCGTCACTATATTTAAGATGAGGTAGTAGATAGGTTGATTATTTTGTATCAGTTATTAATTGCTTTTGCTTCATGATATCGATTATAAAACAAACAGTTGATTTTGATTTTCTTTGAATTGGAGATGATTGAAACTTTGGTAAAATAGTTTACTGACTTGTAACAATAAAAATGTATATTCTTGAAAATCAGTGTGAAAACTACATTTACTTTTTAGCATTTGAGATCTAATATTTTATCACATATAGAGCTGTGTACTTACGGAAGATTATGTGTATTTTTAAAAATTACATAACTTTTACTGCTGGTTTTATCAACCATGTTCAATTCATAATTACTCAAAGTAGTATGGTAAAAATGCGTTTCAACATATATGAATGTTCCTTGAGGCGGCATGTTATATTAGGAGCCATTAAAAACCTGTGTATGCTATTAATGTTATACTCATGTACAGCTCTGTGTGTCAAGGATTTTAATTTTAGGTACTATTCATTTCCAATACTTAAATACACCTAAGATTGTGACCTATTTGAGCCGGAAGTTGGCCTTGAATGTGACTATCTTGATGAAAGTTTCAAATTGAATGTGTAGGATGCCGAAGATTTAGCAGGCCCTTGTTTTGGTGAGGAAGAGTGGCCCTGAGCTCACATCTGTTGCCAATCTTCCTCTTTTTTTTCTTTTTCTCCTAAAAGCCCCAGTAAATAGTCACATATTCTAGTTGCCATTTATTCTAGTTCTTCTTTGTGGAATGCCGCCACGGCATGGCTTGATGAGCGTTGTGTAGGTCTGTGCCCAGGATCCGAACAGGGGAACCCCAGGGCTGCCAAAACAGAAAGCGTGAACTTACCCCCTTGGCCACAGGGCCGGCCCCCAGCAGCACTTTTTTTGTATGAATTGCGGTAGGCGCTAATGCAAATATACAAATGTTAAGCTATGTAAAAACATTCATTGCATTCGACCACATTACAAAACACTTTCATCTTACTTTTGAAGTTGGTTATTTTCTTTGATGTCAGTTTCACAGGCATGAAAAGAGGTTTGATTTTTCTGAGCGTATATGGCATTGTGTGGTGGCAGGAAAACATTTAGTGCCATTTTGTAGGGAATATCATATGTACTAAATAGTGAGAGGAAAGAATGCCACATTGCCATCTGCCTCTAATTATGACTTCCTCTGGCTTGCAGATGTATTACAGACCAGGCTTTTACTTTGTGAAACGGCTTTATATTACCTGCAAAACCGAAAAGGATTGCAAAACACTTCCTCCACACAATAGTTTCCTCATTAAATGACTGAGATTTTCTTATGAAACTTCATTTTTTAAGGCTGACATGTAGAAAGAGGATATTAAAAATATAATTTGTAGACTGACCATGTGTCCACAGCTGAAAACGTTCATCCTGTAAGTAATCATGAACTGAGTATCGCTTTGCCAAGCCACCTCCCAGCCTCGAGCAAAAGGGCAGGTGAGGAGGGGAGGACTTGTCTGAAGAAGGAGATGTTGTTCCCACTATTTCATCATTAAAATTGTTTACCGAGGCACAGACACCTTCAAAATGATTTGAGAATTAGCTATTTTTTGTTCTACTTAGTTTCTAAATGACGCAATTCTTAGGGTTCGCCAGTGGAGAGGAGTGATCATTCTGGGAGGGAGCAGGGTGGGCTGGTCAAGGAAACTGGAGAAGGCGAGTTTTCAACCAAGTTCTGAAGAAGATGATTAGCAGGAACTGGTGGAAAGGAGAGGAGTAGGTGTTTTGGATAGATGGAAAACAGATGGAGAGAAGCATAACACAACAAGAGACAATAAGGCGAGGACGGTGCACGGGGAGGAGGAGCCGCACTGGGGTAACAGGAAGTGAAATTGAAAAAGATCACAGGGTTGGGTTTGAAATGTTTTTAATTAATCTTCATTAGCTTTATTACATCATGTGGAAAATTCTTGAGAAAGAGAACATTTCTTCTATTTTATTATACCCAACAACCTCTGTAGGCAGCATTTCAAACTCTAACCAATAACGTTAATATTTCTTGAGCATTTACTACTTACTATTATAATGATTCTTTCACTTTGCATTATATTCTTGCTTTTTGAGAGATCAAAAATTACCAATTGTTGTGAAGATGAGAAAATAACATGGCAACTCAGAATTCACGAAGAAAAGTAGGTTGAAGACCAGCCCTGAAGGCCTAGTGGTTAAGTTGGGTGTGCTCCACTTCAGCACCCTGGGTCAGTTCCCAGCATGGACCTGTCAGTGGCCGTGGTGTGGTGGCAGCTCACATTCACAACAAGGAAGATTGCCAGTTGTTGTTGGCTCAGGGCAAATCTTCCTCGGGGGGAAAAAAGTAGGTTGAACCAGCAGTTTTCTGAGAAATTAAATGAAATAGGTTTTCACAAGTGGGTTTTCTAAATGTACACTGGGCATTGATAGTTGCACAGGCACTGTGCTAGACACTTTGTGTGTTATCTCATTTAGACCTCACTTACTGTTAAAATCCTCATTCTACAGATGAAGACACTGAGGTACCAAGAAGTTACATGACTCGTGTAAGGTTGTACAAGGTCGGAAGTGGTGGAGCTGGGATTTCAACACAGAGTCTGGAGCCCAGCCTTCTAACCATTACATGACAAGGCCGCTTCAGCTTATCACTTCATGTCTAGCTGCAGGTCCAGGCTGGTATGACTAATTCTGGACTAGAAGTGTCATTTAGGTCTTCTGGGAATGGAAAAAGGATTGGACAGAAAAAGCCTTCAGACCACAGTGCAGATCTGACAATCTCATCCAATTCATGGCGACCTCCAGAGGGAAGGTTGCCTCGTATTGAAGGAGCCCCGCGACGGACAGAAATATCCAGGCCTAGCAGCCCTAACGTGCTCAGTCACTGACTGAGGTTTCCCAGGAAGGGCATGGCTGCGTCTTAAAGGTTGAGGCAGATCCTGAATGTTCTGGAGCTGGAGGTTGTCAGCTAATCGTGCTTTTTGCAGCTGAACAGCAAGTTCTTTCTTGAAGGGAGATGGCCTACCTCCTTGGCTGCCAAGGTGATATCTCTAATGTAACAGAGCAACTGAGGGTGAGGCAAACGAGGCCCCCAGGGTGAACAGTTGAAGGAGACACTCATTCTCAAGGTCCCGTGAGTGCAGGCTGGGCACCTGGGTGAGTGCCTCCTTCATGTTGCACCACAGGTGTTTGGCCCCTCTTTTCCTATTCCTCAGAATATCAAATTCAACACACTTAGAACTTTTCTCATCATCTTCTGCCCCCAAAATGCCCTTCTTTCAGTCTTCTCTCTCAGGAAGATCCAATAATTGCTTAATGGGTCCTTCCATTTCTAGCTTCTTTGCTCCCATCCAAGTTAGCCTCTTCACCGCCACAGCATCATCTGAGTTCAATGCCACTCTGATTTATAATTCCCCTGCTTAAAACTCTTCGTGGTTCCCTATAGCCTAGAAAATAAATTCCAAACTACTTTCTATGGCATAGAAAGACCTGTATGATCTGATTGTGCGGACAGTCTGAACCCAGGGCCGGAGGAATTTCAATACTACAGCCGAGGGATATAGGAAGTGTTGATTTTTGTGTAGAGCATAGGTTGCATTTAATTTTGGGATTGAGGGATTGGTAGGAATTTGTAGAGTGGAGAAGAAGTTACTCTGTGAGGAGGAAGCAGAATGAGGTGATTTGGGGATGATTAGACGGAATGCGCAATTTAGCTGAAATTTGGATAATATGTAGGAAGGTAACGGGAAAAATGCCTGGAAAAGTAAAGCAGAGTTGGTCAAAGAGCTGTAGCTATGGTGTCGGAGTTTTCCCCTGAAAGTTTTGGAGAGAGAAGTGGCATGATTGAAATGACCTCGTGTGGAGGGGGATGTGGCCACGGTGCAGAGCTGCGCTGCGCGGAGAGCGGCCACAGGGAGCTCAGTCAGAAGCCTGTGTTGCTACCACAGGAGGAGGAAACGAGACCTTGAATTAGGTGTGTAAAGAATGGAAAAGATAGGAGATTATATGAGGTAGGGGTGAATAGGATTTCAAGATTGACTAAAGGAAGGGGGTAGAAGGAAGAGAGTACTTAAAGGGGCTTAAACGTTTGAACTGGCTGCGAGAGGCTGGCCATGGGAACCGGAAATGGACAGGAGGAGGCGCTTCTTAAGGGCTCCTCGCGAGAGTCCAAGAACTGTCTGCACGTGAACCATCTATTTCCCCAAACGAGCGACATCCAAATCTTTCATTTTTCTCTCGTCTCACGCACGGCTTATTCAGCTCCTCAAGTTTTGCCTGATTTTTAATCCACTCTCATAATTCCTTGGACAAAAGATTGAGGCATGGAAGACAAAAGTTATGTTTATAGACACCAACCATTCTGACAGAATTTAGGTTCCTTTTTCTAAATTCAACTGTAAAAATACCTTTTTTGGATCCACACAATTTCTAACGGCTAGTCTGAGTGAATTATTATTATTATTATCGTATGATTATATTATCATACTTCATTTTTCAAGAAGATGTCTTGGCTTCATACAGACCCGGTCCCGGCCAGCAGCGCCTGGCGGGCCTGAGCCATCACACTGACGTTCTTTGCTCCTGGAGGAGATAAAAGAGCAAACGCTGTTATCAGAGATGCAGACATCTTCTCATAGAGAAGACCTGAAGCTCTGCCTTCCACTGCCCGACTAACAAGGACAGAGGTACTGGTTCAACATAAACAGAAAAGACACTAAATTTCTTTGCAAATAAAGATCCCTATAATATCGGGTTGTGATGTATAATCGAAAACCCAACTTCCACTGAAAGGGAAATAATGGCAGGGGCTTAATGCTAAATAAACTTTAGGTCTAGAAATGAATAGTAAGTTTTTTATGGATTTGCAATGCAATGTGAGGAGCCCAAAGCAAATGTTTCATCGCCCTTAAAACTGAACAACATAATGGTAAAATTTGCATATACTTCCAGGCTGACTTGTTTTACCGTATAGTCAGGACAATACTTGTAGTAATATTATGTTAGCATCCATGATGTACAAAGAAGTCACCTTTTAAGAGATGATCACATTAACCCTCACAGCCTATGAAGCAACTGCACACAGACTTGTGCCTGATGAGCCGTGAGCACCAAAGATAAGCTCTGGTAACGTGTTTGTTTTGCGACGATGATGCCGTGGATCTCATGCGCCATTTGTAACTAGGGCTGCCAGACACAGAAAGACAGGATTTGCGCCCTCTGACATCCAGAGTTTACAGCTGTCATGAGAAGATGAGTAGGAGGCTCCTTCCCAGCCCCAGACGGAGAAACAGGACAGTATGCTTTCCTGATCGCATTAAAACAAAGAAGCAAGAAGACGCTGAAACGTGAAGCAGAGGGGTCTGTCCATGTGGACTTGGGCGATTCTGTGCTTTGCCCTCAACCTCAGGGCAGCGATCTGTACTAGACAATATTAGATCTTCTTGACAGACCAATCGGGTTGGTGCTGTGGGTTATTACTAATTCTATAGATGAGAAAACTGTGGCTAGAGAGGCTCAGTAACTTGTCCAAAGTCACACAGCAGGAAAGTAGCAGAGGGGATTTGAACCCAGGGCCTGAACTCTTATATGCTGTGCTGGGTGCGACGGTGTGAGCAGAGCAGCGACTGGAGGGCTTTCCTACCCAGAAGGCTCTTCTCTCATGTTCTTCTTCCTATCTGCCTTGGGTCCTAGATATTTTCTGTATGCAGCAAGGAAATATAGCTGTAAACTCAGGAACCAGCACCAAACCTACTTTTTTGGCGGACTGATAATGCGTTGCTCACTGAGATTGAAGCTCCGTTGCTAACATGGTCTAGTGATGAATGTCTCTGCAGTGTGAGTCCACCTGCTCATCCTCACCGGACTCTGTCACCCTCAATGCGGTCAGTTGATATTTGGAATTGGGAGACTTTAGTTCTGCCTTCGATTTTGGTCCACATTGGACAATTCGAGCTGGCACTATATGGGAGAGAGCAAACTGCCACTGTGTGCTGCTGTATGACCACCCGCATGTCACGAACAGTACGTGGGCGTTCCAACTGTCCAGAGCTCGGGTGAAGGAGGAGTTAGGCTGAGAGGCCCCAGTAAGCTCTGTTTGTTAAGGGGACAGCTCCTCCTTAGCCTCCTTATTCGCCTCACTCTGAAGGCCTGATTTCCTCCGCTGTAAACTGGGTATTATGACAGCCAGTGCCTATAAAGAAGCATGGTGCAGTAGAATGAATAAAGCTTCAGAATCAGACACGCCTGGGTACAGATCCTCCCTCTGTCACTCTGGCAAGCCACTTTGCTATCTCTGAGGAATAGGGATAACGCTTTGTGTTGCTGTCAGGGTAAGGTGGTTCATGTGTCCTTCCTGGCATGGAACAATGTTGAATAATTGCATTTAGCACGTCCGGGGGAAGACAGAGGCAGATGTCTAAGTGCTTGAAGCACCTGACTCTGGACTCGAATCTGAGCTCTGTCGCTTATCAGCTGAGTGACTTTGGGAAGTTTAACTTCTTTGTGCTTAGTTTTCTTGTCTGTAAAATGGGAATGATAAAAGTTCCCTCCTCACCGTGTTGCGGGGGGACAGGACTCACCGTAAGGAGAGCGCGTAGTGCAGTGCCTGGCACGCAGCCAGCACGCTGGGAGGCGCAGCCCCGCCTCAGGAGATTCACTTCACTTCAGTCTTGTTTCTTTGCAGAGTGAGGAGCCGGGCAATTTACAGTACACATAAAGGCAGAGATTCCCAGTTTCTTAGTATCCAAGACCTTAAAATACTTATTTTAATCCAGTGTCCACTTAACCATTGATACTATGCCCCTGGTCTAATAGCTTCTCGTATAGTCTCTACTGACTGTGCATGAGGGTCGGGCTCCTTCACACCAGCTGTAGGGGGAGAGTCAGTTAGCACAGCCGCTTTCAGATGGCGGTTTGCAACACCCATCACCATTTTAAATGCATATCTCCTTTGACCTATTGATTTTACTTAAGAATTTTCCTACAGATGTATTCACATAATTGAGCAAAGACATGATGGACTTGTTGATTGCACCATTGTTTGTGATATTAGAAATCTATTAACAACTAAATGTACATCCAGAGAAAAATTCTTAAATGGTTTATGGCATATCCATGCAATGGAATACTGCACAGGAGATTTTAAACCTGTGAGAGTCACACAAGTGGATATGAAAAACTGTACAAAAGTACTTTTAGTTGAAAAAAAGCATTTTTCACAACAACCTCCATAGTATGAATGATTCTGTTTGTTAAAAAATAGATATGTATTTACATCTGTTTGCTTGTTTAATCATAGAAAAATTCTCAAAATATGTATAAGAAACTGTCAGCAGTGTTTACTGACGGGGCGTGGAGACGCGCACTGAGTGGCTTCCTTCAGCACCCACTGCACACGGGCTGTTGAAATTGCTTCACATGGTCACGGATTGCTTTTACAACTTAAAAAATGGTCAAGAAAAATTCCTTTCCTGCCCCTACCCCCAGATATTAGTTTTTAAACAGATTAGCCCTTGTGCAAATATAATCCTAAGATTTGGTGTGTATTTTTGAATTATTGAGCCAAGTGCCATCCTGAGTTAAAACGGAATGCGTGTCACCTCACTGCCGAAGCTTCAATTTGCTCCCAGGGAGCAGAAACCAAAATGACCGAGGAGACCTCCTAACATCAAGTCACAGGAGAGTCTTCAATCCTGTGGCAAAAACTGCTGTCGTCCCGAAGCTCACGCACTTCGAGCGGAAGCGTTGAATCCAGGTGCGCGAACGCGGGGCGGGACATTGAGTCGAGGCCTTCCCTCAGGACGCGGTGAACCGACCCCCGAGCGGGAACGTCACGCGGGGGCTTCTTTGACGTTAGGGTTCCCTGCATTTCTCCAGCCCCTTGCTCAGCCTTTGGCACAATGCCGTGTAAAAGTTACATTGCTTTTGAGTTTTGAGGGCAGAAGTAATTTGCATGTAGGGTTAATGGATTTCTTGCCCTTTGTGCTTTCAAAAGTGCTTACACACATGTTGTCTCATTTGATACTCACAAATGAGGTACTTAGCACAAGTTTTATAAAGCTCATTTTCGTGTAAGGACCTGAGATTTGGAGAGGGTAAGTGACACACTTAAGCAAGTCAGTGTGGAGCTGAACCCACGAGGAGCCTTGGTGACTGCTTGGCTGTCCTTGCCACTGGCAGCCAAGGGCACAGCCTCGTAGCAGAATCACTCCTACAGTTGTGAAGTGGTTTAATGTTTTCTTGGAATCACTTTTATTCTGGTTCAGGAAGACCCAGGAATGGCCAATTGGACTTTCTGCCCAGTGTGAACTATAAACATGCTCATTTAAATGGTTAAAATCCAGATAGACCCAGGGTCCCATCTTCCTTCACTCTACTCTTTACCAGCTACGTAGTCTTGGGCAAACTGCCCTCTCATCTCTAAAATGGGGATAATGATAGTGTTAATCTTCCAGGGCTCTTTTAAGAGTTTAAATAAAATAATTGATGAAAAGTGCTTGACAGAGCGCATGGAACCTATTTGTCGTTAGAGTCCTCAAGTCGGTTCTGGCGCCTGGCGCCCCTGTGCACAGTAGAGCAGAACGCTGCTCAGTCTTCTGCGCCGTCCTCTCGTCTTTCAAGCTCTATCAGACAACCCTCCGTTATTGTTCACAGGATTGTCATGGCTGATTTTTTCAGAAGCGGGTGGCCAGGTCCTTCTTCCTAGTCTGTCTCAGTCTGGAAGCTCCACTGAAACCTGTCCACCAGGAGCGATCCTGCTGGTGTTTGAAAAACCAGTGGCAGAGCTCTCAGCATCACAGCAACATGCAGCCACCACAGTATGACAACCGACAGAGGGTGCTGAGGTTCCCTGACTGGGAAATGAACCAAGACTGCAGTGGTGAGAGCGCCGGATCTTAATCACCAGACAGCTGGCCATGGAACATATAGCAAGGGTCAACAAACACCAGCTACAATAATAATTATTGATAATATTGTACACAAGGGGAGGCCAGGTCACTGCAGCAGGCATAGCTCTAAGAGAAGCCAGAGCTTTTGTCCACTTAGAGGTGACAGCCGGGACCTGCATCCCAGAGCGGCCACCAGTTTCTTTCTCTTTAAAGGAAACTTCCCTGGAACCACAAAGAACTAACTAAACGCAGGCAGAACAGTTGCTTGAAGGGTCACTGAGCCTCAGTGCAGGGGCTTGGGAACCTTTGACTCAAGAGACTGCCCCAGCGAGAGACAGGGCTCTCCAGTTTCCCAGGCTATGGTGAACAGGAAGGCGGGGGAGGAGAGAAGGGCTGCCCCCAGGGCTCGAAGCCTGGGCAGTCGCCTCCCGAAGAGTCCCCTGCCCAGGGAGCTTGTCTTCTGTCTCCTAAATTCCAGCTTCCCACCTTGGGTTTCGGGCGAAATCTGAAAAGCCAGTGCTCAGAATCCACCTAACGAGTGGTGAAGGGATCTGTTTACTATTTAGCTTAAAAGTGCTTTACTAATCCTTCTTTTGCATTTTTAAAATGTCTTTTTCTTTACTAAACAATTAATTCATGCATGCTGCAGAAAATATACAGACTCAAAACAGAGGAAATAAAAGTCCTTAGAAAGCAGCATTGTTCAACTTTACTTTGGTATGTAGTTTTTAATACTTTTATGAATAAATATATTTATTTTTATACAAACTGTGAAGCACTTACATACAGTTTATGACCTTTCAAATTCTAACAGTACATCATGTACATCTTTCCATGTCAGCAAATGTTTTTCTGTAACTTCATTTTTAATCGTTGCATAGTGTTCCCTAGGGGTGGACGTTTCATCATTTAACCAATCTTCTAATGTCGAACGCTTAGGGTGTTTTCTTCTTGCAAGAAAAACTCTCCTTGGGAAATCATTGTACAAATCCTAATTCTTTCTTTAAAATAAACTCTTAGAAGTGGAATTTCTAGATTAAAATGTAAATGCGCTTTTAAGGATTTGGTGTGAAATTGTCCTCCAGTTAAATTTTACCAATTTTATCCTTACTATTAGTAGAAGAGGGCAACTAGATCAATGAAAATTTAAGTACACATGACTGCTGTTCATTTACTGTAAAGGTGATACCTTTACAATAGCCAGTATTGCTACGCCAAGAATAAAGAGTACTTCTTGTTAATGCCAACTTCTATTTTTGTTTTCATACTCCAAACACAATATATCCACAAGATAGTGTGTTAATAGTACTTGAGAGGTTTGTAATAATATCGGTATAATATGATTAGCTTTTGATGGAATGTAATGGAAACTGTGGAAATACTTTGGAGCAGAAGTTACTGTGAGCACGCTTTCCCTGCAGCCTGCTATTCCCTCCACACACCCTGTTTAAGGTGTGACTATAGAACAGTCAAGGGCATGTACCCTCCCACAGTGTTATCGTCATGCCCGTTTTCTCTAGGGTGGAGAGTACCACTGTGTGTTCCCTTCTGCAGCATGCTAGGCTTCGCAGTAGAAACATTAACATTGGAAACTTTTCAGGAGAAATTACTCTTGATATCTGAATTAATGGTCTAATAAACTGAGTTAGTGTTTCATCTTGGCAAAGGATTAATTAGGGGAAGAGAAACTGACATTTATTTGGCTTCTTATTTGACAGACCTTGTATTATTACATTATTGCATTTAATACTCCCTATAAACCTATGCGCAGGTGTCATCGTGGTCATTTTGCAATGAAGGAACTGAAGGTCAGTCAAATAAAGCATCTTGCCTGAGGCCACACAGCTGCAAGCTGCGAAGGTGGGATCTGAACCTGGGTTCCTGCTGGAGGAGCCTGTGCTCTTTATACTGCTCCTCCTCAACAGTCATACAGCAAGGCTGGCTGTTTCTCTTCTACAATATTCCTTGTATGTATGAACACATTTTTACCCAGCTAAAGTGTAGGTTCCCTCGTAAAAATCAGTGTGTCAGGCAGACATAGAGACTGGATCCACTTTTTTTTTCTTTTTAAAGATTGGCACCTCAGCTAACATTTGTTGCCAATCTTCCTTTTTTCTTCTTCTTCCTCTCCCCAAAGCCATCCAGGACACAGTTGTATATTCCAGTTGCAGATCTTCTAGTTCTTGGATGTGGGACACCGCCCCAGCATGGCTTGATGAGCAGTGCCATGTCAGCACCCAGGATCCAAACCGGCAAAACCGTGTGCTGCCGAAGCGGAGCGCACGAACTTAACCACTCGGCCACAGGGCCGCCCCCTGGATCCACTTTTAAATGCTTTGTCAGTTAGGGTACTTTGTAGGCCAGAAACAGAATATCCACTATCTTGCTTGACCTTTTCTGAGACAGAGGGGTTCTGAGCTTTTTCAGAGGCTCAGAGACTCATTAGGGACCCAGGTTCTTTCCATCTTGCTGCTCTGCCATGTTCAGTGGTGGCTTATATTTGTCTTTTATAGTTGTGTGGTGACTTCAGGAGCTGCTAGGAGACCTTCATAAAATAATATCCCAAGGCAGGAAAATGGAGTGGCTCCTTCTCCCCCCTTTTTTTTAAGAGCAAGACAAATCATCCAGCCCCTTTACTCTTGTGCCTCATACCTCAGAATGGTGTCATGGGCTCTTCCTGAACCAAGCATGAGCATGGAGAATGGCTTAGGCCAATCGATTTAGCCCCCGGCTGCGGAGGATGAACCCTAAAACCAGAGTCAGGCTCTGTGGCAGGAGGAAGCAACCGAAAATGCTACCAACGCTGCTGTGGAGACATTGTGAGATTTTTTTTCCCTAAGTAATTGTATATATACTCTGAGATTCTTCATTGGGAGAAAAGTATACTGCTGCTTTTCTAGAAAGTTTTATTTTCGTATTAACACCATCCACAAATGAGCATATCATTTTTTCGGTGTGGTCCACCAAATCCTTCCCATTTGCATTCCTTTTCTCTAATAGAATTCTGAATTTTTATTCTTTACCCAAATGTTCAACTATTCTAACTCTTCTGCACTGAATCCTTCTTCATACAACTTCTAAGAACGAGGGAAAAGTAAAGTTTTAATGGAAAGTGAAGATGACTCCAATAGTACCTGTCTACTAGAGCTAACACAGTTTTCTTCTTCTTCTTTTTTTTTTTTAACAAAAAAAGAATGTTGTCTTATTGGTGAGCATTAAGTAGAAGAAACCTACATTTTCTATCATGAATAAATTCTCGGATTGTCTTTTATTTCAGCAAGTCATTATACCATCATGCTTGTATTAGCACAATTACAACAAAAAATGAAGTGAAGGGATGTCCACCAATTGCCAAAATAATTAGTTTAATAAAACAATTTGTTGATTCAAGGGGGAAAATTAAACATTTTTTTTTTTGATGAGGAAGATTGGCCTTGAGCTAACGTCTGTTGCCAATCCTCCTCTTTTTGCTTGAGAAAGATTGTTACTGAGCTAATATCTGTGCCAGGCTTCCTCCATTTTGTATATGGGATGCCACCACAACATGGCTTAATGAGTGGTGTGTAGGTCGGCATCCGGGATCCAAACCTGCAAACCCCAGGCTACTGAATTGGAGCGTGTGAACTTAATCACTACTCCACTGGGCTGGCCCCAGTTAGATAACTTTTTAAATTGAATTGGCTTATTAATTGAATTGAAACAATCAAGTCAACAAATGTTTATAAAGAACCTGCAATGTACTAATGTAGAATAAGTAATATATGCATAGAAAATCTTACAACTTAGTGGAGAAAAGAAGTAAATAACCAATAGAAAAAAAGCATCTATGATGAACTACTACATAAGATACAGCAAAGGTACATATAATTATAACAACAACACCAATAATGACTAATGCATTGAGCACTTATTATGGTCTAAAGTATGCTTTTACTATGCTTTATGTGTATTAGTTCATATAATTTTCACAACAACCTTACAAGATAAGTTTTTTTGATTAGCCCCATTTTACACATGAAAAAAAGGAGGTACTATGGAGAGATAAAGAGAGTCTCATGGGGCTGCAATTAGTTCTGCCTGAGCATGTGGGGGGTATGTGTTTAGGGGAAAAGATATGGAGAAAAGGTGATCTTCCAACTAGGGTTGAGGGACGTGGGTCAGAAAAAAGGCTTAGCAGTGGGAAAAAATGGCATCTGCTATGCATCTCTGAAAGACCTGTGCACGTCTGGTGTGGCTGAAATAGTGTGAGATGGGGAACAGGTGGAGGTGAAGACAAGGAAACTGTGGCCGGGTTGTCTGGGCTGTGTGTGTCCAGCTAAGGAGCCAGGGCTCTGTCTGCTGTTGTTCCACACTATTTAAGGTGTTTAAGAAGGCAAGTGACATCTTCATCATAAGAAGATGATTCTGCGACAGAACGGAGTAAAATAGATTGAGGTTAGAGAGGCAAAACAGAGAAGGAATGTAGAAAATTCTTGCAGTGATCTGAGACAGACAGTGAGCCCTGGACTGGGGAAGTGGGGAGGAGACGATGAGCAAGAAAGAGACCCACAGAGCTGGTGACTTCTCCATGAACAGCGATGCCGCTGATCAAAGTGTGAGAGAAATTGGAGGTTCCCAGGCAAAAACGTGAACCTTGACCAAAACAAATACCTTACACAAAATTTACCTCATATGGATCATAGATTTAAATGTACAATGCAAAACTATAAAAATTTTAGAGCAAAATATAGGAAAAAGTCTTTGAGACCCATAGCTAGGTGAAGAGTTCATCGACTTGACACCAAAAGCATGGTTCTTAAAAGAAAAAAGAGAGTAGATCCTAACATTCTTACCAAAATAAAAGGTAACTGTGAGGTGATGGATGTATTAATTAATTTGATTGTGGGAATCGTTTTACAATTTATACGTATATGAAACCATCACATTGTACACTTTAAATATATCACAATTTTATTTGTCAATTAACCTCAATAAAGCAGGAAAGAAAAGATATCATGGCAGTTCTCAAAACCTAAAGGTGTCATTAAACACACACACACACACATACGCACACCCAATAACTTGAAGGGGCTCCCTTTGGCAAAATTTGGGGCAATTCAAACATCAAAATAACATTAACGCTAAAGGATTATAACTCAAACAAAATTTTCAAAAGCCCATGGGTTCATAGTGATACTAAAAAGGAAGAGAGAGAAAGGAGGAAAGAGGGGTGAGGAAAGCTGTTATTCATAGAAGAATGCCAGCTAATCAAATGAAGAAGAAATGGTGGAATTAGATAATCACTATTTAAAAATTTCTGATAGATTAAGCAAAGATTATCAGTGGATGCTAAAATCATTTGGGGATTCAGGGCATTCTCTTAATCTTAATGTATCACCCCTCAAATGACTGAAATTCTTACAAAGGGGAAATGTACCTCTACCGTGGAGAGATCTGGAAGGCGCTCAACTTACACAATGTAGCACGGCTGATAGTGGGACAACCTGACATAATCTGTTTCCTCATGTGTAAATGGAATTCAACATCACCTACATAGTACTGTTGATGAGGATGTTAAATCAGAATACAATCAGAAGGAAATAATCCAGCAAGTCCAGAATCCATCCAAGTGTCTGGTATCTTTATAAAAGTCAATGTCATGAAAAACAGACAAACAAAAGGCAGTGGGACTGCTCTGGTTGTAAAGAGACTAAAGAGAAACAGCATCCAAATACATTATGTGAACGTGATTGAACTGATTCTCCTCCCCAGCCCTCACACAGTGCAAAGGCTGTAGAAGACATTTTATTATATTATTGAGGTAACATTGGTTTATAACATTATATAAATTTCAGGTGTACATCATTATATTTTGACTTCTGATTAGACTACATTGTGTTCACCACCAATAGTCTGGTTTTTATACACCACCATACATGTGTTGCTTTCCCTCTTTTACCCCCACCTACTCCCTTCCCTGTGGTAACCACCAATCTGTTCTCTGTATCTATGTGTGTGTTTATCTTCCACATACAAGTGAAGTCTTATGGTTTTAGGCTTTCTCTGTCTGACTTCTCTCACTTAGCACAATACCTTCAAGATCCATCCATGTTATCAGCAAATGGCAAGATTTCATCATTTTCATGGCTGAGTAGTATTCCATCATACATATACCACATCTTCTTTATGCAGTCATCCATTGATGGGCACTTAGGTTGCTTCCAGGTCTTGACTATTGTGAATAATGCTGCAATGAACACAGGGGAGCATATACCTTTTTGAATTAGTGTTTTCATGTTCTGTGGATAAATACCCAGAAGTGAAATAGCTGGATCATATGGTAGCTCTATTTTTCATTTTTTGAGGAATCACTATGCTGCACCAGTTTGCATTCCCACCAGCAGTGTACAAGGGTTCCCTTTCCTCCACATGCTCTTCAACACTTGTTTCTTGTCTTTTTAATTATAGCCATTCTGACATTGTGAGGTGATATTTCATCGTAGTTCTGATTTGCATTTCCCTAATAATCGGTGATGTTGAACATCTTTTCTTGTGCCTTTTGGTCATCTGTATATCTTCTTGGGAAAAATGTCTCTTCAGATCCTCCGTCCATTTTTTGATCAGGTAGTTTGTATTTTTTGCTGTTGAGTTGTATAAGTTCTTTATATAGTTTGGAGATTAACGCATTATTGGAGATACGATTTGCAAGTATCTTCTCTCAGTTGATAGGTTGTCTTTTTGTTTTGTTGATGGTTTCCTTTGCTGTGCAGAAGCTTTTTAGTCTGATGTAGTCCTGCTTGTTTATTTTTCCTTTTGTTTCCCTTGCCTGAGGAAACATATTCAAAAAGATATTGATAAGACTGATGTCAAAGAGTGAACTACCTATGTTTTCTTCTAGGAGTTCTATGATTTCAGGTCTTACATTCAAGGCTTTAATCCATTTTGAGTTCATGTAGGAGTTCTGTGATTTCAGGTCTTATATTCAAGGCTTTAATCCATTTTGAGTTCATGTTTGTGTATGGTGTAAGATAATGGCCTACTTTCATTCTGTTGCATGAGGCTGTCCAGTTTTCTCAACATCATTATTGAAGAGACTCTCCTTGCTCCATCGAATATCCTTCACTGCTTTGTCAAAAATTAGCTGTCCATAAATGTGAGGGTTTATTTCTGGGCTCTCAATTCTGTTCCATTGACCTTTGTGTCTGTTTTTGTGCCAGTACCATGCTGTTTTGATTATTATAGCTTTGTAGTATAATTTGAAGTCAGGGATTGTGATGCCTCCAGCTTTGTTCTTTTTTCTCAGGATTGCTTTGGCTATTCAAGGTCTTTTGTTGTTCCATACAAATTTGAGGATTCTTTGTTCTTTTTCCATGAAATATGCCATTGGGATTTTGATTGGATTGCCGTGAATCTGTAGATTGCTTTAGGAAGTATGGACATTTTAACTATGTTAATTCTTCCAATCCAAGATCATGGAATGTCTTTGCATTTCTTTGTGTCTTCTTTAATTCTTTCAATGTCTTGTAGTTTTTAGCGCATAGGTCTTTTACCTCCTCTGTCAAATTTACTCCTAGATATTTTATTCTTTTTGTTGCAATTGTATTTTTGATTGATTTCTCTTTCTTCTAGTTCATTGTTAGTGTATAGAAATGCAACTGATTTTTACAAGTTGATTTTGTATCCTGCAACTTTACTGTATTTATTTATTATTTATAATCATTTTTTGGTGGATTCTTTAGGGTTTTCTATATATAAAATTATGCCAATTGCACTATTAGTGACAGTTTTACTTCTTCCTTTCCAATTTGTGTTCCTTTTATTTTATTTATTTATTTATTTTTTTGCCTAATTGCTTTGGCTAGGACCTCCAATACTATGTTGAATAAAAATGGCCGGAGGGGGCCCGTTCTTAGAGGGATAGCTTTCAGTTTTTCACCATTGAGTGTGATGTTAACTGTGGGTGTGTTGTATATGGCCTTGATTATGTTGAAGTACTTTCCTTCTATATCCATTTTATTGAGAATTTTTATTATAAATGGATGCTGAATCTTAGCAAATGCTTTCTCGGCAGCTATTGGAATGATCATGTGATTTTTATTCTTCATTTTGTTAACGTGATGTATCACATTGGTTGATTTGTGGATGCTGAACCATCCTTGAGTTCTTGGAATAAATTCCACTTGATCATGGTGTATGATCCTTTTAATGAATCATTGTATTCAATTTGCTAATATTTTATTGAGGACTTTTGCCTCTATATTTATCACCAATATTGGCCTGTAATTTTCCTTTTTTGTGTTGTCCCTGTTTAGTTTTGGTATCAGGGTAATGTTTGCTTCATATAAGGAGTTAGAAAGTATCCCATCCTCTTCAATTTTTTGGGAGAGTTTGAGAAGGATAGGTATTAAATCTTCTTCGAATGTTTGGTAGAATTTTCCAGAGAAGCCCTCTGGTGCTGAACTTTTGTGTTTTGGGGAGGTTTGTGATTAGGTTTTGAAAGAGATTGTTTCAATCTCTTTACTTGTGATTGGTCTTTTCAGATTCTCTACTTCTTCTTCATTCAGTTTTGGGAGGTTGTGTGATTCTAAGAATTTATCCATTTCTTCTAGGTTATCCAATTTGTTGGCATATAGCCTTTCACAGTATTCTCTTATAATAATCCTTTGTATTTTTGTGCTATCCATTGTAATTTCTCCTTTTCCATTTCTAATTTTATTTATTTGAGCCTTATCTCTTTTTTTCTGAATGAGTCTAGCTAAGGGTTTGCCAATTTTATCTTTTCAAAGAACCAGCTCTTCATTTAGTTGATTTTTTCTATTGTTTTTTTCAGCTCTATTTCATTAGATACATGAAATACTGCTCTTATTTTTATTATTTCCTTCCTTCTACCGACTTTTAGCTTCACTTGTTTTTCTTTTTCTAGTTCCTTTAGGTGTAATGTTAGATTGTTTATTTCAAAGTTTTCTTGTTTCTTGAGGTAGGCCTGTGTTGCTATATACTTCCTTCTTAGTACCGATTTTGCTGCATCCCATAGATTTTGGTATGTTGTGTTTTCATTTTCATTTGTCTCCAGGTGTTTTTTGATTTCTCCTTTGATTTTTTCATTGATCTGATAGTTGTTTAGTAACATGTTGTCCAGTCTCCACATATTTGTGACTTTTCCAGCTCTCTTCTCATAGTTGATCTGGTTTTATACCATTGTGGTCAGAAAAGATGCTTGATATGATTTCAGTCTTCTTAAATTTATTAAGACTTGTTTCATTTCCCAAGATATGGTCTATCTTTGAGAATGTTTCATGTGCACTTGAGAAGAAGGTGTATTTTGCTGCTTTTGAATGGAATGTTCTATATATACCTATTAAATCCATTTGGTCTAGTATTTCACTTAAGGCCAATGTTTCTGTATTGACTCTCTGTCTGATCTGTCCGATGATGTAAGTGGGGTATTCAATCCTCTACTATTATTATGCTGCTGTCAATTTCTCCCTTTAGGTCTGTTAATAGTTGCTTTATATACTATGGTGGTCTTATGTTAGGTGCATATGTATTAATAAATGTTATGTCTTCTCAGTGGATTGTCCCCTTTATATTTATATAATTTCCACCTTTACCTCTTGTTATCCTTTTTGGTTTGAAGTCTATTCTGTGTGTTATAAGTATGACTATATCCACTTTCTTTTGGTTGCCATTTGCTTGGAGTATCATCTTCTATCTCTTCACTTTGAACCTGTGTTTGTCTTTAGAGCTGGGATGGGTCTCCTGGAGACAGCATTTTGTTGGTTCATGTTTCTTAATCTATTCAGCCACTCTATGACTTTTGATTGGTAAATTCAATCCATTTACATTTATGTTGATTATTGATATATGAAGGCTTGACACTCCCATTTTATTTTTTGTTTTCTGTTTGCTCTATATTTCCATTGTTTCTGTCTGCAATTTCAGTTTGGTGGTTTTTTGTGATGTGTTTCTCAGTTTCTTCTTTTTTTATGTTTTGTGACTCTGCTCAGAATTTTTGTTTTGTGGTTACCATGAGGTTTGTACAAAAGATCTCATAGATGAGCTAGTCCTTTTTCCTGCTGATAGCATCTTATCTTGATTTGCCTATGCAGTTTCCATCCTTTCTCTCGTATCCTTCTATATTTTTGTTGTAACAAATTACACCTTTTTGTATTGTGAGTTTTGTTACCAATTTGAAGTAGTCATAGTTATTTTTAATACTTTCTTTTCCTTAGCTTTTATAATTGTTTACTAACTTATTCTGATACAGAGTTGCAATTTTCTGATTCTGTCTGTCTATCATCTTGCTTAAATCCTTGTATATCTTCACCTTTTCAGGTAGAAGAGTTCTTTTCAAGATTCCTTGCAAGGTAGGTCTAGTGGTGATGAACTTCCTCAATTTTGTTTGGGAAAGACTTTATTTTTCCTTTGTATTTGAATGATAACTTTTCTGGATAGAGTATTCTTGGCTGACAGTTTTTATCTTTCAATATTTGAACATATCATTCTATTGTTTCCTAGCCTTTAGTTTCTGCTGAGAAATCCACTGATAGCTTAATGGGGATTCCTTTGTAGGTTATTGGGTTTTTTTTTTTTTTTTGTCTCTGGTCACCCTTAATATTTGTTCTTTGTCATTGACTTTTGATAGTTTTAACATGATGTGTCCTAGAGAAAGTCTTTTTGCATTGAGCTAATTAGGTGTTCAATTAGCTTCATGTACTTGTATATTCAATTCCTTCTCCAGGTTTGGGAATTTCTCAGTTATTATTTCTTTAAATAAGCTGTTTGCTCCCTTCTCTCTCTCTTCTCCTTTTGGCGTACCCATTATCCTTATGTTGCTTTTCTTAGTTGAGTTAGATATTTCTCATATAACTTCTCTCTTTTTAAAAAAAATCTTAATTCTCTCTCCTCTTCCACCTGAATCACTTCTAGATTTCTATCTTTGAGCTCACTAATTCTCTCTTCCATATGGTCTGCTCTATTTCCAATGCTTTCTACTTTATTCTTCATCTCATTTACTGAGTTTTTCAGCTTCAGAATTTCTATTTGACTCTTTTTTAGAGTTTTAATCTCTTTGGTGAAGTGCTCTTTCTGTTAATAATTTTATTCCTGAGCAATTTGAGCTATCCTTCTGAGTTTTCTTGTAGCTTGTTGAATTTCTTCATGACAGCTATTTTGAATTGTCTGTCAGTTAGATTGCAATCTTCCATGACTTCCTTTCTGGAGAATTGTCATTTTCTTTCTGTGATTCTGTGTTACTGTAGTTTTTCATGGCGCTTGTTGAGTTGTTACTCTGCTGGCATTTGTGGTAGCAAACACGTTTCTTATTTGGATAAGGTTTTGTGTACACTGATTCTGAGCTGCTTCTGGTTGTATTTGAGAGCCTGTTCTTTCCACCTTCCACTGTGTCTGCCAGTGGTGTCATCAGTGCCCTCCTTGTGCTGCTTGTGCCTCTGAGGTTTCTGGTACCTTGCTGCTTATGGTGTTGCTGCAGTCTTGGGCATTGTCACTAGGGTCAATGGGCTGCTGAGCACCCCTGCTGCTTCCAGAGTCACCTGGGTCACAGGTTCTTTTGCTGTGGCAGGGGAGAGGGAGAGTAAGATGGGAGCCCAGTCACAGACCCCTCCTTTGTGTCCATGTTTGTTGGGTCTTCAGGCACTGCTGTCACAGGTGGGAGGGACAATGTTGCGGGTATCACTGCAGCTGAGGGTAACCCGGGTCATGGGCTCTGCTGTTGCTGTTACCAGGCTCTCCATGGGCTTCCCATGGCCTCAGGTACTGCTGCAAGCTGCACTGCCTCTGCTGCTGATTTTCTGGGCATGCTGACACTACCACTCCCAGGAGCACTGGGTTTGTGGGTGTTACCACTGCTGATGGGTGGGACAGGGTTGTGGGTGACACTGCCACTGCCATGGGGGGAGGGTTGCCCTGGGTTGCAGCACTGCCAGGTTTTCTGGAGCCCCTGTTCTCAGGCACCACAGCAGTTCCTAGAACCTCAGGTCACAGGCCCTGACACTGCTGCTGGAGGCCCGGCGTCTTGGATGCAGCCTTCACTGATGAAATGGCTAGTATCAGAGGTTCCACCAATGGGAAGGAGAGGGGCTAGGCTGTGGGCTCTGCTGTGGTTCTTGGAGTCTCTGGTCTTGGGCACCACAATGATTCCTGGAGCCTCAGGTTGTGGAGCCACCCACCACTGCTGGCGGAGGGGAGGAGCTGAGTCAGGAGTGCTTGCCGTTCCTAGAGCCTCTCGTCTCAGGTGCCAGTGCAATTCCTGGAACCTTGGGTCATAGGCATTGCCACTGCTGCTGGGGCTACTGGGGTCTTGGATGCAGCCCCCACTGATAGGAGGGTCGAGGTTGAAGGTACCATCCCCAAGGAAGGGAGAGGGGTTTGAGTCGCAGATCCTGTTGTGGTTCCTGGAGCCTCCTGTTGCAAGTGCCATGGCAGTTCTTGATGCCTCCAGGATCATTTGCTGCCTGCGTTCCTTGGACCTCAGTTTGCAATGTCACTGCAGTGCCTGGGGCCTCTGGTCTTGGGAGCTGCAACTGCTGCTCCCTGGGTTCCACCATCTCCATGAAGTCCAGTCTGCCCACTTCAAATGTACGGATGCACGGACCTCTCCGGTGTGCTGTGTATGGAGTTCTTTGTTGATCTATGGCTGTCCCACTGGTTGTAACTTAGAGGAGAGGGAAAAAGGGAACGACTCACTCTGCCATTATGCTGACCTAACCTCACTGTAGAAGACATTTTAGAGAAAACGGGAAATTTAAATATGGACTGTATATACATATAATGTTATTGAATTAATGTGATTTTTCTGAGCTGGGATATTGTATGAGGCAATGTAAGAGAGCACTCTTATTCTTAGGAGATACATGCTGAAGCATTCAAGGGGACAGAGTCTAATATCTACAATGTACTCTCAAATAACTAAATTTTTTATGGACTTACAATCTGATACAATTGGTTTAGATATTTAATTTATGGGTTACTAATTTGGACTTTTTTCATTTCTCAAAGTTATGACAGCTCATTTAAAATCCCTTTATGATATTTCTAACTCTGTCTCCCATTTCATCAGCTTTTTGGTTTCCTTTCACCTTCATACCTTCTCAGCAAGGATGAAGCAAATGCCTGGATTTGTATTTCTCCTGTGTCCTTCAGATTTCTCTCCCCACATTGCAGTCAGCAAGTGTAGGTTAGCTTATAAGCCTGCACGATCCTTACCATTTTATTAGATTCTAGGGACAATTTTGCAAGAGGCATTTAGGTCTTTTCCTGGTTTCCAGCCAGCCTTTGTTTGAAAATGAATCTGGCTCATTAGTTTCCTAGAGAATAATCATTTTGAAAAGAGAAAAGTCAGCGACTTTTATGTCACCACTTCCAACCACTTTTGCTAAATTCTTTGATAATAGAAGATATATGTGAAGAATTGACATGTTTTTTTAATCAAGATTTGGCTCCCCCATTTTCCGTAAAACGCCTTGCTTTTGTATGGCAGCTGGCGTCAGCTGCATTGTGTAGTGTCTTCCAGACAGACCTTCACCAAATCCTGATGAGGTTGGCAGGACAGGGGCTGCGGTCCTTTTCCTGATGGGGAGGTGGTGGCTGGAGAGAAGCTGTGTCACACAGGTAATTCACGCATGAGTGATGGGAACAGGGTCTGGGCCTCCTGGTTCTTTGACTGGGGTTTTTTCTCGTTTATACGCTTCTTCTTGGCAATGTCCAAAACCTGTGCTCCTAGCCACTCCTGCAGTGGGATTTCCTTCAGTCAAAATTGTTGACTGAGAATCTGCTGTATGCCCAGGCCAGGACTGGGTGTCAGGGACAGAGACAAATAGTTTATGATCTCTGGCCTCAAAGTGCTATTGTGTGGCAAAAAGAACTAGACATTAGATATAACATATATTATAGAAATTAGATATTTTATTAGATATAGGAGATTAGATATTATAGAAAAGGAGGATAGAGAAGGCACCTTTGTGGTCTCCAGGATACTATTTTTGTAATTCTCTGGAGTTTTCTAGAGAGGATCTGCTATTTCTTTGAACACGGAGTGTTTCTGCTACTACTGGAAATTGTGGAGAACCATGCATTCCTCTGATTCTAGAATCAAGCACAGGCCTGGAGAAGTGCCAAAAGAACAGATATCACATTATATCTCACACTAACTTCTCCTTCGCTGTTGTCTTTCTTTGCACATCTACAAAATGGAGGGAGCCAAATGTGTCACCAGTGGACGGGGTCCCTGAGGAGCAGAGAGTGGCAGAGGAGCCTCCCTGTAAATCCTTAGAGTAGGAGGATGAGATTAGACCTGCTGAAAGAAACTTGATCCTTATCAGGTCTCAGGTACGTGGAATTGTGTTTTAGGTAGTAGGATTTGATCCTGGATGAGTCAAATCATGAATGATATTTTAAAGGCATCTTCCTTACTATCAACTGTTGGTTGATGTAAATTCATTTTCATCATAACTGGGTTGATGTTTGTCTAGCATGTACCTGTCCAGCAGGACCAGTTGTTACAATATTGAAATACTTCCATATCACATGGTAATAACCACTGCTCCATGAGAACCCTCACCTCCACTCTCCCAGCATCTTCTTCAGGACTGGCTCTACCATCCCCGCCTCCGACATCTGGCAATCAAAGGATTAATGCTTGGCACAGCAAGGAAACTGGTTGTTATATATTTTGAATATCTTCCTTTCCTTAATTATTATCGTAGTTCTTAATTTCATGCCAATCAATCACACAATTCTTCCTCTAAAATGTTCCTATACCTTAGAACTTGGCAAACTGCCTATTAAAACTATTTCAAAATCATGACATCAAGTGAAAACTCACAGTTTTAGTAGTTTTCTAGTTAAAATAGTAAAAGTAAATGTGTACAGATAGTGTTCATATTCCTGAATGCTTGATGGAGAAGCTGACTCTCTTTGGAGTATAGAGACCGTCAGTCAAGAGGAAAATTAAGATGGAATTAAGCACGATGTAGCCTTGCATACTAGAGGTGCTCCATATACGTTGGTAAATCATCCTGTAGGGAATGAGGCTGTTCCACGTGGAGGAGAGAGTTGGTCAGCGGGCATAGGCATGGTGCCAAAGTGTTTTGTTATAATGTCAGCCTTCCCTTGTTACTGATTTCTCTTGGCTCCGTCTTTGCCAACAGAACTCCATGTAGTGACCTCCCAGGAGTTGGCCTTAGCTATTCCCAGTGATGCTCTCTCTTAGACCATGGCCTGAAACCCATTTAATGTCTTCCAGACCTAGACTTTCCCTGTCTTCTGGTTTCATCAAATACAGCCCCAAGTCTTTCTGAGATCAACACTTTCCTAATGCCAGTTCCCCCGGTTCCTAGCTCATGTTCAGTTAAACATGTTTTTTCTTAAGTGTAGGTAAGGTTAAACTCATTAAATTATTTTATAGTCCAAGTGAAAATATTTCTATCCAAGTCACCATGAGAATATATTTCTGTATACGATTTCATTTATCTACTATTTACACATAGCAGCTGCACATTTTTAGTGCTAGGATGTTAGATTGCCTTTCAGAGTCAGGAAAATGAAATCACAGCTGGCATGAGCTGTGCAGAATGGCTGTCTTGACTGTATTTTCTCTTTCTCTTTCACTATGATGAATGTCATACCAGTAGCCAGTCAAAAGCATGTTCACCTGAAATGGTTCTTTTTCCAAACAAGAAACGTGACTCTGAGTGCTGTACATCAGTTGCCAAGCTAATAAGATAATCCTCTTTTCATTTCAGAGTCTATCATCTTAAAACTCAAGTCTTCTTTTCTCTTTGCAACAGTTGCTGGATAAAGATTCTCTTATTGTAATCCTATCAAAACGTATTTGCTTTTGCAGTTCACCTTGATAATAGTATTTATCTTTCTAAGCACCTAGAAAGAAGAGTGATAAAAGACAGATCTATTTAAAATTTCAGGAAAAAACAGGCACAGAGAAAGAGTAGATATGTTAAATGAGTAGCAACTTATAGCTTAAAAATGAATAGCTTAGAAAATGGAATCGCTTGGAAATGAATAGCAACTAAAATCCATAGCAGGAAAGAACAATCATTAATTCATGAATTAGGCTTCTATTAGCCTTGGATGGGGAAAGATAGTAATTTTCCAGTTGAAACGCTCTGTATTGATCACGTGTCAACACAGAAAATGTTGACTAAGTTGAATTTCCTGATGCTGAGCGGGTTACCAACCGTCCCCCGTGGCATTCTAACACGTCACCCTTTATTGGCACTAATGGTTTTGAAGTTGCTAACACTCTTTCAAAAAATAAACAAATAACTCACTCCGACAGGAGTGTGCAAGCAGAGCCATAATTAATGGATCGACCGTGCTCAGAACAGTTGCTGGTACTCAGTCTTTTAGTTGATAGAGATACTGTGCTTTCTTCTCTTCGTTTTGTATGGGAGCAATGAAAACTCCTGCTGACTTCTGACACTCTTGCTTTGAGTGAGGGGACCTTTCTCTCTTGTTTTAGAAGAGCCAAATAGTAGCAAAGTTTAGTTCTCTATTACTGAAATGATCATCCTGTATTGATCCAATCAATTGCTTCTTTATAGACAATTGCTTCTTTATTGGTAAATTGACTTCACTTCTGTTTCCCACTCTTAGGCACTGACATGTGACTTGACAGGCATGTAGAGAGATTCCTGAAATGTGTCATGTTCTGCTCTTGAGGTTTTTGGTGACTAAATTAAACAGAGAATGGCATTGCAAGAGCTTATGGCTTGATTTAAGGGTGTTTAGGATCTAGATTCCCTTGACTAAAAAGTAAATACATTTTATAGGGCAATTTAGGGCAAAATGTCCAAGTTAAGCTCACCATTTTGAAATAAAATATTTATGAAACAAGTTTTATATATTCCTTTTCTGAGCTGAGCCTAAAATTCCGTAACGCTGGTGTTTCTTATAGAAGTTTGTGAGGGCTCTTTCCAGAGCTGACATTGAATCGCTCACCTGCAGTGTTTCACACTAAGTTGTTGGCTGTTGGGACAGAGGCACTCTCATTTCTCTTTACATCACACAGGGACACTTTCGATCCTAGCAACTGCTGAGGCTTAAATGTGGAAGAGATGTGATTTTTCTTTTGAGAAGGAATGATGCTGGGTAGCTGTAGTTTCCCGTTTTTGAAATGGAAACCCTGCAGAGATTTGATCTAATGCGTATTAAAATTGCACACGTGGGTTTCTTTATCCCACTTGGACGCCATGCTAGTGTGGCAGCGAGAGCCCCCGTGCAGTCTCTGTGCTTCTTGGCCTGCAGGCCTCAGCAGAGCTGGCTGCTGGAGAGTCGACAGCTCAGAAATGAGTAAAGCAAGTGGGCCTGCGATGTCAGTGGCATATGAAGCCACACAGGACCATTTGCTCCTCCCCAGGTGCTCTCTTCTTGGCCTCCTGGTGATCTCATCTCCGGCCTTGTCCAATTCCTCCTCTCCATTGGCTACTTCCCTTTGGATGGGGCTTCAGAATTGAGTTAATCCCACTCCTCGGTTCACTGGACACTCTCAACAATCCATGCAGGTCCCTTCCTTGTTGTATGAGTTTGTTTCCTCTTAATCTGTCATCACCACACTCATCCTCCCTCTCCAAGACATATGCTCAAATGTGTCTGGTGTGAGGACAATGAGTGTGGTCCATTATGGAATATGCAGTCTGTGTGCATGTTTAACTTCGCATGTGTTGTAGTGCTGTAGCTCTCATTCTTTCTTGCCTTCTCCCCTCAATACGTTTGGAATGCCTATCCATGTGTGTGCAGCTACTTCATTGCTTCTAACTCGGCATAGGTTTTATGGTACGGATCCACCACACTTTACTTATCCATTCTCCTGGAGCTCCTACTCACCTCAGCGGCCTCCACCATTTCTCCACACCCTGAATCCTAGTCACGTTGACCTCTTCACACTCCTCTAAAGCGGCAGAAGTCTTTGCATCTCTTGTTTGACCCCCATGCTCACCACCTAGATAGCACCTATTATTGTACATCCTTTATATTTCTCCTTAAATGTAATTTAATTCAAGAAGTTTTCCTGATCGCCCCTCCAGAGTATGCTTGGGCTCCTGTTCTATGCTCACTGTATTCAGTTCTTCCAAAATTGAAACAAGATGGCACTTTATCATAATGCTCTACTAGCTGATAAGCTCCCAAGGGCCTAGATCATGTCTGCTTTGCTCACTTGAATGCTTAACTTCTCAGTAACTAGTTCAATGTCTAGAACATGTTAGATACTCTATAAAAATGTTGTGGATTGAATGAATAAATGCATGCATGAAATCAAGACATGACCACTGAATCCAAGAATCTTAATGCTCCCAATGACACAACCAGTTATGAATAGCATCCTCATTTTATTGGCAACCGAAGCTCAGAAAGATAAAACAAATTGTTGAAGTTACATGCATATGAGTCACGTAGACAGGTTTCAAACACATATATCTTTGACTGTATATGGTGGTATTTTAGATTCAGAAGTCTTTTGGGACCAGTCCATGACTTTTTCTCACTGACGGTTTTGCTATTATCAATACTCTCCTAACTCCTGATATCTAGCCCACTTTTTCTGGAACTTCTGGGAAGATGGCACATTAGTTCATCAGGACATCTCTATTGAGCTCTTATCGCTTTCCAAGTACTGTCCTACAAGCTGAGAAGACAGTGATGGAGGTAACAAGCAAAATCTCTGTCACAGTGGAGCTTACATTCTCGTGGGAGAGATAATGAACAAGCAGACATATAGCTTCAGGTGGTGTCAAGGGGCTTGAGAGAGATCTTGTGGTGGTAGTGGATAATTTAGACTGGTTGTTCAGAACATCTGAATGGACAAGAATGAGAAGGAGCCAGTCACAGAAAAATCCAGGGCAACAAAGTTCCGGGCAGAAGGCAGAGCGAGTATGAGAGCTGAGAGGGGAGAACAAGCTTGGTGTTTTGAGGAACGAGTAGGAGACCCCTGAGGTGGCAGCTTGGTGAAGGAGGAGATGGGGTAGATGGTGTCTTAGTCCATCCAGGCTGCCATAAATAAATACCACAGACTAAGTAGCTTATAAATAGCAGAAATTTGTTGCTTACGGTTCTGCAGGCTAGAAGTCCAAGATCAGGGTGCCAGCATGGTTGGGTTCTGGTGAGGACCCTCTTCCAGGTTGCAGACTGCCAACTTCTCAATGCATCCTCACAAGACAGAAGGGGTGAGAGAGCTCTTTTAGGCCTCTTATATAAGGGCACTAATCCCATTCATGAGGGCAGAGCCCTCATGACCTAATTACCTCCCAAAGGTCTCAATTCCTTACACCATCACCTTGGGGGTTAAGATTTCAATGTATGAATTTTGAGGGGGACACAAACATTCGAACTATGGCAGATAGATAGGCAGATGACACATCACGTGGGGCCTTATAGGCCATGACGGGAACATTGTGAGTGTGTCAGGAAGTCACTGGAAGGTTTTGAGCCAGGGAGTTATGTGTTCTGACTTATGTTGTAAAAAAATCACTTTGACTGATTACAGGGGCAAAAAGAGTGGAAGAAGAGAGACCAGTTAGGAGCCTATTGCTCTAGCCCAAGGTGGAGGCTGCAGGGATGGTGAGAAGCAGCCAGATCTGAAGTATATTTCAGAGTATATGAAATAAGATTTGCTAATGCGTTGAACGTGTGTACGGAGGAAGAGGGGAGACTGAGGCGGGGGATGTGAGAGAAAAGAAGGAATCAAGATGGGTTGACTACAGGTAACGATGGAGCCATTGACTGAGATGGGAAAGACTCAGAATGGAGCAGGTTTCAAAAAGCCAGGAGCTCTATCTTGGACATGCTTGGTTTCAGATATCTGCTAGACGTCAGGGGCCTTGTTAAGTGGGATGCAACCCAGGGCTTGGAGGAAAGGCTAGCCTTGAGATATAAACGTGAGAGCTGTATATAGATAGTTCTAAAGCCCGGCCCCAGGGAGTAAGGGGAGCCAGAGAGGGAAGAGAAGAGGGCGAAGGATGGGACTCCAGAGGAGGAGCAGCCAGCAAGGACTGAGAAGAAGTGGCCAGTGAGGCAGGAGGGGAACGAGAGAGAGAAAGTGCTCAAGGAGAGTGGTCAGCTGTGCTGGAAGCTGCTGAAGGGACGCTGGTCACTGGATTTGGCAAAAACCCGGCTCATCAGCGACTTTCCCAAGTCATCTCTCCCAGTGTGGCTCCAAAGAAAAGGCACATGCCTTTTGTTCATTGTCTGCATTTTTATGAATCCAGGTCTGCTTTACAGCCATCAGAGGATCCTATTACTTAAAGCGACTTTCCAGCAGGGCGTCCTTTTACAAGTCGAATATTCTGTGGTATGTAAATTATCACCTCCCTAATTTCTGTAAGAGTCGTGATTCATGAAGAGGTGTTTTTTCTTTCTTTTCTTTTTTCTTTCTCAAGTGAAATTCTCATTCCTTTACCTGATCCGCTTAACCGCTTGAAGTGCTTAAAGTCTTTAACGTTGGTTTCTGAAAAATGACCATCTACTCAGCTAATGAAGCTTCTGTCCAGTTTGTTTAAGGACAGTGCTACTGAGTCTGATATGATATTAGTAAGCTAATGAGTCTGACAGTAATATGAGCAATAACTTACTGAGCATTCGCCATATGCCAGGCATTGTTCTAACTGCTTCACATTTATTTACGCATTCACACCTCACAGCAGCCTAAGTGTTGTCATTGCTCCACTTTAGGGATGAGGAAACTGAGGTACAGAGAGGACACGCAAATGCCAAAGTTCGGGCTTCTAGTAAGTGGAGGGCCTGCACCCCAGAGCCCGAGCTTTCTGACCACCAACATAGACTGTCTTCCCTGGTCACTCTTCACCGAGTGTTCTCCAGGGGTGGGCACTGGTGACAGGCAGGGGTGACAGGCTTTGGCACCCTAAGAACTTTCTATTGTCCCCAGCTTCTGCTTACCAGGGCTTTCCCAGATAGCTTTGTGAACTGAGAATGTGCATATTGCATCTATGGATTTCCAAAAAGCTTTTCTAAAGACAATTGATAGGTGTGAAAAGAACTTTAATATCAGGTTGGCGGAGACAACATTAATCTCTAGTTCAAGTTAATGAGATGAGAACTTGCATAATGTAAGTGCCTGCCAGGGGCCCTGAGAAGCTGCCATTGTGATTGCTGTTTTATTTAGAGATTGTAAATATTGACAAATTGAGATTAAATTTCCCAGCTTCCCTTTTCTGTCAGCAATAAGGGCACTGAAGATCTGGTTAAAATTAATTATTTGATTTGCATGCATTTTGTTAATCACTCATTCCCTACAAACTTGAATATTTTCTCATCTTGTAGAATAAAATAAAAAAATTTGAAGATGATAGGACTAGAAGAGATAAAGTTATAATAGTGTTTGCGTATTCAAAAGTAAAAGCAATGCTTTGGCCTCTTCGGTGTTTAATTTTGGAAATTGAAGAGAAATGTCTTCTTCCCTACATAAAATAGGTGATGAAGAAGGAAAACAAAGAAGAGGTTTTTTGGTTTGTTTGTAAAAATACCTTCTATTCTATTTTGCTACTTACTCTGAGTCTTTCTAAAAAAGAAGAGTCTCAGTGGTTGGCATGGCTATATTCGCTGTGAAACTCTGCGCAATAATTCAGTGCTGAATCTCATGCCCCAAGACAGAGGTCCGCAGTAAATCCACATCATCTGATATCCTCACACGCCTACCACTTAGTCAGTGGAGCAACTCTTTGAAGTCATAAAAACATCAAACAACTATGCTATGAACTTCTTGTGTTTTATTGCTTTTTTATTTTTGTCTTCAGATTTCTGGGAAACTATAGCGAAAAATGCTATTGCTTTGCAGTTTCCACAAGATAGTAGTGAGGGAGTGGGGTTTGTGTGGGAAAGGGGATGGGATCAACCCATATTGGATGCCTCCCAGGTTCCAGGACTGCTACACACTTTAAATATATCATCTAATTTAATCCCCCCAACAACCCTGCAAGGTGGGTATAATCATTCCTAGTTTACCAGTAACGTAACGAGCACTGAACTCAACCAGAAAGCTTCGGACGTGCATTTCTGCTGATCTCCAGTCTTACAGCAGCCTGGAGCTTAGTGGGACCTGGGAAGAATGGCTTGTGCACCTGGCTCTTACTGAGTGTGTTGCTGAAAAGTTTCTTTTATGCCTGCTGTTTTTGTTATGATTTTTCCTTTTTGTAGGGTAGAAGAGATTAGCTCCGCCACAAGACCCTTCTCCAATTGTGGTAATTTGAATATGCAAATCCACCCTTTCTGTCAGGCGTCCTTGAGGAGAACAGGACATTTAGGAGAAAATGATCACACAGCACAGGAGAGCTCACTCTTGTTTACTCAGGAGCCTTACGTTCAAGATGCCACATTCTCTCAACCAGGAGACAAGTGCACTTGAACCCTGAAATAGCCAAGTTTAAAAAACGGCAAGTAAAATTTCTCAAAGGCTAAGAGAGCACGTAGTTCATAGACTATTTCTAATTGTGTTAACCAAAACACATGCCAGTTTTTGTTGTTGTCAGCCAATTAAAAGTTCTAGTCTTCCAGGAAGAATGTGTGTGTTGATTTCTGAACATGGAAATGGGACATGCGGACTAACGAAGGATTTTGTCTAGTTTGTGACAGTCATCATATGCACTTTAGTATCTAAAATAATAAGTAAACAGAAAAACCTTCACCTTTCCTGAGAGAACAGACCTCAGAGATTGTTGGAACAGGGATCAGTAGCGCACGTCAATAGTAGTAACATGGTCACTGTGGGAAGTAGCCCTCCTCGCCTTCACAACATCATTTGAGAGGGTCTTACTATATTTCATGGTCGTAAGTGCCGGTAGAAATGTGGTATTCTAGTAAGCAAATGTGTTCCTCTCTCTGCCTTCTATTTCGTGCTTTAACAAAACCACACTTTTTATAGACATCTGACTGGTAGAGCGGGAAGGCAGACACACTAGGCTGCAAAGACCTTGTTCCTGGTTTGGCCTGAACTTCACTACTTACCAGCTGCAGGATCTTGGACAGTCGAATCTCTGCAAGGCTTAAATTTCTCATCAATAGAACGGAGACAAGACTGTTGTGAAGGTTAAATGAAACGGTGCACCTCCAGCGTCGGCACACAGAACCCCTCAGCGAAGGTTAGCTATCTGGTTATCAACGTGGTCATCACATTGTTCTGTTTCATCCTCACGCGTCTTTGCATCTGTGTTTCCTCTGCATCTTCTCCCACTTGGTCTCCTCTCTGGGGAACTCCTTTCCACTTTCCCAAACCCTGGCTGGAATGTCAGTTCCTCTAGGAAGCCTTTTCTCACCTCTAGCCCAGAGACAAGCATGTGCTCCTCTTCAGTGCTCCTTCTTGACTTTGTGCTTGATTTTGCTGTGGCATCGTCCTGCCATGAAGGCTGTTCATGGAGTCCATCTCCTCTCCTCGTCTTGACTGTGATCACTATGAGGAACGGTTCTTTCTCACTCATCCTTGCGTTGCCAGCGCCCCAGTGCTTTACCTGGTAGACAGTGGGTGATCGTGGACAATTACTCAGCTGAATTTCTAACAGACACAGCCTGTGCAGCACCTGGTGTAAAGGAGTCCGGGGACTGTGACTCTGAGAATCGAGGCTGGTTCACAACAGGCATTCCTCTCTCAACCTGCTGCATCAAATTGAGCTCTGTTTCCATAGTCCAAAAAAAACCATCCAATCTGAAATTGTAGTTCAAGTCATGTTAGTGTGACATCGTACAAAGTGCAGCTTAAAAAAATGACCTGCACAAGAGGCTGACTAGGTCCTCTGTGATAACAGAAGAGGCTTACAGCAAACCTTATTGATGTGGTTTTGCAAGTCCTAGTTCAAGTGTTGGCCTCCATGCTGCCCATATTCCTAGCTGTGGTTTAACCCTCACCAGGGGCTTACATGCAACTGCCTCACAGCTTTGATTTGCACTTATGATTTTTATATTCCCAGTAAGCTCTAGGACAAACTTTTATGAATACAGAGAGTGTCCTCTTATCTCTTACCAGCAGATGGATGGAGTACATTTGTGGTTGGGTTGGAGTTCAAGTATTAAAATGATGCTCTAATTTGAAATGATATAAAACTATCCAGTAAAACTCTTTTGTCTTAATCTTATCATATTGAACATATTTATATTTGAGCCAGCTTTCTACTCTTTGATTATATGATTTTAAATGGAAAACAACAACAAAAAAAACCCTTAAAATAATAAATTGACCAGCTCTCTCGAATCGGTCTGGGGCTGTATTCTTGAGGCTGCAATGCGTGTTCCACGAGAAACTTTAAAATTAGGGCTTTTGTTGTGATGATAGTTTGACAATGAACTTAAGTATCTTCTGGACCATCCTCTAAGTGAACTCAGGGCTTACATTCCTGCTCGTTTTGGTGCCAAATGACGCCAACTTTTCCTCCGGGCTGCGGAGGAAGACCAGAAGCTGGCCACATGACATCCCCACACACGGAGGAACGGGCCGGCTCAGCCCAAGGAACGTGGGCCTTAGCAGTCAGCACCACATGCACAAATCACCAAAGGGGATTTGGCTTTGCAAAAGCACATAAATTAGTCACATTAAAGTAATGCTACTAATTGGATTTTATTGGTTTTGTAGTTTTATTTGCATTTAATTTGAAAATTTGTTCTGGTTTGATAGTTGCTTGAAAGAACAATAAGGGTAAGGGGTTTAGTTTTGCATTTATACATATTTAAACAACATTATAATTTTTAAAACTAATGCAATATTGTGTCTTGAGGGTTTTTTCCTTTCAATTCTTTGAAAGCAAACCATATAATTAGTCCATTTTGAGAAATGTTACCATGGGTCCTGTTTGTGGTGGTGATTTTTCTGGGAGAGTTTGTCGATGACCTAAGAGCCCCTTGTATGGCATACTGCCTGTCATGGGTGCTCAACAAACCCTTGCCAGCCTGAGGAGAGCCCTGGGCTCCCTGCCATTCTGCCATCTGTTCATTGGGCAACTGGGAGCAAGTCTGTGACTCGGTTTCCTTATCTAACCGAATTGGTGCTTGGATTTAAGGATCTCTTTTGCTCCTTTTATCTCTGAAATTTGAGTCTACAAATCCGGCAGATTTTTTGCCATTTATTTGCCTTTCCTCTAGGCCCCTCAGCCTGACCCATAAAATTGGATTTTTCTTCAACCCTTAGACATCACTGACAACACTGCCATGTTTGAGTTTATTCAATTAATTTTCTTGAAACATGAACTCACCTTTCTTATTGGAAGTTGTAAAGTCTCCTTTTTTTTCCTCGAAAGAAAAGAAATATACAAAGACAGCACTTAACCCAGACCTTTGGGCATATAGACCAGTATATCCCTTTTGAAAGGACTTTATTTTTTATTTATTTATTTTTTTGAGGAAGATCAGCCCTGAGCTAACCTGCCAATCCTCCTCTTTTTGCTGAGGAAGAGTGGCCCTGAGCTAACATCAGTGCCCATCTTCCTGTACTTTATATGTGGGACGCCTGCCACAGCATGGCGTGCCAAGCGGTGCCATGTCTGCATCTGGGATCCAAACTGGTGAACCCCGGACCGAAGTGGAACGTGAGCACTTAACCGCTGCGCCACCAGGCCAGCCCCTTGAGAGGACTTTAAAATCTCCAACAAAGGCTGTTGGACAGAATGCCAGGTAGTGTTAACTCTGTGCTCCCTCCCTCTGGTCCCAGCCCATTGGTTCTCATCATTGGTGTGGAATCTCTGCAGCACCATGACAGACCTGTGGCCTGGCCCACAGCCCTGCACACCTCGCGCTGGGCTTTGGGAGCTGGGACGACTCAGCGATGGGCGGCACAGCTGTGGCGCATTAGGATAGACCTTGCACTTGGTGAATGGGGAGCCAGTTTGAGCAATCTTAATGCAGCCTCAGATTATTAGCTTCCTTATTCTTTCTGGGGAGGGACTGCAGAGCCGAGGGAAAACAAGAAGGAGAAAGAAGGATCACTTTCCTCACGGAGCGGAGCGGGCTGCCTCCGAAGTGGTCCACCAGCCCAAGTCAGAGGCCCAGCTCAGCTGTCAGGAGTTCCAAAGAAGTGGCCCATTTAAGAAAATTCATCTCTAATGTAGGATGAATTCAGGCTATTGTGTGCTGGGTGGCAGATTGGAAAAGGGAAATGTAATCTTATAATAACTTTTTGGTTGATGGACTGCAGGTGAACTCAGGTTTGATTTGAAGCAAAAAACCATGCCATGAAGAAAAATGTTTATAGTTGCCATTTGGTTTAAAGAGCCCTGGAGCTCCCATCTTTATTATGAAATATAGTCTTAGACAAAAATATTTAGCTGCGCTTCTGTAAATTAAAATCTAGTTTCTCCTTAGGCTTATGATTTGAAGTCAAGTTTCTGAGTCAGGTGAGATAATTAAAAGGAAACTAGAAGCAGAGGATGATAGATGTGGCCCGCGGCCTTGGCAGACAGAGGAGCCCCAGAGATTGTTCTGCTGAGCACAGACTGTAGATCCATCATCAGGACAGCAAACACGTTCCTTGAAGAAAGAGGAAGAAAAGAAAGAGAAGTGACACAGAAGCCTCGTGTCACAGGGAAGCAAAGGAAGATTCTTATAGGGACGTTCCGCTTAAAGAGCTGCCTCTTATTGTCCTTAGAGTTGCTTGAGTTCATTTAATAAGCAACACTGAGTTCAAAGATAGCTCTGCCCTCCAACGCTCACAGCACGCGGTGCTGCTCTTGGCGCCACGAGACAGCCGGCTGTGATGGGAATGACGTCATCAGCGCCTGGCAGAAGCTGGGCAGCGCGCGGAGGGACTGGGTGGGAAAGAACCTAGAGCTGGGAGAGTCAAACTCTAGGTAACTACTGCTCGCTCAGTGCTCTCTGATGGTATAAATTGTACTGACGTGGTGGAGCCTGAAGTAGTGTGTAAGATGGATGGTGCCATAATAAGGGGAAAAGTTGAAAAACATCTATTTTTATACATTGAAAAATTGAGGCAGTGATAGTTTAAGAATAAATGTAAATATTTTACAGCACAACCCTGCTAGAAGCAATAGAAAGTCAGATAATAGTTCTAGCTGATTATTCCTATCAGCTTGTACATGGCTGCCAAGGGTAATTTTGTTCTTATTTCCTTCTTCTCTCCACCCTGCAGAAAAAGAAGAAATTAGTCAGATTCATGTACTTAAAATTGATGCTTGTTAATTTGCTGACCTCAATTTTATGAGTTGAAGAGCTGTTGAAGCAGGCCCCACATTCCCTGAACGCATTGGGTTTCCGGGTAGTCTTTCCATACAAATGGTACTCTGTATTTTCTGGGGTTCTTCCGTGTGGGAGTAATTCTTTTCTATTTCACATGTATTAGTAATATAGGTTTAATTTCACGCAGGCTTTCTTGTTTCTAAATGGTTTTTCATAACTTCCTTGGGCTGAATTCTGAGCTCCTTTGCACCCTCAACCTAGTAAGAGAGGAGCTGGGGTATTGCCCGCAGCCTCTGCTTGGCCTCTTTGTGTGTCTGCAAGGGGCCTGAGAGCTGCGCCTGGTCTCTTGAGCTGCCCAGGAAACACACCCTTTGTTCTTAGTTTTGGCAGTTCCTCTTTTCCCCCTCCGGCTCTGTTCCTGAAGCTTAGATGAGGATGAAGACATTGGTGGTAGAATCCAGCAAAGCTAAGTGAGCAGGTCTCCCAGCCCTTCTCACCCCAAGTAAGAGCCAGTGTAGGAAGTGAGAGTTCAACCAGCAGCCCGGTCACACCAATTCAAACCAAGGACACAGAGACCAGGGATCTGACGGCCATCAAGGGCTCTAGAATGTGGTCAATAGTGCTTTGCTCTCGATAGTCTGTAGAGCATGACGGTTATAAAAATTAATCAATATGATCCTCTTTCTAACTAAAATCTTATGCAAAACCTCAACCCGAGCCTTCTGTCCCCTCCCCTATGTAGTCTCATTCCTTCGGGGGTGGGTAAGAGACGTTCTCACGTGCAAGTGCTCATTTAAAGAATGAATTTTGTGGCTTAAATTTTTTTTAAATCACTGTGCTAGAACAATAATATTCCAGAAGTCTTAGAATTGTGCACCCCATTTAGTAAAAATGTTTTTGAGTATACTTACGCTATAAGTATATTTGTTTGTTTTATACATATAGCACTTTGCCAATATATTATGTGCATTTAAAAGTGGACAAAAACTGGTTAAATTATTTAAAAATCCGTTAAGTAGAAGCTGTAATATTTTCTCCCTGTACGCCAGTGGGTTATATTGCGTACCCGCTATGGTGCGTGCCCCGCAGTTTGGAGACCGTTCCTAGAGTCACATTGATGGTGGCTGAAACGAATGTAATGGCAGCCTCAAAATCTTGGCAACTTAACATCATAAACGTTTCTTCCTGAGAGTGTTCCTGTCCAGCGTCAGTGGGTGCAGGGCCCCGGCCCCGGGGTCAGAGACCTGGTCTCTTCATTCGTGTGGTTCTGTCATTTCCCAGGAGCTGGTCTTCCTTCACACGCTGCTGGAGGCTGGGAAACCAGCCAGCGCAGTGAATCCGGGAGAGGGTTTTATGTCACTTCCTCCCCTGTTTCATGGTGGGAACTCAGCCACGTGCCACACCTTGGGAAAGCTGTGACAGGCACTCAGCTGTGAGGTCAGGAGGAAAACAGGGTTTGGTGACTGTCTACAACGCTTCTGCCATCAGAACGACTGCTACAAGGGTCGGCCCGTGGCCGAGTGGTTAAGTTTTCACACTCTGCTTTGGCGGCCCAGGGTTTCTACGGTTCGGGTCCTGGATGAGGAAATGGCACTGCTCATCAAGCCATGCTGAGGCGGTGTCCCACATAGTAAAACCAGAGGGACATACAACTAGAATATACAACTATGTACTGGGGGGCTTTGGGGAGAAGAAGAAGAAGAAAAAAAGATTGGCAACAGTTGTTAGCTCAGGGCCAATCTTTGGGGAAAAAAAAAAAAGAATGAATGCGCCATTGAAGGGGGGATTTTCTTCTGCTCCCTGGACTTGAAGTCTTAGCTTTACTTTGTTGAATGAGGCATTTAGAAAGGCAGGTGTGCACCTGTTTTTCAGTTAGAGATTATGTTCGGCTCATTGTAACAAAACCCCCTCTAGAGCGGCTAAGTAAGAAGGGTTTTACCTTTCTCACGCCATGAGAAGTGTGGGGTAGGCAGCTGTCAAGCGCCCAGGCTCTGTCCAGCTCCCTTCTCAGTGCTCTCATCTCCGGATTGATGCTCATTGTCCCCAGGTGTCTGGTCTTTCTCTAGGCATCTTGTTTATTTTCAAACAAAACAAAGGATGGAAAGCAAAAAATCAAGATGCAAATGCCAGTTGAGTCTGTCCCATTTAGCAAGTCCCCCAGGGACCCCTTCTGGGAGACTCTGCTCATATTTCCTTGGCCATATCTGTATCCCAAGACCATCCTACTCAACCATTGCTGCAAGGGAGTCTGGGAAGCTGATTATTTTAAGCTGGGCATATTGCCAACCCTGAACAAATTAGGGGTTCTATTACTTAGAAAGAAGAGAAAAATTACTACCTGCAGCCATCTGATAATTCAAATATCTCAGTCTCTGCATAAGTCCAGCGTGGTGAAAGGAGGCTGGTTTGCTATCAAGCTGAGTATATACCAAGGCATACGTTATGCTTTTCCAATTCTTTGAGCTCAAATTGGCTGCTGAGATCTCTTATAAGTGGTGCTATAAATTAAGCCATGTGTTCTTTGAGGTTAAAATTCTTTACATGTGTATTTCCTCTTAGTTAATTATAATATAAACGTTTTGAAACGCATTTTCTGGTAAACAGGAGTGCAGCATTTAAAGCTCAGTCTTGTATTGTTTACCAGATGCTCCTGGGGTGACTGACATGACGGAGAGCATCAGGGACACACGAGCTATTCATTTCTGGATTTCCTGGTGTCGATCCCTGCACCAATCCAGTTCTTCAGGAAGCGTGTGCTTGGCATTAGCTTATTTCCCACAGACGTGTCTTCTTTTTTCACATTTAAATAATACACAAGAGTGAAGACGAAATGAAGACACTTGCACAAACCTGTGACCTTGTTGCTGGGAGGCATTGTTTGATGCGACTTGGTGGCGGGGGACGTGCGTCTCTCCTGAAAAGCTGAGAACGCACTCCTTTGGGAGCTACGTGACCTTCCTCCCAGTTTTTTTCTTTGTCTTGGCTGCTAGGAAACTCAGAGCCAATTTTAGTGCTCATATGAATAATGTCTTATTTCACATTCCTGATAAAATTATTCCCTTTTTGCTCTAAACAGCTTCTGATATCTTTTTCTTAATCTCACTTTTAACTGTGTGCTGTTGTATATGGATTTTTATCATAAGCTGCCTTTTGAAATATAGAGTAGAAATGACAAATAAATAAATTAATGAGGAAAATAAATGAGGAAAATCCAAATTGTTTATTAATATCTCATTCCATCAAAACCATTTCCTTGGGAAGGGAGTAATTTAGGCTGTCAGATTTATCTTAAAGTCTTTGGATTGTGGAATGGCATTTTCACTTTGGAAGTACATAAATGAGCTACATTCTTCAATCTGTTCATCTTTTTGCATTTTAATTAGAGTTCCAGTCTTGATAGGGGTTGGCATGAATGGGCAATTACCACCAAGACGAATGGTGATGATGTTTATTATTATGATGTTTTTTCTTTTATTTGAACTTCCGGAGGGAAGCAGCATTTATCTCAGTCATTGAATTTGGAAAATTTAAATTGTTAATAATAAAATTAAAATTTAATAATTTAAATTTAAGTTTTCCCCTTCTTTCAAAATAGTAAATTTTAAATGTGACAGGCAGTAAGTAAGTTATGCTTGAGGTGATACAACACTGGCGTTAATGGGGAACATAACTGGAAAAAAATAAGCACCACGTAGGAGAAGAGCTCATGCCGCTCTCCTGGAATACACGTCCCTCTTATAGATGTCACTGGAGATGACACTCCTGCCCAGTTGGCTTCCAGGATCTGTGTGGGGGTGGCCCAGGCCCAGCTTGGGGTGGTTTGGAGCTTCATTGAGTGGGCTGGATTGTCCGTAGACTTGCACTTGAGGTCCTTCATTGGAACAGGGTGGGTTTGGGGATGGGAACAGAAGGGGCAGGGAGGCCAGGGGCTGGGGTCTGGAGCTAGGACTCTCCTCACGTCTCTATGTTCAAGCACCAAAGACTCCAGGAAGTTGAGAAGTCTACATTTTAACCTTCTAGCCTCAGGTTCTCTCAAAGAACCTAAAGGGCAAAGCTGACAGGGATTGTGAGCTGGGAACCTCTTGAGGGTAGATGGTGATGGGCTGAGGAAGAGCTCTAGGAACTCCATCTAGACTCTTGCCTTGGGCCATGAGAATTTTAGGGGCAGGCCTACCTAACATCTTCCTACTCTTCCTAGGTTCTACTGTACAAAGTTCAAACTCCTTCATGTGGTCTTCAAGGTCCTACACCATCTGGCCCCCAACCTCTTTGACACTCTTGCTTCATCTTTTGATGTACCCTGTGTCTCATACTTGTCTTCTTTCAATGTGCTACTTTCCCTAAATAGCACTGCCTGCCATCTATTCCCCAAGACAGAAAGGTAGAGTCATGCTTCCCAGTTCTGGCTCCCGCACCTCTCATTTCCGGTCCTTCCTCTTCTCACTTCTTCATGGCCACCCGTTTGGTGCAGGTTACCATCATTTCCATGTGAATTACTGCAGTAGCTTGGCCTCCCCACGTCTACTCTGACCCCATCCAATACCTACTCTACTCTGTGGCCAGAGTAATCTCTTTGAAACTGACGTTGAATCAGGTCACTCCTTGCTTGAAAGTCTGCAATGGCTACTATGGATAAATACCAAAGTGTGGCCCTCAGGCTCCATCTGGTCTGACCCTGCCTACCAGTCCAGTCTCCCATTATTCCACTCTGCTCCTCACTCTCTACACCCCAGCCACCCTGTCCTTCTCACAGTTGCTTGCCCAGGGCTCCACCCTTCAGCTGCCTGTTCAACTGTCACTTCTTCAGAGAAGAAATAAGTAGGTTCCCTTGGCACATGCCCTCAGAGCGCATGTTGCACTTCTCACTATTTGGGAGTGTGTGCCCATTTGTGTGAGTACTTCATGGATCTCCCTCTCTGGCTAGACTGCACTGCGTCCGATAGGTCAAGGGCTGCACTTGTCAGCATTTACTCACCATTGTAACCCCGGGGCCTGGCACATCGTACATGCTCAAACATGTTTGTTGAATGGATGAATGAATAAATGGGTGAATGACTATCTCAATGTGCTTTCCCACAAGGGAGCAGGATGAAAGGAAAATAACAATGAGTTGTTAATCCTTACTGTTTATTCTGTGCCAGACACTGTTCTAGATGCTTCACATGTATTGACTCAATATGCACGACATATCTACAAAGTATGATCTATTGTTATCCCCAATTTTACAAATGAGGAAACTGAGGCATGAAAAGGCAAAGTACCTACTCTTTTAGTGCAGGCTGCACGTAGTGCCTTCCTCCCAAAGAGAACAGTTTGGCGAAATGGAAAAAGAGAGTGCCTGCACAGTGGAGAAACCTGACGAACACCACCTCAGCCAGGTGAACAAGGTCGACGCCCACAGTCGTCAGCGTCAATGTCATGTTGATAGTACAGAATGTACTGTCATATGATGACATAATGTGCTGAAAATGGTGCTTTACCTCTGTGATCCTCCTCCCCCAAACACAAGACTAATCCTGAGGAAAACGTCAGCCGAACCCCAACTGAGGGACATTCTACAAAATACCTGATTAGTCCTCCTCAAAACTGTCAAGGTCATTAAAAACAAGGGAAATCTGAGAAACTGTAGCAGCTAAGAGGAGCTTCAGGAGGCATAAAGACTAAACGTAGCGTGGCATCCTGGATGGGATCCTGGAGCGGAACTAGGACATGAGGGAAAAACAAAGGCAATCAGAGTAAAGTACGCGCTTTCGTTTTCAGTCCCTGTGTGAGACAGATCAGAGGGCACAGAGGTGAGGCAAATGGGTACGATGCTGACATGCCTCTGTTATCTGGTAACAAGGAATTCCATGCGGTTAATAAGCATAATAAGTTCTGAGTGCCCATTGTTGGCAGAGCATCATCATAGACAAGTGGATGTGATATTATTCAAACCATCGTTCATCTGGAGCCAATTACTGTCTTCTTCACTTATGCAGTGAGTGGACAAAGCTTCTGCTCTACAAAGGGAGTTGGTGAGCCGTGCGAAGGACACAGGCTTTGGGATTCTGGCTCCACTGACCGGCTGTGGGAACTTGGACTAGCTAGCTAATCTCTGCATCGCACTTTGTGCCTCTGTGTGTTGTGTTGATTCTTATTTGCAGTAGCATTCACGACAATGCTTATGAAGGCTCCTAACCCAGTTCCTGGTACAAAAGAAGCACTTAGGACACTGTCATTGTTTTGAATCTTGGCAGTACATATCCCTTTAGCCATAAAGTGGTCTGTTTGTGTTTCAAGACCAAACTTCCCAGTTGTATGTTATTCTCAGGGTGGACATCAATTTCACATGATTTCTGTTTAAAGCTCTAGAAATGGAAAGACTGATTGTTCCTGTACAGGAGGCACAGTACGCATTTAGTTGTATTAGTTGAGAATGGGTGGCAATTAGAGAATTTTATCAAATTTATTATCAGTAATTACAAAATATAGCTTGAACTATTATTATTGAAACTTTAAAGGAAAATCATGTTATTGATAGCATGCTTATTAACTCAGTGGGAATGACACTTAATTAAAAAACAGTGGGGGGCTGCCTTTGGGTTTTCCATACAATGTGTAGCAGAAATTTTGCTGCAATGCAGAAATGTAATAAATGCTTCTCATTTAATCTGGGAGCTCTGTAACTCCACAGTGCTTACTTATGTGATAAATGATTATCATTGATCTCTCATAAGTTATTACTGCTGTCTGTTTAAAAAGAGACCCCTCTCACTTTACTATAGTGTATTTGAAAGGCTGTAGGGGGAAATATTGGAAATCATTGCTTCCTGGTTGCCATCTTCATAAACCTATAAAACAACTCACAATTTTTTTCATTTCATTTTGACTGAATAAACTTTAGTCTAGTGAGATGGTTCTGTTTTATTATCAGGCAAATCTACAATAAAATTCACGGGAAATAAGCTGAGATTACCAGAGAATAGATTCATAAGAGAAATTTTGGAGCCTGTGAATTTGAAGTACATTCTGGGACTGAAAATTAGTAATAACTGAGATTAGAATTGGTTGTGGATATGTCTATATATAAGCCAGAGGAATGGACAGAAATTCAGACAGCAAAAATTAATTTCAGACGGCCTATGTCATTTCCCCCAGTGAGACAAGAATATTCTTATCCATCTGACAATAGAATGGAAGCTAGAAATATGTTTTTTCCTCTCTTGTTATCCGGGAACACACCAGCAGAGTTCACAAATATTTTTCTAGCAATGCCTGTTGGAATTTCCCTTCTCCAGTGCTAGTTTCATCTCCACGTCCCACATTCTTTGCAGTGTTGGCATATTAGTCCTTGTTTCTAGACTCTCCTCTCTCCTTGTTACTTCTAGCCTGGACTCTGGTGGGAGAGGCCTCTCCCTGCCATCTTCACCTCCTAGCCCACAAATATTCCAGTCTACCCGGCCCGTCCGTGTGGCCACATCAGTCTCCCCAAAGCTTCCCTCTGCACACGTCACCCCTCTTCTTCTCTCCAAACATGCCGGGACACTTTAGTTCCCACAACATCTTCAGAACAGACTTCCTCTTGGTGACACAGCCCTACTCTCCCTTTTCTACCTGCTTCACATGGCCCTCCATGTCTTACCCTAATGGGGCTGCTCTTGTTTCCAGAATGTGCGTGCCCTTTTCTTTCCTGCCTCTGGGCCTTTGCCCTCCTGCTCCCTCAGCCTGGAGCACCTTCTTCCTTACCCTGTCTCCATTTGCTAATGTCCTGTCCATCGGTAAACACAGCTGCAGGTGCCAACCCATCCCATGTTCAACAATAACAAAACTTTCTTCACTTTAATTAGAAAATCACAATACCAACACTACTGATGATTTGGAAATAGAGAAGAAAAAAATTACAACAAAGTCTATGATGTAATTATTAATATTCCCATTTTAAATTTTAAGATAATTGTGGATTCTCATGTGGTTCTAAGAAATGATATGGAGAGATTCCAAAAGCTCTTCACCCAGTATCCCCCAAAGGTGACATCTTGCATTACTGTAGTTCAATATCACAACCAGGAAATTGACATTGCCACAATCCACTGACCTTATTCAAATTTCACCAGTTTTACACGCATTCATTTGCACCTGTGTACTGTGTGTGTATGTTTGTATATGTTTGTGCACCTGTGTGCATTCAGTTCTGTGCAATGTTATCACATGTATAGATTGGGGTGACCACTGTCCCAGTCAAGACACAGAATAATTCTGTCATAAGGATCCCTGGAGTTGCCCTTCCATAGCCACAGCCACCTCCCTTCCCTGTCCCTCTCTAACCTCTGGAACCACTACTCTGCTCTCCAGCCCTATAATTTTGTCATTTCAAGAATGTTATACAAACAGAATTATGCAGTAAGTAGAAACCTTTAACAGAAATTTTCCAGTTGTTTGCTGGGGAGCTTTGTGATGTAAGTGCCCTCTCTGTCTTCCTCATGTCATCTTCAAGATAGTCTATGCTGCTCCTGTTTACAACTGAGGCCAGGCAGAGAGAATATGTGATGGAATGCAAGTTCCTGGCGGATGTTTTAGACAGAGCTTTGACTTTCAAAGACCACAGATTTGGTGGATATTTGAGCCCATCATACCTAGATTTTTGAGGGGCAAGAAGGGCACAAGTGACATTGCATTAGTCAATATTTGACATGGAGCACATCCTGGCTATACCACTCCCTAGCTGTGTAACCTCAGTTTCCTCATCTGTAAAAAAGGGGATGATAATAGTGTCAACTTCATAGGCTTGGGTTGAGGATGATATATATACATTGCACATGTTTTCTTGCACATTAAGTATTAAAAGTAGTATCTCCTCAGGTTTAGATTTATTTAACAAAAATTTATACAGCATCTTCTCTATGCCAGGAAGTGCCAGAGTCAACACAATGGTGAGCAAGGCTAGACAGACCTCTGTGAGATGTCTACTTTTAGTCAAGTAGGGTGTGTTTTCAGATAACATACAAAGAGCAGGACTAGAGCATAATCTAGTCTGATCTACTTTTCTACAGAAGTGGAGATTTTTAGTAAAATCATACTTCTCCTGGTGAAGGTCTTTTTTTATAAGTTAAAAGTATCCCTCCTTCCTTACCTTTTAGCAATCCTTTCCGTGTTGTTAACTAAGGAAGATGGCAGCCTCTTGCTCTTAGGTACTAGAGAACAGGAAGTAGTTCTGCATCACACCTTTAGCCGTGTAGTCCACAGCTTTCCTGGGCCGTTTCTCTGGAAGCACGCCACTCAAAGATCAGCACTCGGTGAGCTAGATGCTCATTCATGTCTTTGTTTACAAATTCTCAGGGAAAAGTAAAATTCAGAGTAATGATGAAAAACATATGCAAACTTAATAAGGATTAGCGTAATAAACACCTGTTGGTGTCTTTCTCATTTTAAATTTTGCATATTATCAATCAGTGCTTAATCTTTTCTGTTTTGCTAACTTATGTACCAGGTAGCTGCCACCTTCTGTTGCCTGTTCCCTTCTCCTGTTTGATCAAAGCTATTAATTATCACCTACTTTTTAGAAGAAAAGTGTTAATTGCTTCTTTGATTCTTAGCTCCTTCATCTGTAAATTAGAACTAAAATCTAACTTGCTTACCCCTCAGGGTTATTCTAGGGAACAGATGAGGTACAGTGTGTGAAAGAATTGGTAAGTAGCAAAGGACTTGCAAATGTGAGTTACTATGAGCGCGGTATAGAGGAATGAGCACAAACTTGGAGCCAGACAGTCCTGGGTTCAAATCCCAGCTCAGGCACCTTGTGCTGGCTGTGTGACCTGGAGCAAGAAACTCTACCCTTAGCCTCAGTTTCCTGACATGTCAAACAAGACTGCCGTTACATACATATATGTCTTCCTTAAGGTTGTGCTCTGGATGCTCTCTGTGCCTCCTTCCTCCCTGCCCCGATCCCTTCTCTGCTTTCCTCTGAGCCCTGGGTATCTGATCCCTGTGAATGCATCATCCAGGCTCCCTTGCCAGTTGGCTACCAGTTGAGATTGGCCAGTGGAAGGCACGGGCAGACCAGGTGGTGATAGGAAAGAGAGGCGGGACACTTCTTTCCTCTCTCTGGCTTCTGTGCTTAGTCTCTGGCAAGGAATGTGTCCCTCCTTGAACTGAGCGTCCTGGACAGCCCCTCGCTGACAGTTCCAGTTCTCACCGGACTCCAGGAACACTATCCTTTCCTGGGGGGTGGTGACAGCTCTCTACTGCTGCTAATCTCTGGGTGCCTTGCCACTTCTTATTGGTTCTGTTGATGAAAATAATCCATAACCAAACTGTAAATGAAAATTGGGGTGAGTCTATTCTGAGCTAGATCTGAAGACTAGCTTAGCCTGGCGTCTTCCTTCCCCAAGGAAGGAGGGGCACAAAAGAAGTGGGATGTACAGAGCGGTTATATACCATCAGAAAGCATGTATCACATAGGATTCAAATGTCCCTTCTACAATAGTCACGAGACTGCTCTGTCGGGACAGCGACTGATGGACACAGCAGGTAGTAGGTCTGCTGTCTCGGTGGACACAACAGCGTGGCAGGTCTGTTGTCTTGAGCTGGGTGGTCACAGGTGAGCTGGGTGGTCAAAGGTGAGCACAGCAATCAGTTCCTAGCCTAGGAAGAGATGCTTATCATTAAGGAAATGCCAATGTGGGGGAAGTGGCATCTTCATCTTAAGGCCATTTGTTCTTGTCTTTGGGACACGGCCAGTGCTTAAAGCAGATATACAATGCATGCTCAACAGCCACATCAGGCCCTTTTGGAAAAACAAGGTCAGGCCAAATTAGGTTTACACCAAATGGCTTCCTCATGTACCCCAATATATCCTATTGCTTGCCATCTGTGTCAGTTCCCTTAACTGTATGTACCTCTGTACCCTTCGTGAAGGCCTGTTTCTTTGAGCCACCCGTGCTGATTATTATTCTTGCTGAGATCCCAACTGGTACAGGTGGGAAGGGGTCAAATTTAAACCTAAGTGAACATTATTTAGTCTTGGATCTGGCACAAATGGCTCTCATTTGTCTCCGATGTTTTGCTCTATTTTTGTGCAGAGAGTAACTTCCTCTTATTCCTCACGGTTTACATCAAATCGGCTCTTTTACGCTAAACACACAAAAACAGAGTGAGTTTGATCACCCAACACAGAGATTCTGCTGTCACAGATCCTCCTCTGCCAGCCCTTCCAACCAATTCATAGACTCTCATCCTCACCCCCAGTTAATGATCACCAACTGTAATTTTTTGTGCTAGGTGCTAAAGATCGTGTGCTGGTTAGCCTAGCTTCTCCTGGAGTTTTTACAGCCTGCTTTTCAGTTGAGAAAATGTTGTTGTTGCTGTTAAGATTCAGGCTCAGAACTGGAAGCTACCTGAGCCTCCCTTCTGTGCATGATCCCGGCAGCATGCATGGCAGACGGGCACCCGGTCCCTCCACGCTCTAGGAATTAAGGAATATGATTTGGAGAAAAAGAAACCCATCCTCTTCCCCATGATATCCAGACGTGGATTGTGATGCTGCCATTTGAAGACCTCTCTGGTTAGATTTTTCTTCTTCTAAGTAATTGAATGAATACGATTAATTTTATGAATATCCTTTTGTACTCGCAAATCATTTTTTTATTATATAATATCCAGGAGAGGAAAGACTAGCGAGTAATGAAGTTGGGTGATGAGAGGCAAAGAATATGACGGCTGACTTTCAGTGTCTAGTTTGAACCTGTTTCTTGCCTTTGGATGCTTAGACCGCTGGGACTTTAGAGAAGGAAGGAGCCTTACTGACCACAGTCAATTCCTCCGACTTACAGACAAGGCAATGGGGATCAAAGTTAGGAACAGACTTGCTCACTCAGAAAGATGTTATTTCTAGGGTTCAGGGATAGTGAATTCAACAGCGTAATCTAAGTGTTGCTATTGACCTCAGAACCTTGAGTACAGAAAGATGTTCCCATTTCCACAGATTATTTTGGAAAGAAAATCAGAAGCTTGAGAACACTGATCCACATGACCCTCTGCTTAAAATTAAGAAGAAAATTTTGAAGAAGAAGAAAATTAAGAAAATCCTGATGTGTGTGTGTTTGCTGTCTTTGATTTTGTTTTTCACTGACAAGCTCTGAGAAGCATACCCTTTGGTTTTCAGTTTCCCCTACATTTGTATGTGTGCATTCTTTTATTCTTTTCTTTTTTTTAAATATTGCTTTCTTTGACCTATCCATGGCATTTGCTTGTGTGAAAAATTACAAATTTAATTTAAAAAAAGAAGAGAAAGATTCATACTGGCACGAGGTCTAGGTCATACGAGATTCTCAGGAGAAAACAAACCAGATTCAGACCTGAAAAAGAATAATTGGCTCCGGGGGCCGGCCCAGTGGCGCAGCAGTTAAGTTTGCATGTTCCACCGCGGCAGTCCGGGCTTCACTGGTTGGGATCCCGGGTGCAGACATGACACCGCTTGGCAAGCCATGCTGTGGCAGGCGTCCCACGTATAAAGTAGAGGAATATGGGCACGGATGTTAGCTCAGGGCCAGCCTTCCCTCAGAAAAAAGAGGAGGATTGGCAGATGTTAGCTCAGGGATAATCTTCCTCAAAAATAAATGAGTAAATAAATAAAATTAAAAAAAAATAAAAAGCTTAAAAAATATTGCTCCAAATTTCTTAGAAAATCCTTCAAAAATGAAATTAATAAATATTTAAACATCTCCTAAAATAACTCTGTCAACTTCATTAGGTGTTCAATTTAATATGTATGAAAATTTCATTCTATTGGAAAATATTTGAAGGGGACATCTTCTCTTTTTACAGGTCCCCAAGTATGCATGATAATTGCCAAGAAATCAGTGACATTCTAAATTAAATGAGTTTTTGAGCCAAATCATTTTCAAAGTAAAATTGTAAATTAACAATTTTCATTTTCCAACAGAGAAAACTATATTTAATGTGTGACATGGGTGGATTATGGTATTATTTATGTGCTGTGGACTGAGGTCTCCATGAGTATCAAAGTACATAGGATCTTTGAGGGTCCTAAAACCTGTCCAGGGGATGACAGGGGAAGTAGAAGAAACATTTCAGTTTGCTAGAATGAGGTTTTCTACCAGTGCCCCACCAACGTTACAAGAGTAACAGCACTAAAATGGAAGGGGCTTGTGGTCACTGTTTCTGGTAACAGTATATTAGTTACCTATGGCTGTGTAACACATTGCCACACATTTAGCAGTTTAAAAGAACACATTCATCATCTCACAATTTTTGTGAGGCAAGAGTCAAGGTGTCACTTAAATAGGTCGTCTGCTTAGGGTCTCACAGGCTTCAGAGAAGCTGACAGGACAGAGGCCCCGCCTTCTTGCCCGCTGTCCACTGAGGCTGCTCTTGGCTCTTAGAGGCTGCCCACCCTTCCTGGAGGTTCCTGCACTCCTTGCTGTGCTGGCTGGCGCAGTGCAGCTGCTTGCTTTATCAAGACAGCAAGGAGAGTCTCTAGAGTAAGTCTGACAGCGAGACCGTCTTCCATGCCATCATGCAGCTATGCGAACGGCATCCTGTCACCTTTGTCACATCCTGTAATTTAGAAGCAAATCATAAGCCCCTTCCATACTCAAGGGGGGCCGATTATACAAAGTGTGCACACCAGGAGGTGGGGATCCTGGGGAACCACCTTAGAGTCTGTCCAGCACACAGAGAATGCTGACAATCTATGCATTAGCATGAATTGAGTCAGCTCTTTGGTTTAGACATTTAGAACAATTCTGTGGAGAAGGTCATGGAATAAACCTGACAATGACCGTGATTCTATGAAAAGTTTATATGTCCTCCTTTCAGTGGCCTTTTCTGTCTTCCTGGGACTCCAGTAGATGGCTTGCTAGTATCCCTGGTTAGTGTTCCCCCAGAGAGTGACATACCCAAACTGGCCTTTCTTGGCAGCAGTCCGTACAGAGGACTGGCCCCATTCCCACCGTTAAAAATTACCTTACCTTGTTCTATCTCCTTGGGTCCCTATGTGCAATTGGGAAAATGTTCTCATAAAGCAACACAGAATCAGGAATTCAGAGTTGATAATGATCTTCTACGTTGTCCAATACCGATTGCATTTCTATGCTAACGAGGCAACACTGTCAGACAGGGTGGTAGGAATCATGGGGATTTTAGTCACTGAGGCAAGCCCACCTGGAAGACGTTTGGGCACATTATGACAAATGCAGGCCTAGAAAATTACACTTACAGAACAGCTGGCTTGTGCTCATGGGAGCAGGAACTCTGGCCAAAAAAAAAAGACTATATTCTAGCAATCATCTGAAGCTGATTGATGAGTGCTTATTCTTATGCCTTTGGCAGATTTACTGACTGCAGCCTTCTTTCAACTTGTACCTTCTAGATTTTTGTGCCTATCCTTTAGATTTGACATGTCTTGCACAGTTTACTTGGTGTCTACCTCTGGTCTCCCCATAACTCTGTTTTCCTTTCTGGATAAGTTTTCTGTGTGTCACCCGCACTCTCCTGGCATGTGACCCCAGCCCAACTCCAATTTTGATGCAGCCATCCCCTCTAGGCTCTGAAGGTTGCAGTGACTTTACCTCAATATGCAACCCCATGCAGGAAACACGGACTGCAGGGTTAAGACAGCATTGCTAGCTGCTGAAACAAAATTTCAGGAGCCGAACACCATAAGAATTTATTTCTTATTGGCACAACAGGATAATGCAGGTGTTCCTGGTCAGGCAGCTCTCCCATAGATGCAGTGATGCTGGGACCCAGGCTCCTTCTGTCTTGTGGCTCTGCCATCTTTAATACAGCTTCCTCCATCACTATGTTTATCTGCATCAAGCCATGGAAAGGGAAAGATTATGGAAGACTGTGCATAGACGGTTTGATGGGCTGAGCTTGGGGTAATACCCATCACTTTTCCATTTCATGGGCCACACATAAACATGAGGGAGACTGACAAATGTCATCTATGGGACCAGGGAGAAGGGGAAAATTTAGCTAGCAGTTTCTGCCACATGGAGCCTTTTGGCAGCCATGAACCTATGCCCACATGTGTGTCTGAAAAACTTAGTGGGCAGCATCTTCGAGGAAAAGGACAATAGCCAGTGATTTATTTATTGAACATTTATGCAGAACTTAAATATGTTTCAGATACTGCTCTAAGTGATTTTCAAATAATAACCCATTTAATTCTTATACAACCCTACGGAGAGGGTCCTATTATTATCCTCATTTCCAGATGGAAAACTGAGGCACAGAGTAGTTAAGTAGGTTGCTTAAGGTTATAGCACCAGTGAGTGGCAGGAGTGAGGATGTGAGCCCGGGCATCCCGGCTTCAGAATCTGCCTCCCACCGCTACGCTGCACAAACTCTCTGACTTCATGAGCACCGTGACTCTTTCATCAGAGCAAAATCTTTTTATTGGTAAAGAAATTGGGTATTTTAGCATAGTTCCCTATACTGAAGGAAGTATTTTTCCCATCTTATAGATAATGCAATACAGTCCACGGAAGTTGAGGAACCTCCCCAAATCACCCAACCAGAACAGTAAATTGCAGTGTCTCTGTGGAAAGGATTCCCCCGTGAATTGAACTTGATATTTCTCATGGCCACATCTGGTTTTTGTTGATGGAGCTTTGAGTGGGCTCCCCTGTGAGAGCATTTTCGTGCTACTTTCACAGGCAAAAATGTGAATATTTCATCTGAAGCAAAGGAATCATTTAATCCAAGAAGGGCAGGGCAGGACTATGAATCAACTTCAGATGTTGCCACCTTTTTGTCACAAGGTCTTCAGTGTGGCATGAATGAACAGCACACATACCAAGAATGTTTCTGTATCAGGTGATGCCAGCATCCACCGGTATCGGGAATGCAGTAAGCTTTAGAAAAGCCTTTGCGTGACTCGAGTGTACTTATTGTTGAAAAATAGTATGTAGAGCTATTGACTGACCCTCACACCTCTCTGTGAGTCAAGCTTATAAGACTATTAAGGAATATTCCACCGCTGGTCATCTGACCTTTACACTGCATGTAACGTGGCCTCTATGAACAATACCTAAAGACCTGTCTTTTAAAATTTTACCTGGAATTTTCAGTTTTTGTCAGATTCATCATAGGACAATGACATCTTTAAAAACATAAAGCAAAACATTTGGGACAGTATCTCTGCTTTAACATTTTAATTACATTTATGAAATAATTCTATAATGTTAGCTGTTCTCGTTTTTGACTTGTTGAGTGTCTTGGTCTGTTCAGGCTGCTAGAATGAAATGCCATAGACTGGGTGGCTTATAAAAAACAGAAACTCATTTCTCACAGTTCTGGAGGCTGGAAGTCTGAGCTCGAGGCTCTGGCAGGTTCGGTATCAGGCGAGAGCCTGCTTCCTGGTGCATAGATGGCCATCTTCTCGCTGTGTCCTCACATGGTGGAAGAGGAGAGAGAGCTCTCTGGAGTCTCCTTTATAAGGGCACTAATCCCATCCGTGAGGGCTCCGCCCTCGTGACCTAATCAGCTCCCCAAAGTCCCACCTCCTCAGACCTCACACTGGGGTTAGGCCTCAACACATGAGTTCTGGGGGGACACAAACCTTCAGACCATAGCTTGACCTTCTAATTTCAGATCCAAGACCATACACCTGATCTCTTTGGGTTAAGTTGAGAGCTTGTTAGTGCCTGTTTTATAAATTACATGATTCCAACATCGACAACAAATGACCCTGCTTTAAGGGGTCTATTTTTTTTTATCTCTAATGCTCTCAATATAAAAGTACAATGAATCTCTTTAAAAAAAGGTATTTGTTAAACTTGCAAGATCTTTGAAAGAAAATTTTAAGAGCAAAACAAATGGGCAAAGGATTTTTGTCATTCCAACATAACCCTTTATATTTCTGTGTATCTCCCTTTCACCTTTATACACACCAAAAATCACAATATTTTCAGAGTACTTTGAAATTTGGAGGTTAATTTCACAAACATCATTTCTTTTAATATATTCACCACAATTCTGGAAAGTGAATTTTTATAATCCTCAGTTCACACATAAACAGACAGAGGCCCGACAACGCCCAGGGACTTGTCTATGTCCCAGAGCACGCACGGGGCAGCTGGAGGCCCGGTTTTTCACACTGATGCAGCATCTGGATTTTCCAGCCTCTTCTTGCCAGCGGAGGGTTAATGTGGATATTTTCACTGAAATGCGGTCAGTTGAGTCAGGAGGAGGAAGGGTCTTCCTCAGGTTCCTGGAATCTGCTGAGCACTCCATCCTCTTTGTAAGGCACTTCGTCGTCATAGTAACCTTTTGGAGTCAATGTTACTACTGTTCTTTTTATAGATGAAAACCCCTGAAATTTAGAAAGATTGCATGACTTATCCAAGGATTCATTGCTAATAGCAGTAACTTCAGAATTCAAAGCTCTGTTCATTTAGATCAAAATTCTATGCTTTTTCTGCATTTCTTCCAAAATAAAACTTCTGTTCTAAATAGTCCGTGTGTGCTTGGCCCTACCTGTACTGAGTTAAACAGCAGGTCTTAGGTAACTAGGCTCTGTCCTGGCTCAGAGCTTAACCAATACTTGAGCGAGGACAAATTAGTCCCCAGCACGGCCCGGGGTCGAGGTTGTGTGTGCATTGTTTGGTCAGTGGGTACGTTTCTGCTCAGGCCACATCCTCTACACTCACATCTGAGCCGACCTGGCGGTGTGCTCCACTGCTCCCAGGCAGGACCACACCCTTTTCTATTTGGGACCGATGCTCTTGACGGTGTTTCATACTTGACTGTGTATACGTATTTGTTTGTAGTCCTCTTTAATAAGAAGTAATTTGAGGATGTCTTTATAGAATGGTGACTGATTTTCATGTGAAAAGCTGTTATTTGCTTCCAACGATGAGAACCTAAAACAGGACCAAGGGCCTGTTTGTAACTCAGCTTCCGTCAAACAATTACCATTTCTCTGATGCATTGAAACAACGCCTTCCTTTCCTTAGGAACTCAAACTAACATCTGAGTAACTATATACATTTGCATTCGTATATCCATAAAAAGGATTTTCCTTAGTGAAGAATGGGTATGAAATCAAGGAACATTTGTTCTTCCTGGGGTTCTGCTTAGTGAGAATGTTGGATTTTTATTTACATTTGTATGCATGACCTATTGTTGAAAAAGTGAATCCTAAGTTAGTTCTGTCAACACTCTGGCCTTGAAGAAGCAAAATTAAAGAAGAAATGAATTATCTACTTTTGTGTTAATTTCCTCTTTTTAGAGAACTGTATTTGAAAACAGCTTGGAAAAATATATTTTGTGTGATGGCATATTGTAAGCCCTTTTACCATGAGACTTTATGACTTGACCGTGTCCCAGCTTCTCAGTCCTGTGTCGCACACAGTTTCTTTTTCCCTGTATTATCTACACATATCTTTACTGTCAAGCTGCCAAATGATCCCCTTTCCTGCCATCTGGCCCACTGCTCTTCCCCCCAGCCTGAAGTAGACTTGCCAAATTCCTGCGTGGAGGCTGAGCCTGCTCAGCAGCCCCGGGACAACAGGCTGCCAATTGTCGGGGTAATTGCTGTGAAGACCAGCAGGAGAAATGCCCTGTGGACCCAGCCCTAAGGAGCACAGGGAGCCAGCAGCAGGGAGTGGGGACACACTCTCACTCCACTTGAAGCAACTGCCAACAGGCGGGCCTTGAACAAATGTTAGTTGAGAACTTACAGTCCCTACCAGACCTGCACCCAGGGCTGTCCTATGTCTGTGTCACAGACGTTGGGAGGACTCAATATGGGATGTGGCGTATTGCCCATTTTGCTAATGAATATATCATACCATATTGTATCGTATATCATAAGATGTGTTGCCTAAAGCTCCACATCCAGAGATGAGCAGGGCCAGGATCGAAACCCAGGTCTTCTGACTGAGCACCCTAAAGTTATTTTTTTTTAAATGGTAGGATATAAATTAAGTGTTTTTAAATAGACCTTATCTTTTAGAGCAGTTTTAGGTTCACAGCAAAATTGAACGGACAGTACAGCTTCCCCTGCCTCTGCCTACACACATATAGCCTTCCCTGCTATCAGCAGCCTACCAAGTGAGACGTGTGTTACAACTGATCAACCTACACTGACACACCGTTATCTCCCAGAGTCCATAGCGTACATTAGCGTTTATGCTTGGTGTTGTACGTTCTATGGGTTTTGACAAATGTATAATGAGAAGTACCCACCATTACGGTATCACACAGAATAGTTTCACTGTAAATTTTTAAAAGAGGAACGAGAAAGAAGATCTTCTGACTCCAAGTCTAGTGTCGATACCATTGACTACCACTGCCCAGCGACCCCAGGGGTGGGAAAGGATGGCCCCGAGATGAGCAGTTGTGGATGGACTGCCCTAGAGAGCCTGTGTGCAAAGGTCTGTGGGTCATGCTCTGGGCTTGTCACAAACCTCTAGCCACTTCCAGTGCTTAAATAGTACTATATGTAAGATATGATCACCCACGTGTCCATAATGCTAAATCATTATATAGCTTCCATAGAGACACCAAGGAGAAAAGCCTGGAATGGGAAGGAAAGAGTTCCACACAGGGGCAGCATATGTGGGGTCCTGAGTGCAGGCTGTGAGTGAAAGGGCTTGAGTGTCTTTGACTCCCACACTGAGAGACGTCAGGCATGTCGCCCCGTGGCCCTGCACCTCAGTGTTTTCATCTGTGAAATGAGAATGATGGTCCCCAGCTGTATCAGTTCCTGGGGCTGCCGACAAAGGACCACAGACTGGGTGGCTTAAAGCAACAGGAATGTCGTCTCTCACAGTTTGGAGGCTGGAAATCTGAAATCGAGGCGCCGGCAGGGCCCTCCGCTCTGGAACCTGTAGGAGAGAGCCTTTCTTTGCCTTTCCCTGGCTTTTGGTGGTTTGATGGAAATCTTCGGCGTTTCTTGACTTGCTACTGTAGGACTTCAGATTTTGGCTTTGTCGTCACATGGGGTCCTCTCCTCACATAGTTACGTCTCTTTTCTTCTCCTCTTCGTATAAAAATATGAGTGATGTTGGATTAGGGCCCACCCTAATTCAGTGTAACTTCATTTCAACTTGATTACATCTTCAAAGTCCTTATTTCCAAGTAAGGTCACCTTCATAGGTTCTAGGGGTTAAGACTTCAACATATTTTGGGGGAGGGGTACGTAATTCAACCCATAATACTACTTCATAGATTTGACGTGATGAAACAATATGCACACAACACATACTCAGGCAGACACTCAGCAAGTGTTTCCATCATCATCGTCAAATCCATCCATTTGATCAGCAAATACATGTTGAATGCTCATAAAGTGCCAGACACTCTACCAGATAAGATAAGATGATAAATAAAACAGATGGAGTCTCTGACTTCATCTTAGAGTCTACTTAATGTAGAGATCAATCAAATAATCATTTTACTACATGTGAAGAAGAGACACATGATGCCATGGGAAAGAATAACCCAGCCTTGTAGAGGATGGCAAGGAGTAAATCTGCTATCACCCCATAGGTGCCAAAAGTAGACATGAGACTTATGGGATCAGAGCAAACAGCTGATTACTTATGGCATATTAAGCAGCACAAGCATCAGCAGAGTTCCAGGAGGTGACATGCTGGGTGAGATGGATGCTGTACACCCAGTAGATTTGTGCAGCAGCTGAGAAACCCAAGGTCAAAGCCTCAACACTTTTTATAGCAAGCAGTAAGGAACCTGCTTTTTGTCTGGAGGGACACACTACCTCACCTCTCAAGATTGCCAGCTGCACAAACAACCCTGAGAAGGGGGCTGGGTGGAAGAGTGCACAAGGTTGTACACTGCAATCTTGACCCAGTCAACGAGACACATAGGAGCACAAGAGGCCCGGAAGGACTGCTTCCCAACAGGGACCAGATCTCATCTGGGGATTATAGGAAGGCTTCTGTAAGGAAATTGTATTTAATACAGGATCAAAAAAATTTAGCAGGGATCAGCCAGGCAAAGGGGAATGTGGGAGAGAAGGTCCTATATGCAGAGAGGAGAGAATGAGCAATGTCAGGGTGGGACACCTGGATGTCTAGGGAGGCTGAAGGGCATCGAATGAAGAGCTAGGGTGGACAATGAAATTGGAGAGGTGGGCAGGGACAGACCACACAGGACCTGGTAGGCCATATTAAGGATTTGATCTGTATACTAGGATCGATGGGAAACCACTGGAGGGCTTTAAGCAGTGAAGATGGAACTGTTTATTAGAATAATAAAATTACTCTTTAGAATTTTGGCAATCAAGAAGAATTTTCCACCTGTAATTATGACTACAAATAAGGCAATGAAGTGGCTTACATCATTTGCAATAGAGCCCATGTTTGCTTCGAGAAATTTCTGATTGGCCAAGAGAGTAGAAGAAATTCTCTTCAAAAATTGTTGAAACATAGTAAATCTTTCAATTACGTTAAAATTGAAAATTATTGTTTGAATAAATTCTCCTTACAAGTTAGATATATGGTTTTGATAAATATATTACTAACCAAAGTCCTATTTTTCTTCCAAATCAGCTGAACACCTTCCTATATGCAAAGCACTGTGATAGACTCTACTGAAATTATTTAGACATCCCATACACTTGGGTTTTAATTATATATTAAGTCATGAATTTGTTTGCTTTTATGGAACAAATTGTTTGTGACGACATATTAGAATATGTTCTGCTGCCCTTTGAGTGCATACAATGGAATCTGCTCCTGTTGTACCTCTTTGTTGTTGCTAAGGGAAATAAAAAGAAAGGATTAGCATCCTCCTTCAGCCTGCCTAGTCTTCGGTTGGTTTGAGTAACTCGAGGCATGGAGTAATCACTTCCCTTGCATTTTGCGGAGTCCTCACTGGTCAGGCCTGTGTAGAGTCTAACTATGTTATAATTATGTTTCCTCCACTTGAACAACTGATTGTCACAGTTCCCTGAAATGGAGGATAAATATTTGGCTCAATTTTGTTTTTTAGTTTGCAGTCTTAGTCAAAAACCTATGACTGTCAATGGAACTGATCACGGCTCGATCTATTTCCTGAGGTTCCCAAGGATTGTTCAGAGGTGAGAACTCCTTGCTGTTGGTAGCCCTACGGGAACATGGGGTCTTGTATTCTTCACAGCAGGGGTCCATGGCCCCAAGGGCTGTCAGTGGATGGCTGTGTTGTTTTGATATTGATGATGGTAAATGCAAGGGGAGCAGATGGTCACCTAGAGGCCATGCGCTGAGGGGGAGGACTTCTACTTTATTTTATTTTTGGACTATATTGCCAAAGGATGGCCAAAACCCAACGATACTGACTTTCTCACATCCCATTGAGTCTTTTTATAGTCTTAATAATTTGATCATTGCAATTGATTTTTCAAGTTACAGATGTAGTGCAGCCTGAGAGGGTCATATAATTGATATTTATAAGCCTTTGATATGTATTTCCATAACTGATACAGATTGTCTTGATAGTTTAAGTGGTCATGTATTTGTCATCATTATTCTTGTCAAAATGATTTCTGTGGAAATATTTCTGTGAAAATACAAGCTTCAGCCACATTTGAACTGTTTTGGCTATGGTATTGCATATATTAACCATCAGACTTAGGCAGTCACACCCATACATCAGCTCTTGAGAAAGAAAAGTTTTGCTTTTGGAAAAAACCACTGAAGTCACCATCTCAGTGTCACATAGCCAATGGTGAGTGTGAAGAAGGCACTCGTAGCATTTGGTATGCAATGCTTATGAAGCCATGACTCACGTGGTCCAGAGCAGTGCTACCTTTAAAGATTTGGGGCCCAAATAAAATCTTTCTTTGTATCTCTCCCTTTTAAAGAAATTCAAGTACTTGTCCCCACAAATTCTCAGGGTTCTTTCTCTTCTTCAGTAGCCTGGATGTTCTGATAGCTTCCTGCCCCTCTATCCCAGAAGAATCTCCTTTCTCATCTATGCTGATTCGTCTTTCTCATTCAAATCCTCTTCCTTTAATTGCAGTCTCCTGCATGATAGCTCATATCATATTTCTCTCCTCATCACAAACACTCCATGGACACTTGTTATTGTTCTTCTCACAAGAGCAGAGCAAGAGTTGGGCAGGGGAAGCCAAACAATAGAGAAGAAGGCTGTGAAACTCTACGTCTGATAATTATCTCCAAGATAAGTAGGAACAAGCGTTTTCTTCAAAATTCAAACCAGTCAATTCTTACCGTGCTCTACAGGAATATTGGAGCAGGAGGCGTCGTAGACATCAGAGGGGAAGTTGACGCTCTCATAGGTTAAGTGACTCATGCAGGCTTGCACATTTATTCACCTGCAGACCCAGGACTAGAACCCAAGCCTCTTGATCTTCACTCTTACTATAACCATGCAAATAGTTATTTGAAGAGTTTTTAGTTTTGCGCAAGCACACTAGACTTGAAGGTTTTATGTATGTGAGTATAGATACCTGGCCAAACTTTGGCATGATTTAGGAATCATAAGGACCTCTGATACTGACCATGGGTGGAGCAATGTTACTGTGGACACATCCTTTCATGCACGTTATCTCATGAGTCCTCACAATAACCCTGTAATCTAAACTGACAGACACCAATAGCATTATTTCACTGACAAAAAAATTGAGGGTCAGAGATGCCACATGACCTGCTTCTGGTCACATTGCTGGGGGAGTGGTTGAGCCACAATTCCCAGATCTCTTGACTTTTGGTCTAATTTTCTGCCATTCTGCCATATTCTATCTACAGATACACACACACACATCTACAGTCATAGTGTACAATGGCTAGAACTTTGCAAGATCTTGGTGTCTCCTTCTGGTAGAAAAGCCAACCTCACTACCTCTAGGAGGAAATAAACCAATGACTCTTACAAAGGAAATTTCTTTATCCTTAAAGAACTGGATATGAAGAAATGAATGACCTCATTTCAAATAAGGAAAATCTTCATCCTCTTTTAATCTGCTTAAATTGCTTCCACCTTTCCTTCTAGCACTGCTTGCAGATGGTTAAAATTCTCTGCGGAAAGGAATCTGAGTGATCATATTCCTCTTTCTTTTTTTTTTTTTTCCAGCTGTCTCACCCTGAGCTCGAAGCAGTGAGATCATCTTTTGGTTCCTTTCATTGGTGTTATTCAGGTTAGCAGAAAATTCTGCCTCCTTCATCTGTCAGGAGCTTCACTCTTTTGCTTTCTTTGAAATCTGACCTCTGAATAAGGCTGTGACATCCAGAAAATGGTAGCTGAGTTGATTTATTTCAGATTGTTGCTATGGTGATTCCCCACTAACAGAGACAAAAAAATGAAGAAGAGAAAAAAGTATGTTGAAGCGAATGGTGGAGAAGCTGGTCAGACCAAGGAAAAGGTGTGCAGGCTGTTGGGGCATTTACGGCTCATCTGCTCAGGGGCAGAGCCTGTGTTCTCCCGGGCTTGCTCTGAATTCATCCATAGTGATTGCAATCAATCATTTGCATTTGAGAAGAAGCAATGAAATGTTTCTGTTACATGGGTACAAAGTGTATCATAAGTAGCCTTAAAAATTCCCAAAGGTTTTGGGCTGGCCCCGTGGCCGAGTGGTTAAGTCTGTGCGCTCCGCTGCAGGTGGCCCAGTGTTTCGTTGGTTCGAATCCTGGGCACGGACATGGCACTGCTCATCAAACCACACTGAGGTAGCGTCCCACATGCTACAACTAGAAGGACCCTCAACGAAGAATATACAACTATGTACTGGGGGGCTTTGGGGAGAGAAAGAGGAAAAAATAAAATCTTAAAAAAAAAAAAATTCCCGAAGGTTTTTTCTCTAGGAACAGGAAAAGTGAATATAAATTGTAAAAATAATTTTTGTGACAGAAAGCATTTTGATTCTTGAAATAGTTATCAAGGTTATACTTTATTAACTATGTTTTTTGAAATTATAGGAGAAAGACTTATCTAGAGAAAAAGTGGATGAATCAATCCATTTTATGCATTTGTTCATTTATTCATTCATTTTTTCCAACTTCCCCTCCATTCTATCACTCAACAAATATTTATTGATCCTTTGTACCAGGCTCCAGATATATATCAATAAATTCAATAAATATTAATAAATTTAACAGATCTTTTTCGGGCATTAACTACTTGCAAGACAACACACAGGTCAATGTGGGATGCATAGCTGAGTAGAGTCTGTCCTCAACGTGATTATTACCTGGGGTGGGTTACAGGGTGGAGAGTGTAGATGCACGACCACCGCGATGCAGAATGTAATCATCAGAGCCATTGCATGCTATTTCTCCTTCAAGGAAGGCCACATGAAGGAGAAGATTAAGAGTAGGAGAAAGAGCAAGAGCATGAGTAAGAGGAAGAGAAATTAAGGGAAAGTAGGCTCTTGCCAGGTCTGTGGAGGTGGGATGGAGGAAAGCAGAATATGAGGGAGACACACGCTACCGTGATTGGAAAGGCTCGATTACATTGGCCTCCTCTCGCCTTGGAGATTGATGACGTTTGTAGAAACCGTCTTCACTATTCACTTACGTTATTGGCCTTTGGAAGGCAGGAGCTCAACTTGACATGGCAGTAGCTCCAGCTTGAAGATACGGCCAATGGATGCTACTGGTTTGGGTGGAGGTGGGGCCGGGAAGTCTTTGGAAATAAACATTTGGAGTTGCTCAAAATCAGAGTGTGAAAAAAAAGAGGAGGCAGTGTCAACGCAATAGAATGGAATACAAAGCAGGGCAGGGTGGCTCCTGTCACACCCCCAGCCACTATTTTCTGGGTCTTCCTCCCCTCCTAAGGCTTTAGACTGCAGCCACGTTAAAGAACTAAGAGAGGCAAGTTCCACGCCTTCACTTCGTGACACAGCTTTCCCTTAACCCTACCCCACGCAGGACTGGTGCCGCAGATGGTGAGGGGCGGCAAGCGAGAGACAAGCTCCGAACACGCTCTGACACTCACTCTGTATCTAACCTTGGACGAGCCCTGTGTCTCCTCAGGTCTCTAGATTTCTCATCTGTTAGGACAAAACGACCTCTCAGCAAAAACATTCCATAAGGGCGTGATATCAGAATCACAAAGGTCTGTAATGGGTTCAAATATACTTTCAGGTGCCTAAGTAAAAGCCTCAGACATAAGGAAAACATGTTAACTCTCACTTCATTCATTCATCAGCTGTGTCATTCTCACTGAGAACTTTGTGATTCCATCACATTTTTTGGCCGAGATTAAATAGTCAGGGGCTGTCAGGTGGGCTCTGCTCCCAAAGACTGAATTATTATTGAAAATATACTTTGAAAAGAATTATCATAATTAAAATCAATATCAGTTATTAAAATAAATGAGCAAAGTCTGTATCCTTGTTTTTCACACAGTTTTTCAGCATTTATGAATTAAGTAACATTCCTCATTCGATGCTAGGATGCAGCCTTGAGAAAATTTTATTCATTTTTCAAGTTTGTGTAGTTTCTCTTTTATATGTCAATGTAGAATTTATGCTAATTTTTACTGGAGTCGAGTGCTCACGGCACAATGAGGCTGCGTTTGAGCCCCTTTCCTGCAGGGTGGGAGGTAGGCTGGAGGGCTCGTTTAGTGGTCGGAGGCGTGAGTCCTTCCTTTGCTCCTGGAATGCGAACTGGATTTAGAATACCTATTAATGCAAAAAGACTATCATTTGCAGCAGGTTGTAAAGCCTATGATCTTTACAAAAAGATCAAAGCTGAAACTACAAAAAGCTGAAGGCTAGCACTTCACTTTTCAATCCTGACCTTGGCTCCTCCCTGTCCTCATGGGATCTCCAGACAGAACAACAGGTTAGGCCTGGATTTCGTGGACATATCCTCCTCCTCAGAACTTCAAACCCTTGTTAGGGGACTGAGCCTGACCTAGATCCTGAAACCTCCTAGGGCCTCACGTTGTGACCTTGGACAACTCTCAGCCAAACCTTCAGCAACTTTTCTTTTGGTGGAGGTTAGATCTGGGGTGGTGGTGAGGGTTACGGAGAGAGAAGTAACATAATAAATAATGTTATGAAATAATTACTGTGATTGAATTTTTTTTATCATCTGTCTTGGTTTATTCCAGGATAAACAATATACATATCCTGTGTGCTGTCTTCTTTACACAATTTTTTTTTTTTTTTGGTGAGAATGATTGACTTTGAGCTAACACCTATTGCCAATCTTCCTCTTTTTGCTTGAGGAAGATTGTCCCTGAGCTACCATCTGTGGCAATCTTCCTCTATTTTATGTGGGATGCCACCACAGCATGGCTTGATGAGTGATGTGCTGGTCTATGCCTGGGATCCAAACTTGTGAACCCCAGGCTGCCAAACTGGAGCACACGAACTTAACCACCACACCACCGGGCCAGCTTCTTTTCTACATAATTTTCCCATCTGAATCTCTCTCTCTGAAACTCGTTAAAATGGGCACGACATGAGGTTTCTAAGGATGCTCACTATAGTGAGAGAACTGTAGAATTACACAATCTATTCATGCCAGCGGTTCTCATAATGTCGCCCCCAAGCCAGCAGCATCAACAGCACCTGAGAACGTGCTCAAAGGCAGAGTCTTGGGCCCCAGTCCAAACCTACACAATCAGAATCTCTGGGGTTGAGACCCTTATCGGGGTCTCTGCTTTTCCAAGCGTTCCAGGTGATTCAGACAGGTACAAGCTACAGCTTGAGAACCACTAATTAATAGCATTCTATACACGCTGATATGTTCATTTGCTGAACAAAAATTGAGTGGCACCTAACTTTAGGAAGATTAGATTACTTGACTATAGTCTTATATTTACTTTATTCTTCAATTACTGTTCTTGTTTCTTATGGGTTCTGTGAATTTTATAACTAACTAATCTTAAAACTAATGTTTTCCTATTTATTTTTGGCTGCTAGAAAGCTCACAGTCAAATTTGAGGCCTTGTGAAGATCTTATGGTCTCTTTTTATTTTCTACCCTTATTTTCCCTTTGCCCCAATTTCCCCACGCAATTATGTTAGCATGTTGAATATTTTGAAAGATCAGCTATTAAATAAACACACTTGCTCATTGGCATGAGTAATAAACGGATATTCCCAATACGATTTCCTGGTGTATGTTCTTAATTTGTTTATTTTATGCACAGTGAAAACTTCATTTGGGATATTTTTGAAAGAATTTGTAAGACGTGGACTTAAATAGCCGCACCTGATTTATCTGGCGGCTCCCCCATACTGACATCTTTCTAGTGTAAAGTGATCCATTAACTAAACACCTTGAAACCGAGAAGAGCTGCTCACCTCTGACAGGCACCATCTTTGCTAATGGTGGTGAAATTTGTCATCAAGGTTCTCTTGCCATCAAAGTCATTCCTTTTGACATTGTAAAATCACCTCTACCTAATGGCTTTATTAACACATTGAGAGCCAAATGTGATTATAAAAGAGAGATTTTTCTTACAAGATTAAGATGGATAATGTCAAAGGTTAAGTAAAATTTCGGCTGTCAGGAAAATTCAAACGCACAGCACCCACTCCTTCAGACGGCTCTGACACATTGTGGCAGCAATGCCATAATTTACAAAGTCAAGGTGGATGTCAACCACACAGTCTGGGCCACCAAAGCCCTGCTTTCTTTGACCTGTGAACGACACCTCTGGCAGTGCCTTATTGTGTCAGATCGGTGCAGCAAACACAAATATTGAGGGAAGAGGCACCCTCCTGTACGGTTTGCAATGAAGCTGTGAGCCCACTAAATAATTAAAATAAACAAATGAAGACTAATCTGCTTACTTTTAATTTTTACCCAATGCATGTTAGTTAATAATTTACAAGGCAAAAATGAGGAGAAGATCAAAATGACTTCTCTTCCAGCTCCCACATGGGCGCAACTATGCAGAGATTCTGCCTCGTTGATTACTCGATTACTCGTTTGTAGCAGAGCTAACCCCAGAGGAGACAGTGCTCACTGCGGACCAGGCTTTAATAAAAGGAGCGCGGGCTCTGGAGGTCTCTTCTATTTCCATATAACCCCAAGACCATTTGTCTGGAGCTCTTTTTGAATTATTCATACCAACAGTGGCTCTTTCAGATATTGGATGCGAACAGCTTCCATAGTATCATTTCACAGGCAGCACCTTTTTTTTGCTGGCATTTTGAAAATAGAACTTTTTCCTATTCACGGTTGCTGTCAGGTGCTTCTGGGTGGGCTTGTATTAGCAAAACATTAAAAGGCTGTTTGGGTCTAATTCTAAGACGTCTCCAGGTAAAACAGAAGAGAACGGAGAACTGTAGTGGGAATGGAATATTCCTGAGAAAGCGTTCTTCATTGACTCAGCTTTTGAAAATCTCAGCACGGCCTCCTGGCGTAAGCCTTGTTTAGGAGACTAGAGTAACATTTATTCTCATTCACTGCAATCTGAACTCAAGTAAAGTGGATTGAAGGGATTTACTCTGCTGATCCTTCTGTTCTTAGGCCTCATTTGACACCAAGCTTTGAGTCTGTTTGCAGCCTCCAGTAGAAAACCCAGCCTCTGCAGGAGGCCTCACAGGACAGGCAGACACCTCCCCTGAGTCCCGTCTCCCACCCCTCCACTCCCTTTCTATCCCAGCCATTCCAAGTCCTTGAAGTTCTCCATCCACCGGGAAGATCCTCTGTCTCTTTTCCTTGCACCTGTCACATCTGCCTGGAATGCCAGCACGCCCCGCCCACCGACATCCCATTCTCCCCACTCTTCCAGCCACTTCCTCATCCTTCAAACTGCAGTCAGTGCACATCTCCTCCTCCCCAGGACTGGCTGTTACTGCCTGGGTTGGAGAGTTTTCCCAGAAACAAACCCTGAGCCAAGGATTTGAGTGCAAGTAGTTCTTTTGGGAAGTGATTCCCAGAAGTCCTGGTAGGAAAGTGGGTAAGTGGGAGAGGTAAGCAAGGGAAGCCGATGCAAGGCACATAAGCAGTTGACTGCGGGCGGCTGAGGCTGGAACCTGCTGGGGAACTCTGGGAGCCAGTGCGGAGTTAGGCCACACGGGGAGGGGCAAGCTGGAGCATATCCTCCAGTTACCCTCCATCATGGGCTAAGGGCTGCCCCGGAGGCGCAGGATCCCGGCCAGCTCCGGCCTGTGCAAGGACGTGGAAAGCATGTCCGTGGAGAGCTGAGATGTGTTCAGCAGGACACATGAGCACGTACTGGAGCAGTGGGGGCGAGGGGACGTGTGTTGGGCACCATAGCATATGTTGCATGCTCTGCCATCCCCCCAACACACAAACGTACACTCACGCACACACACACACACTCAGTGCTGTGCTTCTGTATGTTGGGAGTAGGAAACTGCTTCTTACTCACATCTGTGTCCTCCGTGGCCTCTTGTGGTGACCAGGACACAGGAACTACACAGTGAGCACTTGTTGCGGCAAGTGTGGAGTGAGCGAGGACTCTGTTCGGCAGGCCCAGCCTGAGTTTTGATTTCGGATGTCTCCTCGTAAGCACTCTCTGCCCATCAGTAAGGCACCTTCCTCTCCTTCCTTAGTTCTTTTCGTGGTTCAGAGAGAGTCACGTCATTGTCCCAGTGACTATCCTGGTGCTTTTCTATTTCTACCTTTAGAGAAATCTTGCAGCTGGCTCCAGCCGCTGCTCTTCGACGTGCCTACTCCATCAGGCCTTTTCAAATGAGGTGGTAAAGTGTTGGGGAGTGGAATGGTGCTGGGCTTTTAGTCCCTGTGTAGCCTTCCACCTTCCTCCTCTGACACACTGAAATTGGATGACAGATGCCCCCAGAGACTTGCTCTTGGTAAGGAGCACAACCTCTGTTCCACCGGGAAGTTTGCTCAAATCCGAGGCAATGGGGAGGGCCCCTTCCCTTGAAACAGTCATCTTAGCCTGGCGGTGTGGGCAGCCCACACCCATCCTCCACACGTGCCTTCCCTGAGTGCCAGCCCGCTGTGTGCTTTGGGGCAGGAGTCTCCTGCCAGGGGGTCTTGGATCAGCCTCTGGGCCTGTGCCTTCTAGTTTGGTCTGGCTGGCTCAGCTCCATCCTCAAAACTGCTGTAGCCACCCACTCGTGTTCCCTTAGAGCGCGTCCCCCCACCGTGACATCCACCCTGCCTTTGTCTCCCCACCCTCCGCCTACTGTTCCTGCTGCTCTCCTGCCGGCCCCCTCTTCCCCAGTCCTCTGAGGAGCCATAGCCCTGAGCAAACTCGGTCAAGTCCCTTCCAAAGGAATAGTAAACAGGGGCCGACCCTACAGCCTAGTGATTAAGTTCGTGGCTCCATTAGGCATCCTGGGTTCCGTTGCCAGCATGGACCTACACCACTTGGTGGTGGCCATGCTGTGGCAGCGACCCGGGTACAAAATAGAGGGAGACTGGCACAGATGTTAGCTCAGACGAGTCTTCCTCAGTTGAAAAAAAACCCCATATATATATATATATATATATATATTTATATATATATATGTAAAACAGAGGGAGGGGTGGCCAGTGGCGCAGCGTTTACGTTTGCACGTTCTGCTTCAGTGGCCCAGGGTTCACTGCTTTGGATCTCGGCTGCAGACACGGCACTGCCTGGCAAGCCATGCTGTGGCTGGCATCCCACATATAAAGTAGAGGAAGATGGGCACGGATGTTAGCTCAGGCCCAGTCTTCCTCAGCAAAAATAGAAAGATTGGCAGCAGATGTTAGCTCAGGGCCAGTCTTCCTCAGCAAAAATAGAAGGATTGGCAGCAGATGTTAGCTCAGGGCTAATCTTCCTTTAAAAAAAAACCAATAAAACAGAGGGAGTCAGACCAGATGATTTTTAAGACTCCTTCCAAACCTCAGATTCAGACTCTGTGACCTGAGGGCCTTCTTGTGCCCCTCCCAGCCAGAGGCACAACGTCCCTGTCTGAGTCCACACTCACTTTGGTGAGCTCCAAGGGTACGAGCCCTCTGGTGCATACAGGGGTGGGCATCGCAAGGATCCCTGCCTCCGGGCCCCCCACCTGCTTAGGGAAGGGTCACCTGCTGGTCTTACTGGCAGAAGAGGGTGAAGAACTGGTCCTGGAGGTTGTTCAGTCACGACGTCTGTGAAATCAGGTCACGTGGGCTTCAGTGGGGTTTTTGTTGCGCTAGGAAGTAAATGCTGAGCCGAAAAAAGCTGCTAATTCTGACCACCTGAGGCTGCGGTCTCCCTGCTCTGAGGATCCCAGTCTCCACACTCGGGTTCTCTCCAGGTCCTCTGTGTTGAGAGGGCGTCGCCCGCGGCTCTTCAGGACGCCCTCTAACACGGGTTACCACGTGCTTGGATTGGGGGAGAGCATGGGTTCTTAAGGGCAGACTGAAGACCTGGGATTGAGCACTAAGCCAGCCGTTCACCACGTGTGTGATTTCCAGCCCTCTGAACCTCGATTTCCCCACCTGTAACATGGAGTAACACCCGCTTTTCAGTATTATATTAGAACTAATTCCACAAACAATTGTTGAGTACTTACTAAGCCCAGGTTATCGTGTTAAGCTTGAGGGGAGGAGCACAAAGAAAAATTAGACACAATCTTTGTTCCCAGTCCCAATTCACATTCTAGTAAGGAAGACAGAAATACAAAGAAATAATACACCATGGTCTGATAAATGCAACAATGGATCAAGTGATTAATAATTTGCTTGCAAACAGCATATGGAAGTTTCAATAAGATTTATTTTTCTCCTCCTATCTGAGAAGAAAGAAACCCATTGCAAGGAGGTGAGGCAAGGCAGTACGCCAGAGGCTACCCGCCTATGGAGAGCTGTCAGGGCCATTTTATGCAAAGGCAAATGACACTCATACCTCATACCTGAAGGAATGATCTGGAACCCCATAATAGTAAGTCATATTAATAACCTTGAGTCATTATGAAAGGGTTAAATAATGTTTAAGAGTCAGGGAAGTATACAGTATATTTTACAAAGTTTTCTATCTCAAAACACTAAAAATATTTTTACGTTTTAATTTTTTAAGAGAATGTTTGACACATCTCTCTTCCTCCATCCCCCACTTTGCGAATGTGAATTTCTTTTTCAGTTTGGTGTCCCCAGTGCCTGCCACAGTTCTGGGCACAAGACAAGTAATCAGGAAATATTAGTTGGACTAGTGAGTGAAGCAAAGAGTGACTGAGTGAAGGCATCGGGGTGGATACCTGGAAATTAAGTTGGGCAATCCACTAAACAGTAATGTAGAAAGAAGACCACACCGGGAGGGCACAGGGCTGGGAGCTGGCTTGGGCTCTGCCAGTTTTTAGCTGAATAAATATTGTAAGTCATTTGCTCACAAAGAGCCACGTGGTTTAATCAGATGTAAAATAGGATGTCTATTCTTGCTTTTTCCCAAGACTATTGTGTAGGTCAGATACAGTAATGTTTTGATGGAGCTATGAAAATTATGTAGATAGAATTAGATATAAACTTTAAGGGAGAAATAAAATGAAAATCTTACCATGCATCTCTTAATATAAGAAAATTTTCTGCAGATGATCTCTTAATTAACTTTCTTTTAATTAGCTCCTTAAATAACTGAAACTCTCCATTCTGTCTATAAAGTATTCTAATGGATGCCCACAGCACAGTGAAGGTTCATGGTTATTTTACCTATAAATGTCTGCTACAGCCAGTTGAATTGTATGCTTGTCAAGAACGCTGATTACTATATTTACTTGTTCCAGTTCATTCCTTTTTTTTTCTTTAATAAGCTTTTTTTTTTTTTTTTTCTCCCCAAAGCCCCCTGGTACATAGTTGTATATTCTTCGTTGTGGGTTCTTCTAGTTGTGGTATGTGGGACGCTGCCTCAGCGTGGCTTGATGAGCAGTGCCATGTCTGCGCCCAGGACTCGAACCAACGAAACACTGGGCTCCCTGCAGCGGAGTGGAGTGCGCAAACTTAACCACTCGGCCATGGGGCCAGCCCCTTCCAGTTCATTCTTTTATTCAACAAATATTTGTTGATCATCTACTTTGTGCTATCGGTTTAGGTATGGTGGTGACCAATGTTCATTGTATTCCAGTTATATTTGCTTTTATATATGTAATTTAGTTAAATATTCCATAAAATAACTAATAAAAAATAAATTCAAAGGGAAAATTGCTGATTTTTATGAAAATCAATCTAAAAGTTATAGTGGGTGTCTATCCCTTATGACTACACACGATCTTTTAAATTCCTTCACTGTATCGAAAGTTTCCATTACTCTTGTGACTAGGATCTACCAACCAGACACCACTGTACCTAGTGGGCCCGGGGCAGGGGCTGGAGCGCCTGCTCTGTGTGTGGTTCTGGGGTTGGCTGCAGGAGATCGGCTCCATGATGTAATTTCTGAATGTTTAGTTTGAGCTTCCCTCTGCATCTCCTTCCTCCCCAAGGGCTGGTCCAGGGGCTTGGCTCATCTGTGTCTTTGAGCAGGGCTCTTCTAACCTCAAAGATGCCCTTCAGGTCTAATACCTCTGGCAGCTCCAGGCAAAGTCTCTTGCTTTCTAGTTGAAACTCTCTCTGATGTTACTGTGAGGCTAGGGCCCCTCTAGCTGTGGGGTCAGTTAGCATTGTAGTCACGGCTATCTGGTGTCATAGCGTAACCAGTCGTCATGTTCAACACGCACTGTCCTCTAATTCTCGCACAGATTTCTTTTCTTATCTCCTCACATCTTCTCCGTCTTTTGTTCCTTCCTCCCTCTCTGTCCCTTCTCTCGTTTCCCCCTTTCTCCTTCTCTTCCATTTTACTTTCTCCTTCATATTTGTACCTCCCCACCGCCTTTCGGTCTCTCCAGCCCTCCCTGTTTCCACTCTTCCTTCTTCCAGGCCAGTGAGACTGAGAGCCTGGTAAGGAATGAAGCAGAAATGCCCTCACTGAGCGCCGTGTGCAGTTTCTGCAGTGATCTCTGCTAAGCGATGCTTCTGGCTGGTCTTCAAGGAGGGGCAGCAGCCAATCTGTCCTTTCTTCTTGCCAAACACTCAGGTGACGTAGAGCCCACCTGTAGACCTGAGACCTCTACAGAAGACGACAGGTACTGTTTCTGAAAGGTGAACACCCTCTTCCCGTCATCTTCATGGTGTCACAGAAGAAAAGAGTTGAATATGGGAAATTTTTAAACAAGATAGTTTTTATCTCAACTTTTTCTTTTTAAAGATTGGCACCTGAGCTAACAACTGTTGCGTATCTTTTTTCTTCTTCTCAAAATATACAGCACATAGCGTACATTCTAGTTGTGAGTGGCCCTGGTTGTGCCACGTGGGACACCGCCTCAGCGTGGCCTGATGAGCGGTGCCATGTCTGCGCCCAGGATCTGAACCAGCGAAACCCTGGGCTGCCCCAGGGGAGTGCGCGAACTTAACCACTCGGTCATGGGCCGGCCTTTTATGTTGGCCTTTATCTTGACTTTTGACATGAGAAAACTAATATGGATGATGCATTTCCAGTCACTCAGGCTAATTTTAATATGCCAATTTTAATTTGCCTTTTTAAAGGATTAATGTAGAAACTGAATGTCATAAGTCCTTAAAAATATACAAATCATTTGAAATTCTAGAAAACAGTTAATATTTGAGACAAAATAAAATGATCCTTAACTTGTAGGTTTTTAAAGTTATATTTACTACTCATTTAACCAAACTAACAACAGTGTAGGCACCAGGCTGGCACTCAGTGAACTTTTACTAAATGACCGCAGATTGTCTGTGAGCTGGTGAAATTTGGCTTTTCAGGCTGGTGTTAAAATTACCCAACCTATTTTGAAAATTGAACCATAGCCATAACATATACTGAAAGGAATGCCAGAGACACTGAGCACACGCCATCTCGTTTCTATATATATATATACACATATTTAACATTCTTTATGCATTTTAAAGCCTCCTGATTTTACCTAATTCCCTATATGTTTTCATCAAACATTTCTTAAGCTCTGCTATGTGCTAGATCTTAGAGATAAGGGAAATCTAAAAACTGGATTCTGTTCTGGAGGAGCTCCCAATTGTATTGGGAAGATTGAATGTGTTTATAGAGGTGAGTGCGGCGGAGGTGTGAAGAGCAGGATTTCCTGAAGGAAGTGGGCATGATGGGGGCCCAGGGCATGGAGGGCTCCATACTGAAACAGAAGTGTGAAAGCCAGTGCCACAGTCAATGGAAAGATACAGAGGCTTTGAGCCCATCCAGGGACCAGGAGCCTACCAAGACTCGCCTCCCCACCCGGCAGCCAGAAGGCAGCCAGCCAGTGGCAGTTTTCTGTTTTAAGTCTTTACAACCTACACTGGACTATTTTTACCAATGGACTTGGTGTTTCAAAGCAGCAGATAATCCAAAAGTCAGTAATATTTGGTTTTGTCCTGTGCTGCTCCATCCTTTCAGTGGCAGGATTACCTTCCAAGTGTGTTTTGCCTGGTGTAATGTTGAATTCAGTTTACATTCCCTGAGTGCACAAGGGTTGAACAGTTGGCGAGAGAGGGAGGAAACTGAAGATCACAAAAGAGGGAGACGGATTGTCGCCCAGGGGAGCTGACACAGGATTTGGGATTTGTCACACATCATTTGCTCTGCGGACAGCCCCCTCACAGGTCATTACAATCAACTGTGGTATGGTCAACTGAGCAGTCATTTTACAAGTTGTGGTAGTCTGCTCAAAATAAACGTGTTTGTTAAGTGGCTCCCTTTAAAATTCTTGAGTATAAAGTTTCTACCTCTTGCCTCTTTCTTTTTTTTTTTTTTAAAGATTTTATTTTTTCCTTTTTCTCCCCAAAGCCCCCCGGTACATAGTTGTGTATTCTTCGTTGTGGGTTCTTCTAGTTGTGGCATGTGGGATGCCGCCTCAGCGTGGTCTGACGAGCAGTGCCATGTCCGCGCCCAGGATTCGAACCAACGAAACACTGGGCCACCTGCAGCGGAGCGCGCGAACTTAACCACTCGGCCACGGGGCCAGCCCTACCTCTTGCCTCTTTCTTGCATATGCTTATTTCTGGTGACTGTCTCTATCTTTTGCAGTAAAAACAAATATTTAATAATGTCTCTGCTCAGAGGGAGCCTTAGGCAACATCGTTGAGTAAGCAAACATTTATCTTTTGTACAATGTGAGGAATGAACTCATTCTAGCATATTCGCAGGTATGAGGTGAACCATGGAGGCATTCTCTGAAAGATTTTTTGCATAGGCGCTACGTTGATATGGTCTTAGTTTAAATATATGTCTATGGGCATAGATACTGCTAGAGACATATATATGCTAAAAGGGAGCAATTCCCCTCGCCCTGTCTACCATCGACGTGATCCGCGTGGCCCCACACACATAACCACGGTTATTAAGTTCCTGTGGGTCCTTCTGATTCTAACCAATTACTCACAAGAAGTCTTGCATGTTCGGGGAAGTGAAGCTTCTTAGTGAGCTCATGAGCATTCCCTCCTTGGTGGTGTTACCTAAAGTCTGGTCTCTGAACTCGGTGCCAATCCAAACAACTAGAACAGAGTTTTGGGTGAAAAGAAAAAAATGCTTCATTTTCTTTGGCAGGCAGAGGGAACATGCAGCAGGCTAGCACCTTAGGAACTGCTGGCTCTCCGTCAAGAAGTGGGTAAGGGGTTCTAAAGGTTGCGAGGAATGCGGCTGCTTGTAGGGACGGGAGCCTGTGGCCTTGCTGGCGGGCGCTTTCCCACCAGCCTGCGTTTGGCCTTGGGAGGCTGCCTGCAGACAGGAGGGCGGTGAGACGAGGGAACCCCCGGGGCGGGTGTCCCTGGGAGTCAGCTTCCGTGGTGGATGGTGGATTCTGGGGCCAGGAAGCTTGTTTGCTGATGCCGAGGTTTCTCTTCAGTGACGTGCAGACCTCTTTGTTGCAAGATGTTATCCAGAGTCCCCGGGACCAGGGTTACTTTTATGTCCTAAGGGAGGGGGAGCGTAAGCAGAGGAACACGAGGAAGGAAAGATTATATGTGCTTTGCGTTTCCAGCCTCGGTTGCTGGGAATGTCTTACTTCAGAGAAGGAAGACGTTGCTAGTCAGGCTGTTATTTAACCTGTACACTTCTAATTTCAGATTAAACAGCCCATAACAGTGGTTGTCTGGAAGGGAAGTTTCAGGAGCTCTCAGAGCCCAAATCTGACCTGAGTTTTGGAGAGCTGCTGGTTTCATAATCAGTACAGAACAAGTTACAGCTGTTTATAGGGGTTCTTAGGATCCACAGATCACAGAATTCAGGGATCTGAATTCAGAATAAAAATACATTTTCATTGTTACTAACCTCTGTCTGAAATTAAATACTTTAATTCAGTTTGAATTATGAATGTAGGCAAACTATAGTAGAATTGGCAGTGACTTTGTCACTGAGGAAATCACAGCTACATCCATATCACATTACAGCCACTGCAAACATTCCAAAACACCATTTATACTCATCATTATGTCGAAATGATGAAGTTATTAGACCCACTGCTAGTGTTCTAAAATTGTACCCGAGATTTGTTTTAATTAAGCATGGGAAAATGTGCAGACACGGAAATGGCTGTCATAAAGGAATAAGTTCCTACTCACAGGTTTCTAGAAATGGAAGGCATGCCAGGAAGGGGAGAGGGGAGCGCATGGCCCAGAGCCTCTCTCAGGGCTTTCAAGGGAAGGAATGGGTGAGGCAGCGTGGGTGCACTGAGTAAGTTTGGCTCAGATAGTGTGAATAGTTTTGGCAGGCTCTGGGCTATGAGGTGGCCCTGGTTACCCTGTACCTGGCCCTGGGATGATTTCGGGTAGAAGGAATATTGGCTGTGTGTGAGAATTCGATAAAGCAGGAGTTTGGGTGTGGGTTCTGGATTGGTTGGTTTGTACATCAAGTTGTGCTTGCCGGGGAGTCATTTGCAGTCCTAGGAATGAACTAGCCCTGGGAGGGTGGTGCCTCTAGGACCCAGGCCCCAATGCCGGAGTATGAAAAGGCAGACCATAAATATACTCAATGCAGCTAGATATCTAGGATTTAGTGCTACCCAATCACAGTTGTGTTTTTAAAAATATTTTAATTACTGTATTTCAATCTAATAGGATTCCTTTGTAACCCTGTGTACTTTATTTTCTGTATTTATGAACACTGCTCTCAGAAGGAGACCGTGGTCCCCAGTGGACCGCCAAATGGCCCATGGCTCAAAGGTGTGAAGTTCTGAAGAGAGACCCAGTTTCCTGCCTTACTAACTCTCCTGCATTTTCTGTTTTCTTTCTTGCGCACTTACGTTTAACCAAACTTAGGACCAGAACAAGTTGCTGTAAGGGATGCTGCCCCTGCCCCACCACCAACATGCATGCCTTCTCCTGTTCTCAGCCCTGCTGCACCCAAGCTTGTGCTAAGTAGAGGAGATGTTCACTATGGCCATGATTTATTGAGCACTTACCACGTGCCTGACACAATTCTGTGCATTTTTTATGTCTTATCTCATTTGATCCTCATAACAGTTCTATGAAGTAGATGTGGTTATCACCTTCATCTTACAGACGAGGAGATTGAGGCATAGAGTGCCCGTAACCTGCCCAGGGTCACACACGGGTGGCAGAGCCCTCCTGGAGTTGGGCATGTGGCTCCAGGGCCCCCTCCTGAGGCTGCATGCACTGTGTTTGAGATCTGAGCACCTCTGGGACTCAGGCTCTAGGTGGTGTGCCAGGAGAGAGCCTCGGCTCTCAGTGAGATCCACAGTGATCCACTGTCTGAACTTTCGAAGCTTGGAAGCCAACCTGAGCGCCAGTCTGGGAGTACCACATCCTTGGGTCCAGAAGGTGCTAGCTCTGTGAAAAATATTGAAGGCAATTTAGGACAAAACCCTGGAAATGAATTCAAGATGTGATTGGGCTATGTTTGTGGTTAAATTAATTGCAAGTTAAATTCATCTGAGTGGTGACTTCTTTGACACTTACTCTATGTAACTTCAAGGGGCCATAAAACCCCAAAGTAACTGACCCACGTCAAAAGCTTGTTCCTAGTTGCTCTGCCAGAGCCATGATCCCTACTGGCTTTTTTGCTACGAAGAAACCTACGTCTCAGGCTAGACTTATTGCTTCCTCACTGCCCTGCCTTTCATAGTATTGGCTACGTACAAACCAGATGTCCATAAAGCAGGGAGTGGCAATATCTTCTTTGCTACTGAAATTGAAGTATGTTGTCATTGTTTTAAAAAGTATAAGGGAAAAATAAGCCTATATCCTCGCAGTCAAGCTTTGCTTTATTGTATAAGGCTACTATAATTAGGGTTAGGTTCAGCTATATGATATGGAAAACCCAAAATAACAGTGCATTAAATACAAAAGAGGCTTATTTTTCTCTAGTCATTCAAGAGAGGTCTTGGAAGGTATGCCATAATTAGTCATCTTCCATATCTTGGTTTCACTATCCTTACATTTGGGACTTGACCTCATGGTCTAATGTCTCTACTAGAGCACCAGCAATAACATCTTTATTCCAGGGAGCTGGATGGAGAAAGAGAAAGAAGAGCACAAAGAGTGTCTGCTGGTAGTGTTTTAAAAGAAGTCTATTGCCACACAATACTTATGTTTACATCTTATTGAGCAAAATTAGGCACAAGGTCACCTCTATGCAAGGTAAACTGAGAAATATACCAAAGTAAAAGTTAGGGATTCTGAAGCTATGAAAGAAGGGGCAGTGGATGTGGGCATGCAATTAGCAGCCTTTGCTGCACATGCTATTTGGATGCCTTAATTATGACTGAAGCACCGCTGGGGCCACACACTCTAAGCTCAATTGCCTTATGCGGACATTGGATGTTACATCTGCAAGCCCAGATGGATAGTGCAATGACAGCACATATCACATGGTGTTAAGGTGTTAGCTGCTCAGCTGGCACATTGTGCTAACAAACTCTCAACTCAGAGGCTGCCTTCCAGGGTGGTGACCTGAGGGGCTGTGATTCGGTGGGAGGTTTGGGGGATGGCAGGACTTTTGCGGTTCTCCTTCAGCTTATAGCACACAGGCAACTGCATATTCTGTCGGAACATAAAGCTGTTTCTGCATGTTCAGTTGTAACAGAAAGTATACTGAAACAAGCCTCATTCAGGGGAGGCTGGGCTATTGTTAAATTTTGTTAAAGTACATTTTGTAAAACATAACATCTATTTTTTTTAAAGTAAATGTATACGCGTCTTTGAAAGTCTTTGGAATCTTGCAAGTGTATCATACATTCATTTGAGTCACTGGCTCATTTTCCCACTTTTCTGATTGGCAAAGAAATAATTTTATTGATTTTTTTCTCCAGCACTGGAAATCATAACAGCACCATGCAATGCAGGAAGCAGTTGCTAAGCAACCATTTTCAGTGTTAAAAAAAATCCAAACAAATCTTTCTTTTAGATGTCTGCAGCATGTGAAAAATTAAATAACTCTCCACCCAACTTTAAATGAACCATACAACTTACAAAAATGACGTCATCCTTTTCTGTTTTCTAGTCTTGTGACTTTCATCAACAATGCCACAATCTTCAAAGATGCAGTTTTAGATCTGGGTCAAGCTAACTGTGGAACATGACAAATGCTGTTAGAATTCCTGCTCCACTCTCCATTGTGGCTTTGCCAACTTGACGTCCATCGACGCGAGGATTCGTTCTTGTCATCTGTTTTCGATGTCCTTTGAGTTAAAGTGATGTTAGCACAAGTCTTGGGTGCTTCAGAAAAGTAGATTCTTCGTGGACCCAGGATTATATTTCAGCTTTTAACACTAGCTCCCCCACTTCCCAAAATAAGTGAAGTGATTCGATATGAGAGAATTCGTTCAGGAATTTGGAAATACTAGCCTTCCCAGCACCAAGTGCCACAACCTAATCGGGGGCAGTTATATATATGTTTCTAAGACCTGCTGCCGTGTGAAGGCTGGAGGAGTTTCTGAGCGTTACAGGGACTTCATGCAAAGGGGGTATTGAATGGCTCCGTCTAACCAGGCTATAGTTGATTTCAACACCCAGGGAGGCTCAGAATTCTTCCTGGAGGAAAGGTGGAAGAATATTTTGGTATCCAAAGTGTGCTCCCATGGCATGGCTTCCTGGAGGCATTGGGAGCGGCCCCTGGCAAGCGGGGGCAGATCCTGGTGCTAAGGGGTTTGTGTCTAATACATGTGGAAATGCTGGGCGTGATGGAGACTCGTCCCTAACAACCCCACATAGTTAAATTCCGTAGGAGGCGATCCCAGTGTGTCCCAGTCTGGCTGGTGGTCTCGAACATACAGGGGGCCTTGGGTCAAACTGGAAATTGGCCAAGTTAGTCTTTGGCCCCTATTTATTTCCTCTGATGTGGCACATTTTCAAGGGTCCTCGACATTCTAGTCTCTTGTCATCTAAACCTAGGAATCCATGGATTCACCTAGTAAGGAATGCTCATATTTCTGCAGCCCTTTATTCACAGCCTTTGTGTCGATTGCTTCCCGCTGCACCCTATCGACAAAGCAAGCCCGATACTTTGTTTAGGTTTTCCAATAAGGAAAACAGGTCCCCTGCTTGGCGGAGTTGAAATTGGCACCTGGAACTTTCCACTTTCAGTTTAAGGCTCTTGCTACAAAGTTGCAATTCACCGCTTCTCTGTCTTGTGTCTCTTTTTCAGTGGGCTCTGCTAAGCGCTTGATTAACTAATACATTAAAATAAATTGAGTTGAGTTCTTACTGGGTCATCTTCGCTTAAAGTGTTGTCCTTTACAGGAACATTTGAATTTCAATCTTGGAATATAATGCCATACTTTAAAAAAAGCCAATAAGGTGAGTATTTCAGGTGTCATGTACTGTTTATAAGACGGAAGATGATATTTTTAGGCAGAATTCTTGAATTAATTAATTAATAGGCCAATATTAATTGAGTTTCTACAATATAACGGGTCCTGGCACAGTAAGAGGAAACAAAACAGACGTGGTCCCTACTCTCATGGTCTTAGGTCCCAGGCAGCTGGTTTGTGTTCACAAAGTAGACGTATTTTTCTGTAACTAAGGCTGCCTGTGGTGTGAAGGCCCCGGGCAAGATTATTGGATCCTGGCCAAGACAGAGGAAGAAGAGGAGCAATCCAAGAGAGAAAACTTTACCGCACGGGCTTCCAAACGATTCTGGGGTTACTATTCTTCTCAGAGAAGTTTTGTGTCACCCGGATGGGCTGGAGGGGGCAGGAAGGGTAAAGAAGATTAGTGGATACTGGCAGTAAATTCCCCGGGCAGGGGGAGGGGACTGGCCTTTCATTATTTTCTCACTCCAGGAGTGTGCGTGACCTGGGGGAGGAGGATGCAGGGCGCGGCTAGAGGGCGCTGTTGAGGGCGCCGGCTGTGAGACCAGCGAGTCCTGCGTGGAGGCCCGTTTGCAGACGTGATTGACCGTTTTGGATCCCTGCCTTTCTCATCTCCTTTCGCTGTGTACTATGCACCTGAGTGGGGAGGCCGCAGAGAGAAGGACTCCAGTAAGAGTGAACTTGAAGAAGCTTCTTGAAGGAAGTCCTTCTAAAACAGGAACCTGCAAAGAGCAGAGACTCCTATAGCATAGTCCTCCTAGAGTATGCATACTGTCTAAATCTTGCAAGTGGTTTGCAAAATTACTAGTGATCAACAGTTTTAAAACCTTTGTCAGTTATACTTGTAATTTTTATATTAATACAAAAACATTTAATATAATTTTTTATATTAAAATCTCAGTGACATATAATCATGGTTCCCCTGTACCACAACCACCACTGTGAAGTGATCTGAGAAATGTTTTCACATTAGACACTGGTTTTACAAAGTCATCATATTTTGAGCAGGCCTGTAAGTGACTGACTTTCTCACTGCCTGCGGGGGTGTTTGTTTCATCCCTGAGATTAGTAATGATTAGTAATTACATGTCCACCTCCCATCGTCGTATGAAACAGGTTATTTCCAACACTGAAGACGAGTGCTGGTCTAACTGAGTTTGATTTGTCTTCACTGAATACTCCATAACATCTATTCCCTTTGGTTACTGCTCTTTAAATAAAATATTTTGAAGCCATAATTTAAAAACAAAAAACACCTCCAAAACTTAGTTTAACAGAGCCAGTGGGTCCAAACAGCTGAAGTCACTCATGCGTGGTGATTGTTTCCACCGCCAGGCCTGCCAGCTCCACCAGCGATCCCAGTGATGATGCAGGGATCATGGTGTCATGTCTGCCACACACATATCGCATGTCTCAGGACTCGGTGACACTGCACTGGTCTCTTTCTACGCATTATCTCACTGAATCCTCATTTTGACACTATCGGGAGACACTTTCGGTATTCCTTTCTTATAGTTGAGAAAACCAAGGCTCAGTTGGCGAAGTAACTTATCAAAGAACAAATCTTTTGGAAACAAATGTTGAAGGCGACCCTAAGTGACCCCAAAGCCCACGTCCTTCATCACGCCGTAGCTCTAGCAAGAGGCCAGAATAAACGCAGGAATAAAGAGGGGCATTTGGGAGCTTTGTCCTGTTGCCCACCCCCCTAAGAATCCCTGACTCTAGCTTAGATTACTTGGGCTCAATTGTACTCCTTGAACTTGAGGGTTCTTTTTGGGTCAGATTCTGGAGGTGTGCAGAGGCAGCACTGAGAGGGGAAAAGAACAATCCCCAGGAGTTTGGCCATCTTCAAGTGGCCTTCCTGCGTGGTTTAGGAGGACCAGATGTGAAAACCCTGACCCGTTTGTGACCATCCAACCTCCACACCTCAGCCACTCACCATTCCAGTTCAGTACCTACAAATAGACTGTTTTCCACCCCTTTCTAGAACATGTATTCTTGAGACTCAATCCCAGAAGGAAGGTTACTTTCTCCCAGTGAGTGGTTACAAACCTTTCCTGATGTCCAAATAACTTCAGTCATCTGATAAACTCTGTGACCTCCCTCCTTGGAAAAATTTGCACAGCATCCCTTCACAAGATTCATTATTTACAATGCTGGGCCTCCAGAGCCATCCCGCTTCCCCTGGAGGGTCAAGGAGGCCAAGTCAGGAAGAAATATTCAGGTATGTTCAGTGTCATAGATCAATGTTTTTTTCAAGATTAAAAAGTAAGTTAGAAAGGAAGAGATAAAGAGAGGAAGGAAGGAGGAAAGAAGGAAGCAATGAGAAATCAAATAGTATGGGCTCTCTCCTTTTTTCCAGGTAGAATGGTCACTTACATAAACAACTTTTGAGGATTGTCTAATTGGGCCTGCCCTAAAGACTGGGAGGGACACGAACATTCAATTTTGGGCAGTTTGTTATTTTAAAATGAGACTGCAGACAATGAGCCCTTAATGAACATTTCTTTTACACATTTTGATGGATTAAACAAAAATTTAATAAGAAGAAACTCTTCAGAAGATGAAAAGCCGGACCTGTCTTCTGACTCTCGGGCTAATCTTCCTTCACTCTCCCAGCTTGCTCCTTGCTGTTTCAGCCTGACTGTGATGGTCTGAGTCAGAGGTTGCCCCAGCTGGGGAAGGCAAGGGAGGCGCTGAACCTCAGCTCCTCAGACGTTCTGTGCCTGGCGTCAGTCTGGCCCGAAAGACCCAGCTGTGGATTCCTCCTCAGCCCAAGTTAAAAAAAAGAGCAGTGAAGGTGAAGTCAGGTGTCACGTTGGTATCATCTAATATTAGCTTTCCATTCCAGTTAATTAAGGTGCAGTGTTTTCCTCAGTCATTCTCCTAGCGTGATTGTATTAAACGATGTTTCTGATCTCTCCTTATGCTTCTGGAAAGTCTTGCCTCCTTTTTCTTTGTTAGCCATTTAGTAATCAGCCAGTTCTTTAAAGAAAAAAAACTCTATAGATCAAACATCCAGAATTTATCTGTGTTTAAAGTCATTATTCTTGGAAATCAGTAGTTGAACAAATATGGACCATGATTAGTCTCACTAGTAATTAAAGAAGTATCATAAAACCAGCAATGAGGTACCATTCCACATTCCTCCCGGCGGAATTAGCCAACGTCTCTCTCTATCTATCTATCTAAATCTACATCTACCTGTGCGTATCCATGCATCTTTGTGCTTTTCAGTTTGTTTGCATACATAAATGTGTCTGTGTGTGTATATATGTCTCCAAGAGTAGATGACTGGTTTAATAAATCATGGCACATCCCCATACTGGAATAGTCATTAAAAATGATAGCTATGAATGTTGGCATCATGGAAAAGTGTGTGATTTAAATCCAAATGAAAATCGTATAAATGCTATGATTCAACCATGAATATATGTATATTCATATGTAAAAATAAGCTGTATATATAATATGGATATATATATATATATATATATATATATATATATATATATATAGGTCCTATAGGCATTTGTGCACCAGAGACACTGGACACTGTCCTTATCCAGACAGACCATTAGACAACTGGTTCTCAAACTTTAGTGTCTATCGGCACCATCTAGGGGGCTTGTTAAACACGGATTCCTGGACTCCATCCCAAGGATTCTGGTGTGTATGTCTAAAAAGCTCCCAAGTGATGCTGATGGCACAGGTTCGAGAATCACGGCTCAAGCATCACTGCTTGAGGCGAGTGGTTCTCAGCATTGGCTGCACATTAGATCACTTGAGGGGAGCTTTTAAAACATTCTGATGCCTTTATCCCACTCCACACAACTAAATTAGAACATCTGGGACTGTCCCAGAACTCAGCGGGTTGTTGACGTTCCGCAGGTGATTCTTACGTGCAGCGAAGGTTGAGGGCCATTGCTTTCAGACCAGTGGTTCTCAGACGCGGTCGTGCATCAGAGTCACCTGGAAGGCTTGTTAAAACACAGATGATTGGGGCCATCCCCAGAGTTTCTGCAGTAGGTCTGTAGCTGGCAGGAGAATTGGCATTTCTAAAAAGTTTCCACGTGATGCTGATGCTGCTGGTCCAGGTACCATCCATTGAGAGACACTGCTTCAAGGGTTAGACTGTCATGATCAGTGCCGGCAGACTGAAACGGAACACTTACACTGGCATCACCACAAAGTGCAACATTTTTGGAAAATACTGTAGCAATATATGTTAAGACTCATAAACACCTTCATGCCTGTTGATCTGGTAATTCCACTTTAGGGAATCTATTCTAAGAAAATAAACTAAATATGGAAAACAGCTAAACTTGATGGTCACAGAACTGATTTTTATAATGGTCAAATATTATCTAGCTACAAATGTCCAGGAGCGAATGATTGGTTTAATAAATCATGGCGCATCCCCATAATGGAACAGTCATTAAAAATGATAGCTCTGAAAGTTGGCAGCATAGAAAAGTGTTGTGATTTAAATCCTCTTAAAAAATGTGTAAATGATATGATGATAACCATGAAAAAGTACACATAGGAAGAAAATATCAGAAGGAAATAAACCAAAATAATAAATGTCATGTCAAGATGATGGGATTTTTTTTCTTTCTTTCATTTCCAAATTTTCTATGACTGTGTTTATCAATTTTATAACTATAATTATAATTATATGTCTATATAACATATATGTATATTTGGCATCAAATTACTCATTACCACTTCTCTTCATACTAATATGGTTTTATCTTGGTTTGAAGTAAAATTTCTAAGACTTCCGCATTTGCCTGCAGATCCCAATCGCAAGTTTTCCCGAGTGGCAGCACATTCTCTCTCTCCTACAGCTTCTGTTCAGATCTTTTCCGAGTGATGTTAATTACCTCAGAGGTGACACAGAAAGAGCTTAAAGTTTCCTATTAGGCAGAGAGCCGCCAAAGAAAGAGGCGGGGGCATGTTGACGTTTCCTTTTTATAATGAATGATAAGGCATTCGAATGAAGCTCATCTCTGTTCACTATGCCTGCGGTGTCTAAAGGATTTGTAAGAAACTCCAGTTATACTCTTTGGCTCTGTGCTGGTTCACCAGAGGAGTTGAGAGTTATTTTTCTAAGTCACCACATGAGACAATAGAACACAGATCAACTCCCATGACTGGGAATCTTTCAGGAGTCTGCTCACTGTAGTTAGACCTAAGACTTCGATGGCTTGGGGCAATCTCACTTTGCAGACCTTCTGAAGACTAGATTATCTGCCATAAACATCGTGCGATCCTTAGGAGCACACTGCGAGCAGCCCCTGGGATGGCACGCAGAACTTAAATCCGCAAAAATGAGTATATTTGCATTTAGTCTTTAAGCATTCCTTAATGGTCACTTCTTTTTTTAAAAAAAATTGTACCAGCCATTTTTTATAGTTTCTTTTCTAAGCATTTGACATCAACACAGGGATCAGAAATGAGATCCCCTCGGACTCAGGGTGATTTTATATCTTTAACCAAAGTGTTTTCTGTATTCTTGGAGGGCATATTTTCTATTATTATTATTACTTATACTAGAAACATATTTAAATTTGTAAACAAATTTTACCCATTCTTTGTTGACTGTTGTTCCTTTCGTTCCACTCTTACTTTCCAGGATAATTTCTCTTCCTGCTGTGGCACGTCCCTTCTCTCAGATATCTGTGAGAATAATTCTCTCTTATGAACCACAGATAGTGTTATCTCTACCACTCTAGTAAATTAGGGTGAAGAATTCCAGATTTTCCCACCATACTTGGGAGATATTCTCCATTGTCTTTTGCAGTTCTTGTTGCTGACAAGTTTGCTGCCCACTGATTGTCATCTTTTGTAATCTTTGTGATTGTAATCTTTCTTTTCCTTCTGTAGCTCTTTTTCCAAATTGACATTCTGCAACGTTACTGCAGTAGGTATGGATGTGAAGTTAATTTTATTTACTCGGCTTGTGTGTTACATGTTCTTTTCAATCTGATGACTCATATTTTTCTCCAATTATGGAAACTTCTTAGCAATTATCCCCTTCTGAAAGTTCTATTAGACATTATCTTGACACTTCTCAATAAGCCCTCTATATATCTGAATTCTTTTTTATAATTTTCATCCCCTTATATCTCTCTGCTGTATTATATGAAATTCCTCAGTTCTCACCTCTAATTCATTAATGCTTTCATTGCATTTCTTTTTTATTCCACTCGGCGACTGAGTTTTTTAATTTCAATGACCGTATTTTTCACTTATAAAATTTTTAATTGCTCTTTTTTTAACCTTTCAGGTCTGGTTTTATATGCTCTTGTTTTCATTTCATAAGCTCCTATTCTTGTTTTATGGTTGCTATCTTCTCCTTATTTCTTTAAAGATTTTAAACAACAAAATAATTTTCTGATTGCTCAAATATTTCTCTTTCCTTGAGGGTAAAGCCTCCTTTGGTTATAGTTTATCCCTGAGTTTCGTGGTTAAAGACAGCTTTAAAAATTATTCTTTATTCAGAAAAAGGAAATATTTCCAATGCACATATAAGCACAGAGATTAGTGCAAACACCCATATATCCACCCCAGAAAAAAATGTAAAATTTTATCATAAATATTTCAGATCATTTTAAAGTAATAATTATTATAGATGCCTAAAATTTATGTTTAATATATGCTTAAAATACATGTCTTATTTATCCTCGATTTCCTTCTCCTACCTTATAAAGGTTGACCTCTAGCCTAAAATTGTGGGTTATATTACTTATCCATACTTACCCATATTTGTGCACATATGTTACACAATGTATATGATGATATTTAATATTGTTTGATATTTCTCAAAATTTAGAAAAATACTATGTGATGCTCTTTTGCAAGGTCCCATTTTTCATCTTAGCCATGTTTTTGAGATCTATGTTGATGCATATAAGGCACACATTCTTGTACATATCTCCCCATGACTGTGTTTGGGAATCTCTCAAGAGAATATACTCAAAGTAGAATGCCTAGATCCGGAGCGGGGGTCGTCGTCAACCTTGCTCTATTAGTGCCAAGCTGCTCTCCAACTCATTGTACCAATTTATACTCCCTCCAACAGCAGTATAGGAGAATTCCCATTTCTGTACATCGTCATTGATAATTTTATTGCTGATTTTACTCTTTAAATTCACCTTAACGAGGTATAATTTATATACAATAAAATTTTCTAATTTTAATGTACAATTCAATGAGTTTTAGTAATTGTATATAGTCCACCACAGTTAAGATGGAGAACATTTCCATCATCCCCCAAAGTTCCTTCTTGCCCATTTTTGATCAATCCTCTTTCATAACCCTGCTCCCTGGAAACCACTAGTCTGCTTTCAATTGTTAGTTTTCTTTTGTCTAGAATTTTCCTTAGCATAATGTTTTTGAGTTTTATCCAGTCGGTATCAGTAGTTTGTCTCTTTTTATGTTGAGTAGTATTCCATATAAATATTCTACATATTGATGGCACATTGATGGAAATTTGAGTTGGGTCCAGGTTGGGGCTGTTATGAATAGAGCTCCTATTCACCTGCAAATCTTTGTGTGGACTGGGTAAACACCTAGGATTAGAATTTCTGAGTTGTGTGGTAAGTCTATATTTAACTGTGTAAGAAACTGCCTGTTTTTCCAAAGTGGCTGCCTGCTGTCAACGTATAAGCGGTCCAGTTGCTCTGTACCTTCACCAACACTTCGAACCGTCGGTCTTCATAATTTTAGTCATTTAAGTCAGTGTGTGTGTCTCCCTAACGACCGGTGATGTTGAACATCTTTTTCTGCACTCACTCGCCATTCATGTAAGCTCTTTGGTGAAGTTTCTTTTCCTTTTTTTTTTTTTTGCCCATTTTAAACCAAATTGCTTGAATTTTTGGCACTCAGTTGCAAGAATTCTTTATATATTCTGAATAAAAGTCTTCAATAAGATATGTATTTTGCAAATATTTTCTCCCAGTCTTTGGATTGCCTTTTTATTTCTTTGCATGTCTTTTAAAAACTAAAGTTGTCTTTAATTTTTCTATTTTTAATTTTTTATTGTTTTTATATTTACTATTTTGATTTTCATTGTCTACTTTGTTTTTTAAATATTTTTCCTTTAAAAATTGATATGTCCATTTTAGAAGAATATTGATATAGAATTAATGTGTAAAATGATCCAATATTTAATCAGTAAATTTCTAACTTATTTTACTCCACTTAACAATGGTGTATATTTATTTAAAAATAACACTAAATTTGAAATGTCCCATAGATCTTGGAGATGTAACTAGGATTTGAAACTCTTTAGCAATAGTCCTATATTCTAGAGTAGTGTTGCCTGGTAAAAATATAATGCCAGCCATATATGTGAATACACGAGTAATTTAAAATTTACTAGTAAGTATATTAAACACTTAAACAGGCGAAATTAGTTTTAGTAATACATTTTATTTAACCTAAATATATCCAAAAATGCTACCATTTCAACATATAATCAATATGGAATTAATGAAATATTTCAAATTCTTTCTTTCATACACTGTTTCAGTTTAAAATTTTACAATGTGGCACTAGCCACATTTCAAGTGCTCAATAGTCACATGTGGCTGGAAGTGTACCATATTGGCCAGGAAAGGCAAAACTTATCTCAGTTGAATAATCTCGTATGGTGTACACAATACTGAACAAAGTGTTGATAAAATATTCGAGATTCAACTGTGTAGACAGGAGAATATCAAGTTCCGCTTTGAAGGTTTCTTGGGAATACCATTGAGTAGTTCATTAAAGCCCTATTTGTTGGTTACATCCTAGAAAGTGGATGTAGGTCTCAAAAATCCTGTTAGTGACAGGGGTGCTTTTACCATTAAACAAAAAGTAGTGGGCAGGCTTTGGGTTGGAAACAGCACACCCAAGTTTCTTTCTCCAGGCATGGGAATTACTAAGTTAGCAATGCTCTTGTTCAATGACTCATATCCATGAGGTTCCTTCTTAATGGTCTTCACTCATTTAATTATCACAAAATTCCTACACTATCTAAGAATCTGGGCGTGTCCCCTTCTTTCCTCCCTCTGTTCAACAATGCGCACGTCCTGGTTTACTGTGTTACTGCGTGCTAATTAGAATGCCTGATGAGAGAGAACGACTACAATACCAAGTGCTGGCGAGGAGGTGGAGCCACCGGAACTCTGCTACACTGCTGGTGGAAAACAGAAAATGGCACTCCGGAAAACAGTGTGGCAGTTTCTTATGAAGTTAAAGTCAAACATATATTGACCACATGACCCAGCAATCCCAGGCCTCGGTATTTACTGAAGTGAATGAAAACTCAAATTCGCACAAACCAGGGATTGCCAGGAACTAGAGGTGGGGGAGGCAATGACTATGAAGAAGCACAGGAGAGTTTCTTGAGGTGAGAGAACTCTTCTTTATCTTGATTGCATTCGTGGTTACACAATTGTAGGCATTTGCCAAACTCATAAAGCCATACGTGAAAAAGAGTGACTTTTGATTTAGATGTTGCTAAGAAAAAATCTGTTGTGTAACTATTAAATGCTAGGACCACAAGAGGAGCGAAGGTAAGAGCATATGAAGATGATATGATACCAGTTCACACAAGTAATGGGATTTGACCTGGAAACCAATATTGCTTCAATTTAGTTCAACTCAATCAGTGTGTACTGAGCGCCTACCCTGTGTCGGGCGCTGTGCTTTGCCCAGGGAAAGGTAGTCAGTAAGACACAGCTGCTGACTTCAAGAAGCAATGTTCTTTTCTGTGAAACATATGCAGGCATATAATGCACACTTTTATAATTTGCTTTCCTTCAAAGTGGAGCAAATTCAGTTCTCATCGTGTTTGGGGCTTTAAAGCCAATGCAAGGACGCTGTTGAGAAGGGACACCAGGCAGCAGCAGCTTTTGAAGCATTTCTTCCTTTCTGCCCCCTCTTAGGTTTGAGATGTCAGTACCCTCAGAGGGAATTCCTTGGGAGGTGGGTGACACAAAGTGAGAGTATCCTGCAGTAGTAGTCAGAAAAGGACCATCGTGGGGCAAGGGTGTGCTAAGATATATCACACGTTTCCAGGGCTGATGTTTCCATACAAGCTTTGACTTGACTGACAGCCACTTAATCTTGGGTGAATGACTTGTTACCTAGTAATGAAACCACTCATTCTGATGACTGAAGCCAGTGCAGTCCTGCCATCAGCCCAGAAATGGGATTCCTGGTGGGGATGCAGTAGGAGTCCTGGTACAAGTGAATATTCAGAGAGCGACAAAAACATTAACATCTTAGAGTACAACTCCCTCTGTGTGGCTTAAGGTCATATACGTGTGCTTTATATCAGTACCATTTGCCTTTATCTGCCCCTCACGTTACACTCCTGCATCATATGCTGTCTCACCTTTTCACCGTATTCTGCTGAGATGGAAGGGAGCAGGCCTGCTAGACACAGGTAGGCAATAGCTCCTCTGTTTGCGTAGCACTTAATAGCTACAGAGCACTTTAATCCTCAGAACAGCTCCGTACAGTAGTGAAGGGCAAGGTTGTTCTCTCAGTCGTAGAAGGAAACAGGAGTCCAGAGGTGTTGTAAGTCGCCCAACAGGAAAGGGTGGAAGATTTCTCAAGTCTGAGTCTTCTGATCCCCAGCCCAGCGGACTTTCCCCTCCCTCACGATGTCTCATCGCTAATTGTGCTGGCTTTTGGTTTAAGAGGCTATTCGTGGCGACATAGGGTTTTTTTTTTGTAAATAGTATTCTGGAGGACAGGAGACAGGTCCTATAGTGCCCACTCTGTCTCTAGCACAATGACATGAATATGAGTTACACAAAACTGGTGTTAAATGAAGGAATTATGTCACTTTCCTTCTTTGATCCAAACATGATATCACACTTGCCTTCGTGTCCCTTGGCTTGCTAATGTACAGCTCAGACGGAAAGAGACTCAGAACCGAGGGCAGCTGCCTGGTCTGCACTTAAGAGGCTGTTCTGGAGCAGTGATTTTGAACTCTTTCACATGGTCAGAGGCTCCCACGGGGACATCTACTTCCAAATGCAGTGCCCCTGGAAGTAAGGAATCTAACACATTGGTAAGTGGTTGGTGTGCTTGCTGCAATACTGACCTTACCAATTTAAGTAATACTTACTATGATGTAGTTACCACGGGCAAATGGAAAAGCCCGTGCAGGCTTCTACTACTATCTCACTGGAATCTATGCCTGTTCTGAAAAGTATCATACTTTTATCTTCTTGGATTAAAATATCTACTGTAGGTGTGGGACGGAAAGATCTGAGATATTTGGCCAGTATCAGCTGTTAATGAGTTAGTATTAATTATGCAAGTAGTTATTGTACACTTCTATGAAGACAGACTGTGACAATAACTATAAAAATAACTACCATTTATTAAGTATTTACTGAAGATCATCCTTTTTTAACATGTTATTTTCTTTATTCCCATAACATCCCTATGAGGAGTTTTGGATGAGGGATGAGACTTAGAGGTTAAATAACGTGTCCAACTAAAAAGTGCAAGAGCCAGGATTCCAACCCAGGTCTTTCTTAACCAGGACTCTGTGAGCAGGACACAGCCCTTTCACTCAAGTAAAGCATACAACGGACCCCGAGAAAAGGCCGAGTCAGTGGAGAAATAGCAATTCATGGCAGATGTGATGGGAGCTGCAAGAGGAGAGTGAGCAAATGTGCTTTGAGATTTGAGAAGAAGCAAAATTCTCACCTGGTTAAAGGGGCTAAGGGCAGAAGAGGCTTCTCGGAGGACATGACATCTGAGGAGGGCTTGGGGGGGAAAGGAAGGGCTATTGTGGCAGGCAGGGATGTTTATCAGCAGCTATAAACACGCTTAATGGAAACACTGATTCTGCATTTTCAACAGAGAACACCACATGCAAATCTGGCTCTTTCTTTCTTTAAAGATTGGCCCTGAGCTGACATCTGTTGCCAGTCTTTTATTTTTCTTCTTCTTCTCCCCAGAGCCCCCCAGTGCACAGTTGTATATCCTAGTTGTGGGTCCTTCTAGTTCTACCATGTGGGACGCTGCCTCGGCATGGCGTGATGAGCGGTGCTAGGTCTGCGCCCAGGATCCGAACCAGCGAACCCCCCGGCCGCTGAAGCAGAGCACGCGAACTTAAGCACTTGGCCACAGGGCCGGCCCTGCAGATTCTGGCTCTTGACGTTTTATTTGAAATCCTTTTTTGACCCATAGGACAAAACTCGGAGCGCTCTCTCTCCAATCTCTCTCTCTCTCTCTTTCTGTCTCTCTCTCTCTCTCACACAGACGCACAATCCTAGTGATTGTATGATTTTAAAAATTCTCCTCCTCAGAATGTTCTCTCAGATCACTAAGTACACTTCTCTCGGGATACTCTCTCAGGAGAAGTACTTAAAGGCAAAGTGACATGATGTCTGCCACTAAAAAATGATTCAACAAATAAAGAGTATTTATACTATATATATATATATATATAATACATTAAATATAGACCATTCTTAAAGAAGAGTAGAGTAAACTAGAGTAGATATATGTATGGATAGATAGATAGATAGATAAATGAATGGAGGGAGAGAGACAGAGAGAGAAGAAAACTGTGAAACATGTTAACAATTAGGAAATATAGGTTCTAAGTGAAGTGTATGTGAGTGGGTGTTCATTATGCTATAGTTTAAATTTTCTGTGTTCAAAATTTTCCATAAAATGTGGGGAGGAAACATGGAAGATAAAGAAATGGAAAAGAAGTAAATTAAAACCAACCCAGCCTGATATAGCTCTATTAACACACTGTAACCATTGGATGCATTTCCTTCCAGTCTTTTTTCTAGATATTTTTTTATTTACATACTTTTGTCACCGTTTTATTTATGTAATTTTGTCATCAAGCTCTGTAACCTGCTGTTTTTCACTTAGCACTGTGACCCGAGCATTTTCTCACATCAATAAAATCCCTCAATGAAGAAAACTTCTCCTGGATCAAGACCTACTTACAATCAATCCTGTTCTCTCCTCTCCCCGTCATAGCTGAGCTTCTTCAGGAGGAGTCTCCATCTCCTCGACTCCATTCACTTTTCCACCCACTTAGACCCAGCATCGTCTCCACTTCAGACAACTTGCCTAGGCAATGGAAGCCACCACTAAGTCCAGTGGACACGATTCAGTCCTCATCTGACAATCTTCTCAACTTTTCCCCTTGAGATTTCCTGTCTCCTTGGCTTTCATGACACCTCTCTCTCCTGCTGCCTTTCCTGCCTTCGTTAGAGCCTTCTCGGCAGTGTCACAGGCCTCTCTTCCTCCCCTTTCTTAAATACTGTTGTCCCTCAGTTCCCTGTCCTTGCTCTGTGGTTCTCCTCTCTCTGACATTCCCCCTGGGCAGGAGGTCTCGTTGGCTCACGTTGTTTTAACCTCCACCCATGTTCTGATGACTTCTGAAGCTACCTCTTTCTCTCTGAACTCTCACTTGAACTTCAGTCTCAGTATCCCATGTTTGACTGGGAAATCCATCTAGGATTTCCAGTCATCTCAGATGCAACACACCATCTCCTTCTTGGCTTCCTCAATCCGCCTGGACACTCTTGCTTCCCTAGGTTGTCTATCACAGTGAATGGCACCATCTTCTACCCAGAGTCCTGAGCTGGAAGTCAAGAGTCCTAGAATCCTCCCGCATGCAATAAAAACCAAGCCCTGTTTACTTTCTCTTTCCCATGTCTTGAACGTGTCTAACCGTCTCTGTTTGCGTGGTCGCTGCCCTGGTTCAGGCCCTCATCAGCTCTGTTCTGGATTCTCGCACAATCTCCAAACTGATCTCTTACTCCTGCCTTGTTCAACCTTCACGTGGCTGCTAGAGTTAGCCATTTGGTAGGAATTTGACCATGTTATTCTCTTAAAATCCCTTGAAGTGTCCTTTTCATACTTTATACAGCTTATCCTTCCACTAAGAAGTCTTTCTTGACTGCCTTCCCTGCCTCTGACCACTGCACTTAGAAGTGCCACTCCCATCTTGTGCCCCTCCCATCTATACCCTGCACTGTCATAGAGCTTTCTCCCTAGGTGATTTCATTCAGGCCTAAGGTTTAAACACCGCATACTTGCCAATGACTTCCATGTTTGTTTCTCTAGATCAGTGCTCTCTCCTGAGCTTCAGATTCTTATAGCCAACTGTCAGGGTTAGCTAGGCTATGTTGCGGTAACAAATAAATGCTGAAATCTCAAAAACACAAACAAAAACAACAGGGTTTTCTGATTCCCAACTCAGTCCAGTGATTGTTAAGTGGCTCTCCTCCAAGAGATAACTCAGAGATCCAACCTTATTAAACTCTCATCATACATGTAAGAGGAAGTGTGGAAGATCATGTAAGACTTGTGATTGCCATTTTTGAAAGCAGTGCCTTATCATGTCTAGCCTCATTCTATTAGCCAGAACTCAGTCACATGGCCCCAAGCTAAGTGCATGGGAGGCTGGGAAACGTAGTCTTTCTGCATACCCAGAAAGAGAAAATTGAAGATTTGCTGAATACATGATTTCTCTTGCTATGCTAATTGCTTATTTTAGATCTCTATTTCAATGTCTAATTGGCTTCTCAATCTTTTTCAATTGAGGTAACATTGGTTTATAACATCGTATACACTTCAGGTGTACATCATTATATTTCAACTTTTGTATACACTACATCTTGTTCACCGCCAAAAGTCTAGTTTCCATCTGTCACCATTCAAATGTTCCCCTTTACTCTTTTTGCCCTCCCCCGACTCCCATCCCCTCTGGTAACCACTGATCTGTTCTCTGTATCTGTCTGTTTTTTTTTTAGTCTTCCACATATGAGTGGAATCAGACAGTATTTGGCTTTCTCCGTCTGACTTATGTTACTTAACATAATACCCTCAAAGTCCATCCGTGTAGTCACAGATGGCAAGATTTCATCCTTTTATAGTTGAGTAGCTCTCTGTTCTATGTATATACCACATTTTCTTTATCCATTCATTCATCAATGGACACAGGTTGTTTCCAAGTCTTGGCTGTTGTAAAAAAATGCTCCAATGAACATAATGGTGCATATATCTTTTCACTGCTGATAAGCCTCACTCCCCACAGGATCACACACACGGTCAGCATAGTCCTGGTCTGGGCACACTTCCCAACCCCCTGGAGCGTACCCCAACGTCCCACTGCAGAGGCCCCCACCTCTCTGCCAATGCCCCCCACAGTTCGCCTGCTCCTCACACAGGCCCTGCCCCACAGAGGTGGACACACTTGCCTGCCTGGAGAGGATCAAGGCACCCAGTCAATGCAAGCGACAAGCAGCCTGAGGGCTTGCTGTTGGGTGGGGCCGGTCCTGAGGGTGGGCTGCCTGCCTTGGCTGAACTAGATTAACTCTGCACTCTAGTGGGTTTGGCAGACCCCTGGGCTAACAGGCCAGGGCAAGAACTTCAATGGCATCTGCCAGGGGTCTGTGTCAGCACGCCTGGACTAGGTGACAGCAATGTCTACCACCAATGCTCAGTCTCCAGAGAGGTCTCTCTTCTCACCGAGATGCCCCCAGAGCCAACCAGGTGAGTCTCTTTTCACCAAAGGACTGTCAGCCTTCTCTCTCGTGATTTTAGGTTGCTGTCTGAGACAGGTGAGTTTATTCGTGGGACCTTTAAGACCCGGGTCTTTTCCGCTTTTGGCCGATAGCTTTTCTAGCGGTATGCCCACTGCAGTTAATAGCCAGCGAAGCCAGATAATAAGACCCTCGTCTCATCTGGGCTGAGTCCGAAGGATGCTTATAGCAGTATCGGCCCCTGCTCAGGACCTCACTCCTCCAGGAAGGGCTGCGTACCTTAGGGTGGCTCCTGCCTGGCCAGCTGAGAAACTCCGCTGCTCATGAAGGTGGCTTTTTTTTCTCTCCAGAAGGAATTTCTGCCTCTTCTGCCTTAGTCAGGACTGTCCTTTATTGTGGGGGTTCTTTTTATCCAGTTTTCAGTTTTCTATCCGGGGTAATTTTTCCAAAAACAGTTGTAACCTGGTTGTGTTCGTGGGAGGAGATGAGTTCAGAGTCTGCCTACGCTGCCATCTTGATGAGATCTCTCTAGATCTTTTCAAATTAGTGTTTTCATATTCTTCAGATAAATGCTTAGAAGTAGAAAGGCTGAATAATATTGTATTCTATTTTTAATTTTTTTGAGAAAGTTCCATACTGTTTTCCATAGTGGCTGCACCAGTTTACATTCTTACCAGCAGTGTGTGAAGATTCCCTTTTCTCCACATTCTTGTCACCATTTGTTATTGCTTGTCTTTTTTTTTTTTTAATTTTTGAAAATTTTTTCCTTTTTCTCCCCAAAGCCCCTGGTACATAGTTGTGTATTTTTTTTTAGTTGTGGCATTTGGGACGCTGCCTCAGCATGGCCTGACGGGCAGTGCCATGTCCGTGCCCAGGATTCGAACCAGCGAAACCCTGGGCTGTCAAAGCAGAGTGCACGAACTTAACCACTTGGCCATGGGGCCGGCCCCTTCTTTTTTTTTTTTAAGCATTGGCCCTAGGCTAACATCTGTTGCCAATCTTCTTCTTTTTTTTTTATTTCTTCTTCTCCCCAAAGCCCCCCGGTACATAATTGTACATTCTAGTTGTAGGTGCCTCTGGCTGTACTATGTGGGATGCTGCCTTAGCGTGGCCTGATGAGGGGTGGCATGTCCACGCCCAGGATCTGAACTGGCAAAACCCTGGGCCACTGAATCAGAGCAGTCGAACTTAACCACTCAGCCATGGGGCCAGCTTCCATCTTCTTGATGATAGTCATTCTTGTAGATGTGAGGTGATAGCTCATTGTGGTTTTGATTTGCATTTCCCTAATAATTACTGATGTTGAACATCTTTTCATGTGCCTGTTGGCCATCTGTATATCTTCTATAGAAAAATGTCTCTTCAGATCTTCTGCCCATTTTTTAATTGAGTTATTTGTTTTTTTGTTGTTGAGTTGTGTGAATTCTTTATATATTTTGTATGTTAATCCCTTACTGGACATATAACTTGAAAATATCTCCTCTCAATCATTAGGTTGTCTTTTTGTTTTGTTGATCATTTTCTTTGTTGTGCAGAAGCTTTTTAGTTTGGTGTAGTCCCATTTGTTTACTTTTTCTTTTATTTCCCTTGCCTAAGGAGGTATATCCAAAAATATACCCCTAAGATCAATATCAAAGTGCAAACTGCCTGTGTTTTCTACTAGGAATTTTATGGTTTCAGGTCTTACATTCAAGCCTTTAGTCCATTTTGAGTTAATTTTTGTGTTTGGTGTAAGGTAGTGGCATACTTTCATTCTTTTGCATGTGGCTGTTCAGGTTTCCCAACACCACCTATTGAAAAGACTTTTCTGGGCCCAGCCCAGTGGCGCAGCGGTTAAGTTTGCACATTCCACTTCTCAGAGGCCCCGGGTTTGCCGGTTCGGATCCCAGGTTTGGACATGGCACCGCTTGGCACGCTATGCTGTGGCAGGCGTCCCACATATAAAGTAGAGAAAGATGGGCATGGATGTGAGCTCAGGGCCAGGCTTCCTCAGGAAAAAGAGGAGGACTGGCAGTAGTTAGCTCAGTGCTAATCTCCCTCAAAAAGAAAAAAATGAAAAGACTTTCCTTTCTCCACTGTATGTTTTTGGCTCCATTGTCAAAGATTAGCTGTCCATAGATGTGTGAGTTTATTTCTGGGCTCTCGATTCTGTTCCATTGATCTGTGTGTCTGTTTTTGTGCCAGAACCATGCTGTTTGAATTACTATAGCTTTGTAGTATATTTTGAAGTCAGGGATTGTGATGCCTCCAACTTTGTTCTTTTTTCTCAGGATTTCTTTGGCTATTCAAGATCTTTTGTTGTTCCATACAAATTTTAGGGTTTTTTGTTCTATTTCCATGAAAAATGTCATTGGGATTCTGATTGGAATTGCATTGAATCTGCAGACTGCTTTAGGTAATATGGACATTTTAACTATGTTGATTCTTCTAATCCATGAGCGTGAAATATCTTTTGACTTCTTTGTGGTTTCTTTAATTTCTTTCAACAATGTTTTAGAGTTTTCAGCTTATAGGCCTTTCACCTCCTTGGTTAAATTCATTCCTAGGTATGATATTCTTTTTGTTGTGATTGTAAATGGGATTATATTCTTGATTACTCTTTCTGCTAGTTTGTTGTTAGTGTATGTTGATTTTGTACTCTGCAACTTTATTTCATTAATTTATTATTTCTAATAATTTTTTGGTGGATTCTTTAGGGTCTTCTATATATAAAATCATATTATTCGCAAGTAGTGACAGTTTTACTTCTTTCTTTCCAATTTCTATCCTTTTTATTTCTTTTTCTTGCCTGATTGCTCTGGCTAGGATTTCCACCTATTTTCAATACGAGTGGTGAGAGTGGGCATTCTTGTTCTTGTTCTTAGAGAATTACCTTTCAGCTTTTCACCTTTCGTGTATGATATTAGCTGTGGGTTTGTCATATGTGGCCTTTATTATGTTGAGGTACTTTCCTTCTATACCCATTTTATTGAGAGTTTTTATCATAAATGGATGCTGTATCATGTCAAATGCTTTCTCTGCTTCTGTTGAGCTGATCATATGATTTTTATTCTTCATTTTGTTAATGTAGTTTATTACATTGATTGGTTTGTGGATGTTGAACCATTTTGCATTCCTGGAATAAATCCCACTTCATCATGGTGTATGATCCTTTTAATGTATTATTGTATTGGATTTGCTAATATTTTGTTGAGGATTTTTGCATCTATGTTCATCAGTGACATTGGCCTGTAATTTTCTTTGTTTGTGTTGTCCCTATCTGGTTTTGGTATCAGGATGATGTTGGCCTTGTAAAATGAGTTAGGAAGCATCCCCCTCTCTTTTTTGGAAGAGTTTGAGAAGGATAGGTATCAAATCTCCTTTGGATGTTTGGTAGAGTTCACCAGAGAAGCCATCTGGTCCTGGACTTTCATTTTTGGAGAAGTTTTTGACTACTGTTTCAATCTCTTTACCAGCGACCAGTCTATTCAGATTCTCTATTTCTTCTTGATTCAGTTTTGTGAGGTTTTATGATTCTAAGATTTTATGCATTTCTTCCAGGTTAACCAATTTGCTGGCATATAGCTTTTCATAGTATTCTCTATAATCCTTTGTATTTCTGTGGTATTCATTGTAATTTTTCCTCTTTTATTTCTGATTTTATTTATTTGAGCCTTCTCTCTTTTTTTCTTAGTGAATCTTGCTAAAGGTTTGTAGTTTTGTTTATCTTTTCAAAGAACCAACTCTTAGTTTCATTGATATTTTCCATTGTCTTTGTAGTTTCTATTTCATTTATCTCTGCTCTGATTTTTATTATTTCCTTCCTTCTACTGACTTTGGGCTTCATTTGTTCTTCTTTTTATAGTTCCTTTAGGTATAATGTTAGATTGTTCATTTGAGACTTTTTTTTGTTTCTTGAGTTAGACCTGTATTGCTATAAACTTCCCTCTTAGAATTGCTTTGGTTGCATCCCATAGATTTTGGTGTGTTGTTTTCATTTTCATTTGTCTCCAGGTATTTTTTTATTTCTCCTTTGATTTCTTCATTGATCCAATAGTTGTTGAGTAGCAAGCTTTTTAGTCTCCACATTTTTGTGACTTTTCCAGCTTTCTTCTTGTAGTTGATAACATTTCAAACCATACTCTAGTTTCATATGATTGTGATCAGAAAAGATGCTGGATATGATTTCAATCTTCTTAAATTTATTGAGACTTGTTTTGTTTCCCAACATATGGTCTATCTTTGAAAATGTTCCATCTGCACTTGAGAAGAAGGTGTATTTTACTGCTTTTGAATGGAATGTTCTATATATATCTACTAAGTCCATCTGGTCTAACGTTCATTTAAGGCTGATGTTTCCTTGTTGACTCTCTGTCCAGATGATCTATCCATTGATGTAACTGGGGTATTAACGTCCTCTAGTATTATTGTGTTGCTGTCAATTTCTCTCTTTAGGTCTGTTAAAAGTTGCTTTATGTACTTTGGTGCTCCTATTTTAGGTGCACATATATTAATAAATGTTATGTCTTTCTTGATGGATTGTTCCCTTTATCATTAGATAATATTCATCTTTGTCTCTTGTTATCTTTTTTGACTTGAAGTCTCTTTTGTCTTATATAAGTATAGCTACACCATAAGCTCTCTTTTGGTTGCCATTTGCCTGGACTATCATCTTCCATCCCTTCACTCTGAGCCTTTGTTTATCTTTAGAGCTGAGATGGGTACCCTGGAGGCAGCATATTATTGGGTCTTGTCTTTTAGTCCATCTAGCTACTCTGTGCCTTTTGATTGGTAAATTCAACCCATTTACATTTAGGGTGATTATTGATATCTAAGGACTTAATACTGCCATTTTATCTTTTGTTTTCTGGTTGCTCTATATTTTCATTTTTTCTTTTTCCTTGTATTTCTGCCTGCCATTTCAGTTTGGTAGTTTTCTGTGATGTTTTTCTCAGTTTCTTCTTTTTTTGAAGAAGAAGAAGAAGATTAGCCCTGAGCTAACACCTGCTGCCAATCCTCCTCTTTTTGCTGAGGAAGACTGGGCCTGAGGTAACATCCATGCTCATCTTCCTCTACTTTATATGTGGGATGCCTGCCACAGGATGGCTTGCCAAGTGGTACCATGTCCACACCTGGGATCTGAACTGGTGAACCCTGGGCCACAGAAGCAGAACGTGTGAACTTAACTGCTGCAACATTCGGCCGGCCCCCTCCTCTTTTTTCATTTTTTGTGTCTCTGCTGTGAATTATTGTTTTGTGGTTGCCATGAGGTTTGTATAAAAGGTTCATAGATAAGATAGTCCTTTTCCTGCTGATAGCATCTTATCTTCATTTGCCTATGAAGGTTCCATCCTTTTCCTCTTCCTCTTCTATGTTTTTCTTGTTGCAAATGATCACTTTTTGTATTGTGAGTTCATTACCAAGTTGAAGTGGTTCCAGTTATTTTTAATGCTTTATTCCTATTAACTTTTATGTTATAATTAAGTGTTTAGTAATCTATTGTGATATAGAGTTGCAGTTTTCTGATTTTGTGTGTCTATTTATCATCTTGCTTAAAACTTTGTATACCTCTGTATTTTCGTTTCAAGGTAGGAGGGCTCCTTTCAATATTTCTTGTAAGACAGATCTAGCGGCAATGAACTCCCTCAGCTTTTGCTTTTCTGGGAAAGCCGTTATTTCTCCTTCATATCTGAATGATAATTTTGCTGGATAGAGTATTCTTGGCTGACAGTTTTTATCTGTTAATATTCTGAACATATCATTCCACTTTCTCTCTTGGCTGATAGCGTTTCTACTGAGAAATCTGCTGATAGCCTACTGGGGGTTCTCTTGTAGGTGCATTTTTTTCCTCTGGCTGCCTTTAATATTCTTTCTTTGTTGTTGACTTTTGACTGTTTTATTATCATGTGTCTTGGAGAAGGTCTCTCTGTGTTGCGATAATTGAGTGTTTTATTAGCTTCATGAGTTTGTATATCCAGTTGTTTCCCAAGGTTTAGGAAATTCTCAGCTGTTATTTCTTTAAATAAACTCTCTGTTTCCTTCTCTATCTCTCTTCCTTCTGTGATACCCACTATCCTTATGTTGCCCTTTCTAATGGATTTGCATAATTCTCATAGAATTTCTACATTTAAAAAAAATCGTGGTTCTCTCTCCTCTCCTTCTTGCATCATTTCTAGGTTTATATGTCTGAGCTCACTAATTCTCTCTTCCATATGGTCTGCTCTATTTCCAATGCTTTCTACTTTATTCTTCATCTCATTTATTGAGTTCTTCAGCTCAATAATTTCTGTTTACTTCTTTTTTAGAGTTTCAATATCTTTGGTAAAGTATTCTTTCTGTGCATTGTTGTTATTCCTGAGCTAATTGAATGACCTTTCTGAGTTTTCTTGTAGCTCATTGAGTTTCTTTCTTTCTTTTTTTTATTGAGTTTATGATAGTTTACAATCTTGTGAAATTTCAGTTGTACGTTATTGTTTGTCAGTTGTGTTGTAGGTGCACCGCTTCACCCTTTGTGCCCACCCCCACCCCCCTTTCCCCTGGTAGCCACTAATCTGTTCTCTTTGTCTACATGTTTAAGTTCCTCATATGACTGGAGTCATACAGAGATTGTCCTTCCCTATCTGGCTTATTTCACTTAACACAATTCCCTCGAGGTCCATCCATGTTGTTGTGAATGGGATGATTTTATTCTTTTTTATGGCTGAGTAGTATTCCATCGTGTATATATATATATACACCATATCTTCTTTATCCAATCATCAGTTGATGGACACTTAGGTTGCTTCCACGTCTTGGCTATTGTAAATAATGCTGCAGTGAACATTGGGGTGCATGACACTTTTGGAATTGCTGACTTCAAGCTCTTTGGATAGATACCCAGTAGTGGAATGGCTGGGTCATATGGTATTTCTGTTTTTAATTTTTTGAGAAATCTTCCTACTGTTTTCCATAGTGGCCGCACCAGTTTGCATTCCCACCAGTAGTGTATGAAGGATAATTTTTCTCCACAACCTCTCCAACATTTGTACTTTTTGTTTTGATTATTTTTGCCATTCTAATGGGAGTAAGGTGATATCTTAGTGCAGTTTTGATTTGCATTCCAAGATGATCAGTGATGATGAATATATTTTCCTATTGGCCATCCGTCTATCTTCTTTGGAGAAATGTCTGTTCATGTCTTCTGCCCATTTTTTGATCGGGTTGTTTGATTTTTTGTTGTTGAGTTGTGTGAGTTCTTTATATAGTATGGAGATTAACCCTTTGTCCGATATAAGACTTGCAAATATTTTTTCCCAATTAGTGGGTTGTTTTTTTGTTTCAATCCTGTTTTCCCTTGCCTTGAAGAAGCTCTTTAGTCTGATGAAGTCCCATTTGTTGATTCTTTCTATTGTTTCCCTTGACTGAGAAGACATGGTGTCTGAAAAGATCCTTTTAATACTGATGCCAAAGAGTGTACTGCCTATATTTTCTTCTAGAAGCCTTATGGTTTCAGGTCTTACCTTTAGGTCTTTGATCCATTTTGAGTTTATTTTTGTGAATGGTAAAAAAGAATTGTCAATTTTCATTCTTTTACACGTGGCTTTCCAGTTTTCCCAGCACCATTTGTTGAAAAGACTTTCTTTTCTCCATTGTATGCTTTCAGCTCCTTTGTCGAAGATTAGCTGTCCATAGATGTGTGGTTTTATTTCTGGGCTTTCAATTCTGTTTCATTGATCTGTGCACCTGTTGTTGGACCAGTACCATGCTGTTTTGATTACTGTAGCTTTGTAGTATGTTTTGAAGTCAGGATTGTGATGCCTCCCGTTTTGTTCTTTTTTCTCAGGATTGCTTTAGCGATTCGGGGTCTTTTGTTGCCCCATATGAATTTTAGGATTCTTTGTTCTATTTCTGTAAAGAATGTCATTGGGATTCTGATTGGGGTTGCATTGAATCTGGAGATTGCTTTAGGTAGTACGGACATTTTAACTATGTTTATTGTTCCAATCCATGTACATGGAATGTCTTTCCATCTCTTTATGTCGTCATCCATTTCTTTCAGGAAAGCCTTGTAGTTTTCATTGTATAGGTCTGTCACTTCCTTAGTTAAATTCACCCTGAGGTATTTTATTCTTTTTGTTGCAATTGTGAATGGTATTGTGTTCTTGAGTTGTTTTTCTGTTAGTTCGTTATTAGAGTATAGCAATGCTACTGATTTATGTATGTTGATTTTATGCCCTGCAACTTTGCTGTAGTTGTTATTTTTAAAAGTTTTCCAGTGGATTCTTTGGGGTTTTCTCTATATAAGATCATGTCATCTGCAAACAGTGAGAGTTTCACTTCTCCCCTCCCTATTTGGATTCCTTTTATTCCTTTCTCTTGCCTAATTGCTCTGGCCAAAACCTCCAGTACTATGTTGAATAAGAGAGGTGATAGAGGGCATCTTTGTCTCATTCTTGTTTTCAGGGGGATGGTGCTCAGTTTTTGCCCATTGAGTATGATGTGGGCTGTGGGCTTGTCATATATGGCCTTTATTATGTTGAGGTAATTTCCTTCTATGCCCATTTTGTTAAGAGTTTTTATCATAAATGGCTGTTGGATCTTGTCGAATGCTTTCTCTGCATCTATTGAGATGATCATGTGGTTTTTATGCCTCAATTTGTTGATGTGGTGTATCACGTTGATTGATTTGTGGATGTTGAACCATCCCTGTGTCCCTGGTATGAATCCCACTTGATCATGATGTATGATCCTTTTGATGTATTGCTGAATTTGAGTTGCCAAAATTTTGTTGAGGACTTTTGCATCTATGTTCATCAGCCATATTGGCCTGTAGTTCTCCTTTTTTGTGCTGTCCTTGTTAGGCTTTGGGATCAGCTTGATGTTGGCCTCGTAGAATGTGTTAGGAAGTGTTCCATCCTCCCTAATTTTTTGGAATAGCTTGAAAAGTATAGGTATTAAATCCTCTTTGAAAGTTTGGTAGAATTCTCCAGGAAAGCCATCTGGTCCTGGGGTTTTATTCTTTGGGATGCTTTTGATTGCTGTTTCAATCTCTTTCCTTGTGATTGGTCTGTTCAGATTGTCTGCTTCTTCTTGATTTAGCTTTGGGAGGTTGTAAGAGTCTAAGAATTTATCCATTTCCTCTAGGTTATCCATTTTGTTGGCATATAGTTTTTCATAGTATTCTCTTATAATCTATTGTATTTCTGCAGAGTCTGTTGTTATTTCTCCTCTTTCATTTTTGATTTTGTTTATTTGAGCTTTCTCTCATTGTTTCTTTGTAAGTCTGGCTAGGGGGTTTTCAATTTTATTTATCTTCTCAAAGAACCAGCTCTTTGTTTCATGGATCCTTTCTACTGCCTTTTTGTTTCAACAGCATTTGTTTCTGCTCTGATTTTTATTATTTCTCTCCTTCTGCTGACTTTGGGCTTTGTTTGTTCTTCTTTCTCTAATTCAGTTAGGTGTAATTTGAGATTGCTTATTTGGGATTTTTCTTGTTTGTTAAGTTGTGTCTGTATTGCAATGAATTTCCCTCTTAATACAGCTTTTGCTGTATCCCATAGGAGTTAGTATGGCATGTTATCATTTTCATTTGTCTCCAGAAATTTTTTGATTTCTTCTTTAATTTCTTCAATGATCCATTGCTTGTTCAATAGCGTATCATTTAGTCTCCACATCTTTGTCCTTGTGTCAGCTTTTTTCTTGTAATTAATTTCTAGCTTTAAAGCACTATGATCGGAGAAGATGCTTGTTATTATTTCAATTTTTTAAAATTTATTGAGACTTGCCTTGTTTCCCAACATATGGTCTATCCTTGAGAATGTTCCATGTGCACCTGAGAAGAATGTGTATTCTGCTGGTTTTGGATGGAATGTTCTATGCATGTCTATTAAGTGCAAATGTTTTAGCTTTTCGTTTAATTCCAATGCTTCCTTGTTGATTTTCTATGTGGATGATCTGTCCAATGATGTGAGTGGGGTGTTGATGCCCCCTACTATTATTGTGTTATTTTTGATATCTTCTTTTAGGTTTGTTAATAGTTGCTGTGTGAACTTTAGTGCTCCTGTATTGGGTGCATAGATATTTATAAGCATTATTTCTTCTTGATGTAGTGTCCCTTTGATCCTTATATACTGACCCGCTATTTCTCTCTTTACCTGCCTTATCTTGAAATCTACTTTGTCTAAGTATTGTGACACCTGCTTTCTTTTGTTTGCCATTAGCTTGGAATATCATCTTCCACCCCTTCATTCTGAGCCTGTATTTGTCATTGGAGCTGAGGTGTGTTTCCTGGAGGCAACAGATTGTTGGATCTTGTTCTTTAATCCATCTTGCCACTCTGTGTCTTTTTATCAGAGAGTTCAGTCCGTTTACATTGAGGGTGATTATTGATGCATGAGGGCTTAATGCTGTCACTCTGTCACTCATTTTCCAGTTTTCCTGCATTTCCTTTGTTTCTCGTCCTATGCATTTTGGCCTACCCATTCACTTCTGCAGTTTTGTATGCTGGGTTTCTTAGCTTTTTCTTTATTTACTTTTTGTGTCTCTGTTCTGTTTTTCAGTTTAGTGGCTACCCTGAAGTTTGTATTCAGAATCTCGTGCATAACATAATCCATTTTCTGGTGCCCTTAGCCTAAACAGATTCAGTCCCTTTCCTCTTCCACTCCTAAGGTACTATTTTCATCTCTTATTCCAACTCGTGTTGTGAGTTTGTGGTTAGAGTGATAAGATCGTCTTTGCCTTGGTGGTTTCCTTCCCTTTATCCTAATGCTATAGTTGAATATTTGCTATCCTATTCTGATTCTATTTGTCTCCTTACTCTGTGATTTGTGACCCCTTTCTCCCTTTTTTTCTTTTTTCAGGTATGAGGGCCTTTTTGAGGATTGCTTGTGTGTGTGTGGGTCTCATGGCTACAAAGTCCCTTAGCTTTTGTTTGGGAAAGATTTAATTTCTCCCTCATATCTGAAGGATGTTTTTGCTGGATAGAGTATTCTTGGCTGAAGATTTTTATCTTTTAAAGTTTTGAATATGTTGTTCCATTCTCTCCTAGCTTGTAAGGTTTCTGCAGAGAAATCTGCTGAAAGTCTGATAGGAGTTCCTTTGTAGGTTATTTTCTTCTGCCTTGCTGCCCTGAGTATTCTTTCTTGTCTTTCACTTTTGCCAGTTTTACTACTATGTGCCTTGCAGTAGTTCTTTTTACATTGACAAATCTAGGAGATCTGAAACTTTCCTCAACACACATTTCTCTCTCATTCCCTAGATTTGGGAATTTCTCTGCTATTATTTCTTTGAGCACACTTTCTGCTCCATTCTCCTTTCTTCACCTTCTTGCATACCTATAATTCTTGTGTTGCATTTCCTCATTGAGTTGGCTATTTCTTGGAGATTTTCTTCCCTTATTTTTAGTCTTAGTTCTCTCCCTTCCTCTCTCTGGAGCCATTCAACCTGTCTATCTTCGATTATGCTGATTTGCTCCTCTATGATGTCTACACAGGCATTCAGGGAATCCATATTATGTTTTATTTCTTCCATTGTATTTTTCATCTCTAGTACTTCTGATTGATTCTTCTTTATAATTTCGATCTCTTTTGCGAAGTAACTCCAGAACCCGTTGACTTGTTTCTCTATGTTTTCCTTTACTTCATTGAGTTTTTTGATGACAGCTATTCTGAATTCATTGTCATTTAGTTTACTTATTCCTGAGTCCTCAGGACATAATTCTGGGTGCTTGTTTTCCCTCTGGTCTGGAGTTTTTATGAATTGTTTGATGCTAGAACAGTTTTTCTACATAATGGAAATATTCAGTTGCAGTTACAGCCTGTCACCACTAAATGGGAGTCAAGAGCTGCATATTCTGAGTCCTCTGCCTTCAGCCGAGATGGTGTGGCACAGCATGGGTTGGGGTGGGGCACTTTCTGCTGCACACAGACCCAGTTCGCTGATCAGCTCTTGCTATCTGGTCTCCTGGGATCTTGGCTTGATGAGGTCACCCCTCACAAAAGCTTTTGCCCTGTTAGAGGGCTTCCCTCTAAGCTGCAAGGGCGCTAGGGGGTCCTGGACGATCCCCCCAATGCACGGCCCCTCCCCCGCTCCTTCCCTCATGGAGCCTCCTGGGGCAGCAATCCCAGTCTTTAGTGGGGGGAGTGAAGTTCTCTCTTACCCTGTCCCAGCTCCTCTGAGGGGGGCTCCAACCTCTCTGCCCTCCATCATTTGGCTGCTGTGACTCTCCGAGGATTCCTGTGCTATTAGGATATTTTCTTTTGGAATATGGTTGCTCCTTTTTGTTGTCTGTTGGAGGGAGAGAGTCCCAGGCAAGCTCACTCCACCATGACACTGACATCACTCTCCTCATTGAGTTTCTTCATGATAGCTATTTTGAATTCTTTATCAGTCAGATCACAACCTTTGATGACTGTATGTTGGGTTCCTGAAGAATTGTTATTTTCATTTGTGGTGCTGTGTTATCACAGCTTTTCATGGTGCTTGCTGAGTTTTTCCTCTGTCAGTGTATTTGTCATAGCAAGCACTTTTCTTACTTAGATATAACTTTATTTGTTTTGAGTCAAACTAGTCAACTGATTGGAGATTAGAGGCCATTCTTTTGTTTTTCAATAAGTGGTGCTACAGTGCTGGCTTTTGGTTTCTCTTACCTGAACAGCTAGAGGATTCCTTCATGCTGCCATGATGATGGTGTCCTGACTTCTCAATCTTAACATGCAAAAACAGAAATTTTTATTCTGACCCTCTCAACTTGTATCTCCCCTGGTTAAACATCTTTGTAAATGACACTACTGTTCATCTAGTTGCTTAATCAAAGTATCTAACAGTAACTCTTGATTTTTCTTCATCTCCAAATCCACTATCACATGCCATCAGTCCTACCTCCAAAATATTTCTCAAATCTATATACTTGGTGTCTAGCCCTGCGCCTGTCCAAGTCAAGCCTCCACCATTTCCTGCCCAGATGACTGTGATAGTTTCCTGCTTTCTCTCTTGCTTCTCTACCAGCCAGTTGCCCACACAGACTCCAGAATGGTTTTTGTAAATACAAAAGTGAGTCATGTCCCACCCTTGCTTAAAATGTTTTGGTGGTTTTCCATTAAACTTTTAATGAAATACAAACTTTATCATGTTCCACAAAAGCACATGATTCACTCCTGCCTACCTCTCCAATTTCACCTTATATCATTCTCCTCCTAACTCACTACACTCAGCCTACTCTAACCTTCTTCATATTCCTCAAACAAGACACGCTTGTTCCTACTTTGTGTCTTTTGAATCTGTGCATCCCTGCAGCCAAAATGCTCTGTCTCCAGATATTTCTGTGGTTGGTTCCTTCATATTATTTCAGTTTCAGCCTAAATGTCACCTCCTCAGAGAAGCCTTCCTGATTACTTGATCTTTGGTAGCCCCTAGGTCATTTTCTCTACCCTGATACCTCATTATAGCTCCTCTCAATATCTGAAGTTTTCTCATTTAGGTATTTATTTGCTTGTTTGTTGGTTGGTGCTCCATTCCTCCATTAGAATGTGGGCTTTAGAAGAACAGTAACTTTCGTTTGTTTACTGTAAACTGCTATGTTCCTAAAACCTTGAATAGTGCCCGACACACCGGCTCAGTAAATATCCATTGAGTGAATTAGTAATACCTGTAATTATTTTTGCATACTTCTTTACATGTTTACTTTTATTACATTCCATGGTTCTTGAGGGCTTAGCCAATTATTTTATTTACTTTTTAACTTAGGTATACATATTTTGAATGAATTTTAAGACTGATCTGATATATTGACCCAGGTTCTGATGCAAAGAATAGAATCTACTCTAGCTAATATAAATAGAAGGGAGCGTATTGTACGGTAATAAAAGTTTACTGAATTCAAAAGGATTGCACAAATAGACTCTGGATGAGTTTGCAAGAACATATCAAAACTCCTACTGTGGAATCACGTCACCAAAGGAACCACTACTTTTTGTAGTTCCTTGTCAAATTCTGAAGCTTCCACTTCAGCTGCTATTTTCAAAATCATCACCCCATAGCCACAAGTAGGAAGCAGCCAAGGTCAGTAAACTTGTATGATCTCTAACTCTGTGCCCCACCACTGTCAGCTCCAGAGGCACACCAGGCCTGATACAATCCACAACAGAAAGATGGATGCTCTGAATCTTGACTCTTGGTACTCAGAAGACTGGTTACAGGACATTGGGACCTCTGCTAGAGCTGCCACAAGAAAAACAAACTCCTCCACAACCGTGCTGACTAGCGGAAGCAATAGAAACAAGCCTTTTCTTGAATGCCCCTTCCATATCTCACAGAAATGCATTCTGATTGGTGGAAGCTAAATCATACTTGGAACCCTAACTGCAAGGAAGTTTCAGAAAAATGGCTTTAAGCTTTCCAGTGTCTGTAGTATAGGAGGGCATTCTAGAAGAAGGTTGGAAAGGATCCCGAGTGCTGATCTACTATATCCACATAACCTATGGCTGTTGGACAGTTGTTGTGTTAGTTATCTACTGCTGCATAACAAATTACCCCAAAACTTAGCAGCTTAAAACAATAAATATTTATTATCTCATAGTTTTTCAGGATCAGGAATTCAGGAGTGGCTTACCTGGATCCTTCTGGTCCACCATTTCTGACAAGACTGTGGTCAAGATGTTAGTTGAGACTGCAGTCATCCAAGGCTTGACTAGGTCTGGATAGTACGTCTCCACACAGGCTGCTCCCAGATTGTTTGCAGGACCTCAGCTCCTTGCTGACTTGTGGCAGGAGTCCTCTGTTTCTTACCATGTGCACCTCTCCCTGGAGCTGCTTGATTGTCCTTACAACATGATAGCTGGCTTGTTCTATAGCAAGTGTTCCAAGACGGGAAACCAGGAGAAGGCCACAAGCATTTTAGCACCTGGGCTTGGAAGACACATATCATCACTTCTGCCATATTCTATTTGTTAGAAGGAATCCACTCGGTCCATTCCATTTTTAAGGGGCAGGGAATTAAGTTCCACCTTTTGAAGAGAAGAGTATCACAAAATTTGGGGACATATTTAAAAATCACCCCAGTTACCTTTATTCATCAAGAGTTGGCAGGGCAAGGGGATAGTTGGGATGGAAATAATGTTACAGTGAAGGTTGATCAGTGGGGGCTGAACTTTGGGGGTCTGGAGTAGATCTGATGGATCTAGGTCAGCCCTAAGCAATTGTATATTCCCAGCACCTGGCACCATGTCAACACTGCAATACATGGTACATACTGTGAATGTGGAATGAATAAAGGAAGGAAGGAAGGACTGATTGAACAGGCAGATGATGGCTGGACAAGCGAATCCCAACTTTTAGGATCCCAAACCATAATTAAACCAATCCTTCAAATGTGGTGGTTCAATGGTCACTCTGGTTGCATTTGCTGAGTTGCTTCTTTAACAATAAGACAGCTCATTTCAAAGTTCACAAAACCCAAACACTGTGGAAAGCTAGGTTGAAACCCTCATGTATCTGTTGGTCAGGATTTGTAATCAGCAAATAAAAGCTACAGTCCAGAGCAGGCCAATAGCCCCACATGCTCTCGATATTATTAAGGAGACAGTCACTGCTTTTGAGCAGCAAAAGAATGTGCTCACCCTCTCAGCTCAGCAAATTCAGATGGGAGGAAAGATAACGGTTGCTGTTCTATCTTACTCTCTTTTTTCGCCAGCCTGAATCACTTGCTATTTTTGAAAAGTTGCTTCTTGTCTAGCAAGATGCAGTTAATGACAGAGCAGCAAATTTCTCACTCATCAGTCTGAACTAGCAGGTCTAAACCAGCACAGCACTTTTGAACTTGCTGTTGGTGAAAGAAAATGGAATCTCAGATTGGTCATCTTTGAAAGGCTTTCTTGAATCACATGACTAGTTTTCTGAAGAGTGAAAAACAAGGCTCAGGGTGACAACATCCCATTGCTCAGAGTCCTGAGAAATCCATTGAGCTCCTGTTCCCCCACAGGCTCAGCTGGGCTAGGACAGCGGGCTATCCGGCCAAGAGACCGAAGAAACGACCCAGAGACTGGGGAGGAGACACATAGGTTTATTGGGACTTACTTGCAGGGAGCGTGTCCAGTGGCAGCCAGCTGGACAGAAGTATGAGTCCGCCCGCAACCGCCCCCTGGGAGAAGCATGCTTAAGTAGGCAGAGGAACAAAGGCTGCATGCTTGCCAATGGGCTGTCCCTGGTACGACCAGGGTTCCCAGGAACAGTAGCTCACATGGAGGGGCTCTGTGTCCCTGTATGGTGCGCTATTCTTCTCGTGGGATAAGGGAGGATTCCGGCTGGCCAGGCCCAGATCGTTACAAATCCGGGTAGCCCGGCCGCCTGCCCAAAAGGGAGCCAGAAGGACACATGATTGCAATGGGCCTGGGGGTTTCGCTGAGTGAGCAAGGCCCAAGCCTTACAGCTCCCTTTCAAAATGTTGGCTTTCGGCATCCAGTCTTGTGACTTCCCTCGAAGTTTCTGTTTTGAAGACGCTGGCTTAGACATGCTGTTATAACAATAATTTTGTGTATGTGTGAGGAAGATTGTCACTGAGCTAGCATTTGTGCCCAGTTTCCTCTATTTTATGTGGGACGCCACCACAGTGCCACAGTGTGGCTTGACGAGCAGTGCTGGGTCCTTGCCCATCTTTCGAACCTGTGAACCCCCGGCCACCAAAGTAGAGCACGTGAACTTAACCACTACACCACCGGGCTGGCCCCAACAGAGTAATTTTTAGAATCTGGCAAACTTAGTCTGCAGTTCAATAAAGGCAATTTGCAGCAATTTATTTTATTCAGCATACATTTATTGAACTCTTATTAGACACTTGGTATGCTAAGCCCCGGGGATACAAGAAAGGTGTGACAAGAAAGAAATGGTCCCTGCCTCCATGGCTGTTGAGGTCCAGCTTTTTACTCCTGACTGAAAACTCGATATCAAATTCAAGTACAACCTGACCTTTTGACCCCTAGTTAGTCTTGCCCAGTTAGAACTGGAAAGTGACTGACTGCGATGGACCTTTCAGAGAGAAAACAGAGGGGCCTACTGTCTGATACCGCTTCACTCTCCCTGTTGCTGTTTTCGACCTCCTGAACAAGCACGATGACACTGACTGGTGTGCCCCTTCAAATGAACCTGGCTCGGCCACAAGGCGGGGACCTCAGCAGGGGAGAGGCTTCCTTCCAGCGCGTCCTTCCCTGCTCAGCCCGGCGGCCACCACGGGCGACGCTGTGAACTGTGTGCGTCCGTAAGATTAGTTACAAGTTTTCGTGTCACAAATGGCAGAAACCCAAACGCAGCGCCGTCCCCAGGAGCTGTCATCCGGGAAGCTCAGGCGATGGCACGGGGACCTGGCCTCCGCTTGCCTTCCTCCGGCCGCGAGCATCTCGGAGTCCCCGCCCACTCCCCCACGGCCACGGCCACGAGCGAGCCGCAGCTCGGAAGCCCGCCGCTCTGATTGGTCGCATGCTCACTTCGACCCAATCACTGTGGCCGGTGGGTGGGATATGCCGACTGGTTTAAACCAATCAGAGCTCTCCACTGGAGCTGGCCCGGACCATTCCCGCTCGAGCTCGGACTGCGGTCGAGGGACAGAGGGTTTAAAGAAAATTGGGCGCTGTTAGGAAAAGGCGGGGCTGTGGAGGGCGCTGGCGTTGTCTTTGGGGCTCTCAGCCTTCCCTTCTTTTCTTTTTTAAAATAGACTTTTATCTTTTAGAACAGGTCTAGATTTACAGAAAAACCGGGGAGATAGCACGTAGTGTTCCCATATACTCCACACCAGAGTCCCCTATTATTAGCACCTTAGGGCATATGGCACATTCATTAGTTAAAGAACTAATATGGACATGTTATTTTAATAATAAGGTCCGTACTTTATCCAGATTTTCTCATCTTTACCTAGTAGCCTTCTTTTGTTCCTGGATCCGATTCAGGATACTACAGAATTACAAGCAGTCCTCACGTCTTCTGAGGCTCCTCTCGGCTGTGGTGATTTCTGACTTTCCTTGATATCCCCCTCCTTCACCTTGTGACTTAAAATTGTGTTACCTTTATCAAATCAGTGTGTCCTGCTCATAGTAGGAGTGGAAGACATTACTTGTTGGATAGTTGAATTAATAAAAGCTGACTTTTATACTCTCAGTCCTTTTAATGGTTTTAGAGATTTTCCCTCTAGGGAGATTTACATGTTAAACTGGAATTTGATTTAAGCTGGAGGGGATGAGGCTCTAAGCATGAAATTACAGGTTTACTTGGGGAAGTGGTGGTAATGGGATGGGAGGAGGAAGAATTTAGCCGTTGGGGACTTCATTCTGCAGAGGCCAGTGTATGTGAAGTCTCATGTCATGGGTAGACCTTTGACATAACAGAGAATAAGGTTCAGAAGATAGCGACGGTGGTGGGATGCTGGCAGGGAAAATTACTAGTCAGAGAAATAATAGCTGCTGCAGGGAACTTGCTTTGTCCTGTCACAGGACAGGCGCATTTGGAAAAGGAGGCTGGGCTCCAGCGGATGATAAATGGTGACTTTTATTTACCTATTTACTTTCATGTTTCACATAGCCCCTGAGGCTGAGAAGGGCACATATATATATATTTTTTAGCCTGGTTTAGCTATCTGTAATTAACAAATCAATATTTAGCCCTTCACAGTTTGTTAACAGTTGGCTGTAACCTTTAGCCCGGGAACGTCTAAGACCAGGATTGTTCTAGTAAATTCTGGCTCTTTTCATCGATTTATGCTGCACATACTTCATCCTCTGAGTATCTGAAAATACTCAATCTTTGTCAAGGGATGAACCTTTAATTGCAGAATTTCAGGCATCAGACGCTGTGGCTAGAGCATGGAGGGCAGATAGAGTGCTCCTGAAATGTGGCTGCAAGTCCCTAGGTCCCACCCTGTGGGTGACCAGAGCTGGGAACTGGGGTCAGGGTTAGCACCCTGCCCAGCTGCAATGAGTGGGAGAAAGCCTCTCCTTTCCCGAGCGAGACTCTTCCGTGTTTGAGCCAGGGGCCTTGCATTTCTCCCGGCGTGTGACTGAGGAAAACAGTCGCCTGTCTCCCTGCTCTGCCCTGCATATGCACGTGTTCGGTTCAGTCAGCACTTCCTGAGCACCCACTTCTGCCAGGCTGGGTGAGGCTCTGGGCACGGAGGTAGCACTGACTTCCCGGGCTGGCCGTCGCGTCTGGGATGCCTACACAGGGACAAGTCCTTCTGTCAGGAGGCCCATCGGAGAGTGCATTCTCCTCTGGTGACAAGGACAAGTAAGGACAGAGTGAAGCCGGGAGAGGAGGGGTGAGTCCTGACTGAGAAGAACTGCTCCAGGAGAAGCTGGAAGTTCAGCAGTGGCTTGTTGGATTTTAAGGAAAAAACAAAGAAAGGGAAAGTCCTTCCTAACAGGAAGACTAGCGATGAGGTGCATGACCTGGTGAGGCTGTAGCCTGAGGACACAGAGGAGGAAGAAGGGAGATAATTGTGGGCAATCTCTTGGGGTTGGTTGGGATCCAGCACTGAAGTCAGGTAGACCTGGGTCCCGGTTCTGGCCTCACTGTTTACCAGCAATGTGACCTTGGACAATTTGCTTCACTTTTCTGTGCCTCGTCTTCTCATCTGTGAAACGGGGATAATAATAGTAGCTAACGTGTAGACTTGATGTCGGGATTAAAAGAGATATCTAGGGGGACGTTCTTGGAAAAGTTCATGAACATAACGATAGCTCGCTCAAAGAATGTCCTTTTATGGTTAGAACATCACCAGACGTCGTACCAAACGAACCTCCACGTTTCAGTGCTCAAAACAGTAGAACTGTTTCTCACCGTCCTATGGGGATGTTGCTGCTCTTCAATTCAATGGCATCATCGTCCCCTGGGATGGCAGAACCCTTGACTGTTAGTCAGCAGACAGGTGGGGAAAAATGCAACTCTTCTTAACCTTTCCCCAGGCCTGAAAGCGGCACGTGTCACCTGGAGAGAATAGAGCGCCTGGCCCTACCTGGCTGGCCGCTGCTTCCCGGAGCAACTCTGCTCAGAGGAGGAGTGTGGATTCTGGTGTTCAGTTAGCTGCCCTTGCCTCTGTTAGTTAAGAAGATGATGAGGAAGAGGAGGAGGAGGAGGCTGGGATCTGATCATGGAGCATCTTGCTTCTAGATTGAAGATCTAGATTTTGCCCCAAGACATAATGTTCTGGGAAGACAGCAATGATCCCCGCATAGGCACCACCTGCAATTCATTGCTGTTTCCTGTGTTCTCCGGGGTGATACTTCCCGAGGCCCAGGGAGAAACAGTCATCTCATTTTCCCTGTCATCATGGAAGTGAAGTGGGTGACAGGATTTATAGCTTATATAAGGCTTTTGAGTTGGTTGATGAGTGAGTTCATGCAGAGGGTTAGCCAAGTAGCCCTCCAAGGTGAAAAATACTGACACTGCAGCTTTGTCTCTGTTTTTGTCTGAGGGGCTCCAGAGCACTTTGCAAGGATTGACAGCACCCTCCTGAGGCAGCTGGTGTCGTGGCTGTGTTAACAGGGAGATGTCATTTCTGTTACAAGTCAGTATAGGACGTTCTAAAAACACCCTAGCCAGGGTTAAAACTCTACTTAGGAGACGGGCGGCTCGACACAGCTCTGTTGTCCGTTCTCCCTGTTAGGGACTATACAGACGTCTATATTTTATTGTTAGGATGACTTTCTTGCCTGTATCTCAGGTACATCTCTCTGTTCAGGAGACCAGTGGAGCCATGGAAACCCTTTCAGACATTTTAGCAGAAAATCATTTCCCTTAGGAAGCTGACATTTCCTGCCCAGAGAAGTGACGCTGTCCTCTGAGTCCAGGGGGTGAGAGCGAAATCTTCCTGCTAAACTCAGGTCACAGGTGAATTTCTGCAAAAAGCGTTGGGGGGCGGGGGTGCTGTCCAAGGTGTCTTGGTAGATGCTCTTGTTTGGGAAAATCAGAATTTTGGCTCCTTGAGGCACACCCTCCCTGTGATCGCTCTCTTTTTTATTTTTTATTTATTTATTTATTTTTGTGCGAGGAAGATTGACTGTGAGCTAACATCTGTGTCAATCTTCCTCTACTTTGTATGTGGGATGCTGCCACAGCATGGCTTGATGGGTGATGCCTAGCTCCACGGCAAGGATCTGAACCTAGGAACCCCGGCCCGCCAAAGCAGAGCATGCGAACTTAACCACTACCCCACCAAGCCGGCCCCTCTTTTCTATTTTTATTAGTAATAATTACATGCTTTGGAGATAAGCAAGTCTCCTTTATAATCCCGGCATTGCCACTCTCATCAAGGGCAACTTTGGAGTGGGGAAGAGTTTCTCTGTTATTCATGAAGTACAAAACCTTTATTCTGGTGCTGTAGATCCACTCCTTCTGACTCTGAGGTGGATATTTGCATGCAAGACATTTATGGGAGAGTGCTGTCATGAATCACCATACGAGGGAGCGAAGGAAATGGCACTGGGTGGAGGGAGAAGTTGAACTGTGCAGCAGCCGCAGCAAAGATCTCAGCCAGTCCCATTGGGAAATCTGGAGCTAGAATGGCCCATCAGTGTTGTCCGGAGTTGAGGTAAGAGCCTGGCTCTTGTATCCTTGCACTGACCAGCCATTGGATCTGGACTGCCTATGGGAGGAGCCATAGCTTTGAGCAAGGAAGCCCTCTTCAGCCAAGAGAAATTCCTGGGAGAGATTCTGCTATGCCCCTCCAGTGGCCAACACCTCCAGCATCTGGGGGAAGGGGTGTCTTGGCCTTGAAGGGCAACATGGACAGTGTACCACAGCATCTACTATAGTTCACTGCTTGCACACTCAGATCCACTATTTTCAGATATTAAGTTCACTCTATTTGGGAACAGGTCCTCAAGAATGCTGGTAGCCTCTTGCCAGGGGTCGGACTTACAAGAGGAAGTTTAGAAGATGAATCTCAGCCTCCGTGCTGCAGCTTGTCCCAGGGCCACACTGAGGCTCATCATTTCTTTCCTCTACTACCCATCCCTCACCCTCAGTTAGCACTTTTGCAGGTCAAAGTGGCTTATCTTCTGGAGCTACCCAGACCCTCATCCATGAAGGGTCTGAATCCCTGGACACCTGGTCCCTTCTCGGTCTGTTACTGCTACATTTGACCTTCAAAATTGGGTAGGAGAGTACCAAAAGACAGCCTGGGAGACATCTGGTCAGAGGGAAATATTCCCTCTCTGCAAGCCAGGACCTGTAGATCCGATGTGTCTAGAGTTGTGAAGATGGGAGACACAACTTCCCCAAGTAGGTCACTAGGAGTGATGGTAATGGGGCCACCTCTACTTCCGCCCCCTTGGTTCCAGATCCATGTATTCTGATATAGCAGCAGATAGTCCTTGAAAGGTGTCATCTCAAAGCTGACACCTCAGTTAGCCTTTCAAAAGTCAGCTGAGTCCAGCAGTTTCTGGGTTGTGCAGTGACCGGAGCACTAGATCTCATGCTCATGTGCCCACTGCTATACCTTCTTTGATCTAAAGTGGGTTCTTTGGTTCAATGTGATATGTTATATGTGATCCCATATTGGTGGACCAAAAATTCTGTAAGCCCCTGGATAATAGTGCAGGCAGAGACCCTATGGGTAGAGAGAGCAAATCTATACCCAGAACACATATCAATTCCAGTCAAGATCAATCACTATCCTTCTTAAGTAGAAAGGGTTCAATGTAATCAACCTGCCATTAAGGCGGGGTTTGGTCTTTTCAAGGGATGGAAACATATGGGGGATCATTGGTCTTTTTTACTGGCAGATGGGACATTTGTTATCAGTGAAAGCTAGGTAAGACTCGGTGCAAGGAACCCCATGCTGTTGCGTCAATGTGTACCCTCCACATCCCTGCCGCTATGGCTACTGTGTTCATATGGCCATTGTGCCAAAACTGGTATGACCAATGACAGAGTCTGGCTGTCATCAAGTGCCTGAGTCATTCTGTCTACTTGGTTGCCAAGGTGTATCTATCTCTAGAGTCCTCAAAATGTCTTGCTATTTCTCTTTCCTCAGTGTATAGTTACTTGAGTAAATGGTGGTAGATTCTTTTGAGGAAGGACTGAGGAATATTATCGCATAAACTTGCCATGGTGTTTCAGGATCTTTTCTCCTGGTAACTCAGCCTCTCCTTCAGTCAATGGGCTATAGGTTTGAAAATTGGCTCAGATGTGAAAATTGTGCAAGGGGTAATTATTTTATTTTCAGTTTTATTGAAGAATTACCCTGGACCTCCTAATAATCCATCTTTAGTTTCTTTTGATTATATAGATCATGCAATACCCTGGTGGGCTGCCCATCTATCTTGCCCCTGGTGTTCTATTAACCGTTTCCATAACTCTCTGTAGATTAAGCACTCCTGGTAGCCAACTTTCTATTTACTATGATAATTGTACCCACCTTGTTTCTGATGGGTAAGTGCCACCACCTGGCCTCTATTATTTTGAGATCCAGTCAGGTTATTGCTGGGAGCCCAATTCTATAAAAACATCTCCTACCGTTAGCCTTAGATTGCAAAGGATATCCATTATTAAGCTTCTCAGTGATGTTGGTGTCCCTACCAGCAGCACATTCCTTATCATTGGGGACACAGAGTGTCCTCTGATCCCTCTGAGTCCACTGAATATAGTTGACTGATTGGTCTTCCAGCCTTAGATAGTATATTCATTCTAGTATGCCATTTCTCGGCCCTTTGATCTTTCCTTCCATCTTCTGCCATACCAATTAGGGCATGACTTAGTATGAGCCACGCAAGCTTCCAAGAGCCATCCTACCAGCATGTTCGCATTTCCTGAAGTCCTTGGCAGGGTTTTAAATCCTGTATCACTGGAGTGTGTTCCCATATCTATAAATTCTCCCTTAATCAATGGTTTTCTGCTCCTGGAGCCAGCACTCTTAGGACACAGTCCTGTGCATCCTCTCCTGACTCCTGCTGGTACACACTGCTGGTACACAGATCCTTTATCTCCTCCAGAGTATTGTGCCTTTCTTCTCTTAGGAGGCCAGCACTTCCTCAGCTGGTTATGTTATAGATTGACTGTAGTTACTTGTCTTCTGTTCAAGAGGGGAGATGGGAGTAGACTCTGAGGAAACACACGTTGTCTTTCAAGTCAAAATTCTCCATAGTATTTTCGTTAAGCAGTGGGGATAGCTTTCAACAGGGAGGAGTGGGTCTCTTCTGTAATCCCAAATGGTTCGGTTGGATCAAGGCTTTCAAGGTTCAAGTATGTTAAACCAGATGGCCCTATCCCAAGTCTCAGGGTCTCATTCCTTCCCAAAGTGGACCTTAATTTTTCAGAGCAGGCTTGCTAGGGTAGTGAATTTAGCCTTCTCCACTATCCTCGGGATTAAGTCCCCAGCTCGGTCCTCAGGTTATTCTGGCCTCTTCCTCCCCGCTCCCAACCACCCAGAGAGGAGAGTCTTTTATATTCTGCCAAGGAGGCCCTCTGAATTTTTCACTTCTCCTTAAATTATTAGTCAGTCACCCTCAGTCTTTCATTGTCCTCCAATTGATAACACTCAAGAAGAGCCATTCAATTCACTTATTCTTATTAGTTAATGATTGCTCTTCCAGGAGCTCTCAAACACCTGATATATTGCATCTGCTAGAGCATTCCCTTCTTTCCAGTTCACCATTGGTAAACATTTTAACGATCACACTGCTAAAACTTGCTAGGGACTGTCCAATCTTCCCCTACCACCAGTGATGGAATCATCATTGCAGCTGGCTAGCAGATGCCTGTCTCCAGAATCCCATCTTAGAGAATCCTTGGCTGGGTTACTTCTGCATCAACTATCTGAGCTCAGATGCTCTGGAAACAACTCTGAGATAGAGGCCCTTGTGTAGGAAATTTATCTGGGTATGCTTTTGGGAATAGTGCCCCCGAAGGACTCATGGCAACAGGATTGGGCAGAAGGGAGAGGCGGAATGGTGAAAAAGTTGGAACAGAGGCTTCAGCTGATCCCACTGAGAACTCTGGAGTGCTGGTGTCTCATCGGAAATGTCTTAAATTGATGCAAAGGAACTAGGCCTTAGTATCCCTACTCTGACTAGTTGTTGGATATTGACAGCTCCCGGGGAGGGTGTGTGATCTCAGTGAAGGCAATTCCTTTCAGCCAAAGGAAGCTCCAACTCTGGGCCATCAGCAGCCAACACTCCTGGCCTCAGGAGAATGAGTGCCTTGGTCCTGAAAGAGCATCCTGGGAATGTAGACAGCATCCACCACACTTAGTATAGGTCAGCGTAAGTCTCCTAGTGGGGACTGAGACACACAAGCTGTCGCCCCCACAGTGCAAATTAGCTCAAGACTCATAACTCAAAGGTCTATCAGATCATCTCTCCAGAGGAAAAGAGAAAATTAATCTTTATTTTTGGTCATGGGTTCTTAGTAGCAGAAAGACAAGATTCCAACTATTTTCTCAGTAATTCACCTTGTTGCTTGTGAAGTCCACAGTAAAGTGCCTGGCAGATGATAAACGCTCAATAATGACAATGAGGGTAGTAATAACAAACCTTTGTTAAGTGCTGACCGTGTGCCAGCACTGTTCTAAGTTCTTCCCACATATGAATACTTTTACTCCACAAATAACCCTACGTGACATGGTGATATAATCCTAAAGCACGGAAAGATAAGTAGCTTTCTTAAATGCACACAGCTAAGTGGTAGAGCTATGGTTTGAACCCGGGCCGAATTTCAGAGACTGTGTTCACAATCACTGCATTATTTTACTCCAATTGTTAGTAAATGGTAGCTATGATTTTTATTGTATCTTCAAATAAGTCCCTGACGTACAGTAATGTTATAAGAAAGGGCTTTGTTGGAATTTACATTTAGATCTACATTTTGATGAAAGGAGCCCATTTTAAAAGGAGAAATCCGAGGTCTTTTGTGTCTTCCTTTAGGAATGTGGTTCTCAAAATTGGCTGTATAATGGAATCACCTGGCTGACTTTTAAAACTCCTAGCACTCAGGCCACGTGCCAGAACAATTTAACTAGCGTCTCTGGGAGTGAGACCAGACATCAGTAGCTTTGGGCAGCTCTCTGGGTGATTACAACAGGCCGCCCTACCTGAGAACCGCTGCCCCAGCGCTCCATCTGCCTCTCTGGCCACCAGCAGGGCTGTGCCCTTGGCCTTCTTCCCTCGCCAGTGTCTCCCCAAGGGAGCACCTTCGTCGTCCACACTTGTGATGGTTCATGTGTCTTTCTAAGGTCTCAGACTTGAACCTGCACTACACTCATGAAGTAGGGACAATTGCTAATTCACATTTTTTCAGAGGCTGTTAAGATGCTGGAGAGGTTAAGTAACTTACCCAGGGTCACACAGCTGGCAAGTCGTAGAGCTAAGATCCAAACCCAGGCATTCTGGTTCTGGGGGCCATGTGACTGACCGTTATACTACGTCACTACTTACTGGACATCTCCACCCATTGCTCAATTCTTACGTGCCACCTAAACCTTTTAACCTCCCCCACCTCCAGCCTTCTCTTATGCCCTATCCTCTAAAGAGGAAAACAAATGTTGCCCATTGTTTGTCTTCATTAAAGGCACCTAAAATTCAAGATTCATCTACGATGCCTCCCTTTCTGTTGGCACTTGCATGTAAGCGACCTATTAGAATGTTAGGCAGAAACTAGAAGGTGTGCAGCAGAGTCTACTGCAGTGGGAGTGTGGGTGTGGGAAGTCCAGTGAGATCCATGGAGCTGGTGAAGGGTAGGTGAATGCTAAAATCCTATTGGTTCTGTCTCCTCAGAATCTCCCGCATCTGTCATTTCTCCATTGCCACTACCACTGCCCTGGTTCAAACGACTATCGCTCTCTCCTAAACTATGGCCCTTGTTTTCTAACTCTTCTATCCACCTTTGACCCAAATAAAGCTGGTTGAAACACAGGTCTGGGCATGGCATCTGAGCCCACCCTGGAATAGCTGGTGAGAGGTACATTCTCAAATGTGAGAATGATTTTCATTAAATATTAGAATATTTAGAAAATGAACTGACTTGATCCAACAAGTTTTCTCCTGGAGGAATAGGAAGTATGCAAGTACAATCCCAGTCATAGCTTTTAGGCCATAGGATCCAGAACAAGAGGCATGAACTCAGTTGTCTGCAGGGACTGGGCAGGGAATACAGGTAACTGTGGGGTGAGGGAGGGGGGCGGCTGAGGCAACCTGGAGAGTTTCTCCCCTATGCAAAGGGAGGAGCTACTCTCTACTGAGCACATTGTTACCTTGTGGGACTGTGGGCCTGGTATGGCCAGCTTTTTCCCATTTCTCTCCAGAAGCCAGAAATTCAAATTGAATATGATGTCTCCTGGCCTTTAAATGTTGGAAGCCAAATCAAATCTTTTGCTAGCATAGTACAGCAAACAAACCACACCCGTGGGCTGATGTGTTCTGTTCACGCTGGCTCTCTAGTTGAACTGTAAATTCCCTAAGGCCTTGAATTTTAAAAGTAGGTCCTATAAATCCTAAGGAAAAGTGCTCTCCAACAATCTCTGAAATGAGCTTGATCCTATTAAACAGAGAATATGTGGCAGAGGTGGGGACGTTTCCTCAATGGTTATAGGGTAACTAGATGGACTTTGAGATTTTAACTACGTAACAAGGCCTGTGTACTTCGCCACACCAGCATTTCTTCACAGGGGCACGTTTCTCTGATTCTAAACTACTGGGAAGGGGAAAGGAGAAAATAGTGGGATCCAACTTTACCGAGCATCTAGTATATACAAAACATGCTGTGACATATGGCGAATATGGTGATAATTCTCCCTGTTGCCTTAGAAACGTAGTTGGGTGAGCGCTTACTTTCCCTGGACACATTTCCCCTAAAAGTGAAAGGTTGGTATGATGATCTTAAAACAATGATGAAAAGCTATTAGCTTTGCCGTTAAGATATCAGTCGTTAGAATAAGAGATATATGGAAAAGGTAATTGTGGTTGAAGTTTTTTCCCTTGAAAAAAAAAAGGAAGTTCAAAGAAATAAGAGTAACTTAGAAATTAAATAACTAATAAGGAGATAAACTCAAGATTCAAACACAACTCCATTTAATACTAAAACCTGTGTCCTGTCCATTGCACTCCATCATTTCTCCACTTTTAATGAAAGGAATTTAAAAGTTGGATGATACTTTCTGAAATCAGTGATCTAAAGCATATTATACATGGAAAATCATGAGGTCTTGGAGGCGTAGCTCCTGGGTACCTTCTACTACTTTCTAATGCAGAGAAGAGCAAATGGGGCAATCACCCCAGAACTCTCCCTTTGATGAGCAGATAAACCAAGCAAAACATGCATTCTCCTCTTTTCTCTGGAAAGAGAAGTGGACCACATTCCCTCGCCTCCTGTGCAGATGAGCATGGCACTATGACTGGCTACTGACCAATGGGATTTGAGCTGAAGAGAAGTGTACCATTTCTGGGCCAAAAAAACATAAAGATGTGGCCGTGGTCCATGCATGTTCTTTTTCCCTTTATGTGAGCTAGATGTAAATGATGGCAATTAGGACCTGGGAACTGATGGCAGAGCCACAGGCCACAAGATGGAAGTAACCCAGGCCACTGAATTACCTCATGAAAGAAAGTCACTCACCAACCCAGAACCCTCACATTGGCCTATGTCAGCAGTAAGTAAACTTCCACTGTGTAGACCTCATACCCTTTGAGATCTGTCACAACAACTGATATTACCCTAATATAGAAATTGGTATCATGAAGTGAGTACTTCCATGTAAGAACCTGAAATATGTGGCTCTACATTTGCTCAGGCAGTAAGGAAACATATTTCAAGTTGGAAAGTTAGAAACTCAGTGGCGGGACATTTGGTAATGGTTTTTCTTGCTTCAATACACAAGATATTCAAGCAAAACTTGGCTATTTTGAGATTTAAAATGGAAGGGAGGATGGAGAATCCAGAAATTTGGGGCTTCACTGGACTTGCAAAGCCAACTCTTTCTGAATTTAAGCAAGAAAAAGTAGACTAAAGAAAATATTGAACAGTAAAAGCTCCCACAATTTTCGTAGTTGATCAGAGGGTGTTTCAGCTGGTGACTTTCCCTTCTTCTGGGTGTCTGCCTCCGTATCTCTGGCACAGTCAGAGGGAGGCTTAGACCCTTTAGTAAATACTCATGTGGACTCAGTAGTCCAAGAAATATGGAATACTTAGCATTATTTCTGGATTCAGGTGTCCAAAGTACTTTCCATTATTGCAGTAGGTTTAACTGTTGTGTATTCAGATAGTGTGTAAGCAGAATAATGGCCCCCAAAGTTCCCACATCTTAATCTCTGGAACCTGTGACGTTCTTACCTTACATAACAGAAGGGACTTTGTATATGTCATTAAGTTAAGGACACTGAGATCAGGAGATTATCTAGGTGGGCCTTAAATATGATAACAAGGTCCTTAAAAGAGTCATAGAAGATGATGACCAAAGCAGAGAGTTGGAGTCAGAGGAAGATGTGAAGATGTTACACTGTTGGCTTTGACCTTGGAGGAAGGGACTGCGAGCCCAGAACCGCAGATGGCCTCTGCAAGCTGGAAAATGCAAGGAAACGGATGCTCCCCTGGAGAAGAGCCTCCAGAAGGAACGCAGCCCTGCAACACCTTGACTTTAGTCGAGTGAGACCCGTTCTATCCTTCTGACCTCCAGAGCTGTAAAATAATAAATGTGTGTTGTTTTAAGCCATTCCATTTGTGGCAATTTGTTAGAGCAGCAATAGGAACAGGTGGTGACGGTGAAGAGCACAGCTGGCAAGAAGAGAGCTTTTCCCTCTCTTGATTAAACAGGCTCTGAGGGCGTCACTCAGCATGTTCAGTGGGAGCTGGAGGGAGGGACGAAGGCCTTTCAGAGAGGGCTAACGCTTCAAACAGTCGTGTGGGGAGCAGTCCCGGGCCCATCACGCCGGGCCACAATGTCTGCAATGAGAGCCTTGATCTCTTCCAGATAGAGACTGAGTGTCCTCAAAGTAGCTCAATTTCAGCTGAGGAAAAAGGACACCAAGATCCTTGAAGGGCAGCGTAATGGAGTGGCTAAGGGCACATTTCCTTCCAATTTTCTGGGTTCGAGCCAGTTCCCAGCGGTGTGACTTTGAGCAGGATATTTAACCTCTCCGAGCCTCAGTTTTCCAGCTGACAAAGGGCAATGACTGTGGGATCTTCATGCAATTGTGGTGAGGGGTAGATCACTGTATATGTGAAGCACTTAGAACAATGCCTGGCGCATAGGAAGTGTTCCCTGAGTGCAAGCTGGGGCTACTACCTGCTACCTACAGGGTAAATGAAAGGCATTGAGACTCATAGCTGGTTATTTGCACAGCCAGGGCTAGTATTCAGATGTCTTGTCTCCTGGTTCAGGGACTTTTTTTCCCCAGTAGAGAGTGCCCTCCTGAAACAGCTGGGAGAGGAGAAGCAGTTAACCACGCTCTGGTGGTATGATGGGGGTATGGCATCAGAGAGGAAGTGGAGCGGTCTGGGTTAGCCTGCTCCCTGGATTTCTTCATGAATCAGTTGGCCTTCTTTGGTTGCAATCACAGAAACTGCTTGGCTAACAAGTGAAAGGGAGCTGATTGGCAGGATTGTGATGGTAGGGCTCTCAGGATTGATGGGAAGCTGGAGACCAGGTATGCAGGAGTCCCAGCCATGGTCCTCCAGCAAGATGGGCCAGGTTAGGGTGTGACCACTAAATGAATCTTATTCCTTTTTTTTTTTTTTAAAGATTTTATTTTTTTCCTTTTTCTCTCCACAGGCCCCCAGTACATAGTTGTATATTCTTCGTTGTGGGTCCTTCTAGTTGTGGCATGTGGGAAGCTGCCTCAGCATGGTTTGATGAGCAGTGCCATGTCCGCACCCAGGATTCGAACCAACAAAACACTGGGCCTCGTGCAGCGGAGCACGCGAACTTAACCACTTGGCCACGGGGCCAGCCCCTGAATCTTATTCTTTTGTCCTTGTATTCCTTGCTCAAGATTCAAAGTCCTGGAAGAGAACATCTAAATCATTGCCCTCTAGCCACATGCCTTTCCCTGGCTTTACTGGGGCAGAGAGGAAAAGACCTGACCTCTGGCCTCCCCTTCATATCAAGACTACGCCACATCTTTACTGACTTCCAAAAACCTCATGGACAGATGAAGGGAGAAAGCTGAAAGAGGGGATCCTACCTAAGCTGAATTGAGTTAAGAAATCAGTGTGCTGGTGAGGGAGGTGGTTAAAGAAGGAAATGTAGGGAGTTCTGTGTTCAGACTGTAGAATCTGAGCGTGGAGAGAAAGATAAGCGTAAGAAAGAGGTGGAGAAGGAAGTGAAATAAAAGCTAAGAGGAATTCGTGAGTAATCACAAGGAGGCCTTGAAACTCACCTGGTTGGGGTATGAAATGAGAGAGGTAGGGAAGATACGTTTATGCAGGAAGAAAAGGCACTAGTGTAGAAACTAATCACACTTGACAGCTGTGTGAGGACCTGTGCTTGTTGTGTATATACACATGCACAAGTCAAAATTAACTGTCACCTGAGTTAGTAGTTCCACATCCCACAGAAACCGCTCTGCAATTCTTTTGAAAAGTGAAGACTTGGATTTTATATAGTAGTATGATTTAGAAAAATCCAATCAAAGGTATTTTGTGAATAATTAAGCTTGTTAATAGGGAAAAATAGGATCTAGAAGAAAATCATCATTAAAATATGATTCTATGATGTACTTAATGCCAGTGCATTTATCTAAGCATGCCTGGGTGATTCTTTGTGGATGTGTGTGTGGGCGTGTGTGTGTGAAAAGCATTTGTTTTGGAATAAGTTCAATAGGAGACCAAGTCTGCTGAGGTTTGGAAGTATAAAATGCCTTTTATTAACAACAAAATTATTGGGCCGGCCCAGGTGGCATAATGGTTAAGTTCTGTGTGTTCCATTTCAGTGGCCCGTGTTTGGTTCCTGGGACCTACGCCACTCATCAGTGGCCATGCTGGCAGCACCTCACATACAAAAAGAAGAAGATTGCCAACAGGGTGAATCTTCCTCAACAGGAAAAAAAAACTGTTGACAATGGTTCTTAAACTGATTTTTTTTACTCTTCTCCATCTGTGAGTGAATGAGTCAATTATGGTCTAGGTTGGAAAGCAGGACCACCATGGACCTTGCTCTCACGGGGCTTCCAGTTCAGTTGACTCGCTGGGCAAGTCTATTTTTCCAAAGCATAGAATGCGAGAGCATGAGATACGCTACACTGGAAGCTGGGAGATGCACGTTCTATCTCAGTCCCCTCTAATTAGTGTGTGACCTTGGGCAAGTCACTTCACTTCCAAGATCCTATTGACTCATAGGTTACCTGAAAATGTATGTAAAATTTGTGTGTAAGTTCTTGTTCGTATTTTCTAGAGGAGCATGCCTATAGCTTCGTTAGCCTGTCAAAGATCCATTTGCAACTTGAAAGACTCTAAAATGCTAGTGGTTAAAAATTATTCTCATCTATAAAATCTAGCTTTCCTTTTGGAATGTTCCAAAACAAGAACAGTCGCCAGTCTGAGAGCTAGGAGGGAAGGTAAAATCATTTGATGGATCAACACCATCTTCTCAACATGAAAACTAAGGGCCAGAGGGTTTATCCAAACAGAAGCAAATGGAAATATGAAGCCGAGATCTAACAGCAGCTTCCTCAGTTTCTGTTCCCTGGGGGAGCTCCCCTCCACTTGTCTCTGTTTCCCAGATGCCTCCTGGAGATCCGTCCACAACTCTTCTGACAGAGTCTGACTTGGTTCTCTCTCGAAGCAGATGAGGATGAAATGCTGGCTGTCCCTTCGTGGGTCCTCTTGATCCTGTTGGCCCTCCCTAATATGCACCCCAACTGCATCACAGAGCACAGGGACGCTCTGTGATGGCGAGCTGAGCAACTGTAAATGCCCAGTCTCCACCCTCGATCCAGGGCTGTGTAAGCCACGCTAGAGCATAATCGTGCAGATCCCTGCGTGTGCCCCTTGGAAAAGAAGGGAGCAGCCTCAATCAGCTTTCTTTTTAGCTCAATGGTCACAGCTGAGCCTACAAACAAGTAACAGATTCTTTTTAATAAGGTACAATGGGTTTTTAATTAACACATATTTATAATTGCTTTTTTGATCCATGCCTGATAGCTGTTAGTGGATCTAGCATTCTAGGAAATGTGTCATGAACTAAATCCCTTTCTACTGGCTGTTTATTCTTACCCAGAAATTAAATAACTTCAGATAACTTGTGAAGACTTTTCCTCCTTTGTTGAAGACAATGATTCCGAGCATCACTGGCCAAGGCGAAGAGGAGACTCTGCTCCCTTTCCGCTGGTCACCTAGCACGGGGCTGTGTACTGACGGGACTCAGGGCGCTGGTGTGAGCAGGTCAACAACAGTTATGGAGCGTGTGGTATGTAGAGAGATTGTACCCACTTTGATGACAAGGAAACTGCGGCTCTGTGAGATGAGGCTACTTAAGTTCACAGGGGTGATGATGGATGGACATTCCGGATCTTGGGTTTTTTGGTTTAGTGTGTGCTTCTGTCACAACAGAGCCCCAAACATCACTCCCGACCCCCACTCATTTGCCCAGCAGTCTCCCCGTTACCACCTTCCTCCCCTAAGAGGTCTGAAATGTCTGCCATTAAAAGTAACTTACGCATCAGACTCCAAAGGTCGCATCATGTCTCCACAAGGCCACTGTTAAGTGCAAGTGGTAGCTGAAGAGAGAAGGACAGTGTGTGAGGGGGCTGCTGGACCCTTGTCATGTGTGCATGAGGGAGGCAGAGACAGAGAGGGAGAGAAAGGCTAAATCCTGTTTGAGAGAGAGAGAGGCATCTCTGAGCATGGGGCCATCAGAATGAGCACCACTCTCCAAATGGGCATAAGAGGGTGGTATTCCAGGTGTGTGAGAACTCAGTCCTTGCATGTGTGTTAAGGGCTGTTTTCCACAGGCCTAAAAAGGCTGTGTTCCTGTGTGTGGAAGGGCTTTGTCCCTGTGCAGCTAGAGAATGAGGCCGCGGGACGGAGAGGATTGAATTCTTGTGTGTATACCCGGGTTAGCTCTCCCTGGCTGGCAGAGGGCTGTGGTTCTGTGTGAGAGAAAACCAGGCCCCAGTAGGCATGAGAAGGCAGAGACCTGTGTATGAAAGACTAGAACCCATTCATGAGGGAGTGTTACAGTTATCTGTTGTTGGGTAACAAACTTGTTAAGACTACTGTCATGAAACAATGACCCCCTTATTACATCTCACAGCCGTGTGGGTCAGAAATGTGCACAGGACATAGCTGGATGGCTCATCTCTGCTCCTCCATGACTGCAGCCTCAGCTGAGATGGCTCAAATGACTAGAGGACTAGAACGGCTCAACGGGAGCCTCCCAGTCCTGTGTTCCTTGCTTCTCTAGATCGCATTTGCTGAGGCTAGAATGTTCAAGAGGGCTTCTTCACTCCCATGTTTGGCACCTGGGCTCAGATGGCTGGAATAGTTGAAGCTGACCAGTCACCTCTCCAAGTGGCCAGCTAGAGCTTCTTATGGGGTGTCTGGCTTCCCACAGAGCCACTGTTTCAAAAGAAAGGAGGTGGAAGCTGTGTTTCTCAAGGGCCTAGTTGAGAAAACGGCACAGTGTCGCTTCTGCCATGTTCTCTTGGTTAAACCAGTCACAGAGCCTGCCGAGATTCAAGGGGAGGGACAATTCTATATTTCAATGGGAAGAATGTCAGAAAATTTGTGGCCATCTTCAATCTACTGTAATGATTTGAGCCTCTGTGTGCGTAACGGGGCTGTGTCCTCAGATATGTGAGAAGGCAGGATCTGTGTGTGTGGAGGGGAGGGAGTTCCTGTTGGGTGGACCCCAGAGATAGGTGACCATAGTGGATGTGTGCTGGAGGTGGGAGAATCTGATGGAACAGGGAGGTTTCTGATTGGGACTGAATTAATGCCACACCTGTGCATTCTGCATATTAGTAACTGCACCTGTCCCCTCTTTTCTTGGGTGGCAAACTGATGTTCTGAAGGGTGGCAGGCCAGGCACGTCCTACTGTGTATCTTAGACTGAGAATTGCCAGGTGGCAGGTCTTCCTTAGCTTGGGCCAACTTGGGCCGACTCCCCTGGTCTCACACGTTTTTTTCCAGGTTGACAAGCAGCAAATATTTCTGCACCATACAGTGTGTCTCTAGGAGAAGTTTGGCCAACTATTAGGTTAGAAGGAACAGTCTTCAAGACTGCCCTCACCTCTGACACCAACTGCAAGTTCAGGGGTTCCCCAAACCACCCTTGGTTTCAATAATTTGCTAGAAGGACTCACAGAACTCACTGAAAGCTATTATACTTATGGTTTATTACAGGGAACGCATACACACTGAAATCAGCCAAGGGAAGAAGCAGCATGCAAGGCAGAGACAGGGGTGTGCCAAATACAGAGCCCTCACTGTCCTCTCCCTGTGGAGTCAGACCACATTACTTTCCCGGCACCAATGCATGGCAACGCACACAGACCACTGCCAACCAGGAAAGCTGCTCCAAGCCTCGGTGTTCAGAGTTTTTACTGGAGCTCCATTTCGTTGGCATGATTGAGTCATTTCCCATGTAGTTGATCTCAGTCTCCAGGTCAAATAATATTGTGTGACCCAAAGCCTCCACCCTAGTCACACAGATGGTCTTTCTAGGGTGGTCAGCCCCTGCCCTTATTCATACTGTTTACTGGTAACAGTAACTGTTTCTTATTAACAGTAGTATTAACAGTATTATTACTATTTGGCCAGCTCAAGGACCACAACCAAACAAAGATTACCCTGTAGGAGCTGAGGGCAAAGGCTAGACCTCTTCTTCAGTAAGGTTAAATTCTTTACTGCACAATCTCTTAGAAAGAAGACAACCAGAACTGTGGATGGGTTTCCTGCAAGTGAATACTCTGAGTGGCATCCAAGAATTAGGAGGATATGTTTCTTTGCAGCATGTGAATTCTGGCAACTTCAAGGTTTCTGCTTCCAAACTGTACAATGTCTCAGGTTTCCTTCTTTTTTATCCCGTGTTCTCTGTAGCTCGCTCCCCAAAACTGGGCACTGCCGTTCCTTTGTTAGAAGCATTACGAAAATGAATGGGATGGACAGTGCCTCAACTGATCCCTGCCACAAGATTTTTCTTCTTTCCTTTATTTTCTTTATTCCCTTCTTCTGGACTCAGATGGGAGGTTGCCCTGTGCCAGTCCCTCCACCTTGAAATTCCATTCCCCTCCTGCTCCTCTGCATCCTTGATCTTCAGTTACTCTCATTTTCAGTTTCATTCTCCCACGTCAGTGGAACGTGCTCAAACCCACCAACTGTCTGTCCAATCACTATTTTCTGTCTTTTGGTACATTCCTTTTTTTTTTAAAGATTGGCACCTGAGCTAACAACTGTTGCCAATCTTCTTTTTTTATTTTCTGCTTTTTTCTCCCCAAATCCCCCCAACACATAGTTGTGTATTTTCAGTTGTGGGTCCTTCTAGTTGTGGTATATGGGACGCTGCCTCAACCTGGCCTGACAAGTGGTGCCATGTCTGTGCCCGGGATCCAAATCAGCAAAACCTCCAGCTGCTGAAGTGGAGCGCACGAACTTAACCACTCGGCCACATGGCCAGCCCCACGGTAATTCCATTTTTAAACTAAGCCATTTCCTACTTTTCCTTTTTTTCTAATTCTCTCCACTGATAGAGTCATTGCACTGATAGAATGATTGCAACAGGCATTTATGTGGGGTCATGTAGTTTACCAAACACTATTGCACGCCATAGTGAGACCACTTGTTTTTGTGTAGCTAGTAGCTCTTTCCCTTTCTTTAAGTAACAACACCCTAATTTTGTAGGACAATATCTTCCCCATTTGGGACTAACAATCTTACTGGGATTGTCAATCAAGATACCCACCTTGTTCTTGCCAAGGGGTTGTTGTGTGATCCTGGCCAGTCGGTCATGTGCTCTCTCCCTGAAACAAGAATCTTGGCTGAGTGATCCAAGATTGAAAGTGGTTAGCAAGCATTCATCCCTGAGGCTGATGGAGCAGATGGACCATTATATTCTGCCACCCATGTCCTCTGACTCTGCCTTGATTCATGTCCTTTCCCAACACCTAGTTCTTCAGCTTTTCTTTTCTTTTATTTTGAGGAAGATTAGCCCTGAGCTAACATCCACCACCAAACCTCCTCTTTTTGCTGAAGAAGATTGGCCCTGAGATAACATTCGCACCCATCTTCTTCCATTTTTTATACATAGGACACCGCCTCGGCATGGCTTGATGAGCAGCACATAGGTACATGCCTGGGATCCAGACCGGTGAACCCTGGGCTGCCAAAGCGGAGCGCACAATGCCACTGGCCCGGCCCCCCTTCAGCTTTTTTTAAAATTCTATGAGCTACTCCATTTTGTTTTGATAAATTCTTCCTTTTCTCCTAAGTTAGCCTGTCAGTTTCTACTGCTAGTAACCAAAGAACCCCAACAACATCTTTTACCTGACCCTCCATTCACCTTGTAAAGTACAGGGAAGAGAGGAACTGATACTGACTGGATAAATTTTCTAGTTTAGCTAGTTTAAGTAAGTTTAAATTCACACAGGTTGTGCACCTTGTCAAAAGTCCCGCACAGTTTAATCACTTGCAACTGTCTCGAATATCCGCGTTTGCCTGCTCCACTCTCTGCTCCCCTCTCAATTCTTGAACACCAGAAATTTCATTTCTCTAGCTTCCTCTCCTCTAAGATCCCAAGATATCATTATTCAAAGGCCAACGTCATAATAGACTTCTACTAAACTCTAGAATTACTGTGGAAACCTTCTGAGCCCAGCAGTCCATTCCACATGCAATACCAGAAGCAGGCATATTTCACACTGAGTCTATTTACATGCTCTATTTTGTAACTCCCTTTTGCTTTCTGCCATAGACCTAAACAGTTAATTTCATAGATAATATTCTATGATTTTCTTCATATTTCAGAACCTTACTTCAAAACCCAAGTGGTTACAACATTTGACTGTGTGTAGGCGTGAAAAACTGTGAAGGCTTTATTGTTTTATTTTCCATCAACTTTTTTGATATTAATAAAATATGAACGTTAAAAGCTATGGAATTTCAAAATGAAAAGCTATGGGGAAATTCAAGATACCATAAAATGATCAAAGAGAAAAATAAATGTTCAGTATACTGTATTGAAAAAAAAAGAGATGGCTTGGAAAATCACTTGACTGTTGCCTTGATGGGTTGAGAACCACTGCTGCTCTGGTGTCGTGGGGATAAGCAGGCATACGGGAGTCATCGCAGAAGTTGTAAATAAGGTTTCTGATCATTCATCAGAAGCTGATAAGAAGGGGAGTTCAGCATTCGGGGAATACAGGAAACAAGGCTAAGAAGTTGTTTTTGAAAAGATCTATCTTTTTGGGAAAATTTGTAGCAGTTATTATAAATCTAGCTCCATCTGGCTGGTGTTGGGAGGGGTAATAACTAACTTCCTCCCGAACCTTTGGGGCACTTGGAAATTGCCCTGACGTTTCCAGTGTGTGTCCCCAGCTGAACAAGCTGAAAAACAAATGCAGCCAGATCTTCTGACTTCATTTGTGTACAGGCTAAGAAAGCAAACGTGAGATAGTTTGGAGGCAATTAGGGCTGTGGTGCAGAGCACCATTTTAAAATTTACCCTTTAGCACAGTTGTGACAAGATAATGAATGCGCATTTGCTAGCGTGGGAGTGGAGCAACTTAGAAGGGAGGAAAAATGAGCTCACTGAGTCTTCATGGACCATCAAATCCAGAGAACTTTCACTGTGAAAGGGCCCTTTGTTGATGCTTCTGGGGAGCTCCTGACAGATGATAGAAAAGGGCCCAGACTATTCCTCAAGGAAAAGCCAGAACAACTGTACCACGCTCAGACTTTACTCCCAACCTCACTCTGCCCAGCTAGTCCTGCTGAAATGCTTTGTGGTTTCTAAGCTGCTCTACACTCCACCGTGAGAGGGACCAGGTCGATAGTCACCTACTCCAGCTCATCAGCCTTCAGGGCCTCAAATCGTCCTGTCCACACTCGGCCCACTCACAGTGGTCTCTGCCACACTGTTGGCCCCTCTTGCTGTCCTCTGAGGGGGGGCGGCCAGGTGCAAACCTAAGCCTCTTCCTCTCAGCCCCTTGCATTCCTGAGAGTTTTCAGCCTCCTTCTCAGGCACTTGTGCACAGGGCAGAATTCTTGGCCAATCGGCTGGAATCTACTTAATCCCTAACAATCCTCATTTTGCAAAGGAGAGTTCTCTTTCTCTAATTTTTTATTTGTAGGAGGTTCTTGGATTAACCCAACACTGTCACTGTCTATAGTGGATTGCATAGTGGCCCCTCAAAAGATATGCCCAAGTCCTAACCCTGTGAACGTGACCTTATTTGGAAAAAGTCTTTACAGATATAGTTAAGGATCTGGAGATTTCCTGAGATGAGACCATCCTGGATTAGGGAGGACCCTAAGTCCAATGACAGGGGTCTTTGTAAGACACAGACGTGAGGAGCAGAAATACAGAAAGAAGGCCACTTGAAGACAGAGGCAGAGACTGAAATTATGCAGACACAAGGCAAGAAACACCTGGCTGCATCCCAAGTTGGAAGAGGCAAGGGAGGATTCTTCCCTGGAGCCATCAGAGGGAGTGTGACCCTTCTGACACCTTGATTTTGGCCTTCTGGTGTGAGAGAACTGTGAGGGAATAAATTTCTGTTGTGTTAAGACACCAAGTTTATGGTAATTCACTATGGCAGCCGTAGGAAGCTGATAAACTGTCTTTGCTGTAGCCGGAGATGGGTTTGGATGGAACTGCTCAATACTAACCTAGATTTGTACCACGATAGCTGTGGGCTGGGCCCTGAGGGTTGGGCCTTGGGGTGGTGACCCAGCAACAGGTCATATAGTGAAGACTAGTGAGTTCCCACTCTGAGCTTGAGGGAGATGAACCCACCTGCCCCTTGGGGAGATTGTATTCTAGCTGTCAGCACAAGGACGAAACACGTATTTTTAAAAATGTCATCCTATTACGTCGTGAATCATCTGAACCGCGAAGACAGACACAAGGCACACCAAAGTAAACTGACAAAGCTAAGGAAAAGTGAGGCCAGAGCTCAGATGGAGGAGCAGTGTGCTGGGCGGGAGGGGCTCCATGGTCTTGTGGAAGCAGTGCCAGACCAAGAGGGGGCCTGTGGGCACAGTCTGCCCGGTGCAGACAGCAAGTCTGTAGGGACTTTAAAATGATAATGAAACCAACCAAAAATCAGCCTGCTTTTTTTTTTTTTTTTTTTTTTTTTTGAGGAAGTTTAGCCGGAGCTAACTACTGCCAGTCCTCTTCTTTTTGCTGAGGAAGCCTGGCCCTGAGCTAACATCCGTGCCCATCTTCCTCTACTTTATATGTGGGACGCCTACCACAGCATGGCCTGCCAAGCGGTGCCATGTCTGCACCTGGGATCCGGGCCGGTGAACCCCGGGCCACTGAGAAGCGGAACGCGCGAACTTTCACATTTTTATTATTTAGCCTTTAGTACACATTAATTTAATTAATTCAAGCTATGCAGTTGACCCCTGATGGGCAGAGTCAACCACACGTGCTTGTCTTGAGAGTCAGCGTCTAAGGTTAGGGATTGGTTGAGCTCACTCTGGGCACAGTTCATGTCTCCAACACCTGGTACTACACTTTCCTGTGTGTGAGTAGTAGCTTGATAAGAAGCAGCGATAGCACATGGGTTCCGAAGACAAAGAAACAACTTGAGTTACTTTAATTCTGTCACTCTATGCAACCACGTTGAATTTTTGTGACTGAGTTTTAAAACACTGAAATCTAGTGAAAATTGCAAGGTGTACTGTTTTTGTTTGGTGAGTATAAATTTTATTTCACACATGAAATATTTTACTGAATTTGAATATTTTTAAAATTAAAATGAATTATTTTTAAATTATTAATTGCTTAAAAACTGAAGAACGACTCAAGAAAATATGATTATGACTGATTAGCCAGTGGTTATTTCTGAAAATAAATTTTACTATATTGGGTGAGGTATTGGAAAATGATCTGCTCTGGACGTCAAATATGCGAGCATGAGGAAGGACACCATTGTGTGGATGAAGAGAGACAGATGCAGAATTTGAGGAATGCTGGGTTTTAAGTTCGTTCCTCCAAATTTGAATCTGTTGCTTACAATTATCCTAGTCAATCTGAACATTATTTTATAAAAAAATTTTACAGCAAAGAAGGAGGTTATGTAGATAATTAGGGTGACCATATGTCATGTTTTGTCTTGACCCCTCGAGTCTAAGCCAGTCTAAGGCCATCATAGATAGTGGAGCTCCCTTCTCTCTCCAAAGTGTCCCCATTGGTCATCCTTTAGATGAGGGGCAAGTTGTGCCCACATAGAACAAAGCTTAGAATCTGAACTATTGTTTATAGTTCTATGTATATGGACACTAAGGATCATCTATTAATAAGAATGGCAATTGATAACTTTACTGTCAACTATGAATTATAAATATTGAATAACTAGAGAATAGAGAAGCGAAATTATGAGTCCATTTAAAAGGCAATAAATTGTAACTCTTTTCATTGACAAGACTTGCAGATGAGTAGTTTAGAAGGAAACCACTGGTGTGGATCATCAAGTTTCTATTTCTTTGCTTAACAGTTTTGCAAGGAAAGAGTGGTGACACACAATCTAGACAGAAGAGAGGTTTTAGAGGGAAAGTGGAAAGTTGTCAGAGCTGAGTCAGATCAGGCAGAATGGAAGGTGTTGAAGGAGGCAAAGAGGTTTTTGTGGTAGGCCACATGGGTAAAGGCAGCTGGAGTTCAGAAGGGTGTCTGACTGTAAAGATTTATAGAGAATAAATCTATAAGCCAAATTCAAAATGAAGAGCATAATCTGCATTAGATAGCAGATAAGAGTGGGACGACATAAGCCATAAGATAATTTTTCCCCCAGGGTAGTTGTGAGTGAGACCGGCATAGCTGTGCATGGTCCTCCATGTTCTTTGCCTTAGGGTGTGCCCTTTCTTGGAGCAGGAACAACCATTCCAGCTCATCCACTGACCAATTCAAGTTGTGTTTTAAAAGGCAGTACAGTATAGTGATTTCAAGTACTAACTTTGGAAGCAGAGAACCTGGGTTCAAATCCCAGCATTATCACTCTCTACTTGTGTGATCCTGGCCAAGTCAGTCTCTGTATTTCCTTCTCATTTGTAAAATCTGGGTCATGACAGTGCTTACCCTGCAGGGTGGTCGTGAAGATGGAATGAGGGAAATGTTTAGTATTTAGAATGGAACGTGGCTCATGATAAGCACTACCTAACAGTTAGCTATTGTTATTTAAAGCTCAGTTCGTGACATCATTTCCTCTTGGGAGCACTTCCTGACTCTGCTTCCAGGCCAACCCAGGGCATCCTCCCCTAAGGCCCTGTACACAGCCTGCCCTATGCTGTAACTATTTATTTTATTTTCCCACTCAGCTTAAACTCCTTCTACTAAAGATCAGGTCTTGTAGAGTCCTACATCCCCCTGCCCAGCAGAATTCTTCATAATAGTAGGTGCTCAATAAATATTTATTGAATGGATGGAAGAATGAATGCTGGCAAGTCACCTCTCCAAGTCTCAGTCTTTGAAAGAGATTTCTTAGGGAGTCTTACTTTCTTAGGGAGAAACTAAGCCAACTTTAGTGGTAGAGGGCTCTGGAAAGAAGTTCGCTCCTCAACCCTGAAATCTGGCATTTGCTCTCTATACACGACCAGACCAGACGTGCGAACCTGGCTGTCACCACATACAACCTACTTGTGAAGACCTGTAGATGGTTTTCAACTTGAACCTTCTTGAGCATTTTTGGCCTCTTATTGGAAACTCCTAAGTTGGCTTCTGTGATCCTATGTTCTCCTCCTACTTCACTGGCTACAGACTTTCAATCTACTCTGCGGGCTTGTGTTCTTCAACTCATCCCTTAAATGCTCATGGTCCTCAGAGCTATCTTTGTTTGTTAATTCTCACTCGATACACTTTCCCTAGGAAATCTCATCCTTCTTATTACTACCTGCTGATTCCCAGATCTCTATCTCTATCCTGGCCCATCCCTTGAGTTGCAGACCTGCCTTTTGGACATATCCACCTAGACTTTAAATTCAACATGATCAAAGCACAAAGCTGGACCTATCATCACCTCTATCCCCACTTCAACCTGTTTGTTCACTGTCAATGATGTCTCAATTTCTCCACGTGGCCAAGGACAGGTTGCTGACAACGGTTTTCCCCTACTCATTCACATATATCATAACTTCTTTCTGGCTCCCAGTCTTACGGAAGGGACCCTTTCCAACTTACCACCAGGTCCTGGGCATGCACAAGTGTAAAAACCCAGTTTCTCTGTGAGCTGCAGGATGTCAACTCTGGCTCATAACTATGGCTATTGGTTCCTTCTTTGTTTCTGGCAGCTGGAGGTTTTCCTTTCTTAGTTTTGAGAAACTATGGCTATGTATCTACCATTTTTTAAAAAAGTTTACCCAGCAAGTCCATGGGTTTGGAGCCAGAGCAGATATTGCTACCCCTTCAGTCCCACACTGAAGGGAAGTCTACTGTTAAAAAGATAATTTCAAAAGAAGATAAATAACTTTCATGCCAATCTACAAATAAACATAGGTTAGCGATTTTATTTAACTCATTAATGAGAAAACTGGCAAAGATGTTATACTGGCTAAAAGAAGTCGAAAAACAGACACATTTATAAAAAAGGAACATTGAAATGAATGTGCAAATAGAGGTAAAGCTAACTTTTTCCATAATGGAGAGAGAAGTCAGTTAAACTTCTGCTGGGCAGGACAGAGTTTGCATGTCTGCAGGCAAGGGTTATTTTGTGTTGTTATCAGTTACCTACAATTTACAGAGTTGTGAAATAGCTCAAAGGCAGTGAACAGCTGGACCAGAGAACTCAGAGGATGTGCTGGACTTAGACAATGCACAGTTCTGCACTAAAGCACATCTTCCCCTCACTATGCTGGAATTATTTGTTTCATGTTTGTTTCAAGTTTCTCTCGGAAATAGGGGTTGTGTTCAAGTCATCGTTGCACACCCAGGGCCTACAATGACTTACATTACCTGGAATCAACTTGCTAACTGCAGACGTAATGAATGAATGTTGTGCCCCTTATAGAAACTGGAGTATTTTCCCCCTCCTTTCCTTTAAGAGAGAGAAAGAAAAAATATATATATACACATTTATGTCATACATGTGACTCAGAAAAGAAACCAGGAAGCTTCTGTCCTCCCCTCGACTCTCACTAACTCCAGGCATTTGATGGCCTTGCTACTGATTACACAGTGTCCCCGTGTCATTGATGCATCCCGTTGTCGTAGGTGAACACCAAATAAAAGATCCTTCTTTTTAAATTATCTATCAAACGGGTCTAATTCTTAAGGCATATTTGCCAAAGTATCTTTCTTTTGATAAATCATGCTAGTTCTCCTTCTGGAATACATGTAAAGAAAATTCCCAATTACTTTCTCTTCAGATGCTTTTGCATCTAAATTGCTTAAGCGCTGCTGCCTCTTGGGTCCTGCCTTATCAGGGGTCTCTGGGGCCTTGCCAGCAACACCTTGCAAGAAGAGTTCTTTAGTAAACACCCGGCCCCCTCACCGCTGTTCCCTGCAGGATCCTCGTTAGTCAGTAACCCACTTCAAGCTGGAAAGATTTCCACTGTGCTGCCCTTTGTCTCTCCCAATGCTTAACTTCCTGTTCGGCAGGACATTCTTCTGCAGTCTGCAGTCAGTTTCTTGACTGGCATACATGTATTTTTTTTTCTTCAAGATAAATGAGTGCATAAATGCACCCAGTCCATTTCCCATTAATGGTGTGTTCAGTGTGGCCATACAATAAAATGTCAGAGGGGCATTTATCAAAACATCCATAAAGTTATCTTTAAAACAAGGTAAAGTGACTTAAGAACAATAGAAGTCAATAGCTTGACTGAGGATATGCCAATTCGAACTGCAAATTCAATGTAGTCACTGAAATAATAGTTCCCATTTTACCAATTCAAGAGCTTGATTATCTCTTCTTTTTGCCCAACAAATTTGGGTTGAATCAGTAATCTAAACTGGAATAGATCACTTAATAAAAAAGTTTGGAATATTTCAAAACTCTTTAAAATCTCATAGATAACGCTGAGTCAGAAATTTTCATCCCTGCCTGCACATTTCCATCATCTGGGAAGGTTTTAAAACATGAGCATGGGAAACAAAACGAAAAGACAACCTAACAATTGGGAGAAGATGTTTGCAAATCTTATATCAGATATGGGGTTAATATCCAAAATATGCAAAGAACTCATACAGCTCAACAACAAAAAAACCAAAAACCCAATTAAAAAATGGGTAAAAGATATGAGCAGAGATTTCCCCAAAGAAGATACACAGATGGCCAACAGGCACATGAAAAGATGTTCAACATCATTAACTATCAGGAAAATGCAAATCAAAACGACAGCGAGATATCACCTTACTCTGGTCAGAATGGCTATAATTAATAAGACAAGAAAGAACAAGTGTTGGAGAGGATGTGGAGAGAAGGGAACCCTCATACACCACTGGTGGACGTGTAAACTGGTGTAGCCACTATGGAAAACAGTATGGAGTTTCCTCAGAAAATTAAGAATAGATCTACCATACGATCCAGCCATTCCACTGCTGGATATTTATCCAAAGAACTTGAAAACACAAATGCATAAAGATATATGCACCCCTATGTTCATGGCAGCATTATTCACAATAGCCAAGACTTGGAAGCAACCTGGGTGCCCATCAAGGGAGGAATGGATAAAGAAGATGCGGTATGTATACACAATGGACTACCACTCAGCCGTAAGAAATGATGAAATGTGGCCATTTGTGAGAACGTGGATGGACCTTGAAGGTATTCTGCTGAGTGAAATAAGTCAGAGGGAGAAGGTCAAATACTGTATGGTCTCACCCATAAGTATAAGAGAAAAACAACGACAAACAAACACATAGAGACAGAGTTTGGATTAGTGGTCACCAGAGGGGAAGGGGGAAGGGAGGAGGGCAAAAGGGGTGATTATGCACACGTGTGTGGTGATGGATTGTGATTAGTCTTTGGGTGGTGAACATGATGTAATCTACACAGAATTCGAAATATATTACAATGTACACCTGAGAGTTATATAATGTTATAATTCAATGTTACTGTAATAAAATAAATAAAAGGTAAAAATAAATAAATAATAAACATGAAAAAAATAAAATAAAATAAAACATGAGCATGGGGCTGGCCTGGTGATATAGTGAAGTTTGCGTGCTCCAAATTGGCCAGGGGTTCATCTGTTCGGATACTGGCATGGACATACACACCACTGATCAAGCCATGCTGTGGCAGCATCCCACATACAAAGTAGAGGAAGATTGGCATAGATGTTAGCTTAGGGGCAATCTTCCTCAAGCAAAAAACAAAAACAAAACACGAGGATGAACTGATCCCACCCACAGATATTCTGTTTTAATAATTTTGAGATAAGGCCTGGGAATAGAGAATTTTCATGGGCTCCCCAGGTAATTTTAATGTCCAACCAGGGTTGAAAACCTCTCGAAATTTTGCTCTGTAGAACTCATAAATAACGTTAAATTGTAATCTCTTATTATTGGATGACTGGGTTGTCATCTAGATTTCAAGGTGGTCCATCGAGACATTCTTCTTTAGAAAAATAACAAGACATCTTTTATGTTTGCTGAGCATTTATGACACACTTGGCTGGATTTAATCATGGTGGCCCAAGAGTTCATGAGATGCATAATTTCTGTCATTAAGAATCAGGAGCATGGATTCCCAACTCAGTCTTTCTTACTTAGGAACGATGGTCTTGAATTTGCATATTACTGAAAACAGGATTCAACTTGCAGGGTTCCAGTAAATCAAGAGAGAGTTACTTCTAAGCAAGATATCTTCCTTCCTGTACACATCCTGTCTGCCCTGCAGAGAGCGTCCTTCTCCTCAGTTCCCACTGCCAGAACACGCTTGTCCTCTGCTCCTTTCTGCCTGCTCCACATCACAGCCTCTTCCCTCCATTCCTTCACTTACCTGGCCAGCTCCTTTGTTTCCCAGGTCCCAGCTGAGGGATTACCTTCTGTCATCAGCCTTCCCCAACTGCTCCCCCAGGTTCTGCATCCCCTGTGTGCTCTGAGAGCCTGTCTGTGGAGGCATCCCCCTGTGTCACACTGGTCTCTTTTCTAACCTGGATCTCCCGCCAGAAACCTCCTTGATGACAGGGCCCGTGTTCTCTTCACTGTTGCAGCATTGGTGGTGGTTGCTGTTCTAAGGACTTTATATAACCTGTCCACGAAAGACCCACAAACAACCCTATGTGGCAGTTATTGCTCTTATGCCCATTTTAGAGCATGACAAAATAAGGCAAAAATACAAGTTAATTAACTTGAATATTCCAGGTGACACAGCCAGCAAGAGGAGTTTCTGGGATTTGAACCCAGACAGTCAGGCTCCATAGTCTGACTTCTTAATAAATATGCTGAATGAACAAGTATAAATGAGTGAATATAAAGTCGTAGGGGCCTAGGGGCATGGCAAGTGTGGCTCCCACTTAGGTGTGCTCTAAGTGATTGTGCTGAAATATCGGGATAGTGATAAACACATTTTCCCAAAAGAGAAATGTGTGTGTGTGTGTGCATGTGCGTGTGTGTGTGTAAGAAAGAGAAAGAGAGAAAGAACGTGTTGTCAGAAGTTCAAAGACACAAGAAAGACAAAATTATGAAAAGCCAGTCAACGATATGTTTGGGATGGACTCCGGTCAAGTCAGAAATGTGGAAGTGGAAATATGGTCTCATAAGCTTTTTGAACCAGCCTGTCTTTGTCTTTTAAAAAGGAGGAAAAAGGCAAGAAGTAGTGTCAGAATCTACCTGTGGTTTAACTGGACCATTTGAAACTCCCAAGGTGACCTGGCATGGGGAAGAGGATTTGAGAGTTAATAAGCCTCAGAAGCTTTTATATTGTCAATGGGGTAAAGATAAAGCAGGCAGAATTCTCTATTTCAAACCTATTAAGGGGCTGTGTGGATTAAACCTTTCTATTAGTTTTCTATTGGTGCCGTAATAAATTATTATAAGCTTAGTGGCTTAAAACAATAGAAATTTATTGTCCTCCAGACCTGATGGTCAGAAGGCTGAAATGGGTCTCACGGGGCTCAAATCAAGTGTATGGAAGGCTGCAGTTTTTCTGGAGGAGAATCTCCTTCTGTCTTTTAGAGGCTGCCTGCATTCCTGGGCTCCTGGCTCCTTCCTCCATCTTCAAAGCCAGCAGCGTAGCATCATCAAATCTCTCTCTCTTATTCTGACTCTCTTGCCTCCTTCTTATGAAGACCCTTGTGATTACATTAGGCCCACCTGGATAATCTAAAATAATCTCTCCATCTCAAGATACTTAACTTAATCATATCTGCAATATCCCTTCTGCCGTGTAAGGAAACATATTCACAGGTTCCAGGAACATCTTTGGCATTATTTTGTCTACTATGACCATTAATAATCTCTAAGAAAAACATGTCTAGCCAAAGGACACCCGTATGTTGTGTCTGGTTGAGGATACTATAGAAAATAAAACCAAAGACTCAGAATATTTTTTTTCAAACTTAGAATTTAAAAGGAAACGACTCTTTTTTTTTTTTAAGATTTTATTTTTCTTTTTTTCTCCCAAAGCCCCTCGGTACATAGTTGGGGGTCCTTCTAGTTGTGCCACGTGGGATGTCGCCTCAGCATGGCTTGATGGGTGGTGCCACGTCCGCACCCATAATTCGAACTGGCGAAAGCCTGGGCTGCCGAAGCAGAGCGCGCAAACTTAACCACTCGGCCTCGGGGCCAGACCTGGAAATGACTCTTTACAAGAATTGTGTTGCAGGAAGGATGGAAGGGAGTCTTCCTCAGCCAGAAGCTTGGGACAACCACATGTAATTCCATACACATCAGAAGCACTGGCCTTCGGTCCATGAGACCGGCAGAGGGCCCTCTCTGAGCAGTGACCTGTGGTCAGAAGGGAGGACGACCTCTTGATACCCAGGAGAGACAAGACCATTTGACACTCAGCAGAGGACGTGAAGGTGAATTTTGTAGTCATAAATTAGCAAACTTCAAAAAGCTTATTTGAAAAGAGAGCCAATTCCACATCTTTCAAAAAGATCACAATGTTTTTCCAATAAAACATTAAAGCTCTCTCCTTTGCTAGAGATTTTACTGTGCTCCTTCTAACTATATTGACTCACATTCCTGTCTTAGTAATAGGGAGGGGCTGGTCTCATTAGGAGATACATGGGAGCTGGCTCTCATTTCTATATTGAGAAACGACTTCTGGTCTAGACTAAAAAGACTTCTTCTTAACTTTCATTCCACGGCCAAGTCTGCAATCTTCCCCTGCGGTCAGTCCCCTCGGGCGAGGCCCTGGATGAGTGGAGGAGAAAGTCTAGGTAAATGGATGCTTTCCTCTGCACTCAGCGATGTCTCTGGAGAAGTTTGGCAGCTTTCTCTCTGCTCTTTACATTTTTGAAATTTTTCCTGTCGGGGCGTGAGTGAAACCTAACGGGTAAGAGGCGAGTCCGTAGTAGGTTTGTTTCCTCTCTTCCTGCATCTCAGACTTCCATGACACGAGGTCACCGACAATTCCTTTTTCATTCTCACATTGCCAGACTTTAAGAGGCAGTCTTTGTAGCAGGTTAAAAGTGGAAGTAAGTTTATAGGATGGAAGTCAATGCGCACTTCTCCATGGTCTCTGTTATGGACTAAATTTTACCCCCTCTCCAAAAAAAATTTGTATATTGAAGCCCTAACCCCCAATGTGACTGTATTTGGAGATGGGACCTTTAAAGAGGTGATTAAGGTTAAACGAGGTCGTAAAGGTGGAGCCCTAATCCAATAGGACTGGTCCTGACGAGAAGAGGAAGAGATACGTGGGAGGTGTGCACACAGAAAAGGGCATGTGAGGCCATAGCAAGAAGGCAGGCATCCACAAGCCAAGCCAAGAGGAGATGCCGCGGGAGAAACCTATCCTGGCATGTTGATCTTGGACTTCCAGCTTACAGAACTGTGAGAAAATTAATTTTTATTGGTTAAGCCACCCAGCCCATGGTATTTTGTTATGGCAGCCCTAGAAAACTAATATAATCTCTTCGTTCCAGTCATGGGGACAGGAAACGATGCAAATAGTGGTTGCCCCATTGGCCTGGGTCCTGATGTCAGCACAGCAAATAGACAGCAGCCCAACAGTGGATCCGTGATGAATGCAGAATGTGAGCAAACAGAACTGCGTGGTTTGAGAACACTGAGATTTGGGGGCTGAATATCCTGGCTGCTGACTACGGTTGCTGTTGTTATCTTTATCTTAAATATTAGAAAGCAAAGTTAATAGTTCAGGTGACTTGCCCAAGGTCTTCTGTGCCCTGAACTAAAGCTTCCATTACTCTACCGTGTGGCTTCCACACCAGCTGTCATTTACAGGTTTGGTTTGTAGGGGAGGAAAAAAAACACTTTTCCCTCTACTCCTCTCAGGTTCCCAGGCTGGAGCCCTGCATGTTAGACCCACAAAGAAAGGTCAACAAAAGAAGAACAAACAGAAGTTGATTAACATGCGCATCACACACACAGCGGAGTACTCAGTGATGGGTAACTCAGAGGGGTGTTAGAACCTGGGCTTACAGTAGCATTTTAACAAAAGAACAATAAAATTTTAGAGAAGTGACAAGACAAATGAAAAGAACTTTGTGTTTCTAGAAGAGCAGATTGTGGGAGGGTAAATATCTAGGGGCACTAACTGTGGACAAGGGCTAATCTTAGGAAGACGTGTTATGTAGATTCCTCTGGTGGTCTCGGAGCCATAAGGGCCTAGAATTGTCTCTGGGAGTTGACTTCTGTCCTTCCTGGTAGAGAGGGGAGGGGAGGAACCTTTACAGATTTACGTCTTGCTTTTAGGCAAATAGCTGGAGGGCAGAGAGCTTTTCTTGTACCTGCTGTATCTCAACTGCTTTCAGCTCAAAATAATCACTAGGCCAAAGCAGCATGTTCTGCAACCCTTTGGGGTCTTCCAGAATTTGAGAAACCTGATGATATAAAGGAAAAACCTGTTATGGAGAGCATAATAGTCAGGTCGCCAGCATTTGAAAGGTAACTTGGAATAAGACAAAAGCAGAAAGCAGGTAAATTAGGAAGTCAGAAAAAAACCATAAAAACAAAAACACCTGGGTTTTGTTTTTGTTCTTTTTCAAATTCAAACAGAAGTTACGTTATTTATGGTCCTGGGGTTAGAACAGGCCTGGGTTCCAGTTGCCCACACTTCGGTGTGATCTTAGACAAGTGCTTAACCTCTCAGAGTTTTAGTTTCTTCCTCTTTAAAATTGTGAAGGTTAACATAGCCTCAGAGGCTTGTGGGGAGAATACAGTTCTATAATAACCGTGTTGTCCTGAGTGTTTTCCTGCAGAGAGTGTGGTCATTACAAATTAGGACAGCTTTCTTTCCCTAAGTACAGGCAGACACCAGGGCTTCCAGGGGCACGTCCTGTCCTGCTCCACACCTCAGACTCCGCGGAGGCTTTGTCTGTAGACTGCCTGTCAGCTCCCTGCCCGGGCCAAACGCTTCCAAGCAGCCAAAGCCCCTGCCCAGCCAGTCCCTCAAACCAGAGCAAAGCAGCTTCTACAGGAAGTTCCAACCCCATCTGCTCCTCGCTCGGGGCGTATCCCAGAGCCAGCCTCTCTGCCAGGGAGCGACTCTGTCGCCCAAGAAACAATTGAAAATGAAAGAAAGAAAGAATTTTAGAAGTGGACACAAAGTAGAAGACACACAAGAGTGACTAAGCACACAGTGGCTTAAAAGAAATAAGAGGCAAAAGAGAGGAAAATGCTTAAAATCAAGAAGAAATGAAGAAAGAGGAAAAAGAGATTTGAGAGAATACGACAAATACTGATGACAAGCAAGGAAGACTCAACATGCTCAGTCCCCAAGGAAGAAAACTGAAGTAACAGAACCAGATAACAAAACTGTAATCCACGAGGAAAACGTTCCTGAAATAAAATGCCTTGAAACTACATATTGAAAGGCCCCAGTGTACCGGAGCCTATCAACCCAGAATGAGAAACACCAGGACGCAGTCTAGTCACCTCTTTCATCCACGTGGAAAAGGGAAAACAGCCACTGGATATTTAGACAAGAAGAATACGTGACTTACTCTATCAGAGACCACAGGGACGTGTGCGAAGGATACAGGAGCCAATGTGAAGAGCTTGCACTGCCCCAAACTGAACAGTGTGAGTTTTAATAAAAGAAAAACAATAATACCTAGAAATATCTAATATTTAATAAAAAAATCAAATTTGCTTACATTCATGAATGTAAAAAAAATAATTGGCCACCTTTGCAGGTTGACAGAGAACTACCTCATTTGGAAACTGCTGAAAGAAAGTAGTTAAAATTTATACAGCCTCTTCTATGTGAATGTACTAGTGGGCAGGCAAAGCGTAAATAAAGGAAAGTTTTCATAAAATTATTTCATATGATAAATCCAATAAAACTGTATAATTAGCACATGACCCTTTTGCAGCCCTCCCTAAATTAACAGTTGTAGGCACTGAGCTTCAACGGTTACTGTCATCAGAGACGGAGAGGCCACGAGGTGGCTAGGAGCCCCCCAAGGGGGTACACGCCCCAGCCATCACCTTGCCAAGGGTCCAGCCAGGATCCAAACGAGCCTCCGGACCCAGCTGCACGGCGGACTCCGCTAGGAGCCACAGATCAGTAAGATACAGACTGCGAACTCGACAGGTCAACTGGCCTAGGTTTTTCAACAAACATATTTTAAGGGAAAGAAAGAGATGGAGAGGGAATCTGTAAAGGAAATTTAAGGACACATCAAATTTTTTTAAAATGGGAGACACAAAATCCCGGCAAGGATGCAGAGAAACAGGCTAACTCCTGTATTGCTGTGGGAATGTAAACTAATACAGTCACTCTGGAAAATGGTTTAACACTTTCTTCTAAAATTAAAATGCACTAATCATATGATCCAGAAATTGCATTCCATGCCGTTTATCCCCCCAAAATAAAAAGTTAGGTTTATACAAACATCTGTACACAATTGTTCATACAGCTTTACTCACAATAGCCAGAAAGTGGAAACAATCTAAATGTTCCTCAGTGGGTGACTGGTTAAACAAACTGTGACATCCTTACTGTGGAATACTACTCAACAATAAAAAGGAACGATGCTATTAATACACACAACATGACTGGACCACAAGGAAATTATGTGAAAAATACCCTCAAAAGGTTATACACTATATGGATCCATTCTTGAATATTCTTGGAAGAAATCGTAGAGATGGGACACAGATTAATAGCTGCCAAGGGTTAGTATTTGGGAGAGCAGGAGGTGTTGTGGCTATAAAGGGGTAGCATGAAGGAGCCTCATGGTGACGTAACAGTTCTGTCTCTTGATTGTGACAGTGGTTACACAAAGCTACATACGTGAAAAAATTGGATAGCACTATAAACACACACACACAAATGAGTGAATATATAACTGATCAAATTCAAATAAGCTCTGTGAATTGCATCAGTGTCAATGTCACGGTGTATAATAGCTATGCAAAATGCTAATGTTGGGGTTGAGAGAGTGAAGGGGGTATGGAACCACCCTGTACATTTCTTGCAGATTTCTGTGAATCTATAATTATTTCAAAAAAAGTTTTTAAAATAGGCAAGGTTAAACAATAGTAGTTAAGGATGCACAACGGGTGAGAAAACTCAGTGAAATGTAAGGAGCAGTTACGGGCCGGCCCCGTGGCCGAGTGGTTAAGTCTGCGCACTCTGCTGCAGGCGGCCCAGTGTTTCGTTGGTTCGAATCCTGGGCGCGGACATGGCACCACTCATCAGGCCATGTTGAGGTGGCGTCCCACATGCCACAACTAGAAGGACCCACAACTAAGAATATACAGCTATGTACCGGGGGGCTTTGGGGAGAAAAATGAAAAAAAAAAAAAAAAAAGAAGCGGTTACCACATAAGTTGTACTAGCAGGGAGCTGTCACCAGGAGGCAGCGTGTGAAGGGGCTTCTGACATGTTTGGTGAGGTTCTGTTTCTTGACTGAGAAGATAGTTTTTATAGTAATTCACCAAACTGTACACTTTTGTGAGTGCTGTGTGTGTGGTGTGCATTCTCCAGATTCGCTGTGAGAGAGGCGGAGGTGAGCGGGCCGTGTGAGCACGCACTGTAGATTGCCTTCAGCTCACACCAGACAGCTGTGAGACAGAGGCTTCCGGAGCTGAACTGGCTCAACTGTCTTCGGTTTACGTCTCTGAATTAACAGCGAAAACCTCCAAATAACCCAGGTTTAAGGAGTAGGATACACTCTGAATTGTTAAAATTAGACTATTTTGATGGCAGGGAACATAGACAATGCCATGCTTCACCTTGAGAAGGCATGTTTTAAAGATATCAGGAAATCTGTAGGTTTGGCTGTGGTGAATTATAATCTAATGAATTTGCAATTATCATAAATTATTAAGCCTCCACAAAATTGTAGCTAGCTGGATTCCAAGGTCTCCTAAAGCTTATAACCACTTATTTTGATATGTTCGAGTCTTTCTCACATAAGGTGAACATCTTTGTTATTTTGTGTGTGGGATGGGGGTGGGTGTGAAATAGCAGGACTCTTCCTTAAGGGAACATCCTATAATGCATTCAGCCTCGTTCAATGAGCTTGCATCTTGGTAAATGCTGGAATCTATTATAAAGGCCTGTAAATGTGGCAGAGTGGACCTAATGGCTGTCTCCACACCTTCACACCTCAAAGCCGCTGATGGCAGGAAGTGGCCAGGTCCAGAATGGACTCTAAACGAATGCCAGCTGAATGGCGCCTATTGTGTGCATCAGGTTTTTTTTTTTTTTTTAAGATTCTGGCTAGCAGCATTCCTCAAAAAGGATTCTGCCAGATTTCCACATGGCAAAGGAGAAACATTTACCTAAAGGGCATGGTATAAATGTTTTAGCTAAGAAGGAATGCGGGCTGACACTGGGGCTGAGTGGTTAGGTTTGTGCGCTCCACTTCGGTGGCCCAGGGTTTCGCCGATTCCAATCCTGGGCGTGGACATGGCACTGTTTATCAGGCCACGCTGAGGCGGCATCCCACAGAGCACACCAGAGGCACTCACAACTGGAATATACACCTATGTACTTGGGGACTTTGGGGGAAAGGAAAAAAAAAGATGGGCAACAGATGTTAGCTCAGGTGTCAATCTTTCAAAAACAACACAAAAGAAGGAATGCATTTTCAGAAGAGCTTTCCAATACAAGTGAGAACACGGATGGTATAGCAAGTGTGTAAGCAGTCTACGAACATAGTTGTTGGAGAATTCAGAAGGAAATCCTCAGTCTGAAGATTGCACAGATATGGAGAGTGATGGTTTCATATTGACCAGAGAAGCGTAAGTGAAAGCAAGGCAATTTGACACGATAGTGAAAGGGAGGCATCATCCGGTCAGCAGGCTGGGGGCAAGGAGCTTCAGTGGGCTGGGCGGAGGAGTCAGGAGCCCTCATGAGTTTAGCAATCCTGAAGAGTACGACACCATTCCACGATTTGTTCCAGTAATTTCTTGTTCTCTCTCCTTCTTCATCCTCCACCTTTAGAAAACCGCCCATTTTTCCCCTTATTTCCACTTGGTTTTTAGATAACGCTTTTGTCACTGTATCTTGAGTACATAGAGATTACATGTCTAAATGATGTAATAGTAGTTTTAATAACAGAGAGCTCAACGGAGGTTTAATTTCCTGTTTGGGACTTCAGTGTTCTTTTTGAACACTCTGCTATAGATTTCTGCAGGAAAAATGTCAATTCTGACATACTTTGGTTTAGAGTAAAGTACTTTTATCAAGGTTGTTCACCTACTTGTCATGAAGCAATTTGGGCAATCACTAAAACCATGAAGTGTAATGGTACAAATCCAATGGGGGATTTCATATATGAACAGAATAAAGTCATCTCATTGGGAATTTCTTGTTGATTTTGAAAAGTGATGCACTGTTTATATAAATCTAATATTTTCCCTTCCATATGGGTTTCTCCACTCATGAAAATGACCCTTGGTTTAGAATGGAGAAATCTACAGGAGAAGGAAGGACTTATTCTTCTGCATGATCTGCCTTTGGTGTTACTAGACATATGTGGCACTCAATTGTTGTTAATAGATTGCAACATGCAGGGGTAAATATGTGTTGTTATTTGTAGTGGTGGACACACTGTCTTTTGTTGTCTTGTCTGCCTGCCTTGTCTCTGTCTCCCTCAATAAACATCATTCTTATTGAATAAGCCCCTAATCCATGCCTTGAAACTTTACATGTCAACTTTGGTGGCATTTCCATCACCTGTTCCACATTCTGCGCACAGGCACACCATTCTAGTTGGGCAGTAGGAGTAATTACCCACCATGAGTACGTGAATCCACTCACTTTCTTTTCTTGGCTCTCTTAGGATATCATCTTTCAAGCTCTATTCTCATACACACAAGAGTCGGGCTTATTTGACTTATTTGCATTCTGTCCTGAATGTCAAAATGTTTAAACCAGTTTTTGAATAAAGACAGTCTTTCACCACTTCTTGACTACTTAAAACTCATCTTTCGGCCTCTGCTCATGTTGGCCCTTTCAAGTTGCAGGGTGGCAGGGCCATGTCTACTCATCTTTTCCCCACCCCGGTTGTATCCTCGTGTCTCGCACGGTGCCTAACACATAGGGTTACATAAAGGAAAGTTTGCTGGCGTGTGGTGACTTTTTCTCATGTGCTTTCTCAAGTTCCATTTTCAATTTCACGCTTCCTGTGTTGTGGCCTCCATTCAACCTCTGAACGTCTCTTTTTTCTTTTAATGAATATTTATTGAATATTCCTCAATACTCAGGTTATTGTTGTGTGCCCAGAATTACGCTGAATGCTAAAATTTCTCGTACTTGATGTCCCCTTGAGTTCATAATCCAAACTCAGAAAGCTCAGCATCCACTGGGTTTGGTGGGCAATCAGATGTAGAAGTGAGTTTTCCCTTCCCTATTAGAGTGATGCCCACTTCATTCCATCTCATATGGACAGACACCTGGGGATTCCCCCTTCCTACTCCACACCAGTGAATGCCATAGGAGAAACATACATAAAGCCCTATGGCATCAAAAAGAAGAATGCTACCATTATAAGTACAAAATGTTTTTTACTTTATCCAGTAGTAATAGAAATCATACTATTTACACACTTCTCAGCAATCTTAATCTAAAAAATACATGGTATTCACTTTCTGTCTTGATTAAGGTAGTGCTTATCCAACACGCCACCGAGCAATGTTGAAGGCAGAAAATAGTGAGCGTGTATATTACTGTTGGGGAGTGTTGACAGAAATAGCCATATGCAAACCTAAACTTTATTTGAGGGCTCCTGTTTTCAGTTTAAAATTAATCCAAACCTTGGACTTTATTTTAAAATCAAACATTTGCTATCCTTGGAGTGAAACTGACATCCTGGGAAGACAGGCCCTGGTCTCAGGCTCCGTGTCCCCCTGGCCTGTTGCTGGCATGCCCTAGTTTCCCCAGTCTGGAAGCAGGGTGTCCATGTCTGCAAGACACTTAGGCTCAATGAAAAAAATTCCACCCCGAACACTTAGGCTGTATCGAGGAAAATAAAATACTGCTCCTGTGGGCAACCTAATGGCGGTAGGTGCATAGACACATACGGCTGGAGGCCTTCGGGGAGTAAAATTTGTTTCAAACAGAGAAACATCTGGGAAGGATTCAAGAGGAGGCTACATTCCAGGCGGTAAGAATCTTTCCTTCTGTGGTCAGTGAAGAGAGAGACCCGGATCTATGTGTTAGTTTCCTGTGTCTTCCTCCCACATCTAGTCTGTGATCGCCACGCCTCACATCTTCTGATAATCTCATCCTTTGAATTCTTTTATTTGCTGCAAGTTAAGAAACAACAAAATTAAGCTTGTTTAAGAACTGTTTTCTAAAGAAGGCTCTAAATGAAGACTTCACAGGTGAGGTGGGTGGGTTTGGGGGCTGTGAGGGGTATTTAGGACTCAGCGGACCTAATATCCAGGTATGGAGACATGTACCAATGTACAGAGTTTTCTGAGAGACCCTTTCGAGATAATTGAGGTGCTGTGGTATTATTTGATGATAACATATACACTACAATGCCCTATTATTCTTTTGTTTCTGGAAATTCTCTTATCAATGTTTTATTTCAACTCATGACTAACACAGTCCAAGTTTTTGAGCACCTGATCTTAACCCAAGGTTTTCATGAAACGTTGATATTCCAAGAGGATTACAAGGAGAAGGGATGGGACGACCAGGGAAAGGGGCTGGAGGGACAGACAGGCAGGTCACACAGAACCTCAAGTGAGGTCCTCCAGGCCCAGAGGCTCAGACTCTAACTGCTAGGTGAGGAGAAGCGAGAAGAATTTCCAGCAGGTGACTGACCTAATGATGAGGCTGCCATTTTAGGTTGTTCATCTGGCAGGTCATAAATCCTCAGCTAAGGACAGTGGAAACAGAGAGGGTATGCTCTGAAGACAATTAGGAAACAGAATTGATGGAACCAGGTGGTTAATAGGAAATGGGATTAGAGTGAGACAGGAGAAGGCATCTAGTTGCACACCCCTGTTTTGGAGGGTCTGGAGACAGATGATAATAAAATTTTAATAATAATGAAAATAACATGCTATTGAGCAGCTACTATGTGCCTGGTGCAAGATGAATGATTTCCATGAATTTTTAACCATCAAGCCTCATGGCAATCCTTGGAATTTGATCCAGTTAGTGTCCCATTCTAAAGATGGTGAAGCTGAGGCTCAGAGGGTTTCCCAGCCCAAGATCACACAGCTAGAAGGAGCAGAGCTGGCACCACGGGAACGACAAGACAAGTGAGACATAACTGCTGTCCTCAGTAGGACAGGCACTTGAGGAATCTCCTTATGGACGGCCAGCGCTTCATTGCACACAAAACACTTTTGAATAAGTTATTTTCGTTGATCCTCACATAACACAGTTAGTGCATTGTCGTCATCATTTTACGAATGATGACACTGAGATCTAGAGAGAGGGAGCCAGTTGTCAAAGATCACACAGTGGGTACACGACACGTCTGGTTCAGATGAGAAAGCTGAGAACTTCGCAGAGCACAGCGACCTCTTTACAAGGACCATTGGTGAGATGCTGCTGGTGCTCACGCTGGTGCACGCTCCCCGTCCTTCGTGGGAAAACAGCAGAGAGGATAAAGTTTAGATTCTGGAATCAGACTGCTTAGATTGGTGTCCCATTTCTCCTATAAGACTTTGGTCAATTCACTTAATCTCTCTGAGTCTTTTTTTTTTTTTTTCTTATCCAGGTAATGAGAATAATCATTGCATCTTTTGCTATTTTTATGGGGCTGCAGTCATAATTTTTAAAGTATAATTTATATAAAGTGCCTGGCATCTAGGAAAATTCAATAAACATTAGTGTCATAAGAGTAGTTCAAAGAAACAACACACAATTAGCTGTGGAAGGAAATATTAAAATATGCAAAATCGCATTTGAGATGAACTTTTAAGGATTTCAGAAGGTATAGAAGGAGCAATACTTGGATTGGGGGATTAAGGGTCTTTTTAATCCTGAAGATTATTTTTGTTTGGGCTGGTAGTAGGGTTTACAGGTAGAAGAGTTAAGTTATTGGAGATGTACTTAAAGAAAAGCAATTAGGCAACCTGTGGGAACGGTCCCGTGAGAGTCAGTCAGGTGCTGAGCACGGGTAGAGGGAACTGAAAGGAAGAGGTGGACAGGCCTGAGGGGCTGCAGAGCACATGAGGAGAGCCCTTCCCAGCACACGTGTGGGTTGCTTCCCCATATCACTTGGTGAGTACTTAAGAAATGCAAACTCAGATTTCAACTGGACTAAGCAAGAAATCTCCCCTGAACAGCATTTGCTCCACTACAGTGAAATGCACTCTAGGATCAGTATAAACAATCTGAGGGTTGCGTGTTGTTCTGATGGCCTGCAATTTGTTTTCGTCCTTTGGCACGGGAAGCCTGGAGCTGGTGTACAGACTCCCTTATCCTCCTTTGCTATTCTGTCTGCATTCTGGGAGGTGTTTATTTGCTGGCTTCTGTGCTTATGTGTATGTGTGTTTTCAGCATGAAGCATGGTATCTAAGATGTTTTTTCCAGAATGCAGAAATATACAAAACGCAAAAATACCTCTAGTGGTTATACTTAGTATTTTAGTCTCAGTTGGGTTTTCATTGTCCTGCTCTTAGGCTGAATTAGCTTTGAGAGAGTAACAACTTGAAAATTATTATTGATGGTGTTTTAATTTCTCATATCCTAGATTTAATAGAAGTGGTTAGATTTTTTTGTAATGAGCTGGGTAGTCATTCTATAACGATAACTTTAGAATGTCTGTAATCCAAAGCTAGCGAAAGTTCTTGAGACCAGGCATAATCTTAGGCAAAGGAGAGGGGGCCTTAAAGGTATTTTTCAATGTAACATTGGGCTGGCTCTCCTGTCTGACAGTCTGGACCCCCTGGGGCTGTCCAGTGCAGCTGCGTGGAGCTGTGGCTGCTTATTCAGATGAGGGGCGGGGCTGACTTGTAGGATCTGCTTGTAGGTGTCCCCTTCCAGAATGGGGACCCTTCCACTCACCTACTCCAGGAGAGTCTCAGGGATTGAAATCATCTCAGACCCGAGCTGATCAACGACTTAAAGTCATAATGGGTTTTTACTTAATGTGTCTCTATTTGGTATCTGTTCCAGTGAACTCAGGGGTTTGGCTTTCTCAGGTCCTAACGCCTATGAACATAGCCCGGTTCAAACAAGAATAAAGAGTGAGCTATCACAGTGATCCCAATTGTCACATCTTATGTCTGTAAGTTTCACTATGTATGAGGCAGCAAATAATAATGCCACGAGAACTTGCTTAGTAAAGCCCAGGACCACCTTACCCAGTGATTGTTGCCATAAAATCACGGCCCCTCTACATCTCGTAGGACACTCAGAGCATCCTTAAAGCACTAAAAACAGGCAAATCTCTTTTTTATCCTTGGTGAGGAAGGTTGGCCCTGAGCTAACATTTGTTGCCCATCTTCCTCTTTTTGCTTGAGGAAGATTGCTGCTGAGCTAACATCTGTGCCAATCCTCCTCTATCTTGCATGTGGGACGCTGCCACAGCATGGCTTGATGAGTGGTATGTAGGGCCGTGCCAGGATCTGAACCCAGGAACCCCTCGCTGCCAAAGCAGAGGGCACAAACCCAACCACCATGCCGCAGGGCCGGCCCCCAGGCAAATCTCTTTTTAAGTCTACTACCTCGTATGGGCCTCGTGTGCCCATAATTTACCTGAACGAATCCTTTAAATGAGCCATTGATGTCCTATTAGCCATTTTCTTTCCTCCCAAAGAAATTCATATTCAACTGCAAGGTAACTTCCCTGTGTGAAATTTACAGGTCTGTCAACCATAAAAAACATTAATGCATAATACATAAACAGAATGTGTGCTTTTTTTTGGCAAAAGAATAAAGAAAGGAGTTTAGTCTGCTTTCCAAAGGGAGAAAACATGAACCTTGCATTTCTATTTTTGATGCCTTTTTGCCTTTAAATATATGACATGACTGTTAAGGCCCATATTCACAGCAGGGGTAGGAGGGAAATGGCAGTAAATTGTAAAGCACATTTACATTATAACAAGGCCCAGGGAAGCATTGTAATTCACACAGTTATTTCAAGACTTTGGACTCCCTCCAATTTAATTTTCTGAAGTTGGGCTGTGCAGCTGGGTCATTCCCGGCCTAATCTGGGAAATATATCTTCTACCGTTGTGGATTAGAATGCCAGCTTCCCAGGTGTCACCAAGGAGCATCATTTACAGCCTCTGAGGTCTGAGGACAAAGCATCAGGCTCACTTTATGTGGACACAGCATCCTAGCTAGCTTCATAAATTCTGTTGCAAAGAGCAGTAATCAATATTTCATGTTTAATGATGCAGAGCTAAAATTAGTATAGATTTTATGTCTTCTACTTTTCCAAATTATGCAAACATTAGTAATCCCTTTTTTAGTGCCCCTATTACACTTCCATTAAAAAACGGGCAGTGGGGTCGGGGGGACAGAGTGGGGAGGCCCAGTGATGTTTAGTTGAATGACGGAATAGTCAAAAGTGTCAAAAGTAATTTTGGCTTTTAACTTCTGTTAAATAGTTACCCTTAGGTTAACATGAAATTATTTCCAACGCAAAAAATGATGTATGAAAGTGGCACAGGTTTTGTCACCCACAGCTACACAGTGAAGTAAATGGCAGATTGTTTCCACATTTTAAGTGACCGTAAATGTGCTGGGATGTGCTGGGAATCAAACGGCCAGGGTGTATGTCAGGAAAGCTAAAAGGCTGCTGTTTAGACACAAGCACACTTTAGAGCAAAAGCCATTTTGAATGGAATTCTGATTTTAAACTTGTCTAAAGCACGTACCTTGCTTACGGAGACAGCAGAAGGGGCGGGGCCAGAAAGAAACAAGAACAGTGCTTTATTATTGGGCAACTTAAGGGCCTGACTAGGTGGCCACAGAGATGAGCTTGTCTAACCTCTTAGCTGTATTCTCCTGTTGTGACAGGAGAAAAACCTGCAGGACTAAGGTGGGAGGAGGAAGCCAGTTACAAAAGAACAAAATCCAGCACCCACCATCCAGTCTGACAGTTCACATCCAAGTGGCTTCCGAATGACTCTCACGGCCGCGGGAGGCGTGGGCTTTGGCATGTGGTCAAGCAGTTATTCTCCCAACATACAGCCTCCCTTCCACAGCCACGCATAACGCAGATTTCACTCGGAGAAACAGGATTAAGGAATATGGAATACTACATGTCTGGGTTGTACTTGAGCAATTCAACTTGTGCTTTGCAGAGGGGCTTAGCCGAAATTTCAAAAAAAACAGTTAAATAGAGCATGGTAGCAATTGTCTCCTTATCGGGTGAGTCAAGCTGAGCCAGAAAATTGGGGTTAGGGCCTTGAGTTAGGACGACTCCTGTAGAGATGAGCCATCAAATAGACACGTTCCTCTGTTAACTAACATGATTAATTAATATCATTACTTAAATGTGTGGGATCATAGAAAAGGACTTTTACGGACAGGGCAAACAAAAGCAAACAGGATCCTTGAGGTGTGTCAGCCAGAGTCCAGGGAGAAGAGAGATGACTCGCGTAAAAGGGTGATGGAAAGAGTCTAATGAAGTGACTATACAGATTGGGGCAGGATGCAGGGAAACACTGGGATGGCGAGCATCTGAGGCTACCACTAGCTGGAAGGGGCAAGAGGAGGGGGGAGAAGGCAAGGCCTTGGAGGGGCGAGAAAAGGGAGCAGTTATGGTAATGTGGCAAGAACTACCACTGTGGGAGAGGCCACCCTGTGGGAGCTGTGGCCTTCAGGTGCACCAGCCTGTGCTCCAGGAAGAGAGGAAGCAAGGAGAAGCAGTCCTCCACTGCCCTCTACAGCTGCCAGCACCCCCCACAGCTCACACCCTGTCCAGAGCCACATAACAAAGACACCTGGTGGAAAAGTCTAAAGAATGAGCTTCCCAGAGCACAGAGGAGAGCGGAAAAGAATATAAACGGGCAGGCACTGGTCAAGGGGTGCGCTGTTTCAGTTACGCAAGAAGAGTACCTTCTGGAGATCTAACGTACCACAAGGCAACACAGTTAACAGTCCCGCAGCGAACACCTGACATCTGCTAGGAGGGTAGATCTTAGACCTTCCCACCACCACACACACAAAAGAAAACAGTAATTATGTGAGGTGAGGGTATGCTAATTAGCTTGATTGTGGCGATTATTTCACAAGGTATGCATATATCAAGTGTACACCTTAAATAAATACAATCTTTGTCAATTATACCTCAATGAAGCTGACAAAATATAATGTTAAATAAAAAAGAAAGTTACAGAATGATTAAAAAAAAAGCCTATCTGGAGGGGCAGAGAAGCATCAGCAGAGGACAAACAACTTGTTGGGATTTGGGGGCCATTAGCTACCGAGGTTTCTTTTCATCTCAGTCAGATCAATATATTCAATTCATTTATTCAGCAGCTATTTATCGAGCACCCCTAAATGCCTGATTTGGGGAATAGGTAGGCACCTCAGGGTAAATAAGTCACCATCCCTGACCTCGAGGAGCTTGGTGGGGTGTCAGGTAGTGAGGTAATGCTAAAACAGGGGTCACCACAGCTTGCTGGGGAAGCAGCACGGGCTACCCAACCCTCCTGGGAGTTTGGCAAGCCCGCATGGAGGAGGGGAGAGTTGGGGGCTTCCCGAAGGAAGAATTGGAGGGGGCCGGAAAGACGGTTGGGGGCACACTGTCCTCGAACGTCCAGTAAGAGAGCATGTGAGTTCCAGGACTGCGAGCAGTGTCACGTGCCCAGGCCTGGGGGCCGGGACGCGTGAGGTGGGCGGGGTGTGCGAGGTGGGCCGGGCACGGGCGCCCCGATCTGGCTGAGTCGGGAACCCACCGACAGCTCCGGAGGGGGGGGCGCTGCATTCTGTCAGGAAACGACATGGCTGGGTGCGAAATCGGACCAGGAGCTCCAGGGGGCGAAAGCAATGATGGGAAAGGCCCATCTGTGACGCTTTAATGGCAAATCAAAACGTTCTCAAACAATGAAATTCTGAGTGAAGCTCTCTTGAGCCTGCTGACTTAGCTATCTCCGGAAAACCAGGGCATGGTTTGGAACTTGCAGGCCAGTTGAATTGAAGTGTTTTTGTATAGTTGGCTTAAGTAACCAAATGATGAAATCAGTCCTCCAAATTGTCAGCAGAGCAGCTGTTCAGAAAGCTCTTGTTAGTCGTTGACCTTATGTGTAATAGGATTTCCTAGAGCGTGGATAGACTGAATAAAGAACTGCCTGGCAGGGCTCCCCCTACAAGCGCCTCCCCTGAGAGAGCCCAAGAAAAGAGAGGCTGGCCCAGGGTGCGGGAGCCCTTTCCTCCCTGCCTCCCAAATTACCAGGAGAAAGAGAGCAGGAAAGCACGCCGCAGGCACGTCCTGGAGAGGAGAAGTGGCGGGACTGCCGGCAGCTCGGACTCCCTCCTCATCGTCATGCAGGGGGTGAAAAAGGAAAAGTTTACAGCCCAATAGTCCTCCTCTGGTATTCAAGCCTAACCAAGGATTCTCATCCAGCCTATTCCTTTCTGCATGAAAGCAGCTTCAAGTCTGACCTTTTGTATGACCTGCATTTATTACTTATGGCACTGGAGCTGGGACGGGATATGAGGAAGGATTGGGTGGGAGGGTTGGGGGAGAATAGATCGATGTAGAGACTTATTCTTAGAATGAGGAAGCAGCATCTGCAGTGCTAAAGAGTAAGCTTCATCTTGAAAATAAAATGCCATGTATAAGACTGGAAAGGATGCGCTCTCCCGCTCTCTCTCTATCATCTATCTATCATCTATCTCTATCATCTATCAATTTATCTATCATCTATCTGCCTATCTGTCATCTCTATCGTCCTACCCATTTATCACATATACTCTGCTTATATAGTACTTGCTTCCACTTACTGAGGAAAGCCTACATGTAAGAGAGTTAAAATAAAAATAAAGAAGTTTGCATATCGTGTAGTGAAAGAGGGGCAAAGAATTGTACTCATAGCCTGAAAAGAATCATCCTGGCAACTGAATATTTAATTTAGCTTAAGCTTCTGGCAGCCAAGGTGGAATCAACAACCTCTGTAAGACTTCTAAGTTGCTCTTGTTGATGAAAAGAAGTGCACTATTACTATATCAAAAGGGGGAAATATCCCCTAGTGCTAAATCCGAAAATTTCATTCTTTTATATAAGAGAAAATCTGTAGCAAAATTTACAGTGTCTTAGACAGCAATTTTGCAGAAGATGCAGACACGTTCTTCATGTGAGGTTCCTTATACCAACGTTGGCTATCAAAGCAGCAGCCTCTCATAAAAAGGAACTGAAGATCATGACCCACTTCATCCACTGGTCCTCTGAATAAGACATTTTTTTTAAGTCACTGCTGAAATGAAACAACAACAGCACCGTTGTGCTCAGGGACTCAGCCAAGTTTGTCACCAGCAAAATCCTCTATATCCTGAAACTCTCCTCTAAGCCGTTCTTTGCTCTTCTTACTCTAACAACAAGTTAGCTGTCCCCAGAACAGCGAGACGGGGCTCAGGTAGAACAAAATCACTAAGGGAGCCTTCAGGGAAGTCGAGGAGACGGAGGATCTTGCTGCTGACAGGCTGTGAGTTCCAGAGGGCTCCGTGGGAAGGGCGGAGGGATGCAGAAGAGGGGGGCGATGGGGTCCAATTCTGGGGTGTACAGTGCAGTGTGGAGTTAAAGAGATGGGGTAACGCGGCTGACCTGGGAGCCTGGGATGGCTGGTGTGTGAGAAGCACGCGGAGACTGGTTCTGACGGTCTTTGAGGGACGAATGAGTAGTTAGCTGTAGCTGGGCTGCCTCTTGGCGCTTCAGCAGTTGGCAGTGATGAGGCAATTAGTAGGAACACAGGAGTGGTGGTCTTCTGAGGACCAGAGTTCTGTGATCTTCCTTAAATCCCACTGTGACTAACAAGACGGGACAGGTAGTCTCCCCAGGGACCTGGGCCAACTTCTGTCGCATCCCCGAAGCAGCCACTGTGGTGGGGGATGAGATCTCAGAGACTGTGCACGCCTGCCATTCAGGAAAGGAGTGTGTGCGCTGTTTGTGTGTATGTGTGTGTGAGCACTGGGGCTCAGGGAAGAGTTACCGGGAGTCACCAAGAGATGAGAGAGGCAGCTGCTGACCAGCTGTGCCCGCGCACGCTGGCTAGCGCCCCCACCCAGAAGCCAGCACACACAATGTAGTCGACAGAGGAAACGGGAAGAGGTGAGTGGATTCACAGCAACATATCTCCACTCTGGAAAAATAACAGGAAGCATTATCTTTAGTGATGAAAAAAATCATGCAATTTGAGTGGCAGTGTTTTGTTCTAATTTGATCAAGGATCAAATTGTATTCTATGTTTAAGCACTTATCCATTGCAAAGTCCAGCATTCTTAAGATGCATTGTCTCAATTTTGCTAATAATTGTCCTCGAATATGGGGTCAGTTTATAAGACACTTCTTTTCTTTTCCACAGGAAGAAATGAAAAGATTGCAGAATCCTTTAAAAAAAGTTAATGAAATGATGGAAAATAATGATGGAAAATATTTACTTGAAAAGTAAGTAAAAAATACTAAAGGAAATTAAATTATTTGCGAGGTCGAAAAGCTTGCTTGAAAATAAACACTACCTGGCAAGGCAAAATGAATAAATAAATTTAACAGTTTCTTATGATATTGTTGTGATCAGGACCCAGAAATTTGGCTCATGTGAGACATAGATAGATTTATGACGAGTTGAGCTATGATACACAAGCTGTACTGATTGACAAGATGAACAGTGACATGAGGCCTGGAAACGTCTCTGGTGGGGTGTCCAACAGCTTGAAATTTAACCCTGCCCTGTCTTTGGCTTTGAATCAGCAATGTCTATAGAAGGCAATCAAAACTGCAAGAACCATAAGGGTTACACTAAAACTAATAGAATGAACATTCAGAATAGAACTGCAGAATGGAACAAAACTTAGCTGGAAAAAAGAGCAAAGAAGAAAGAGATAAAATTGAACAGAGATAAAAGTAAAGTCTTCCATTTAGGTTTTTTAAAAATTGTGCAATTAGAGCATGTGAGAGAGAGATTCTGATTTTTATTTGTGGATGAATGCTTGGAGGTTTCATCTGATGTTAACATGAGATCATGGTTTTATATGGCTTCTGAAAACATTGCCACGGTATTAGACTGACTAGTAGGCGTGCATTGTCAAGACAGAAGAAAAAGTTCACTGTCATTTATTGAGCGTTTACAATGTCCTCTGTATTAGCGAGTGTTCACAGATAATTCTGATTACAGCCTGCTGACGTAGGCATCATCGTTTCCATTTTACACACAAGGACAGCAGCTCAGAGCTCTCAGCACTTGTCTGAGTACTCAACTAAGACTGGTAAGGATGAGAATCAAAGCCGGGCTGGGATGCCCCCAGCTCTCAACCGCTCACTAAGTCCTGATGTCAAGCCCATGTGGGTGTCACACTTGGCTCTGGGCACCACGTCTAAAAAGCACGTGGACATTCCCAAGAGCCTCAGAGGAGGTCAATGAAAATTGTTAAGATTCTGGAACTGTGTGAAACTACTACAAAGAGCTGAGGATGTCTTGCTTAGAGAAAAGAAATCTCAGAGGGAACCAAACAGCTATCCTAAAACATTTGAAGGAATTTTCCTATAAAAGAGGGCTGAATTTCTCTTCTTGTTCTAAAAAGCAGAGCAAAGATCAGTGAGCAGGGGTTATGGAGAAACAGCTCTGTGACTCAGAAAAAGGTTGACTTTTGTAAAAAGTCAGTCTGTCCAACAGAGTGGACTTCTTGTTAAGGAATGAGCTGACAGATACTGGAGGTGTCCAAGAAGAGTGTGAATGACCATCCATCTGAGACGCTGTTGAAAACATTCCTGAAATGGAAAACTTTGGATTTGATTCCTCTTTATGCCTTTTCCTAGCTTTGTGAGTCTGGACAATTACTTAAACACCCCGTGCCCCAGTTTCCCCATCTTTAATGATAATGATGATAACACTGGCTTGACGGTCTAATCGGGAGCATTAAATGAGACCCCCGTGGTAGTGCGGTGCCTTCAAGGGCAGCTCCTTCCACTTGCCTCTGGCTGGAGGTTTGGCTAGATAGCCCCTCAGGTTCATTCCATCTCCGTGATTCTAAGACTCTGCCATGTCACCACGTGAAGGACAGTTTCAGCCCTTTGACCAAATGAAGTTTCTGGGTTAGCTCTGGATTTAATTTATCTTCGTTATGTCTGTTCTCATCAACATGAATAAATAAGAATCAAATAGTTCAGCTTCCCCCCCCATCACCATCACTGTAGCTTTATGTAAACAATAGTAACTAGGGTTTTTGCCTGATACTAGAAGGATTTTCCTTCTATGGAGATGAGTGTTATAATATTAGATCAGTGGCTCTTCACTCTGGCTGCACTTAGAATCACTCAGGGAGTTTAATAAGAATGCCCCAGCGGGAGCCCCCTCCCCAAACAAATTGAATCGGAATCTGGGGGTGAGGTCCTGGAATCAGTATTCTTGAAAGCTCCCTTCGTGTGGTTCTAATGAGGAAGTGGGGCTGAGAACCAGCAGTCACTGCATTTTAGATTCCTTTCGGTTATTCAGTAATCTCCTGCAGCTGAATTCTCCGAGGACACGCTCTCTGTGATGTTCAGCCCATTTATTTATTAAATTGGGCTATGCTGGTGTTTCACTATTGATTTTAATGTAAGAAGTGAACTTCAGAAGTCTTTCCTGCTAACTGACCACAACTCTACGTCAAAACTCTCGCCGAGACCCACGTGTCTCTTTCCCGGCTCTCTGCTCTCAGGAAGATATGTGAAGAACCATGGCATGTGCGTGGGCTCCTGCCTCCCTTCCCTCCCCCTGTTGTTTCCTTCCGGTTATCCAGAGGCCTGGGAGTGCTGAAAGCTTCTGGAAGTGCCAGTGTGCTTTGTATGCTTGTTTTCCCAACGGTGATTGAGGAACTCCAGGGATGGGAATTGGAGCCTTCCCACAGAGCCCACAGGCCTGTGGGGTAAGCTTCCCTCTCTTGCTTGTCCAGGACAGAGGGAAAACAAACAGTGGCTGCCAGTCCCAACAACTAGACCCGCTGGCCTGGCATTCTGGAGATTTCCCTGGTCTGCTTCAGGCAGGGCTGTGTCCTTGAAAGCTTTCAAATTTGATTGAAAAATTGGTGCACTCTGAGTGAGCAGATCAGGCATTTCATCATAGCCGTAGCTGACTTAAGCGCTGATGTAAATTATCTCAGGTACTTGAAATGACCCCCAGGCTAGAGAGAGTGGTGTCATAGCAGGTGATGGGTTGTCCCCACTCGGAACATTACATTTATTCTGAGCGCTCAGCAGGGTGTGGAGGTGGACAGTCAGTGTGGAGGCAGGGGGGGCGGCGACCCCATTCTACTTGAGACCTTCTGCAGAGCCTTCCGAGCACGTCTGCACACACGCACGTGCACACACTCACACACTCAGTGAAGCTTGGCCTGTGCTCACACACAGAGAAGGGCAGTTAGTAAGGCCAAGAGTTAGGAGGCTGTGTAGGACTATTATTTTTGAGAATCACTTGCTGACCTGAGTAAGAGCTTAGGCTGATTGCTGTTTTTTGCATGTATTGAATCAGGCTGGGTCTCTGGTGGGAAATGTGTGATTGCAAGTCTCATGTTCCCTGGACATAGAATCACTCTATCACCCACACGAGTTTTAGGTAGGGGAGGGGAACGAGTATCGGGGTTTTAGGTGGGGGAGGGAGAGCGTTGCTGGGGATGTAGGTGGGGGAGGGAGAGCGTTGCTGGGGATGTAGGTGGGGGAGGGAGAGCGTTGCTGGGGATGTAGGTGGGGGAGGGGGAGCGTGTATTGGGGTTTCAGGTGGGGGAAGGGAGCATGTGGACTTGCTGGTTGGAACCTTCCCACCGGTTGTTGGGCCTTGAAAACTGAATTTCTTTTCCCTTGACTTTCTGGGCATTCTGGTTAGTTTTCGTCTTCAGCCTGCATTTGGCCATGTGTGGCTGAATCTTGAGGTCAGCACCCTTTCCTCCTGGGTAAGACAGCTCAGTCACCTGCTAAGGAGGGAGAGGAAGACCTGGTTTGCCTTGAACAATGGTTGATTATGCTGAGTATGCGCAGCTGCAATCAGCAAAGCCTATCTCAAAGTTTTTTGCCCTAGGGAAGACTTTTTAACCTCTTGGTTCTCGGTTTCGGAATTATAAAAATTAGACTGACCCTTGGTTGGGCCTTCTGTGTTTCCCCTTTAGTAACCTGCATCACGTTTCTAATTACTTGGTTAATATCCGTCCGCTCCTAGACTGGAGGACCATAACGACAGGGACCACATCTAGTGCTTTCATCATTGTACCCCCCATTTATATCTGTAAATGAGCGAATCAGGATGAATTAACAATGGACCCCAAATACCAACGGCACAGAACAAACAAGAGTGTTTTTTCCCCTGCCCCCTCAACATCCTAGCTGGGCAAACACAAAGCTATCTTGGGCTGATGGCACCACCTAGTGGCCATGTACGAATTAGCTCATCTACCATGTTTCCCCCCACGATCTTGGTTATTCCTTTCTAAAGAGGAGAAAATACATTTATTATCCTGATGATGCCTCTGGCACAATTCTTTTCGTTTTATTTACTATCACCTTAATCCTGGTCCTCATTATCTGGCCAATTTGATACCCTTCTAAATATTTTCCTTCATTCTCCTTGCTTGCTCTCACCATAAACCATCCTTAAACATCCCATTCACATTTTCCTGCTCCAAATGCTTTATGTTTTCCTGTAGCCATGTTTTTCACACTGTAGATCACAATCCATTGGTGGTTTATTAAATCAATTTTATGGGTCAATATTGGCCTTTTAAAGAAAGCTGAAATATAGTAAAAAATATCAGAGTACATCACATGCATTTGGGAAATAGCGTTTCTTGAAACTTTGTGTTACACACACACATGCACACCCTTACCACATGCATGTGTATTGGATTGGGATGTCAAATTCTTTATGTATGAGAACCATAGTAAGCAGGATTAAGTTTAATAAGTCTGATATTAAATTCCTCCAAGCTGTACTGTGTGGTGGTGAGACGAGTTTTTCTTCTTCTTTTTTTAAAGATTGGCACCTGAGCTAACATCTGTTGCCAATCTTCTTTTTTTCTTCTTCTTCTTTTTCTCACCAAAGCCCCCCACTACATAGCTTATGTTCTACTTGTGGGTCCTTCTGGTTGTGGCATGTGGGATGCCGCCTCAGCGTGGCCTGACGAGCGGTGCCATGTCCGCGCCCAGGATCCGAACTGGCGAAACCCTGGGCCGCCAAAGCGGAGTGCGTGAACTTAACCACTCTGCCACGGGGCGGCCTCCGAGACTTGAGTTTTAATGTGGTTTCTGCTGAGTTGAAGATAATCTCTCTGAGCTTCAGATTTCTCAGCTGTACAATGTAATTGATAGAGGCTACAGTGAGTATTAAATAAGATAATATGTGTACAATGTCTCTGATAGTGTTTTGTACACATTATGTGGTCCGTAACTATTACTTTTCTGCTTTCCAAACTTATTTCCTTTTTCACTCCTTCTTTTATGCTCTGTTTCCACCAAATTGCTCTCTTTATTGTCTAAAAACAGCCTGAGTTTTTCACCTCTACTCCTTCGTTTTGATATCTTCCTCATACGTATAACCTTTCACATCTCAATTTCCCTAATTCCTTTCCATTCTTCAAAACCCAGAGCAGTCCCACCTTCTCCGTGAGGCCCTCCTTGACGCCCGTAGTGCCCAGTGATCGTCTTATGAGCTTGTTAGGAGCAGCGACCATGTCCCTCTAGTCCTCTGCCATTCCCCAGGACAGAGAGTCATTCTTGTTCGTGTTGGGAGCTCTGACAACGCTTACAGGATGAGAGGAGGAATGGTTCAATGGCGCCAGCACCACCGGGGATGGAGGAGATCCTCTCCACAGCTTTCTGGTTGGACAGGCCATGGGATTCATAACACTCTCTTTATGCCCGCACCCCCTGATGTGGTCCAATAGTCTGCTTTCCTCTTCACTTAAAGGAAATCATTTTCATGCCTTGGATATGAATGTTGAGCTGAGTGGTAGAAATCAAAGGAACAGCAAAGGTAAAAGGCAAAACAGTATTTTTCTATGGTATGGTTATTATTCATCATCAATCAATAGGAACTTTCAGAACTCTGTTAACAAATTAAAATGATAAAATTGAGTATATATCTGCTTTTTTCAAATACATATAAATTGGCAGTATGATTGATATAAATGTTAACTTTCTGACGAGCTATATTGAGACATTGTTTCTGTTTGTAGTCACCAGCTGGCCATGGATGTGGAGAATAACATTGAAAAATGTCACCTCAATCTACAGCCCTTGGAATCAAAGGTGAAAATGTAAGTTATCTCAAAGTTTACATTAAAGCATTAGTTTTGCAGTTCTTGTTTTATTATTTCTGAACTACTCTGGAATTGGCGGTGCAGGAATTACCCATTGTTTATTTCACGTTTGTGTGTCACACAGCACTCCCCCCCCCGCCGTCCTCAGCAGCAGCCAAGCTGTGTCAGGCCCACAGCACCATCTACTGGATAGTGTCAGGAATTACTCGACTGTCATCACGGCGGTTCTTGGGTTTCCCCTTTCGGAGTACTGTTCAACTTCCAGGAGAGTTTTCCACTGTCTTTCATCTTAGTAACTTGGTTAATTCCACGTTGAAACAACTTGGTTATTTCCATCTCATCCATTCCTTCATCACACACACACACGTGCACACACACGCACCCTGTCAATCCCCTTTCTTCTTTCTTCCTATTTCCATTCCAGCTCTCATCCAAATATTTTGGAAAAATATCTTTTCTCACTTCCTATCCTTTTATTGTATTTTATTTACTTATTTATTTTTTTAAAGATTGGCATCTGAGCTAACATCTGTTGCCAATCTTCTTTTTCTTCTTCTTCTTCTTCTTCTCCCCAAAGCCCCCAGTGTATAGTTGTAGATTCTAGCTATAGGTCTCTCTGGTTGTGCTATGTGGGACGCCGCCTCAGCCTGGCTTGATTAGGTCCACACCCAGGATCTGAACTGGAGAGACTCTGGGCCACCGAAGTGGAGCGCACAGGAACTTACCCACTTGGCTGTGGGGCCTGCCCCTATCCTTTTATTTTTTATTCTCTCTTACTAAGGCGAAGTCTGAGTGTCCTTCCGCCACGATAAATGACTATTGCATAAAAATAGTGCTAAAAACACTGCAATATTAACAAAAATAAAACTAAGATCCAAGCCCATTTTTAGGTAGAGAAGGGGCCTATCTATCATAAGCACCTTCGACGCAATTTTAAGCTGCTCATGCCTGCTCTCTGTAATCCTTTCCCATTCTGAGTCTCCTTCAGGAGTACATATAAGAATTGCTAGTGAGGGTGTATATAACACACACACTCACCTTAACACTCGGAGAAGCAGGTATCTAAGAAATGAAATATGTCTGAGCTTGGCCAGGATCAGTGATCATTTGCAGAAAGCCCCAAACGGAATCTTTTAGAAAAGAAGCCAACCTGACGAAGGGAGCCTTGGGTACAACTTTGAAGAGCAATACGCCGCTGCTGGCTGTGGAATTGAGGCAGAAATGGTGCAGATGTATAATATGCTGCTGGATAGAGCACATATTAATGCATAGCACTGTGAATCCACGTTAACCTCGGTTATCGGTGAAAAGCTTGCCTCTGAGCGAGCGCATAGGGCTCCCTCTCAAGGTGAAGGTCACACACGGCTTCCGCCCCAGTGGGTCCCTGCTGGTAGGCTGTGCCCACTTACTCAATGAGTAGTGAATAGTTCTGTGTGAGCAGTGCGCCAGCCTCGCTACAAGATGCTCATTTCCCAACACAGGCTGCCTTCTCCTTAGGACTTTTTCTCATTAAGATAACATCCTTTTAAATGAAAAATCACTGGGAAGGAAAGTTGGTTGTGTGAAAAATTCGAGTGTTTAATTTGAATGCTGAAATGAGATGAGGAAACCTCCCTGGACTTCTTTAGTTTGCATCGTCTCTAATACGTGGAGGCAGAGAGTTCGGTGCCATGAGGAGGAGCAGGCAAAGAAACTCAGTGCCTGAGACCTCAGCCAGCTCAGAGTCCAGGACTTGCTGTGTAGCTGGTTTGAGGGGGAGTCTCGGCTCAGGGAGGTGCAGATGGAGTGGCTTTATCTCTTCTAATAACTCCAACCCCATTTCCACGCACTGGAGGAGGATGAGGGGGAGAAAACTTAATCTTGCCCAGTAATGGAATTTGAGTCCCATCGGGGAATTTACTCCGTTCCATGCCTCCTGTCTAACCTGGTTATTAAGTTCTTAACTCTCATGGCAGGCTGACTGTCTCCCCTCCACACACATTAGGCCTTTTCTGCAGCTGTGCAGCCGCTCCTCCGCTTCCCTCTCCTCTTGCTGCTCTCCTGTCTCCCCGCCTTCCTCTTCCCCTCCTTGGTGTCACCTCTCCCATCCCTCCTGAGCTAAACACCAAGGCTGCTCCAGTTTCCTGTGGATGGTGAACACCCGCACTCCCCGAGGGTGGTTTCCTTTACAATAGCTCTACGGGCTGGGATCCTACAGGAAGGGTCCTTGGTCTCCCCTGAGCCCCCCACCAGTGGTGTAGGCGCCACACCCCTCATCGTGTCCCTTGCTCTATGGGGCTGCCCCTCACCTCCCCGCCCCGGCCGACTTTGGCATCCTCAACAGGGAGGGTCTTGGCATACCCCCACCCCCTTCCCCAAGAGGCATTCTTTAGGCCTGCAGAGCACTGGGGGTGAAAGATGGGGCCCTGTCCACGGACCCAGAGTCCCTGTCAAACTCTGCAGGCCTTCTCTTGAGGTCTTCTGGCTTCTGTTGGTGGGAGCAACCTGAACATCTACCTTCCCCTGGGGGCTACAGAGAAGTGAGGGTTATTACACCGTAAAATCTGCTTTTCTGGAGACTCTCCTCCCACTCCCTGATGAGGAGGACAGAGAAATAGGTGCCCACGGAGGTCTTCTGGAGAGTCCAGCCCCTGCAGGCCCTGAGGGGCAATGGGCCTTGGCGGGCCATCTCTGAACGGAAGTCAGGCAGGATGAGGATGGTAGTGAGGTGTGGAGCGCCTCCACCCCTCCCTGTGCTAGTGGGAACCCCGGGTGGGCAGGATGGGGCAGGAAAGGGTCTCAGCTGCTTCCTCACCCTCAGGACAACATGAAAAAGAAGGAATTTAGTAAGGAAGCCCACACCTGTAAGTGGCAGTGCAGCACATGGGTGGGAAGGAGCAGGCCTGCGGCAAGCGCCAGTGGGGTGGGATTTACAGGAGCTGTCAGGAGGGCTCCCTGCCTGCTCACAGAGGGGACCGTCAGCAGCTACTGTGGCCTTGTAGACCTGGAGGATCAAATGACCGTGTCAAATAGGCCAAAGAGATCAAGACTGCACAGCTGCCGATCAGGAGTCATTTTGGGAGGTGAAAGGCAGGTTTTCTGCAGAGGAAGCCAAGGCAAGCCTCTCAATTCAGAGGCAGCTGGGAGCCGGCGGGCAGGCTCTGGCGGCTCAGGACTAAGGCCGAGCGCCCTCGAGGGCCGAGGGCGGGCGTGGCGGGTGGAGCCCACCGTCGGAGGAGGCCCGCTGCGAGGACCAAGGACGCCGCTCACCCCACGGCCACTGCTGGCCTCGTCGGGGCCACACACGCTCACACGCTGTAGTCACATCTAAAACGCGTCTTCACAGCACGAACCATCGAGCGGGATGTTGCTCACTGGCTGTGTCCGTCCTGCTCCTTATGTCTCAGCAAGGTGTTTATTTCGTGATGGAGCAACGTGGAGATGTATTGAATACAAATCATCTGTTAAAAGCCTGCTCGCTAAATATGTTCAATTCTTCTCCTCATCTTTTATATGATTTAGTGATGAAACATTTAGATTCCCTGAAGGAGCGAGACAGACAGACACACTCTGGAGAAAGAAGACAATGCCCAAAGAATTTCAAAGATACTTCTCAATAAAGCCTGGTTAAATTGCATTTGTTTGAGAGTAACGCCTATCAGTCTTAGTCAAAAGTTTAATTAAAAGAAGATATGAGAGGAGAGTGGCTGAGAGAACAGACTCTGGAGATAGTGCAACCTAGTTTCGAATCCCAGCCCTGCTTGCAGCCTGCTGTGTGACCTCGGGAACCCTGCATCCCCGTCTGGGCTTCGGTCGCACTCTTCTGTAAAATGAGAACACTAACCATGTCTTAAAGGATGTACTGAGCTTTCAATGACAAAATCCAAGAAAAATATTTAGCCTAATGTATCTTTCTATGCAACTGTACTTTATCCAAGCATAATTTTATACAAATTGGGCTAAAAGTACATTGCCAGTAGAGATCCTCAGGAATCCAGTATATCTATCAGTGTATACAATTTGCACGTTATTTAAAAATACTTGAAAGTGTTTGATTTTTTCCCTGTTTTTATTGAAGTATAGTTGATGTACAATATTGCGTTAGTTTCAGGTGTACAGCCTAGTGATTCGACATTTCTATGGGTTACGAAGTGATCACCACGATAAGTCCAGTAACCACCTGTCACAGTACAAAGTTATAACAAATATTGTTGACTCTATTCCCTATGCTGTACATTACATCCCCATGACTTATTTATTTTATAACTGGAAGTTTATACGTCTTAATCCCTTTTACCTATTTCACCAACCCCCCACCCACGTCCTCTCTGGTGACTACCAGCTTGTTCTCTGCATCTGTGAGTTTGTTTCTGTTTTGCATTGTTTGTTCACTTGTTTTGTTTTTTAGATTCCACATATAAGTAAAGTCATACAGTATTTCTCTTTCTCTGTCTGACTTATTTCACTGAGCATAATACCCTCTAGGTTCATCCACGTTGTCGCAAATGGAACATTTCATTCTTTTTTGTGGCTGAGTAGTATTCCATTCTGTATACATATATATATACACCACATCTTCTTTATTCATTTATCCATTGATGGACACTTAGGTTGCTTCTGAGTCTTGGCTATTGTGAATAATGCTACAATGAATACAGAGGTGCATATGGCCTTTTGAATTAGTATTTTCGTTTTCTTTGAATATATTCTCAAAAGTAGGATTGTGGATCATGTGGTAGTTATATTTTTAATTTTCTGAGGAATTTCCATACTGTCTTTCACAGTGGCTGCACCAATTTTACATTCCTACCAACAGTGCACAAGGGTTCCTTTTTCTCCACGTCCCCGCCAAGGCTTATTTTTTGTCTTTTTGATGATAGCCATTCTGACAGGCATGAGGTGATATCTCATTGTGATTTTGACTATCTAGGACATCTGTTTGTCAAGTTTGGGGCTAAGTGACTTAGATAGCTCATCCTTGACTCTTTGCAAGAATTACAAAGCAGTCATTGTTATTCCCATTTTGCAGATAAGCAAAACATAGGCCAGTAAGTTTAGTGTTCTGCCCAAGGCTGCACTAACGACAAGCAAAATGGAGCAAGACTCTATATCACTCTAGACACACTTAGTTTCTGGGGGTTTCGGTTCAAGACTGACGTAGGAAGATCCTGAACTCACCTCCTCCCACAGACACACTGAATCTATAGCTACATATGGAACAATTTCCTCTGAATAAAGCCTAAAAACTGGCAGAGCGACCCCTTCAAGTGGACAAACTAGAGGGGAACCACGTGGAAGTGGGCAGGAAAGGCTGAGAGCAACCTCCTCCCCGTGTGGGGACCCATGGTCAGAGGGAACACTCCCTGAGGGTTTCGGTCTCACATTGGCACCCCAACTTTTAGGACTGGCACCTGAGAGATGAGCCCCCTAAACACCCAGCTTTGAAAACTGATGAGGCTGTGTCCTCACCCTGGGGTGGGGCTGTGGCCCCTGACGCCCGGCTCTTGGAGGGCCTGCGCTGACACCGCCCCAGCACCAGACCTCAGGGAAGGAGACTCCAGCCTGACCGCAAAGCTTCGGGCGCAGGACCAGGCCTGCTGGGGTGCTCTCCTGGCACAGAGGCTGGTGGGTGCCGTCTACCTGCTCTCCTGCCTTGCTAAAGCCAGTGGGCACCATCTTTCTTTTTCTTCCTTTTCTTTTTTTTCTTCCTCTTTCTTCTTCCCTTTTTTCAGCAGGTGACATCTTTGAACTGCCCACTTCCTCGCTCCAACTGGCAGGTGACTTCTTTGCACTCTCCCCCACTGCACTCTCCCACTGCTGTGCTCCAGTGCACCGGTACCTCCTGGAGGGGAGCGTCCACACAGCTGGTGCCCTCATTTGTACAGCTGCCACCCAGGGGACATGGCTCTGGAGGCCAAGGGGCTGGTGTTCCTGGGTCCCTTGAGACTGTAACAGAGAGACTTTTCTAGGTGGACTGCAACCCCAAGGCACTGCACAGATGGCAGACTGTCCACGCCCCAGTCTTTCTGAGAAAGAGGCCAACTTGCTGGTCCAGGAGCTTTGACCTGAGGGGCAGGCTTCAGGTTTGGCCCACTTGTGGGGGCCATGCAGGGGGTGTCAGGGGAGGAGGCCGGTGGACGCAGTCTTTGTGTCCTCCCTCTGCCTCACTCCAGTTCACTGCTCTCTTCTAGGAAGGTGCTTATACGCTTGCCTGGAGCCCCGATTTTTGCAACTGCCACCCAAGGGACATCTCCAGATCAGCTGACTATGGTGGACAGCAGGGCTTATGCTTGTGGTCCCACAAGACAGTATTTATGTGCACTCTTTAAAAGCTGCTGCCTGAGGGTCTGGCTTCCAATCAGCCTGAATCTAGGTGCTGAGTGAGATCCCCCACTTTGGGACACTGACAGGTCTTGGCCAATGTCCAAATTGCCAAAATTCCCATCTGTGAGGCACTTGGGGGTTCTTGACAGACAAGGTGGTCATAGGTGTTGGTGAAGAAACCTTCAGAAAGATCGAGGAGAGCATAAGTCCATGGTGCTTAGGAAGTACCCACACTGAAAGTAGGGAGCTGAGGTCAGAAGTTACAAACTGGGCAGAAATGTTGGAGATGAAAAACACAATGGATGAGATAAAGAAAAATCTGGAGTCCTTAAATAACAGAGCTGATATTATGGAGGATAGAATTAGCAATCTAGAGGACAGGAATACAGAAAGGCTTCAGATGGAGGAGGAGAGAGAACTAAGACTAAAAAGAAATGGAGAAATTCTCCAAGAAATGTCTGACTCAATTAGGAAATGCAACATAAGGACTGTACTATTCCAGAGGAAGAAGAGAGAGAGAAAGGAGCAGAGAGCTTGTTTGAAGAAATAATAGGTGAAAACTTCCCAAACCTGAGAAGGAGCTTGAAGTACATGTAAATGAAGCCAATAGAACTCCTAATTACATCAATGTAAAAAGACCTTCTCCAAGGCATATATTAGTAAAGCTGGTAAAAGTCAATGACAAAGAAAAAATATTAAGGGCAGCAAGACAGAAGAAAATAACCTACAAAGGAACCCCTCTCAGGCTTTCAGTGGATTTCTCAGCAGAAACTTTATAGGCTAAGAGACAGTGGAATGATATATTCAAAATTCTGAAGACAAAAATTTTCAGCCAAGAATACTGTATCCAGCAAAACTATCCTTCAGATACAATGTAGAAATAAAAACTTTCCGAGATAAACAAAAACTGAGGAAGTTCCTTGCCACAAGAACCCCACCATGAGATTTGATCAAGAAGGCCCTCATACCTGAAAAAAAAGGAGAACGTATTTACAAAGCCTTGAGCAAGGAGATAAATAGGCAGACAGAAATCAGAAAATTGCAACTCTCTATCAGAACAGATTAGCAAACACTTAATTATAACTCTAAAGATAAAGGGAAGGAAAACGTTAAAAATAAATATAATCACTTCATTTTAATTACAAATTCACAACACATAATGGAATAAGTTGTGACAACAATGACTTAGAAGGGGAAGAGGTAAGGGATGAAAACTGCTCAGACTAAGGGAATAAGAGGCTATCAGAGAATGGACTATCTCATCCATGACATCTTTTATACAAACCTCATGGTAACCACTGAACAAAAAATCAGAACAGGGATAGAAGTGACAAATAAAGAGAAAACTGAGAAAACCATCATAGACAGCCACCAAACTGAATTGGTAGTCTGAAATACACAGGACAAGAAACAAGGGAAATAAAAACAACTGGAAACAAGCAATAAAATGGCAGCATTAAGCCCTCATATATCAATAATCACTCTAATGTAAATGCATTGAATTCCTCAATCAAAAGACACGGTGTGACCAGATGGATTAAAAAGCAAGACCCAACAATTTTTCTGCCTTCAGGAAACACATCTCAGCTCTAAAGACAAACACAGGCTTAGAGTGAAGGGATGGAAGACAATACTCCAAGCTAATGGCAGACAAAAGAAATCACGTATTGCAATACTTATATCAGACAAAGTCACCTTCAAGATAAAAAAGACAATGAGAGACAAAGAGGGGTGGTATATAGTGATAAAAGGGACATTCCACCAAGAGGACATAACACTTATAGAAATATATGGATCTAACATAGGAGCACCAAAGTACGTAAAGCAACTATTAACTGACCTAAAAGGAGACATTACTAGCAACATAATAACAGTAGGGGACCTTAACACCCATTGTCATCAGTGGATCAACCAGACAGGAAGTCAACAAAGAAATAGTGAAACTAAATGGAAAAACTAGACTAGATGGATTTAATAGATATATAGAGAACACTCCATCAAAAATCAGCAGAATACACATTCTTCTCAAGTGCACATGGGACATTCTCAAAGATAGACCACATGTTGGGAAACAAGGCAAGCCTCAATAAATTTATGAAGATTGAAATCATATCAAGCATCTTTTCCAACCATAATGCTATGAAACTAGAAATCAACTACAAGAAAAAGCTGGGAAAGTGACAAACATGTGGAGACTAAACAAGATGCTACTGAACAACCAATGGATCAATATAGATATTAAAGGATAAATCAAAGAATATCTGAAGACAAATGAAAATACCACTGTACCAACTCTTATGGGATGCAACAAAAGTGGTCCTAAGAGGGAAATTCATAGCAATACAGGTACACCTTAACAAAAAAGAAAAATCTCAAATAAGCAATCTTAAACGACACCTAACAGAACTAGAAAATGAAGAACAAACAAAGCCCAAACTCAGCAGAAGGAGAGAAATAATAAGAATCAAAACAGAAATAAATGAAATAGAAACCAACAGTAGAAAGGATCAATGAAACTAAGAGCTGATTATTTGAGAAGATAAGCAAAATTGACAAACCCTTAGCCAGACTCACTAAGAAAAGAAGAGAGAAGCCTCAAATAAATAAAATTAGAAATGAAAGAGGAGAAATTACAACATATACCACAGAAATACAAAGGATTATAAGAGAACACTATGAAAAATTATATGCCAACAAATCAGACAATCTAGAAGAAATGGATAAATACTTAGACGCATACAACCTCCCAAAACAGAACCAAGGAGAAATAGAGAATCTGTGCAGACCAATTACGAGTAAAGCGATTGAAACAGTAGTCAAAAACCTCCCCAAAAATAAAAGTCCAGGACCAGATGGCTTCTCTGGAGAATTCTACCAAACATTCAAAGAAGATTTAGTACCTAGCCTCCTCAAACTATTCCAAAAAATTGAAGGAGATGGAATACTTCCTAACACATTTTATGAGGCCAACATCACCCTGATCCCAAAGCCAGACAGGGACAACACAAAGAAGGAAAACTACAGGCCAGTATTGCTGATGAACATGGATGCAAAAGTCCTCAACAAAATATTGGTAAACTGAATGCAGCAATACATTAAAAGGATCATATACCATGATCAAGTGTGATTTATATCAGGGACACAGGGGTGGTTCAACATCCACCAATCAATCAATCAATGTATGTCTCACACCACATTAACAAAATGTGGAATAAAAAGCACATGATCATCTCAATAGACACTGAGACAGCATTTGACAAGATCCAACATCCATTTATGATACAAACTCTCAATAAATGGGTATAGAAGGAAAGTACCTCAATGTAGTAAAGGCCATATATGACAAACCCACAGCCAACATGGTACTCAATGGGGGAAAACTGAAAGCCATCCTTCTGAGAACAGGAAGAAGACAAGAGTGCCCATTCTTACCACTCTTATTCAACACAGTACTGGAGGTTTTGGCCAAAGCAATTAGGCAAGAAAAAGAAAAAAAGAATCCAAACAGGCAATGAAGAAGTGAAACTCTCACTGTTTGCAGATGACATGAGTTTATACATAGAAAACCATAAAGACTCCATCAGAAAACTACTAGAAATAATTAATAACTAGAGCAAAGTTGCAGGGTAAAACACCAATTTACAAAAATCAGTTGCATTTCTGTACTCTAATAATGAACTAACAAAAAGAGAACTCAAGAATACAATCCCATTTGCAATTGCAACAAAGAATAAAATATCTAGGAATAAATTTAACCAAGGAGATGAAAGCCCTATACAATGAAAACTATAAGACATTATCGAAAGAAATTGATGATGACATAAAAAAATGGAAGAATATTCCATGCACACGGATTGGAAGAATAAACATAGTTAAAATGTCCATAGTACCCAAAGCAATCTAGAGATTCAACGCAACCCCAATCATAATCCCAATGGCATTCTTCACGGAAATAGAACAAAGAATCCTAAAATCCATTTAGGGCAACAAAAGACCCTGAATAGCTAAAGCAATCCTGAGAAAAAAGAACAAAGCTGGAGGCATCACAATTCCTGACTTCAAAATATACTACAAAGCTACAGTAATCAAAACAGCATGGTACTGGTACAAAAACAGGCACACAAATCAATCGAACAGAATTGAAAGCCGAGAAATAAAATTGCACGTATATGGACAGCTAATCTTTGACAAAGAGCTAAGAACACACCATGGAGAAAGGAAAGTCTCCTCAATAAATGGTGTTGGGAAAACTGGACAGCCACATGCAAAAGAATGAAAGTAGACCATTATCTTTCACTGTGCACAAAAATTAACTCAAAGTGGATTAAAGACTTGAAGATAAGATGTGAAACCACAAAACACCTAGAAGAAAATATAGGCAATACACTCTTTGACATTGGGCTTAGAAGGATCTTTTTGAATACTGTATCTACTCAGGCAGGGGAAACAAAAGAAAAAATAAACAAATGGGACTTCATCAGATTAAAGAGCTTCTGCAAGCAAAGGAAACCATGAACAAAATGAAAAGACAACCCACCAACTGGGAGAAAATACTTGCAAATCATATATCTGACAAGGGGTTAATCTCCAAAATATATAAAGAACTCATACAATCAACAACAAAAAAACAAACAACCTGATCAAAAAATGGGCAGAGGATATGAACAGACGTTTTTCCAAAGAAGATATACAGATGACCAATAGGCACATGAAAAGTTGTTCAACATTACTAATCATCAGGGAAATGCAAATCAAAACTATAATGAGATATCACCTTACGCCTATTAAAATGGCTATAATCATCAAGACGAAAAACAACAAATGTTGGAGAAGTTGTAGAGAGAAGGGAACCCTCATACACTGCTGGTGGGAATGCAAACTGGTGCAGCCACTATGGAAAACAGTATGGAGATTCCTCAAAAAATTAAAAATAGAACTACCATATGATCCAGCCATCCCACTACTGGGTATCTATCCAAAGAACTTGAAATCAACAATTCAAAGAGACTTATGTATCCCTGTGTTCACTGCAGCACTATTCACAATAGCCAAGAAGTGGAAGTAATCCAAATGCCCGTTGAATGATTAATGGATAAAGAAGATGTAGTATATACATACACACACACACACACACACACACACACACACACACACACACAATGGAATACTACTCAGCCATAAAAAAGGACAAAACCGTCCCATTTGCAACAACATGGATGGAACTTGAGGGTGTTATGTTAAGTGAAATAAGCCAGACAGAGAAAGACTAACACTCTATGATTTCACTCATGTGGAAGATAAACAAACACATGGACAAAGAAAACAGATTAGTGGTTACCAGAGGGGAAGGGGTTGGTGGGGTGAGCATAAGAGGTAAAGGGGCACATTTATATGGTGACTGATAATAATGTACAACTGAAATTTCTTCGACATAGGTTTTATTGTTTATGACATCAATAAAATAAATAAATAAAAATAAAAAGAGATTACATTGGAACACCTAACAGACAAACGCAGGGGCTAACGTGCCTCTAGCACAGCTAGACCCCGGTGGTCGAGCAAAGTCATTAGACATCTCTGTCCTCCTGGTTCTGTCAGCTCCGCCCTCCACGTTATTGCTTCATTCTTGCAGGGGCTCTCCCAACGTTGTGGCAAAGTGGCCACAGGCAGCCGTAGGCCTCCCTTCTACCAGCGGTAACTCTCCAGGGGAAAGTCTCCAGGAGTCTCTCATCCGCCTGGCGTGAGCCCCGTGTGCATCCCGGAGCCGTCACTGCCCCCTGGTTGGCCAGCCTGGCCCTCGAGCTGCTCCATAGCGGAGGGATAGGTCTGCCCCAGCTGAAGCTCATGCATTGAGGGCTGGGGGTCCTTAAAGGGAAATGGATGCTGGAACAAAAAGGAAAAATTACTGTTGGGCAGGGAAAATCTACCGCTATGATAATCACAGTGCCTTCCTCAAGCCCGCTTGTGGCGAGAACTGAGTGAGAGAATACACACAAAAAGAGCCATATGTAATTAGCCCTTGTCTCCCAGGGCACTCAGGCTTGTGTCCTCTTGATGGCGTCCTCTTTTTCCCATCATCAATTTCAGCCTACTTGGGTAACAATGTGTTTTGAAATTTTAAAAATTATTTAGTTGCATTTAAGAATTAGTAATTTTCACATAAAAATCCGGATTTCTGATGGTTCTCGAAAAGTTGAAAGGTCTGGCAACAATCAACGGTGCCCATATGGGGTCCCCCTCACAAGGAGCGGTTCAGCTCAGTCTGCCCACAGCTTGGCCCCGGGTGATGTCTGGGATCCTCTTCCCGCCTGGTACCCTCTCTTCAGTGCCTTTCCTCTTCCGCCCTACCAATCTAAACCCCATCCATCCTTCAAGGCTCCAGCACCAGGACTCCCTTCAACCTTCTCTCAGCACCCAGCTCTCACAGAGCTCTCTCTTCCAGTCTCCATGGAAGGATGTCCAGTGACAAGCAGGACCACACAGACTGTGAGTCTCCAAGTGGTTCCAAGTGCAGAGGGAGCCACCTGCACTGTAAAACAGACAGGGATACACAGAGAAAGGGCAGAGGCAGGCCACCGGGCCATCCCTGAGGTGAGAGAAGATAAACAGGAATTGACCTGGCAGAAAAAATTATTGAAAAATGTTTGTCATCTATTTTCAAATAAAATTCTACACTTTGTTTATAATTCAAAATATAGGAACACGCAAAATGTGCTCTCTCATTGAAACCAGCCTTTAAAGAGTAATATTGACAGCATTACATAGTTTCAGAAGTAAAAATGTCAAGGTAGCTGTGTTCAGGGTTCCCTCTGCAGCCGCAGAGACTCGTGAGCAGGAACCGCAATAAAGCTGGGGCAAGAAGGCTGACACGATGATTTCCCAAGACCTGGGGGGAGGTGCTTCTACATTTTGTTTTAATTTCCTCTTAGAGTAGAACAGCATTTGGAGATAGTGTTCTGAGAGCTAGTGTTGGAGTAGTTTACTCTGTGAAGGTCCGGTCAGTGCGGTCAAAGAGCAGTGAATAGTGTGTGATGTCGACACTTCTCTGATACAGAGAGTGATAATAACAGGCTCCATTGTTAATAAGAGCTATGTAGCAGGTTAGGGTAATAGTCTCATCTGCCAGTCACGTCTGGGCTCTCGTTTTTAACCCCTGATGCTTGTGCAGCCTGTCATGCAGGTGTTAAAGCTGTAATTATGAACAAGTAACACATGGGAAATATTTATATACTGTTTCAAAAAAGAATAAAATAATAGTGTAATATGCTTTCAACTAAGTAAAATTGTTTCCATCTATGTGGACAACGATAGTAAGGTAAATATTAAAAAATTAAAATAGCTTGTTTATTAAGGAAGTGAGTGGGCTTATAGGTGAATTTAACATACATCTTAAAGATATTTAATAGTATCACATTCTCTTGTCAATTAAAAAAGAAAAGAATATCCATCCACTTGGAAGAAAAGCATGTTGCCTTCTGAATCTCTGATTTAAGGAAAACTGGCACGTCACCTTCCAGAGCCCGTGGAACTAGGAGGGGGAGGGGGCCCTTGCAGACCTCAGCTCGGTTTTCCCCATTGTGGTGTGGTTCTTTAAAAGTGTCACACCGCCCCCTGGTGTTCAACAAGCTAAAATGTAATATCCCAAACAGCCACTGCGTTTTCTTCCTATATTTTTTGAACAATTAAGGCAATTAAAGAGAGAGACAGAGAGAGAGGAATACCTCGACGTCTTATAAACTTGTGGGTATTCCATGGGTCTTCAGTATTTTCTATTTTTTAAATCACCTTTAAAATGCCACACGTTTTTCAGCCCTTGATGGGCAGGTTTGCAGACTGGGTCCTCCGCCCTACAGCGGCAGCACCTGTCAGCAAGGTACTGGGAGACACGCTTTAGGTGATGTGGAAATGGCTAACAGCTTCTAAAAGTTTGATACTTCCTTAATAAAATGGGTCCTGAGAGAAGCGACAGCGCCCTCAAACTCAGGTGTGTAATTTTACAGGCACTTCTTTGAGAGTCTGTTAAAATCTTTAAACCAAAGAAAAATAAATAAAGATGCATTTTGACCAGGCATTGCATATAAAACAGTGACCACACATAACCCAAGGTAGGGTCAGATCCTACTTTAAAAAGGCCTGGAGTGTAGGAATAATTTGGAGGGCCTCTAAAAAAAAGCCTGAAAAATATCTACTTTTGCAATTTTTTACAAACGGTGAAGAACCCTTTGCAGGGTCTTGGAAGGGCTCCTGAAGCTTGTCTCATAGCTCCAGGGAAATCGGCCTCTGCTAAGGAGGTGCTGTTCCAGTGCAGCTTCTGGACTTTTCCTTGAGCGTTATAATTCACAGAGCCCTAGTATATGAGGGAACACGTACAAATTCAATAATGTGGTCGAATTTTTGTGCGCTTTATATCCTCTGACTGTTGAGAATCGATGATCTTCGAACCATTCTAGCCAAATGAAAATAAATCAGGTTGTTTATACAGAAACAACTTTAACGACGTTGGTTGTATGTGGAGGAATGATGAGGACCAGATGCTTCCCGGAGTCTAGAGGAGGTGGAGATGGAGTTAGTGCGGCTGTTTTAAACTGTTTAACAGGCGGAGTCCTGACGGTTGGCCGACCTCCAGGGGAGCACAGGTTGTGTTCACGGAGCACCGTGAAAACCTAGGTGTCAGTCTGAAAGATCGGGAGCCAGGCCAAGTGAGAAAAAGTGACTTCGCTCTCACAAAGACGAGGCTCTATTATCCGAAGCAGGGGGTGACTGTTTGCATACGAAGCCCAGGCGGCGAAAAGCCTCCTGGGTGCATCTCAGGCGCCCCTCGTCAGGGCTGCTGTAACTTCCTGACGTTTGGTCTGCCCGGCCCCTGTCCCTGCTTGTTTATCGCACCTTCCCTGCTTCCTTCCCAGTGCGTGGGATGCACGGGGCCGAGCCCTGTCCCCCGGCCCGGCCTGCGTCGCCTCCCCCAGGGCTGCGTGGCGCGCCGCCTGGCCGCAGGGAGAGGGCAGCCTGTGTGCTGTTCCCTCCTGGAGAGAGGCCGGGCGACGGGAAGATGCTGCGTCCCATAGATGAAGTACATTTCCATGCGCAAACTAGTTTCCTTTCGGTGCCCTTTTCTGCCTAAGTTGACTCTGTAGGCTGCTTCAGCTCAGCTGAGTCTGTGACAGTCACCAGTGAGGCAGACGGTCAGGTCCTCCGACCTCCCGCGGGCCCCGCGTCCCCCCCTGCGGGCTCCCTGCCCCCGGCGGGTCCGCGGGCCCTGCGCCGTCCCGCGCCGGCGGGCAGTGGCGGTGGCGGTGGCGGTGGCGGGCGGCGGGAGGGTCAGTGTGCTGGCTTTCTGTTGCAGCATTCAGCGCGCGTGGCGCGAGCGCCTGCAGCGGCAGGAGCCCCCGGAGAAGAGGAGCCCGTCGCCGCCCTCCGTGTCCTCGGACAAGCTGAGCAGCTCCGCCAGCATGCACACCTTCTCGGACGGCAGCACGCCCGTGAGTGCCGCGCTTCCTTTCCGCGGGCCGCCGGGGCCCACGCCCGGGCGCGGGGCTTTGGCTCCGGGAGAGATGTGGGGTGCGAGCAGGTGGTCTGTGGGCGGAGGGCTAAGTTGCTTATTTGCTTTATGTGAATCTGGGGAGGGTTTTGTCGTCTGAAAGTAACGACACGATTCATAAACACAAAGTGACCTGTATCATGCCTGAGGGAACTGACTGCGTTTGAGATCAACCTAAACTACTCATTTGTGTGTTGGCATTCCTCTACTACTGAGAATATTTTTACTTTTCTTTGTAACAGCATGTTCCTGTTAGCATGGGCCTCTGGTAGCGTTTTGTGGTGCTAATATGATAGCGGAATAGCTGGGTTATGAGAATTATAAAGAGAACGTTCACAGGAAGAATTAAAAGGGGTCACAGCACAGGGGTTGCAGCCCAGATGCCTACAGGGGCCAGGTAAGTAACCCAGGTGGCTGATGAGTTGAGACTGGCTGACTAAAGGGCACGGCCTCACCCCAAGGGCAGCCAAATGGCTCCTGGAAGTATGTTGCCATGTGGGGATGCAGGACAGACGTTGCCTAAGGTCATTTTCTTTCCTCAGGAGATGCCAGACGTCCAGGTTTTTGAATGGTGGGCAACCAGTAAGAAAATTTAAAATGTAAATAGACCACGCTTACAGACCACGATTGTCCTGGGGGCCACCATTTAAGAACTCTGCGGTCTAAGGAATGAAGGAATTCGATCAAAGTGTTTGTTTATTTACTTAAAAATATGCCAAATGTGGCAGGCCATAAATGATCAGGCAACTGTAGTGCGGAGTTTTGTGGCTTGAGTCCTTGCGGTCATTTATGACATCCCTGGGGTGCTGAAAGCGGTCAGGAGGAGGGGGCAGCTATGCAAGTGCATTGCTTTCAAAAAGTCTTCCTTGACCGCTTGGCAGTCATGTTTATTCAGCTGTAAAACGTTGCAAGCCAAACAGCCAAAATAACCTATTCACATTGAGATCAAGCAAAGGTTACTTTGAAGGTTTTTTTAAATTAATATTTTGTTGAGGTCGTATTGGCTTGTAACTGTGCAAATTTCAGGTGTAGTCATTATATATCAGTTTCTGTATAGACCGCATCGTGCTCACCCCCAACAGTCTCGTTTTTATCCATCACCATCTATATGTGCCCCTTTATCCCTCTGGCCCTCCCCCACCCCTTGCCACTCTGGTAACCACCGCTGTTCTCCTTATCCGTGTATTTCTTTATCTTCCACATATGAGTGAAATCATATGCTTGCTGTCTGTCTTTCTCTGACTTATTTCGCTTAGCTTAATACCCTCAAGGTCCATCCATGTTGTCACAAATGGCAGGATTTTGTATTTTTCTGGCTGAGTAGTATTCCATTGTATGTATGTACCACATCTTCTTTATCCTTTCAGCAACCGGTGGGCACTGGGGTTGTTTGCACGTCTTCAGATTATTGTGTTGCATATTCTTTAATAAACAGTTTTATCTAGTTATGGAATCCAAAGAGAAAGCAGTAAGTTGAGTTTATAGCTGAGCAAATAACCATGGCAGAAGATCTATTTTAGCTGACAGTAGAAATTGAATGCTTTGTGAATCTGTGCTTTTTAAAGAATTTTTTGGGCGAATGAATTATCTTAACTGGACTCTCTCACTAGAGGGCGCTGATGAACCACATTGGAAAATGTCTTGCGTTTAGTAAAGTTTGTATTGAACTCGTGATTTGTAAGTGAAAAATAATGTGAAAATTGAGTGTTTAGGATGCCTTCACTGTGAATGCCAATAGAAAAGTGGAAATTAAGTGACGTCGAAGATTTGATTGGAATGATGGTGGCTGCATATGAGAAGCCATTCTGCCAGGAGGTGAAGGTGCGGATTGACCGCCTTTGTACCTTCTCACAGCCCGCATTCCGACACCGAGGCCAGCGAGGTGTAATGATTTTAGTGGTTTAGTTAACCTTGTGTCTTTACTGAAATTCTGAAAGAATCTGTCTTTGCTTTATGTCTACGCGGGCACACGACTTGGATTCCAGCGCTTCGCGTGTTTTGTGCATAAGCACTTTCTTGCCCCCTCGTGGGTCGTCACGTTTCTTTGTCTCTCTGCGCAGCTTTGCTAACAGTCGACCGTGTGTGACTTGGCCTGGCCCCAGGCCCCCTTTGGCTTCTCGGTCGAGGAGGTTTCCCCCTCAGGTCGCCGCAGCAGTGGTTCCCGGCAGGCGTGTCGGGTCGACCCGCTCCTGCCTCAGCTCTGTGCTCCTGGGGCCAGGACGGCTCTGTCCCACGGGGGACGTCGGCCTCGCTCCTGGCTGCCTGTAAACAGTGAGAATCAAATCTGATTTTCAGAAACATTGGAATTAGCCTCAGAAAGAAGCAGAATCTGCCCAGAATACCGACACGGTTATTGATTATAACAGCTTTGATATTGATGATGCCTGTGGTGTGACAAGAATGTACAAACTAAAACATGAAATTTATAAGATGTCGGGACATTCCTAAGTCTCTAGTTTGTCAGGCAGATAAAATATTCAGGTCATAATGTTTTAAACCCGTATGCTTAGTTTGGAGCTGGTGTGATTGGCTGGGGTGGTTTTCTCTCCCCCAGCATCGCTCTGCTGCGACCTCCTTCATGGAGAGTCGTTCTCATATCTTGTTGCTGGTCGCCGCCTGATGAAGGACAGCGACTGCTCTGCCGTGACCACCTGCCAGGCCCGAGGGGTTGACACCCGCTCTCAGGAGGCCCCGGACAGGAAGACTTGGTTTGCCTCTCTCTGATGAGTAGACTTCAAGTTTACAGAGGGGATGTGATGACCCCGGCCCACCTGGCCAAGCCTGTCATAGAGATGACTTCCTCTAACAAGCAGTGAGTCCATTTGGAGCCTCAGGGTTGAAAGCCTTTGGTCCAAGTCAAATGCTCTCCCTGGGAGAGGTGTCTCCCTGATTGTCTGGGCCCCGACTCCTTCTAGAACCCTCCAGCTTGCTGAACCTCAGCCCTCTCTCTCTGGGCTCCATCTATGGCTGCTGCTGCCTAGACCATTGTCTGTCTTCTCGACTCTCATCAGCTGCCTGTCTCGTCCCAAGTCCCCGCCTTCCTATACTAACCTCTAACGCAGCCTCAGCGGAGGCCAGTTTGCCCTTGCCTGACCCGTGGGCCTTGCCAATGCTCCCCTGCTGTCCTCCCCACGTCTCCAATAACTGAAACTACTGCCCACACTAGCTGCTTGCCCCAGGCACGTGCCCCCTGGGAAGCCCGCAGCCTGATCTGAGTGAGTCTGTGCTGAGCTGAGAATGATGCTTCTGCACGTTTCTGCTCTGACGGTTTTGGCTAAGCATAACGGTTAATATAGTTCTCACAATATTTCTGCTCTAAAATGTGTAATGACCACAATGTTTCAGTATGACTCTCAGATCTGTCATCTCCATGAGTGCGGAGCACTGCACGTGCGCGAGGCCTTTGCTAGTGCTTTCCGGGCAACGTCTCATTTAATCCTCTCAATGACCACGTGAAGGAGGGACTGGTACAATCTCCATTTTACAAATGATGAAAATGAGACTTAAAGAGATAACTAACTTGCCCTGGGTTACACACTGGGCTGGAGCCCACATGCTTTGCTATTCTATTAGACTGCGCCACTTGAAAATAAGGCTGCGTTTAGACACGGTCAAGCGGTGGGAGAGACAATCAGTTAATGCATTTCTAAGACTACTTCACAATTTGGTGTGTATAAACAGTGAATGAAATAATTGAAAAAAAGAACCCTCATTTGATTTTATAAATTGCCTCATTCAGTGCTCTTTGATTAAAACCTCAAACCTCAGCTGCTCGGTGCCAAATTAAAGAGCAACAGGAGGGAAAATAATATTAAGTTATGCGAGCAATTTGCATAATAAGTGCCCTTACACCACAATGGATCATGTGGTAACAGAAAAATTTGTTTTAGAAATAGCAATTTTGAATAGCAAGTGTTACTGGCAAATGGAGCTTGTGGGTATCAAAGTGAGAAAAAAGAGTAACTTTTTTTTTTAACCATAAAAATACTAGTTATTGCACGGAGGAAAACAGTGGAAAATGCTTTGTGTATTTTCTATTAATCAATTTCATATGACCAAATACTTATTCCTGTACTTCCCAGCTCCAAGAAATTTATAATTTGTCTAATAGGATATCGTAGAAAGACGCTAGAGAATGGTATGTTCTAGATGACTAGATTGATAGCCCTTCACAGATCGTTAGCACGCCCCTGCAGATAAACCCAGAAGTCTTTGGGACTGTTCGCTGTTTGGAGACATTTTCAATTCCATTTGGTGTGAATTGATTCCATCTGCCTGGATCTTCCTTGCTTTCCATGCCCACTTTCTCCCATTGGTTCCCGTTTTCTTGTGGTTGGCCTGGAGGGGGCAGTGTGACTCCTAGAATGAGGCCCTGCCCCGGTGAGAGGACCTGACAAATTGTGAGTCTAAGACAATGCTTGAAGCCATCCTTCTTCTGCAGATCGGAACCCCCCTCAGAGATGCAGCGGTGTCTCTGGGAGGAGTAAATGGCAGCACATGTGTAAAATGCAGCACGGGGCCTGGGCCCGAAGCCTCTCGGTAAATGTTAGTGGATTCTGAATCTGCTCTTGAAAACTCTCCATGCTTTCAAAATGCTGTGGAAAACTTGTGAAGAACAGAGCTGGAATTTCTAACTTGATTCCCCTTGTGGGGCACAGTGTCTGTTTCTGGTTCACCAAATGAATCCATGAGAATCAAACTGTGTCCTAGAATATATATATATCACAAATATATATCTATATTCAGAATATATGTATATGCTGAGATTGGAGCTGTACATTACAAAAGTAATAAATCCAGCATTTATTTTAGTTGCTCCTTTTAGTGACTAATTTTCAATGTCCAAGGGTAAAACCAGGTGCAAGTCATTTTGCTTCTCAATGAGTCAGCCTCTTCTGAGGGACCAAACCAACATAGGTAGTCAAAGCAAGCCTAGATCATTCTCCTCCCTTCCAGACCTGAGGAAGAGGAAATGGCAGGAGCAGCGCAGTGGGGAGAACAGGGCTGCCCCGCCTCACCTCTCAGGCAGGTCCCTGCAGAGAGCGCCAGGCCAGCAGCTGCACAACCCACCACTGGGCTTGGCTTCAGTCCTGGTCAGGAAGAGTTCCAGTTCTGAGCAGGTTTGAGAGGAGTGGTCTGGCCAGCTAAAGACCCCCTTACCTCAGTTGTTCTGAGGAGAAGGTCTTGGAGCCCTCACATTTATGGGGCTGCTTCAGTGGTCCTGACTTTTAGCAAGAGTAGCTGGATAGTCAGCAACAAGCTGCCAGGTGACTCACCAAACCTTCCCACATTCCCACCCAAAGCCAGCACTTCTCCTGCCTGCAAACACGGCATGTGCGCCTCCCCTCACCTGCTCCATCACCCTCAAGTGTTACTGCCCTTTGTGAGATTTACAACCTCCAGGCTTTAAATACATCGGGAAGTGTCCAGGGAGTGAGGGCAGGAAGTCTTCTCGTGAAGCGGCACTTGTTTTTGGAGGGAACTCAGGCTCTAAGAGAGGGTTTCTTGGGAGCCCTTCTGATGCAGTCTTGAGAGCTGTGAAATTATAGAGAATGTAAGCCTTGTGCTACTTAATAACTAAATAACCTAGATGTTCCAGGTCAGGGACGAGTTACAGTGTGACACCCATCTACTGGCATACGTCTAGGTCACGGGAGTTCTAGTGTTTCAGCACCCAAACTCCATCGTGCATCCAGCCTCTCAGACACTAAATAGCACCAGTTCTTTCTTAGTCTATTTCTCTCAAATTTTGGGTCAGAGAATGTAGTAATCATAGGTGAAAAGAGAAGACTTCTTGATATTTACATAGAAGTAGATATATTTCTCTTTTCTCCAAACCAGGGTCTGAGAGAACAAATGCTTTCTTTTCCAAAGTTTAGGAAATTATATTATATAATATATAATCATATATGACAGTTTGAATGAATATATTTTTGTATAAAAATATTATCATAAAGATACCACAAACACTCTCCTTTTTACATCTTTAAATAATATGCAATATTGACAACTTGTTGTTTGATCACTGAGTCATTCATCCATAGTAATATAACGAATCTTCCTGAGAAGTCTCAAAGCTGTTGACCTATGAGCATAGATGCAAAACCCTGTTGATAAAGAGAGTTGAGAAAGAAGCTCTTCTCTTTGCAGTTTACCTGAAATCCAGTCTCAGCAGTTGTCCGCACAGAGATCCATCCTTATTCTATAGCTTAGGTGAGATAAAGTGTGAAATCCTAGCTTAGATCCAGAGTGCACCCTCTGTTACAAAATCCAGTTTCGTTATTACCAGTCAGCGCTTCACTTACTGGATGAGTACAGAAGATGCCTTACAATTCAAGGAGAAATTGGAGGTGGTGGAACTGGAGTGAGGTCTACTATTGTATTCCTTTTTTGCTGGAAAGCTGATTGGCCTAAGGCTCTTTAGGACTTTCCTTTTGTACATAAGACATATTTGGGATGGGGGTAGTGGTTCATATCCTTGGCCTAGGCCTACATCATTTGTTCACCCATTCCACAAATATCTGAGTGCCTACTGTCTGCTGAGCCTTTGCCAAGCACTGGAGATACAATGATCACCCAAACACACACAACCTCTGCCCTTGCAGAATTTACGTAATTCTCCAGTCATGGTTGGCAGTTCTTGTAACAGATGCACTGATAACTTATAGGAGATACTCAATAACATTTCATTGATTAATTGTATAGAAGGTTTAGGCATTATTATTAACAAAAATATGACTGCTGAAATATCTAGAGCAGAATTTCCCAGAATGTGGTACATGGAACGTCAGTCTCAGGATATTGATAGATGTTAATGGGGGGAAGGGTGACATAAGCCAGTTTATTTATTTCGGGACTTCTTAGAACCTTGCTAAGCTAATATACATTTTGAATTTGCTGGAGGGGTGGTCACTGTTTTCCAAACTTCTTTGGCCATGAAAACCAATAAGAGTCACACCCTATTGGACTGTTGATCCGTGGGACACTTTGGGAAACACTATTCAAGAGTTACTAGTAGTTGAAAAAGAACTCCAAGAGCTGGAGTTTCTCTCTAAGTGTCTCAATAATAAAATTAATGAGTTGAACAATGCATTTTGGAAACTTCCAATGAAATTTTTACACATGACATCTTTTTATAGGCCTCTATCTTAGAGCTGTGTTGTGTAAATGCAAATTTTATTATTAGTTCACATATAAAACTTGTCACGTTAATAGGCTAGTAGGATTTAAATAAAAGCCCAATTCTAATCAACAACATAACAGTGTTGGAAGACAGAGTTTTAGAGGAAGTCAATAAATCATTCGTTTTCTCATCTTGATTTAGGAACTTACTTTGAAAGGCAAGAGATTTAGGCAGAGAGATAGCAAAAATCTCAACTTTACTTCCTGTCAAAGCTGGATTCGAGGGTGTAACTCTAATTTGTGGCACCTTTGGGCTTCCTTCTACTAAACGTTGGATTTAAGAAAACCTACCAATCACAGGAAGCACTAGAAACTGCTGGCCTGACCCACAGACCTTGTGCAGGGAGCCAGGTCCCATGGAAGAATGGAGGGAGAATGACCCTGGGCTGCGCAGTTCCTTTGTCTAATTCTCCAATTAGGGTAAGTCCTCCCCCTTCATGGAGAGGATTGAAGGATAGAAGTCAGAGGCTGGAGTGTTTAGGAGAGTGCTTCCTCACGGGAACTTGAGGAGACGGGAAGAAGGGAGCCCCAACATTAGATGCTTCATTTAGCAACAGTTTGGCCTTTTATCATATCATAAATAATTTTTACTTATTTTAATCTTATATGATGGTATACATTGTAATATATTAATTGCAGTGTTTTCCAGATAAGAACTATTTTGGAAACTTTTAAGCAGGTCTATGGCATCAGAATGTCTGGGAAGAGGCCTGGGATTCCATATTTAAAAAAATGTCCCAGGTCGTCCTCCTCCTCATCAAAGTGTGGAAGACACTAAGTTATAGAAATTGCAAAAAAAAAAAAAAAAACCCAACTTTACTTAGGAAACTGACATGACCAGAACATCCAGGTGATCAATATTTTTTCCAATTTTCATTTTGATATTTTAACATTGCATAGATATGCCTTGAGGAGGTACTGGAGCCAATTTTTCCTGATCTGATACCAAACAATCACTGTTGTTTTCATAGAATGTGCTCCCTGGCGTTGGTTGCGTAGAAAGTTCTGTTTCCCCTTCCTCAGATTTATGGTTCATTCTCAAAAATATGGCAGAGTGCTGTGGTCTTCAAGGAAGTGCTCTGTTGTTTGATCTATTTTGGTTTCTGTTAAAAGGGGATGCATTCCAAAAGCACTGATTAGATTAGCTTCAAGTTATTCTTCAGTTTTCCTGTGAGGGTTATTAAGTTCACATGAAAGGGGTTAGATGATTTAACTGTTAGCCAACAGGAATGTCAACTACGACTGAAATCCTAAATTATGATGTGTGACTACATAGTCTAGGAGAAGAAAAGAAATATGTTACACAGAATGGAAATGGGCATTTCTCAGTTTTACACATTCTTTAAAATAATATCTAAGTATACTGTCTATTACCAGTTACATGTAGAGATTAGTTATAGTATAGTTAAAATTTTAATTGTTGCTTTATTCAGAGCTGAAAAGCATCTAAAAATAATGATTAAATAAAGTTTCCTAAAAACATTTGAAAACAAGCTCAAATTCTTTCAGAGATGATGTAAGGTATTTTTATGTCTACAAAACATTTTTTAAATTCCATTAAATAAAATGTTATTAGGAGTTGAAGACAGTTGCCTTAATTTTTATTTTGCAATCTTCATAGATTTATTTTTAAAAGAATAAATTTTTTTTAACTTGCTAAAAATTCTGAGAGATGTTTTAGAAGTCGATTCTATGTCTCTGCAGTTCCTCTGGTTACCATAAGAGCTCTGTGAGGGACGCTCCTTCTTCATTATATTCACCATGAGTTAATTACAATTATTCATTTCCTGAAGCAGCAACACAAGCTGATCTTTACTTAAACAGAGATTCTGCTTCACATATGAGCAATAAATTGATTTTCTATCCATGGCACTGTACTGATAGGGTTAACTACCTTGATTGAAGACCACGCTACTTAATGCAAGTCGATTTTCAAGAAAATCACTGTGCCAAGCACTTCACTGGAAGGACTTCATCTACATACAGCAGCAACTGTGACCTGCTTTAGAGATGACATCATTGGGTGTCATGTGGCTCTTTATATGTTTCAGCCTCAGAAAGAGATAATCTGTGAAAGCTACAAGAGCCTGATTTCTGTGTGATGATCTTCAGCAGTCGGACACGGGGGCTTGAGTGAGGCATAGCTGTTTATGTGATGTGTGCAGTGCCTTGTGGAATTCTCAGCTTTATTTCATTTTGTAATTTTTTGTCAAAAAGTAGATGCAATTATGGAATGAAGTTAATTGGCTGCTTTGGACTAATGGGAGCTTGTTTTCTGCATTAAGATCAAGAACTTTTCTGGGATCCTCTGTTCTCTGAGTAGCCTTGTATTCTAGGTGTGTTTTTTCAATTTGAAGAACACTGACAAAATCAGCAAATTTCATCTTCCAAAGAGCTCTCCCTCTTTTTTGTCAATACTTGAAGATTTCTGCTCCAAAATCTTCTTTGAGCTGCCTGAGCATTGTGCTTGGTAACTGACGGGCAAAGCGTCTCCTGTGTAGTATGTGTTACAGAAATTCTTCAAATAACTTTATTTGCTAACGGAGACGGTCGTTTATGGATTTCTTTCAAAGCCAGCTCAAATAAACAACTCGTTCCTTTCAAATGGGCAAGGGAAACTCTTCAGCACCATGGAGAGGTCCGGGCAGCGTGCGACGACGTGGGACTATGACCAGGGCAAGCAATCAGATACTGTGAGTTTTCCAAACGTCTATTATCTGTCTTAGGTGTATCATACTTTTACGTATGGAAAGAGGAAACTCCAAAGCCTAATCAAGCCAGGCTAAATTTAAACGATAAAAAGTGATGGCCTTTGTTACATTTCAAATTCAGGATTAGCCATTCAAAATTATTATATTAGAAAGTGTTAATATATTAACTTGAAAAATTGCTTTCTCATTGCATCAGTTGGCATGTGAATTTTTGATGCTTTGAATTCTGAGAATCTAAGTTTTTGTTCTCATTCACCACAAATTAATTTCATTGCAGCTGGACAAAACAATTGCTTTGAAAATAGAATTTTTATAGACACATTGAAATAGTTCCAAATGTACAGTTTGTTGCCCTTCATAAACACAAAGCTTTCTTTGAAAAGTAGTTTCTGATTTGTGAGGACGGTTTTAAACTTTGCTTGCAGATCATGCTTTCAGTTACCGAAAGAGCAAACGTCTGGGCTTTCTAATGTTGGGACACACAGGGAATATTTGATGACTTATGAAATTTTAAATTGACTGGCATAAAATATGTACAGTAAGAGCCTGTAGTAAATGGAAAGGACAGGTCCTTTTATAAAATGATGATATATGGGCCACCGAAGAGGTACTTTTAGGCATCATTGAAAATATTTAATTAGTTTCAAAGTAGTCCAATTTAATGATTCAAACCAGAAATTTAAAAAATGGTTTATTCAGAAACATCTTTTAACAGCCTCCTTAAAACTGCCAAAGGTGTAGTTCTTTGATATTATGACATCACACAGCCAATGAAGAAACGATACTTGAAATTGCTACCAAGAATGACCCCAATAGAAATTTTGATTAACTATTCAAATGTGTCTAAGAGAACATAGTATCATAAAAAAGTAATTTAACAAATAATTATCTTTTCTCAGGCCAGTTAAGTGAGGTTTGGAACATTTATTTATGCTTAACCATTTGTTTTAAAGTCTAATACAACTATCATTTAATATTATTGTGATGTGGAATTTATTTCTCTCAGTAGTTCTCATATGTAAAAACCAGTAGTGAATGTAATTTACTTAGCTAAATCCCTAATTCAAATATAACTAATTCTTTCTGTTATAGATAATTTCCAAGTGAATTTGCTGTTGCTTCTTAATTCTTAGTAATTTGGCATTTGATTTTTGGATAAATGGCACATATTTTGGCAGTGTATGGAGGGCAGAATTTTCGAGGATGTGGCAATTTTATATTAAAGAGATCTTGTTATGCATTTCTGCCAGCTTTGCTTAATAGATTCATTGATGATTTCTTTAATTGATGTCAATATCTAAGAGAACTCAGTTTTTGAAAAGAAAGACAGATTCATGATTCTAGTTCTTTTAGTTTCGTTTCCCCAAATTTGATAATTCTGCTTTGATTTTCGCAAATGGATAAGTATTGGCTTTCACACATTGTTGAGTGCACTTCTGTGATTTTAAACCTTTGATTATTCTTTTATGATAAACTGTATCCATCCCTGCTGGTGGTGGACTTTGGATAAATCATTCTGGTTGATTAGACAACATTCTAATTTAGAGGTTTGAGGCTCATGTCATAAGGAACATCTACTTTATGTTCTGAAATGGGGGGAAATGTACCTGATTTAGAAATTTATTCTCTCACAACCTGTGTCTCTCAAGGGTGTGATTCATTTATGATATTGTTAGAAGTGTCACATTTTCTATTTCTTGCTTTTTTGTGCACATTTTAGTGATGTATTTATAACAACAGCTATCTAACATATACATTTTGTAATTCAGATACGGTTGTCTATGTATTTATTTAGCCAAACTTTGTTGCTATGTGACAAACCACAAACACATTTTGGCTTCTGGACAGCCTTTCAATCATTGTTAAAATAACATAAATCATTTCAACAAAAAGAAACTGTCCAGAGCTGTTTAGACTGTGAGCTATTCACAGTCTATTTCTTTTTCTTTCTTTCTTTCTTTTTTTTTAATAACATTCTGGTGGTAGCAGATGTGTGTGAACAATCTTAAATTTAGTTGAGTGACATTTTGCTTTTCTTGCCAAACTCAAAATATGCTCATGGATCTCTTTTTCGTGGTCCACCCACCCTTGAAAAGGCTTTATAACCTTTGGCTACAAAAGATTTAGGGGCATATTTAGTTAGTGAAAAACACCCTAGTTTAGGATGATTTGCAGAGTGGCTGAACATAGAGGGAGCCGATTAACAGGTGCAGTTCTTACTGCTGATTTCAACCTTTTTTGGCACCAAGAGATAAGTTGATTTTGGAAATAACTCTTTCCAAGGTACTCACACATCCCTTTCTGTTGCATGAGTCTCCATCACAGCTTCCAGCCAGAAGCAGCTCTTCCAGCTACAGTCTCAACAGGACCAGTTTCAGTAGGGGAGAATCTGAAAGTGGAATGTGATTCAGGAAGGTCCCAAAGGGTAGCTTCTTAGAGGGAAATGGGGCTCTCTGGGATTATTTCAGTGAGGCAGGGGCCTGATTGTTGTCAAATGGACTCTAGGCTTGCTTTAGTGTGTTTCAGGCATTATGGGCAGGACTCAGATGACATCTGAGTGCCCAAGGGCAATTCTCCAGGTTCCCAGAGAGTCACCCTGGGTTGATACTTCTGCATGGAACTTTCTATCATGTGATTTTTGTCTTCAGTTATCATGTTTTACTGTTAGTGTTCCCTCCCTCTCCCAATTGTGCTCACAAGGGACCTTCCTACTTTATAGTACATGTTGGACCTAAGTAGATATGAACTCACTGATTTAAGATTTATATTAAATATTACTAGAAACTGTGGAGTGTTCTGAACTGTTTCAGAAAACTGAAAAGAGCTTTGGGACTTTCCAAGAAAGATATCCAGATAGCTGAAAGATTAGAGATATCCTCCAAAGAGAAGTGTCTGGTTACCCTACTTTTCTCGTCTTAACTAGTCTTAAATCCTGGTCCCTCTAAATGAATTTGGTTCCCTCCCATAAGTGAGCTCAAGCCGGAACATGTAAAACACCTACACACACCCAGGCATTGGGATGAATTCAGGCCATTTCCGTCTTGCCTAATTTATCCTGTGCTCCTAGTTCTCTTCTTACTTGGATCTTTGACATCATCTCATCTGGGCTTCTGCACTTGACACATTACAGGACACAGCGCCTGACTCCTTTGATAAGACCCATCTTGATGGAAAACCCATTTTGATTGCAACCTCTGCAATGATCTCAGCAAATGCTTCTCCAGGATGCTGTTTTGGTGCTTTATCTCTGACCCCTGAGCACCACAGTGGCTGGAAAGAAACATCTCTTAACCTAGGGGTTTCGTTTTGGGTGCACTGGAACTGATGGAACTGTACCGGGCAGATCATTGTGTTGATGTGATGGTGTTGGCATGGTGCTGACATGTCCTTTGACTATCTGTTATTTATTAAATATCTTTCAATTTTAAGAACTGGTCAAACATAGACTCAGCCCAATGATTTGAGGATAGTTAGAAGAGTATCAAGCTTCAGTGCCTAGAGCCAAGTCCTACAAATTTATCCATATTTGTTTTTTTCTTAGCAGATTGGCCCTGAGCTAACATCTGTTGGCAATATCCCTCTTTGTTTTTCTCCCCAAAGCCCCAGTACATAGTTGTTTATCTAGTTGTAGGTCATTCTAGTTCCCCTACGTGGGACACCACCTCCGCATGGCTTGATGAATGGTGCATAGGTCCACACCCAGGTTCCACACCAGTGAACCCCAGGCCGCTGAAGAGGAGTGTGCAAACTTAACCACTCAGCCGCTGAGCTGGCCCCAAATTTACCCATATTTAACTTTTGTTGGGATTACTGGAAATATAAATACAGGCATTGTATCTGGACTTCAGTATGATTCTGAAGATTTTTTTCTGATATCTCTGTGGGGAAAATAAAGAACTGTGGATGGAACAGTAATAGCAATTGGCACATTTTTGCCTGGTTAAATAGCTTTACCAAAATAGTGTTAACTAATGAAGCAGAGCTGGCCTGGAGGGAAGTCTCTAGTGGTGTGTAATAGGTTCCTGTTGTAAGCATTATTTTTATCAATGATCTTAAATAAAATCTTTTTCCTACCTCTCATTTCATTGTTGATGAAATTTCATTCAGGAAAGGAGAAACAACTTACTTAAGATCAGCTAGCTGGTCAGCTGCAGAGGTGGAGCTAGAAACCAGATTCTTCTGACCCTCAAGCAAGAGGATTTCTATTGCGATATGTGCTCACCAAGGAACTCCAGTGCTGAGCAATCAGTGGAAGTTTGCGGAGAAATTTTTAAATTTAAAATAAAAACAACTTTTTAAACTTTAGAGCTGTCATTCAATGGTATAAGCTTTCTCATAAAGCAGAGAGCTTCTCATCACCAGAAATGTGCACGCACAGACTGGATGGGCGACATCAGAGATGCTGTGCAAGGGGACTCTATATTGTGTGTGTGTGCATGTGTGTGTGTGTGTGTAGCTGTTGGACTAGATGATCTCTAAGTTATCTTTCAACTTGAACATGGAGAGCCGACGTTAGTACAATGTTGTCTCATTAAAAAGAGAAAACAAGAATAATTTCTTCATTCAACATTTATTAGGTACATGCTCAAAGCACTGTGTGTCTCTAAGACCTGACATGATTACCCAAGTCTGACTGAGCCCCCTGAGAAACCACCTATTTGAGAAGAAGTAAGAAAGGAGGAGATTGAGAATGAGTTAAAATAAAGAGGATGGAAAAAGAAACCCCAGGAGGGAGAGTAAGATGCACCACTTGGATCTGTTTGAGAAGGGAAAATTAGGTTAAAGGGAAAAAAAGCAGAACCAAAATTATAATTTATCTCTTCATTATCTCTAGCATGGAGATACTTCAATGCATGAAAAAGAAACAAAAATTTAGAATTTATTGATCTCTAATAAATTCTATGATTCTAGTCAGGATTATCAAATCTCTAATGAGCTTTTGCCTGTATCCTTTCAACCTGTGTAGCTGTAGCTGCATAATCTACCCTTAGAGATTCTATCCCAGTTGCCGTCTGTCCTTGTCCTAATTGGGAAAAATTCTGAAGCTGTAGACCGTCAATTCAAGGACTCAACATTGTCAGCCTTGCTGCTGGCCTTGCTCTGAATTGGCATCTTTCCTTGATTAACTGGATTTTTCCCATACATGGTATTTTTAGGCTATGCTGTAACAAATATATCCAAAGTAGAATAGCGCAAGCACAGTAGAAATTTATTCTTGATTAGGTATCAGTACGGGACTGATGGGCAGGTCAATGGGATGACCCTCCTTCATACAGGCATTCAGAGAACCCAGGAGGTTGTAGGCTCTGCAATCTTCAATGTGTGGTTTCCAAAACACCCTAGAATCAAAACCTAAAGCAAACCAGAAAGGGAAAAGGAAATGGAGAGGCAGACATGGAAGGTTGTAATGGACCAGGTCTGTCCAAAAGAGACACACATCCCTCAACTCACGTTCTTTTTACTGAACTCGGTCATATACCATACCTAACTGCAAGGAGACTGGGAAATATAATCCCACAGGATACATAAAAATAAGGCAAGAAAATGGATTTCAGATCACGTAGTACTTTCTGCCTTACCTGGACTTCTGTTCCACCTGGGAGGAATTCTTCCAAACCAGTGTTTCCTGCTGCTACAAGCATGGCACTCGCTGCCAGGTCTGCTCGGTGCTACCTTCTCTACAGCCTTGGCCACTGCATATTTCAGTCCTGCAGGGTGCAAACTACAGAACCTAACCCAGTTAATTTTAGCTGAAAATGAATTTATTAGAAGGATATCAGCTATCTTACTGAATTGACAGAAAGGCTGGATAATCAGGCTCATCAGGCTCAGAAAACAAGGAGGCACGAAGGGAAATTGGCCAGCCAGAAGCCCAGGAAAGGCACATGGAAGGGGCAACATTGCTGGAGTGCTGCAGGCCTCAGGGACATCGGAGGCAGCGGTCACAAGGGGTCTAAAATGTGCCTGCTGCTCTGAGACACTGCCTGCAGACTCAGAGTCCTGGGCAGGGCGCCCAGTTGACTGGTGCAGATCATGTGTCTAAGGCCATATTGTTTGGATCCGGGGAAGGGAAGTTACTTCTGTAGCCGGGGGTAGAATTCTATTCCTTGCTGTGACTGCCATAAATAACAGTGGAGTCAGTAATGACAGGACAGGGGCTCAGATGCACCAGAAAAAAAGAAGGGAATCCACAGTGCCTGCTGCCGTAAGACACTCTAGGGCTGTGTTAGGTCTACTGATGGCCCAGGCCAATTCTCACTGCTTCCAGTTGGCCACACCCCTCGACTGTGCCTTACTGCTGTGACTAGACCATGCCTGTTTTCCCTCCTAAGATGCGTTCTGATCACTTTCACCAGTTTATTACCCTAATCCACCCAGCATCCTGTGTGAGACTCACTCTGGCTCTTTTTCATGCTAGCCGAACTTTTCAGGTCCTAGTCCCACAACACTTGGCATTGTTTCGAGAACTAAATTCAGACCTGGGACCTATGTGATCAGTCTGCATGGCCATCACCCAGACATTTGACCCATCTCCTCTGGGATTTTCTTATCTGTAAAATGAATGAGTTGGCTCAATTCCCATTAGTCTCAAAGGGACGCCGAGAGCTTAACAAGATGGTCCTTCAAGATGTTTGGAACACAGGGTGGCATTATCACATTATTATTTTCACAAGCTGTTCACCTGAAGGGAGAAAATAAAGAGTGGAAATTTAATGCCAGAGAGGTTTATGGCACTTTGTCAATTCGACATTAGCTTTGAGGGCTTTTGGAATTTTGCCTGAAATTTTCAGTACAAAGCAGCTAAAAGCTGTGTTTTTCTGGGCTTCTGATATTCCCGTCCCGAGGGACAGCATTAAGCATTTGTGAGGGATGAACTGTGCCAGACCCATTTCCCAATGTCCCAGCAACAGACACAAAGAAGCAGTGCACACTCTGTCAATTGCTGCTTATACCCACATTTCACACTTGGAACAGCACCTCTGACTTGTGCCAGAAGCAAAGGGCGGGAGAGGAATGATCCACATACGCATGTGAAGGAAGCTCCCTGTCTGACGTGCGGGCCCCTTATGGCTGGGCAGCTTCAATTGGAGCGGTCAGATGGACCCTACTGAAGGTCACAGAGCCTTTTTGAGTCCTTTCAAAATCACCCACACCACAGTACTCTTTGAAAGAGAGCTACTGGTTATGCAAACGTCACATTTGCCACCTAAACCCAAGATAGGCTAATTAGAAGTAGGGAGGAGAAGTGTATGCTTTTGGAACTTCATTTTAATGATTTTGGAAGGAAGAGAAAGGCAGGAAAACTTGTTGGGATCCAGGAAAGCATTTATTCATGTGTTTGAAGTTTAAGCTATGTGATCATAATTACACACAAAAGTTCTAAGTGGTTTGCTTTATTTAGACCAGAATTGTTTTCAAATACCTAGGCTTCCACATATGTGCCTAAAACTCATATTTATGTATATTTTAAAAATAATAATATGCCATTCCTATATTCGAGTAAAAGGTGTTGATAGAAATTGTTCAGTGTAAAGTACAGCTTTGAACCTGCTTACTCTTAGTAAATACATTTTACGTCTTCAGAAAGACCAACAAGCCTGAGCTTTGTCAGTGGAAGGGAGCGACTTGCACTTTAAAACAAAGTTCAGTGCCCGCTAGTTTACCCAAAACTGTTAGGAAATGAGGCTTCTCTAGCGGTTAAGATCTGGTGCTCTCACGGCCGCGCCCAGGTCCATTTCCCAGTCAGGGAACCACACCGCCTCTCCGTGCTCGGTTGTCACACTGTGGTGGCTGCATGTTACTGAGGTGCTGGAAGCTCTGCCTCTGGCATTTCAAATAGCAGCAGGGTCACCCGTGGTGGACAGGTTCCAGCAGAGCTTCCAGACTAGACAGAAGAGGAAGAAGAGCCTGGCCACCCTCTCTGAAAAATTGGCCGTGAAAACCCTATAAATAGCAGCAGAGCACGTCTGATACCGCACTGGAAGGTGAGAGGATGGCGCAGAGAGACCGCGCAGGGCTCCGCTCTGCTGTGCACGGGGGCACTGAGAGTCGGAGTCAACTCAAAGGCACCACCAAGAATATCAATGAAATTACCAATAATGGCAGGTTACCTTTGTTTCCAGTCAACATATTTTAAAGGACAAAGTTTTTAAATCACATTATAAAATTCTGTCTCATTTTATAGCAATGCTTATTCATTTCTAATTCTAATACGTATGTATGCTCGTTTAAAAAGTATAGACAAGGTTTAAAAAATATTTCTCAGTCAATCTAATAGACAGAGACCACCATTGTTAATATTTTGGTGAGTTTTCTTAGAATTATATGTATACACTAGAGATTATATATATATATATATATATCCCTTAATATTTCCAATATTTTGAATTTTGCTTTTTATTTATTTATTTGGTGAGGCAGATCATCCTTGAACTAACATCTGTTGCCAATCTTCCTTTTGTTTATATGTGGGACGCCTCCACAGTATGGCTTGATGAGCGGTATGTGGGTCCGCGCCTGGTATCCAAACCTGTGAACCCCGGGCTGCTGAAGTGGAGCGTGTGAACTTAACCACTCTGCCACTGGGCCAGCCCCTTGAATTTTGCTTTTTAAACTCAATGTTTTAATTTATATGTCATTAAAATTCCTTAAAATCTGATAGTTTAATATGAATGTTTGTATAATATTAAATCATATAGATATATGAGCAATAATTAATTGAACCATGCCACTTTTCATATCAACAGCATCAACATTGGGGGTGTTTATGTAATTTCACATTTCTATTTCCTTACAAGAGATTACCCTAAGCAGAATAAAATTTTTATAAAACTTTGTAAGGATCTTGCTACATATCATCACATTTCTAGAACTGTTCTGTCAATACCATTAGTTTGATAGACTGAAATATCTGGCTTTGTTTTTGCCTGTTGTTTTAATGAAGTTTCATTGTCTTTCTCAATTATTTGTATAAACTCCTTAAATATTATGTACACTAGTCTTTTGCCTTCATATTTGTGGGAAGTATTTTCTCAAGTTATATGTTTATTTATGTTTATGCTGTTTCAATCTATAGAATTTTAAATAATTATTTTTATAAAAGAAAATCTATTTAGTATCTCTTTTTATCTATGTATGTTTCTAGCATTTTTTTATGTTTTCAACTTTAACATTTGGCTTAAGTTCATTTGAAATTTTGGCATAGGTAGGAAGAGAAGCAAGAGTCTTATTTTATTCCAAGCAATTAACCCATTACCTGAGCACCATTTACCCACTAATCCTTTCTTCTCCACTGGTTAATGACACGTTTGTCACATGTTAAAAATCTATCTATTAGAATCTCCTGAAATATTTTCCTGGTTACATCTGTTAATTTGTTATCATACTGTTTTAAATATTATATTGTTTTATAGATTTTAATGTCTGGTGGAGAAATTCTCCCCTTCATTTCATGTTCTTAGTCATACACATTCCAGATAAACTTTAAAATTATGTAGTTGACTTCCAAAAGAAACTTTTGGCGACTTTTATTGGAATTGTACCAAATATACAAACTGATACGATAAAAATTGATGTCTTTACAAATTTGTTTTTCCTATCTAGGAATATAGCGTATATAGATAGATATGGGTATGGATATAGATACAGATATTAGGGAAGATTTGAAATTTCATTATATACATTTACTACTTTTTTTTAACAAGTTCATTTTTTAACAAGTTGATATTTTTTTAACATGCTGTAACCATCTGTCACTCAGTAAGTCTAAAAATCGGCTATATTGAAACTAACTTTTTAAAAAAATGATTTTATTCAGGTCATATTGGCTTACAACATTGTGTAAATTTCAGCTGTACATCACTCTGTTTAAGTTTCTGTATAGACTGCATCATGCTCACCACCCACAGTACAGTTTCCATCTGTCACCATACATATCCGCCCCTTTACCCCTTTCGTCCTACCCCACCCCTTCTTCTCTGGTAACCACTAATCTGTTCTTATCTATGTGTTTGTTTATTTTCCACATATGAGGGAAACCATATGGTATTCATCTTTCTCTGTCTGACTTACTTTGTTTAACATGATACCTTCAAGGTCCATCCAAGTCATCACAAAGGGCACAACTTTATCTTTTTTATGGCTGAGTAGCATTCCATTGTATATATATACACCAGAATTTCTTTATTCATTAATCTGTTGATGGGCACTTAGGTTGCTTCCACATCTTGGCTATTGTGAATAATGCTGCAGTGAAAATAGAAGTGCATGGATCTTTGTGAATTATTAACTTCGTGTTCTTTGGATAGATACCCAGGAGTGGAATAGCCAGATCACAAGGTTTTTCTATTTTTAATTTTTTTAGAAACCTCCATACTGTTTTCCATAATGGCTGTACTAGTTTGCATTCTCACCAGCAGTGTATGAGGGTTCCTTTTCTCCACATCCTCTCTAACACCTTGTATTTCTTGTCTTGTTAATTATAGCCATTCTGACAGGTGTGGGGTGATATCTCATTGCAGTTTTGATTTACATTTCCCTAATGATTAGTGATGTTGAACATCTTTTCTTGTGCATGTTGGCCATCTGTATATTTTCTTTGGAAAAATGTCTGCTCACATCCTCTGCCCATTTTTTGATAGAGTTGTTCATTTTTTTGTTGTTGAGGTGTGTGAGTTTTTATATATTTTGGAAATTAACCTCTTGTTGGACATAAGATTTGCAAATATTTTCTCCCAGTTTGTGGGTTGTCTTTTCATTTTGTTCATGGTTTCCTTTGCTGTGCATGAGCTTTTTAGTCTGATGTAGTCCCACTTGTTTATTTTTTCTTTTGTTTCCCTGGTCGTAGACATGGTATACGAAAAGATACTGCTAAGACTGATGTCAAAGAGTATACTGCCTCTATTTTCTTCTAAGAGTTTTATGGTTTCAGGTGTTAAATTCAAGCCTTCAGTCCATTTTGAGTTAATATTTGTATATGGTGTAACATAATGGTCTACTTTCATTCTTTTGCATGTGGCTGTCCAGTTTTCCCAACACCATTTATTGAAGAGACTTTCTTTTCTCCATTGTACATTCTTGCCTCCTTTGTCAAAGATTAGCTGTCTATAGATGTGTGGTTTTATTTCTGGGCTCTCAATTCTCTTCCATTGATCTGTGTGTCTTGTTTTTCTGCCAGTACCATGCTATTTTGATAAGTATAGCTTTGTAGTATATTTTGAAGTTAGGGATCGTGATGCCTCCAGTTTTATTCTTTTTTTCTCAGGATTGCTTTAGCTATTTGGAGTCTTTCATCGTTCCATATGAATTTTGGGATTCTTTGTGCTATTTCCATGAAGAGTGTCATTGAGATTCTGATTGGGATTGCCTTGAATCTGCAGATTGCTTTAGGTCATATGGACATTTTAACTATGTTTATTCCTCTGATTCATGAGCATGGAATGTCTTTCCATTTCTTTATGTCTTCTTCAATTTCTTTCAAGAATGGCTTATAGTTTTCAGCGTATAGGTCTTTCTCCTCCTTGGTTAAATTTATTCCCAGGTGCTTTATTCTTATCTTGCAATTGTAAATGGGCTTGTATTCTTGATTTCTCTTTCTGCTAGTTTGTTGTTAGTGTATAGAAATTTAACTGATTTTTGTATGTTGTTTGTACCCTGCAACTTACTTTATTTGTTAATTATTACTGTAGTTTTTGGTGGATTCTTTAGGGTTTTCTGTATATAGAATCATGTCACCTACAAATACTGACAGTTTTATTTCTTCCTTTCCAATTTTGATCCCTTTTATTTCTTTTTCTTGCCTAATTGCTCTGTCTAAAACTTCCAATACTATGTTGAATAAGAGGGACGAAAGTGGACACCCTTGTCTTGTTCCTGTTCTCAAAGCAATGGCTTTCAGTTTTTCACTAAGTATGATATTGGCTGTGGGTTTGTCATATATGGCCTTTCTTATGTTGAGGTACTTTCCTTCTACGTCTGTTTTTTTGTCGAGAGTTTTTTTTTTTTTTTTTTTATGGAAGGTTAGCCCTGAGCTAACATCTGCCACCAATCCTCCTCTATTTTGCTGAGGAAGACTGGCTCTGAGCTAACATCCATGACTATCTTCCTCTACTTTATATGTGGGATGCCTGCCACGGTGTGGCCCGACAAGTGGTATGTAGGTCGCATCCAGGATCTGAACCGGCAAACCCCAGGCCACTGAAGCAGAACGTGCGAACTTAACCACTGCACCACCAGGCTGGCCCTTGTTGAGGGTTTTTATCATAAATGAATGCTGTATCTTGTCAAATGCTTTCTCTGCATCTATTGAGATGATCATGTGATTTGTATTCTTCATTTTATTAATGTGGTGTATCACGTTGATAGATTTGCAGATGTTGAACCATCTCTGCATCCCTGGAATAAATCCCACTTGATTGTTGTATATGATCCTTTTAAAGTATTGTTATATTTGATTTGCTAATATTTTTTTGAGGATTTTTGCATCTACATTCATCAGCAATATTAGCCTGTAATTTTCCTTTTTGTTGTTGTCCTTGTCTGGTTTGGTATCAGGGTAATGCCCTCGTGGAATGAGTTAGGAAGCATCCCATCCTCTTCAGTTTTTCAGAATAATTTGGAAAGGATAGATATTAAATCTTCGAGTATTTGGTAGAATTCACCAGAGAAGCTGTCTGGTCCTGCACTTTCGTTTTCTGAGAGGTTTTTGATTACTGTTTCAATCTCCTTACTGGTGATTGGTCTATTCAGATTCTCTATTTCTTCTTGGTTCAGTTTTGGGAGGTTGTATGAGTCTAAGAATTTATCCACTTCTTCCAGGTTATCCAATTTGTTGGCATATAGGTTTCCATAGTATTCTCGTATAATCCTTTGTGTTTCTGTGGTGTCCATTGTAATTTCTCTTCTTTCATTTCTCATTTTATTTATTTGAGTCTTCTCTCTTTTTTCTTAGTGAGTATGGCTAATGGTTTGTCAATTTTGTTTACTTCCTCAAAGAACCAGCTCTTAGTTTCATTCATCCCTTCTGTTTTTACTCTCTATTCTGTTTATTTCTGCTCTGATTTATATTATTTCCTTCCTTCTGCTGACTTGGGCTTTGTTCTTCTTTTCTAGTTCTTTTAGGTATAGAGTAAACGTCTTTATTTGAGATTTTTCTTGTTTCTCGTGGTAAGCCTCTGTTACTGTAAATTTCCATCTTAGAACTGCTTTTGCTGCATCCTGTATGAGTTGATATGTTATGGTTTTATTTTCATTTGTCTCCAGGTATTTTTTGATTTCTTCATTGATCCAATGGTTGTTCAGTAGCATGTTGTTTAGTCTCCACATATTTGTCACTTTACCAGCTTTTTTGTTTTAGTTGATTTCTAGTTTCAAAGCACTGGGGTCAGTGCTTTGATATGCTTGATATGATTTCTATCTTCTTAAATTTATTGAGGCTTGCCTTGTTTCCCAACATATGGCCTATCTTCAAGAATGTTCCGTGTGCACTTGAGAAGAATGTGTATTCTGCTGGTTTTGGATGGAATGTTTTTTATATATCTATTAAGTCCATCTGGTCTAGCATTTCATTTAAGTCTACTGTTCCCTTGTTGACTTTCTGTCTGGATGATCTATCCATTGATATAAGTGGGATGTTGAAGTCCCCTACTGTTATTGTGTTGCTGTCAATTTCTCCCTTTAGGTCTGCTAATAGTTGCTCTATATACTTTGGTGCTCCTGTGTTAGATGCACATATGTTACTAAGTGTTGTGTCTTCTTGGTGGAATGTTCCTTTTATTATTATATAATGCTCATCTTTACCTCTTGTTATCTTTTTTATCTTGAAGTCTGTTTTGTCTGATATAATTATGGCTATACCCACTTCCTTTTGCTTGCCATTTGCTTGAAGTATCATCTTCCATCCTTTCATTCTGAGCCTATATTTGTCTTTGGAGCTGAGGAGTGCTTCCTGAAGGCAGCATATTGTTGGGTCTAGTTTATTTTTTCTCCTGCTTTTATCTCCCCAAATCCCTCCCAGTACATAGTTGTGTATTTTAGTTGTGTGTCCTTCTAGTTGTGGCATGTGGGACGCCACCTCAACGTGGCCTGATGAGCAGTGCCATGTCCGCGCCTAGGATCCAAACCAGTGAAACCCTGGGCTACCAAAGTGGAGTGTGCCAAATTAACCACTCGGCCACAAGGCTGGCCCTGGGTTTTGTTTTTTAATCCATCCAGCCACTCTGTGTCTTTTGATTGGTGAGTTCAATTCATTTACATTTAGAGTGATTATTGATATATGAGGGCTTAATACTGCCATTTTCTCTTTTGTTTTCCCAGTTGTTCTATATTTCCATTGTTTCTTTTTCCTTGTGTTTCTGTCTGACATTTCAGTTTGGTGGTTTTCTGTGATTTTTTTTCTATTTTCTCTTTATTTATGATTTGTGACTCTGTGCTGATTTTTTCTTTTGTGGTTATCATGAAGTTTGTTTAAGAGATCTTGTAGATGAGATAGTCCATCTGATAGCCTCTTATCTCCATTAGCCTATGCAGGTTCTGTCCCTTTCCTCTTCCCCTTCTATGTTTTTGTTGTCACAAATTATTCTTTTTTGTGTTGTGAGTTTGTGACCAAATTATAGTGGTTATACTTATTTTTGATGCTTTCTTTCCCTTTATCTTTTATGTTATAACTAGGTGTTTACTAACTTATTCTGACAAGAAAGTGCAATTTTCTGATTCTGTCTGTCTATTTATCTCCTTGCTCAAGATTTTGTAAACTTTGCCTTTTTGTTTTTGGTAGGAGGGCTCCTTTCAACATTTCTTGTAAGGCAGGTCTAGTGGCAATGAGCTCTCTCAGCTTTTGTTTGTCTCTGAAAGCCTTTATTTCTCAGTCATATATGAAGGATAATTTCACTGGATAGAATGTTCTTGGCTGATAGTTTTTGTCTTTCAGTATTTTGAATAGATCATTCCACTCTCTCCTGGCCCGTAGAATTTCTGCTGAGAAATCTGCTGAAAGCCTGATGGGGATTCCTTTGTAGGTTATTTTCTTCTGCCTTGCTGCCGTTAATATTTTCCCTTTGTCATAAACTTTTTGACAGTTTTAATAGTATATGCCTTGGAGAAGGCCTTTTTGCATTGACATAGTTAGGAGTTCTATTGGCTTCATGTCCTTGTAGTCCAGTTTCTTCCCCAGGTTTGGGAAGTCCTTAGCTGTTATTTCTTTGAACAAGCCCTCTGCTCTTTTCTCCCTCTCTTCTTCCTGTGGGATACCCATTATCTTTACGTTGCTTTTCCTAATTGAGTTGGATATTTCTCGAAGAAATTCTTTACTTTTTAAAAATCTTAGTTCTCTCTCTCCCTCCACCTGAAGCATTTCTAGGTTTCTATCCTCAAGCTCACTAATTCCTCCGTATGGTCTGCTCTATTTTTAATGATTTCTACATTACTTTTTCATCTCATTAATTGTGTTCTTCATCTCCAGAATTTCTGTCTGGTTTTTTCTTTTAGAGTTTCAATCTCTTTGATGAAGTACTCCTTCTGTTCATTAATTTTATTCCTGAGCTCATTGAACTGTCTTTCTGATTCTTCTTTTAACTTGTTGAGTTTCTTTACAACAGCTATTTTGAATCTCTATCAATTAGATTGTAATCTGTGACTTTCAGTTTGGTTTCTGGATAGTTGTCATTGTCTTTCTGTTCTGTGTGTTACTGTAGTTCTGCATACTGTTTGATGAATTGATCCACTGCTGACACATTTGTGGTAGTAATCACCTTTCTTATTTGAGTATGGCTGTGGTTACTTTGGTTCTCAGCTGCTTCTGGTTGCATTTGAGAGCCTGCACTTTCCACCCTCCACTGCCTCTGCCAGGGGCATCGTCAGTGCCCTCCTTGTGTCTTTTGTGCCTCTGAGGTTGCTGGCACCTTGCTGCTTATGATGTTGCTTAAGTCTCAGGTGTTGCCACCAGGGTCACCAGGCTGTAAGCACTTCTACTCCTTCTGGGGTCACCTGGGTCCTGTGTTTTTCCACTGGCTCTCTGCAGACTCTCCACGGGCTTGGATGCTGCTACCCAATACACCACCTGCACTGCTGCCCCATGCACCACCTGTGCTGTCCTTACTGGGGCATGGGGCATGAGGAAATTGTATGCAGTCCCTGCTATTGGTGGAGCTGGTGTTGGGAGTGCTGCCACTGGGGGATGGGTCACTGGTTCTGCTGTAGTTCCTGAAGCCTGTGGTCACAGGTCCTACCTGCCATCACTGGTAAGGGGGAGCAGGAGCTAAGCAGGGAGAGGTTTTTGTTACTGCTCACTGTGCAGCCTCTGGTCTCTGGTGCTAGCTGGAGTGTTTTGAAAACTCAGATCAGGATGCCCCACCCCAGCTTGGAAAATCTGAGCTTTGTATATTATCCCCACTATTGGAAAGACCTGGCCACTGCTGAGGGAATGGGTGGGGGTGCCCATGCTGGAATCTGCTGGGAGATGGGCAGGGAGTGAGCCACACCTGCCTTCTTGCCCTGGCTGCCACTGCTCAAAGATGAGTGTGCTGGGGCCACTGGGAGGTGGGTAGAGAGCAAGCCATGCCTGTTTTCTCATAGGCTTGTGGGCCAGTGTGAGGATCTACACCCTGGATCGTTGTTCCAGGGGAGGAGGATGGGGCTGTCCCCTAGTTGCAGTGCCTCCTGGGGGTCCAATCCACCCACCTTTGGATGTATAGATGCCTGGATCCCTTAGGCATCCTGTTGTGCTGTGTAGGGAATCCTCTGTTTGTCAGTGGCTGTCTGGTTGGTTGTAACTTAGAGGAAAGAGAGAAAGAGAACTCACTCCACCATGATGCTGACATCACTCCCCTGCTTTTCTTATTAAGATTATTCCTGTTAGAAATAGGCTCCTTCCTTCCTTTCTCCATCTCTAAATGGTTATCACTAGAATATAGAATGCAATGACTTTTTGTACATTGATTTCTATCTGTTTACCTTATTGAAGTCTCTTACTAGTACTTAAGAGGTTTTTAGTTGATTCTTTGGTGTTTCTAAGCATGTAATTTTCTCATCTTCAAATAATAATAAATGTGCCTCCTCCTTTCCAATAGTCTTATTATACTGACGAGAAAATCCAACCCAAACAATGTGGGTTGTCTTATTATTTTAACTTGATGTAATGAATTATATTCTGGAAATTAAACATTCTTACATTGTGATATAATCACTGTTCGGTTTTAAGGGTAGTTTTTTAATAAGTTGTTTGTTATTTCTATATTATGGTATTTTATTTAAGTTTTTACATCTCTGCTTATAAAACAAAATTCATCTGTAGCTTGTGATGTTTCGCAAATTTTCAGTCAGGGCTATGCCAGCTTCATAAACTGAATCAGGAAGCTTCTCAGAGTCCCTCTGGTCTCTGATGTGTATACCACATAGGAATTACACGTTCCTTAAAAATCTCAAAACTCCTCTTTTTTTTTTTATTTTTGAGGAAGATTAGCCCTGAGCTAACATGTGCTGCCAATCCTCCTCTTTTTGCTGAGGAAGACTGGCCCTGAGCTAACATCATGCCCATCTTCCTCTACTTTATATGTGGGACACCTACCACAGCATGGCTCGCCAAGTGGTGCCATGTCCTCACCTGGGATCCGAACCGGCAAACCCTGGGCTGCGGAAGCTGAATGTGCGAACTTAACAGCTGTGCCACTGGGCGAAAACTCTTCTCAATAAAACTGCTCATACGTGAAGTCTTTTCTTATAAACATTTTTAAAATAACATTTTTATTTTTTCATTGGTGATTGGATATTCAAGCTTTCTACATTATCATAAGCTAACCCTGGTGCTTATTTTCCAAGATATATCAGCAAATACTTTGAGATTAATTAGCATATTATTAAGGTTATTTTTATTTCAAAAATTTCTCTGTATGTTCTTTTATTACTTTTCATACTTCTAATTTTAATTTAATTTTTCTTTTTATAACAGCCAGCCATTGTATTAATCAATTCTGTTGTGTTTTCTATTTAATGCATTTCAATGTTTATATTTAATGTTTACTTTGCCTGTTAAGTTTATTTTATTGTTCCATTTATTATTTCTTCAGTTTAATGCATAACTCATTTATTTTAATGAATTAATATTTTAACAAGAAAATTAAAGTTTTGAATTTGCTTCTAATTCAGTTTTGTCCTCAATCTAATAGGCAGTATCCTCATTTTATTGTCTTCTCAAGATTTTCTAATTGCATATTTTTCCTTTGATTCAACTACTATTTAGAAAGCATTTAAAAATTTTTATATAGAGAGAAGTACAAAAATTGTAAACATTAAAAAATCATTTCTTGTTTTGTTAAATTGAGGCCATAAAGTATAGCCTTGATAATTTTTATTTTGAGGTTTTTGTTTAGGGATTGTTTTTTGGTTTCATACACAAATATGATTAATTTGTGCCAGCATTCCACGAATGCCTGAAAAGAAGCTGTGATCTGTATTTTTAGGGCACAAAGAGTTATTATATTAATTAACACATTATTCATATTCTCTACCCCTTTTTTGTTCTTGTCTTTCCCTATAAATTACTCTCAACATTTCTGAGTTGTTTTGTTTTAAGTGATCGTTTAATAAGCAATCTGTAGTTGAATTTTGTTTTAAACAGAAAAAATGTCTTTTTCTTTAATCCAGGGCTCATTGTAATGACTGTAATAACAAGCAATTATTGAATTTTAGCTTCTCTTGCCTTGTTTTCTGCTTTATGTTTCTTATACTTCTTTGCTGTTTCTTTTGCTTTCTTTCTCTTACAAGAATGAACAATATTTTGTTCTATGTATCTTCTCACATGAATTGAAATGTACACAGTCAATTTTTATTCTGTTGGTGGTTATTATATATCTAAATTAAAAAATAAAAACTGAAATTGCACCTTTGATTTATCCCTCTACAGTAATGAATGACTGTTCACTCATTTAATAAATATCTATTGAGGGCCTACTCCTCGCTGGGTCCTGACCCAGCCTGGGGAATGCAACAGAAACCAAGATGGACTTTAATTTTTAATTTTTCTCTTTAATTTTTATCCTCTCTCCTTATCCTCTCCCAAACTCCTCAGTCTTTATTAATATAATTTGGGCCTTGGAACCCAGATTGCTGTTTCTTTATGTTTTTTTTATACTTTAAAACTTGTCCTTCAAGAACTATCTTTTGACCTTTACAGTTTTGTGACCTTTTAACAATTCTTACTTAGATTTCATATATATTTTATAGTTTTATTTATTTTTCACTCTTGTTTACACTAGTTTCCCCATTCTCATTTTTATTTTTATTCTACTCTAATTTTTTTTTTAAGATTGGCACCTGAGCTAACAACCGTTGTCAATCTTTGTTTTTTGTTTTTATTTTTTTCTAATTGCTCTTTCTCCCAAAATCCCCCCAGCATGTAGTTGTATATTTTAGTTGTGGGTCCCTCCAGTTGTGACATGTGGGACCCGCCTCAACATGGCCTGATGAGTGGTGCCATGTCTGCGCCCAGGATCCGAACCGGCGAAACCCTGGGCCACCGAAGCGGAGCGCTCGAACTTAACTACTCAGCCACAGGGCCAGCCCCTATTCTACTCTAATTTTTTGAGACAGGCAAAAAGATTCTTTATTTACTTGAATATCAGAGAATGTCTTTTGCAGCTTTTGTGCATGAATTCTAGCCTAATTAGACTTCCAGTTTAAAATGATGCCTAGCTAGTGTCCCCTCATGGAATTGCATGTCACTTTTCATAAGAATAGTTAGGAAGTCACAGTAAAAGATGAAAATGCACATCAACATTGAAAACCAGGGCCGATTGACAACTTTTTCCTAGGATCATAGAGGAATCTCACAAACAGCATCAGTGAAGCTGGACAACCTTGAGGGCTGACACGTTTCAGCTCACAAACAAAGCAGCCTCAATATGTGAATTGTCAAGCAAGGCAGGGAGTGGTCCTTCTGTGGGGAGGGTGCTCCTATTCAGTGGTCAGAGTACTGTTACAGCCTACCCCCTACACATGCACATACCGCTCCACCTTTCTGTAATCCTACTGGTAGCCTGTTTCTCCCTCAGGCTTCCCTATGTCAGCAAACCGCCTCTGAGATGGTCAAGAGAGAGCCCTGGAAGTCATCCTTGATTCCTTCCTTTCCTTACCACCGTCCCATCTTTCCCAGCCACATCTCATCCACCAGCAAGTCTTGTTGAGTCTACCTTCAAAAACATCCCTTAAACATGTAACTCTTTTTCATCACCACTGCCCGCACCCTGGCCTAAGCCACCGTCATCTCACTGGATCACCACTCTAGCCTCCGTTGCCGAGTGCCCTGCCTGCCCCCTCCCAATCTGCACAAAGCAGCCAGTCCAGACTTATTAAAACCGAAATTGCGTCACGCCATACCCTTACTTCAGTAGCATCCAATTGCACCTTAAGTAGAGTCCAAACTCCTTACCATGACCTATAAAGTCCTACATGGTCTGGTCATTGTCTCTGCATACAGCTTCAGACATACCGGCCTTCCATCCGTTCCCCAAGCACACGAAGCTCTTTTCTGTTTGTTCGTGCCTTAGGGCTTTAACATACCACATTCCTTCTGTCTACAGGTTCTTCCTCCTCCTCTTCGCCTGTGAAGCTCCCCCTTATCATTTGAGTGTTAGCTTAAATGGCAGCTCCTCATAGAAGTCCTCCTCAGCTACCATTGCTCTCTCCTACTGCACCCTATTCTTTCTCCTGCATACGGTTTATCACAATTTGTTGTTATTTGATTAATTTATTTTACATGTTTATTGCTTGTCTTCCCTGTTAAAGCTCTATCTGGGCAGAGATCGTGCCTAGTTTCATTTCTCTGTATGCTCAGGGCCCGCCAAATAGTTGATGCTCAATAAACATTTCTTGAAGGAATGAACCGAAAGATTCATCAGATGCTCAACTCTCAGAAAACCACAGGAGAGCAAGTAAATGCTGCTGGCATATTTCAATTTGGAAACATTTCTCCAAAATAAACGGTAAGAGAGGGCTCCCTCCACTCGGCAGCCTTCACACACAAGGCTGCAGTCTTTTTTATGCTCCACTGGAGTAAAGTACCAGAGGCCCCACCAGTGGGGGTAAGAAAAGATCCTGCCACCATCCAACAAAGCCACTTTAAACAATTGCCTCCTAACACCACATATGGGCCTTGAGCTGTGCTTCTCAAATTAATGTTTCACCCACAGACCCAAGAAGAAGACAGCTGGCTTTGCCAGCGGGGGACTAGGTGATTTAGAATAATCTTTCCACTGAGGACAGCTGAAAAAGGTGGGTCACAAATAATGCAACATCAAGCATTTGTAAAAAAAGGAATACGGAAGACTTTACCGTACTAATGTGCAGTATCTCCTGCTTATATTGTTGACAGAACAAAAGATATATATATACACACGCACATATATACACACACACAGACACACACATATATACACACACACACATATATATATATACACACACACACACACCCATATCGTATGCTGCCTTTTGCATAAGAACAATAGAAGGCAGGTGGTAATAAATAAATATCTGTACTGAATGTTTTGATTTGCCAAAGAGAAATGAAAATATAAACCTAATAAACTAACAAAATAAACAGAAATGTTTATCTCTATGTGGACAGAGGGAACATGGTGGAGTGCACAGTGATGAAAACGAGACCTCTCTGCATATTTCTTGTTTTAAAGTTTGAACTTGGGATGATGTAAATATATTCAGAGAACAAAATCAAATAAAAAAGAAAATTACACCATGTCTAAAAGTAGAAAATTAGTGGAAACACATGAATCTAATTGTATGTGTCATAATTACACAGAGAAAAGAATGATCTCAAGTGCCTGCCGGACATATTGTTTTGACTCTCTTTAAAGGAACATTATCTGAGGACATATAAAGCTGCAAAGAAATCTTAAACTGCACTCATTATTGATGTCGGTGTTGTTATATCAGGACTATTTTACCGCTACAATGACTAGAGTTCATCACTCTAAACATGGACAACTGATATGAAAGAATTAAGCATATATTCTATTTTCCCAGTAGGAGCTGTATTTTGGGGCAACCAAATGAACCTACCAATAAGGGAAATTTATTCTTTACAAAATTTCAAGCAAGAAATATGGGAAGAAGTATATAATTAGGAAATCATAATTTTGCAACCCAAATGAAATAATGGATTCAGTCAATGATCACGAATGGATGAAGCCACAAAATGGAAGGATGATGGGAAGTCATGCTAAGGAGGCACGAGGCTGTCGTTACCTGAACCCAAGGACTGAGCAATTCCAGCATCAGTAAGATTGTGTCCTTTTGATGTAATTCAACCCAGATTTCACATCACCACCCATGACATCCCTGTGAAAATAGTAATATCCAAATCTAATCATGTCTTTGTGGCTAACTTCCATTTACAGGAAAATAGCAGCATGAGAAAGCCAACAGAAAAGTTGTGAATGAGTGATACCTGTCAGAGAGCTCCCTGGGGTTCTTTACTAAATCAATGCAATGAGGCACACCTGAAATCTATGTAATGTTATAAACGAATGTTACTTCAATAAAAAACAATGAAAGAAAAAGTAAAATCAGATTTCTGTGCTTAGGTGAAAATTGATAGATTAAAGCTACTAAAGGATAAAAACTAAGATATGACATGTTATATGACAAGCAATTACTTGAGAAATGTTAACCAGCCACCTGCAAGCATCGCACAGTGTGGTAGGTCCTCTAAAGGATGCAGGAGTGCAAGAGACACAGGTTTTGCCCTTATGGATAATAAATTCAAGAGAGTATAATAAAGTCATAGACGGAGAAAACAAATGGAATAAAAAATGATATTATTTTAAAAAGAAGAAAGAGGGATCTACTCTAGATTAAAAGAGGCCTGAAGGACACGACAACCAACTGCAATATACAGGCCTTCATAGTCCTGACTCAAACACACCGCCTGAGGCCATCAGAAAGTTTTGAGCGTTGATAGGTGTTAGATGACACCAAAGCACTATTATTACTTTCCTTAGGTGTAATGATGACATTATGGTTAGACCGTAATTATTTAAGAAAACCTCCATGTTATTTCAGAGATGCATATTGAAATTCTAGGGTTGAAATGAGCTGATGTCTGGGATTCATGGTAAAATAGTTCAAAAACGGAGAGAAGGGGAGAGGAAGGAAGGCAAAGGGAGAGAAGAGGGTGGGAGAGAGAGAAAGATACGAATTATCTGTTAAATCTGCAGATAGATACGTGGGGGGTTATTGCAATATTCTCTATTATTGTGTTTCATGTTTTTCATAAAAATAAGTAAGAACACTGAATTTATAACCTGGTGGATTTATAACGCAGAGTCTTGGCTAATTGGCTAGTCAACTGAGACAAATATTTATCCCTTATTTTGTGTTATATGTCTCCTTTGTGTCTACCAGTTATTCAATATAAAGACATCAGGACTCTGATGCTTTAAGGAGGACATCAAATAACTATCAAGAGGGGGAGGAATTACTTTGCCAAAATCTAGAAATGGCGCTGGAACCCAGAGCTGGAACTCAGCATTCAGTGTAGGACACACCTCCTAGGAATGTCGTGAGTTCCAACGGGTTAGCATTTACTCAGTGCTTTCAGCCACGCATGGTGCATGTGTAAGTGCTAGTCAACTAACCAAGACAGTCCTTTAATGTAGTACTGGGTGCTCTACAACAATCTCCATATTTTCAGTTTTGTTTTATTTTCAATTTATTTGCTTATTGGTATATCATTATACAGTGTACAGGGATTTCTAGATATTGGCTCACATTTCAGTTTGACTTTGTTTTAGGCCATCGTAGGATGTATATAGGGTCTCTATTCTAAGAGCACCAACCTTCCTGGGGCCGTGCAGATTTTCTCATCCTGTCCATAGCTTCCCTCTTTTATCCTTTCTGGAGTTGATTGCCAGTAAAGGAGCATCTTCTCAATGACCATCTCATCTGATGTTCATCTCAACACCGTATAATGATGTCCATAATCAACATCCCTTTGTATGGATTGAAAAAAATAGCTGTTAAGCAATCTTTCATCAGGACCACCTGATAACCAATAATTAAAATATTTTATCCTATGTTTTTGGTTGTTTTGGGATTTTGTAGACATGACCTGTGTTAAATGGCTGGAGTTTCCAGATAAGCTCCCACAAATTCTAGTATTATGTTTGAAGTTCCTTCCTTGTTTGACCATTTGCTATGACCTCTTTAATAGAAAGAATGACCTCAGATCCATTGCTCAGCCATGTTCCCCAGGTAGAGATGGGTACCAAATTAAAAGGGAAAGCATCTATTCTCAAAAAGCCCAGTCAGACCATGCAAGAACATCCAGAGGCCTCTGTGAACTATCTAGAGAACCGAATCTGCTCCATTCATTCACCTTGATGGCTCCCAGTGCTCGTATAGCGGCAAGAAGGTGGTAGAGAGGTGAGAAGGTGATATTGAAGTCACAGTTTGGATTCTTGCTCTGGCCTTCACCTGTTCCAATCTGAGGTCTGAAACTACAGTGCAATTCTGATAGGTCATTGTTGACAATGCCAAGTAGCAGGCTGTCTGGAAGAATTATCAATGAGGCACACAGCAGGTGGTTAGTGCAAAACGGATCTCAGGCAAATGAGAGCTGCGTGTCTCTCTCCCTCTACACCTCCCTTCCTCTCTTTGTTGTCCTGAATGTCAAATTAGCCCCTGAACTTTCTTGAAAGCCTCGTAGTCTCAGGATGTCTTTCAGACAATTTGACTCAATAGTTATTGGATAGAAAATAATTCTTTCTCTGTCTCTCTCTCTCTTTCTCTCTCTCTCTCTGTAGGAGAGAGGGAGGTGAGAGGGAAATAGAGAGAAACTTCTTTCAGATAATTATTTTCTTTATAGGATAATTAAGGTAACACAGGGGACTTCCAAGCACCAAGGTGCACAGGGGCCTGGCCCAGTGGCACAGTGGTTGAGTTCACACGTTCAGATCCTGGGTGCGGACCTGGACCTAGGTACTGCTTGGCAAGCCATGCTGTGGTAGGCGTCCCACATATAAAGTAGAGGAAGATGGGCACGGATGTTAGCTCAGTGCCAGTCTTCCTCAGCAAAAAGAGGAGGATTGGCAGCAGATGTGAGCTCAGGCTAATCTTCCTAAAAAAAAAAAAAAAAAGGAACCAAGGTGCACAAAGATTGGAATTAGTTTCATGCTTAGAAATCAAAGTCAGAAACTACAGGACAAGATGATTGTAGATCCATCCTGACTCCCAAGCCAGGACTCTAGGTCCCATGTCTCTGGAGCTGTGTGATCATCCATCTTGAATGGATCACCTGGTGCTGGACAACGTGGACAAGTTAGTAAGCCACTCTAGGGCTCAGTGCCCACGTTTATACGATGAAGAAGGTGGATTCGTTGCTCATTAGGATCTTGGGAAGTGCTTCTCTGTGGCTTCGTGTACTGGGGCAAGTAGCATGCTTCTAAAACCCCCCAACCCTTGTTTCAGTGGCACATGATAAATGTGCATTACCTTTATCTTACTACCAGGAGAGGGTCTCTAGTTCCATCTCTGCATCAACAGTGAATGACAAATACTGATATCATCAATTTGACTTGGGGTTCTCAATGAGCTCTCACAAGCTGGAATTGCTAATGAGATGCTTTTAAAATACTCCCCTTTGTGTGCTGAAACAACTTTGGAAATTGTAACTTGATAATATATAGGTATTTATTTATAGCCTACCTTTTGGCTGAGATTTGAGATGACATTTTTCTTTCAACAGAACTCTCAAGTGGCACACCATGATTTATAATTGTATTTGTCTGCATATGCTGCAGAAAGTTGAAAAATTATTCAAATCCTGCCAAAATGTATTTACCGTTATTTTTTCTGTTAGCAAGATTTCCACCTTAGAAACATTTTGAAGTCTTCATATAGAATCAAGATTGGACTTTTCAGAGAAAAAAGTGAATGAGAGAGACTCAGACAAGCCTGAAGGAGGTTTTAGAGTCTGAAACTACAATGGAAAGTGGAGGGTAGAGACAGCCCAGCGACTCGCACTGCCCAGTTGCACACTGCCGTTGCACACCGTGTCCTCCTGGGCCACACGAATTAGGAACACTCTCACTCAGCATCTGAGAACGCATCAGAACCAGACCATTGCCTGAGGGAGAAAGGTGGGTTTCTCCCCCTTCTCTTGCCTTATCAGTGTCCTTTTGACAGCTGACCTGAATTCAGGCGCAGAGCTAGAAATAGCATGTATCCTATTGCACATTTCTACTACGCTGATGATTCCAGGTAGAAGTCTCAGCCCACACGAGAGAGTCCGGTAAGGAAGTTTACAGCTGTCCCAGAATTGGTCTCCTCATTCACTTGCACTCCTGATTTCAAAACAGCTAAGACTCGCCCATTTTAACGTCTCAGCGCTTTCGGCTCTCCTGCCCCCTCGCAGCCTTCTTGGGCTCCTCCCACCTTAGCGTCAGCCTCCAGCGGGATCCTCTCCGCCCCTGCCGAGGAAACACCTGCGAATCCTTCCTCAGGGCAGGCAGGGCCCTCCTCCGGTTCTCCCGGCTCAGCCTCTGGGGAAGAGCACCCCAGCCCCAGCCGGGCAGGCAGCGCGCGCTTTATGGGTGTCTGCTGCCCTCGCCACGTCCGGGTGACGGCTGTCCAGGCGGTCTCCCTCCAGACGGCGGACGTGGCTGGTGTTGACCATTGCATGTCTCTGGAGATGTTTGGACATAAAGATATCTCATGAAATGATCTGAATTGAATTCACTATTATTTAATCCTTCTCAATATGTAATTAATGTTCCTGCACATGTTAATGACCAGGGAAAACATCGCTAAGGGAAATGAGGGTTAAAGCGAAGCGGCAACAACAAGCGTCGAGTCCTCGGGGGTTATCTACGTCCGCTTTCCAGGTTGCACAGTTACGTTTCATGGCCTCAACCTGATTTCCAATAAATCAATAACGTCTCTCGCGAGAGAGGAGGAAAGGAGGAAACAGTACTGGGGGAGGAGGGCAGGACTCGGGCCTGCGGCTTTAGGGCATTACCACTCTCACTTTTAAGGGAGGTGGAGTCACTTGCTCAGCCCATCACAGTCAGGAAGGGCTAGAACAGGAAATCTGAGCTCAGGGCATCACGCAGCACTCACGTCCTGCACAACAGTGACTTTAAAATGTTAAAGAAGAAAAGAAAAATGTGCAGATACACCACTGCCAAAGAAAGCCCAGTTGTCTTTTTTTTAAAAGATTTTATTTTTTTTCCTTTTTTCTCCCCAAAGCCCCCCCCCCCCCCCATACATAGTTGTATATTCTTCGTTGTGGGTCCTTCTAGTTGTGGCACGTGGGACGCTGCCGCAGCGTGGTTTGATGAGTGGTGCCATGTCGGCGCCCAGGATTCTAACTTGTGAAACCCTGGGCCGCCTGCAGCGGAGCGCTCCAACTTAGCCACTCGGCGGAGGGGCCAGCCCCGCAGCTTTCTTTCATAAGTTTGCTTCCATATTCCAGAGGCCACAAACACACTATAAATTCTAACAGGGAGGGACTCGTCATTTCCAGTCACCTAGCTTTCACGCTAAGGCCTTCCACCCTCCCGTACCCAGAATCATCTTTCCCCAAGTCACTGCCCCTCGCCCTCTCACTTCCCCCAGGGCTTTGCTCAAGTGTCGCATCCTCAGCCAGACCTTCCTGTGCTCGCTTTGCACGTTAGCCGCCCTGCCCCTCCCCCTCGCTCTCCTCCTGCTGCGCGGCTTTTACTCGGAGCCTCCCGCTGAGACATTGTTTCCTTGTCAGGCCGGTCTTCTGCTCGCTGGAGTGCGAGCTCCGTGAGGACGGGGACTTTTTCTGGTTTGTTCACCGATGTGCCCCCAGTATCCGGAAGAGGGGCTGCCACAGGCGCCTGGCAGAGTCCCGGTACGTATTTCTTGAACGGATGAACGCACAGAAGAGGTGATTCTACAGCTGGCTTAACTGACTCAGAATTAGTGCTACTCACACTTCCTCGATGACTGGAAAATTGGGGGTCATTTTTTTCCCAATTTACTTTCCTACAGTCCAGAATTGTCCTGTCTCTGCGCACCCTACCACTTCCCAAACTATGTCTTACAATTCCTTTTCTCGTTTGCCGCAGGCAACTTTTATCACAAGTCACCGCGCAGACCTAGACGTGTTAATACTAGTTGCAAAGTTTCTTGCAGCAAATCACGTGTGTCACTCACGGGCTCCCCAGTGTCTTAATGATACTACTGCATACAATTCAGCACACAGTTTAGAGATTAAAAAAACTTTTATTGCCAAGATTTGTCCCCGAGGTATAACTTTACTACTCGAATAGCTGATGCTGGGACCATTAATTAAGTTAGATGCAGAGGGAATAATAAAAGAAATGGGTGCTCTCTTTGCTCGCAGAGCTCCCAGTCCCAGCCCCGTGGATCAGGTGCACCTGAAGCTCCGCTTGACGCTCAAAGCCAGGACTGCAGAGGCCTCCACGGAAAGCAACACTGACTTGTTTGTGAAGGACCAATAACATTGAAAGGCAAGCACCGGAAATAGTGAAGGGGCCTAAAAGCATAGGAAATAAAATCTAAAAAGTAAACATCTGTCTTTTAAAATAAACCTGGTTGGCCCATGCCACATCTTTTCTGGAATGAAGCCAGATGGGCATTTTGTTACAGTTAATTTTGAAGGCTTTTTCATTTTTACCCCCGGTTCACCTACTGCAGCTGTCACTGCATCTCAGTAAATGCCATCACCAGCATTTACCGGATGCGTTAGCCAGAAACCCCGGAGTCTTGGCCTCTCTCTGCTACATCCAAGCACCAAAGCTTATTGTCTTTTTTCCCCCATTTAAAAAAATCGACTTGGCCAGTACCCTAAGGAAACCCTGGATTACTGCAATAACCTTTAATTTGGTCTTCTCCCACTGTTGAGTTGAATTGCGTTCCCCTAGAAGATGCTGCAGCCCTCACTTCCAGTGCCTGTGAATGTGAACTTATTTGGAGTAGGACCTTTGAGGATGATCAAGTGAAGATGAATTAATCAGACTGGGCCCTAATCCAACATGAGTGGTGTCCTCATAGAAATCAGACATCTGCGCTCAGAGACACGCACGCATGCTGGGAGAGTGCCGTGTGCACGTGAAGACAGAGATCTGGGTGATGCACCTACAAGCCGAGGGAATGCCGTGAGTGGGTGGCCAGCAACAGCCAGAAGCCAGGAGAGAGGCAGGGAACAGCCTCTTCCTCACAGCCTCAGAAGGAGCCAACCCTGCTGCACTTTGATCTCCTGCTTCCAGCCTCCAGAGCTGGGAGACAACCAATTTCTGTTGTTTAAGCCCCCGGTCTATGGTACTTTGTTATGGCAGCCTCATGAAACTAAATCGCCCATCTGCTCTGCTGTTATTATCTCAAACTCTACTTAAATTTGTAAAAATTATGCAAGCAGTATATTCTCCTTATAAAAACTGGAACGGTTAATTGTGATACGTAGCATTTATAGAAAGCTTCTTTCCATGTGCCAGACACTAAGTGCTTTACATGGGATCGTATCATTTAGTCTCACGTCAGCCCTGTTATCATCTTCATTGTACGGATGAGGAAACTGAGGCACAGTAACTTGCCCGTGGTCACAGGGCTGTGGTATGAGCTGGGATGCAAAACCACATCATGTGGATCCAGAGTGCAAGAGCTCAAACACCACGGTGTGGCCCTTCAATTACCACCTCCAAACGTGGTGCCTGCCCCGAGCCCCTGGAGGTGACCGCTGGTGGCTTTATTGTGTTGTGTGCTGCATTTATGAGTGTGTACAGGTGTGTGCATGTATGCGTCTCTATAGAAAGTATGCAGGCTTAAAACTCCCTAAAAGGATCATACGTATCTTTCTGTAACTTGCTTTTTCTCAATTAATTTATCTTAAATATTCACCCATTTTAACACGCATATACATACCTTTGCTTAATAATCCACTGTGTGTGTGTTTTTAACACTGTGTTGCTTTATCTCATGAGCACTTAGATTTGTGTGCGCTCACGAAGGCAAGAGTTTTCCTTGTCCTCAGAATGCCTCCCAGACAGTGGCAGAGGCGGGAAGACACGGCCCTGCCAGCGGGATGGGGCTTGGGTGGTGGAGGCTGAGGAGAGGTGGGTGGTAGCCACTGGTTCCTTCAACATCACTTTCTGTTGAGAGGAAGAATGTGGGCCTGGACCCCCATATTTGGGATTCACATCCCACTAGGTTTCACTGGTTGAATCAATTAACTTCTCTGAGTTTTATTTGTTACTTTTATCTAGAAAAGAAGACATAATGCTTCCTGTCCTTCCTTGTCTTAAGATTTTCTGTGAGACAAAAATAAAGTATAAAAATAGTTGGTAAACACAATTATTGTTATGGTTAGTGTTGCCTCCACACTGTTTCCAGGTGCTAGATATGGGAAATGTTGCTTGGTAGCTTTGAAATACCAGCCACTCTGTGGGATGACTTTTACTACCTTTATGGAATTGTTGTAAGAATTAAATGAGGTGATGCATGTGAAAAGACCGCGGGACGGTGTCTGGAAGAAGGCAGGTCTGGTGAAATTTAGATTTCCTCTCTTCTGTCTCTCTCTCTTTTTTCATACATTCACTGCATGAGTGTCCTCACCACCTCCCTTTTCATTGGAAGTTCTAGGGTTGACCTTCTCATGATACAAATTCTAAAAGATTTATAACGAGGCAAGCCTTCTAACAGAGAGAGCATTAAATTGTTATTTAATTTTAAAACACGTGGTTTAGTGGCTCCGTCGATTTTGCAGACGAGATTGTGTGGCTGACTCGTGTGTGGACTTTGCTCTCTCAGCACCGTCACGTTCACCTGCACAGAAGACACGCCCGTGTTTCCCTGGTCCGGGTAGCCCTTGTCTCTGGTGGTCCTAGCTTCAGCAGGGACTGCTGCACCCTTAGCCCATACGAACACGGCCTGTCTGAGCCTGCGCCATGCTGCTCTGAGTAGTGGAATCGACAGCAGCCCCCGCCTCTGTTCTCTCGAGTTAAGAAAAGGATACAGATGGCTCTCTGCATATAACAGAAAATTAAGGCAAGAGAGCCAAATTTGAAGAGATACCCATCAAACCATGGTGATGGCTCTGCATAGGGATTTACTCCATCAGGAAGAGAGAACTGGAGGCCAGCCCCGTGGCTCATTCATAAGTCTGCATGCTCTGCTTCAGCAGCCCGGGTTCATGGATCCAGATCTCAGGCACAGACCTGCTCTGCCCATCAACCATGCTCCGGTGGCCACCCACATACAAAATAGAGGAAGATTGGCACAGATATTAGCTCAGAGCTAATCTTCCTCAAGTGGAAAAGAAGAGGAAGCTTGGCAATAGATGCTAGATCAGGGCAAATCTTCCTCAGCAAACAAAAAGAAAAAAAAATTTTAAAACAAAAAGAAGAGAGAACTGTGTGTTTCTCATTTGCCTGGCTCTGCAGCTGTTATCCTGACATCTTTGTCAGTGTTCCTGCTGCCATTGCATTTTTCTCATAATCTGTGCCATGTGAGTCCTTTCTGGGTCTCTAAGTGGGTCACTCCCGTTGTGGGGTGAAGGCTCCTCACAGTGACCCCTAATTGTCTGCAGACTGCTCCTGATCTACCATAATGTATTTCTGGTGCCCACAAATGACCACAGGGTGGTCCTTCCCCTTGGGTATCTTTGGGGGCTACCTTTTGGGGAGTAGACTCCCATACTTTGAACCTCAAAGAAAGTTTAAACATAGGCTCACGGGCTCAGATGACAATTGCAAACTCATGGGCGAGGGTAGGAGAGCTATAAATCGCCTGATCTAGGTTCCTCATCCCTTTGAAGGAAGATCTTGGGGCCCGGGGGTCAGAAGCAGGGACTTCAGAAGGCGCCTCTGGGGTGTTCTCTCCTCTTCTGTAGCACCTCACATTTGCCTCCTTTTTCTGCACTTTCGTCTCCATATCCTTTCCCCTCCTAAAAAAGCTGCGTTTTCACCCAACACCTCAGTAGGCTCCAGACTCTGAGGAGACTCACACACTTTGAGGAACGCTGGCCGCATAAGAAAGCCCAGTTCTTCAGCCTGGGGCCGGTGGACCTCCTGCCTTTCCTGGCCCGTGCCCCCTGCAGCTTCCTCTCTGCTCATCTCCTGCACCCCTTCACTCTACCCTCAACTCCAGGCAGTGGTCATTTGGCCCAAAATGAACTCTTAACATTTTTCAAACACATGGAGTTACATCAAACTTCAGGTCCTTTGCACTGACTCCACTGGTCTGTTCTCCTCTTCAAAAGCCTTACAAAGTCCAACTTACCCTGAGAGCACCAGTTAAGAGCCTCTTGTCGCGTGATGTCCCCATGTCCCCTCCCTGGCCTGCGCCCTCCGCTTTCTTCCTCCTCAGGTCACACTGCCCCACCTCTCCCTCTGCCGGTCACCGCTGTACTCTGCTGACACTTCTCCTGTTGTCCTTGTCACACTACGGGAAGCCCAGCGCACCCCCTCCTGGAAGTGCGTGCTGCTCCCTGAGACGCACTCTCTTTCTCGAATGTTCATGCGCATCCTCTTAACCTGCCTTTCGGCACTTGTTAGGTACCTTCTATCTTGAAATTGCTGACAGCACTTGCTATGTGTCAGGCCCTATTCTGAGCACCTGGTGTAAATTAACTCAAGCCTCGCGTCAACCTTTGGAAGTAGGTGTTACTGTTTCCCCTCGATTTACAGATGAGGAAATGCAACAGAGAGAGGCTGAGGGACTCTGACGTCACACCACCACTAAGGGGCTACAGTCAGTCTGGCTCCGAGGCCTTACTCTGCGTGGCCTCTCTCTATGCTTTGTATTTTTTGTAGTTATTTGTGTTCTTGTCTTCTGACTTTTTTTCCTATCATCTTTGCATCTCTTTGGCTTCTAACACATGGTTGGCACTCCAAACACTGGAGAAATGGACTTATGTGGTGATGATTTCTTTAAGGAGGTCCTTGAATTCTAAATTTGGGGAACCCTTCGGAAAAAACTTCCAATATATTTGGGAGTGGAATTTCCAGTGATGGTAAAGGCCAAAGCATGAATCCTTTTTGGCAGTTGGTTTTTCATGATTTTTCTTCTCCTGTGTACCTTTCCAAGCAGTTTTCATTTTCATTTGTTTTACATTTTCTTAAGATATGTTCACACTTATATTTTAAACGATGGAAAGAAAAAGATCACTTGCGAATGCCAACTGGGAAGAGTGTTTGTTTTAAACAATGCTGTTCCGGTGCACCAGCTGCTGTTGCTATGCCTGCATATTGGTTGCTAGGGAGAGTGAGAGGAATTAAGCTTGTGATGTCAAGATGACAAGTTGCTTCAACCTCACATTTTATTGGCTGGGATTTTTCTGGGATGAGGAATCCTCAACCTCAAGCAATTGGAAAGGTACTTGTTTTTAACTTACAGAAATAACTCAAACTACAGAGAGAATTGTTATAATCTAGTTGTTTTCCAAGGGTGGAAGGAATATGGTAGTTAATACAGATTCAGAATTCGGACAAGAGTTTTACAAGCTTACGTCCGCCAAAAGGATGATACACACCATTACAGAAGGCTAATACCACGTTGTGAAGTGAGAAAAGAGCTGCGTTTAAAATCAGGATAACTTATGTGTCCAGAAAAGAATTCGTTTAGATTTATCAGTTGCCATATCAACACAGATAAAGAAACTTCACCATTTTGGAGATTGTCCCACCGGGAGTGCAATTTGTAGATTCCTGTTTATACAGGAATATTTGTGTGCACATATCATGATTTTGCCTGTATTTTACATACCTACTCATTCAACAGGAATTCCTTAAGCACTGACTAGTGCATGTAAAACCTTGTCCGAAGCATGACGGCAGGGTGGCCCCCTTTCCCAGTTTGAGTACTGTCACAGGACAGTTTAGTACTGAAGGTCTCGTGTCCTGGGAAACCCCTAAGTCCCGAGCCAGCAGAGACAATTGGTCACCATACAAGGGGAAACAAAATAAGACTAAAGCAGTCCCCAAAAACTTTCATCATGGCTGGAAAACAAGTTGAATACCCAAATAAATAACCAAAGAACGCAAATAATAAAAGCTTGCATTTATTGAAGGCTTGTGAGGTACATTCTATTTTTATCCCCATTTTAAAGATGGGCAAACTGAGTCACAGTAAGGGGAAGTAGCCTATTTAGGGCAGGAGCCAGAATTTAGACCCAGGAAGTTTGGATTTGGAGCATGTACTACATGAAGAGGCAGGAGTGCCAGGGACGCAGCACCGAGCATCTGGACGACTATACTTTGGCTCTGAAAAGTGAGCAGGATTAAGAGAGCCAGGAAGAAGAGTGTCATAAAAAACAGGAAACGCACAGCCATGGTCTGGGGGAAAGAGCAGGCCACAGCTTCTCTCTCCAGAGACGGAGGAGGTAGCCTTGGGGAGGAGGACAGAGTCCCGTCTCTGCCAGCGCACACGCTGAATGCGAAGGCGGAGAGAAAGAATGACAGAAAGACGCAGCTTGCCCTGCAGAGCTTTAACTCTCAGTCAAAGAAAAGGTCCCCGGCAGGGGCTGAGGCTGGAAGAGGGCAGCGGAGGTTTGCAAGCTCCTTTCTGGGGCTGTTTTCGGAAGGCCACAGGTGTCCTACAAGAGGATTCCTGAGCAGTAGGAAGGAGTCGAAATTGGTTACTGATAACTTTTAATTCTAACATAGCCATATTATAAAAAATTCTGGAAAGCAGAAAAAAAAAGAGAGAAATCCTCCATAAAACCCAGTATAATTTTAGGTCTTCATCTTATGTTTGTTTCTTACACACTAAGAGTCATGGTAAACCTGTATATCTGAATCCTGCATTTGATTTTTACTTGATTTATTATCGTAAGTATTTCCCATGTTATTGCATAGTCTTTATAACCATCATTTTAACAACCAGATAATATTCTGTCCTGGGTATATTCCACAATTCCCTTAACCATTCTACTTTGCTGATATTCAAGTTTCCAATGTTTTCCTTTCATAAATGAAGCTAGAACGTCTTCAAGCTTGTGTTTTTCCCACAGTCTAACTCTTTGTCATGTGGATTTTATATCTTGTCTTTCTTTAGCTGCCATGTGGCTATAAGGCAACAAGATTCATTTTTCACACAAACATACACATGCTAATATATCTAAGGATGTGTCGTCTCCTTTAAAGAAGCAAAAAGTGCCTGGAGAAGTATTTACTTATTTCACGGGCATTGCTAACTATTATGAGTTTTGGATTTGTTTCCTTCTTTGTAATTCCTTCAGATAGAGCCTGGGTCACCTGGAAGAGTTAGTTGTGTTTTGTCTATAGCCTTAATTCCTTCTTCAGCCACGTCATGCCCTGCTTTAGAGACTTGGTGCTGAATAACCTGGGCTGGATCCGAACCCTCGTCACTACCCAGAAGAATTCACTTCAGAAACTCCCACCTCTGCCTCGCAGCTTCTGACAACGGTCCATCCTCCTGTGTGTCTCTCTCCTACGCTCATTCCTCCATGGCTGTTGCTCTTTGAGCTCTCGTTTAGACCTCTGGTTCCTTGACTCATCTTGTTTCTTCCAGACTTCACACCAGCTCCTGACGTCAGCGTTTCTCTCCCGTGCCCATCACTTCGCCCTCTTGCAGCACCCTTCTCTCCTTCCGCATCTGTCTGCTGACCCTGTGCGCTGATTCTGTTTCCTGGATCCATCCATCTGGGTGCCTTCTCCACTCCCACACCTGACCGAGAGCCCTGCTGGGGTTGGGTAGCAAAGGGACACCTTACAAATGGGATCTCCCATCAAGCTGCGTCCTCAGGGCTGCTCAGTAATCCTTCCATTCCAGGGCCACCCCTGGTTCCTCTCTCCCTCAGCTCCTGGCTCTGGAACAACTCTTTTGCTTGACGACGTAGAGAAAACAAAGGCTGTCAAATGTGAACTTCCTGACCTTTCTGCTCTACACCTGCAAATTTGTCTTTATTTAAACCCTGCCTTTCTTCCTTCTTTCCTTTCTGAGAGGAAGCATTGCTGCCATCCTGTCCAGTGCTAACCCTTCCCCCTTCCACTGACGCCACCCATTCCAGACTCCTCTGAGATTGTGTGCCATCAATAATAGGTTCTCTTCCATTTCCATGGGCTCCTTCCTTCAGCATGGAGATACTTTAAGACTCTCCCATTTTAAAGGTGAGAGGAGTACAGATTTGCATTAAGTGCCTACTGTATGTTGGTTACTTGAGAACGTATTATCTCATTTAATTCTCATAAAAATTTTATGAGTTAGGTGTTATTATCCCCATTTTTCAGATAATAAAACCAAGACTCAGAAAGGTTAAGTTAACTAATGTTTTAGGTTAGTAAACTGGCTTGGTCTAATGGTGAAACCATGCATGCTACCTCCATTAGCCCACTCTTTCCCTTCACAACCTTGTTTGTTAATCAAGTAAAAAATTGTTCACTTAAATTCCACTTCAATGTGGTTTACTAGTGAGCTGTTTACATGGGAACTATTGAAAACATATCTACACACTGACTATACAATCAATAGCTTCTTAACCAAATTAGAGCACACTTTACTAGTCAGCGGTACAGAAAGAAACTCCCTTGACCACTTGTTTCTTTAACTATCCACTTGTGGGTTTTACTCACCACCTGAAGCAACCGTTTCCAGAGGAAAGGTAAAACACGTATGACTAGTACTAGTTAGTGGTATGCTGGTGAAGGTTTAACAACTGCTCTCTGAATACGAGTCCTTGATTAGTAGTGTTGCCAATTTCTATGGTGTAAGTACTCCCACCATGCGGAGTATTTAATAATGGCTATTTTAATAACTGTCTTGGAAAATTCCTAAAACTTTAGCAACCAGAAGCCTATCTGAGTTGGTCCCAGCACACTTCGAATTAGCTAACAGTTGTTGAGTGCTTACCAAGTGTTGTACCCCTCTAAGTGCTCGATGCGTTGTCTCAGTCAATCTGACAGGACATTGTGTCCATTCTACACATGTGGAAACCGAAAGATGAAGTAAATTTTCCAAGGACGTGCCGTAAGTGTGGAAGCTGGGATTGTACTGGACATCTAAAAATGCTATCTCCCTTTATGAAAAAACCTGCAAATACCTCACTGTAACAGCCTTATTTTTTTTAACAACTTAGAAGGATCTGGTTTGAATTTTATCATATAACTTATAACAAATGTATATTTGAAGTAAATGTGTACATTTCTACCTGAGTGGAATTAAGTAGCAGGACGGTGGGAGTCTGTTCTCTGTGTTTGGTAGACCTGATATTAGCTGAGGGCTCAGCGTGGAGCACAACCCACAAGGAATGCTGAAAGAACGCAGCATAATGATTCTTATCCCTCCATTAAAATTCTCTAAAACCTCTGTAAGATATGTAAATGGATTTAAGATAATTAAATATTTTATATTTACATCTCTTGACAAAGTAATACCACTCCTGGGAATTTATCTTTAGGATCTAATTCAAAAGGGGGAAGAAAAAAAGCACTAGGCAAGAAAATGTTTATTGAAGTGCTAGCTGCATAAGTAGAGAAATAAAACATAAATAAATATCCAAGAATAGTGGAACAGTTAAATTACAGTACATTTCTTCAAAAGATAAGAAGTTCATTTAGCAAGAAGGAAAATTGAAGCAGATACAAAAGTTCTTCCGTGAGTCGATCATGTAACACAGGGGGCCACGTGACAGAGTGGCTGAAAGTACTCGCTTTGGATCTGGACCTACCGGAACTCAGTTCCAGGTCTTTCGACTTGCCACGCACCCTGGAGCAAGCTGGAGCAAGTTGTTTAACTTTCCGGAGTCTCAGTCTCCCCTCCGCAGTGAGGCCAGTGCTCCCAAAGCCTTTGTGGGGACTCAATGAGAAGGCGTGGACAGCGCCGAGGACAGCCCTGGCACACTCATGTGTCACCTGTGCACGTGGGCAGGGGCCGGCGGAGAACATGGACAAAGCAAAGTAACCGATGCTTTCGGGCAGGGAGGTTGTGGATTAGCTGCTTTACGTTTTTCAAAAATTATGTGACATATGATAAACTACTACTCATGAAAAAAGAAAATCTCTTTTAAAATATCCTACGAATTCAGCTTCCCTCGAATCTGGACTTTTCTTCAGTTCAAACAAGCGAGCTCACTCAGTCTGTGCCCCATGATTCCTCTCAGGCAGCTCACGAGCATGGCTGACGCTTCTGTGCTTCCTGCTGCTCACGAACCGTTGAGATTGCCACCACTCCCCGGTTCACCCAATTTCCACCAAAAAGATGTGGAATTAGATTCGCTTTCATGCTGCAAGGATACACGTAGAGTCACGCTCATCTGACAATGATGCTGATGTTGCCGCGTCCTTTGGATTCCTGCTCGCATGCAGCGGGTATCTTGTAACCTTCCAGGCTATCAGATCACACACTACTGCTTCTCTTCCTCCTCGTCATCTTCCTCTCATCAGACTGAAATGGGTACACGTGAAATAAAGGGGCCTGCCTCTTCCCTGGACCTGCAAACAACTTGGAATGTTTCAACACCAAACCTTAGTTGAAATAAATAGATAGATAAATAAATAAATAAATAAAAATCTTATTTAGGTGGACAGCTTGTTGGATCCACAGTGCAATATTTGGATCACGATTTTACTCAAAGCAAGATTGTTGGGTCATTATGATAGAGTTCCATGTAGCAAGAATCGATAATAACTACCTTGGTATAAATTATTTTCTTTCTTGGGGACCTCAAGACTCAGAGAAATTTTTAGAGAGAATAGGCTTCTGAGTCTTCAACTCAAGCAGAAATCAAATCCAGAGCTGAGGGTAAGTGTCAGGCTTGTCGCCTCCTGCTCAATGAGAGAGCCGCGCTGGAGGCACGCCCGGCCCGCTCCGCTTCCGTGTATCTGTGGGGGCGTTTTATTCAACCAAGGAAGTCTTTTTGCCTAACCAGGGCAACTACTGATGAGAATAAAATTGATAGGAGATGAACAGTTAACAGCTGCAGATACATGGGAACAAGAAATAAAAGAGCCGTAGTCAAACTGAAGAATATTGCTGCAGTATATTATATTTGACATTTACTGCTGTGTCTAATAATGCATCCTCACTTCTCTCCAGCAGCCATGTTACTCCATTACTTTAAATTTTGGAAGCTTTTGTTTTTGAAAAATGACAAAAATCTCAGTTCTCCACTCCTCATTAGGGTGCATATTTAATTGTGTCTCTCTGTTCATTATATTTGAATGTTGCCATTCAGCCAGAGGAGTGCTGGCAAAAATCATGTAAATGGCTATGTCTGGCTTTTCCGAGGTATTTAAAATTCTATCGTTGTTTCCATAAGCCACAGACAGTGGGTTATTTTTCACGGACAGACAGTGTGTTCTTCTCTTGGGGTTTTATGGACAGACTGTAGAAAATGATAACACAATGAATGGCGTGCCAGCTCGACTCTATCAAGGACTTGAATCAGCTGCTTCAGACAGAAACTCAACGTGGCGGAGCGCGCTTCAAATAGCTTCGCAGGTTCAGGCTGGAACACAAAATTTCAGCATCTTCTGTGATTAACTCTCATGAAAGATTGATGCCATTTTTCACAACAAATTAGGGCTCAGGTGAGGGAGATTCCGGAAAATGTGTGTTCAGGTGGCGACCTGAATAAAATCAGTAAGATCTGCGTGCCCAAATTAAAATAGAGGTGTGAGCCGTCTTCAGAATGGTGACGGGTTGGCTTATGGAGGAAGGGACAGCGAAAGGGGATCCCCCGCTTGGCGACTCATGGTCCTTTCCATGTTACACGAGAGTTTTTATGATTTTCTAACACCATACATATTCACTAAAGCTCGTTCCAGCCTCTCCTTCCCTGAAGCGAAGTCTCTTCACTGTAATTGTTCAAAAATAAGTTCTTCTGAGGTTAATTTAGAATTAACCCTAACTTAATCATAGTCGTTAGAGATTCCATTTTATTGTTTCTTTTTAAACCTGTTGTGGAAAAGTAGTCTAAATAAAGTGATTTCTTAAAACTGTCTCTAAGGAGTGTGAAGAAATGTCTATTTGTAGTTAATGATCCAGAAAATCAAGAACTACCCCCAGTTTGCCAGTAAAGAATATTTTTTTATCAGTTTGAAATTCTTTTTAATGGAAAAAAATTCACATGGAATTAATTTTTATGCATAGCCTTTAAAGCAAACTTAAATCCCCGGTTACTCAGGTGTGACGTGATGTCTAGATCTCTTTTCTAGTTCTATTTCTTCTGAGAAGCCTAAGTTTATATGTCGATTCTCTTTATCCAAAGCTATTATAGCCGCACTTTTATAATTATTTGTAATTAACTGCTATTAATTATATTATAATATATTATAATTATGTTATATATTATATAATATTAATTTTATATTTAATATTACTTAATTAAAATTAATTTAAAATAATATTAATTATATAATATTAATGTTATATGTTAAATATATAGTTATAATATATATTGTATTAACTATTATAATTATTAGTATTTAATTACCAAATTCATTATTCAATAAATTATAATAATGTTACATAACACACACCAAAACAGTTTGTTTTAAAGCAGTGAAAAATTTCAACATTACATCCTACGTTTCCCATTTAATATTTTTCTAATCATTGTGATTGATAAACTTGTAAAGAAATGATATTGTGCAGTACACAGAGAAAAAGCATCATATTTTTATCTAAAAAATAAAAGAGGAAAATGCAGCTGCAAATACTCATAAAGTATAACATTCTTCATGATAAATCTATTTTATTCCCTCTTCTATTTATGTCTCATCCACACTTGGAAGGAAATAAGGTGGTTTATCATTAGGGTGACCATATAATTTATCATCTGAACTTTTGGGAGTGAAAGGTTTTAGTATTCATCACACTGGGGCAACAGGCATAAACTGGCACTATCCCGGGAAAGCTGCAACCTACAGCCTCCCTGTTTACCAAGAAGCTCAAATACGATAAAACCACTACCCAGGCAACATAATACAACAGGAAAAAGAAAGAATAAGGAGGAAGAGGTAGAGAAAGACCATTCAGGAATGCCTGCCTGACTTTGGTCTGTCCAGACACAACATGTATCACTTAGCAGGTTGAGAGTTGGGGTCCTCCTGCCTCACTATTTGCTAAATCATTAAGGATACTGCAGCGGTCAGGGGAGGCTAACCGCTGTGATGAATCCGCAGTATCAGTGGCAGAAGACGATCAGTGTTTGTTTCTCACTCCCGTCGCAGTTCAGTGTAAATTGGTGAGCAAGTGATAATTGGTGGCCTTGGCTTACCAGCCTAGGCAGACAGAGGCTCTCTTCTCTTGAACTTGGGACAAGTGAGGCAGCCTTGGGTGTAAACATTCAGACAAAAAGATGGGAGGAGAAAGAGGGTGTGGAAGATCTCATGGAACTTTTGTCCTATGGCAATTCTGAAAGCAACATGCATCACTTCCTCCCACATTCCATGGCCAAAACTCAATTGCATGACCCCACCTAACTTCAAGGAAGACAGGGGACTGTGGTCTGAGCTGTTGACCAGGAGGAAGTAGAAATGGGGTTTGGTGAACACATAGCAATCTCTACTATTCTCCACCATTTTTGTTGCCAAGTATTCATTGTGCTCTTCCTCCTATACATAGAGTAAGGAAATCTCATAGAGTTCCTGCGTGGAGCTCCAACTCTAGAATCTGGGGGACATGCCCAGTTCTCTTTATCAACTTCAGATGTGGCTCCTTATGATCTGCTGACCTATGAATTAGAAAGGCAAATTTTCACCTCCCAACCCTCTTCCTCCATATATTCAGCAAACCATGGCGGAAGAGGGATAAACGCTATTTTCCCACATTTTCTTTAGGGAAAACAGATAATAGTTGACTAGAAAGCATTTTTTTCTTAACTTTGCATTTGCAGAAGCTTGCATTATTCTTTAGCTTCAATCACAAATGTCATCTCCTTTCCTTTTCGGTGTGATTCCTTTCGAGAAATCGCCAAAGTGTTTGCAGCATAGTAAGGACACGTTGAATCTGTTTGCTCTCCTGTGGCTCAGATTGGTAACTCTGCAGGACTTCGTGAGACCCTCTACAGCCCTCATTACTTAAAGCGTATAATGGAGTTAACAAGGAAAAGAGCTTCTTTATCAGTGATTATAAGGATTATGGAAGAAGATTTATGAGCTCTAAAAAAGTTGAGCAAATTACTTCTGAACCAAGATACACAGGAAAAGAGGAAATAGTATAAAAGCGGAGTTATTTGGTTTCCTGGTGTTCAAATTACTCTTAACTGGCTCATATCTTTCTATGTCTCCCTAAACGTGGGTCCTTTCCATTTGTTTGCTTTTAAGTTTAGCACCTAGGAAGCACAATGATATCACTTCATTTTGTTGTTACCACTGTAGAGAACTAGGAAAATGTGTGAAAGTCTGATAATATTTATTGAAGATTTTAAATCCTGAAATAAGAATAGAAGAATTGCAAATAAGCAGTTTTCTTTTTAAGGTTTTTACTTCAAAATAACCTTAGGCTTACAGAGGAGCTGCACCCATAGTACACCCTTCACCCAGTTTCTTCTGGTGTTAACATCCAACAGAACTATGGTGCAATTTCCAAAAGTAAGAAATTAATTTAGTATAATGCTATTAACCAAACCACTGGCTTTATTTGGATCTCGTCATTCTTTCCACTAACGTCCATTTTTTGTACCAGCATCTGATCTAGGATCCTATATTGCATTTTATTGTCATGTCTCCTTAGTCCCCGCCAGTCTGTCTATTACTCATTATTTCCTTGGCTTCCATCACCTTAACTCTTGTGAAGAACATTTTCAGATATTTTGTAGAATGTCCCACAGATTTATTTTCTCTGAGGTTTTCTTATGGTTAGACTAGGGCTAGGGAATTTGGGGAAGGATAGCACAGAGGTAAAGTGCCTGCCTCACTGAATCGAATAGGGAGCACCTCAATCTGACTAACCCCTAGTGGCGCTGCCCTTGATCACTCGATCACCTGACGGGTAAGCGGTGCTGTCAGCCTTCTCCACTGTGAAGGTACTACTTTTCTCTTTGTCGTTAATAAACATTTGGGAGAGATACTTTGGGTCAGTGTTTGTGTTTTATTTCCTACTGCAGGCGCCTGCTTTCCCCCAGGTTCTGGGTAGTTCATGCCTGCAGCCTCAGCACTCTGATGAGTAAGAGAAAATTTGTGAACTTGCTGTTTATTCAGGAATTTTGTCGCATTTGAGAGCTTTGCTGTTTCCACCCCTCAGCAGAAACCAGAAATCCAATATTTGAGGTTTTCTCTTAATATTAACAGTTTTTGTTAGTTAGTTGTTAGAGTGGTCTATACTCCAGCATCCATTCCATTCTAGAAGATAAATCTTCGTCAAATTTTATCATTCCACGTCTCCTCCCAATGACTGGTTTTGGAATAGGATGTGACTCCCTTTTGGCCAAGGAGAGAAAGTGTGCTATGATTCTCCTAAGGAAAACGTCCTTGCGCCTAATAAAGAAATAAATAAAAAGTAGTTCATCCTCTTCTACCTCTGGATATGACTATTTCTGGATATATTGCCTGAAACTATGACTACCACCTTGCTTCCATTATGAAAATGAAGCCAACGCAGAAGATAGTAGAACAAGAAAGTGGAAAGAACCTGGATCCTTACTGGCAGTTTTCAGCTGCTGTTCCAACCACCCATGGCACTGAGCCTGTCTGTGGATTTCTACTTAGATGCAACAGTATATTTCCCTATTGTTTAAGCTCAATTTGATCCTTGGTTTTTCAATTACTTAGCTTGTAACTGTTGTCTCCACTTTAAATGAAAATGATTTTTGTGCAAAATACTAAAATTTATTTATCTGTTCTACTGTTCATGAGTATTCAGCTTGTTTCCAGTTTTTAGCTTTTGGGAACAGTGCTGCTGTGCATATTCCAATACATGTCTTTTGGTAAATATGTCCATGTTTCTTCCATCTGTGTACCTAAGAATGAAACTGCTCAGTTACAAACTTTGTGCATGTTCAGCTTTGATAGAGACTACGTAATACTTTTCTAAAGGGGTTATGTCTATTTATACTCTTATAAGAAATATGTGAGAATTACAGTTGCTCCACATCTTTGTCAACACTTGGTGTTATCAGACTTTTCATTTAGGCATCCTGATCCATGTGTACTTGTAGTAGCATCATGTTGTGACTAATGATATTTATTTACATATTAATATTTATATTCATATCCATTCTTTATCAATTTCTATATATTGCATCACTTTAGAATCATAGCTTGTGCAATTGTTGGTAACCACCACAAGACAGTTAATATTCAGGCAAACTAAAGTTTTTTTTACTGTACTTGGAAGTAAAGTGGTGAAAGGGAGAGATATTAAGCTTAAGTGTACACTGTCCAATGAGTAAGTCTGGTCCATTTCTGCAGGTAGAGTTGTTTTGTAAAGTGAAGTAGCAAGAAAAAACAAAAGGCAGAAACTGCTTCAGTGTGTAATGTGACAAATGAAACATACTCACCAAGTGGAGAGACAGGAAAAGGGCGCGATGGAAAGATGTCTTCATCAAGTCACTTATCCTTTTGGACTCACCTGTGGAGTAAAGTATGGACTTAAAGGATTTCTATATTCTTTTTTCCCTTGTCTGTAACATTCTATAGTTATTTATTTTCTCCTCAAAAATTTTCTTTGTGGGGCCGGTCTGGTGGCGCAGCTGTTAAGTGCACACGTTCTGCTTTGGCAGCTCAGGGTTCCCCAGTTTGGATCCCGGGTGCAGACCTACACAGCGCTTGGCAAGCCATGCTGTGGCAGGCATCCCACATATAAAGTAGAGGAAGACGGGCATGGATGTTAGCTCAGGGCCAGTCTTCCTCAGCAAGAAGAGGAGGATTGGTGGCAGATGTTAGCTCAGGGCTCATCTTCCTCAAAAAAAATTCTTTTCTTTGCATTCTTTTAATCCAAATATTGATTATCATACACAAAAAACCCTGAGACGAAGTGTGGGGTCAGGAGGGTTCCTGGAAACTCAAATCGTTGCCTGTGACCCCTGGAGAACAGGGGCCTTGCTGGGCAGTGGTGACACGGACGCTTCCTCGGAGAAAAGGGTTCATTTCTTCCGCTGCTGAAACTCATACTTGGGAAGCATAGTAGTAAAGGTCGACGTTCCACAAGTTGGGACACGAAGAGCTTGGTTGTTGGTTTCAAGAGGAGAGAGAGCTAGCGGTGAGACAGACAAATAGCTAGTGGGGCCTCAAGACCGCCGACAACAGCGTGTCTACACGTAGCAACCTAAACCCCTGCTACAACTGTCTGCAAGTCTGCCTGTTTATTTGGATCCTAGATTGTGGCTGAGAACAGGGCCAGATCGTTTGTCCAGTAAATACGTTAAAGTTCTTTTAAACGTCAGCGGGGACAACTTCTTGGGCAGTGGTGTTAGTATTTAAAGTTTGTTTATATAAGCAGTTGTCTTCTCTGACATTAATGCCTCATTTTCCATTTGCTTTGAAATCTGTGTGAAAACATCCATGCACGTGATGGTTTCTAGTTTTCAAGTGTAATTAATGATAAAAGCATTTCCTTCTCTTTTATAATCATGGTTTACTCTTCATTTGAACCTGTCAGACAATACTTAATGTTGGCCATTAAGTGTTTCAGCGTATTACAGGTCTGCTCTGTTGATGCGCTAACAGCATCCCCCTGTGACATGGATAATGGGATGTGCGTTTACTCGGCACCCTGGTTCTGGCGGTTCACCTCTGACGGTCAATCTAATGTGGGCTCAGAGCCTCTTGGAATTTTGTACTCAAGGGCCATTTATTTGGGGCATGTGGTGGTGAGTCCTGGTTTTTCTTTAGAAATAGTGCAATCTTGGCTGGTCGAATCATGGCCATTCCTACCTGTGAAGTGCATTTTTGTTTCTAGAATACTTCCTTAATTTCTATAATTTTCAAAAATGTGCAGAGGGCAGCATCAAATGAGTGTGCCCCATGGAGTATCATAGACGTGCGTCTGATGCCAGCTCCCTTATCTACCAACCACATAGCCTTTCAAAATTCATTTAATCTCTCTCTCTGCCATCTGAAAAATAAAGACAATGGCATTTACCTGGAAGGGTTTTTGCCAATTTAGATATAGTAAATTTAAAGTACCTGGCACAAAGTGAGCTCTTCATTCTCAGCGGTCATTTTAATCATGAGAAGCAGCCCTCGTCCTCACGCACGTGTCGTGTCCTTGGTGACAAAACCCTCCGTGTCTCTGTAGGGATGTGATAAATAGCTGGGCCTCCGAGCAGTAAAGAGTGATGAAACTACAGAGACGATGGAACATAAAGATGTGTTTTCCTTCTTTTATGAAGTGGATTCTGTTAAGATAAATACTTAAGTATAAAGAAATTATGCCAACGATTTCTTCTTTCAGGCAAGAATTGAAGTAGAAAAAAGTGAATTTTTATTTTTAAAAAACTATTCTTTTAGTAGCTTTTAATTTCCTTTTAAAAGAAGTTATCCTATTTGGAGAAGATAAAGTCTACTCAGATAAAATTAAAAAGACATCTTTGTGATTTGTAGACAATGGCATGCGTCCTGAACATCGTTATCACATAATAAAGATTTTAGAATTTCTTTTAAGTATCCTCTTATAGTGGTGTGGCTTTGACATTATACTTAGTAACTCTTTTTGACACCAGGGAAATATATCAGTGAGCTTTTTCTAAGTAGGATTTTGGTCAGAGATTATATTTGCTTGTTTTGTTTAGGTCCTTTTTATCCGTATGGAGAATGTTGTTCCAGGCTACATCTTTTCCAATAGTTCCTAACACTTTGCTCAGGCAGAAGACGCCACAGTTGTGTAGCATTTGGGGCAGAATTAGAAGACTAGATTTGAACGATGAGTTAATAGAACCTAAGACCGGCTTTGCAACCCTGAGTAGGAGACACTGGGGCTCCTGAATTGGCTAATTCGTATTGAACACCCACTATGGCGGACATTGTTTAGGTGCTTCAGCAACATTAGTCAACAAAACAGACAAAGCTCTCTCCAGAGCCCATACTCTGGGGCGGGGGCCATCCGTCACCCTGCAGAGAGAAGAGTGTGAAGCCAGAACTATTGGGTGGGAGCAGGTGCTCACATCTTAACATGGTCCCTCCGTCTCTGACTTCTCAAAGTTTACTGGAAGCCATGGGATCCCAAGTCCATTTTGCTGCCTCTGTCTTATAACCAGCTCTGTTGTCAGAGTCCAACGGAGCAATCCCCCACCCCATGTCCCACACAGAGCGCTGAGTGTCACTGACAGCCACAAGGTCCACCGATGAGACTGAGCCTGTGTCCAAGTGAAAAAAAACGTTCAGGGAAAGGTCAGGCCATGCACCAGCTGAGCTCACTCCTCCATAGGGCCCGCTAGACAATCCAGCCCTGAGCCGGGTTTGTCCGCTTTGCCCGGCAGAAGAATTACCTGGGATGCACGCAAAGCTGGCTGAGTCGGGGCAGGAGTCTACTTTCAACAGCACCCTCCTCCAGCTCTCTGCCCAGTAGTGGTGGTGCAGGGTGTCTTACACTTAGGGCTCTGCCTAAGTATTTCCTGAGGTCAGGGAGTGACAGTTCCCTTGTGGTAAGATGATTGTGATTGAACAGAAATGAGGTTCTGGAACTCTGTACTGAATGTACAATTTAGGAATACCAGGAACTTCTATCTGTGACTCCCGGCACCTCAGTGATCGCGAGTTCATGTGGCCACTTCCCGTTTGTCGCCGACTGCTCCAGCTGTGACTACTCTGTTGAAAGGGCAACATTCTCACCAGTGGAGGGCTGGGAAGCCATACTATATATGATTAGTTTGACCCCACACTCAAAGGATTAGCATTACAATTATTTTATTTATTAATATATTGTCATATTTTTAAGGCTGGAAATTATATATCCATTCTATCATTCTTTATGGAAAAAGGGTCACTCTCGTATGACTCTGGGGGTTGCAAAAGTTATATTTAAAAAAATAATCTATTTATTTGAATAGATAATTCATCAACATAATACAAAATTCAAAAGAAATGAAAGGACACATACATGAATAGTGATTTGCACCCCATCTTTATTTCTCAGCTCTTCATCTCCCCTGAATGACAATTCTTGACAGTTTCTTGTGAATTGATTTAGATATATTTACGTATATATGACTGCATTCTATACATATTATTTGCATTTCGGTTTTTTCATTTATTTGTTTTTTTATTAACGATGAACCTTGATGATTGGTTCATGTACACATATATATCTACCTCTCTTTTTTTAATAGTTGCACAGTGTTCTCTCTATGGATTTGCCATAATTTGTTTTACCAGGCTCTTATTGATGGACATTTGGGTTGTCTGCCGTCTTTTGCTATTTAAGCAATGCTAGAATAAATATTCTTTTAAATACATCTTTGCACACTGTGGAGATAAACAAAGACCAACCAAATGAGAAAAGCAAGGGCTCTTTATTCAGCTGGCCGGAGCAAGGGAGTCAGCCACTCTCACTAGCATTTTGGCAGAGACGCAAAGGCAGGCAGAGGAGTGCGAAGGCTTTGCAGTAGAAAAAAGGGAGGCTTCAGGTGTGCCTTGACTGGAGGCTGCTGACATGGGGAAGGAGAAGGGGCCTAATTAGAGGCGGGGCATCCTACGGGATGGGTATTTGCCTTTTTCTGATGGGTGTTAAGTGGGAAGTGGGGGCAAAAATTAGAGAAACTGTCAGTTATTAATCAAGTCCTAGACACTTTGAGCTAATTATTACAGAAGTTATTGTTTGGCTTCCTGTATTATTACTAGAGATAGCTGTCTGGCTTCCCGCAAGTCTGACTTCCAGCAGGCTGGCTTCTTGGGCTGTTTATTGTAGATAAGAGGTTGATTTCCTGCGCACGTTGCTGCAGGCTGTGGGGCAGAAGGCTAGTTCGATATATGGTCCAACCATTGTCCATTTGTATAGTAAGCCTCTCAACATATATGTGAATACATCTTCAAGACAAACTCCTAAAAGTGAAATTTGAGTCAAAGATATATGTCATTTAATTTATATACATTTTATCAGATTGCTTTCCATAAATTTTGATGAATTTATAGTCCTCCACCTGTGTGGGGATATAACAGGGTGTAACACCAAACTTTTCATCTTTTCCAGTCTGATAGGTAAAAAATAGTATCTCGGTGTAGTTGAATTTGTACCAGAGGTGGAGAATTTTTTGTATATGTGTTAAATCATGTTTTTCTTCTCTATGAATTGTCTATTCATGTCCCTGGTATTAGCATATTTTTAAATTCTCCCAGGCCAGGGAAGGTATTGATAAGAGAGCAAATCTCTGGAACTTGGAATTATCACCTTGAATATTCAACCTAGAATCAGTACAGGACAAGAGATCTATTCTCTTAGCAAATTTCAAGTACACAATACAGTACTGTGAACTATCATCCCCGTGCTGTACCTTAGATCCCCAGAACTTATTCATCTTATAATTCAAAGTTTGTACCCTTTGACCAACTTCTCCCCGTTCCCCCACCCCACCCCCTGGCAACCACCAATCTGCTCTCTGTTTCTATGAGTTTGATTGTTTTTAGATTCCATGTATAAGTGAGAACATACAGTATTTGTCTTTCTCTGTCTGACTTATCTCACTTAGCATAATGTCCTCAAGGTCCATCCATGTTGTTGCAAATGGCAGGATTTCCTTCTTTTTTATGGCTTAAAAATATTCCATTGTGTATAGTAGAGATGTCTCCCACATTTTATTTATTCATTTATCCATCAACAGACATTTAGGTTGTTTCCAAGGCCGTGGGCTTTGGGTTTGGACAGCCAAGCCTGTATTCCCAGCTCAGCCACTCACTACCATGGGGCAATGCGAACATTCCTCATCTTCCTCTTCCTCACTGGTTCAGTAGAAATACTAATACCTATTCAGAAGTTCTTGGGGGGGTTTCTAGCACAGCACCTGAAATGTTTTATGTGCCCAGTAATTGTTGGTTCAGGCTCTCCTCTTGGCCATCTAGAGGACTGTCTAGTCATCTGGAAATCTAGGCAGTGCTGAGATTATTCGCAAAGATTTCCAGTCAAGCCTTCATTAACATGAGTCACAGACCCTAAAGCTTTCTAAGTTGGCAGAATTTCTTTAATTAAAGAGTCCTAGTACTACCGTGGGGAGGCGGGTGGGGAATGGGAGCCATGGTGGATGTGTGTGGTGTAATTTTGTTGCAAATGCAAATTAGTTTTCCTGTCATTTGCTAGCAAGCCTGCTGTTTATAATAACTGTTCCTAATGAATCAGGCTGATATTTTGTTCATACATTTTCCCTTGAGGTTTTAATATTGCTGCTTCTATGTTTTATGGTTTCATGTTGTGGAAGGAGACTCTAGCGGAAGTATAATCCTGTTTTAAAGCCTCTGTAGAAATGAGAGAAAAAAACAAAGAAAGCAAGTTAGTGGTCAGAAAGAGTTCCAAGAAAGACAGGGGTGTTCCTCCAGCCAGGCCTGGGAAGTGTGTGGGGAAGATGAAGGGTGGTCCAGAGAGTGTCTGTCAACGAAGTGGCTGAGCAGAATTAAAATTTTAGCCAAGACTCTTGGGCTTGGTGAGGTGGAAAACGTGGGTGACCTGAACTGAATGAGTTCTGTACAAGTCAGTGAATAGTTACTGATACCTACTACGTCCCAGAGCCTTTAGAAGCTCTAGTGTGTATAAAGGATAGCCATTAGTCACAGACGCCTATTTGAATCTAAATTACTTAAAATTAAACAAAATTGAAAAGTTCAGTTCCTCCGTTGCATTAACCACATCTCAAGTTCTCAGGCCAAAAAACATGTGGCTGGTTGCAACTGTGTTGGAAAGCAAAGAACATTTCATTCATTACAGAAAGTTCCATTGAGCGGTGGTGCCCTAAAGGTATATAGATGGCCAAGGCGTGATTCCAGCTCTAGAGGAATTTATAGTCTCGGAAGGCAGATGAACATGTCAAGAAATAAGTTACTTACAGGGTTATGATAGCAGTATGTCAACGTACAGTTGCGGGGGCTAGGGTTAGGGTGAGCAGGCTTAAGAGAGACGGTGGTCGTATACAGGAGGGTGAAGGAGCAGCAGCTGTTTAGAAAAGGCTTCATAGAGGATAGAGAAATGACATGAGTCTTAAAGGTGAGTGAGTTTTCCCCAGGTGGGCCACAGGGCAGGAGAGCATTATAAGCAGAAGGAGTAGAAGAGAAAATCAAGGAAGGGTGAAGCAGCGTGGAGCGTTCCGGCCAATGCCCATGGTTTAGTATGGCAGGAGGCGCAGCAGAACCAAGCCCAGGGTGGTGGGTAGAGCCGGACCGGGAGGGTTTGGGCCCACACCAAGGGGTCAGGACTTTGTCTTCTGGGCAGTGAGAAAATAATGAAGTGTTTTAAAAGGAAAGTGAAGCATGTGATCAGATTTATGTGAATAGGAATGGGAAAAGCTTGGAGTTTGTTGGCAAAGCGTTGATGTTTTGAGTGCTGCACATTTCTCTGTGTCTTTCATCAAGTTATTGACCTCTTCTGAGTGTCATTTCCTCATGTGTAAAACGAGACTTATCTCCCCCTTACAGGGATGACCTGAGGATGGACTAATGGGACGTAGGTAAAGCAGCCAGCACAGTCCCTGGTACATAGGAAGTGTCCAACAAATTTTAGGTCCTTTTCTTTTGGCCTTATTCTTGCAAAGGAAACAAAATGAGTGAGGCCCGGCTGTGCCCTCAGAGACACATTAACGTCTTAATTAACTAATATCCCTAAATGTTGAATGGGAGTGGGAATGTGTGAGTGAGTGGGACAAGGACACAAGTAACTATGGTACATACACACACACGCACGCACTCTCTCTCTCTCTCTCTCTCTCTCTCTGTCTCCTGTCCAAGGAGGTATTCTAAGCTGCAGGGGGCACTGGCATCAGGTAACCTGTGTGTGTAGCGCATGTTTGTTGGAGGTTAGTCTTCAGTGAGGGAACAGGCAGGCTGGAAAGAGGAGAACTGATGGAACCAAGGAGAAGGTAACGTTGCGGTGGAGAAAGGAGATGGAGGTGGTCCCCAGTGCAGTCATGAGGCAGAGGGAGGTGAAGCCTGCAGGGAGACGCCTGCTGGCCTTCCCCTCTCCAGAGCCTGGCCTGGGGGCTTCTCGGCTGGGAGGGGCCTGAAGGAAGTGCAGGGCTGGGGGCTCTGCGTGAGGGTTGCAAGTCTGGGATACAGAGCACTGACTGCAGAGTCAGCTGGATTTCCTATTTGTTTATATAAAAACCTTCTGTACTCCGATTCTCTACCAGATCCTACTTCTTTTCTATGACCATCATCTCCCTTCTATTTTTTCCCCCAACGTTTCCTGTTTTCTCTTAAAAGTTGAAAATTGCATTTAGATAGTGCGTTAGAACTCTGGTTCTGGTTGTATATCTATTAGGAGTGTTTCCCATTTGAAGACCGTCAACTCCCACATGCCAGTGGAAGGAAAAGTGAGGACACAAGCACCCTAATTATTATTATTATTTTTTTAAGATTTTATTTTTTTCCTTTTTCTCCCCAAAGCCCCCCGGTACGTAGTTGTATATTCTTAGTTGTGGGTCCCTCCAGTTGTGGCATGTGGGACGCCGCCTCAACATGGCCTGATGAGCAGTGCCATGTCCGTGCCCAGGATTCGAACCCACGAAACACTGGGCCACCTGCAGCGGAGCGCGTGAACCCAACCACTGGGTCATGGGGCTGGCCCACAAGCACCCTAATTATTAGCAACAGACCCTTTGACTAGAGTTCTATCAAACCAGGAGTGATGGCAATGGTTATGTCCTATGGATTGAAAGCTCTGAGTAGATTTGTTTATTTCTGATTAATAAAACATTGGAAAATTAATTGCCAATAATTTTGATGCATAAAATCTTTCCAAATACCTGGCCTATGGAGGGGAGTTAAAAGGGACATTGGGAGGTAAACAAACTGGGAGTCATGGCCTGTAGCAGGACTATTGTGATATACGGCAGGATAAAACCAGCCACTCATCTTTTCTTTAAGACTGTTGAAAGACAATCACAGTTTTCTACATTTTCTCCTGATTTTTGGAGTAGACCATTATCAATGTATGCATAGATCAAGAATGCCTTTTTAAAATTTCTGTGTCTTCTTTAGATATGTAATTGGAGAGATGGCATGCCGTAAGATTGCGCACTGGTCTGGAAATCATTTGTCATGAGGAATGTGGGGAGAATGGCAGGTAACTCCATGGTCAGTAGACACGAGAGCTCCTGTAGTCCTAGGATCCCAGAGCTGGATTTTCTTCAAGTCAAATTAGTTATTCGTTTCTGTTTCTTCTTTTGGTGCAACTGAGATATTTTAATAAATATTCAACTTGAACATTCCACTTAAAATTTTTAATCTTCGTAGATTTATAGTATTGCAATTCCACTGTCAAAATGACCGATACTGATCCGTATTTTAAGGTAATCGTATATGATTATTTTTCAGTGCACCGTTATCAATCAACGCCCTGACAGCCCATAAAGTGTTATAGCTCATAAACAACCAGTAAATACTCAGTTTTCAAGGTACAGCAGCAGAACCATAAATTAAATTGATTATATAACTATAAAATAATTAGTCCAGTATTTCCAGACAACTTTGAGGACTCCTCTGCCACAGATAAGTATTTGAAAAGGAACTGGTACTTGTTAAGTCGATCTTGTTTCACACACTGTACTTGAGTTTTTCTTTTTTACCTTATGTCCCAACATCTCCTGTCTTCTCCTGTCCTCGAGATGAGTTCATTTCCTCCTCTGGCTTCCGTAATCTCCTCTATGCTGAGAGTTTCTAAATTTCTATCTCCTACCCAGACATCTCTTTCACTACGCAGATCCACACGCCGCAGTGCCCATTGGACATGGCTTGGATGGGATCTCCCCTTATAAGCAGATCTGGAGACAAGGCTTTGAGTGCAGGTAGTTAATTTGGGAGGGTATCCCCAGAAAGCTCCATCAGGGGAGTGAGGAAGTGACACAGGAGTTAAGGATTGGTCATGAAGCAAGCAGAATAACGCTTGTGTGCAGCTGGGGTTCTGTCCTGATGGGGAACTCTGGGAGACAGTATAGAAGACGCCTTCGATTCATCCTTCCCCAGGAGGATGAGGGAGCTACGGTGTGTCCTTCAACTCCCTCTGTCATTGCCTGAAGGCTGCTTCTGAGCGTAAGGCCCCATCGCATTGGTTTGGATGCCCCTGCGTAGGGGGAGAGGAAACTCTCGGGCGGAGAGTCACAGGTGCGTGCACGGGGAGTGTGGGCAGCCCACTGCAGTGTCTAGGACTGCCAACAGACATCTCACACAGATTCGTCAGGCTCTGAGTATCCAAACCTGGCTCCCCAAACCTGTTTTTCTCCACACCCTGAGGAATGTGATACAATCCCCTTCTTGATCCAGCAGGAACAGATCCCCTCCTTCTCAGAAACCGAATCTTGCCAGTTTCACCTTCTGAATAGATCCTGACTTGGCCCACTTTTTGCTCTTGACACTGGGGGCTGCATTACTTTTGACCCTCATTATTTTCCCCACACTTTTCTCGGTTAGCCTCCTGACCGGTCCCTCTGGCGGTCACGTCTATCTATCAGCCTTCCTCCTTCCCAAGGGGAGAGTTCCACTCTGCTTAGAGTCATTATTGGTGGCCCAGGGTGAAGTTTGAGCTCCCTGGTGCTGCATGCAAGGCCCTTCACGCTACTGCCATTCTCAGCCCCGCCTCTTGAGCACCCAGGCCACAGAGCTGCTGCAGCCTAGGGTCTTTGCACAGGCCCTACCCAGTCACGCTCATCCTCAAGGCATCCCCCTGGGGCCCTCTCCTCACTCTCACCTGCCTGTGGCCGCACCTGCTCACACTCTAGTGTTGTTGACTACTTATTTGTCCATCTCCTTAACCAGCTCTAAGTGCCCCAAGGCAGAGGCTCTGATTAGTCTCAGTCTCTAGTACCTAGCACAGTACCTGCTCATACTAATAAATAGTTCCCAAATTAATTAATTTGCCAAAATTATCTCCTTTACTCCTCAAAGCAGTCCCGTAAGATCACATGATTATCTCTACTTCACAGAAAAAAACGTTGAGGTCAGATGGGTTGAACACCTTGCTCAAGATTGCAGAGCTAGTAAATGATCACATCAAGATTTGAACTCAAATCTGCCTCCAAAGTCCATGTTCTTTCCATTAAATCGTGTTAATTTTTACCATTGTAAAGCACTAAACATCTATTTCACCGTTTATGTACTTAAAGAAAATAACCCGAATTTTTTCTTTTTCCAGAAATGAATGTGTTCACAGGTAGCTTCTTCTGGAACGACGTACCCAGGCGTCAGTTGTAAGGGCCTGAGGGTTCAGAGTGGAGCTCGCCAGGGGTGTCCTGAGACCTTGTCGTGGAGCTTTTATGTGTGAGGGCTGGATCCTGCAAATGAATTTCCATGGTTAGGTTGTGAGGCCTCTGAGCTTGTGGAATTTAGGTGGCGTGGGTCTGTTCGGCAGTCAGGAGTCTGTATGTGAGGGCCTAGGTGGTGGGTATAGTGAGGAGATTCAGAAATACAAGCAGTGAATTTTCATGCCTCACTGACTGTGGAAGTGAAATGATTATCCATCAGTTACAAAGCAGTTACGTGGATCTGTTTCTGGGTTTTTACTCCCTATTTATGTATCCAAGTCTTCTGCAAGAGCAGCTTAAACACCACAGTCCGGGCTTGGTGGTCAGCATCAGTTTCAGTGTATGTTGGAAATACAGCGTGATCGTTGGGTTTAGAAATGAATAAAAACAAAAAGAAGGGATGGTACTGAAAGAATGTAACTTTTGAAATAAAGAATATACCTTGGAAATTATAAGGAATAATTTCCCAGGATAAATTAGGTCAGCCTCACAGGTGTATTTTTTTATCTTATTTTTTATGACCTTTTTTTTATTGAGGCATAATTGACACATAACATTATATTAGTTTCAGATGTGCAACCTAATGATTCGATATTTGTAAATATTGTGAAATAATCACCACAATAAATCTAGTTACCATCTGTCACTATACATAGCTATGAATTTTTTTTCTTGTGATGAGAACTTTTAACATTTCCTCTCTCAGCAACTTTGAAATATGCAGTACAGTATTGTTAACTATACAGTCACCATGCTGTACAGTACATCTCCATGACTTATTTATTTTATAACTGGAAGCTCCTGTCTTTTGACTCCTTTCACCCATTTCGCCCATCCCCCACACCTCCTCTCTTCCGGCAACCACCAATCTGTTCTCTGTATCTATGAGTGTGGTTTTCTGTTTGTTTGTTTTATTTTTTTTGAGAATCCAAGTGAAATCATACAGTATGTGTCTTTCTGTGTCCTACTTATTTCACTTAGCATAATTCCCTCAAGGTCCATCCATGTTGTTTCAAATGGCAAGATTCCATTCTTTTTCATGGCTGAGTAATATTCTATTGTGTATATATCCCACATCTTCTTTATCTATTCATCCATTGGTGGGCACTTAGGTAGTTTTTATATCTTAGCTGTTGTAAATAATGCTGCAGTGAACATGGAGGAGCAGGTATATTTTCAAATCAGTGTTTTCATTTTCTTCAGATAAATACCCAGAAGTGGGATAGCTGGATCATATGGTAGCTCTATTTTTAAACTTTTGAGGAACCTCCATACTGTTTTCCATAGCGGCTGCACCAATTTTCGTTCCCACCAACAGTGAATAAGGGTTCCTTTTTCTCCACATCCTCTCCAACCCTTGTTATTTCCCGTCTTTTTGGTGATAGCCATTCTGACAGATGTGAGGTGATATCTCACTGTGATTTTGATCTGCATTTCCCTGATGATTAGTGATGTTGGGCATCTTTTCATGTGCCTGTAGGCCACCTGCATGTATTCTTCAGAAAGATGTCTGTTCAGTTCCTCTACTCATTTTTTACTTGAATTGTATGAGTTATTTTATATTCTGGAAATCAACCCCTTATCAGATATAAGATTTGCAAATATTTTCTTCCATTCAATAGACATTTCATTTTGCAGATGAGTTTCTTTGCTGTGCAGAAGCTTTTTAGTCTGATGTGGTCCCACTTGTTTAATTTTGCTTTTGTTGCCTTTGCGTTTGGAGTCAGATCCAAAAATTCGTTGTCACAGGAGTAGTGGAACTTAAAATAAAATACAAGCTTGCTTACTTACAAAAGTTATTAAATTGACTATAAATCCAAAGTTGCAAAAGTATGTTTTATTTACATTCATTTAAACTCTGGTCAGTTGGATTCCTGGTGAAAAATATAAGAAAACAATAAAATATGAAAAGTGCTTGGAAAATTCAAGCGTTGTATGAGAACTTATAGGAGGAAATAAAAAAGAAAGTGAATGTAAAACACTTAACACAGTACATGAAATATAGTAAACAATCAATAAATATTTGCTACAATAATCATTAATATTGTAAGAAAACACAATTCCTGAATGAAACCTATTCTGTGATGCTGCTATTGGTCAATGTCCAGCTATTAGCAGTTGCACACGCACGCGCACCACTGGCTCTTCCTAAGAGACTGAATTGAAACTCGTCATTTACCAAATGCTCACAAATTCCATCCTCAAAGAACATGACAGATATGAGTGACAAACAGACCTTATCAAAGACCATTCTTGCACACATGGGCCTTCTTACAATACCTGCTTCAAAGGGATTTGCTCAAATTCAACCTTTTGGTTAAATTTTTGTATTGTCTGAGGTCACCAAAATGCAATAGGATCCCTTTTCCATTAACTCTGTCTGTAAATAAGTATTTTATATTAAACTGGAGACGAAAAGCACTATTACTCATGGTATTTCTCAAGTAAACATTGAAATTTAGGAGGTAATTAATGAGTCTAGTTCTCATGAGCTGGATCTATGGCCCAAATGCTTAATTCTGAATTTCCAGAATAAATGATATCCTTCCAGTTGAGGCAGAAAAGGTAATTAACGGAATAGAAGGCAAGTGTTAAAAACATACCTACAAGTTTTGAAACGTGCACTGAATAGCTTGCTCAAGCACATTGCTGAAGATCATGTTCTGTGGAGAAAATTACATACATTAGGTACTCCTAAACTTTTAAAGTCATAAGAGGTATATCATTCAAAAATCAACTTCATGACGTGGAAATATTGCTTGATACTATCTGCTCATTCTAAATCGGGCTTCCAGATCATCTGAAAGTGTGAAGAAGTTGTGGGTGAGACAGTGCCACCAGCTGACTTGGCACATAGTGCAGAGGGGGGGCGAGTGAAAGGTGACCTACGAAGATCACTGCTCTACCAGAGACGACTGTATATTGGGTTGGATGTGGCACCCCCAGGCCTTCAGCCTTGCCCCAGGACCAGTGCTGGCCAATCCTGCTCTGTCTTTTTTTATTTTTATTTTTTATAGCTGAGGTTTTTTAAATTAGATGCAATATTTTTTTTCTTTTTGGTATACACTTCTATGAGTTTTAACGCATGCATAGATTCAGGTAACCGCCACCACAACGAGGATGCGTAACAGTCCCATCACCCCTCACAGTTCCCTCATGCTCCTCTTCGTGCTTTCCCACAACCCCTAACCCCTGGTAACCACTCATCTGTTCTCCATCCCTATGCCTTCTCTGGAATGTCACACGTGTGGAATTGTTCAATGTGTAACCTTGTGAGACTGGCTTCTTTTACTTAGCATAACGCTTTTGAGAGTCACTAATGTTGTTGTGTGTTGTTCCTTTATATTGCTGAGTAGAATTCCGTTGTATGAATGTACCTCTTTTTGTTTAGCTATTCTCCCATTGAAGGGCATTTGAATTATTTCCAGTTTTTCACTATTATGTGTAATGCTGCTATAAACATTCATGGGCAGGTTTTTTTTTTTTTTTTTTTGTCGTTGTCAATGTAAGTTTTTATTTCTGTTGGGTAAATTACGAAAGGTGGTATTGCTGAACCAAACGGCATATGTTCAGGTTTACAAGAACCAGCCAAATCATTTTCCAGAGTGGCTGTGCCATTTCGCATTCCACCAGCACTGTATGAGAGAACCGGCCACTCCACATCCTCGTCAGCATTTGAAATGGTCAGTTGTTTCTCTTTTAGCCATTCTCATAGCTTCCCTGTCCTCTAATCATCAAAGTTCTGTTCTCTGTACTATCAGGAACCAACAGCGGGAGCCCAAATTGTTCTGTCAGAAAATCTTGGGACACATTCTTTAATTTAAAATATGGACCTCGTTTCAATCCAAAGAAGCATGTGGTAGCATGAGATACTGTTAAGCATTGTAAAATCACTACCATCTCCATCCTATGACAACTAGAGTGCCTTCTCATTGCTGGTATTTAAACACGCCCTACCATTAGCTGGATGAGCGCTCATTTTTGTTTACAGTGGGCCTAGCTGAAGTACTTAAACTGGAAAATGTCAAAGAACACTCAACAAAATTTACCTATCTTTTGCTCTTATCTTCATTATTGCTGTGATGCAGCATCATCGTTTCCTTCCTAGAAACCCTCTTTCAACAATGTTTGTTGAGCTCTGTCTTTGTACCAGCTACTTTTCTCGGTGCCAGGGACACAACAGTGGACAAAACAGACACAAATCCTTATCTTCACAATGCTACAATTTTGCAGTGGGTCAGGCAATGGAAAATAAGTAATTGAAACAGGTAATTTTTAAATGCAAAGTGCTATAAAAAATAAATCAGGGAGGGGCTGGCCCCGTGGCTGAGTGGTTAAGTTCGCGCTCCGCTGCAGGCAGCCCAGTGTTTCGTTAGTTCCAATCCTGGGCGCGGACATGGCACTGCTCATCAAACCATGCTGAGGCAGCATCCCACATGCCACAACTAGAAGGACCCACAACAAAGAATATACAACCATGTACCAGGGGGCTTTGGGGAGAAAAAGAAAAAAAATAATAATAAAATAAAATAAAATAAATCAGGGAGAGAGTTTACAGTCTTAAATAGAGAGGATGGGGAAAGCTTTGGTGAGAAGGTGATGTGGAGTAAAAACTTGACGACATGAGGACATGAGGGTGAATCCTGCAGATACCTCTGTAACCATGTTGCAGTCACAAGAAACATGGGCATAGGCTTTGAGGCAGGAACATGCAAGACATGATCAAAGAGGAGCAAAGATCCAGGGTGGCTGTGGAGAGAGCAAGCAGGAAGATGGTGCAAGATGAGGTCGGAGAGGTAAGGTGGATTGTTGTATAGGACCTTGTAAGCCGCTATCATGACTTTTGCTTCTACTCAAGATGGGAAACCACTGGAAGGTTTTGGGAAGGGAAGTGATGTGATGGACTTACTCTGTTTTCTATGGAGAGCATAGATTTGGGGCCAAGAGTGTAAACAGAAAGACAGGTTTAGAGGCTATTGCTGTAATCCAGGCAAGAGATGATGGTGGCTCGGACCAAGGTCACAGCCAATGGCGACAAGAATCCAGCAAGCTTAAGGAACACTTTTTATCTGAACATCCTTATAATATATTGGATACTATTGCAATTTTCAAGGTAAAGATGACTCATTTAAACATGCTTGAATATTACCGATATTTGGGTTTCAGCAAGTACGAAGGCTGTGCTTGAATAATCTGCATCGTGCATATTGCTATTCCAAGCCAAAGAAGCTACACCTGTCGTAAAACCTTGACTCCACGTGTACTCTGGACAAGGTGGCATTTAAGGTTTATAGCTGAAGTGTAGTGACTCAGGCAGACGGCAATATCCATCCCCGGCACTGAGGATACTTTTCCTAATATTTTGTAGCTGATTATGGAGATATTGGCAGATTCCATACCCGTTCACAGGCAGCCAGATGAAACAATCAAATGCAGCTCAATCGAGGTTGTCATCTCTTCTGTGTGTGCCTATTACATCAAAAAGAATTATTATATTATGAGTCCTTTCCAGAAACTCCAAAGGCCACGGACATATTTAAAATGATGAAAACTGTGTACCAAGTGAAATGTGGTTAGAGGAAAGGCCCCGTGGTCTTTACTCAGACGGCAGCACTGTGCGCTAGATCACATCTTTTTCGGATATTTTGGTGAAGAAAGAAACTCCTTGTTTCCACATGAGCGAGCGCTGGTGTTAGTTTCTGACAACAGGCTTGAAAGAAATCTGGTCCGAGGTCACAAGCATCACTTCCTTCTTCAGAGCCACTTTTTCAAGAAGTTTCCTCAAGAACTAGGAACAGAATATGAAGTTTTTCTCCATACATGGAAACTCTCTGGCTTTCTACTAAACATCTTGAAATGTGAAACTGCATTTCAGGCGGCAGTTTCATTTATCTGATGTAAGAACAAAGTCCCCTTCAGCAATAGTTTGATAGGAAGGCATGCATTCATATGCTGACTAATAATGAGTGCTTAAGCCCATGGTATTCAAATTGGAAGTCCACAAAGATTTTCCAAGGAGTATAATGGCATAGATGGATTTTAATGGACAAAAATTCCCAGAATTTCAACTTCCTCTTAAACTTTTCTCTAGAACTGATTTGCCTGAGAACACACTTCACATTATTGCTATCAAAAATTGTAATATATTTGTACTGTTGTTTTTTTAAGAAGATTATCCCTGAGCTAACATCTGCCGCCAACTCTCCTCTTTTTGCTGAGGAAGCCTGGCCCTGAGTTACCATCCGTGCCCGTCTTCCTCTACTTCATATGTGGGACGCCTGCCACAGGATGGCCTGACAAGCGGTGCCATGTCCACACCCAGGATCTGAACTGGCGAACCCCGGGCCGCCAAAGTGGACTGTGTGAACTTAATCGCTGCATCACTGGGATAGCCCCTATATTTGTATTGTTTTAATAATTTATGTACCACTAATAATTATGATGGTAAAAGTAGAATAAATTTTGAATACTTAAAGCCTTACAGTCATAGGAAATAAATTATAAAAATGCATTCGCATTTTAAGCAGAGAAATAAGATTGAGTAATCAGTAAAAAGACTTTCAAGCATAAAATTTACATTGAATTCAGATAAAGGTCTATAGGTGAAATAAAATGTGCGATTCCTCATCTGCACACTCCTGTGGCCCCCGCTTCTCTAGATCTGTTAGCACTTTTACCATAATTACTTTCACCTCTGACGCTGAGCATTCCGACCTCGGGCCATCTCTGAATCTCTCTCTGCTGGTTGTTTCTTCTCTGCACCATGAGTCACCTTTTCTCACCTTTTAATGCACACTAGAATTTTTATTAGGAAGAACATTTTGTGTAAGAGATCAACAGAGACTGAAGAAAATAATATTTATCTCCACAAAAAGGCACACTGCTTTTTCTGTCAGGCCAGTGGAGTGGGGACGCAGTGCGTCTGAACTGTGTTTGGACAGATTTGGGGCTGCTGTGCGCCTGTAGTTGATTTGGTTCATCACCACTAGCTTCGAATATTTCAAGGGCAAAATCCACACTTTCCTTTCAACAGGATCTGGTATCAGAGCACTGAAAAGATTCTAGAAAGCTTCCTGTGCTTTGGAGCGCAACTGCTGAATTTTAGCAATCTGGATGGTATCTCCCTGCTTATAGTTCACTTGGCCAGGTTTCGAGTCGCTGAGGAGCTTTCTTCACTATGCAGCCCTGTCCCTGCTTTCTGCACCACAGGAGATGTCTTCCTGCCGGGTTGCCTCTTCCTCTGCTTTTCGTGTCACTGCCTTATCCTCCATGAAGACTGGGAACGCCCTGGAAGAGTTTCTCTTGCCAGCTATTAATCTTTGGTTGTTGAAAGTTTAGAGTGCCTCTGCTGTCCTTCTCTCAGCTCTCTTCCTCTGCCCCCATCACTCTCCACCTTTTAAAGAGGGTTTATATTTGTGAGAGTCTCTATGCACCTCAAAGATAAATCTTTCTCAGCTTTCCTTCTCTAGTCCCTTGTTTGGGGCATATTACTCCCCATTCTCAGTGAAGACCTGTGAGTGAAAGCTGGTGGGTAGGTGCATATTCACAGAGTTGACTGGCTTCCTGGGAATATCAGCCATCATGCCGTCCCACATACAGCTGCTCCATATTTGTTTAATGGTTGGTTGGCTTTCAGTTCTTACCCTTCCCTATGGGAGGAGCCACTGATCTCTTCTCTCCCAGAAAAGCCTTGTCACTTTTTGGAATTTAGTTTATTTAGGCATCTTTATAGCCTGTCTGATTTTTTTTCTAGCTTATTTTATTGTTTTTTATTTATTTAATTTTTTCTTGTTAAGATGGGGGCAATGGTCTGTTGTGATTTTCTATATCTAAACCAGAAGTCCTATACAAATATGTATTAAAACTGATGATTGTGGATATCAAATCATTCACTATTTAGATTCCATTAGTTTTATTAAAAGTCATGTTTCAACTTGACTTTTTAAAAGATTAACATGTACAATATGCCAAGAATCATATCCTTCAGAGCTATTTAAACTTATATTGAAAAATTTTAGATGTCAACTTAAAAATGTAAGGTAATACATAGTTTTTAATATTCTTTTGGGAATGCATGACTAATCTCAGCCATAACAATAAAGGTGGTCTTTTTACTCTTTCTTGATCGTGGGAGCTGGATCGACTGGCCCAGCTTTGCTTCAGGCTGTGGTCCTCTGGGCCTGTCCGCAGGCTGGAGTGGAATGGGATCAAAGCCTTGTCAATCTTTCTCTAGGTGGAAACTGAAGACATTTGGAAGATCCCAGAACTCTTTTGAAGAATATATCTCAAAAGCTATCACTTATTAATTTTATAATTTTCATCTTAAAGGTATATAATTTTTAAATATCCCTGATTTAGATAAAGCTAAGTTTCACTTTCCAACCCAAACGTAATACGTTTTAGAATTCAGAATTGCTCTTGGAAAAAAATAATTGTTATAGCAGATTTTGCTTTACCAAGTCAGCAATTTACAACAGTCTGCTGCAAGATAAACGCTATTCAACGTAGAGTGTGGGAAATGTCTACTTTTTCAGTATATCACTTATAATAAATTATTCAATTTTCCTTCTTTTAAACCTAAATTTTCAACATATAACATTGACTTCGACATTGGATGAAACCAGATTTAAAAGACTATAAAATTGCTTTTTGTTACTCAAATTTAAAAAAAAGAAAGGTAATCACTTTTGGATGGGTTGCTGGCTTATCCATTTGATAGCTAAAAGCAATTTAGCAGAATTATTTGGATGTAAATTTTGGCTACATTGTTTATTTTTTCAGAATGGTTCTCATGATGTCAAATGACTAGATAGTTCATTGCGCAAATGGTCATTTTTTTCCACTCTCTATCAATTTAAGATGTAATTATTTGGACAGAAAATAGAATGAAGGTTGTTTAACATCAGTTCCTTGTAATGTAAGTTAGCTATGTAGTCATAATTATCACAGAACTAAAAACTAATTTAAATGAAATAGTTTTAATTCCTCAAACACTTCAGAGGTAACCCCACGAACAATTAAAATGCTGACTATAGTTCAGTGTTATATTTTTCTCCAAGTTCCCTGAAAGCTGAAGGACTCTAGCTTTCCTGATTACTTTATGTATCTGACAAACAGATGCAAAAATAGCCCAAAACGTCATCCTTCTCACTAAGTTAGGCTACCCCTCCTCCACATTTAAAAATATTTTATTGTAGTGCATAAAGTTCTGAATATGTTAATTCTGAATTATTTTATGATTTTCACTTGATAACCGATGAGAACAAGTAGCATTTAGTGAGCAGTTCTATGCCAAGCGCCGTGCCAGGCCCTCACAACACTCCATGGAGCAGGCATCGTTATTGTCTCCATTCTGGAAGTGAAGAGGCTAAGCTTAGTGGAGTCAGACAACTGTCTAAGACATAACCAATAAGTGGCAATGCAAGGATTTGAACCCAGATCTGTCTAATTCCAGTAGACCTACCCATGCTACTTCCCTAGGATATTTTATGTGTTTGAGAGGTCATATTCTAAGACACCAAGAATCAAATGTTGTTCTTGACATAGCTACATTTTGTTTTAATTAGCTCTTTCTGCAATAATGCCATGTAACAAGACACTCCAAAACTCAATGCTTCCAACAATCAGCATCTATTTTTCCTGCTCACAGTGTGGGGCAGCCAGGAAGACACTCTTTCGAGCTGTTGGAGAGCTGGTCTTGCCTTCAGGCTTAGAATTGGGTCCAGGTCTGCTCTATGTGTCACCGTGTTCTTCTGGGACTAGCAGCTCTCTAAGGCATGTTTTCTTCTTATGGCAAATCCCAGGAGTACAAGAGTACAGTCTAAACCAAACAAGCACGTTTAAAACTGCTCCTTGCCTCACCTCTGCTCACAGTGCATCGGCCAAAGGAGATCACAAGCCAAGTCTAG